>NW_028270167.1:71314457-72556960 GCF_037043375.1 Chiloscyllium plagiosum
TTATGTATGCTTCCCTTTTCCTCTTGGCGAGTCGTACAATTGTCCTGTCATCAACGGTTCACGAATATTGCCTTTCAAATCCTTTGCCTTCAACGGGGCATGCCTATCCTGCACTATATTTAACCTATCTTTGGAAGCCTGCCACATATGAACTGTGGACTTTCCTAAAAATAGCTGTGCCAATCCACATTTCCGACCTCTTGCATAATTTTGATATAATTAACTTTGGCCAAGTTTAGTACTCTTTCCTCAGGACCACTCTCATCTTTGTCAATGAGTATTCTAAAACTTACAGAATATTGGACACTTCCCAAAGAAATCACCCCCGGCAACTGCTATCACCCGCCTTGGCTTGTTCCCCAATATCAGTTCCAATATGGCCTATTCCCTCGTCGGACTATTGATATACCGCTCAAGAAAACTCACCTGGAGGCTTCTTACAAATGGTGTCCCATCCAGACCTCTGACGCTAAGAGTATCCCGGTCAATGTTGGGAAAACGGAAATCTCCAATCACCACTAAATTATTGCCTCTACGTCTTTCCATGATCTGTTTAACTTTTTTGTTACACCTCACGCTCACTATAATACAGCCCCAAAAGTCTAACCTCACCCTTCTTATTTCACTGCTCCATCCATAGTGTCTCACGACCCAAGCCCTACATGGTGTCCTCCTTTCGCACAGCCATGATATCATCCCTGACCAGCAATGCAACTCCTTCCCCTTTTTTCCCTCCCTGTCCCGTCTGAAGCATCTATATCCTAGAACATTTGGTTGCCAACCATGCCCTTCCTGCAACTAAATCTCTGTGATCGCAATAATGTCATATTCCCAGGCACCAACCTAAGCCCTAAGTTCATCTGTCTATATTCCATGCATTAAAGTAGATGCATTTCAGGCCACCAGTTCTTTTACATTCATCTGCTCTCTGCCTACTCTTCCCATTATTAATGCTATCTTCCTGATTCTTACATTTTCCAGTTTCCACCTCACTGCCGACTTGTTTTCTCTTGTGGTTCCCAGCCCTCTGCCACATTACTATGAAACGTGTCCAACAGAAGTAGCAAAAACTCCCGAAAGGACCTTCGTTCCCGTCTGGTTCAGATGTAGATCGTCAATTTTCTTATAGTTCCACCTTCGCCAGAACTGCTCGGAATGTCCAACAAATCTGAAACCCGCCCTGCAGCACCATTCCTCAAGTCGCGTGTTCATCGTGCATTTTTTTATTCGTTTCTCCGCTGCTAGTCACGTGGCACCGGCAGTAATCCCGAGATTACTACCTTTGAGTTCCTCCTCTTTAATTTCTCTCCTCGCTCCCTGAATTCTCCCTGCAGGTCCTCATCTCGTTTTTTTTTTCATTGGTGCCTGTATGCACCAAGACAACTGGCTGTTCACGATCCCCTTTTCGAATGATCTTCAGCCGATGGGCGACATCCCTCGCCTGAGCACCTGGGAGGCAACATAACTCTCCAGAATTGCTGATGCTCCACAGTGAGTCCACCCGCAGCTCCAGAGTGACCACGCGGTCAAGCAAGTGCTGCAGCTGGACACACTTCTTTCAAGGGTACATTTAGAAAACCTTTACAAGGATTTGCAAGGTTTGCACTGCTTGGAGGTGAGAAAGAAACTGAATAGGCTTCGTCAGATTCCCAGGAGCTTCAGGGCTTAGATATGGCCTCTCAGAAGCTTATAAAATCATGAGGAAGACAGACAAAGTAAATAGTCAGGGAGCACTTTTTCACAAGACACGCGAGTTCAAATCTACATAACAAACATTTAATGTGAGAGAGGAAAAAATTAAAAGGGATGTGAGGGACACATGTTTTTCACACAGAACTTTTCTGTGTGTGGAATGAATTGCCACATTTAGAGTCTGGTGAGTCTGGTGCACTCACAACATTTCAAAGGCATCTGAATGGGTGTATAGACAGGAAGACTTCGGAGAGATAAAGCACAAATATAGTGAGATATGTATGGATTAATTTCGGTTATCTGTTTAGCAAGGGCAAGTTGGCTCGCGGGATTAGTTTCCATGCTCGACAACTCTGAGATGCTCCAGCCACCGGCAACGGTTTGAATACACCATTTGCAAAAGAACGCATGATGTTTGTTACTCAGTCAGCGAGTTTGGCTATTTTGTTTGGAGGGTGGATGGGCCCAACCGATCCAGAGATGAAGGTTTTCCGGATATTTGCTGCCAATGACCGTTCTTCTTGACACTTTCCCAAGTTCGCCATCAAAGATTTTGGCTAAAGAAAAATACCTCACATATCGCATTACGCACTTTCTTCTCCAGCGAATCCAAAACCTGACAGCTCTTAACGTGGAACAGAATCAGAACTGAAAAGGCAGTACCATGATCAGACACACCGAAGCTTAAGTGCTGTCTGTGATGCACTGTGAGTCGTCTCTGACATGAACCGCTCGCACAAGTAACAGCGAGGCAATTCCAAACCTACTGGAGATTTAGTTTATTGCCAAGTCCCAGAAAGTGCTCAAGTATCATAAAACAAAACAGAACAACAACGAACCAATAAGTGTGAACATTTCCAATTGTATCCGTGATTAAATTAGGACATCAATGCCCCGGTGATCACCTTTCTCCCTCACCAGGACAGTAATGAAGGAAATGAAAGTATAGCAACGTTTCACATCGCGATTGCCCACCTTTCCACCACAGCATCAAATAACGTCGAATAGATTCAATGCAGGATCTTCTTTCGAAATAACGGTGAAATAACTATGTCTATTCACTTTCAGAATAAACGGGGAACAACACAAGTTGTCTGGAATATGAATAACCAACATAGACTACTTGGGTTACAGATTCTACTGATGCACAGACTTTCACATGAAAAGGTACCTTGGGTGATTGCCCTACACCCAGAAATCTTCTGGCTACCTTCTGTTTGCCCTGTCACATTAACCTTGTGCTGCTCTAATCGAATTTGCAGTTCTTGCCATTTGTCCGTATTGCTACTAGGGATAGCTTGTCGTGGCAACTCGTGACTGCCACACAAATTCTTTGCCAAAATTGGATTGTCCCGCAACGCGATTCGCAGTGCACGAACTTCGCAACGAGGATATGCCACGCGGCAAGTTTCAAAGCACGCTTCCATTTATTAAAGTCAGTTTCTGGGAACTGACAACCAGATTCCTCCTTACACTCGGAATTATGACAACACATAAACCAACAGCCTCTCTCAGAGACAAGCGACCAATGCCCATCTTGTGCCGGACAAACGTAGTTGACAAGATTGCACGCAGGGACTGCACAGAAAACAACAGAGGAGAAGCAGACAGACGACCATCGAGCTGCATTCATGCAGTTCAGTTACCCGATAAACCCCATGCACAGCTGTTCCTTGTAGGTACACACAGGGCACTGAGTCTCTCTGACTCCGGGACTTGGGACTCGGATTATATGACCGTCTGCAGCACTGGTTACTTCCTTGTGTGAGGTAACTCCCGATGGAACATATGTAAAACACGATAGCTGATTGAGAAAAGCGTCCAAAATAGTACCCAAGAGACGTATTTCTGTTGTGTTTCTGGTCCTGTTCCTGAGATGACATCCAGCATTGTACTTATTGTGTGCTTCCTGACGATTCGGTGGATGCTTCCGTGATTGCATTGTGTGCAGTAATCTGCGTTCTAGCTGCAATTACGTGCGTTTGAAACCCAGGACCACCTGCCTCTATTCTGTTTTCTTCTTCACATGCGCAATTGCAACACAGTAAACGATCAATTAATATTGGAAAATGACATACACAGGCGTGGGAAAAGCCCAGTTTCCGTGACAATTATGCAATGGTTAGAGATTACATTGATTCAGGAGATAAGGATGGAAAATGTGTTTGGGTAGAGATGAGGAACATTGAGGAAAGAGGAAACCAGCCGGTGTAGCTTACAAGAACATTAACAGTAACCACAGTGTAAAAAAAAACGTACAGGAAAAATACTGCCTGTGAATGCTAAAAGAAGGCAAGAATTATGGGAGACATTCATTTCCCTTCTTCCACTCCCGTTTGAATTGTAAAGAAACTTTGAAGAAAAACAATCGAAAAGTCATATATGCAACATCGAACAACGTGCGTCATACCTTGGCCATTGATTACCGTAGATTAGAATACTTACAATATGGAAACAGGTCCTTCGGCCCAGCAACTCCACACCGACCCGCCCCAGCCCAAATGCATTCCTCTCCATTCACCTCGTCAATTTAGCACGGCCATTTCACCTAACCGGTACATTTTTGGACTATGGGAGAAAACCAGAGCAAGTGCACGCAGCCACGGGGAGAATGTGCAAACTCCACACATTCAGTTGCATGAGGCGGGAATTGACCCTGACTCTGTGGTATTGTGAAACAGCAGCGCTCACGATGGTGTCAGCGTTAGATGGGACTTATTTGCCGTCTTTTATTGGGAAAAATCTCTTTCATTGTGAGCATCTGGAAAGACCAGCTCCTTCGCCAGAAAAAGAAATGAATATGTCACTAACCTTGGATTGTTTCATGTCCAAGAACACTCAGATCAATAACTATCTTGATCAGCTCTGCTGATCATGTTTGCAAAGAGATCTAGCAAATTGCCAAAGTGGGATTGTCCTTTCAATCAATAATTTTGACTCAGTTTGGCTGCAAATATCTTTTCCTAACTTTGTGTTTTTCTTCCTTTACATTGGTGTCTCGCAGCTTACAATTCACAGCAGAGGTGGGAGAGGAGAATGGAAGCATTTCGCTCAAGTCAACAGCAGCTTTCAATGCGATTACGGCTGATTTGGTCAATGCTCAACCACCCGGAGCTGTCTGCAGTCATGGCCGAGTGGTTAAGGCAATGGATTAGGAATCCATTGGGGTACTACCCCCTTAGGTTCGAATCCTGCTGACTATGTTATGAATGCTTTCCTGCTGGTACAATTTTCGCTCAAAGTTCAGAAAAACTATTTTGTGAACCATGCTGGTAATTTGATTAGACTTGGAAAACTCGAGTTCTTCATCAGAAATGTTCCATATTTAAAACATTATCTCTGTTTCTCTTTCCAGATACACTGCTCGAGACATCGGGTTTCTGCAGCTGTTCTTGAACGTCCTGAGCAGAAGTGCTGCTTTTCATTAGATTCCTTTAATCCCTGTCCACTGTTCTCTGACTCGGGTCAGTGGCAACACTTCCTCCTGCTCGTCAAAGTGCTCATTCCCCACCGCTCCCTCTCCCATCATTAGAAACAACCGCAGGAAATCGCCACTTAACCATCTTTGTTCCAAAGTGAAACTCATCAGCCTCGGGAATCTCTCCACCAAACGGGACTTCTCATCCCTGGACATGGTGCAAGCCAGAGGATTGTGAAGAGATACTGTGAAAATATTGACAGTTGGTAGTTGAAAAAATGTTTAGGAAGCAAACCATATAATTTAGGCTCCAGCTTTGTAAATCTTGAGAAACTCTTTGGGAAATGGAATCAGAGGAGAATGAAGAAGTGTGAACTGTCGGACCGAGTAGTGGACGGGACATTGACTCTGATGTTCTCGGGACAGGAACTGATCTGAGACATTGAAATCATTCTCGCTCACGTACGTGAGGAATGCAAACTTCATCTGGACTCTGGGACAATGAAAAACTCTGGAACACTCAAGACAATATCCAAATATTTACTGGGATCACTACAGTACGAGTACTATAGATGAGTCATTTTTTGCCCAGTGTGTGCAGGAGGGCTTCCTGACACAGTACGAACACATGCCTTAAGGGACAAAGACACTTTCGATTTAGTACTGGGTAACGAGCCTGGCCAGGTTTTAGATTCGGAAGTAGGTGAGCACTTTGGAGACAGCGATCACAATTCTCTGAGGTTTACTTTCGTGATTGAAAGGGATAGGTGTACTCCACGGAGCAAGAGTTTCAGCTGGTGGAAGGGAAATTACGACGCAATGAGGTAAGATTTAGGAAGCGTAGAATGGGGTAGGAAACTGCAGGGTGTTAGCACATTAAAATGCGGAGCTTATTCAAGAAAAAGCTCCTGTGTGTCCTAGATAAGTATGTACCTGTCAGGCAGGGAGGAAGATATAGAACGCGTGAGCCGTGGTTTACGAAGGAAGTGGAATCCCTGGTCAAGAAGAACAAGAAGTCTTATGTTAGGACAAAATGTGAAAACTCAGTTAGGGCGCTCGAGGGTTCCAACGATATCAGGAGAGACCTAAAAAGAGAGCTGAGAAGAGCCAGGAGGAGACATGAGAAGTTGTTGGCAGATAGAATCAGGGTTAACCCTAAGGCTTTCCATAGGTATGTCAGGAATAAAAGAATGACGAGAGTTAAATTTGAGACAATCAAGGATAATAGTGGGAATTTGTGTGTGGAGTCAGAGGAGATAGGGGAAGCACTAAATAAATATTTTTCGACAGTGTTCGCTATAGAAAATGAAAATGTTGGCGAGGAAGAAACAGAGCTACTTGCGTCTCGACGAGAAGAGATTGAGGTTCACAAGAAAGAGATATTAGAAATACTGCAGAGTGTGAAAATAGATAAGTCAGCTGGGCCGGATGGGAGCGATCTGATTTTGTTTAGCAAATGCACTGCAGGAAGGTACAAATCAAGCTGATGCTTACAACGGCTCGTTTTGAGCCGCTAATTTCAGTGAAGTGGCGGCGCCAATAAAAGGTGTCACGCATCTGGTCTAATTCCACATCCTGAGCTCGAAATGACCAGAGGTTTCTCGCCGAGTTTCTGCAGGGTCTTGTTTGGACGACGCCATGACACTTTTTCACTGGAATGAATCATGAAATCGCGTCGTGACTGTGAATAAAACGATGGAATCTTTCAGCAGAGAAGGACGCGACCCTGAAGCAGGCAGCTGAGGACAAATGTTTCTCCTTTGCCAGTGAAAGGCACTGCTTCACAAATTGGAAACTTCGAAGTGAAGCAATGTTAGTGAGTATCTTCGGGGCCGGTGGCGTAATGGTTAACACGTCTGACTTCGGATATAGAGGATTATAGGTTCGAGTCCTACCTGGCTCGAGGGGGTTTGTTTTGCTTTAACCGTGGTATACGTTGACGCTCCCCTGTAAAGTTCTCTCGGTACATCGCCTCTGTGCTTCCGCATGAAAAGCTTGCATTTGTCCTATTGTCCATTTCAAATTCCAGCTCTCCACAACGGACACCTCCGTCAGTTTGGCGGTATCTTCTGGTGTGTTTCCCTCTGTGGGTGAAAATGAGCATGAGTTCCTCAAAAGAGTTACAATTCGTTATAGTTCTGTCCCATTATTGTGCCATGTAAGAACACAGGATAACCTCATTGACATTTGACCTGGAAACATTAGAACACACGAGACTTTGGGCCAAAGTTCGAAACTTCGACTAGAATAGATGGCTCTCTGATTAGCCGCAATGCACACGGGCGGAATGGCCTTTTCCCACTTTGTAAATCTTCGAAGACAATTTGAAAAAAATCTGCAACGAAAATGTTCAGAAAGGGTGTTTTATTTACACCAAGTACGATAGTATCTATCGCCTTGTCTTGTTATTTACTTGTGAGGATTCGGTATTCTCAGCACCGTGGCCCGGATCGTATTCCCGCTCATGGAATGGTTGTATTGTTCAGCAAACATATCGGTGTACCAGTACTTCTGCCGATTTTCCGATGCTGGCAGGTCATTGGTTTTGTCCAAAACATTATGAAGGTTAACATAAAACAAATAGGTGGAGGTGCTGGAAATCTGAGCCAAAAACGAAAATTGTTTGTGCAGCGGAGCATGACTGGCAACAGAAACGTCGACTCTCCTGCTCCTCGGATGCAGCCTGACCTGCTGTGCTTTTCCAGCATCACTCTGATCTAAAGTCAGGTTTCCAGCATCTGCAGTCCTCATTTTTGCCTAGTTTCTTCAGTGTCTCTGGTTCCCAATTCAAGAACTCCATCTCTAGCGGTTTCATGTTTGTACCTCCGTGCTGAGGAGTTGAAGAGTGAAGAAAAGTAACTCACCTCCTCCATCTCTGGGGTAATTAGGGACTGAAAATGAATCGTGTCACATTGAAATATATCTACATGCGAATTAATCTCTGTCTTTTATTGGGAACCATCTCTTTCATTGTAACCATCAGGAAAGATCATTTCGTTCGCCAGAAAAAGAAATGAATATGTCACTAAACTTTGTTTGCTTCAGGTCCGAGAATACTCAGATCAATGGCTCCTTTGCTTACTTCTGCTGGTCATGTTCGCAAAGAGATACGGCAAATTGCCAAATGTGATTTTCCTTTCAATAAATAATTTTGACTCAGTTTGTCTGCAAATATCTTTTCCTACCTTTGTGGTTTTCTTCTTTTACATTGGTGTCTCGCACCTTACAAATGACAGCAAAGGTATGAAAGGAGATGGGAGCATTTCGCTCAAGTCAACGGTAGCTTTCAATGAGATCACGGCTGATTTGGTCAATGCTCAACCCACGTGAGCTGTCTGTAGTCATGGCCGAGTGGTTAAGGCGATGGATTAATAAATCCATTGGGCTTTCCCCACGTAGGTTTGAATCCTGCTGCCTACGTTATGAATGCTTTCCTGCTGGTACAATTTTCGCTCAAAGTTCAGAAAAACTATTTTGTGAACCAGGCCGGTAATTTGATTCGACTTGGGAAACTCGAGTTCTTCATCAGAAGTGTACCATATTTAAAACATTATCTCTGTTTCTCTTTCCAGATACACTGCTCGACACAAATGGTTTCTGCAGTTGTTCTTGAACGTCCTGAGCAGAAGTGCTGCTTTTCATTAGATTCCTTTAATCCCTGTCCTCTGTTCTCTGACTCGGGTCAGTGGCAACACTTCCTCCTGCTCGTCAAAGTGCCCATTCCCCACCGCTCCCTCTCCCCTCGTTGTGGTTCTGTTCGCCGAGCTGGAAGTTTTTGTTGGAAACGTTTCGTCCCCTGTCTAGGTGGCATCCTCAGTGCTTGGGATCCTCCTGTGAAGCGCTTCTGTGGTGTTTCGTGCGGCATTTATAGTGGCCTGTCCTTGCCGCTTCCTGTTGTCAGTTTCAGCTCTCCGCTGCAGTGGCTGGTATATTGGGTCCAAGTCGATGTGTTTGTTGATGGAGTTTGTGGATGAGTGCCATGCTTCTGGGAATTCCCTGGCTGTTCTTTGTTTGGCTTGCCCTATAATAGTAGTGTTGTTCCACTCGAATACATGTTGCTTGTCGTCTGTGTGTGTGGCGACTACGCATAGTTGGTCGCTTCGTTTCGTGGCTAGTTGATGTTCCTGGATGCGGATCGTTAGCTGTCTTCCTGTTTGTCCTATATAGTGTTTTGTGCAGTCCTTGCATGGAATTTTGTATACTACATTAGTTTTGCTCATGTTGGGTATCGGGTCCTTAGTTCTGGTAAGCTGTTGTCTGAGTGTGGCTGTTGGTTTGTGTGCTGTTAAGAGTCCTAGTGGTCGCAGTAGTCTGGCTGTCAGTTCGGAGATGTTCTTGATGTGTGGTAGTGTGGCTAGTCCTTTGGGTTGTGGCATGTACTCTTTCCCTGGTCTATCCCTTAGGCATCTGTTGATAAAATTGCGAGGATATCCGTTTTCGGCGAATACCTTGTATAGGTGTTCCTCTTCCTCTTTTTGCAGTTCTGGTGTGCTGCAGTGTGTTGTGCCCCTTTTGAATAGTGTCTTGATGCAACTTCGTTTGTGTATGTTGGGGTGGTTGCTCTCATAATTCAGGACTTGGTCTGTGTGTGTGGCTTTCCTGTGTACCTTTGTGGTGAATTATCCGTTAGGTGTTCTCTGTACCATCACATCTAGGAATGGGAGTTGGTTGCCCTTTTCTTCCTCTCTGGTGAATCGGATTCCTGTGAGTGTGGAGTTGATGATCCTGTGTGTTTTCACTATTTCGGTGTTTTTAATGATTACATAGGTGTCATCCACGTATCTGAACCAGTGTTTGGGTTGAATTTGCGGTAAGACTGCTCTAACCTTTGCATTACTGCTTCTGCTATGAGTCCCGACATCGGTGAGCCCAAGGGAGTTCCGTTGATTTGTTCGTATATCTGGTTGTTGAATGTGAAGTGTGTTGTGAGGCACAAGTCCCAAGATTTAAGAAGATTAGGTAAGATTTAGGAAGCGTAGAATGGGGTTGGAAACTGCAGGGGGTGAGCACATTAAAATGTGGAGCTTATTCAAAGAAAAGCTCCTGTGTGTCCTAGATAAGTATGTACCTGTCAGGCAGGGAGGAAGATATAGAACGCGTGAGCCGTGGTTTACTAAGGAAGTGGAATCCCTGGTCAAGAAGAACAAGAAGTCTTATGTTAGGACAAAATGTGAAAACTCAGTTAGAGCGCTCGAGGGTTCCAACGATATCAGGAAAGATCTAAACAGAGAGCTGAGAAGAGCCAGGATGAGACATGTGAAGTTGTTGGCAGATAGGATCAGGGTTAACCCTAAGGTTTTCCATAGGTATGTCAGGATTAAAAGAATGACGAGAGTTAAATTTGGGACAATCAAGGATAATAATGGGAAGTTGTGTGTGGAGTCAGAGGAGATTGGGGAAGCGCTAAATAAATATTTTTCGACAGTGTTCGCTATAGAAAATGAAAATGTTGGCGAGGAAGATACTGAGATACTTGCGTCCAGAGTACTAGAGATTGAGGTTCACAAGGATTAGGTGATAGAAATACTGCAGAGTGTGATAACAGACAAGTCCCCTGGGCTGGATGGGATCTGTCCTAGTATCCTCTGGGAAGCAAGGGAAGAGATTGATGAGCCTTTGGCATCGATCGTCAAATCATCGTTATCTACAGGAGTAGTGCCTGTGGAATGGAGCATAGCATGTGTTGTTCCCGTGTTCAAAAAGTGTCGTAGAGACAACCCTGGTAATTACAGACCAGTGAGTCTCACTGCAGTTGTTGGTAACGTGTTGGAAAAGTTTATTATGGATAGGATTTATGACCATCTGGAAAAGAATAATCTGATCAGGGACAGTCAGCACGGTTTTGTGATGGGTCGGCCTTGCCTAACGAATCTTATTGACAAAGTGACCAAACAGGGAGATTACAGTAAACCGATTGATGTGGTGTATATGGATTTCAGAACGTTGTTCGATAAGGTTCCCCACAATAGGTTATTATACAAAATGCGGTGGAATGGAATTGTGGGAGAGATTGCAGTTTTGATCAGTAATTGGCTTGCCAATAGAAAACAGTGTTGTAGTTAATGGAACATGTTCTTCTTGGTGTCCATGTACTGGCGGCGTACCACAAGGGTCGGTGTTAGGTCCACTGCTGTTACATGAGATCTAACCTTGCCAATCAGTCTCCCATGGGGAACATTGTTGAACGCCTTACTGAAGTCCATATAGATCACATTTACTGCTCTGCCCTCATCAATCTTCTTTGTTACTTCTTCAAAAAACTCAATCAAGTTTGTGAGACATGATTTCCCACGGACAAAGCCATGTTAACTGTCCCGAATCAGTCCTTGTCTTTCCAAATACATGTACATTCTGTTCCTCAGGATTCCCGCCAACAATTGGAGTATTCTTGGCAGATGCAGTTTCATGTAGGGGATGCGAGGTCATATACTTTGTTGGGAAGAATCAAAAGACACGCTACTATTAAAATCGATAGAAATGCAAACGATGTGCAGTGCAGAGGAGTCTCAGTGTTCTTATACATGAAACGAACACATTTATTTCTTGGTGGCAAAAAAAAGCCTTTTCTGATGCTCACAATTATAGAGATGGTTTCCAAGAAAATAGGAAAATTAAGTCACTAGTAGAGAAATCAATTTCCAAGATATCCCTCGTAATGTTTTATGGGACATGTGGGATGTTTTTGATAATGGTTCTCCAAACATTTTTACAATGGAACCGAGAGTTTTAGATGGGAAGTTAAGATCACGCATGACTATTGCCATTTTTGTCACTCACACACAATATTTTTTCCTTGTACGATTTATTTCGCTTTGTGGTTACTGCGAATGGGCTTGTAAACTACACATGCTTGTGTGGTGTAAAATTATGTCCCAATACATGTGTGAATCATTATGCAACACATGTATTGGGCCAAGCAGTGGAATGTGGTGAAAGGGTTAAAATTGTGTCCCAATACATGTGTGAATCTAACCGAAAATGGAAGGTGTCGCTTGGTCCCGTGTGAATCTTGTTATACACCTTCCCGTGTGAATAACCAGAATGGAATGTGTTTTTTAGCCTTGCTCTGCTCTAACCGAAAATGGAAGGTGTCGCTTAGTCCCGTGTGAATCTTGTTATACACCTTCCCGTGTGAATCTTCTTATCTGTATGTAACCAGAATGGAATGTGTTTTTTAGCCTTGCTCTGCTGTTCACATGAATGTTTATATCTGGAAAAGGGTATATCAGCTGGAGAAGTCTCCAGTTCGGTAGAGTCTGCTCCGGGGTTACGTTTAACCGCCGAGCGTGGGTTGTTGGCAACCGCTCTACGGGAACTGACGGCTCCCAGTTTTGGTAACATGTAGAGTGAGTATAAGCCAGACCCGTTGTAAGTACGAGACTGGTTGTGGGGACACTGCGGGGAATAAAACACTTATATTCTAGCAGACTCGCCTCTTGGCTGTTTGTTCTGTGTCAGACTACTTTCCTGCGAGCCTGGTCCTTGACCTTGAGAATTTTTTTCAAACATTTTGGCGTAGCCGGCAGGATCAATCGCAATTGAGGAAAGATTTTGATACAGAACAATGTTTTGGAAAAAGGCTAAGAAACCAGAGGAACAAACTGTGGAGGTCCTGACCGTCCCGGGATGGCATGGGCCGTGGCATGGCGTGGCAGTTTGTTTGAGAAATGGTGGGGGGCGACCGGAGGACTGGGAGGCCGAGGGCGTAGGAACCCCAGGGTCGCTGCTGTCCACCCTTGAGAGGATCCCAGTCCTGCCGAAGAACCCATTGCCTGGGGTACAGCGGAGGATGTGGGCCTGTGCGGCGGCTTGTAGACAACAGTCAGACAAGCGCCAAAAAGCTGAAGCAGAATTAGCCCTCCTGAAACATGAGCAGGGACTCAGTTCGGGAGATGCCTCTATGTTGAGGCAGGAAATTATGAAGTTAAAAGCTGAATTGACAGCATTAACTGAACTAGCAGGACGAACTATTATGTATTTGTCTGCTAAGAAACGGAAAGAGAAAAGGAAGGTCCCTCGAACCCCGGACCCGGTACAAGTACGGGCGTTTGTAGCCCAGTTAAATAACGGGGATCGGTGGGATATCGATCATTGGGATGGGAACATTTGGGGAGATTTAGATGATCAGTACGAAGAGGACCCACCCGTACTCCAAGCTAAACCAGTGGTTAGGAGAAAGCAGGTTCAGAGACGTCTCCCAGTGCAACGGGAGGTAATGTTAGATGAGAAAGGAAACCCTATACGGAATGAACAAGGGGAGGCAATTATGCATGAATTACCGCGGGCTCAGCCTCCCGCAGAATTCTCTGAATTAACGGAAGACTTCACTACCGATGAGGTGCTGTTTATCACCCAGAAAACCCGACGTAATCCTGGGGAGCCGTTAGAGCTATGGCTAATTCGGCTCCTCGAGGAAGGGGGGCAACAAGTGCAGGTAGACTATCAGGATGCTCCCAAGTTTGGTGGATTAGCAAAGGATGCTGCCATAGACCTGGGGTACCGCAACCAAGCCAAGGATATGGTAATAGATCGCAGTATGGGGACCCTATTTGGGATGTATGCCAGGGCAGTGGCCGAACAGTATCCCTTCCCGTCCGATTGGCCCCCCTTGGAAGGAACTTGGACAACGATTAAGGAAGGGGTTCAGAGGCTAACCCGTTTGTGTGTGCGGGATGCCCTGTTGCTGGGAGTGCTGGACGAGGTAGATAACACAAATGTTAGTAGACAGACTAGAGACCATCTAGTGAAGACTGCCCCCCCCCCCATTATAAACCACTGTTATTAACCATAATGTTGAGTGGACGGGGAGAAACCCTAGGAGATGCCCGTAGTATGATGAGGGAGATGGGTGGTTTGGGGGATTGGGGACCCACAACCCGTGCTTCTCAGGGGGGCACGGAGGGGCGTCGCCCTGAGGCTCGGGCAGGGGGAAAAGTAAACCCTAATCAAGGAAGTAACCAAGGCCCCTCACGGCGTGCTTTGTGGCAAGCTTTGATACGGGCGCAGGTCCCAGCATCGGAGATTGATGGCCTACCTACACCGGAATTAAAAGACTTATGCAGACGAAAGGGACTGAAGGTGTCCCGGGTAGAGACGGAGTCCCGACCCACTATGGAAGACCTAGTGGAATTACTAACACAAAAATGTCAGACACGGGGTCCGGTTGTTAATGAGCCTCGAAGGGGTAGAACTTCCACTTCCCAGCGGTGGGAATCCTCGGAGGACGAGGAGGAGGAGGAGGCACGGCCTCCCCTCCGAGAGTGTTATAAAGTGGATAGGCGTGGCCGGAAACCTAGTAAGAAAGGCAAGAACAAAGAAGGGCGAGGCAAACGTCTTTATCCAGTGCTGTCTGGGGAAGATGAATGGGAGGAACAATAGGAATCGGGCCAAGCCCCAAGGGTTTGCCCACGAACGAGCCAATGGTCAGCAGACGACATTCGACCTCATGTATCATTGACTATCTATTGGCGCAAATCCGTCCAAACCGTTATGGCTCTAGTGGACACAGGGGCGGAGGCCACCTTAATCTATGGGACGCCCCATAAGTTTAAAGGAACCCCAGTCACGCTGGTTGGGCTGGGAGGTAATCTGATTGAAGGAAGAACAGTACAATTGCCCCTAAAGATAGGTACAATGCCCATTAAAACTTATTCAATTATCATTACACCGGTTAGAGAATGGATCCTGGGAATGGACATTCTGGCCGGTTTAACACTTCACCTCCAACAAGGGAAGTTTGAATTTGGAATCACGAAAATGGCTTTGCGCTGTAGGACGGTGTTAGTGGGAAAGGTTAAGATGGACCCCTTCCCCATCCCGATCGCCGATCGCGTAATAAGTCTTAGACAGTATAGGATTCCCGGCGGACATAAAGAAATATCCGCCACAATTAAGGATTATTTGGAAGCGGGAGTGCTTAGGACATGCACCACGGCGTGGAATAACCCCTTATGGCCCGTACATAAAGCCGATGGGTCATGGCGGATGACGGTAGATTATCGGCAACTAAACCGTCACACTCCGGCCTTGACGGCAGCGGTCCCGGATGCCGTCACTATTATAGGACGAATCCAACATCATCCAGGAGTGTGGTACGGAGTAATTGATTTGGCTAATGCCTTCTTCACAATTCCTATTCCCGAAGATAGGCAGGAACAGTTCGCATTCACTTGGGAGGGTAGACAATTCACGTTCACACGACTGCCCCAAGGATATCTGCATAGCCCTACTATCTGCCACCGGATAGTTGCAGAACACTTGGCTGCCTTTAAAGTGCCTGACGAAGTGATGATCTCGCACTATATTGACGATATGATGATACAGGGGACAAGTCAGAAGCAGGTTCAGGAATTGCTGGACCAACTGGTTCAACATATGCGAGGATATGGGTGGGAGATCAACCCAGCCAAAATCCAGGGTCCCTCACAAACGGTAAAATTCTTAGGAATCGTGTGGAACAAGGGGGAAAGGGAAATCACTGCGAAAGCTAAAAATAAGATTCAGGTCTTTGCCGTCCCTCACACCCAGAAGGACGTGCAGCAATTTATTGGGTTATTCGGATTCTGGAGACAGCATATTCCCCATTTAGGACAAATTTTAAAACCTTTGTATCGAGTTACGAGGAAAAAGGCAGCGTTCGAATGGACGGAGGTCCATCAAACTGCATTTGAAATGGCCAAGCAAGCGATACAGCAAGCTGTATCCTTGGGAAAGATACAGTCAGGACCTGTAGAACTGCAAGTCTCAGCACAGGGGGATTATGCCAATTGGAGCTTATGGCAAAAACAGGAAAGGACCCGTAAGCCACTGGGATTTTGGTCCCGAAAATTACCCCCGGCAGGGGAACGGTATACCCCCTTTGAGAAACAGTTATTAGCATGCTACTGGGGCTTGGTGGAAACCGAAGCCCTGACCATTGGACATGAAGTGATCATGAGAACAGCTATCCCTATTCTTCCGTGGGTACTTAGTGACCCCACTACCCACCGAATAGGAACTGCCCAAGAGAGCAGCATCATTAAATGGAAATGGTATGTGTCGGAGAGAGTGCGGACTGGACAGAAAGGAGTGTCAGTCCTACATGAGCAAGTGGCGGAGGCCCCTGAGGAAGGGGAAAAGCGGTTTGAGGTGATTGAATACAAGGAATCACCCGTTAAGATGGGAAAACGGTATGATGAACTGACCCCGGATGAACAAGCCACGGCTTGGTTCGTAGATGGGTCAGCCCAATGGAAAGCGGGACAGCGTAGATGGAAAGCTGCCGCCTTTAACCCAAAACAAGGCACTACCCTAGAAGAATTAGGGGAGGGAAAAAGTAGTCAGTGGGCAGAATTAAAGGCAGTGCATATGGTAGTCATGCAAGCAGGGGTCATGGGAGTTTGTTTGTTCTCTGACTCGTGGTCAGTGGTTAACGGCATGACACAATGGATGCCAACTTGGCAGGCCAATCAGTGGATGATCCAGAATAGGGAAGTGTGGGGTAAACAGTTATGGGAGGATATATGGGAGAAAGCTCAATACCTGGTCATATACATCACCCACGTAGATGCCCATACCTCTCGAAATGATGTGGAAGCTCTACATAACCGATATGTGGATGGTATCGTCCGAACCATGATGGTGCAAAGGGGCACCTCAGTGGACCTAGCTAGATGGGCACACCTTAAGGCTGGGCACTGGGGAGTGCAAGGAACCTTGCACTGGGCTCGAGACCGAGGAATTGATCTTATGGTAGATGATGTTAAGACTGCAGTAAACCAGTGTGAGCAGTGTCAACATCAGCGGCAGGGAGTGCCCCAACACATGATGGGACATATCCATCGGGGGGATGGTCCGGGACAGAGCTGGCAAATGGACTTTGTGGGTCCCTTACCCTCCTCACAAGGATGTAACCACATATGTACAGCTGTGGACACTATGTCTGGGGTTTTGGTAGCCCATCCCTGTCGTCACAACAATCAACAGGCTACCTTGCGATGTTTAGATTTGATTGAACAATTTTATGGATTGCCCATACAGGTCCAGAGTGACAATGGCTCCCATTTCACAGGAAGGGCGGTAAAGCAGTGGGGTCACGATAACCACGTGGAATGGGTTTATCATGTACCCTGTCACCCACAAGCTGCGGGACTTATAGAACGAATGAATGGGCTTCTGAAGTCCTCACTACGAAAAGCAGGAGGTTGCAATGACTTAACGGGTTGGAGGAAGCAACTAATTCGGGTGGTGAAACAAATTAATAACCGCCCATTAGGAAAGGGGGTAACACCCTTGAATAGGATGATACGAGTATGTGATACCCCAAAGACTCAGCCTATTAAAATGTGGAAGTTCGCTGAGGAAGCTGATATTCCCGTAAGGGCCACGCCGGCTTCGGCTGGACTGGACCTACGAGCACTAACTGCCCAGACTTTGATCCAACAGAAACCTACGGTGATTAAGACCGGGTTAGGGTTGATTTGTCCCCCTGGAACCTATGGGCATATCCTCCCGCGGTCGGGACTGTCACTAAAGGGGATTGATGTGATGGCAGGCGTAATTGACGCAGACTACCAAGGGGAGTTGGGGGTGATCCTGGTCAACATCACCGCTGAACCTTACGTGATACAGAAGGGGGACAGAATAGCGCAATTGGTCATTAAGCCATGTAACCTTACAACGGTGGAAGAGATGGGAGCTCCCGTTACGGTTACTGAGCGTGGGACGGGGGGATTTGGGTCTACTGACACTAAGGGGGCCAAGGTATGGGTGCGCCAGACGACCGGCCCCCCCAGGCCGGCCGAAATCATAGCACAGGGGAAGGACAGTCTGGTCACCATTATGTACCCCGGAGACCCGACCTGGGCAAACGTCCCGGCGAACCAGTGCTACTTACGTGAGACCTAAATAACGTTGTAATTGCTATGCACCCGCAGGCTGACCCTCCGCCTTGAACATGGGGTGGTCATGGGGATTGCGACTCCTATTGGCGATGTTCGCGATCGGATGGCCACTCCAGGGCATCGGTATCACGGCCTGGACGCTGGTACCGGTCGCCCGCCATGAGGTGCGGTGGGAGGCCAGTAGCCAGCGACGGACGCAGGACGACTTTACATGTGAACCCGGTCAGCAGTGCGTTGTTCTGACTCTCACCAGCGACTGTCAATTGTACACGTGTGCACAGTGCTACATGCGCCGGGATGGGGAAAAATATGACATATCGTTCATACCGCCTAATTGCACCCTGGTGGTAAATGCCCAAGTCAAGACGTGTTTGTGGGACCGACGCACCCAGACATGCGGGACAACGGGGACTCATTGGAGCGTCACAGCTCGGGGGGAAGATCTGTGGCTGCGCAATGCCACCGATATTCGGAATCGTCATCGATTCATGTGGTTAATAATGGTACTGCCCTCGACGAACGCCCCGTCTGAGGCGTCATTAAACCCCACGCGGGGCGGGCCAGCACCGAAGAGGGGTGCCACGGGGGGCGTGCGGTCGCATCGAACACAGTTGGCCCCTATTATGTCAACTTGTCAACAGATGGCCCGGGCGGTACTGCACACTGATGTTCATTGGCGGGTACAGTTGCCCCTCATACCCGAGTGTCATACCAAGAGGCGGCGACGAGCGTGGTACGACACCCTGCTGGGAGGCGCAGGAACTGTTATGGGTATCTCGAATGCCATTGACTCTGAGGTAAACCGTACTAAATTATCTAACACGGGACAGGCCACCTCACAAGGACTACATACTATTGGAAGGTGGATGCCATCCGTAATGATGACTCAAGGAGAGACAGCTGAAATAATGATACGATCTCTGCAATGGGAACTGGATGTCTGGGGCGCCACTCAGGAACTGTTTGAGAACATTACGGCTCAGTTAAATTGGACTGCCTGTCATATTCAAATGTTGCATGCTCAAATACAGAAAGAACGCTTTTTGCGTGTGGTAACATCCCCCAATGTACAGGCGTGGAGGGGACTATGGAATGTATCTGAGAAATTGTGGATGATAACCCATCCAGAGCGAACATGGTGTAACGCAACTATGTGTAACGGATACTTTGTTACCATGAATGTAACCCACACTGTTACGGTCTGTCGATATTATGTATTACCAGTGATTACATCTTCTGGATATTATTTTCTGAAGACAAGGGGACAGTGGTTTAGCCCAGATACCAATATTACCTATGATCTGTCCGCTTGTGAACAGACTGATCAGGGGAAAACTTGCCTACTGATGGACAGGTATCGGGACCCTTGCTTGACTAAGGGAACGGCCCTGTGCGAATGGACTGTTGAGACTCCAAGGGACATGATGTGGCAGATTGGGCCACACACGCTCTGTGTGGCTACCAATAATCCACATCCTATGCTTCCCTCAGCACCGTTCTCGGGATGCCTCTCAAATGTCTATCAGTGGCACTGGCAGAATCACACCTATTTGTTGACCACTTATAGCAGTGCTCGCCACTTTACCAAGGTGCAGTGGAAAGTGCTGAGGAATCCCTGGAACATTTCACTGGATCGGTTTAAGCGGGCATTGGACCGATCCGAGGAGCTTAAGCAGATATTACGAAAGCATCAAACCAATGTCACCAAGGTTACGGTGTCTACCTTTATACATGGACAGGAGGTAGTACATGCTGCCCGTGTAGTGGACGTGGAGTCAGCTCATCATTGGTGGGACATATTGAGTGGTATGTCCTCCACTGCGGGGACATTCCTGTTCCCACCCTTGTCGATCCTGGTAGCGGTCCTGGTGATTTTAACATGCTGTAATGTCCTGACTTGCTTGTATATTTGGCGTGTACATAGGCGCTTGTTAGAAAGAATACATATGGGCATAATGTAACACATGTATTGGGTCAAGCAGTGGAATGTGGTGTAAAATTATGTCCCAATACATGTGTGAATCATTATGCAACACATGTATTGGGCCAAGCAGTGGAATGTGGTGAAAGGGTTAAAATTGTGTCCCAATACATGTGTGAATCTAACCGAAAATGGAAGGTGTCGCTTGGTCCCGTGTGAATCTTGTTATACACTTTCCCGTGTGAATAACCAGAATGGAATGTGTTTTTTAGCCTTGCTCTGCTCTAACCGAAAATGGAAGGTGTCGCTTAGTCCCGTGTGAATCTTGTTATACACCTTCCCGTGTGAATCTTCTTATCTGTATGTAACCAGAATGGAATGTGTTTTTTAGCCTTGCTCTGCTGTTCACATGAATGTTTATATCTGGAAAAGGGTATATCAGCTGGAGAAGTCTCCAGTTCGGTAGAGTCTGCTCCGGGGTTACGTTTAACCGCCGAGCGTGGGTTGTTGGCAACCGCTCTACGGGAACTGACGGCTCCCAGTTTTGGTAACATGTAGAGTGAGTATAAGCCAGACCCGTTGTAAGTACGAGACTGGTTGTGGGGACACTGCGGGGAATAAAACACTTATATTCTAGCAGACTCGCCTCTTGGCTGTTTGTTCTGTGTCAGACTACTTTCCTGCGAGCCTGGTCCTTGACCTTGAGAATTTTTTTAAAACAGCTTGTGAGTTCATTCCTCACTGTTCCTCAACTCCAGCCAAACAGAGTTTACATCCTTCTTTCCTGAATTAAGGTAATCTCAAACCATTGCATAAATGTCATTAAGACTTCGATATTTCACAGGCCTCTGTATATCATCTTACAATATTAATTGATCCTTTACTGTATTGCAGTTGCGCATAAGAAGAGAAAAATAGCATCGAGAATGGTGGACCTCCGGTTCACACACCCATAATTGAAGCGAAAATGCAGATTACTGCCCATAATACGATCGTGGAAGCATGTGCCGAACCCTCAGGATACACAGAATAAGTGCAGTGCCACAGGGCATGTCAGGGACAGCACCAGAAAGACAACAGAAATGTTGCTATGAGCTCCTATTTTGGATATATTTCTCAATGAGCAATAGAGTGTTACGTATGTTCCATCAGGAGTTACCTCACACAAGGAAGTAACCAGTGTTGCAGACGGTCATATCATCCAAGTGCCAAGCCCTGGAATCAGAGACATTCAATATTCTGCGCATAACTGCAAGGAACAGCTGTCCGAGGCGTTTACAGTCCAGATGAAATTATGAATGCAGCTCTCTAGTTGTCAGCCTCTTCCTCCTATGTCGTGTTTCGTGCAGTCCCAGCGTGGAATCTCGTCAACCACGTTTGACCTGCACATGATGCGTATTGGGCCTTGTTTTCTCGTGAGTTGTTGTCTGAGTGAGGCTCTCGGTTTCTGTGTTGTCATAAGTCCGAGTGTTCGGAGGAGTCTGGATATTGTTTTCCAGAATTTGTTTTTAATACAGGGAAGCATGATTTAAAAATTACCTCAAAGCATATCCTCGTTGCGAATTTTGTGCCATGCATCTGCGAATGAAGATGTGTGGATATTGGTTATTGGCAAAGAATTTGTGTGGGCGTCAGTCCAGCAGTCCCTAGTAGCAATAGGAACAAACGGCAAGGGCCACACATTCGACTAGAATAGCACAACAATAATAGGACAGGGCAAGCAGAAGACAGCCAGACAATTCCTGGAAGCAGGGCACTCATCCACGGATTCCATCCGTTGGACCCAATCTGCAATCCCAACAAACGGAAGCAGCGGGAATGAAACCAAATGAATTCGTACCAAAACATGAGAGCAGCGCTTCACAGGAACCTCTGTAGCGCTGAGAATGTCACCCAGACAGGCGAGGAAAAGTCTGCAAACCATCTTCCTCGCGTCACAGAACTTTTCAACAAGAACTCAAGAAGCATCCGAACTTCACATCTTTTTGCTCCAAAACACTCCACTTGTCCACAACAGAGAATTGCACACTCAACTACCGCGTGTAAGATGAGAATACCAGCCTCTACACTACCAAGGGCGGCAGTAATGAGCGAGGGGAAACAGCTGCCACTGTCATTCCACAGCTACAAACGCTCTCTTTGAAAGGTACATTTTCGTATGAATGTCGGGGCAGCAGTAGAATATGGGAACGAAACAGCCTGCGCTGTGTATTTATATTCTGGACAATGTGAGTTGTTCACAGCTTTCCCTGAAAGTGAGCGGACGTCGTTATTTCACCGCTGTTGTGAAGCCAGATCCTGCACTGAATCTGCTCCCTCGTTTTTTGTTGTTGTGACTAAAAGGTGGGCAACCGCAACGTGAAACTTTGTTATATTTCTCTCATTTCCTTCATTACTGTCCTGGTGAGGGAGACTGGACATTGGCTCGCTCGATCAGATGGAGGCACCAACGTATTGTTGACCTAATTTAATCGAGAATATAATTGGTAATATTCACTTTGCAAGGTACATTTTTCTGTTTTGTTTTATGTTACTTGAGCACTTTCTGTTACTTGGCAGTGCACTAAATCTCCAGAATGTCGGGAAGCTCCGTTTGGAATTGCTTCGGTGCTATTTGTGTGAGCAGTTCTTGACATACACGTCTCGCACTGCCTCACAGACAGAAGTAATGGGTTTGTGTGTCTGATAATGACTCTGCCTTTTGAGTTTTGCACCTGGTCCACGTTAAGAGCTGTCAGTTTTGGATTCACTGGAGAGTTGAGGGGATAACACGATTTGTGAGGTTTTTTTTTAGTCAACGAAATTATTTGATGGAGAACTTGGGAATGTATCAAGGAGAATGTTCATTGTCTGTAAATGCCTGGAAAACATTCCTGGTAGTAATATTAATACGTCATTCCCATATCAAGATTGGGGAAGTAACGGTGAGAGTGAGTGACAGAGTGTCTGTTCCACGAAAGCAGTTTGTTCTTGGGAACGATTTAGCAGGATACAAGGTAGGAGAGGTACCCCCTGTGGTGGAGAAGTCAAAGGAAGACTAGGGAACTGGGGAATTGAAAGAAAAATACTCAGGAATTTTTCCAGACTGTGTAGTAACATGATCCCATAAGTTACAGCAGGGAGTAAAAATAAAAGAAAAAGACAAAGGAGTTGATGTTCAGTTAACTGACACCCTGTTTGATGTAACAGTACAGAAAAAAATCCTGAACAGGCAGAGGGTCAGACAGAGGTGAAAAATCGTCAAAGTTTAAGCGTTTCTATCTGCGACCTGCTTCACTCTATGTTGTGCCCTTTTCATGTGCTGTTTACATAACTCACCTACTCCATATAATCTCTCCCTCACCTCACATACATAATCCAAGTGTGAGATCTCTGACTTCGGTCCTGTCAATTTATATTTAATGTATTTCAAGGACCCCTCACTTCATGTACGAATATTAACTCAAAGGAAGTAAACTGAGTAGATTTATTTGGGGCATCTCCGATGGCAAGCAATTTATGGGACACCTTTATCCCAATCATTCAAGCAACTGTGACAGTACGCTGTTCACATGGTTTTCAGCATCTGATGCTAACTTTCCAATGCTCCCTGGGATTCAGGATGGGACGCACTTGATTTGAAGTGCTGTCTGCCCAGGCTATCCATGATTTCCTAAAACAGCTGAGCGGTACAATGAGACCCTTGGTCTGACTGAATCTCTCTGCGTATCCCGCAGCGAGTAAAAAATGCTAACAATTCCTCCACCTCCCTTTTTGCCTTCGCACTCCATAATGGAATTGCCTCTGGAAATCTGGGAGACACATCCATTATCATCAGCAAAAATTGGTTTCCACTTTTATTTTCGAAAGGGGAGCTGCACAATTAATTATAACCCACATGAAAGGAATATGGGAATTGGCAACAAAGGTGCTGGTTTTATTCCTGTCTGTGCCATATCTACCATTTGGCATGTATGACATGTACAACAAAAAATAACCATGTCCTTGTGCATTCCAGGCCAATAGAAATGCTTATGTACCTTAGCCTGAGTCTTCCGTACACCTAGGTGACCTCCTGCAGTTAGTTCATGTGGCAACCGTAACACTGTATGCTACCGGTAACACAATAGGCACTTCGGCCCATTTCCCTTCTGCACTAACCTATTGTTGTCTCCATTTCAATTTTAGGATTTTATCTTTAAGTTAATAACGTTCAACAATATATTCTGATTCCTTTTCTGTGTGCGTGTGTATGTGTAAGTGCGTGTACATATCAGTGGTAAGTCCATTAGCCTTTCAGGACTAAACACCTCTGCCTGACCCTCTGTCTATTCAGGTTTGTTTCCTGCACTGAGATATCAAACAGGGTGTCAGTTAACTGAACATCAACTCCATTGTCTTTTTATTTGTTTTTCCTTCCAGCTGTAACTTATGACAATGGGGTCTTCTTATGGGCGACACGGTGGCACAGTGGTTAGCGCTGCTGCCTCACAGCGCCTGAGACCCGGGTTCAATTCCCGCCTCAGGTGACTGATTGTGTGGAGTTTGCACGTTCTTCCCGTGTCTGCGTGGGGGTGCTCCGGTTTTCTCCCACAGTGCAAAGATGCTAAATTGCCCGTAGTGTTAGGTAAGGGGTATGGGTGGGTGGCGGGTCGGTGTGGACTTGTTGGGCCGAAGGGCCTATTTCCACACTGTAATGTAATCTAATCTACTTAGCCTGGAAAAAATCTTGCGTATTTTTCTTTTAACTCCCCAGTTCCTTAGTCTTCCTTTGACTTCTCCACCACAGGGGTGCCTCTCCCACCTTGGATCCTTTTAAATCATTCTCAAGAACAACCTGCATTCCTGGAACTGTCAATCTGTCACTCACTCTCACCGTGACTTCCCCAAACTTGATTTGGCACTCCAACCTGATGTTACACAAGGGCATGCTTACTTTCTGTCCCCATTCAACAGATTATCATGCTCTTGAGTACCATGTCAGGAAGAGTGAAAATACTTCTATCACTTACTATTAGAGGCTGAGAGAAAGTGTGGACTGCAGATGCTGGAGATCAGAGTTCAAAAGTTTGGGGCTGGAAAAACACAGCAAGTCAGGCAGCATCCGAAGGGCAGGAGAATCGACATTTCAGGCACAAATCCTTCATCAGGAAAGTGGGGGGGGGTAAGGGAGGGGTTAGTGATTGTGAAATAAATAGAAGGGTGGGATTGGAGCTGGGTGAAAGGGAGCTTGGAAAGCGATAGGTAGATGTAGGCGGGGTGTGATGGTGATAGGTCGGAGAGGAGGGTGAAGTGGATAGGTGGTAGGACAGCTGGAGCCCTCTGACTATACAGCATCAACGTTGATTTCACTAATTTCCAAATCGCCCCGCCCCCAACCTTATCCCAGATCCAAACGTTAAACTTAGCACCGCCCTCTTGCACTGCCCTAACTGTCCATCTTCCTTCCCACCTATCCCCTCCGACAGATCACTATCACTCCCACCTACATTTCCTATCACCTTCCCAATGACCCTCCCACCAGCCCAGCTCCTAACCTCCTATTTATATTTCAGCCCCCTTGTCCCCCCACCACATTCCTGACGATGGGTGTATGCGTGATATGTCGATTGTCCTGCTCTTCGCATGCTGCCTGATCTGATGTGCTTTTCCAGTGCCCCAACTTCTCAACTTTTAGAGACTGAGCAGATCCCGTATCTTACAAAATTATATCTTCTTGTCCCTCTCCCCCTGTGCTTTCTGAGTAAATTTCAACCACAGAGGCGAATTCTTTAGAGAGATCAGGCACTGCCTCCATACACAGCCCCTGCCTAGGTTGTGCATTCTCCTGCAGCTCCTCGGCTCCACTTGGGGTCTCCTTTTCTAGTTTCACTCATGTCACTGGTTTAACCTCTTTCACACACCTTTTATAAGTATGTAAGTTAACTCGCTGAGCTGGAATGTTTGCTTTCAGATGTTTCGTTACCATGACTAGGTAACACAATCAGTAAGAGTCTCTGGTGATACACTGGTGGTATGTCCCGGCTCTCTATTTTTAGGTTTTGGTTTCTTAAGCTGGGTGATGTCATTTCCAGTTCTTCTTTTCAAGGGAAGGTAGATAGGATCTAAATTAATGTGTTTATTAATGTACTTCTGGTTAGAAGACCATGCCTCTCAGAATTTTTGTGCGTGTCTTTGCTTCGCCTTTCATAGGATTTGTGTATAGTCCCAGTCAAAGTGGTGTTCTTCCTTGTCTGTATGTATGGAAACTAGTGATAGTGGGTTATGTCTTTTGGTGCCCAATTGGTGTTCATGTATCCTGGTAACACGACAACAGGACAGTTTGAAATGGAGGAAAAATGATTTTATTTCCACTGTTTAATCAGTGTGTGTTCAGATAAAGAAGATTGTTCATATGTGTACAACACATTCGGAATGAACAACGGAGACACAGTTAACAAAAAATGATGCACATGATGTATAACATTTATAAAGCATTAAAACATTGTTTTATCCTCATCTATGTGATATGTTCCCCTTCTCTCAACGTTCCCCCTTTTCTGGGATTCCCTATTCTTGTCTCCCATTCTTTTCAGTATGTGTTATAAATCTTGGTTTTGGTGTCCCAACTTATTTCACTTCACCCCCTTTCAACCAGAAATTAAATATATTGGCCTGTTGGGTTCTTTCCAACGCTAATGTCTGCCATATTATTGGAGAGAAAAATTCTGGCATCAGACCCAGCATTTGAACATATTACTCTGTTGTACATGCACTGTACAAAAGACCACAACACTCATGAATTGCCAAAACATTGAAGGACGTACATCTACTTCTTTCGATAATATCTCCACATCTACATTCTGTCTCTCGTTCTCTTTTTTTATCTAGTTAAGAAATCCCCCAATTATTCTTCGTGTCCCTTCTCTCAAAACTCCTTCTTTCAGTTTATATCTATTGTTCTCATCTCGATGTAATGTGATTATAAGTAGGTAACGTAAGTACAAAGACATGTGAGAGGAGTTGGCCAGAGTTAATTGGAAGGGAAGCCGAACAGGGAAGACCATGGAACAGCAATGGCAGGAGTTTCTGTGGATAATTCGCAGGATATCAGAAATTCATCCCAAAGGAGATGCAACATACTCACGGGAGAACAAGGCAGTCATGAGCGATAAGGTATCAAACCAAACGAGGAAACATACAGTGTGGTGAAGATGATTGGGAATCCAGAGAATTAATTGGTTCTGCAACTACGTAACGCTGGCATCACTGGCACTACAGAGCTCTTAATCATGGTCATGGAGAGAAACAGGGAAGCACATTCACCTCAAACACAGAAGATGGCATTACTGAAGGAAAACTACAGATGAATTAAATAATTGAATTAAACTCAGTTAAAAACTTTTGCGGAATGTGTCAGATTGAAAGCATGACACGGGGAGAGACCCTCAGCAGATTGACGATTTGAAAATGAAAGTATTAGCACATTAGGTCATTGAGTAATGATGGCTGATGGGTGAATGGTCTCGATGTGAACTGGGGAACAGACAGCAGAATTGCATTGCAGATATTGCAGCTCAAAATTGTGTATTCATGTAGTGCTGCAGACCACAGTAGCAGGAGAAGCAGACCTGCATTCATACACAACCTGAAACATTTCGCCCTGGATAATCTCCTCAGTCTGCCATTACCATCAACACGATCTATGATTCAGTGACGAGTGTGGGTGAACGTGTCAGGGTCAGAACCACGTGAACCTAAACCTGATGCTAACACAATAAAGCTATCGCACTTGACCAACAGATCTGATGGAAGCTCTGAAGTCCTGCCACATTCAGTCATAAATGGTGATGGATGATGAAGCAAGTGACAGAGGAAAGGGCTGCACAAACATCCCCATCCAAAATAATGAAACAGTCCTGCATATTAGTGTAAAAGACAAGCATGTAATACCTACACCACCGTCAGCCAGAACTGTTGAGTCAATGATCCATCTGATTTTCGTCATGATGCCCACAGCATTCACAGATGCCAGTCTTCAACCAATCTGATTCACAGTATGTGACATGAAGAAACAGCTGAACACAGTAGATACGACAAAGGCAATGGGTCCTAACCCCATTCCTGCAATAGGACTGAAGACTTATGCTGCACAACAAGCCGTGTCCCTGGGAAAGTTGTTTCATTCCAGCTCCAACTCTGACATTTCCCTGTCAATGTGGAAAATTACTCAGTGATGTCCAGTCCCGAAGAGCGGAATAATTACAATCTGACCAATTACCACCTCCTCAGTACAATCACGATAGTCAAATTGGTGGGAGTTATTTTTGACAGAACTGTCAAGCAGCACAGAAATAACCTGTGCAGGGTGGTTTCAGATAGGTCCCCATGTAGAGATAGTGCTGTTGTGAAAATGTCATTAGATTACTAATCCAGACCAGGTTAATGTTCTGGCAGCTGGTGTAAGTTAAAAACAATTAATAAAATATCGAGATTTAAAATCTGGTACCAGTAATAGTTACCCTGAAGCCAATGTCCATTGAAAACAGCAGTTTGCTTCCCTAATGTACTTTCAGGAAGTGAATCTCCTGTGGTTTCCTGATCTGGCCTAAAAGTGACTCCAGACGCACAGACATGTGATACACTCTTCAATGACCTCTGTAATTGCTCCAAAATTATCATCCCTGCTTCTAGTCTGTCTCGCCCTGTCAGAGTTTAAATATTTCATTGAGATCTCCACTCATTTTCCTAAAGTCCATGGAATAAAGGCCCAGTCGCCTCAAACCCTGCTCCCACAACAAGCCTGTCATCCCAGAGATCAGTCTGGTCATCCTTTGCTGCACTCCCTCAATGTCAGGTTTGTCCTTTATCAGGTAAGGAGACCAAAACTGCACGCAATACTGCAACATATTCGAGATGGGGTCTCACCAAGGCCCTGTCCAGCTGCAGTAAGACACCCTTACACCTGGACTCAGATCCCACTGAAATGAAGGTCATACACCATTTACCTTCCTAACTGCTTTCTGTTCCTGCAAAAAATACTTTCAGTGACTAGTATACAGGGAGATCCAGATGCTTTACAATATTAAAGGTACCCAACTGTGGGTCTATGTACACTGGTAAGTGTCCCAATGTCATTCCCAGTATTTTCTGGCTTCAGAACTCACTGCTCTGTATGGACGGTGGAGGTCGGTGAAGAATGAAACGAAAAGAGGCATAAGTCCCTTTATAGAGTAACATTTTTCAACCTTTTCAAATGGTAGGCTGCTGTTCTCTTTTTCCCATCAAAGAGCACAACGTCACATCTACCCACATTGTTTAGGTTAGATTACTTACAGTGTGGAAACAGGCCCTTCGGCCCAACAAGTCCACACCGACCCGCCGAAGCGCAACCCACCCATACCCCTACATTTACCCCTTTCCTAACACTACGGGCAATTTAGCATGGCCAATTCACCTGACCCTGCACATCTTTGGACTGTGGGAGGAAACCGGAGCACCCGGAGGAAACCCACACAGACACGGGGAGAATGTGCAAACTCCACACAGTCAGTCGCCTGAGTCGGGAATTGAACCCGGGTCTCTGGCGCTGTGAGGCAGCAGTGCTAACCACTGTGCCACCGTGTTCTTCATTGCCCAGCATTTGCACAGACACTTCATTTGCCTCAGTCACCTTGGAGCTTTTTTTACATCCTCCTCACCCTCTCGCAATCTGACATCAATTAATGCCATCAGCAGGATTGGATATATTGCATTTGATTCCCTCTGACAAAATTTTAGTGTGTATTTGGAATAGCAAGGGGCCAAGGACTGCATCCTGCTACATCCCCGAGTCCTCTGCTCTAAAAAAAAACATTGATTTATTCCTACTCCCTGTTTCCTGTTTGCTCTCCCATTGTAAAACTATGCCCTTCTGTTAGCCCCAGTCCCATACGATTCAAATTTTCATAGTAGGCTTGGGACTTGATCAAAACTCTTTCTGAAAATCCAATCGTATTGCATTGATTGCTTCTCTATAGTTTTGCTGAAAGTCAGTTTCTCAAATATGATTCCCATTTGATAAATCTCTGTTTTTTTTCTCAGTCCACTGCTTTCAGTTAAAGTACTTTCTTGATAACGTTTCTTTGGTAATTGTATTCTATTCCCTTTTGTTCCCTCACCAGATTCAACTTTCCTCGTATTACGAGGAAGATTGTTTTTATGTTTTGTTTTCTTCTGTAAGGACATTACTGAAATAATTGCTGCATAGTTCTGTCATTTCCCTTTTCCCAATTCTCCATTCTCTGGATATAGACTGTATCGAACCTGCACGTATTTTTCCCTTAATTTTGCCATTGACGTACTTTATGAAGCTATTACAAGTTCACTCTTATTACCCTTGCGCATATAGAGTGTTCTGAAACCCATCGATTTCTGTCTTAAGCTTTTCAATTATTGACCTTGCACAACTATGTACTCATAGAAGCATAGACTCTGCACCGTCAGAAAAACAACACGGTCTACATTAGTCCCACGAGCTGACACTTCAAGAGGTCGTCCAAGTACTTTGTAACAGCTCTGAGGTTACCCGTTACAACTCCCTCTCTGGTCGTACATACCAGGATAGATCGAGTGAATCCTTACAAGAGTATAAAGGAAGTTGGAGTGTACTTAAGAGGGAAATCAGGAGGGCAAAACGCGGACATGAGATAACTTTGGCAAATGGAATTAAGGAGAATCCAAAGTGTTTTTACAAATAGATTAAGGACAAAGGGTAACTAGGGAGAGAATAGGGCCCCTCTAAGATCAGCAAGGCGGCCTTTGTGTGGAGCAACAGAAAATGGGGTAGATATTAAATGAATATTTTGCATCAATATTTACTGTGGAAAAGGATATGGAAGATATAGACTGTAGGGAAATCGATGGTGACATCTTGCAAAATGTCCAGATATACAGAGGAGTAAGTGCTGGATGTCTTCAAACGGTTAAAGGTGGATAAATCCCCAGGACCTGCTGGTTCATTTCTGTCCTGTTACATATCTCCAAGTTTCAGATTGGGGCTGAATTTCTGTCACAATGGGGAAAGTCTCAAAAGCTGTTTACTGTCCTGCATGAATGCATCATCATAACACGAATTCCCTTGCAAGATAGGAAATGGAGACATCTTCTGGAAGGTGTTTGTATCTCTCTGTGTGTGATTCTGTGTCTGTGATTCTGTGTGCATGTTCAGTGTTTTATATATTTTCAAACTGTATTGATGTTGCCAGTCTCTCTTGCTTTTCCTTATTTATAAACTCAATGTCGTCATTTTGTTGATATAAAATGGTGGCTGTGGACAAATCTAAAATGTCTGCCTGACTGATTTGTGTCAGGAATGCTTTCAGCAAGGTAGAGGGGGCAATGTGTCAAAAACCATTTCCATTAATTGATACTAGCAGGGATAGGAAATGGAGACAGCTCTTTGAAGGTGATTAAAATGCAAATCCCAGAACCTGTTTACAGTGAGTGCGGAGAGACAATGTGACATTCCAGTAAGGTCTGCCTTACTTTCCAAGCTCCTAATATACGAGAGAAACATAATATATAAAACCTGGAAGAGCTCAGCCACTGAATTGTAGATTTGCAGCGTTTGATCAGGCTAGGCTAGTCTAGGCCTTATCCTAAATTGAAGAGTTTCTCAAATCCAACATTGACCTTCTGTGGGTTTAAATTGGGAACCCATTGACTAGATTCAAGGCTGTAAATCACTCCGGGCTATCTTTTTATTCTGTACATAACCACACTGAACCCCACGATTAAATTCCAAGCTGTAACTCACTCCGGGGTATCTGTTACTCTGTATATAAATCACACTGAATCCCTCGATTAGATTCCAGGCTGTGTCTCACTCTGGGATACCTGTTATTCTGTATATAAACCAGCCTGAACCCCTCAATTAGATTCCAGGATATAACTCACTCCAGGCTACCTGTTATTTTGTACATATTCCATCCCGAAATCAGCGATTAGATTTCAGGCTGTAACTCTTTCCGGCCTTTCTGTTATTCTGAATATAAACCACCCTGCACCCCTTGATTAGATTTCAGGCTGTAACTCATTCCGGGGTATCTGTTATTTTGTATATAAACCACACTTAGCCCCTCAATTAGATTCCAGGTTGTAACTCACTCTCGGGTATCTGTTATGCTGTATAAAAACCACTCTGAAGCCCTCGAATTGATTTCAGTCTGCAGCTCATTCCGGGCTATCTGTTATTCTGTATATAAACCACCCTGAACGCCTCGATTGGATTCCAGGCTGTATCTCATTCTGTGGCATCAGTTATTCTGTATATAAACCAATCTGAACACTTGGATTAGATTCCAGGCATTAACTAACTCAGGGCTATCTGTTATTCTGTATACTCACTCTATTTCCATCTCGCAGAACCCCTCACATTCACTCCATCACCCTCATCCAGACCCCTTCACACTCACTACATCGCCATCACCCTGACCCCCTCGCACTCACTCCATCACCGTCACCCTGACCCTCTCGCACTCACTCCATCAACGTCACACTGACTTCCTCACTCTCACTCCATCACCGTCACACTGACCCCCTCACATTGTCTCCATCACCGTCATCCTGACCCCCTCACACTCACTCCATCACCGTCACAATGACCCCCGCACATTCACTCCATCACCGTCACCCTGACACCGACACAGTCACTCCTTCTCCGTCACATTGTCCCCCTTACACTCACTCCTTCACCTTCACCCTGACACATTCACACTCACTCCATCTCCGTCACACTGACTCCATTAAACTCACTCCATCAGCTTTACACTGACACACTCACACTCACTCCATTACCCTCACACTGACCCCCTCAGATACACTGCATCACTGTCAACCTGACACACTCACAATCACTCCATCACCATCACCCTGACCCCCTCACAGTCACTGCATCACCGTCACCCTGACCTGCTCACACTCATTCTATCATCGTCACCCTGACGCCCTCACACTCACTCATTAACCGTCACCCTGACCCCGTCACACTCAATCAATCTCCATCACACAGACTCTATTAAACTCACTCCATCAGCGTCACACTGACACACTCACACTTACTCCATTACCGTCACACTGACACCATCAGATGCACTACATCACTGTCACATTGACCCACTCACACTCACTCCTTCACCGTCACACTGACTCCCACACACTCACTCCATCACCGTCACACTGACTCCCACACACTCACTCTGTTACCGACACACCGGCCCCCTCACACTCACTCCACCACCTTCACTCTGACCCTCGCACACTCACTCCATCACCGTCATTCTGACCCTCGCACACTCACTCCATTACCGTCACACTGACACCTTCACACTCACTCCATCTCTGTCACCCTGACCTCCTCACACTTAGTCCATCACCCCGAACCCCTCACAAACACTCAATCACCGTCAGACTGACCTCTCACACTCAATTCATCACCGTTACCCTGATCCCCTCACAGTCACTCCATCACTGTTACATTGACCTCCTCATTCTCACTCCTTCATCGTCATCCTGATCCCCTCAGACTCACTCCATCATCGTCAGTCTGAAACCGTCACACTCACGCCATCACAGTCACACTGATCCGTTCACACTCACTCCATCACCGTCAAAGTGATCCCATCACACACACTCCATCACCATCAATCGGACGTCCTCACACTCCTCACATTCACTCCATCACCGTCATCCTAACACCCTCACACTCACTCCATCTCCGTGAAACCACCTCTCTCACACTCACTCCATCACCGTCAAACCGACACCCACATACTCACTTCATCACCGTCACCCTGAACACACTCACACTCATTCCATCACCGTCAAACAGACCCCCTCACACTCACTCCATCACCGTCACACTGACCACCAAACACTCACACCATTACCATCACCGTGACCCTCTCACATTCACTCAGTCACTGTGATCTTGACCCCCGCACACTCACTCCATCACCATCACCCTGACCGGCTCAAACTCACTCCTTCTCCATGACTTTGACCTCCTCACACTCACCCCATCACCGTCAACCTGACCCCCTCACGCTCACAAATTCACCGTCCCACTGACACCCTCACACTCACTCCATTATCATCACCCTGACCCTCACACTCATAAAATTACCGTCTCACTGTTCCCCTCACACTCACTACTTCACCGTCACCCTGACCCTCTCACACTCACTCCATCACCGTCACCCTGACCTCCTCGCAACCACTCCATCACCATCATACTGACCCCCTTACACTCACTCCATCACCGTCACACTGACCCTCTCACACTCACTCCATGACCGTCACCCTGATCCGCTCACACTCACTATATGTCCGTCACACTGACCCCCTCACACTCACTTCATCATCGTATCCCTGACCCGCTCACACACATTCTATCACCGTCACCTTGACCCCCTCACATTCACTCCATCATCGTCACCTTGACAACCCCAACACTCACTCCATCACCACCCTCCTGACCCCTCACAATCTTTCGAGCACTGTCACATTTACCTCCTCACACTCACTTCATCACTGTCACCCTGACTCCCACATACTCAGTCCATCACCGTCACTTTGACCCCCAAACACTCATACCATCACCATCAGCCTGACCCGCTCACACTCAATCCTTCTACGTCACTTTGACCCACCACACTTACTCCATCACCGTCACCCTGACCCCCCACGCACTCGCAACTTCACCGGCAACCTGACCCCCTCACAATCACTCCCGCTGACCCCCTCCCGCTCACTCCATCCCCATCACACTGACCCCCTCAGACTCACACCATCATCGTCACCCTGACACATTCACACTCACTCCTTCCCCGTCACTTTGACCTCCTCACATTCACTCCATCCCTGTCACCCTGAGCCCCTTCCACTCACTCCATCCCCGTCACCCTGAGCCCCTTCCACTCACTCCATCACCGTCACTCTGATCCCCTCACAGTCACTCCATCACTGTCACACCGACCCCCTGACACTCACTCCTTCATCGTCACCCTGATCGCCTCAGACTCACTCCATCACTATCACTCTGAAACCCTCACACTCACAGCATCACAGTCACACTGATCCGTTCACACTCACTCCATCACCGTCTCAGTGATCCCATCAAACTCACTCCATCACCGTCACCATGACGCCCTCACACCCACTCCATCACTGTCACTCTGACCCCCAAACACTCACTTCATCACCGTCACCCTGACCCGCTCACATTCGTTCCATCAACGTCATCTTGACCCCCTCACACTCACTCTATCACTGTCAACCTGACACAATCACAATCACTCCATCACCATCACCATCACCCTGACCACGTCTCACTCACTACATTACTGTCACCCTGACTCCCACATACTCACTTCATCACCATCACCCTGACCCTCTCACACTCACTCAATCATCGTCATCTTGAACCCCTCACACTGACTCTATCAACGGCACCCTGACCCCCTCACATTCATTCCTTCACCGTCACCCTGACCTCCTCGCAACCACTCCATCACCATCACACTGACCTCCTCACACTCCTCATACTCACTCCATTACCGTCACCCTGACACCCTCACACTCACTCCATCACTGTCACTCTGACCCCCAAACACTCACTCCATCATTGTCGCCCTGAACCTCTCACATTCGCTCCATCAACGTCAACTTAATCCCCTCACACTCACTCTATCACTGTCAACCTTATACAATCACAATCACTCTATCACCATCACCCAGATCCCCTGACACTCACTCCATCACCATCACCTTGACAACCCCAACACTCACTTCATGACCACACTCCTGAACCCCTCACAATCTTTCCATCACTGTCATGCTGACCCCCTCACACTCACTCCATCACGGTCACTCTGAACCCCTCACACTCACTCCATCACTGTCACCCTGACTCCCACATACTCACTCCATCACCGTCACACTGACCCACAAACACTCATTCCATCACCATCACCCTGACCCTCTCACACTCACTCAATCATGGTCATCTAGACCCCCTCACATTCACTCCATCACCGTCAACCTGACCCACTCACGCTCACTCCATCCCCGTCACACTCACCCCTTCACACTCACTTCATCACCGTCACACTCACCCCATTAAACTCACTCCGTCAGCGTCGCACTGACACCCTCCACTCACTCCATCACCGTAAAACTGACCCCCTCACACACTCCATCACCGTCAAACTGACCCCCTCACAGTCACTCCATTACCGTCAGCCTGAACTCCTTACACTCACTCTATCTCCGTCACCGACCCCATCACATTCGCTCCATCACCGTCTCTCTGACCCCCTCACACTGACTCTATCACTCTAAACCTGACACACTCACAATCACTCCATCACCATCACCCAGACCCCCTCACAATCACTGCATCACCATCACCCTGACCCGCTCACACTCAATCTATCATTGTCACCCTGACGCCCTCACACTCACTCCAATGCCATCACCTTTACAAACCCAACACCCACTCCATCACCACCCTCCTGACCCCTCATAATCTTTCCATCACTGTCACCTTGTCCTCCTCACACTTACTTCATCAGTGACACCATGACTCCCACATACTCACTCCATCACCGTCACACTGACTCAAACACTCATACCATCACCATCATCCTGCCCCACTCGCACTCACTCCTTCTCCGTCACTTTGACCCCCTCACACTCACTTCATCACCGTCACCCTGACCCCCTCCCACTCGCAACTTCATCGTCACCCTGACCCCCTCACATTCACTCCATCCCCGTCAACCTAACCTCCTCACACTCACTCCTTCATCGTCACCCAGATCCCCTCAGACTCACTCCATCACCGTCACTCTGAAACCCTCACACTCACTCCGTCACCGTCACCCGGACCCGCTCACATTCGCTCCATCAACGTCATCTTGACCCCCTCACACACACTCTATCACTGTCAACTTGACACAATCTCAATCACTCCATCACCATCACCATCACCCTGAACCCTCATACTCACTCCATCACTGTCACCCTGACTCCCACATACTCATTCCATCACAATCACCCTGACCCTCTCAAACTCACTCAATCATCGTCATCTTGATTACCTCACACTAACTCCATCACAGTCAAGCTGACCCCATCACACTCACTCCATCCCCGTCACACTGATCCCCTCACACTCACTCCTTCACAGTCACCCTGACCTCCTCGCAACCACTCCATCACCATCACCATGATCCGCTCAAACTCACTCAATGTCCGTCACACTGAACCCCTCACACTCACTCCATCATCGTCACCCTGACCCGCTCACACATATTCCATCACCGTCACCCTGACCCACTCACACTCACTCCATCACCGTCACCTTGACAACCCCAACACTCACTCCATCACCACCCTCTTGACCCCTCACAATCTTTCGAGCACTGTCACCTATACCTCCTCACACTCACTTCATCACTGTCACCCTGACTCCCATATACTCAGTCCATCACCGTCACTCTGACCCCCAAACACTCACACCATCACCATCACTCTGACCCACTCACACTCACTCCTTCTCCGTCACTTTGACCCACCCACACTCCATCACCGTCACCATGACCCCCTCCCACTCGCAACCTCAGCAGCATCCTGACCCCCTCACACTCACTCCATTACCGTCGCACTGACCCCCTCACACTCCCTCCATCCCCGTCACACTGACCCCCTCAAACTCACTCCATCATCGCCACCCTGACCCGCTCACAGTCACTCCATCCCCGTCACCCTGACCTCCTCACACTCACTTCTTCATCGTCACCCTGATCCCCTTAGACTCACTCCATCACCGTCACACTGAAACCCTCACACTCACACCATCACAGTCAGACTGATCCGTTCACAATCACTCCATCACCGTCACAGTGGTCCCATAACACACATTCCTACACCATCACCCTAAGGTCCTCACGCTCCTCACGCTCACACCATCACCGTCACACTAACACCCTCACACTCACTCCATCACCGTCACTCTGACCACCAAACACTCAATCCGTCACCGTCACCCTGACCCGCTCACATTCGCTCCATCAACGTCATCTTGACCCCCTCACACACACTCTAACACTGTCAACTTGACACAATCACAATCACTCCATCACCGTAACCATCACCCTGACCCCTCATAATCATACATCACTGTCACCCTGACTCTCACATACTCGCTCCATCACCATCACCCTGACCCTCGCAAACTCATTGAATCATCGTCATCTTGACCACCTCACATTCACTCCATCACTGTCAAGCTGAACAACTCACACTCACTCCATCCCCGTCACACTGACCCCCTCACACTCACTCCTTCACAGTAACCCTGACCTCCTCGCAGCCACTCCATCACCATCACACTGACCCCCTCACACTCACTCCATTACCGTCACACTGATCCCCTCACACCCACTCCATCACCGTCACCCTGATCCGCTCACACTCACTATATGTCCGTCACACTGACCCCTCACACTCACTCCATCACCGTCACCCTGACCCGCTCACACACATTCCATCACCGTCACCGTGACCCCCTCACATTCACTCCATCACCGTCCCCCTGACAACTCCAACATTCACTCCATCACGACCCTCCTGACCCCACACAATCTTTCGAGCACTGTCACCTTTACCCCCTCAAACTCACTTCATCACTGTCAGCCTGACTCCCACATACTCAGTCTATCACCGTCTCTCTGACCAACAAACACTCACACCATCACCATCACGCAGACCGGCTCACACTGAATCCTTCTACGTCACTTTGACCCACTCACACTTACTCCATCACCGTCACCCTGACCCCCACCCACTCGCAAGTTCACCGGCAACCTGACCCCCTCAAATTCAATGCATTACCATCACCCTGACCCCTTCACACTCACTCCATCCCCGGTACACTGAACACCTCACACTCACACCATCATCGTCACCCTGACCCGTTCACACTCACTCCATCCCCGTCACCCTGAGCCCCTCACACTCACTCCATGACCGTCACCCTCATCCCCTCACAGTCACTCCATCACTGTCACACTGACCCCCTGACACTCACTCCTTCATCGTCACCCTGATCCCCTCAGACTCACTCCATCACCATCACTCAGAAACCCTCACACTCACGCCATCACAGTCACACTGATCCGTTCACACTCACTTCATCACCGTCACCCTGACCCGCTCACATTCGCTCCATCAACGTCATCTTGACCCCTCACACTCACTCTATCACTGTCAACCTGACACAATCACAATCACTCCATCACCGTCTCAGTGATCCCATCACACTCACTCCATCACCGTCACTCTGACCCCCAAACACTCACTTCATCACCGTCACCCTGACCCACTCACATACGCTCCATCAACGTCATCTTGACCCCTCACACTCACTCTATCACTGTCAACCTGACACAATCACAATCACTCCATCCCCCTCACCATCACCCTGACCACGTCTCACTCACTACATTACTGTCACTCTGACTCCCACATACTCATTTCATCACCATCACCCTGACCCTCTCACACTCACTCAATCATCGTCAACCTGACCCCCTCACACTCACTCCATCCCCGTGACACTGACCTTCTCACACTCACTCCCTCACCGTCACCCTGACCCGCTCACACACATTCCATCACCGTCACCCTGACCCCCTCACATTCACTCCATCACCGTCACCTTGACAACCCCAACACTCACTCCATCACCACCCTCCTGACCCCTCACAATCTTTCGAGCACTATCACCTTTACCTCCTCACACTCACTTCATCACTGTCACCCTGACTCCAACATACTCAGTCCATCACCGTCACTCTGACCCTCAAACACTCACACCATCACCATCACACTGACTCCCAGACACTCACTGCATCACCCTCGCACTGATCCCCGCACACTCACTCCATCACCGTCAAACCGACCCCCTCACACTCACTCCATCACCGACACACTGACACTCTCAGACTCACTGACACTCAATCCTTTTACGTCACTTTGACCCACTCGCACTTACTCCATCACCGTCACCCTGTCCCACTCACATTCACTCCATCACCGTCAACCTGACCCCCTCACACTCACTCCATTACCGTCACACTGATCCCCTCACACTCACGCCTTCACCGTCACCCTGACCCCCTCACACTCACTCCATCACCGTCAACCTGACCCCCTCACACTCAATCCATCACCATCAAACTGACCCCCTCACACTCACTGCATCACCGTCACACTGACTCCCACACACTCACTCCATCACCGTCACACTGACCCCATAAAACTGACTCTGTCAGCGTCACACTGCCACCCACACACTCAATCCTTCACCGTCAACCTGACCCCTCACACTCACTCGATCACCGGCACCCTGACCCTGTCAGACTCACTCCATCTCCGTCACATTGACCCAATCACACTTACCCCATCACCTCACCCTGAACGGCTCACACTCACTCCATCACTTTCACTCTGACACCCTCACACTCACTCCATCACCCTCACACTGACCCGCAAACACTCACACCATCACCATCACCCTGACCCTCTTACACTCACTCACTCGCTGTCAGCCTGACCCCCACCCACTCGCAACTTCACCGGCAACCTTACCCCCTCACATACACTCCATTACCGTCACCTTGACCCCTTCACACTCACTCCATCCACGTCACACTGACCCCCTCACACTCACACCATCATCGTTACCCTGACCCGTTCACACTCACTTCTTCCCCGTCACTTTGACACCCCTACACTCACTCCATCACCGTCAGACTGACCCCCTCACACTCACTCCATCACCATCACCCTGACCCGCTCACACACATTCCATCACCGTCAACCTGACCCCCTCACATTCACTCCATCATCGTCACCTTGACAAGCCCAACACTCACTCCATCCCCGTCAACCTGACCCCCTCACAATCACTCCATTACCGTCACACTGATCCCCTCACACTCACTGCTGTACCGTCACACTGACCCCCTCACACTCACTCCATCACGGTCAACCTGATCCCCTCACACTCATTCCATCACCATCAAATTGACCCCCTCACACTCACTGCATCACCGTCACATGGACTCCCACACACTGAGTCCATCACCCTCGCACTGATCCCCTCACACTCATTCCATCACCGTCAAACTGACCCCCTCACACTCACTCCATCACCAGCACCCTGACCCTCTCAGACTCACTCCATCTACGTCACACTGACACCCTCACACTCAATCCATTACTGTCACCTTGACCTCCTCACAATCACACCATCACTTTCACTCTGACCCCTTAACACTCACTCCATCACCCTCTCACTGACCCACAAACATCACACCATCACCATCACTCTGACCCACTCACACTCACACACTCACTGTCATCTTGGCCCCCGCACACTCACTCCATCACCATCACCCTGAACCGCTCACACTCACTCTTTCTCCATCACTTTGACCCCTCACACTCATACCATCACCGTCACCCTGAACCCCTCACACTCACAACTTCACCGTCACTCTGACACCTTCACACTCACTCCATTATCGTCACCCTGACCCGCTCACACTCCCTGCTTCTCCGTCTCTTTGACCCCCTCACAGTCACTCCATCACCGTTAATCTGACCCCCTCACACTTAGTCCATCACCGTCACCCTGCCCCCCTCACATTTACTCCATCACCGTCAACCTGACCCCCTCACACTCTCACCATTATCGTCACACTGATCCCGTCACACTCACTCCTTCACCGTGACCCTGACCCCCTCACACTCACTCTATCACCGTCAACCTGACCCCCTCACACTCAATCCATCACCGTCACACTGACCACATAAAACTGACTCTGTCAGCGTGACACTGACACTCTCACACTCAATCCATCACCGTCAACCTGACCCGCTCATACTCACGCCATCACCGGCATCCTGGCCCTGTCAGACTCACTCCATCTCCATCACATTGACCCACTCACACTCACTCCATCACCCTCACACTGATCCGCATACACTCACACCATCACCATCACCCTAACCCTCTCACACTCACTCACTCGCTGTCACCTTGACCCCAGAACACTCACTCCATCACCATCTCCCTGGGCCGCTCACACTCACAACTTCACCATCACTCTGACACTCTCACACTCACTCCATCACCATCACACTGACCCGCTTACACTCACTACGTTACCATCACACTGATCCCCTCACACTCACTCCTTCTCCATCACTTTGACCCACTCACACTCACCCCATCACCACAACCTGAACCCCTCACACTCACAACTTCACCGTCCCACTGACGCCCATACACTCACTCCATCATCATCACCCAGACCCTCCCAATCTCACTACATTACAGTCTCACTGATCCCCTCATACTCACTACTTCACCGTCAACCTGACCCCTTCCCACTCACTCCATCGCCGTCAAACTGACCCCCTCACACTCACTCATCACCGTCAAACAGACATCCTCACACTCACTCCATCTCCGTCAAACTAAGCCCCTCACACACATTCCATCACCGTCATCCTGACCTGCTCACACTCATTCCTTCTCCCTCACTGTGACCCTCTCACCCTCACTCCATCACTGTCACACTGACCCCCTCACACTCACTCCAACACCATCACACTGATTCCCCTCACAGTCACCCCAACACCGTAAAGCTGACTCCATGACACTCACTCCATCACCGTCAAACAGACATCCTCACACTCACTCCATCACCATCACCCTGACCCTCTCACACTCACTTCATTACCGTCATACTGATCCCCTCACACTCACTCCATCACCGTCAAGCTGACCCGCTCACACTCACTCTATCTCCGTCACACTGACTCCCTCACATTCACTCCATCACCGTCACCTTGACAAACCTAACACTCACTCCATCACCACCCTCCTGACCCGTCACAATCTTTCCATCACTGTCACCTTGTCCTCCTCACACTCACTTCATCACTGTCATCCTGACTCCCACATACACACTCGATCATCGTCACCCTGGCCCGCTCACGCACATTCCATCACCGTCACCCTGACCGCCTCACACTCACTCCATCACCGTCAGACTGTACCCCTCACACTCACTCCATCACCAGCACCCTGACCCTGTCAGACTCACTCCATCTCCGTCACATTGACACCCTCTCACTGACTCCATCACCGTCACCCTGACCCTCACGCACTCAATCCATCACTGTAACCTTGACCTCCTCGCACTCACTTCATCACTTTCACTCTGACCCCCTCACACTTCATCACATTGACCCGCAAACACTCACACCATTACCATCACACTGACCCTCTCACACTCACTCATTCGCTGTCATCTGGACCCCTGAACACTCACTCCATCACCATCACCCTGACCCGCTCACACTCACAACTTAACTGTCACACAGACATTCTCGCACTCACTCCATCACCATCACACTGACCCCCTTACACTCACACCATTACCATCACACTGATCCCCTCACACTCACTCATTCACCGTCCCCCTGACCCCCTCAGACTAACTCCATCACCGTCAAACTAACTCTCTCACACTCATTCCATCACCGTCAAACAGACTCCCTCACACTCACCCCATCATCATCACAGTGACCCCCTCACACTCACACCATCATCATCACCGTGACACTCTCACACTCACTCACTCACTGTCATCTTGTCCCCCGCACACTCACTCCATCACCATCACCCTGACCCGCTCACACTCACTACTTCTCCATCACTTTGACACCCTCACACTCACCCCATCACCGTCAACCTAACCCCCTCACGCTCACAACTTCACCGTCCCACTAACACCCTCACACTCACTCCATTATCATCACCCTGCCCCTCACACACTCATAAAATTACCGTCACACTGATCCCCTCACACTCACTACTTCACCGTCACCCTGACCCCCTCACACTCACTCCATCACCGTCACACTGACCTCCTCGCAACCACTCCACCACCATCACACTGACCCCCTCACACTCACTCCAGTACCGTCACACTGATCCCCTCACACTCACTCCATCACCGTCACCCTGACCCGCTCACACACATTGCATTACCGTCACCCTGACCCCCTCACATTCACTCCATGACCGTCACCTTGACAATCCCAACACTCACTCAATCACCACCCTCCTGACCTCTCACAATCTTTCGAGCACTGTCACCTTTACATCCTCACACTCACTTCATCACTGTCACCCTGACTCCCACATACTAAGTCCATCACCGAAACTCTGACCCCCAAACACTCACACCATCACCATCACTCTGACCCGCTCACACTCAATCCTTCTATGTCACATTGACCCACTCACACTTTCTCCATCACCGTCACCCTGATGCGCTCACGCTCACTATATGTACGTCACACTGACCCCCTCACACTCACTCCATCATCGTCAAACTGACCCGCTCACACACATTCCATCACCGTCACGCTGACCCCCTGACATTCACTCCATCACCGCCACCTTGATAACCCCAACACTCACTCCATCACCACCCTCCTGGCTTCTCACAATCTTCCGAGCACTGTCACCTTTACATCCTCACACTCACTTCATCACTGACACCCTGACTCCCACATATTAAGTCACTCTGACCCCCAAACACTCACACCATCACCATCATCCCAATCCGTTCACACTCAATCCGTCTACGTCACATTGACCCACTCACACTTACTCCATTACCGTCACCCTGACCCTCACCCACTCGCAACTTCACCGGCAACCTGACCCCTTCACATTTACTCTATTACCTTCACACTGACCCACTCACACTCACTCCATCCCCGTCACACTCACCCCCTCACACACACACCATCATCGTCACCCTGACCCGTTCACACTCACTCCTTCCCCGTCACTTTGACCCCATCACACTCACTCCATCATCGTCAAACTGACCCCGTCACACTCACTCCTTCACCGTCACCCTGACCCCCTCACATTCACTCCTTCATCGTCATCCTGACCTCCTCACACTCACTCCATTACCGTCACACTGATCCCCTCACACTCACTCTTGCACCGTCACCCAGACCCTCTCACATTCACTCCATCACGGTTAACCTGATCCCCTCACACTCAATCCATCACCATCAAACTGACGCCCTCACACTCACTGCATCACCGGCACACTGACTCCCACACACTCACTCCATCATCATCACCCTAACCCCCTCACACTCACTCCATCACCGTCAAGATGACCCGCTCACACTCACTCTATCTCCATCACACTGACCACCTCACACTCACTCCATCACCGTCACCTTGAAACCCTAACACTCACTCCATCACCACCCTCCTGACCCGTCACAATCTTTCCATCACCGTCACCCTGACCGCCTCACACTCACTCCATCACCGTCAGACTGACCCCCTCACACTCACTCCATCACCAGCACCCTGACCCTCTTAGGCTCACTCCATCTCCGTCACATTGACCCCCTCACACTGACTCCATCACGTCACCCTGACCCGCACGCACTCAATCCATCACTGTCACCTTGACCTCCTCGCACTCACTTCATCACTTTCACTCTGACCCCCTCACACTTCATCACACTGACCCGCAAACACTCACACCATCACCATCACCCTGACCATCTCACACTCACTCACCCGCTGTCATCTGGAACCCCGAACACTCACTCCATCACCATCACCCTGACCCGCTCACACTCACAACTTCACTATCACTCTGACACTCTCGCACTCACTCCATCACCATCACCCTGACCCACTAACACTCATTCCATTATCATCACACTGATCCCCTCACACACACTCCTTCACCGTCACCCTGACCACCTCACACTCACTCCATCACCGTCAAACTAATTCTCTCATACACACTCCATCACTATCAAACAGACACACACTTACTCACTTCATCACCGTCACCCTGAACACCCTCACACTCATTCCATCACCGTCAAACAGAGCCCCTCACATTCACTCCATCACCATCACTGTGACCACCAAACACTCACACCATCACCATCACCATGACCCACTCACACTCACTCCTTCTCCATCACTTTGACCCCCTCACACTCACCCCATCACCGTCAACCTGACCCCCTCACGCTCACAACTTTACCGTCCCACTGATACCCTCACACTCATTCAATTATCATTACTCTGACCCACTCACACTCATAAAATTACCGTCTCGCTGATCCCCTCACACTCATAGAACATAGAACATAGAAAAATACAGCGCAGTACAGGCCCTTTGGCCCTCGATGTTGCGCCGATCCAAGCCCACCTAACCTATACTAACCCACTATCCTCCATATACCTATCCAATGCCCGCTTAAATGCCCATAAAGAGGGAGAGTCCACCACTGCTACTGGCAGGGCATTCCATGAACTTACGACTCGCTGAGTGAAGAACCTACCCCTAACTTCAGTCCTATATCTACACCCCCCCCCTTAATTTAAAGCTATGCCCCCTTGTAATACCCGACTCCATACGCGGGAAAAGGTTCACACTGTCAACCCTATCTAACCCCCTAATCATCTTGTACACCTCAATCAAGTCACCACTAAACCTTCTTTTCTCGAATGAAAACAGCCCCAAGTGTCTCAATCTTTCCTCATACGATCTTCCTTCCATACCAGGCAACATCCTGGTAAACCTCCTCTGCACCCGTTCCAGTGCCTCCACATCCTTCCTATAGTATGGTGTGCGAGATATGCGGCTGTCCAGCCCCATCTCCGCCACTTTTATTTCCCTTCCCAGGAACAAAGACACGGAGGAGTCTGTCCAAAACTTTTCATTCAACTTTGCAAAGTCGGGTGTGAGGAAACAAATGGCACACACACACCTTAATCATAATCTCCACACATTATATACACGTAAATGTGGGCAGGGTCTCCTACTGCTGTCTTGACCAACGAGTGCTAGGGTTCCCCACTGTTTTCCTTATTTGGGTTCTGGTGCCTGCGATTATTTTGTTACTCACTTGGACAATCAGTGTTCGAGTTCCCCGTTCTTTCCTTACATGGATGATGTTGTACAACTGTGGTTAAGGGCGGTCTCTCAGCTATCGAGGAAAGCTGTTACAATTGTTTCATTCATAAAAACATGGGGGAGGTCCGGCACCGGTTTCGAGTGTCTGCTTGTGTTTACTATAAGGCACTTGTGTTTACTATAAGGTAGAAAAGACTAAAATGCAGCTAACCATTAAAAAATTACACTACCCCCTACAAATCCCCCGTGTCTTTACTTACGACCTGTAATTTTTAAACCGTAAGTTTCTTCTCCAGGGCGTTTAATAACTCCTGAGCTCGTTCATCAAACTGCCCATCTCTAATACTACCCCCGCCCAAGAGGGATTCACGTTGTTCCATCTCGAGATTCATTCGTTCAACCTGCCCATAGGGAACATCCCTCTTAGTAAGGGCGGTTTCGATCAGTCGTTGAGTTAATCCCCGAACGCAGGGAATAACACAACACCCAAGGGCAGTGAGTACCCCTGCCAACACTATACATGAGACAAGAAAGGGAACGACTACCCCTGTCCATTTACCAAACCAAGCTTCCAACCAGTCCGTGAGGCCAGAGTCGATACCTGAGTTTTCGGAGAGTTCATCCGCCAATGTGGTGAGTCCATCCAGGGCGCGGGTGATGGACCCATCAGGGGCTGTGTTGTTGGGGATGAAAGTGCAGCACTGAGTGCCTATCATGACACAAACACCCCCCTTCTCTGCCAACATCATGTCTAAGGCCAACCTATTTTCCCACGTCATCCGACTAGTGGCGTCCAGTTGTTCTGCTATTCCTTTCACTGCATCACGGGTATAATTAATGAATCTCTGCTGATTGTAGTAAATATAATTAATCCAATCCACGTTCTTATTGATAGTCACCCACCAGAACAGTGACGACTCAAAACCCGCCGCTATCTGGTTCCTAGCCTTGTACTCGTCAGGAACACCCCTGGGGACCCCTATGGCATCTAAATATATGTTATCATCGAAAGAGGTCTCCAAAGCTCTCTCCGTTCTTCCACTGGAACGGAGTTGCTCTTGTTTTTCGAATGCCAGGGTGAATGGGATGGCCAATTGAACGATTGCGCAAGTGCCCGTCCATTTTCGGGGCAGGGTCTGTCGCAGAATCCTCCCACCACAGTACCACCAGAGGTCTGCCCTAGGCACATGAATGTGGGAGTAATTCCCGCCCCCAGTAGTTTCATTGACCAGCCGAATTGATCCGCTGCACTTGTCAAATGTCCCCACATCGTTGTCCCACTGTAGTCCCGTCCGAGAGACACAGGCCTGGTGCGTACCCGTTACCCCTGAGAATGATGGCGGGCGGGGCGCCCCCTCAGACCTGACGGGGGGAAACTTCAAACTCAAGGGTCGACAAGTGGAGTCGTTCCAGGCCTCTCGGTCCTGGTACAGCCTTATCATGCAGTCCAAGGCTCGTGGGTATTTCTCCCATCCCAGCGGGAATGGGACCACCTGAGGGTTAGGGCGGGCACCCGTGCATGCGTAGCAATCACTCTTTTTCATGCTCCTCACAGTAAATTTGACCCATTCCATCCAGGCATTCGCCTCCCCGTATCCCGTTTCTATTTCAAAGGTCTTTTCCAAATCCGTCACCTCAATTATTCTAATTTTGCCCTGCTCGTCGGTGGTGGATGAGCCCCCAGACTCAGCTTCAATGACCGTGATATACGTGCAGCACAGCTGCACCCCCTCCTGTCCTGCCTGGCCCCCAACTCTAATACCCAGTATTGTTCCATTAAGGCTCGCCCCGTTGTTTCCCAAGTTCTTTATGGTCAGATAGAGCGGATTGCACTGATTCTGCCCACAATCCTGTCCAGGGGTGATGGGATCACGGACAACTGACACCATAGCCTGGACCCCGGGGGCTGGAGGCCTATGTATGCCTTCCCTACCATGCAATTGTAATACTAACGCCTGACCCTGGAATCTCCTTTCTCTCTCGAGGTTCCGTTTAGTTTGATTCAGTTCACTTTTAGTCCTGCAGGGCACCAACCCACATAGGTCTAAGCTAAATGTCTGTGTTGGCTTGTTGGCAAGCACGGAAATGGAGAACCACTGACGGTCCTCTACTTGTTTTTTTCGGAGGCCAAATTGGGTAACACGCACACTATGACCCAGCCCAAGGATAATGGCAAAGCAAGTTAACAATATGATTGACCGCATTTTGTCGCGACACCTTTAGCCAGAGGGCACAGTTCCTTTAGACTCGCCAAAGTCCGATTAGTTTGTTCTCAGGGTCTCTGTCCTTAGCTGCCTTTGTCAGAGAGGTTCGTTCGTCCTCCGTCGGTTGTGGCACTGGTCCCTTGACTCGAGTGTAATGTGTCCAGCCCTTTTCGGCCGTACGGACAGCCGTTTCGGTCGTCAAAAGTACCAGGAAGGGACCGTCCCAAGTTGGTTCGAGGGTACGCTGCTTCCAGTTTTTAATCAGGACCCACTGACCCGGATTGATGTTGTGCACCGCAAACTCGAGGGGCGGCGTCTGTGCCAAAAGTCCCTGTTGGCGTAAACGAGATAGAGCAGACCCCAGAGCCACCACATATTTTTGCACAAACATATCCCGAGACTCGAATACAGGAGGTTCCCCCTTCGGCCCATGGAATGGGAGGCCAAACAGCATTTCGAAAGGGGAGACGCCCAAATCCCGCCTTGGCTGGGTGCGAATTTGCAATAGGGCAAGGGGTAGGCATTTGGTCCAAGGCAGGCCGATTTCACTAGTGAGTTTGGTTAGCTGCTTTTTGATGGTCTGGTTCATTCTTTCGACCTTGCCCGAGGAGGGGGGATGCCAGGGGGTGTGCAAATCCCAGTCAATCCCCATTGCTTGCACTACATTCTGGAGGACGGTCGAGGTGAAGTGGCTCCCCTGGTCAGAGTCAATAGCGCGGGGTAACCCAAATCGTGGGATGATTTGTTCGAGTAGAATTTTGCTAACCTGAGTTGCCGTTGCCGTGGCAGTGGGGAAAGCTTCCACCCATCCTGTCAGGTGATCTACTATTACTAATAGATACTTCAGGCGACCTATGGGGGGGAGCTCAGTGTAATCTACCTGGACATACTCAAACGGCCTATAGGCCGGACTCCTACCCCCTTGTCTTGCTTGCTGCCGCAGCCCCCTTTTGTTAATCTTTCGACATGTTATGCAATCTCCTGTGACCTGCTTGGCTACCGTGTACAGACCAGGGTGAGCATATCGGCGCTGGAAGGCATCACACAGTGCCTGGGCGCCCCAGTGACCCCCTTGGTGTAGACGGGCAATAATGTCCCGCGTCAACGGTCGATTTAGTAGCTGGCGGCCATCAGGTAAGGTCCACTTCTCCTTCCGTAACCTTTGTACCCCCCAGAGACGCAAGAAGAGTTTCTTCTTTGTCAGTAAACGTGGGCACTTCGGTAATTTCAGATATCTGGGGAATCCTTAACAGGCAGTTTATTACTTCCTTCCCCATCCCGGCCAATTTTGCCTGTTCATCTGCCAATTGATTCCCCAGGGTCTCTATTTTATCGTCTTTCTGGTGCCCTTTCACATGTACTACAGCAATCTCTTGTGGCAGCAACAAATCTTCCAAGATCATGGCTACTAGTTCCTCGTGGACCAACTCCTTTCCTCTGTTATTTATCATTCCCCTTTCCTTCCAGATCTTCCCAAAGGTGTGTACTACCCCAAAGGCATACTTAGAGTCAGTGTATATCGTCCCGGCTATTCCCTTTAAATTCCTCAAAGCCCGGTGCAAGGCGTACAATTCGCATGTTTGTGCGGACCAGGCATTCGGTAGCCGTCCACTTTCCACTAATTCCCAACCAGTCTCACTAATGACTGCATAACCGTTGTGTCTTTTCCCATCTATCACCCGAGAGGACCCGTCAATGTACCACCGCCTTCCTGCATGCAAGGGGGTATCCCTCAGATCTTCCCTCACTTTACTCTGGTACTCTATTATGTCTGAACAGCAGTGTTCCAGTTCCTCCTCCCCTTCCCCTTTCCAAAGGAAGTCCGCCGGGTTCTGGCAGCCCCCGACTTCTATTCGGAGGTCCTCTCGGTCTAACAGTATGGCTTCATATTTCAGAATTCTCGAGTCAGTCAGCCCCCTTCCGGCCTTCTAATTCAGGATAGTTCTAACCTGGTGGGGAGTAGTGACTGTCAAGGGGGCCCCGAAAGTCAACTTCCTGCTTTCCTCTACCAGGTTTGCCGTGGCTGCCACCGCTTGGACACACTCCGGCCACCCTCGGGAGACTGGATCCAGAATTCTTGACAGGAAAGCCACGGGCTTCCTTTTTCCCCCCCAATCCTGGGTCAATACTCCAAGAGCGGTTCCCTTTCTGGAGTTCACAAAGAGACGAAATGTCTTACTAAAATCCGGCAAGCTTAAAACAGGTGAGGTCATCAATTTTTCTTTTAGAATTCCAATTAACTTTTTCTCCTCCTCCTCCCATTTTATTCTATTGGGTGCCTCCTCGATGAGTTTTAGGTACAAGTCTTTAGTAAGGGGGGCATAGTCGTCTATCCATAACCGACAATAGCCTAAGAGTCCCAAGAACTTCCGCAACTCCCTCTTGGTTGTTGGGAGGCCTAGTTCGATTATTGCCCGCACTCTTTCCGGACTTATTCGTTTCTGTCCCTGGCTTATCAAGTGTCCCAGGTACTTAACCTCTTTCTCGACATATTGGAGCTTCTTCTGACTCACTCTTAACCCCTTCTCAGCTAGGTAATTTAACAGGGCATTCGTCCCAAGTAGGACGTCCTCCTCCGTGGGCCCGGATAAAAGGAGATCGTCCACGTATTGTATAAGCTTAAGGGCCGGGGACAAGGTTAGTCCCTCCAATAATTGTTCCAGAATCTGCCCGAACAGAGTCGGGGACTCAGTGAATCCTTGGGGGAGCACGGTCCACCTGTACTGCTGTTTTCTGCCAGTATCAGGATCCTCCCATTCAAAAGCAAAAAAATCCCTACTGTCCTTGTCCAGGGGACACACCCAGAAGGCATCCTTTAAGTCTATAACACTAAACCAGCCGTGGTCCGGGGGTATTCGCCCCAGAATAGTGTATGGGTTCGGTACCACAGGGTGCCGTACTTGGACGATTTTATTTATTTCCCTTAGGTCTTGGACCATTCTGTAGCTCCCGTCCGACTTCCGGACCGGCAGGATGGGGGAATTGTATCGTGACATACAGGGCTCTACCAATCCATCTTTTATTAGGTCTTCCATAACTGTCTTCAGACCCTGCCTCCCTTCCCAAGAGATGGGATATTGGCGCACTCTGACGTCGGGGCTCTGGGGCTTTAATTTTACCTCCACAGGTCGAATTGCGAGCCCCCCCCCCCCGGTTCCCTTTGGCGACCCAAACCCTAGGGTCTATCTCTGTCAATCGGGACTCACTAAGGTATGACATGGTAACGGCTAATTCATCCTCTTCTCCCACTTCTATTCGTAATCCGAAACGGACTATCAAATCCCGTCCCAACAACCCATAGGGAAGATGGGGGAGGTTAAGGAGTTCCACCTGGAGCTCTTCCTCCTCCAGCCGCAAGGGTTGTGGTTCGAATATTTTCGCACTAAAAACCCCACCCTTAACTCCTGAAATGTTTAATGTTTTAGCCTGGAAGCCAACCCCCCTAGGATGGAGGGGGATTGAGGACCTGCCGGCGCCTGTGTCAACTAAGAAGGTAACATCTTGTCTAAATGGGCCCACCCGTAAATTTACCAGGGGTTCTTGGTAGGCCCGTGTTCCGATCCTCCCCTGACTTCCCTAATCCATTTGTTCACGATCCATTTCATACATCCCTTCTCGCTCCCTTTTAAACTCGGGACAATCCCTTTTGAAGTGTCCCAGTTTCCCGCAATGGTAACATCCGGCCATTGGAGGCCGTTCAAATCCATAAAATCCTCCTCTCTCACTTCTGCCCCGTCTCGCTTCTCTCCCTCTCCAACTTTTCTTCGACCCTCCTCTTTCCACCCCATAACCTCCCTCCCCCATTCCGGTGGATTTACAAGCTTCCCGTATAGCTGCCACCATCATTTTTGTCTTCTGTTTCTCCCTTATTACATCCCTCTGAACGTACACCTTCTGTGCTTCCCGTAATAATTCTGCAACATCTTTTTCAGCCCAATCCTCCACTTTCTGTAATTTCTTCTGAATGTCAGGCCATGACTTAGTCACAAAGTGCACCTTAAGCATGCCCTTGCCTATTTCCCCATCGGGGTCTAAACCTGAATACTTTCGCATGGACTCCCGCAAACGGTCTAAAAACTCACTCGGGGATTCATCCTTTTTCTGTCCAACTTCGAATGCTTTCGGTAAATTCCGCTGTTTGGGCACGCAGGTTTGGATCCCCCTGATTATAAGGCTTCTGAGATCTGTCATATTGGCCCGTCCCCCCGCGTCGTTATGATCCCACCGGGGGTCCTCTAAGGGGTACTTCTGCTCTCCACGCTGAGGGCTCCCTATCCCAAATGGCCATTGCACTATTCCGGATCATAACAATTTCATCGTAATTAAATAGTATTCTCATCATGGCCTGCAGTTCAGCCCATGTGTATATACTGGGCCCCAGAAATTGATCTAATTGGGTTCCCACACTGATGGGGTCGTCCAGTAGACGGGGTAGTTCGTTACGGAGTTGCCGGATATCCCCAGAATTTAAAGGTTGTACTACGAACCCGGTCCGTTCGTTCCCAAACGGCACCTCTCGTAAGGGGTTCAGCTGTTCAATATTGTCACTCCTCCCAGCTCTCAATCCCTCTTCTCGGCCCCTCCGCATCTCGAGTCGGACCGATTTCCTAGTGCCTGGGGTGGGTTCTGCGCCCCCTCCTGTGCTCCCCCCAGCAGTCCCTGCCTCACTGGTCATAGCCTGCTGGGAATCGGACTTATCCGTCGCAGGAGGGAGGTCCGCGCTGGACGCCTGGTCGTGCGCCTGGTCGTGCGCCTGGTCGTGCGCCTGGTCGTGCGCCTGGTCGTGCGCGGGTGGTATATACGGGGGCGGGGCAGACGGTGGCAAACCGTCGGTGAGGACGTCCCAAGACTTCTGGGGCTTCCTCGGGTCTGTTTGGGGAATCAGAGGATAGAGACGCGTGGGACCCTCGCTATCGCCTGCCAGCCAGGTGGCGGCGTATTTGCTCTCTTCTGGGTCAAACGGTTGTTTTCTGTTAACACATACATTTAGGATTTGACACACCCAGTCTTCATCAGACCCATATTCGGGCCAAACTACCGAGGGGGCGCGGATAGGTTCCTTGGTCCATATAAAACAACAATATTTTATCATGGTCTCTTTCTTTAAGTCCTTTGTTCTACTACTGTCCGTCCATAGACTTAACTTCCGACCTAATGGACTATCGGGGGGTATTTCTTTCCCATTTGCAGTCTTCCCTGACTTCTCCTTAGTAAATTTAGAAGTCTGATTTCCCATGGTCTATCTTCGGTCCTGGTCTTAAACGCCTAAAACGTTTTCACAGATGACCGTCAAAACCACAATTTCCCGTGGCTTATCTTCGGTCCTGGTCTTAAACGCCTAAAGCGTTTTCACAGATGACCGTCAAAACCACGTGGCCAACAAGGAAGAACAAAAAAATCTCTTACCTTGATCCGTGCACGGAGTTGTCTGGCCTTTTTAAATGTGTGTACCCCCGTGTATAGTCACTAACCGGTCGTCCCAACACTCGTCCGTGTGTTCCTTTTCCAGGATTCAAAATTATTTTTAAATGAGCCGGGTCACAGCCTCTCTTGGCCAACGGCCAACAGACCAAGCTGATCAGTGAGAAGTATAAATATATACTAGACGCGTCTTTGTTATGATCAGGCTTGATTCGTGAGCCGAAGAGACTTCCCCCCCGGCAATAATTATTTCATCCCGGAGGAGCCCCCAATTGTGCGAGATATGCGGCTGTCCAGCCCCATCTCCGGCACTTTTATTTCCCTTCCCAGGAACAAAGACACGGAGGAGTCTGTCCAAAACTTTTCATTCAACTTTGCAAAGTCGGGTGTGAGGAAACAAATGGCACACACACACCTTAATCATAATCTCCACACATTATATACACGTAAATGTGGGCTGGGTCTCCAACGAGTGCTAGGGTTCCCCACTGTTTTCCTTATTTGGGTTCTGGTGCCTGCGATTATTTTGTTACTCACTTGGCCAATCAGTGTTCGAGTTCCCCGTTCTTTCCTTATATGGATGATGTAGTACAACTGTTGTTAAGGGCGGTCTCTCAGCTATCGAGGAAAGCTGTTACAATTGTTTCATTCATAAAAACATGGGGGAGGTCCGGCACCGGTTTCGAGTGTCTGCTTGTGTTTACTATAAGGCACTTGTGTTTACTATAAGGTAGAAAAGACTAAAATGCAGCTAACCATTTAAAAATTACACTACCCCCTACAATGGCGACCAAAACTGCACACAATATTCCAGATGCGGCCGCACCAGAGTCTTATACAACTGCATCATGACCTCAGGACTCCGGAACTCAATTCCTCTACCAATAAAAGCCAGTACGCCATATGCCTTCCTCACTGCACTATTTACCTGGGTGGCAACTTTCAGAGATCTGTGTACATGGACACCAAGATCCCTCTGCTCATCCACACTACCAAGTATCCGACCATTAGCCCAGTACCCCATCTTTTTGTTATTCTTCCCAAAGTGAATCACCTCACACTTAGCTACATTGAATTCCATTTGCCACCTTTCTGCCCAGCTCTGCAGCTTCTCTATATCCTGCTGTAACCTGCCACATCCTTCCTCACTGTCAACAACTCCTCCGACTTTCGTATCATCCGCAAACTTGCTCACCCAACCTTCTAACCCCTCTTCCAGGTCATTTCTAAAAATGACAAACAGCAATGGTCCCAAAACAGATCCTTGCGGAACACCGCTAGTGACGGCACTCCATGAAGAAACTTTGCCATCAACTACTACCCTCTGTCTTCTTCCATCCAGCCAATTCTTAATCCAAACCTCCAACTCACCCTCAATGCCATATCTCCGTATTTTTTGCAGTAGCCTACCATGGGGAACCTTATCAAACGCCTTACTAAAATCCATATATACCACATCTACCGCTTTCCCCTCACCAACCTCCTTCGTCACCATTTCAAAGAATTCAATAAGGTTTGTGAGGCACGACCTGCCCTTCACAAAACCATGCTGACTATCCTTGATCACATTATTCCTATCCAGATGTGCATAAATCCTATCCCTTACAATTCTCTCTAAGACTTTGCCCACAACAGAAGTGAGACTCACCGGCCTATAGTTACTAGGGTTATCCCTACTCCCCTTTTTGAACAAGGGAACCACATTTGCTATCCTCCAGTCTTCTGGCACTACTCCAGTAGACAAAGAGGACATAAATATCAAGGCCAATGGCTCTGCAATCTCCTCCCTTGCTTCCCAGAGAATCCTAGGATAAATGCCATCAGGCCCAGGGGACTTATCTATTTTCACCTTTTCCAGGATTTCCAACACCTCTTCTCTACATACCTCAAAGCCATCCATTCTACTTATTTGTGACTCAGTATTCACATCGACGACAATGCCCTGTTCCTGAGTAAATACTGAAGAAAAGTATTCATTCAGTGTCTCCCCAATCTCTTCCGCCTCCACACGCAACTTCCCACTACTATCCTTGACTGGACCTATTCCTACCCTAGTCATTCTTTTATTCCTAACATGCCTATAGAAAGCCTTAGGGTTTTCCCTAATCCTACCGACTAAGGACCTTTCATGTCCCCTCCTTGCTGCTCTTAGCTCTCTCTTCAGGTCCTTCCTGGCTACCCTATAACTCTCAATCGCCCCAATTGAACCTTCACGTCTCATCTTGAGATAGGCCGCCCTCTTCCATTTAACAAGGGATTCCAATTCCTTATTAAACCACGGCTCCCTCGCACGACCCTTTCCTCCCTGCCTGACAGGTACATAATTATCACGGACACTCAATAGTTGTTCCTTGAACAAGCTCCACATATCATTTACACTCTTGCCTTGGAGTCTACTTTTCCAAGCCACACATCCTAAGTCATGCCTCACCGCATCATAATTTCCCTGACCCCAGCTATAACTCTTGCCCTGTAGCACACACTTATCCCTCTCCATAACGAGTGTAAAAATCACCGAATTATGGTCACTATCCCCAAAGTGCTCACCTACCTCTAATTCTAACACCTGGCCTGGTTCGTTACCCAGAACCAAATCCAGTATGGCCTCACCTCTTGTTGGCCTGTCTACATATTGTGTCAGGAAACTCTCCTGCACACATTGAACAAACACTGACCCATCTAACGAACTTGAGCCAAAGCTTTCCCAATCAATATCAGGAAAGTTAAAGTCCCCCATAACAACCACCCTATTACTGTCACTCATCTCCTGAATCACCTTCCCTATCCTTTCTTCAATGATTCTAGGACTATTAGGAGGCCTGGAAAAAAACTCCTAACAGGGTGACCTCACCTTTCCTATTCCTAACCTCAGCCCAAACTACCTCAGATGGCAAGTCCTCACCCATCGTCCTTTCCACCACTGTAATACTATCTTTGACAAGCAATGCCACACCTCCCCCTCTTTTACCCCCACCTCTGACCCTACTAAAACATTTAAATCCAGGAACCTGCAACAGCCAATCCTGTCCATGTTCTAGCCATGTCTCCGTAATAGCCACAACATCGAAGTCCCAGGTACCAACCCACGCTGCAAGTTCACCTACCTTATTTCGTATACTTCTTGCATTACTCACTACTTCACCGTCACCCTGACCCCCTCACACTCACTCCATCACCATCACACTGACCTCCTCGCAACCACCCCATCACCATCACACTGACCCCCTCACAATCACTCCATTACCGTCACACTGATCCCCTCACACACACTCCATCACCGTCACCCTGATCCGCTCACACTCACTCTATGTCCGTCACACTGACCCCCTCACACTCACTCATTCACCGTCACCCTGACCCGCTCACACACATTCCATCACCGTCACCCTGACCCCCTCACATTCACTCCATCACCGTCACCTTGGCAACCCCAACGCTCACTCCATCACCACCCTCCTGACCCCTCACAATCTTTCGAGCACTGTCACCTTTACATCCTCACACTCACTTCATCACTGTCTCCCTGACTCCATCACCATCAAACTGACCCCCTCACATTCACTGCATCACCGTCACACTGACTCCCACACACTGACTCCATCACCCTCGCACTGATCCCCTCACACTCACTCCATCTCCGTCTCACTGACCCCCTCACACTCAATCCATTACTTTCACGTTGACCTCCTCACACTCACTCTTTCACTTTCACTCTGACCCCCTAACGCTCACTCCATTACCCTCACACTGACCGGCAAACAGTCACACCATCACCATAACCCTGACCCACTCACACTCACTCACTCACTGTCATCTTGACCCCGGCACACTCACTCCATCACTGTCACGCTGAACCGCTCACACTCACAACTTCACCGTCACTCTGACACACTGACACCCACTCCATCACCGTCACACTGACCCCATTAAACTCACTCTGTCAGCGTCACTCTGACACCCTCACACTCACTCCATCACCGTCTAACTGACCCCCTCACACTCACTCCATTCCCTGCACCCTGACCCTGTCAGAATCACTCCATCTCCGTCAAATCGACCCCCTCACACTGACTCCATCACCGTCACCCAGACCCGCTCACACTCAAACCATTACTGTCACCTTGACCTCCTCGCAATCCCTCCATCACTTTCACTCTGACCCCCTCACACTCATTCCATCACCCTCACACTGACCCGCAAATATTCACACAATCACCATCACCCTGACCCGCCCACACTCACAATTTCACCGTCACTCTGACACTCTCACACTCACTCCATCGCCATCACACTGACCTCCTTACACTAACTACATTACCATCACACTGATCCCCTCACACTCACTCCTTCTCCATCACTTTGACCCACTCATATTCACCCCATCACCGTCAACCTGACACTCTCACACTCACAACTTCACCGTCCCACTGACACCCTCACACTCACTCCATCATCATCACCCTGACCCTCTCAATCTCACTACATTACAGTCTCACTGATCCCATCACACTCACTACTTCACCGTCACCCTGACGCCCTCACACTCACTCCATCACCGTCAAACTGACCTCCTCACACTCACTCATCACCGTCAAACTGACTCCCTCACACTCACTCCATCACCATCAAACTGACCCCCTCACACACATTCCATCTCCGTCATCCTGACCCGCTTACACTCATTCCTTCTCCGTTACTGTGACCCTCTCACCCTCACTCCAGCACCGTCACACTGACCCCCTGACATTCACTCCTTCACCGACACCCTGACCCCCTCACGCTCACTCCATCACCGTCACACTGATCACCTCACACTCACCCTAACACCGTCAAACTGACCCCCTCACACTTACTCCATCACCGTCAAACAGACATCCTCACACTCACTCCATCACCGTCACACTGACTCCCACACACTCACTCCATCATTATCACCCTGATCCCCTCACAATCACTACATTACGGTCACACTGATCCCCTCACACTCACTCCATCACCATCACCCTGACCCACTCACACTCACAACTTCACTGTCACTCTGACACTCTCGCACTCACTCCATCACCATCACCCTGACCCCCTTACACTCACTCCATCACCATCGCCCTGAACTGCTCACACTCACTCCTTCTCCATCACTTTGACCACTCACACTCACTCGATCACCGTCACCCTGACCCCCTCACACTCACAAATTGACCGTCACACTGACCCCCTCACACTCACTCCATCACCGTCACCCTGACCCCCTGGCATTCACTCCATCACCGTCACCCTGACCCCATCACATTCACTCCATCACCGTCACCTTGACAACCCGAACACTCACTCCATCACCATCACCCTGACCCGCTCACACTCAGTCCTTCTACGTCACTTTGACCCCCTCACATTCACTTCATCTCAATTAATCTGACCCACTCACAATTACTCTATCACCGTCACCCTGACCCCCTCACACTCACTCCATCATCGCCAAACTGACCCTCTCACACTCACTCCTTCACCGGCACCCTGTCCCTCTCACACTCACTCCATCACCGCAACTTCACCGGCAACCTGACCCCCTCACATTCACTCCATTACCGTCACCCTGACACCCTCAGACTCACTCCATCCCCGTCACTCTGACCCCCTCACACTCACTCCATCATCGCCAAACTGACCCTCTCACACTCACTCCTTCACCGTCACCCTGATCCCCTCACATTCACTCCATCACCGTCATCCTGACCCCTTCACACTCACTCTATTACCGTCACACTGATCCCCTCACACTCACTCCATCACCGGCACCCTGTCTCTCTCACACTCACTCCATCACCGTCAACCTGATCCCCTCACACTCACTCCATCACCGTCAAACTGACCCCCTCACACTCACTCCATCACCGGCACCCTGACCCTCTCAGACTCACTCCATCTACGTCACACTGACACCCTAATATTGACCACATCACCATCACCCTGACCCGCTCACACTCAATCCATCAGTGTCACCTTGACCTCTCACACTCACTCGATCACTTTCACTCTGACCCCATAACACTCACTCCATCACCCTCACACTGACCCGCAAACACGCACACTATCACCATCACCCTGACCCACTCACACTCACTCACTCACTGTCATCTTGACCCCCGCACACTCACTCCATCACCATCACCCTGAAACGCTCACACTCACTCCTTCTCCATCACTTTGACCCCTCACACTCACTCCATCACCATCACCCTTACCCCCTCACACTCACAACTTCACCGTCACTCTGCCACCTTCACACTAACTCCATCATCGTTACCCTGACCCGCTCACACTCACTCCTTCTCCGTCACTTTGGCCCCCTCACACTCACTCCATCACCGTTAATCTGACCCCCTCACACTCACTCCATCACCGTCACGCTGACCCCCTCACATTCACTCCATCACCGTCAACCTTACCCCCTCACACTCACTCCATTACCGTCACACTGATCCCCTCACACTCAAGCCTTCACCGTTACCCTGACCCCCTCACACTCACTCCATCACCGTCAACCTGACCCCCTCACACTCAATCCATCACCATCAAAATGACCCCATCACACTTACTGCATCACCGTCACACTGACCCCATTAAACTCACTGTCAGCGTCATGCTGACACCCTCACACTCAATCCATCACCGTCAACCTAACCACTCGCACTCACTCCTTCACCGTCAAACTGACCCTCTCACACTCACTCCATCACCGGCACCCTGACCCTGTCAGACTCACTCTATCTCCGTCACAATTACCCCCTCAAACTGACTCCATCACCGTCACCCAAACCCGCTCACACTCAATCCATCACTGTCACCTTGACATCTTCGCACACACTCCATCAATTTCATTCTGACCCCCTCACACTCACTCCATCACGCTCACACGGACCCGCAAACAGTCACACCATCACCATCACCCTGACCCTCTCACACTCACTCACTCGCGGTCATCTTGACCCCCGAACACTCACTCCATCACCATCACACTGACCCGCTCACACTAACACCTTCACCGTCACTCTGACACTCTCACACTCACTCTATCACCACCACACTGACCCCCTTACACTCAGTACATTACCATCACACTGATCCCCTCAAACTCACTCACTCGCTGTCATATTGACCCCCAAATACTCACTCCATCACCATCACCCTGACCCTCTCACACTCACTACATTACCATCACACTGATCCCCTCACACTCACTCCTTCACCGTCACCCTGACCCCCTCACACTCACTCCATCACCATCAAAGTAACTCTCTCACACTCACTGCATCACTGACAAACAGACCCTCACATACTCACGTCATCACCGTCACCCTGAACACCCTCACACTCATTCCATCACTTTTAGCCTAACCCCTTTCCCCCTACGCCATCACCATCACACTGACCACCAGATACTCAAACCATCACCATCACCGTGACCCTCTCACACTCACTCACTCACTGTCATCTTGACCCCCGCACACTCACTCCATCACTATCAACCTGACTCGCTAACACCCACTCCTTCTCCATCACTTTGACCCCCTCCCACTCACTCCATCACCGTCACCCTGACCCCCTCACACTCACAACTTCACCGTCACACTGACACCCTCACACTCACTCCATCACCATCACCCTGACTCCCTCACACTCACTACATTACCATCACAATGATCCCCTCACACTCACTCCTTCACCGTCAGCCTGACACCCTCACTCTCACTCCATCAGCGTTAAACTGACTCCCTGACACTCACTACATCACTGTCAAACTGACCCCCTCACACTCACTCATCACCGTCAAACTGACTCCCTCACACTCATTCCATCATCGTCACCCTGTCCCGCTCACACTCACTCCTTCTCCGTCACTTTGACCCTCTCACCCTCACTCCATCACCGTCTCACTGGCCCCCTCACATTTACTCCTTCACTGTCACCCTGAATCGCTCACACTCACTCCATCACCATTACACTGATCCTCTCACACTCACTCGATCACCGTTAAACTGACTCCCTCACACTCACTCCATCACTGTCAAACAGACTCCCTCACACTCACTCCATCACCGTCACACTGTCTCTCACACACTCACTCCATCACCCTACACTGACCCCCTCACACTCACTCCATCATGTTACCCTGACCCCTTCGCATTCACTCCATCTCCGTCACCCTGACCCCCTCACCCTCACTCCATCTGCGTCACACTGATTCCCTCACATTCATCCATCACCGTCACCCTGACCCTCTCACACTCACTCCATCACCGTCACCCTGACCCTTCTCACACTCAGTCCATCACCAACAACCTGACCCCATCACACTCACTCCATCATCAACACCCTGACCCCCTCATACTCACTACGTCACACAATGCCCCGCCACGACTTCCACCCTCACGCTCACCCCACACACTCTAACACCATCACACACACTTCCTTCCCCATCCCGGCCAATTTTGCCTGTTCATCTGCCAATTGATTCCCCAGGGTCTCTATTTTATCGTCTTTCTGGTGCCCTTTCACATGTACTACAGCAATCTCTTGTGGCAGCAACAAATCTTCCAAGATCATGGCTACTAGTTCCTCGTGGACCAACTCCTTTCCTCTGTTATTTATCATTCCCCTTTCCTTCCAGATCTTCCCAAAGGTGTGTACTACCCCAAAGGCATACTTAGAGTCAGTGTATATCGTCCCGGCTATTCCCTTTAAATTCCTCAAAGCCCGGTGCAAGGCGTACAATTCGCATGTTTGTGCGGACCAGGCATTCGGTAGCCGTCCACTTTCCACTAATTCCCAACCAGTCTCACTAATGACTGCATAACCGTTGTGTCTTTTCCCATCTATCACCCGAGAGGACCCGTCAATGTACCACCGCCTTCCTGCATGCAAGGGGGTATCCCTCAGATCTTCCCTCACTTTACTCTGGTACTCTATTATGTCTGAACAGCAGTGTTCCAGTTCCTCCTCCCCTTCCCCTTTCCAAAGGAAGTCCGCCGGGTTCTGGCAGCCCCCGACTTCTATTCGGAGGTCCTCTCGGTCTAACAGTATGGCTTCATATTTCAGAATTCTCGAGTCAGTCAGCCACCTTCCGGCCTTCTGATTCAGGATAGTTCTAACCTGGTGGGGAGTAGTGACTGTCAAGGGGGCCCCGAAAGTCAACTTCCTGCTTTCCTCTACCAGGTTTGCCGTGGCTGCCACCGCTTGGACACACTCCGGCCACCCTCGGGAGACTGGATCCAGAATTCTTGACAGGAAAGCCACGGGCTTCCTTTTTCCCCCCCAATCCTGGGTCAATACTCCAAGAGCGGTTCCCTTTCTGGAGTTCACAAAGAGACGAAATGTCTTACTAAAATCCGGCAAGCTTAAAACAGGTGCGGTCATCAATTTTTCTTTTAGAATTCCAATTAACTTTTTCTCCTCCTCCTCCCATTTTATTCTATTGGGTGCCTCCTCGATGAGTTTTAGGTACAAGTCTTTAGTAAGGGGGGCATAGTCGTCTATCCATAACCGACAATAGCCTAAGAGTCCCAAGAACTTCCGCAACTCCCTCTTGGTTGTTGGTAGGCCTAGTTCGATTATTGCCCGCACTCTTTCCGGACTTATTCGTTTCTGTCCCTGGCTTATCAAGTGTCCCAGGTACTTAACCTCTTTCTCGACATATTGGAGCTTCTTCTGACTCACTCTTAACCCCTTCTCAGCTAGGTAATTTAACAGGGCATTCGTCCCAAGTAGGACGTCCTCCTCCGTGGGCCCGGATAAAAGGAGATCGTCCACGTATTGTATAAGCTTAAGGGCCGGGGACAAGGTTAGTCCCTCCAATAATTGTTCCAGAATCTGCCCGAACAGAGTCGGGGACTCAGTGAATCCTTGGGGGAGCACGGTCCACCTGTACTGCTGTTTTCTGCCAGTATCAGGATCCTCCCATTCAAAAGCAAAAAAATCCCTCCTGTCCTTGTCCAGGGGACACACCCAGAAGGCATCCTTTAAGTCTATAACACTAAACCAGCCGTGGTCCGGGGGTATTCGCCCCAGAATAGTGTATGGGTTCGGTACCACAGGGTGCCGTACTTGGACGATTTTATTTATTTCCCTTAGGTCTTGGACCATTCTGTAGCTCCCGTCCGACTTCCGGACCGGCAGGATGGGGGAATTGTATCGCGACATACAGGGCTCTACCAATCCATCTTTTATTAGGTCTTCCATAACTGTCTTCAGACCCTGCCTCCCTTCCCAAGAGATGGGGTATTGGCGTACTCTGACGTCGGGGCTCTGGGGCTTTAATTTTACCTCCACAGGTCGAATTGCGAGCCCCCACCCCCCCCCGGTTCCCTTTGGCGACCCAAACCCTAGGGTCTATCTCTGTCAATCGGGACTCACTAAGGTATGACATGGTAACGGCTAATTCATCCTCTTCTCCCACTTCTATTCGTAATCCGAAACGGACTATCAAATCCCGTCCCAACAACCCATAGGGAAGATGGGGGAGGTTAAGGAGTTCCACCTGGAGCTCCTCCTCCTCCAGCCGCAAGGGTTGTGGTTCGAATATTTTCGCACTAAAAACCCCACCCTTAACTCCTGAAATGTTTAATGTTTTAGCCTGGAAGCCAACCCCCCTAGGATGGAGGGGGATTGAGGACCTGCCGGCGCCTGTGTCAACTAAGAAGGTAACATCTTGTCTAAATGGGCCCACCCGTAAATTTACCAGGGGTTCTTGGTAGGCCCGTGTTCCGATCCTCCCCTGACTTCCCTAATCCATTTGTTCACGCTCCATTTCATACATCCCTTCTCGCTCCCTTTTAAACTCGGGAAGTTTCCCAGTTTCCCGCAATGGTAACATCCGGCCATTGGAGGCCGTTCAAATCCATAAAATCCTCCTCTCTCACTTCTGCCCCGTCTCGCTTCTCTCCCTCTCCAACTTTTCTTCGACCTTCCTCTTTCCACCCCATAACCTCCCTCCCCCATTCCGGTGGATTTACAAGCTTCCCGTATAGCTGCCACCATCATTTTTGTCTTCTGTTTCTCCCTTATTACATCCCTCTGAACGTACACCTTCTGTGCTTCCCGTAATAATTCTGCAACGTCTTTTTCAGCCCAATCCTCCACTTTCTGTAATTTCTTCTGAATGTCAGGCCATGACTTAGTCACAAAGTGCACCTTAAGCATGCTCTTGCCTATTTCCCCATCGGGGTCTAAACCTGAATACTTTCGCATGGACTCCCGCAAACGGTCTAAAAACTCACTCGGGGATTCATCCTTTTTCTGTCCAACTTCGAATGCTTTCGGTAAATTCCGCTGTTTGGGCACGCAGGTTTGGATCCCCCTGATTATAAGGCTTCTGAGATCTGACATATTGGCCCGTCCCCCCGCGTCGTTATGATCCCACCGGGAGTCCTCTAAGGGGTACTTCTGCTCTCCACGCTGAGGGCCGTCCTGATGCTCCCTATCCCGAATGGCCATTGCACTATTCCGGATCATAACAATTTCATCGTAATTAAATAGTATTCTCATTATGGCCTGCAGTTCAGCCCATGTGTATATACTGGGCCCCAGAAATTGATCTAATTGGGTTGCCACACTGATGGGGTCGTCCAGTAGACGGGGTAGTTCGTTACGGAGTTGCCGGATATCCCCAGAATTTAAAGGTTGTACTACGAACCCGGTCCGTTCGTTCCCAAACGGCACCTCTCGTAAGGGGTTCAGCTGTTCAATATTGTCACTCCTCCCAGCTCTCAATCCCTCTTCTCGGCCCCTCCGCATCTCGAGTCGGACCGATTTCCTAGTGCCTGGGGTGGGTTCTGCGCCCCCTCCTGTGCTCCCCCCAGCAGTCCCTGCCTCACTGGTCATAGCCTGCTGGGAATCGGACTTATCCGTCGCAGGAGGGAGGTCCGCGCTGGACGCCTGGTCGTGCGCCTGGTCGTGCGCCTGGTCGTGCGCCTGGTCGTGCGCCTGGTCGTGCGCGGGTGGTATATACGGGGGCGGGGCAGACGGTGGCAAACCGTCGGTGAGGACGTCCCAAGACTTCTGGGGCTTCCTCGGGTCTGTTTGGGGAATCAGAGGATAGAGACGCGTGGGACCCTCGCTATCGCCTGCCAGCCAGGTGGCGGCGTATTTGCTCTCTTCTGGGTCAAACGGTTGTTTTCTGTTAACACATACATTTAGGATTTGACACACCCAGTCTTCATCAGACCCATATTCGGGCCAAACTACCGAGGGGGCGCGGATAGGTTCCTTGGTCCATATAAAACAACAATATTTTATCATGGTCTCTTTCTTTAAGTCCTTTGTTCTACTACTGTCCGTCCATAGACTTAACTTCCGACCTAATGGACTATCGGGGGGTATTTCTTTCCCATTTGCAGTCTTCCCTGACTTCTCCTTAGTACATTTAGAAGTCTGATTTCCCATGGTCTATCTTCGGTCCTGGTCTTAAACGCCTAAAACGTTTTCACAGATGACCGTCAAAACCACAATTTCCCGTGGCTTATCTTCGGTCCTGGTCTTAAACGCCTAAAGCGTTTTCACAGATGACCGTCAAAACCACGTGGCCAACAAGGAAGAACAAAAAAATCTCTTACCTTGATCCGTGCACGGAGTTGTCTGGCCTTTTTAAATGTGTGTACCCCCGTGTATAGTCACTAACCGGTCGTCCCAACACTCGTCCGTGTGTTCCTTTTCCAGGATTCAAAATTATTTTTAAATGAGCCGGGTCACAGCCTCTTTTGGCCAACGGCCAACAGACCAAGCTGATCAGTGAGAAGTATAAATATATACTAGACGCGTCTTTGTTATGATCAGGCTTGATTCGTGAGCCGAAGAGACTTCCCCCCCCGGCAATAATTATTTCATCCCGGAGGAGCCCCCAATTGTGCGAGATATGCGGCTGTCCAGCCCCATCTCCGGCACTTTTATTTCCCTTCCCAGGAACAAAGACACGGAGGAGTCTGTCCAAAACTTTTCATTCAACTTTGCAAAGTCGGGTGTGAGGAAACAAATGGCACACACACACCTTAATCATAATCTCCACACATTATATACACGTAAATGTGGGCTGGGTCTCCAACGAGTGCTAGGGTTCCCCACTGTTTTCCTTATTTGGGTTCTGGTGCCTGCGATTATTTTGTTATTCACTTGGCCAATCAGTGTTCGAGTTCCCCGTTCTTTCCTTATATGGATGATGTAGTACAACTGTGGTTAAGGGCGGTCTCTCAGCTATCGAGGAAAGCTGTTACAATTGTTTCATTCATAAAAACATGGGGGAGGTCCGGCACCGGTTTCGAGTGTCTGCTTGTGTTTACTATAAGGCACTTGTGTTTACTATAAGGTAGAAAAGACTAAAATGCAGCTAACCATTTAAAAATTACACTACCCCCTACAATGGCGACCAAAACTGCACACAATATTCCAGATGCGGCCGCACCAGAGTCTTATACAACTGCATCATGACCTCAGGACTCCGGAACTCAATTCCTCTACCAATAAAAGCCAGTACGCCATATGCCTTCCTCACTGCACTATTTACCTGGGTGGCAACTTTCAGAGATCTGTGTACATGGACACCAAGATCCCTCTGCTCATCCACACTACCAAGTATCCGACCATTAGCCCAGTACCCCATCTTTTTGTTATTCTTCCCAAAGTGAATCACCTCACACTTAGCTACATTGAATTCCATTTGCCACCTTTCTGCCCAGCTCTGCAGCTTCTCTATATCCTGCTGTAACCTGCCACATCCTTCCTCACTGTCAACAACTCCTCCGACTTTCGTATCATCCGCAAACTTGCTCACCCAACCTTCTAACCCCTCTTCCAGGTCATTTCTAAAAATGACAAACAGCAATGGTCCCAAAACAGATCCTTGCGGAACACCGCTAGTGACGGCACTCCATGAAGAAGCTTTGCCATCAACTACTACCCTCTGTCTTCTTCCATCCAGCCAATTCTTAATCCAAACCTCCAACTCACCCTCAATGCCATATCTCCGTATTTTTTGCAGTAGCCTACCATGGGGAACCTTATCAAACGCCTTACTAAAATCCATATATACCACATCTACCGCTTTCCCCTCATCAACCTCCTTCGTCACCTTTTCAAAGAATTCAATAAGGTTTGTGAGGCACGACCTGCCCTTCACAAAACCATGCTGACTATCCTTGATCACATTATTCCTATCCAGATGTGCATAAATCCTATCCCTTACAATTCTCTCTAAGACTTTGCCCACAACAGAAGTGAGACTCACCGGCCTATAGTTACTAGGGTTATCCCTACTCCCCTTTTTGAACAAGGGAACCACATTTGCTATCCTCCAGTCTTCTGGCACTACTCCAGTAGACAAAGAGGACATAAATATCAAGGCCAATGGCTCTGCAATCTCCTCCCTTGCTTCCCAGAGAATCCTAGGATAAATGCCATCAGGCCCAGGGGACTTATCTATTTTCACCTTTTCCAGGATTTCCAACACCTCTTCTCTACATACCTCAAAGCCATCCATTCTACTTATTTGTGACTCAGTATTCACATCGACGACAATGCCCTGTTCCTGAGTAAATACTGAAGAAAAGTATTCATTCAGTGTCTCCCCAATCTCTTCCGCCTCCACACGCAACTTCCCACTACTATCCTTGACTGGACCTATTCCTACCCTAGTCATTCTTTTATTCCTAACATGCCTATAGAAAGCCTTAGGGTTTTCCCTAATCCTACCGACTAAGGACCTTTCATGTCCCCTCCTTGCTGCTCTTAGCTCTCTCTTCAGGTCCTTCCTGGCTACCCTATAACTCTCAATCGCCCCAATTGAACCTTCACGTCTCATCTTGAGATAGGCCGCCCTCTTCCATTTAACAAGGGATTCCAATTCCTTATTAAACCACGGCTCCCTCGCACGACCCTTTCCTCCCTGCCTGACAATTACATAATTATCAAGGACACTCAATAGTTGTTCCTTGAACAAGCTCCACATATCATTTACACTCTTGCCTTGGAGTCTACTTTTCCAAGCCACACATCCTAAGTCATGCCTCACCGCATCATAATTTCCCTGACCCCAGCTATAACTCTTGCCCTGTAGCACACACTTATCCCTCTCCATAACGAGTGTAAAAATCACCGAATTATGGTCACTATCCCCAAAGTGCTCACCTACCTCTAATTCTAACACCTGGCCTGGTTCGTTACCCAGAACCAAATCCAGTATGGCCTCACCTCTTGTTGGCCTGTCTACATATTGTGTCAGGAAACTCTCCTGCACACATTGAACAAACACTGACCCATCTAACGAACTTGAGCTATAGCTTTCCCAATCAATATCAGGAAAGTTAAAGTCCCCCATAACAACCACCCTATTACTGTCACTCATCTCCTGAATCACCTTCCCTATCCTTTCTTCAATGATTCTAGGACTATTAGGAGGTCTGTAAAAGACTCCTAACAGGGTGACCTCACCTTTCCTATTCCTAACCTCAGCCCAAACTACCTCAGATGGCAAGTCCTCACCCATCGTCCTTTCCACCACTGTAATACTATCTTTGACAAGCAATGCCACACCTCCCCCTCTTTTACCCCCACCTCTGACCCTACTAAAACATTTAAATCCAGGAACCTGCAACAGCCAATCCTGTCCATGTTCTAGCCATGTCTCCGTAATAGCCACAACATCGAAGTCCCAGGTACCAACCCACGCTGCAAGTTCACCTACCTTATTTCGTATACTTCTTGCATTACTCACTACTTCACCGTCACCCTGACCCCCTCACACTCACTCCATCACCATCACACTGACCTCCTCGCAACCACCCCATCACCATCACACTGACCCCCTCACAATCACTCCATTACCGTCACACTGATCCCCTCACACACACTCCATCACCGTCACCCTGATCCGCTCACACTCACTCTATGTCCGTCACACTGACCCCCTCACACTCACTCCTTCACCGTCACCCTGACCCGCTCACACACATTCCATCACCGTCACCCTGACCCCCTCACATTCACTCCATCACCGTCACCTTGGCAACCCCAACGCTCACTCCATCACCACCCTCCTGACCCCTCACAATCTTTCGAGCACTGTCACCTTTACATCCTCACACTCACTTCATCACTGTCTCCCTGACTCCATCACCATCAAACTGACCCCCTCACATTCACTGCATCACCGTCACACTGACTCCCACACACTGACTCCATCACCCTCGCACTGATCCCCTCACACTCACTCCATCTCCGTCTCACTGACCCCCTCACACTCAATCCATTACTTTCACGTTGACCTCCTCACACTCACTCTTTCACTTTCACTCTGACCCCCTAACACTCACTCCATTACCCTCACACTGACCGGCAAACAGTCACACCATCAACATAACCCTGACCCACTCACACTCACTCACTCACTGTCATCTTGACCCCGGCACACTCACTCCATCACTGTCACGCTGAACCGCTCACACTCACAACTTCACCGTCACTCTGACACACTGACACCCACTCCATCACCGTCACACTGACCCCATTAAACTCACTCTGTCAGCGTCACTCTGACACCCTCACACTCACTCCATCACCGTCTAACTGACCCCCTCACACTCACTCCATCCCCTGCACCCTGACCCTGTCAGAATCACTCCATCTCCGTCAAATCGACCCCCTCACACTGACTCCATCACCGTCACCCAGACCCGCGCACACTCAAACCATTACTGTCACCTTGACCTCCTCGCAATCCCTCTATCACTTTCACTCTGACCCCCTCACACTCATTCCATCACCCTCACACTGACCCGCAAATATTCACACAATCACCATCACCCTGACCCGCCCACACTCACAATTTCACCGTCACTCTGACACTCTCACACTCACTCCATCGCCATCACACTGACCTCCTTACACTAACTACATTACCATCACACTGATCCCCTCACACTCACTCCTTCTCCATCACTTTGACCCACTCATATTCACCCCATCACCGTCAACCTGACACTCTCACACTCACAACTTCACCGTCCCACTGACACCCTCACACTCACTCCATCATCATCACCCTGACCCTCTCAATCTCACTACATTACAGTCTCACTGATCCCATCACACTCACTACTTCACCGTCACCCTGACGCCCTCACACTCACTCCATCACCGTCAAACTGACCTCCTCACACTCACTCATCACCGTCAAACTGACTCCCTCACACTCACTCCATCACCATCAAACTGGCCCCCTCACACACATTCCATCTCCGTCATCCTGACCCGCTTACACTCATTCCTTCTCCGTTACTGTGACCCTCTCACCCTCACTCCAGCACCGTCACACTGACCCCCTGACATTCACTCCTTCACCGACACCCTGACCCCCTCACGCTCACTCCATCACCGTCACACTGATCACCTCACACTCCCCCTAACACCGTCAAACTGACCCCCTCACACTTACTCCATCACCGTCAAACAGACATCCTCACACTCACTCCATCACCGTCACACTGACTCCCACACACTCACTCCATCATTATCACCCTGATCCCCTCACAATCACTACATTACGGTCACACTGATCCCCTCACACTCACTCCATCACCATCACCCTGACCCACTCACACTCACAACTTCACTGTCACTCTGACACTCTCGCACTCACTCCATCACCATCACCCTGACCCCCTTACACTCACTACATTACCCTCACACTGATCCCCTCACACTCACTCTTTCACCGTCACCCTGACCCCTCACACTCACTCCATCACCGTCAAACTAACTCTCTCACACTCACTCCATCACCGTCAAACAGACACCCACATACTCACTTCATCACTGTCACCCTGAACACCCTCACACTCATTCCATCACCGTCATATAGACCCACTCACACTCCATCACTGTCACACTGACCACCAAACACTCACTCCATCACCATCACCCTGACCCGCTCACTCTCACTCCTTCTCCATCACTTTGACCCCATCACACTCACCCCATCACCGTCAACCTTACCCCCTCACGCTCACAACTTCACCGTCCCACTGACACCCTCACATTCACTCCATTATCATCACCGTGACCCCGTCATACACATAAAATTACTGTCCCACTGATCCCCTCACACTCACTACTTCACCGCCACCCTGACCGCCTCACACTCACTCCATCACCGTCAAACTGACTCCCTCACACTCACTCCATCACCGTCAAACTGACTCCCTCACACTCACTCCATCACCGTCACCCTGACCCCGTCTCACTCATTCCATCTCCGTCATCCTGACCCGCTCGCACTCATTCCTTCTCCGTCTCTGTGAGCCTCTCACTCTCACTCCATCACCGTCACACTGATCCCCTCACACTCACCCTAACACCGTCAAACTGACTCCCTCACACTCACTCCATCACATCACACTGATTCCCACACACTCACTCCATCACCATCGCCCTGAACTGCTCACACTCACTCCTTCTCCATCACTTTGACCACTCACACTCACTCGATCACCGTCACCCTGACCCCCTCACACTCACAAATTGACCGTCACACTGACCCCCTCACACTCACTCCATCACCGTCACCCTGACCCCCTGGCATTCACTCCATCACCGTCACCCTGACCCCATCACATTCACTCCATCACCGTCACCTTGGCAACCCGAACACTCACTCCATCACCATCACCCTGACCCGCTCACACTCAATCCTTCTACGTCACTTTGACCCCCTCACATTCACTTCATCTCAATTAATCTGACCCACTCACAATTACTCTATCACCGTCACCCTGACCCCTCACACTCACTCCATCATCGCCAAACTGACCCTCTCACACTCACTCCTTCACCGGCACCCTGTCCCTCTCACACTCACCCCATCACCGCAACTTCACCGGCAACCTGACCTCCTCACATTCACTCCATTACCGTCACCCTGACACCCTCAGACTCACTCCATCCCCGTCACTCTGACCCCCTCACACTCACTCCATCATCGCCAAACTGACCCTCTCACACTCACTCCTTCACCGTCACCCTGATCCCCTCACATTCACTCCATCACCGTCATCCTGACCCCTTCACACTCACTCTACTACCGTCACACTGATCCCCTCACACTCACTCCATCACCGGCACCCTGTCTCTCTCACACTCACTCCATCACCGTCAACCTGATCCCCTCACACTCACTCCATCACCGTCAAACTGACCCCCTCACACTCACTCCATCACCGGCACCCTGACCCTCTCAGACTCACTCCATCTACGTCACACTGACACCCTAATATTGACCACATCACCATCACCCTGACCCGCTCACACTCAATCCATCAGTGTCACCTTGACCTCTCACACTCACTCGATCACTTTCACTCTGACCCCATAACACTCACTCCATCACCCTCACACTGACCCGCAAACACGCACACTATCACCATCACCCTGACCCACTCACACTCACTCACTCACTGTCATCTTGACCCCCGCACACTCACTCCATCACCATCACCCTGAAACGCTCACACTCACTCCTTCTCCATCACTTTGACCCCTCACACTCACTCCATCACCATCACCCTTACCCCCTCACACTCACAACTTCACCGTCACTCTGCCACCTTCACACTAACTCCATCATCGTTACCCTGACCCGCTCACACTCACTCCTTCTCCGTCACTTTGGCCCCCTCACACTCACTCCATCACCGTTAATCTGACCCCCTCACACTCACTCCATCACCGTCACGCTGACCCCCTCACATTCACTCCATCACCGTCAACCTTACCCCCTCACACTCACTCCATTACCGTCACACTGATCCCCTCACACTCAAGCCTTCACCGTTACCCTGACCCCCTCACACTCACTCCATCACCGTCAACCTGACCCCCTCACACTCAATCCATCACCATCAAAATGACCCCATCACACTTACTGCATCACCGTCACACTGACCACATTAAACTCACTGTCAGCGTCATGCTGACACCCTCACACTCAATCCATCACCGTCAACCTGACCACTCGCACTCACTCCTTCACCGTCAAACTGACCCTCTCACACTCACTCCATCACCGGCACCCTGACCCTGTCAGACTCACTCTATCTCCGTCACAATTACCCCCTCAAACTGACTCCATCACCGTCACCCAAACCCGCTCACACTCAATCCATCACTGTCACCTTGACATCCTCGCACACACTCCATCAATTTCATTCTGACCCCCTCACACTCACTCCATCACGCTCACACGGACCCGCAAACAGTCACACCATCACCATCACCCTGACCCTCTCACACTCACTCACTCGCGGTCATCTTGACCCCCGAACACTCACTCCATCACCATCACACTGACCCGCTCACACTAACACCTTCAACGTCACTCTGACACTCTCACACTCACTCTATCACCACCACACTGACCCCCTTACACTCAGTACATTACCATCACACTGATCCCCTCAAACTCACTCACTCGCTGTCATATTGACCCCGAAATACTCACTCCATCACCATCACCCTGACCCTCTCACACTCACTACATTACCATCACACTGATCCCCTCACACTCACTCCTTCACCGTCACCCTGACCCCCTCACACTCACTCCATCACCATCAAAGTAACTCTCTCACACTCACTGCATCACCGACAAACAGACCCTCACATACTCACGTCATCACCGTCACCCTGAACACCCTCACACTCATTCCATCACTTTTAGCCTAACCCCTTTCCCCCTACGCCATCACCGTCACACTGACCACCAGATACTCAAACCATCACCATCACCGTGACCCTCTCACACTCACTCACTCACTGTCATCTTGACCCCCGCACACTCACTCCATCACTATCAACCTGACTCGCTAACACCCACTCCTTCTCCATCACTTTGACCCCCTCCCACTCACTCCATCACCGTCACCCTGACCCCCTCACACTCACAACTTCACCGTCACACTGGCACCCTCACACTCACTCCATCACCATCACCCTGACTCCCTCACACTCACTACATTACCATCACAATGATCCCCTCACACTCACTCCTTCACCGTCAGCCTGACACCCTCACTCTCACTCCATCAGCGTCAAACTGACTCCCTTACACTCACTACATCACTGTCAAACTGACCCCCTCACACTCACTCATCACCGTCAAACTGACTCCCTCACACTCATTCCATCATCGTCACCCTGTCCCGCTCACACTCACTCCTTCTCCGTCACTTTGACCCTCTCACCCTCACTCCATCACCGTCTCACTGGCCCCCTCACATTTACTCCTTCACTGTCACCCTGAATCGCTCACACTCACTCCATCACCATTACACTGATCCTCTCACACTCACTCGATCACCGTTAAACTGACTCCCTCACACTCACTCCATCACTGTCAAACAGACTCCCTCACACTCACTCCATCACCGTCACACTGTCTCTCACACACTCACTCCATCACCCTACACTGACCCCCTCACACTCACTCCATCATGTTACCCTGACCCCTTCGCATTCACTCCATCTCCGTCACCCTGACCCCCTCACCCTCACTCCATCTGCGTCACACTGATTCCCTCACATTCATCCATCACCGTCACCCTGACCCTCTCACACTCACTCCATCACCGTCACCCTGACCCTTCTCACACTCAGTCCATCACCAACAACCTGACCCCATCACACTCACTCCATCATCAACACCCTGACCCCCTCATACTCACTACGTCACACAATGCCCCGCCACGACTTCCACCCTCACGCTCACCCCACACACTCTAACACCATCACACACACTGCCCCACACCACCCTCACCGTCACGCTCACCACCACAAATTCCACCAAACTCATACATACTGCCCCACACCGCCCCCACCGTCACGCTCATCCCCACACACGCCACCACCCCACACTCACTGCACCACACTGCGCCCACAGCCACGCTCTCCCCACACACTCCACCACCAACACACACACTGCCCTACACCTCCCTCACCGTCACGCTAACCACCACACACTCCACCAAACTCACACATACTGCCCCACAAAATACCCACCGTCACGCACACCCTATCACACTCCACCACCGTCAGACACACTGCCCCCCATTACCCCCACTTCACACTCACCCCCACACACTCCACCACCCTCACACACACTGCCCCACACCACCCTCAACGTCGCGCTCACTGCCCCACTGGCTTCACCACCCTCTCGCACCCTGCTCCACATCATCCCCACCGTCTCACTCACCCCCCCACACTCCACCACCCTCACACACATTGCCCCACAGAACCCTCACCGTCACGCTCACCCCCACACACTCCACCACCGTCACACACTGGTCCACAGCACCCTCACCATCACGCTCACCCCCACACTCTCCACCACCATCAGACATATTGCCCCCAACCACCATCATTGTCACTCTCACCCCCACACACTCAACCATCCTCATACATACTTGTCCACACTACCCTCACCGTCACACTCACCCCCACACTCTCCACCACCATCACACACACTGCCCCACACTACACCCACCGTCACGGTCACCCCCCCCACTCTCCACACCATCACACACACTGCCCAACACCACACCCACCGGCACGCTCACCCCATCACGCTCCATCACCGTCAGACTCACTGACCCACACCACCCTCGCATCACACTCACCCCACACTCTCCACCACCATGACACACACTGCCCCACACCACCCTCACCGTCATCCACACCCCCACACTCTCCACCACCATCGCACACACTGACCCACACCTTCCCCCGTTACGCTCACACCCACACACTCCACCACCATCTCACACACTGCCCCACACCACCCCCACCGTCACGCTCTCACCCACACACTGCAGCACACTGACACACACTGCTCCACAGCACCCTCACCGTCACGCTCACCCCCACACACTCCACCAGCATCACACACACTGCCCCACACCACCCTCACCGTCACGCTCATCCCCACACACTCCACCACCATCATACACACTGCCCCACACCACACTCACTGTCACGCTCATCCCCACACACTCCACCACCATCACACACAATGCCCCACATCACTCCCCCACCACAGTCACGCTCACCCCCACACATTACACCACACTACAGTCACGCTCATCCCCACACACTCCACCACCATCACACACACTGCCCCACACAGTCCCCACCATCACGCTCACCCCCACAAACTGCACCACACCACCCTCACCTTCACGCTCACCCCCACATAATTTACAATTCTCCCACACACTCCCCTTCCATCACGTTCACTCCTGCACAGTCGCCCAGCATCACAGTCACTCCCACGCAAATTCCCCCACCATCACGCTCACTCCCTCGCACACTCCCCCAGCATCACGCTCACACGCCCACGCAGTCTCCCGGCATCACACCCCTCACACACTTAAACTGAGATCCTGCCTGTGAACACCAACCCAGCTGATCCCCTCTAAATGGCCTTTGACCCCATCCCCATTCTATTCCCTGAGTAACAGACAGTATGTCCCACACAATGTGTTCTGTTTGTGATATCCTGTTGTACCAGTCCCAGCCACAGCCTACCGTGCCACTCCACCTATTACCCCCTAGTAACGGCTCATGTTCTCACACCCACTATGTCCCCGAGCAATGGCGTATGGCCCAAGCTCCATACAGTTGCCCTAGCAATGGCCTGATATGCCGTCCCAATCTCTGTTCCCTAACATCGGCCTGAAGATCGACAACCCTCTTCTGTCCCCCCAGCACCGAAGGATTCGAGGAAGACAGTAACATTGGGAGGTTATAATCGCAAGATGGAAAGAGAGTGAATGAGATTGTGGAAGGCAACAACAATGGAATTGAGTGTGTAAATGGGAAAATGAGAGAGAAATAACAGTGCAGTGTGAGAGTGAGAGGGATATATGGAGGGAGAAAGGGAGCAAGGTGAATTCTGCTGATAGCCAAGTTGGAGTGGGAGACCCAGGGGTGAAAGTAAGGACAGAGGGAGTTAAACCCGGCTCTTGAGCTCAGGGCGCGGTGCCCTCCCCTTCCCTGAGGACCAGGACTTGGGGCTGAGTCGGTCTCTCTCCAGCTCAGTTTCTCCAACACAAAGACACACAACAACATCGGTCACTCTGCTGCTCGGCACGCTTTAATCAACATTTTTATTGTTTACAAATGGAAGTGATGGATACAGTCAGTGGGATGGTGCTTTTTCTCACTGGCCCCTGAGTTATGAGAAACATTGAAATGTTTCCCTGTCACCCCTCTGGGGGATAAGGATGGACAAACCAGCGCTACCCTCAGTCTGTGACCATAGCGACAGGCTGCACCATCGCTGAAACACTGAACTGAAATTAGAAAATCTCGGATGGATTGATTAATGAGGGAATTTGATTGATGGATGGATTTGGGTGAAGGGATATTTCAGCACATTCTTCAGCTGCTGCCTCAACTTAGTCTGAGTCACGGCATAAATCGCGGTGTTTGTGCAGCAACTGAGGAGCTGCAGCATGAAGCCCAATTCCTGCACAAAGCGATGGAGATACACAGACCAATACTCAATCCAATACATCCATACCCATATAGAATACAGCATTATCGTTGACCATAGCAGGATTAGATTAGATTATATTCCCTACAATGTGGAAACAGGCCCATTGGCCAACCAGCCCACACCGACCCGCCGAAGCGTACACCACACAGACCCATACTCCTACATTTACCCCTTTACCTAACACTACGGGCAATTTAGCATGGCCAATTCACCTAACCTGTACATTTTTGGACTGTGGGAGCAAACCGGAGCACCCGGACGAAACGCACGCAGACACGGCGAGAATGTGCAAACTCCACACAGACAGTCACCCGAGGCTGGAATCGAACCTGGGACCCTGGTGCTTGAAATTTGCCGAGATCAAAAACAGTAAAATGAAGGGTTTTTTTCGGTTTCTCATTTCTGTGTCAGACTGAGCGTCCCCATTGGTGTGTGCGCGGAGTCTCCTGTGTGCTCTGCTGGTCACTAAAATGTGTCTGACGGTGAGAACATTGAGCATCAGAATCAGGAGAAATGGGACACACGGGGTTAGAATGTGGTGTAGGAACTAGATTGTGACCCAGACACTGGAGATTCGAACAGCGTCTGTTACCTCACAAAACCAGGGGATGTTCCACAGCCGATACCGAGCCGTGAACATAAAATACCAGAAAATGTTCTTTAAATAGTTCAGCACAGTCACTGCTCCCAGAACCACAGCCGCCGTTTTTTTTTTCTCACTGCAATATTTACTTTTCAGCTTCTGGCAACAAATGGCCACAAACCGATAAAAGGTGAAAGTGACAGTGAACCAGACAGAGCAGTCAGTGGCTGCATAAAGCAGGATGTCATGGATATTACACACGGGGACGGAGTACACCAGGAAGTAAAACTGTTCCCAATATACAATGGGAATGTGTCGCAGTGTCAGGTCGAGGATAATGACCAGGAGATCCGCCGCTGCCATGGCCCCCAGGTAAGGTCTGACACATGGAGACAATCCACAATCTGTATAAAGCAGGACGTAGATGGTCACTAAGTTAACTGTGAGGAAGGAAAACAAACCCATTATGCAGCAGCAGAAGGGACCCGTTTGATTGGGGACCCGGTGAGATTTTCAAATGTGTCCTTTTATTCAGGGATTTAGTAAAATAATTGGAGCTGGAATAACAAATGGGAAGGTCTGAATTACTGACAAAAATGTGACATAAACCACAATAAACCCTTCCTCCCCAAACACACAGAGACACATCCAAAAGGACAGATGCTTTCTAGAACATTCCCACACACTCGATCACTCGACAGCAGACACAGGTTACTCCTTCCCAGTTCCTAATACGGAGGGTGGAAATATTGCTGTCCTGAAGGATTCTCTCCCAGTTTCCTGAAGATAAACGGAGTTTGGGAATTCCTGTATTTTGCTCTAAATTGTGGTCGATCCTGTGTCATGAAGAAATGTAAACGCAGGGAAACCGTGTTCACCCCTTTAACTGCCTGAGGGGCCTTCGGAACAGTGTCTCCTTCTCCCTGTAATGGCATCTCTTCCCTCGGGATGTGATCGTTTGTTCAATTCACTGATGTCCGGCCGTTCACAAACAATGGCAGGGACAGAATGTTCCGGGGAATGTCAGTTATAGAATGTTGGGAACAGAACGTTCCGGGGAATGTCAGTTGTCGAATGTCCGGGGCAGAACGTCCCGGGAAATGTCAGTTATAGAATGTCGGGGCCAGAACGCTCTGGAAAATGTCAGTAATCGAATGTCGGGGGCAGAATGTTCCGGGGAATGTCAGTTATAGAATGTCGGGGACAGAACATTCCGGGGAAAAGCAGTTATAGAATGTTGTGGATAGAACGTTCCAGGGAATATCAGTTATAGAATGCCGGGACAGAACGTTCCGGGAAATGCCAGTTATAGAATGTTGTGGATAGAACGTTCCGAGGAATGTCAGTTATAGAATGTCGGGGACAGTACGTTCTAGGGAATGGCAGTTATAGAATATCAGGGACAGAACTTTCCAGGGAACTCCTTGACCTGTCCATAACCTTTCCCCCCTATCCACCCCACCAACATGATGTACTGTGCACAGGTTACATATCCATCCAGCACGCTGACCTGCACTGACCACATCATTGCATAATCTATAAACCTATTCACCAGATAGGTAAAAACAATGATTGCAGATGCTGGAAACCAGATTCTGGATCAATGGTGCTGGAAGAGCACAGCAATTCAGGCAGCATAGAGGAGCTTCAGTAAAATCGACGTTTCGGGTAAAAGCCCTTCATCAGTGCTAACCACCGTGCTACCCTTTGGGTGATCCCTGACCAGACGTCACTGGAATCTCCTCACTGCCTTAATCAAAGGGAATTCAGCCAAATCCAAGTCTCCCAGGATGAAATCCCATTACTAGGAAATGTGTGAGTACAATATCTTCAGAAGCAGAGTAACGTTTTGGACAAGCTTTCCTTTGTCATGAGTTCCAATATTATCTGAACAAAGTTCTTTCAAGTTAAAATTGCAGAGATTTTGTTCATCATTGTGTGTGTGTGTGTGTGTGTGTGTGTGTGCGTGCGTGTGTGTGTGTGTGTGTGTGTGTACGTGTGTTTCTGTGTGTGTGTGTGTGTGTGTGTGTGTGTCTGTGTGTGTGTGTGTGTGTCAGTGTTTTTAGAAAGGGAAATATTGATTATATATTTGCAATACCCAACCAGTTTGCCATTCATCTTTCCATCATAGCTTGAGTAACATTGTTCTGGATCATAAAAGTGTTGTTTTACCAGATTAAAGAAACTAGACTGACATGCTCCTAAACCTGACCCAGACCCAGTCTGAGACCGATGTGATCGGCCATATCACCGACCTGGTTACATTTAACATTTGTTGTGGGCAGTGGAGGAGTGGGATTAGAAAAGGAAACAGTGAACCAAGAAGCCGGGAACTATCGGCCGGTAAGCCTGTGGTGGGTAAGTTGTTGGAGGAGAATGTGAGGGATAACTTTTACATACATTTGGGAAGTGAAGGGCTGATCGGGGTAGACAACGTAACTTTCTGCATGGGAAATCATGTCTCATTAATGTAGTTGAGTTTTATGAAGAGGTGACAAAGAAGATTGATGAAGGCAGTTTGGTAGGCATTGTCTTTATGGACTTCAGCAAGGTGTTCATTTAAAGAACAAAGAGCAAAGAAAATTTACCGCCCAGGAACAGGCCCTTCGCCCTCCACGCCTGAGACGATCCAAATGTGTTGTCTACATCTGTAGGTCAATTCCTAAGCATCTGTATCCCTCTGCTCCCCACCTACTCATGCATCTGTCCAGACGCATCTTAAATGAATCTGCCGTGCCTGCCTCTACCATCTCTGCTAGCAACGCGTTCCAAACGCCCACCACCCTCTGGGTGAAGTACTTACCGCGCGTATCCCCCTCAAACATTCCATCTCTCACTTTGAAAGCACGACTTCTCGTTATCGAATCCTTCACCGTGGGAAAAAGCTTGTCTTTATCCACCCTGTCTATACACTTCATGACTTTGTAAACCTCAATCAGGTCACCCCTCAATCTCCTTTTATCGAGTGAAAATAAACCTAACCTCCTCAGCCTCTCTTCAGAGACAGTATTTCATTCTGATTGGTTGACAGATTAGTAAGTTTCGGTCAGATGGGATACAGGAGAAGCTAGTCACAATTGGCTTGAAGGAAGAGGGATATTTTTCAGACTGGAGGATGGTCAGCAGCACTGTGCTGTAAGAATCAGTACTGAGTTCACTGCATTTCATCATTTATGTAAAGGATTTCGATGTGAATATTGGGGCGATCGATAGTAAGTTTACAGATGTCATCATAAAGGTGGTGTAGTAGATAATCTCGGAGTACAACGAGACCACAATTACATGGGACAAAGGGATAAGGAGTGAAAGATGAAGTTTAATTTAGATAAATACGAGGTTTTGCAGTTTAGGAAGGCAAATCAGGGCAGAAATTATTCACTTTATGGTAAGGTCCTGGAGAGTGTTGTGGAACAAAGGGACTTAGGACTGCAGGTACATTGTTCCTTGAAAGTCGAGTCGCAGGTAGACAGTGGGGATAGAGCGCATTTGGCAAATTTGCCTTAATCAGTCAGAGCACTGAGTATAGGAGTTGTGTTGGCATGTTACATCTGTACAGGATGTCAGTGAGGCCACTTTAAGAATACTGCAAAAATCTCGGTTTTCTGCAGAAATGACTTACACACAGATGTTCCAGGCCTGGAAGTTTGAGCTTTAGGGAGAGGTTAATTAGGTTGAGGCGTTTCCCCCGGAGTGTCAGAGGTTGAGGGATGACATTATAGAGATTTATAAAACAGCAGGGGCATGGATATTCTGAACAGCCATGTTCTGCTCCCCAGGGTAGGGGAGTCCAGAGCAAGATGGCATAGGTTGAAGGGGAGAGGGCGAATGATTTAGAATGGACCGGAAGATAAATGTATCACACAGAGAGTGGTGTGTGTACAGAAATTGCTGTCAGAGGAAGTGTTGAAGGCGGTTACAGTTGCACATTTAAAAAGTATCTGAAAGAGGAGGGATATTGGCCAAATACTGGCAAATGGGACTGGATCAGATTTGATATCTGATCGGAGTGAACAGTTTGGACTAACGGGTCTGTTTCCGTTCTGCATGATTCTCTGATTCTATAAGAGGGATGATGAAAAATTCTGAAATGACCTTTCAAGTGGGAATTCTCTTCACTGGAGGTTTATTGTACCTCTATTTTCACGTTGATTGAAAGCTGCACTAGGTAAATATTTGACAGAGAAGTGAGTCATGCAAAATGGGATGCAGGCAGGAAAGTGGGGCTGAGACAACAACTTGATCAGCCTCAATCTTAGTGCCTGGTGGAGAAGGCTCAAAGTATCGAATGACCCACTCCTGCTCCACCGCCCCATGTTTCTGTGTTCAATTCAGCCCCTCAAATCTGCTAGACAGGAACAGTCGGAGGACAATTACTCCTATAACCTGGTGCACATAAATAGAGGAGACCATTAAGTCTCTCAAGACTGTCCCACACGCTTTGAAGTGATTTGGGAAATGTAGTTGGAAAACCCAGGCTGGGTATGAAAGAGGCCCCTCATCTCTCTTCAGAGAGCTTCCCCTCTCTGCAACTTGTGCTTCATTTGTTGGTCATGCTGTCGACGCAGATTCACTGTGAATAGGGCACATATACCTCACCTAGAGATGTCTCACAAAATCATCTGTTCTTCCTGACTTCAATATTCAATAACATAACATTAATGAAATTAACACCCACTAACTTTCCAATAACAGAATGTGAGAACATCAGAAACAGGGGCATGTCGTTCACTCCCCAAGCCTGCCTTGTACTTCACTAAAATCATGACCGATCTACTCTTGGTCTCAAATCCTCTTTCATACCCAATTCCTCATCGCCCTCAACTCTCTGTCACGTCAATATCCATCTACCCCTCTTCAAATACTTTCAGTCATCTAGCTCCCCGAACACTCTTGAGAAGAGAAATCCTGACATTCAGCACCACCTGTTTGAAGAAAACACTTGCTGCTCCTATACCATGGCCTATTCATATGAACAAAAGAGGTTGAGACAAGGGTTCAGGTAAAAATGACTGGCCCCGATATCAAGGCAGTGGTTGGCTTCTGTTTACATCAAGGAGCTGTACAAAACTGAACTTAATGGGAATCAGAGTAAACTCTCCAGTGTTTGGTGTCAAACATGGCACAAAGGAAGATGTTCATCATCTCAGTCCTGTGTCAGCTCTGTGGGAGATCCTCAGGGTAGCTTCCTCTTCACAGACATCTTCAGCTGTTTCATCAATGTCTCCCCGCCCTCCCCACGAAAAGATCAGAATTGGGGATGGTTATTGAAGATTCCACAATGTTCAGAACGTCTTGTCCCCCGTCAGCTCCTGAACTGGTTTGTGTCCATGTGCCTCAAGACCTGGACTCCACTGAGGCTTGTGCTGTTAAAGGGTCCGTAACATTCACATAAAAGCACTGCCTGGCACTGCACATAGCCACAATAAAATAAGAGTTCATTCAGCTCCTCACGCTAGTTTCACAGGAATGTGAGGAAGTCATTCAGCCCATTTACACTATTGGAGAAGAACAGGGAAAGCCCATTCAGTGAGGTCATTCCCACCTCAACGCACTTACACTGGGATAGACTCAGGTTGTTGATGCTGATTCCTGATGAACTGCTTATGCCCAAAACACCGATCCTCCTGATTCTCGGATGCTGCCTGACCTTCTGTGCTTTTCCAGCAATCGACTCTCTACTCTGATGTCCAACATTGGTAGTCCTCACTGTCTCCTAATTGATGCTCTAACATGATGACCAAGTGGAGCAGTGATTGCACAGAGAGACTGCTCCACGTTGTTCCTCGCGGCTCCGTTGCTTATGACACACACGTGGGACTTTAAAGTGGTTTTCTAGTGGTGAGGAGGGAAGCCATATGCCTTGTGTGAAGATTCAAGAAGGCTTCTTCCATCTCCAAGAAGCCAGCCTGTGTTCTCTATGTAGGGCGGGAGCTGATTGGAATGGATACCTGCTTCAGATGGAAGGTATTGTGGCTGCTCTTGGGGATTGTGAATAACCTGACGTTCTGTACAGGGTTCATACGCCGACTGCAAAATAACATGGGGATAGCTATTTTTAGAATATAAACTATTAGGAAAGTCAGGTTTGACTGATGAATGGACTCTCTAAGTTCAAATAATGCTGATCTTGTTCATATTGATCTTGTCTAGTGCACGTCCTGTGCAGTGTAAACTATATGCCTTACTCTATCCAAGTCTATTTCCAACCTATGATCTGTCTGACCATGCTTACTATCATCTTCCTCCACTGCTCGTAAATAAAGTGTTTCCCTGTACTGAGGTAAACATGGCAATAAATGAAACCAATCAATCCTGGTTAGAGTATGGAATTTCTCACCCTATCAATGTCTCTTTTGGAAAGATGTGATCGCTGCCACTCCTCGTGTTTCAGTATCACCATTTCTTCATCTCTCACAGCTCTACGGATTAAACACGCACCTTCTTTACTCAATCCTCATGTTGCCAGCATCCGTGACTGTGTTAAGGATATCATTCCTTACAAAAGAGATCAAATCTGTACAGAGTGCCGCTCATGCTCTCTCAGCAAGGCTCTACAACTGCAGTAAGATGACTTTACTTATGTACTCGAATCATCTTATAATGAAGGACAGCAAACCATTGTCTGCACCCATTCCTTACACAGGATTGGATTCAGACCATTCAGCATAGTCTTGTGAGTGGGAGATCATGCTTCCCACATTTGTTAGCGTTTTTGATGAAGTGACCAGGAAGGTTGATGAGGGCAGAGCGGTAAACGTAGTCTCTATGGATTTCAGTAAGGCCTTTGATAAGGTTCCACGTGGCAGGTTGCCCTGGAAGGTTACACCACTTGGAATGCTGGGGGAACTGTTCAACAGGATACACAATTGGTTTGATGGTAGGAAGCAAAGGGTTTAGTGGAAGGATGCTTGTCGGACTGGAGCATGGGTCCATTGCTGTTTGTTGTGCCTGATTTCGTTGAGAATGTACAAGATATGATTAGTAAGTTTGCAGATGACACTAAAGTGATTTGGGAGCGTGATCAGTGAGGAGGTTTATCAGAAATTGCAACAGGACCATAAGCAGCTGGGGAAGTGGGCCGAGAAATGGCAATGGAATTTAATATAGATGCGTGAGGTCTTGCATTTTGGGAACTCAAATCAAGGTAGGAGTTTCATGGTGAATGGGAGGGCTTTAAGGTTGGCAGTGGGTAGAAACACCTTGGTATTCACGTGCATGGTTCTCTAAGAGTGGGGTCATAGTTGTACAGGGCAGTGAAGAAGGCTTTTAGTACACTGGCCTTCATCACGCAGAATATTGAGTATCTAAGTTGGGAATTTATGTTGCAGTTACACAGGACTTTGTTAAGGCCGCACTTGGAGTATTGTGTTCTGTTATGTCACCTTGTTATGGGGAGGATGTTATTAAATTAGAAAGAGCGCAGAAGAAATTTACAAGGACGTTGCCAGGACCCAATGGTCTGAGTTACAGGGAGAGGTTGGACATTTTTTTTCGCGTTTAGGAGACTGAGTGCGGACCTTATAGAGCTGTATAAGATCATGAGGGGTATGGATAGGGTTAATGCTCTTAACCTTTTTCCAAGGTGTAGAGAATCGAGGACTAGAGGGGATCAGTTTAAGGTTAGAGGGGAAGGAATAAAAGGGAAACTGAGGGGCCATTTCTTTACACAGAGGGATGGTGTGTGGATGAGCTGCCAGCAGATCTGGTTGAGAGGGGTACTTTAACAACATTTCAAACGCATTTGCATAAATATGTGGATAGGAAAGGACGAGAAGGATATTGGCCAACTGCAGTGACATGGGGTTAGCGAGGATGGACATTTACAAGGTAGAGTCGAACCCCTCTGTTAATTAAAACCAAACAACCAGAAAAGCCCGCATCACCTCGTAATCTGTTAAAATATGAGCGACACTGATCTCCTGCACTCCATTATTTAAACATAAATAACAAGTTAGTTTCTTAAATTAATAGTGAACACTAAACAACAACTATTCAAAAATACAAACCCCTCTTTTCTTCACTACTTACTATCTGCTAAAATTCTGTAAAAATATGCTGTTCCAACAACCCACATACTAAACATTACAATCTCAAGATCATGCAGTCTCTATCTTCCCCGCTGTGTTCATTCTTCCAGCTGCTGATCTCCCTGAGTCATATTTTGTTAACTGCAAGTAGGTTTGTTATGAACGTGTATCTTTGATAGAGAGTGTTTGAGTTGGCCAGTTAGCACTCCTGCTCTACAGCAGTTACTCTGCTCTTGGGTGGCAGTGGCTCCCCCTCTAGTGTTCAAAATGCTGGGTTTATATACTTTCCATGATACAACATTTCTCATAATTTGATTGCTTCACAGGTGCCCAAATAATAATATTCAAATTCCGTTGGCTTCCGGTATCCTGAGCGTTAGTTAAACTCCTTGATTGCATTTGAATTGCTGTCAAAACAGGAACCAAAACTCAGGTATCCATTTCCCAGCTGATTGTGACATTTGAAACAGTCTGACCGTTAGCTGGCTGTACTTTCTATTCAGCAAGACCCGTTCTGTCTTAAAGTGACCAGACATGCTTTCGGCTTCATAACATCTCCCCCCTTCTGGAAAACAAATATGAACCAACAGAATGAAAAGATGGCTTCATTTCTTTTCCTCTAATTCTTAATCCCATTTTTATGATATGCAAAAGTATTAATCTCAGTTATAACATTCATATTAATTCTCCACACATATATAATACTGGAATAAGTCAATTTTATTCTAAACTTCTTCCTTTAAATTCACGATAACATATCTGCTATAACATTTTTACCCCCCAAAGCATGTACATTTTGTGAGTTTAAAGTCGGTAACATAAGACTTCAATGAAATATTTTGGTCTTTAAATTGCCAAAACAATGGCAGAGGATTGTCATTGTTGCCCACAACAGTCTCCGACAATTTATTCGTCATGTGAACATTACAATACTGTCAGGCCAGTACAAAACTCAATCATTCTTTTTCAATAATGAGATGTTGTATTTATTTCTGGTGGATATTGAGCTTTTTCGTCAAGGAGCCAATTGGCCATTCAATTCCATCATCATCTTTCTGCATCAATACATCTCCGATCCCTATATCCTGAGCATCAGACACAATTTTCAAAGGCTTTCAAAATATTTGGTGCAGATAAAACTGGCACGGTGATTTAACATGCTTTAATATTCTCAAATGCCTCCTGGCATTGTTCTGTCCACCACAATTCTGCATTCTTCTTTAATAAATCCAGCAGTGGTGCCAATATGCTGCGAAAGTTTGGAACAAACCTCCAATAGAATCCACTCAGTTCCAAAAATAAATGCACCTCTTTGAGAATGGTCGTGGAAATTCCTCAAAGCCCTTCGTCTTTATGTTCCATGGGGTCAACCTTCCATGTCAAATGTGATGTCCCAATAACGTCACCTCTGTCTTCGCGATTTCTTTTTTCTTTAATTTTATTACCAAGTTTGCTTCTTGTAATCATTCAACATGCTCTGCCAACTGAAACATGTGAGCTTTCAATCACTTGCTAAAGATCACTACATCATACAGATAAGCTGCACAATTTGTTCATATGGCCACAACTCTGTTTCTGAGTCTTCAATGTGGCTGGTGCATTATTCATCCATATGAAATATTCGATAAAGTTTTTTTTTGTCATCTCTGGTATCTTTACTAGATAGTTTAACTGACTCCACATATTTTTTTAATTTGAGAGGGGCCACTAAACCTGGCTTTGAAGAGATTTCTTACCACTGGTGGCAATACTAATACATCATCGCCACGGGAAATCTTCAAAGTTTCAGTGATTTTATCTGCCACCTGCTTCACTCTATGTTGTGCTTTTCAGATACTGTTTAGCAAACTCACCTCCTCCATCCACTCTCTCCTTCACCTCATACACATAATCCAGGTGTGAGATTTCCGACTTCGGTCCTGTCAATTTATATTTAATTAATTTCAAAGGGCCTCTCACTTCATGTACGAATATTAACTCAAAGGAAGTAATTTGAGTAGATTTATTTGGGCATCTCTAATGGCAAAAAAAATAATGGGACACCTTTATTCCAATCATTTGGTCAATCCTGACAGTACGCTGTTAACATAGTCTTCAGCTTCTGATGCTAACTTTCCAAGGCTCCCTGGGATTCAGGATGGGACGCCCTTGATTTGAAGTGCTGTCTGCCTATGCCATTCATGACTTCCTTAAACAGCTGAGCGGTAAAATGAGACCCATTGTCTGACTGAATCTCTCTGGGCAGTCCACAGTGAGTAAAGAAAGCTACCAAATTCTCCACCTCCCTTTTTGCCTTGACACTCCAATAATGGAATTGCCTCTGGAAATCTGGTAGACACATTCATTATGGTCAGCAAATATTGGTTTCCACTTTTACTTTAGAAAGGGGAGTGACACAATTAAGCATAACCTACGTGCAAGGTTCTTCGAATGCAGGAATTGTTGCCAATTCCTGCATTCCTGTGACTTACCTACCATTTGGTATGTATGTCACGTACAACAAAAATTAACAGCATCCTTGTGCATTCCAGGCCACTAGAAATGCTTCTGTACCTTAGCCTGAGTCTTCTGTACACCTAAGTGACCGCCTGCAGTTAGTTTATGAGCTACCCGTAACACTGCTAACACAATCTGGTGCACTTCGGCCCATTTCCCTTTTGCAGTAACCTATCGGGGTCTCCATTTTAATTTTATGATTCTATCCTTAAGTTAATAACATTCAACAATATATTCTGATTCATTTTCTGTGTGTGTGTGCATGTGTATGTGTGTGTGAATGTGTTTGTATATATCTGTTGTAAGTCCATTAGCCTTTTAGGACAAAACACCTCTGCCTGATCCTCTGCCTGTTCTGGTTTTTCCTGCACCGTTACGTCAAACAGTGTGTCAGTTCACTGAGCATCAACCCATTTGTCTTTTTCGTTCGTTTTTCCTTCCTGCTGTAACTTATGACAGTGGGATCTTGTTACTACACTGACTGGAAAAATTCCTGGGTAATTTTCTTTTAACTCACTAATTCCCGAGACTTCCACCACAAGGAGTGCCTATCCCATCTCGCCTCCTGCTAAATCGTTCCCATGAACAAACTATATTCCTGGGACAGACACTCTGTTACTCACTGTCACTGTTACTTCCCTAATCTTGATTTTACAGTCCATCCTGATGTTACACAATGGAATGCTTAATTTCTGTCCCCATTCCACAAGTTATCATGCTCTTGATTAACATGCCAGAAAGAGTGAAAAAAACTTTAATCTCTTACTATTAGAGGGTGAGAGAAAGTGAGGGCTGCAGATGCTGGAGATGAGAGTTGAAAAGTGAAGGGCTGGAAAAGCACAGAACGTCGGCAGCATCCGAGGGGCAGGAGCCTTTCAGGGATAAATGATTCATCAGGAAAGTGAGAGATAAGGGAGGGGGGAGGAGATTGAGAAATAAATGGGAGAGTGGGGGTGGAGCTGGCTGGAAGGGAGCTCGAAAGGCGATAGGTAGATTCAAGTGGGGTGTGATGATGGTAGGTCGGAGAGGTGGGTGATAAGACTCCTATCGGTGGTAGGTCAGCTGGAACCCTCAAACTGTACTGCATCAACGTTGACTTCACCAAATTCCAAATCTCCCCTCCACCAACCTCTCCCAGATCCAACCGTTCAACGTAGCACTGTCCACTTGAACTGCCCTAACTTCCTTTTCACCAACTCCACCCTTCCCTCTGACATATCACTATCACTCTCACCTACATCTTCCTATTGCCTTCTCAGTGACCCTCCCACCAGCCCAGCTACTACCCTCGTATTTATCTAACAGCCCCCTTGTCCCCCCACGACGTTCCTGACGATGGGTTTATGTCTGATATGTCGATTGTCCTGCTCTTCGGCTGCTGCCCGATCTGTTGTGCTTTTCCGGCGCCTCACTTCTCAACTATTAGAGACTGAGCAGATCGGATATCTCACAAAATTATAACTTCTTGTCCTTCTCCCCCTGTTCTTTCTGAGTAAACTTTATCTACAGAGATGAATTATTGTGAGAGATCAGGCACTGCCTCCATACCAAGCCCTTGCCTAGGCTATGCAATTTCCTGCAGCTCCTCGGCTTCACTTGGGGTCTCCTTTACCAGTTTCACTAATGCCACTGGGCTTAGCCTTTTCTACAACATCTTTCCCAAAGTGCCTTCCTTCAACGCCCAATACGGTATGTCCAAGCTTACTGCAGTGAAACCATCTTTTTCCCAGTGCCCTTCTTAAACCAGCAGCACTGTAATTTTATGTGTTCCACTCCCTTATTAGTGAGAATACCTGAGGACTTTCACCACCTTTCAACACCCGTGGGCTTTTTTTTCCCTTGTGGTAAACTATTGTGCGCTACTGTTCACTTTGTAATGTGTGAACTTTCCTTCTCCCAATTTCTATCCCTCACAGGATGACAATCCTGCCAGAAGCTAAATATCGTCTCACGCCCCAATGCATATTTACCTGCCATTTATGCCGTGCTTCTCACTTCTTGAACTTTCCGTACATTCACATGAATTCTTACTATCTCTGGAAGCGAGTCTTTTAACTTCTCCAGCAGAATAATCTCCCTTCAAGCCTCACAGGTCTTATCCATTTTTAAGGCCAGCACCCACCTATCAAAATGACTGTGGTCAATTCTTTCAAACTCAATATAAGTCTGATCTGGTTGCGTCTCTATTTTTCTGAATTTCTGTGTATATACCTCTAGTACCAATTCATAACCAATCAAAATAGCCAATTTGACATCTTGATAATCTCTTGACCCTTCATCTGACAGCGCTGCACATACCTCACCAGCTGTGCCCACCAGCTTAGTCTGAACTAGCATTACCCACAAGTTCACTGGATACGTCATCCGCCGAGCCATTTTTTCAAATGAATTAAAAAAGGTTTTGACATTTTTCTCACCGAAATATGGCAAGTTATGAACATAGTTGTATAAAACAGTACGTTCTCCCTTCATCTCCATCCTGTTAAGTTAACTTTCATGTCTAATTCCCAACTTCTGAATTTCAAATCCCCTCTCTCTTTCTTTTTCCTCTCTTTCTCTTTCTTCTCTCTTTGTTTCCATCCCTTTATTTATCTTCTAACTCCAGGTACCACATTTGCAATTTAAGTTTTTTCTAACTCTATTGCATTTGCCTACTTCTCTGATACATCAAAGTGCTTGAGCAACTCCATTGCAATTTCAACTTCTCTTTTCTCCCTGGTTAAACACAATTCCAACCTATTTGCTAATTCTAAAAAATGTCATCCTTCTGTCTTTCTAAACATCCTTGGAAAATTTGGGAACCTCTTTAGTAATGTTAAAAGCCATTTCCCTCACTTTTAATTTAACCAACCACAATTAACAAAATTAAACGAATTTTTCCACTGGTTTTATTTGAAGATCAAAGTCATTAATTGCAATGAGTTGGAATTTGCTGGGATCTTTTGTACCCCAAATCTGTTCAAATCTGTCCAAATCCCATACGGCAAGGCCCCAAATTGTAATGACATCAATGTCGAATCCCTCTGTTAATTAAAACTACACACCCATAAAAGCTCACCTCACATCATAATGTGTTAAAACGTGAGCAACAGAGAACTCCTAAATTCCACTAATAAACAAAAAATAACAATTTATATGTATGCAAGTTAGCTCGCTGAGCTTGAAGGTTTGTTTTCAGAAGTGTCGTCACCATGAATAGGTGACATCATCAGTGAGAGTCTCCGCTGAAACTCTGGTGGTATATCCCGCCTCTCTATTTATAGATCTTCTTAAAGTGTATGATGTCATTTCCAGTTATTTCAACGAGAGAATGTAGACAGGATCTAAATTGAAGCATTTATTGATGGACTTCTGGTTTGAATGCCATTCCTCTGAGAAGGTCCTTGCGTGTCTAAGTATGCCTGTGTGCTTTGTCCCAGTCAACGTGGTGCCTTTCTTTGTCTGTATGTATGGAATATAGTGATAGTGGGTCATTTCTTTTGGTGGCCAGTTGGTGTTCATGTATCCTCGTAACACGACAATAGGATAGTTTCAATGGTGGAAAAGTGATTTTATACACACTGTTTAATCAATGTGTGTGTGCAGATAAGTATCATTTTTTACATGTGCACAACACATTGTAAATGAACAACAGAGACACAGTTTACGAAAAATGATGCATATGATGTATAAAATTGATAAAACATTAAAACATGATTTGATCCTCTCAACGTTCCCTCCTTTTCTGGGATTCCCAACTATAATCTCTCATTCCTACCAGGATGAGTGCTCCAAATTCTTGATTCTAGTGTCCCAACTTATTTCAGTTAATCCCCTTTCAAACGGGACTTCAATATATTGGCCTGTTGTGTTTTTCCAAAGCTCGTGGCTGTCATATTATTGGAGATAAATATTCTGGCATCAGACTCAGCATTTGAACATATTACTCTGTTGTACATACACTGTACAAAGGACCACAGCACACAGGCATTGCCAAAACATTGGGGGATGTTCATCTACTTCTTTCGATAATGTACTTTTCTCATTTTCCACATCTCCATATCTATATCCTCTCTCTCGTTCTCCCTATGTGTCGAGTTAAGAAATCCACCAATTTTTCGTCGTGTCCCATCTCTCAAAACTCCTTCATTCAGTTTATATCTAATCCTCTCATCAAGATGTAATGTGGTTATAATTAAGCAATGTAACTACAAATACATGCGGGAGTAGCTGGCCAGAGTTAATTGGAAGAGGAGCTGAGCAGGAAAGACCATGGAGCAGCAATGGGAGGAGGTTCTGGGGATAATTCGAAGATAATACCAGAAATGCAACCCCAAGAAGATGAAACATACTCATGGGAGGACAAGGCAGCCATGAGTGATAAGGCATCAAACCAAAGGAGAAAACATACAATATGGTGAAGATGATTGGGAATCCAGAGAATTCATTGGCTCTGAAACTACAGAAGGCTGGTATCACTGACACTACAGAACTCTTAGTCATGATCAGGGAAAGAAACAGAGGAAACACATTCACTTTAAACACAGAAGATGGTATTTCTCAAGGAAAAAGATTCAGGTGAATTAAACATTTGAATTAAGATCAGTTAAATGCTTTTGCGGAATGTGTCAGATTGGAAGCAAGACTCGAGGAGACAGACCCTCAGCAGAATGAGAGTTTGAAAATGGAAGTGTTTCCACATCAGAAACCAGGTTAGGTCACAGTGCAGGGCTGATGGGTGAATGGGTCTCAGTGAGAATTGGGGAACAGACAGCAGAATTGCATTGCAGATATTGCAGCTCGAAACTGCGTATTCATGTAGTGCTGTAGACCACAGCAGCAGGAGAAGCAGACATGCATTAAACCACAACCTGTAACTATTTGCCAGGGTAACACCTCAGTCTGTCATTACCATCAACACCATCTATGGCTCGGTGACGAGTGTGGGTGAACATGTCAGAGTCAGAAATACATGAACCTTAACCTGATGCTAACTCATTAAAGCTACCAGACATGACCAACAGATCTGATCGAAGCCCTGCAGTCCTGCCACATTCAGTCATAAATGATGATGGACGATGAAGCAAATGACTGGAGGAGAGGGTTCCACAAACATAAATAATGGAACAGACATGCACATCAGTGTAAAAGAGAAGGATGTTTTATCTGCACCATCTTCTCCGAGAAGTATTGAGTCGACGATACACACCACCCTCATCATGATGCCCACAAAATCACAGATGCCAGTCTTCAGCCAATTTGGTTCGCCGCACGTAACATGAAGAAACAGGTGAACACAGTAGATACGACACAGACAATGGGTCCTGACTCCATTCCTGCAATGGACTGAAGACTTGTGCTGCACAACAAGCAGTGTCCCTGATGAAGCTGTTTCATTCCAGCTCCAACTCTGACATCTCGCTGGCAATATGGAAAAAATACTCAGCTGAGTCCCATTCCCTAAGAGGGGATAATTACAATCTGACCAATTACCACCTCCTCATTCCCATCACGAAAGTCAAATTGGTGGGAGTTCTTTTGGACAGAGCTGATAAGCAGCACAGAAATAACCTGCTCAGTGTGGTTTTTGACAGGTCCCCACGTGGAGGTGGTGCCGTTGTAGAAATATCTCTGGATTACTAATCCAGACCAGACTAGTGCTCTGGCAGCGGGTGGAAGTTAAAAACAATTAATAAAATATCGAGATCTAATATCTGGGGTTAGAAACAGAAGTCAATATGGATTGTAAACAGAATTTCCTTCTCCAAAATACTTTTAGGAAGTGAATCTCCCGTGATTTCCTGATCTGGCCTAAAAGTGACTCCAAAGACCCTGACATATGATAAACATTTCAATGGTCTATAAAACGGCCAAGTGAGGGCAGTCATTTGTATCAAACTATTCCGAGGTCTGAAAGAATGAAACCGGACAGAACATCCAGCTTCAGCATCAGTATCGGAAAAGGAGATGGGAACACATTCCTGTCGACCCTGCAGAGACCCCGTTCCTAACATCTGAGAGCTTGTGACAGCATTTACAGGGCTTTCCCACAGACTGCACAGAAACAGCGGGAAACGAGTAGGTCATACAACACATTGAGCCTCCCCATTCTAGTTCATGGAAAAAATCTCCTGAATTCACTTACCCCACGCGATATACATATCCGTTAATGTGAGTAACCTTGAGAAACAATAAAATTGGTGGTGCAGTAGTACGTTTGGTCCATCGAGTTTGCTACCCAACTCAATGTAATGATGGTTGGCCCTTCATTTCCACACCGTCCTCCTGCTCTTCCACCATCACTTTACTGTCTCTAAATCCTTATTTATAATCAGTGTCTTGGTTTCCAGGTGGGAGCGAATTCTCCAGGTTCACCAGTCAGTGAGTGCAGACATGTATTCTCATCTCAATGCAGAGTGACCTGCCTGTACCTAATACTGTGGCCGCTTGTTTTCGACGTCCCAGCCAGGGGAATTATCATCCCTGCTTCCAATCTGTCTCACCTTGTCAGAGTTTTGTATATTTCACTGAGATCTCCACTCATTTTCCTAAACCCCATGGAATGCAGTTCCAGTCGCCCCGAAGTCTGCTCCCACAACAAGCCTGTCATCCCAGAGATCAGTCTGGTCATCCTTCACTGTTCTCCCTCAATGTCAGGTTTGTCCTTCATTCGGTACGGAGATGAAAACTGCCCACAATACTGCACAATGTTCGAGATGATATCTCACCAAGGCCATGTACAGCTACAGTAAGACGCCCTTTCTCCTGGAATCACATCACCCTGAAAGGAAAGTCAGCACACCATTTATTTCCCTCACTGCTTTCTGTTTCTGCAATATTGCTTTTAGCAACTGGTGTACAGGGAGATGCAGATCCTTTTCAGTGTTACAGGTCCCCACATGTTGGTTCCATATACAATGGTCAGCGTGCCAATGACATGCTCAGTATTGACTTATGGTGCAGAAAACACTGCGCTGCAGGAGCCTCAGAGGTTTATGCAGAAGGAAACAAAAAAAAGGAGCATACGTTCCTTTGTAGATCAACATGTTTCAACCAATCCCTTTCAAATGGTAGGCTGCCAATTTATCATTTCCACCAAGGAGCACACCATCACCTCTATCCACATTGTTCTCCATCTGTCACGTATTTACCCTTTCACTCCACTTGTCTTCGTTTTCTCGGTGCTTTTTTACATCCTCCTCACCCACTCACAATCCTACATCCGTTAGTGCTGTCAGCAGGCTGGGATATATTGTGTCTGATTCCAGCAACCAAATGTTTAAAGGGCATTGTGAATAGCTGGGCCCCAAGCATCGATCCCTGCGACATCTCAGCAACCTTCCTCTGTTAATTTCTATTTATTTATTTCTTGAATCTCGGAGTCACTGGCTGGGTCAGCAATTCTTGTTTGTTCCTAGTTGCCCTTGAGAATGTAGTGGTGAGCTGTCTTGTTTATCGCTGCAGTCCACCTGCTGTGGTTGACCTCCAATGCCATTAGGGAGGGAATCCCAGGATTCTGACCCAGTGGCTGTGAAGGAGCGGTGATATATTTCCAAGTCAGGATGGTGAATAGCTTGGAGGGAACCTGAAGATGATGATATTCACATACATCTGTAGCCCTTGTCCTTCAGATAGACATGGTCGTGAGTTGGGAAGATGGTCTCTGATGATCTTTGGTGAATCATTTCATTGCAGCATGTAGATAACAAGCACTGCTGCTGCTGCCGAGCGTTGATAGTGGAGCATTGTGGATGAAGAGACAGTCAAACTGGCTGCTTTGTCCTGATGTTCTTGGGGCTGCACTCATCCAGGAAAATTGGGAGTCTTCTATCACACTTCTGACTTATGCATTGTAGATGATGGACAGATTTTTGGAAGTCAGGATGTGAGTTACGCGCCGCAGTATTTCTAGCTTCTGACCTGCTCTTATAATTACTGTGTGCATGTGGCGAGACCAGTGAGTTTCTGAGCAACAGTTACCCACCAGGACTTTGACACTCAGTAATTCTGTGATAGTAACACCATTGAATGTCAGGGGCAGGTTAGATTGTATTTTATTGGTGATCGTCATGGTCTGGCATTCGTGTGGCCTGAATATTACTTGCCACTTGTCAGCCTGGATACTGTCCAGGTCTTGTCGCATTTGAACATGGACTGCTTCTGTATCTGAGGAGCCACAAATGTTAAAGAACATTGGGGATAAGCGAGCATCCCCACTTCTGACCTTAAAATGGAGGGAAGGTCATTGATGAAGTCGCCCTGAAGAAGTTTTCGGCCACTGCTCGAGGGACTCCTACAGACTAGGAGCTGAGTTGACTGACCTTTATCAACAATGACCATCTTCCTACGTGTCAGGTGTGATTATAACCAGCAGGGATTTTGCCTCTGATACCCATTGATTCCAGTGTTGCTAAGGTCCCTTGATGCCACCCATAGTCGAATGCAGCCTTGATTTAAAAGTCTATCGCTCTCACCCCACCTCTGGAATTCAGCTCTTTTGTCCATGTTTGAAAAAAGGTAATAAGTTCAGGAGCTTAATGGTCCTGGTGGAGCCCAAACTGGGCGTCATTGAACAGGGTTGCTGAGCAGGTTGCTGCTTAAAAGCACTGAGACCTTCCACCACTTTACTGATGATCGAGAGTAGACTGATGGAGTGGTATTTGGATGGATTGGATTTGTTCTGCTTTTTATATACAGGATATGCTTGGGGTAATTTTCCACATAATGAGGAAAAGCCATTCTTGTAACTGTATTGAACCAGTTTGGCTAGGGGAGTGTCAAGTTATGGAGCACAAGATTTCAATACTATTGCCAGAATGTTGTCAGATTATGGACCCTATGGAGTATCCAGTATCTCCAACCGTTTCTGGATATCGCCTGGACTGAATCAAATTGGTTGATGACTGGTAAATGAATTGCTGTGGACCACTGGAGGAGACTGAAATGGATCATCCACTCAGCACTTCTGACTGAAGATTTTTGCGAATGGATCAGCCTTATCTTATACACTGAAGTGCTGGGCTCTTCCATCATGGAGGAAGGGGTTATTTGTGGAATCCCTTCCTCCAGTGAATTGTTTAATTGTCCCCAACGTTTATAGACTAGATGTGGAAGGACTGCAGAGCTTAGATCTGATCCTTTGCTTGTAGGATCACTGAGCTCTGTCTATCACTTACTGCTTATGCTGTTTGGCGCACAGGTAACCCTGCTTGTTGGCTTCACCAGGCTCATACCTGCGCACTCCTTTGAACCAATGTTGGTCCTCTGGGTTGATGGCATTTGTTGCAAGGGGGCTATGCCAGGCCATGAGGTTATGTGGGAGTACAATTCTTCTGTGATAGATGACCCACAACACCTTATGGTCATCCAGACTTGAGCTGCTAGATCTGTTCAAAGTCTGCCCTATTAAGCACCGTGATATTGCCAACCAAAATGGTGGAGGTTATTCTCAATGTGCAGGTGTGACATTGTCTCCACAATGACTATGCGGTGGTCTCTCTTACCGATAATGTCATGGACAGATACTCCTGCAACTGGCAGATTAGTAAGGCTGTGGTCAGTATGTATTTTCCTCTTGTTGGTTCCTTCACCACCTCCCGCAGAACCAGTCACGCAGTTATATCCTTTGGGACACGGCCAGGTCGATCAGTGATGCTGTAGCTGAGATACTGTTGGTGGTGAACATTGAAATCCCCCACCCAGAGTACATCCTGCATACGTGCTACCATCAGTGCTTCCTGCAAGTGTTGGTCAGCATGGAGGAGTACTGATTCATCATTTGAGAGAGGCTGGTACATGGTAATCAGCAGGAGGTTTACTTTCCCATGTGCAAACTAATGCCATGAGATTTCATGGGATACGGAGTCACTGTTGAGGACTCTAAGAGCAATTCCCTTCCAACTGTATCCCACTGTGCCGCTACTTCTGCTGTGTCCGCTCTGCTGATGAGACAGAAGTTACCTGGGGAAGGTAATAGGGACTCTGGGACATAGTCATACTCACAGAATCATATCTTACAGACAATGTCAGGCTGTTGCTTGACGAGTCTGTTTATTTCTATTCACATTTTCCTGCCAGCTGTCCCATTCGAGAAACATGTCCATATATGAGCCCCAGTCTACTCAGAGTTGAATTTGCAAATTGGGCTTAGAGTTTTACAAAAACTTTTCTAAAAATCAAAATGTTTTACATCCATTGTTTCTCTTTCATTTGTCTCCCTGTTTGTTTCTCAAACATATTTCCCATTTCATGAAATCTATGTTAGTGTTGTCTATGACCATTGCTTTCAGCCACAATAATTTCTCCCAAACCATTTACTTACTATGTTCTATGTTCCATGTACTCAATCATTTTCCCACACCAGACTTGGTTTTCCTTGTATTGTTAGAAAGTTTTGTGAAGACAGAACTGAACTAAAGTAGGGGCCTCACAGTTCTGCTATTTCCCTGTTCCCCATTCTTCATTCTCTGGTTTAAAACTGTAGGGAATCTGCACTTGTTTTCTCATATTTCTCACAATGACATAATTTATCAAGCTATTGCAGTTCACTCTTATAACCCTTATGAATATAACTCTTCAGAAACCCATTAATGCCAGCCTTAAACTGCTCAATAATTGACCTTCCACACCATACACTCACAGGAGCATAGACTCTGTGCCACCAGAAATACAGCACGATCTATATTAGTCCTACTTTCCTTCACCAGGCCCATAACCTGGAATGTTATGACACTTCCAAGTGCTGGTCCAAGTACTTTTTACCGATTGTGGGGTTACCAGTGATAATTCCCCTCTCAGGAAGTAATCCCAGAACCCCACATCTCGAGGTGAAAAAATCTTTAAAACATATCTGAACCTCAAACTCTTCACTTTAAAAGTGTGCTCCTTTGTTCTTGACCCTCTGACTAAAAGGAACAGCTGCTGCCTATCCACCCTGTCCGTGTCGCTTATAATCTTATCCGTCTGAATCCCTGACCCTCAGCTTTCTCTGCTCCAAAGTAAACAACCCGAGCTTATCCAGTCTCTCTCCATAGCTGATATATTCCATTCCAGAAAACATCCTGGTGAATCACCTCTGCAACCTCCCAGTACAATCACATCCTTCCTGGAATGTGGCTCCCGGAGCTACAAACAGTACTCCATTTTGGCCGAACCAAAGCCCTGAAAGCTCTTATAATCTACACCCTGATTAGGAAACACAACACGCAAGGTCTAATCCTTAACTAGTCCATTAACCTGTCCAGTCACATTCAGGGATGTGTGGAGAAGCACAATCTGAGCTTCCCAGTGTGCTGCCATTCATTGAGTCCTTCCATGTCTGGTTCCTTCTCCCAAAGTACATCACCTCATATTTATTAGGGTTACATCTCACCTGCCATTGATGTCTCATCTGACTATTCCATCTGCATCTTCCTGTAACTTAAGGCCTTCTTCCTCACTGCGAACCACCCAGCCAATCTTTATGTCTTACATACACTTACTTGTTACACCTCCCCCACTCTCCACCTAGCCCCCTCCACATTCACATTTATATTTTTTATGAATAACACAAACAATTAGGGACATAGCACTGATCCCTGTGGTGCAACAGGGACACTGGTCTCCAGGCACACAAACAGCCTTCTCCCACCACCCTCTGCCTCCTGCCAATTTTCGTTGTAACTTGTCAGGTTATCCTTCATATTGTGAGATTTTACATTATTTTTCAGTTTCCCAGCTGGAAATTTGTCAAAGGCCTTCCTACAAAACTAAACAATCGACCTCGTAAACTAATTCAATCAAATCCTTTAGATGTGACTTCCTTCTGATAAAGTCATGATGATTATCCCTGATCAAACCTTGTGACTCTGATTGGAGTTCAATTTTCTCCTTTCCTATTTTCTCCAGTAGTTTCCTGAACAGTGATCAAATACTCGCTCGTCTATATTTCCCTGGTCTATCTCTCCCACGCTTACTGTGAAGTGGAATCGTATTAGCAGTTCTCCAGTTCTCTGGCACCTCCCCAATGGTCAGACTCTAATTAAAATATTCAGTCAGGGACTTTCCTCCCTTGATCCCAACAGCCGCCTGTGATACATGGAGATTGGTCCAAATTTATACAGAACAAAGCCTCAAATTCCTGCTCGTATTTTACATCAAACTGTTCAAGAGTTTTCCAGTCCATATTTTTGAATTCTGTGCCTGCATCCTCCTTTTCCCAAGTAAAATAGATGTGAAGGTCTCATGTAACAATCCATCTCTGTTCTCCAGCTTGACACACAGATTGCCCCTTTGGTTTCTAATGGACACTAACTGTTTGCTGATTATTCTGTTCTACTTGTCCGTGTAGAATACCGTGGGATTCTCCCAGATCTCCCCTACTTGTACTTCCTCATGTCCCTCTGTTATTCAGTCCTTTCGATGTTTCTAAGATTCACTACAATCACCTCTTATTTATTGAAACTCGAGGTTGCAGGCTGCGTTTCCCCGTCAGACAACCTTGCCAACTTAAGGATTCATTTGTAGAATACCTATTGCAGTTCTTCTGTAGTCAGTATATTCTTGCTTAGATTGAGATTCCGAACGATACACAATACTCTAAATTTAGTCTTACCAACACTCGTTACAATTGCTGCACGACATCCTCTATATTCCAATTACAATCACATGAATGCAAACCTAATTTGTACTTTTCCATTTGCATATTTCTTCCCAATACCTCTTGCTTTAACTTTTCTTATGAGCTTACTGTGTGAGTTATTTGAAAGAATAAGCTCATGAGTATCCAACTATATGTTATACATTATTTCTTCATTGCCTATGTCCAAAGAATCATCTTCAAACAATTCTAAAAAAACTGTTTGCCACTCCTTATTTTCCTTTTACCGATACATTTTCACACTCTCCAGTTATGTTATTACCTTCTAAATATCTAGTAGCATGTACTTTGTAATCGGGTCCAACCGATACCCGACTGCGGATGACAAGATAACAGGTCTGTAGTTCACCACTCTCTATCTTCATCCTTTCTTAAAGTGTTGGATAATATTTATAACCTTCGCCTTATCCAGATTGGCTAAATGCCTTTCGGGAATGTGTCAGAAAATAAAGTGAAAATCTGCGATGCACTCAACATGTCTATTACTGCTTCTTCTGAAATTCAGACATCTAGTCTGTCAGATTTATAAATACTCAATTAAGCTTTTTTTTTTCATGGATGACCAGAAAACTGATAATAATGATCTTAGACTTTACTTACACAAGTCCCATGGTCACTTGGTATTTCTGGAATAATTTCTGGACATTCTCCCATGTCGATAGACACAAATAAACTGTTTCTTTTCCCTGCGATTTCCCTGTTCTCTGCAATAAATTATCCTGAACGCATACTAACTGTACCACATTTGACCTTGTTGTTATTTTTTTCATACATTGATAGACGCTTTTTAGCAGTCTTTATGTTTTTCTTTTGTTTGCACGCTTTTTCTCTTTCCGATTTTCTTCTCAGTTTCTTGATCATCATTTGCTGGGTCCTACATTTCTCTGAATCCATTGGCTTACTGCAACACTTGGCATTTTTCTAAGCTGCCTCCTTTTATCTAATAGGTAGATGAAGGTGGGGTTGAAAGTGATAGTCGGAGAGGAGGGTGGACCAGGTTGATAGGGAGGAAGGTGGACACATAGGAACATTCAAAAGAGCGGTGCTAACTTGGAAGTTTGGGTTAGGATAAGGTGGGATGAGAGGAAATGGAGAAATCCACTATGAGCCCCTGTGTTTGGAAGGTCCCAAGACAGAAGATGAGGCTTTCTTTCTTTATATTTGATATATAACTCCCCTCAATGTTTGCTCCTCCTTGCTGTTTTTGGAACTAAATTCTGTGGAATCTGAGCGATGTGGGCTCTGGGGAGATTAACGGGCAGACATCTCTCACATCATTTATGATCTTCTCAAACTTTAATTTCTCCAGATTCCCGTTATGCTGATGGAGTAGAGAAGGACAATGATCTTCCAACAATGCTCTGTATTCCCCCAGAGAGCTGAGACAGCTCTAACCTGGGTAGGAACCTTGCAGCAGGCTGGTAAAGGGTTGCTGCTGATGTACAGGATCTTAGTGAGATCACATCTGGATTAGTGTGTACAGATTTAATCTCTTCAATGAAGAAAATATGTTGTTATCCCTCAACTGATTCCTCCAATGAAGGTGCTAGCTTATAACGAAAGGATGATCAGGTTGACACAGTAGCCATTGGAGTTTACAAAAGTTAAGGATGATCTTATTTCAACATAGATGACAGAAGGAGTCAACAAATGAAGCAAATTTCACAGATACTGGAAAAATCCATTCTGTTCTCCAGCCTGTTACGCAGGAACAACAGGAGGATATTCAGGCCTTCGAGCCTGTTACACCAAACCAGGACGAGGCTATTCAGCCCCTGGACCCTGATATACATTTACAGAAGGAGGCCAATCAGCCACTCGAGCCTATAACAATAGGCCATGCTGCAAGAGTATCCTGTTAAACCGCAACAGGATCAGTCCATTCAGCCTCCTCAAGTCTGTAACATAGGAAATGGAAGAAGTCACACAGTGACTGGAGATTGCTCCACTGGGATAACAGGAGGCCATTCAGACCCACCGAGCCTATTACAAGGGAATTGGATTAGGATAAAAACTATCTGACACTTCTTTCATGAGAAAGGAAAAGGTAATTTAGACACGTGTCTGTTGTATGGGAACAAGAGAAGACCAATCAATCCATCGGTCCCATCTCCGGGATACATGAGGAGACCGTTCAATATTTCCACAGTTATGGAGAAGTATGAGAAGACCCATCGGCCCCTCAAAATGTTAGACAGCAACAGGAAGATTCCATAATCTCCCAATCCTGTAAAGCATCAAAAGGTGCAGGTCATTCTGGCCTTGGAGATGACAACATGGGAACATCAGAAAGACGTCAGCTCATCGAGTTTATATACCAACAGGATGATGAGTCCATTCAGCCACACATGGCCCTTACACAGCAATTGGAGCAGATCTCTTAAAAACAGGTGCCCATGAAATAGGAATTCAAAGAAAACGTAAAGGCTTTCAAAAGGGAAGATCGTATAATAATGGTATACATTAGGGACTAAAGTGTAACAATAAACTATTGGAATTTAAGGCTAATTGTTAGAGTCCATTGTTCAGGATATTTGCAAAGTTAAACCACAATCCATCAGAGTAAACATCGTTTTACAAAGGCTAAATCGTGTTTGAATTGTTCGCTTGAGTTATTTGAAGATGTCATAAACAAGGTGGAGCGTGGGGATCCTGGAGATGGACTATATCTGGTCTTCCTGAAGGCATTGGACATGTCGCTTCTCCGAAGGGTAAGTGGTAAGATCAGACAACATGGGTTTAGGAGTAATTTATGAGCTTGGATGGAGGATTGGTTAACCAACAAAATGGAGTCAGATGGATTAAATGTGTCATTTTCTTTTGGCAAATGCAATTTGTGGGGTGCCATTGATTTCAGTACTCATTCCTCAACCATTTGCGATCGATGGTATTACTGTACTCGGCTGACGGAATAGAAAATACGACGTCACATTTTCAGATGACACTAGCATTGGTGGGAAATTACTTCGGAATGATGATGCAAGAGATTTTAAAACTATATGGATAGGTTGGGTGAATGGGCTAACATTTGGCAAGGCAAATTAAAGTGAATAAATATGGGGCTATTCAAGTTAGCCAGTATAACAGAAAGACATATTATTATTTAAATGGAGAGAAAGTTCAATGTGCTTAGGTGCAGAGGGATCTGACTGTCTGCTTGCATATCACAGAAAACCTGCCTGCGGGTACTGCAAATAATGAGAAATGCAAGCATAATTTCAGTGTTTATTTATAAAAGGATAGAGTAGAAAGATAGGGAGTGTTGGTGTAGCTATGCAAGACATTAGTGAGGCTGCAACTGGAGTACAGTTTGGTTGTCCTGCAGAATGAGGTTTTCTATTGGAGGCAATTCAGAAGAGCTTCATTAGATTGATTCCATATTTGAAGTGTTTGTTTTATGAAGAGATTTTGAGCAGTTTAGGCCTATACTCTCCAGCTTGAAACTTTTGGGTCGAATAACCTGTAGGGATTATAATTCTAAACCCAATTATCGATTCAGAACCAGACAAGAGATCCTAGTTTGCTATAGACCAACTAGACTGCATCAAACTATTTTAAGAAGGTAGCTTGGATGCCAACCTTCCCTTTATAACAAGATAGATGGGAATTGGATGTCCCAGATGTGATTCTACTCGTCAAACCACACACCATTATGAAGAACACACTTTAATTTAACATTCTAATGAAAATCCATACAAAATGAAGAGGAATTTAGAATAACTTAGCTATTGGAAACCTTAACTGAATGATGGACACAGAACCTGCTACAAATGAACTGTTCTAATATACTAACATCACCTAAACACACCCCTTGGCAAAAATGAGCATTCAGACATATATTCTTGCATACAGTTCTCCAGTCCAGGAGGAAACAGTATCAAGTGAGGTTTCAGAGAGAATAGCAGCTAGGGATAATTTCTTAAAACTTCCAAACCTTCTGGGACACCAAGCACCTGGTAACTGTGACATCTACAAGGAAAAAACTAGAAAGCCTGCTCTGTGTGAGCTGGCCATTGTTACTACTATTTATTTAAAAAAAAATAAAAGCTTCATAAGTTTTTTAGTTGAGCAGTTTTCAGTAGGCACTTTGGCCTTTGAGACATCTTAATAAAAAAAGGAAAAAAACATATTTTCTTTCAAAAAAGTGACAGCATTGCCACACAATTTAAATGACTGTTCCTTTATTCAAGGGGCTTCCTCGTGTTACTGACAGCAAGATCACCTGAGAGGGGCAAACACAGGTACAGACCAAGTTACAAGGATGTGTCGCATAACTTCTGGAACACGCCTGTCCATTGACAATCACATGGGACGTACCGGGAAGTGAACAACAACTTGACAGACATCATTTCATTGCTTCTGAGCTACACAATGCCAGCAATCGATATACTAGGGAGCCAAAACCCGAGGCCAGGGAAAAATACAGAGTGACAGAGATATTCACATTAAAGACAGAAACAGACAGTTAATTAACTGAAAATATGTTGTGCAAATATGGGGGAAAAGACATGGCAGTGGGACGAACTGGAGAAGTGAGATCTTCGAAAGTAAAATCACAAGAATGAGAACATTGAATAAAGGCATTGCCAGATCAGCGGAAATGGTTTGTTATATCAAATTCTGAATTTGCTTCACAGAACATCACAAATACCATAAACTGGGACAAGATGATAGTCCAGCATGGAGAGCTGTGCAGACCATGCCAGAGTGTTACTCAGTAAACTGCACTATCTGCCCAGCATGAGAGTATTGCAAACTTTATTATCAAATGCTAACTATACTCGCATCAGATTACTGCCTACAATGGGAAGATTTGCTCACTCTGCCTGTGTGTATGTGTTCATCAGAGATGGAGAGAGAGTGCGTGTGTGTGCGCGATTGGCGTGGTTGAATGCGAAACTCATTGTTTGAGAACAAACGCACATGGAGGAAACTATTTTAAATACGAACAACTGGCAGGCATTTTGTTAATCGACAGAGAGGGAATGAGAGAAGTTTCATGGACAGATGAGGTAAAGTGTTTGAGAATGTTGAAATAAAGGCATTGCCAAACACAATAGCAATATACATCGGCGTGCACATGAATGACAGATGGATTGGAGTTCGAATCAGATTTGCTTCGGCAGGTTTGAAGCCGGAGCGTCAGCAGCAGATTATTGGCTTCATTAAGACTGTATTTCATAGCTCAAGGTTCAAACTGCAGATGGAATAAGCCAGTGCGATATATTCTGGAGTGGTGAGTATTTCAAGTTAGAAATGGTCAGGGAATGATGTGAAGAATGAGTTCATAGTCAAAGGGATCACCCACAGTTGTGACTTGACTGCTTCAGGTGCAGATATTGGCCAGGAATGGGATGGAAACAGTGGAAGGAAGTGAAGTTTGTAACCAGAACAGTGGAGAGTGACCTCCATGCTGTTAATATTGAAATAACAAAGGCCATGATACAATAAATTGTAGTTCTACGCTGGAGCTGAGTAGGTCAACATAGAGACCCGTGAGTAACACTGCCAGAGCAGAGAGGGATACAGTGAATGAACACGTTTATTGATGTAGTTAGTAGTGTTCTGTAGAGTGAATATCTGGATTGAGAGTTTCAGCAGGAACAATAATAGCGACAAGAAGTGTAGACCATATGAAAGAACACTAATACACTCATAACTAGTTTATAGAGAAAAAAAAACTGGACAGTGACACTTACCAGGAATACCAAACATAGCCAGGAAAGGATTATAAAAATATTGAATAATGAGAAGAGCGTAATAGATCCGCAATGATAATGACCACCAATAAAATGCAGAAAGATACCAAACATAATTGGATAAACTCCTGTCTATTGTTGGAACATGCCAGTCCAATGATTCTAGATTCTGAACCATTTTTGGAACATTCCAGTCTAATGTTCTCAGATTCTGATCTCTCCTCCCCCTCTCTCTGGATCTGCTGATCCCTATTAGTGCTGTCGGTGATGCTCCCGCTCATGTTATGGGATAACACATTGAACGGCGCCCATTTATCATTAAAACCCTCCACTGGGATAATTAGAATCAATGGAGATTGGCATTAATCACAGTCACTGAACAAACACTAGGAAACCGAACAAAGGCTACGACAACAGATGAATGGGCACCGCACAACAATCAACAGACAGGTGTGTTCCCTCCCAGTGGGGAACACTTCAGTGGTCCAGGATCTTCAACCTCGGACCTTCTGTTGACCATCCTCCAAGGCGGAATTCAGGACAGGCAGCAGCGAAATGTGGCCGAGCAGAGGATGACAGCTAATTTCGGTACCCATAGGGAGGGCCTCAACCGGGATTTTGTGTTCATGTCACATAACAGGTGACCACCATTGCACTATACACACGCAGACACAGACACCACTACACGCACACATACACAGGCACTCCTATACACACACATACACAGGGGCACACATGTACACAGACACCCACACAGACCCTCCCACACACCCTTACGGACACCCACACTCACACAGGCATCCGCGCAGAGACTTAGACCACTCTACACTCATGCTCCCATATACACACATACTTATTCTCTTACAGACACTCACAGCCCCCACCCAGACACTCACACAGACTGCCACACTCACATACGCACCCCCTCACAGACTTAAGACACTCTCCATCACTACACACACATATACACTCCCTCTCACACTCACAACCATCAACCCAGACAAACACTCATACACAAACACACAGACAAAGGGTCATCATGCACACGTATGTTTTGTGGGGTGTATTTGTACTTGCAGAGTTACATTGTACTTTGCTCAAAAACTGCATGAATTCACGTAAAAACCCTGAGCTCAAACACTGCAGGAATTCATGTAAAACTGTATTCTCACTTTTCAGATTAAAATCAATCTAAACATCATGGCATAGACAAGACAACACAGGGGGATAATAACTTCAACACATTGTCGAGTTAACAGTCAATGTTACAATTAACCTGAGAATGCAACTTTTTTAAAAAAAAAAAGGGTTTTGTGATTTACACAAGAAATAAGTGAAACTATTAAGGTATTCGAACAGATGAAAGACTGAACAGACAATCAAGGTATTTTTTCAATGTATAATTTCAGTTACATCACACTGTAAATTTTTGCTATAAATTCTGAGCCTTAGAATTATTTCCTCCACTATCATTTGATGAAGGAGCGGCACTCCAAAAGCTCGTGTGCTTTCAATTAAACCTGTTGTTGTGTGATTTTTAACTTTGTGCACCCCCAGTCCAACACAGGCATCTCCGGATCATGACTGAATAAACAGCCCAGTTAACCAGTTCCACACATTACTTTTCATATCAGTATTAAAGGGAACTTTACTGGGTTTGGATGGAATGGGTGAGGGTTGCTGAGGGACAGACAATAAATCATTATAATCTTTTTGTAACATGTGTATGAGAGTATTAACAGAACACTGCAGAGGTCTATATATGTTCCACCGTGTTTATGAAAGGAAGCAGTTATAAAATAACAGATCGACTGCATAAAAAAAAGTCGAGTGGGCAAGTTTCTAGATACCTCAACACAAAGTATGATATTATTGACCAGTGTGATGCTACTCATGGTTTTAAGTGCCCTGTTATCAAATCCTTTCATAACCTTGAGACAGAGCATTGAGATTGCTGCTCAGCAACAGGCCGAAGCAATTCTGTCCCTATGGGCCTCTTACAGAGGGATTAGAGAAGACCATTTAGCCCATATTAGCCAGTTGCGACTTGAACAGTTGGAAATCTAGAATATTGGCACATTTTGCTAACAGAATCATTCAAAACAAAGAGATGTGTCGCTGCAGCTGTTTGAGGTGTTACTGAGAGGGCACCTGGAGTATATTGTGTTGTTTGTGTTTCTGTAACTGAGAAGGGTTGGACCTCCATCAGATATAGTTTAACGGCTGCTTGTAATCCACGGGTTGCTGTGGCATTTAATGTCTCAGGTCTGGAACACAGGAACAGGAGGAGGCCATTCAGCCTTTCCAGTCTATTGCAGAGGACCACGAGGCGCCCATTCAGCCTCTCGAGCCTGTTACGGAGGGGCAGGAAGTGTTTATTTAACTTTCAAGTCTGTTACGTAAAATATTAGTTTTAAATTAGTTGTGGAATAGGAAAGACCTGATGTATACATTCAAGTCCTAACTTTGAACAACTCAATTTTGAAAGTGTTAGGCGAGCCCTGAGAAAGGCTGATTGGAATACCCTATTCAAAGGAAAAGGGACGGTTGGAAAACGCAAGGCCATCAAAACTTGGTTTCAGAGAGTCCAGAGCCAACGTGTTTCTATTAGTGAGAGGGGCAAGGCTGGTTGGCTAGAGATATTGATGCTCTGGTCAAGGTAAGAAAGAAGGCATATGTCAGGTAACAGAGCTGAGATCAAGTGAATCCCGAGAGGTGTATAAGGGCAGTACGTGTATAGTCAACGGGGAAATCAAGCCAGAAAAATGTGGACGTGAGATGGCTTTATAAATAGGGTAAACGAGGCATTGAAGAAATTCTACAAATCCTTTAATGGCAAAAGATTAACTCGGGATAGAATAGGGCCCCTTAAAGATCAGTAAGGCTACCTATGCGTGAAACCACAGGAGATGGATGGGATACGAAACAAATATTTCTTCTCAGTATTTAATGTCGAGGAGGTTACAAGAACGAGAGAATGAAAAAAATATATAGTGATATCTTGAAAAGTATTTATATTACAAGGGGGTGTTGGACATTTTAAAACACATAAAGGTGAACAAATCTCTGGCACCTGATCAGTTGTATCCCAGACGTTTGTGGGAAGTTAGGAAAGAGATTGCCCAGCATTGTGCTGATATATTTGTAACATTTATTTCCACAGGTGAGGTGTCAAAAGACTAGAGGACTGCTAATGTAGTGTCATTATTTAAGAAACTAAGGAAAAAGCGAGTAACTATAGATAACTGAGCCTGACGTCAATTGTGACTACATTGTTGGAGGGGATTTTGAGGGAAAGGATTTGCATTTGGAAAGATAAGGAATGAAGAGGGCTTTTTACATTGGAGATCACGTCTCACTGAATCGGTAGAATTTTTTGAGGAAGTGATGAAGATGCTTGATGAAGACGGGACAGTGGATGTTTTCTTTATTGAATTCAGTAAGAAAACCAAAATGTTCTACATGGTAGACTAGTTAGCATGGTTAGATCGCCTGGAATCCGGGGAGAGATCGCCATTTAGATGCAATTTTGTTCTTGAATATTGGAGACAGGGCGTGACAGTGGATATTTCTTCATTAACCTTGGAGACCTGTGACCAGTGGCGTGCCGCAAAGATCAGTAATGAGTCCATTGTCTTTTGTCACTTATACAAATCATTTGCATTTGAGTTATGAATAATTGTCAGTAAGTTTGATGATAATTCCAAATTTGTTGGTGTAGTGCACAGTGAAGAATGATCTCTCAGACTATAATGGGACATTGCTTAGGTGAACCGAGGAGTGGCAGATGGGGTTTATGAAAGATAAATGTAAGATGTTGCATTTTAGCAAGATAGATTAAGGGAAGACATGTAGGTAGGGTTCTGTCAAAAGCTGCCAATCAAGGAGAACTCCATAGAAATGATCGAATCCCTACAGTGAGGAAACAGTCTATTCGGCCCATCGAGGCCACACCCAACCTCTAAACAGCATCCCATTGGACAAACCCCTACTCTATCCCTCTGAGTCTGCATCTCCCATAGCTAATCCACATCGCCTACACATCCCTGGGTACTACACGCAATTTAGCATGGTTAATCTACCCTTATCTATATATCTTTATACTGTCGGAGGAAAACATAACATCCGGAGAAAACTCATGCAGGCACGGTGAGAATGTGCAAACTCCACACAGGCTGTCATTCAAGGATGGAATTAAACTCAGATCTCTGCGCTCTGAAGAAGCAATGCTAGCCACTGAGCGACTGTGTCACCTTGTGGTGCAGGTTCTCCGTTCCTTGAAAGTGCCATCACAGGTAGAAGTGTAGTGAAGAAGGCACTTGGTGATCTTCCCTTTATTGGTGCGTGCTTTGTGTCTAAACATTTTCACGACATGTTGCATCTGCACAGGACATTGGTTTGGCCACTTTTGCAATATTGCCTTTAATTCTGGTCTCCGTGCTTTCGGAAAGATGTTGTCAAACTTGAAAGGGTGTAGAAGAGATTTAAAAGAATGTTGCAGGTGTTGGAGGGTTAGGGTCACAAGGAGAGTTTGAATAGGCTGTGACGATTTTCAAGTGTTGAGGCTGAGGTGGGACCTGAAAGAGATTTATAAAATCAGGAGGGGCATAGATAAGGTAAACAGTCGATGTCTTTTACCCAGTATAACCGAGTCCAAAATTAGAAGACAAAGGTTTAAGGTGAGAGGGGAAAGACATAAAAAGGGACATGAGGGACAACATTTTCACACAGAGACTGCTGTGTGTATGGATTGAGCAGCCAAAAGAGGTGGTGTAGGCCATTTGAAATTGAGTTGGATGGATACATGCATGGGAAGTGTTTAGAGGGAGATGGGCCAAGTGCTGGCAAGGAGGACGAGATTTATTTCGGATATTTGGTCGGTATGGGCGATCAGACTGAAAGGCCTTTTTCTGTGCTGTACATATCCGAGACTCTATTGCCTCTTGAGTGTATAAACAGGAACAGGAGGAGGCTATTCAGCTTCTGAATTCTGTCAGTCAACTTGTTTGCTCAATTACTGAGAGTAAAATACAAAAATACATCATTCAGATTTTGATGGTGTTTTACAGAAACAGGAGAAAGGCTTTTAGTCAAGAGAAGCCATTCAGACCCTGAACTCCATTCCCCAGGAGCAGCAGGTGAGCACAGAGCTATTGGAGCCTGTCAGTCAGTAGTAGGAGGAGGACGTCTACTTTCACAAACCTTGGATCAGGAGGCAGTCACTCAGCTGCCGAAGATTGGGACACAGGAACACGACGCAGTCATTCAACTGCTTGAGACTCGAGCACAGGGAAAGGAGAGTCACTCAGAGCTCGAAACTGGGACACTGGAACAGGAGGCAGTTACTCAATTGCTTGAGACTGTGACATTGGAACAGGAGGCAGTCATTCAACTGCTTGAAACTGGGACACAGGAACAGGAGGCAGTCACTCAGAGCTCGAAACAGGGGCACATGGAAATCTGGAGGTTAGTGAGGCCCCAGCATCATGTTATGTTAGGACAGCAGAAGATGACTCACTCCTGACCAGTATGGGACACTGGGAGAGAAGGGGAGTTTGGCTTGGAACAAACAGAAATATATGAATAAGTTGCATCAGTGGTCCATTCAATCCTGCCGCACCATTCACAAAGACCACGTGTGATCAGATTGTGATTCCCTCATTCCATTTTACGGAGACTCCCCTCTCTGCAGCCTCTGCTCCATTTGTTGGCCATGTTGCAGACTCAGGTGCTGCGACAACACTCACCATGACTCATCCAGAAGGATGGTTCTAACAGGATAAGTCAATATTTGAAGGTCCAATCACAAGAATGAAAACACAAAATCATGGTATTTTCAGATGTTTAGTATTCTCACATTCGCAATCCAACTCACAAAACCAGCCCATCTATTACAAATTCAGGATGGAGCACTGTATAGATCCGGATAGTGTATAGCTGTATGTAACCCAGCAATGTCCAGAGTGAAACTCTGTGAAGCCCACACCAATGCTGGATCTATAATCCTGGAATAAATATCCAGCTTGGGGACCTGTGCAGTCCGCACTGGTTCATTCATATATACACCCACGCCGTTGCATTGTTCGGTAACACTGCATTAGATCACTGCCCAGTGTGGGGAAACATGTAACCAATGCTGAAATTGACAGGATGTGCAGTTCCCATCCATTTACAGCTCCATATCTCTACTGTGCCTTGGCAAGGGATGCTGTGAATGTGAAAGTCACTGCAAGGAAGAGATGTAAATGGAAACAATTTAAATACCAATAGTTCTGATTAAGGCGAGTATCACTGTAGTATTTAAAGATGAAATAACTGAGAAAATGTCCAATAAGATTTTGTGAACAGTGCAAAGAAGTAAGAGCGGAAAGGTGTTGATATCGTGGTTGCACTTTTCGCCTCCAAATAATCAATGGGAATTAGAGGAACAAATATGCAGTTCCTCGAACTGGCGAGACTTGCAGGAGCAATAGAGTTGTCATTATAGGTGATTTTAATTTTCTTAACATAGACTGGGACTTCCAGATGGTTATGACCTTACATGGAACGTAATTTGTTAAGTGTGTTCAGGAACGTTTCCACAAGCAATATATCGAGGGTCCTACTGGGGAAGGGACAAACTCGACTTACTTTTGTGAAATAGGATAGGATAGGTGACGGAGGTAAAGTAGGGGAGCATTTTGGGAAAAGTGACTAGAGTTGTATTAATTTTAAAATAGTTATGGTAGGAAAAATTGTTCCACGGATTCAAGTTCTAAGCTGGGGCAAGGCGTATTTTGTTGGAATTAGACAGGGGATTGCAGGGGATGATTGGAGTAGTTTATTTCCGGGTAAAAGGATCCAGGGCAAGTGGGAGAGCTTCAAAAGTGAGATAGCTCGAGTTCAAGGTCTAAACGTTCCTGTGAGAGTGAAGGGAAAGTGAGGTTGGAAGAGAGAACCCTGGATGACAAGAGATATTGAGTCTCTGACCAGCAAAAACTGGAGGCGTGGCTCACGTCCAGGCAGCTGGGACCAAGGGAATCCCTCGAGTTACACACGGGATACAGGAGTTTAGTGAAGAAGGAAATCAGCAAGGTGAAAAGGGCGTATGAGATAGCCTTGGCTGAGCAGATTAATGTGAATCCAAATTCAGTATAGTAAAGAAAAAGAACAACCAGAGAGAGAATAGGACGTCTTAAAATCCAAAATGGGCATGCATGTGTAAAACCTCAAAAGATGCTTGAGTTCCTCAATTGCCCTTCTGTGTTTGCCATGAAGAAAGACTTGAAGACCTGTGACATTTGGAGGTTAATTGTCATATCTTGGTACAGTCCAAATCACAGTAGAGGTGCTGATGCTCTTATTAGAAATCATAAAGTCAGTTAAATCGCTTGTTCCTGACCAGATATATCCAAGACCACTGCAAGAGGCGAGATAAAACAGTTAAGGGGCCAAGGACTCGGAAGACTGGACAGTAACAAATGTTCCCTTATTGAGGAAGGTCTGCAAATAAATGCCTGGGAAGTATAGACCAGTAGGCTCACATCTGTTTTCGGTAAACCGTTTGAGAAGGTTCTGAAGTATAAGATATGCATGCATTTGGAAAGACAGGGTTTGACCTGGAGCAGTCAGCATAGCTTTGTGCGTGGCAGATCATGTCTTACAAATTTTGTTAGAGTGTTTTGAGGAAGTGACCAGGAAGGTTGACAAGGGTAGGGTGGTGGACATAGTCAATATGGATTTCAGTAAGGCCTTTGATAATGTTCCACATGGTAGGCCACTCTGGATGGTTAGATTGCATAGACTCTAATGTAAACTGGCAAATTTGCGACACAATTGATTTGACGTTATTCATCAAATGGCTATGGTGGAGGGATGCTCGTCGGACTGGACGTCTGTGACTAGTGGAGTGCCTCAGCGGTCGGTCCTGAGCCCATTGCTGTTTGTTATCTATATCAATGATTTGGACCAGAGTGCAGAACGCAAGGTTAGTAAGTTTGCAGATGATTCTAAATTAGGAGGCATAATTTACAGTGAGGAACATTATCAGAAATTGCAGCAGTACGTTGACCAGCTGAGGAAGTGGGCTGAAAAATAGCAACTGGCGTTTAATATAAATAAGTGTGACGTCTTTCGTTTTGGAAAGTCAAATCCAGGTAGGAGTTTAATGATGAATGAGAGGGTCTTAAGGCGTGTAGTGGAACAAAAGGACGTTGGAGATCAGATGCACGGTTATCTGAAATTTGAGTAACAGATACACAGGACAATGAAGACACATTGAGTATAGATGTTGGGACGTTATGTTGCAGTTGTACAGGATGTTGTTATGGCTGCAGTTGGAGTAGTATTGAATGAGAAAGAGTGTAGCAGAAATTTACAATGATTTTTCCTGGGCTAAAGGCTCTAAGTTATAGGCAGAGGTTCGGACAGGTTAGAACTTATTTCTTTCCAGTGTAGGAACTGAGAGGGTTCTTGCAGAAGTGTAACTCTTATAAAATCATGAGAGGCGTGCATGGGGTGAATACTTCAAATTTTTTCCCAAGGTTGTGGAATCGAGGACTAGAGGAAATCCATTAATGTTTGGAAAGGAAAAAATATATATATATAAAAAAGGAACTGAGGGGCAACTTTTTTACACAGAGTGTGATACGCATGTGGACAGAGCTGCCAGTGGAAGTGATTAAGGTGGGTACAATAACAACATTTAAAAGGCATTTGGACAAAAACACAGATTCGAAAGGATTAGAGGGATATAGAGCAAGGGCAGGGAAATGGGGTGAGTGTGCATAGACATTTTGGTTGGCATGAACTAGCTGGGCCAAATGGTCAGTCATGCTGGCAGTCTCGTGCAGTATGACTGTAAATGAGTGTGGTTAGGAGTGGAGGCAGAGTGGGGGAGACTAAGAAAAAATGTCATTGGAGGATATGTTCACAGGTTGCAGAATGCTGAAATGAAGACATTTCGATAGTATCATGCAACACGGGTCAGTATTATGAAGAATTATGAGTGAAAGGGATATTGCTGTGAGTTCCGGCGATGGAGAGTTTTGGTGAGCATTTGTTCTGCAGCGTTGTAACTGGGAGTGAGGACAGCAGAGTCTTCGCCTCACTGGGCTGAACCTAACAAAAAAACTGTCTCAGTGACATTTTCATTGAGTGTGACAGAGGGATTGCCTGCACGAGGCCGAGCTAGTTTCCTGGTGCTATCTTACCAAACTCATCACATTAACTACCCACCCCACTCTATGGTGTCCCTCTCAATGCCAGACCGATTCTCCCAACCATGACGACTGCAGGTACTCACCATCGCCTGGATGCCCCTGGATATTCCTTGATCCCTGACACTGGGGTCATCTTTAAAACGCCAATGGGCACACTGTTGAGCTTTCTCAGTTTGGAGCTGCCCTGCACAGTTTGCCACGAGCATGCCAGATAAGGGGCAATTACACCACGGTTTCTTTACAGGGGCACGGAGGTCCTGGTGGATAGGCTAGTACAGAGGCGAACCAATCTCTTCCCAGAGGGATCACACCACCAGACCCACCGAGCCTGGTCTGAGCTCACCATCCACCTCAGTGCAGTATCTGTGGTCTGAAGAAATGTCCAGCAAAACAGGACAAGTATCAATAACCTTCCCCACTCTGTCAGGATAAGGGTCACTGTATTGTCTCTGCTCCCTCACACTCACTGTATAGCACCAACTCCCGAACAAGTCTCATGCTCCATCAATCTCATTACTGCATGCAGCACCTTCCCTCCGTTTCTCCCTTGCATTTCTAATGCCCACCACACAGTTATAGAATATTCTGGAGAATGCCAATTATGGCATTCAGATAATGTTCCAACTTATTCCCAGTTTCAGTAAAACGGCAGTGCCCCAGTGTGTAACACGTAAGAGGATGGAGTCGAGATGTACGTTTTTCAAATCACACACAGTTAAAATCCATGATCAGGCCATTCGGTACTTAAAACATGCTCCAACATTCAATATGTTTGGGGGTGATGTGATGGTTTTTTCAGCACCATGTTACAGGAACTTTCAGTCATTCAACCCCCAGCTTACTCTTAGCGAGCACATGATTCTCAGAAACTTTTTACCCCGTGTTTCTTCTAGCATGTGTTCAGAAGGCATTTCCCATGGGGACGGACTCTCCTAACAATATGTTTCATCTGTTTTATAAATTCATACAATAGTCAGGATGCTTTCCACAGAACAATCAAAAACATGGACTTATTTTATGGTTATCGGTATCCAATCACAATTAGTCATTATGGTTATTTCACTTGTCTCACCTTATTGTCTTCAGCCAAAGACTTCTTCCAAACACTTGTCTCATTATAAAATACAATTTCTAGCAGAGAACATTTTTATCCTCAGCCGTTATCATGACTGTTATCTCAAATATACCATTTTCCTTGTCATGAAAGTTCCTCTTGCCCTTTGTCTGTGACTGATTCTGCGTGTAACAGTTACACAGTCTTCCACTCAGTTGGCTGGATGGTTGGTTTGTGATGCAGAGGGAGGCCATCAGCGCAGGTTCAATTCCCCACGCTGACTGAGGTTACCATGAAGGGGATGCTCTCTCAACTTCACCCCATCACCCGAAGTGTGGTGACATTCAGCGTAAACCACCATGAGTGGTCTATTTAATGAGAGTTCTTTGGGACTCTATTCTATCAATGTTACAATTTTAATTTGTTTAACATTCTTTTTACTGAAAAAATATCCTTATTATTATATTAAACCAATAACAAAACAACTCAAATAACTGAACAAAATTACACCCATGTGACGGTGCATACAAAACAAGTTAAAGTCTCTTAACGGACAGAAGAAAAACAAAAGCAAACAACATTATAAATAAATAATACGGCTCAGAATAACAAAATGATAGCTCTTGTTCTTCGAGAGCATTAACTGATACACATTCATATGTTCACAATTCTTCATATTAGATTCATTAGACAATACCGTCATGGCTGTATAAGAGCACTTTTTAGATTGACAGGCAAGCCGGCATCGCGGTAATATAAAAAGAGCAGCCACATCTTATATAAATCTCCGCTTTTTGGTGCACCATACTGGTGAGAAATTCCAAAAGGATATTCTACATGACGAGCTTACGACGATCCAACAGATACGGGGTGAGGCGGGGGGTGGGGGGGGGGGGGGGGGGGCGGGGCGGGGTGGGGGCGGGGGGGGTGTGGGTGGGGGGTGGTCAGAAGTCCAACACAACAGAACATTTTTCCTAGCACAGGAAGTGTGGGGGATATACTAAACGAGTAGTTTTCATCATTATTTACTGTGGAAAATGATATGGAAGATATAACATGTAGGGAAACAGATGGTGACACCTTGCAAAATGTCCATATTACAGAGGAGGAAATGCTTGCTGTCTTAAAACGGGTAAAGGTGGATAAATCCCTAGGACCTGATCAGGTGTACCCTAGAACTCTGTGGGAAGCTAGAGAAGTGATTGCTGGGCCTCTTGCTGAGATATTTGTAAAATGGATAGTCACTGGTAAGGTGCTGGAAGACTGGAGTTCCAGTCGGCTAACATTTTGCCACTGTTTAAGAAGGGTGGTAAGGACAAGCCAGGGAACTATAGACCAGTGAGCCTGAAGTTGGTGGTGGGCAAGTTGTTGGAGGGAATCCTGAGGGCCAGGATGTGTATGCATTTGGAAAGGCAAGGACTGATTAGTGATAGTCAACATGGCTTTGTGTGTGGGAAATCATGTCTCACAAACTTGATTGAGTTTTTTGAGGATATAACAAAGAGGATTGATGAGGGCAGAGGGGTAGATGTGATCTATATGGACTTCAGTAAAGGTTTGGACAAGGTTCCCCATGGGAGACTGATTAGCAAGGTTAGACCTCATGTAATGCAGGGAGAAGTAGCCATTTGGATGAAGAATTAGCTCAAAGGTAGAAGACAGAGGTTGGAGGGTTGTTTTTCAGACTGGAGGCCTGTGAGCAGTGGTGTGCCACAAGGATCAGTGCTGGATTGACTACTTTTTGTCATTGACATTAATGATTTGGATGCGACCATAAGAGGTACAGTTCGTAAGTTTGCAGACGACATCAAAATTGGAGGTACAGAGGACAGCGAAGCGGGTCACCCCAAGATCCTAACCACATGGGCCAATGGGCTGAGAAGTGGCAGATGGAGTATAATTCAGATAAATGCGAAGTGCTGCATTTTGGGAAAGCAAATCTTAGCAGGACTTCTACATTTCATGGTAAGGTCCTAGGGAGTATTGCTGAACAAAGAGACCTTGGACTGCAGGTTCATAGCTCCTTGAAAGTGGAGTCGCAGTAGATAGGATAGTGAAGAAGGCGTTTGGTAAACTTTCGTTTATTGGTCAGAGTATTGAGCGCAGGAGTTGAAAGATCATATTGCAACTGTACAGGATATTGGTTAGGCCACTGTTGGAATACTGCATGCAATTCTGCTCTCCTTCCTATCGGAAAGATGTTGTGAAACTTGAAAGGTTTCAGAAAGGTTTTACAAGGATGTTGCCAGAGTTGGAGGATTTGAGATACAGGGAGAGGATGAATAGGTTGGGGCTGTTTTCACTGGAGCATCGGATGCTGAGGGGTGACATTATAGATGTTTTCAAAATTATAAGGGCCAGGGTAAATAGGTAAAGTCTTTTCCCTGGTGTCGGGGAGTCCAGAAGTGGAAGGCATAGTTTTCGGGTGAGAGGGGAAAGATATAAATATGCCTACGGGGCAACTATTTCACACAGAGAGTGGTACGTGTATGGAATGAGCTGCCAGGTGAAGTAGAACATTTAAGAGGCATTTAGATGGGTATATGAATAGGAAAGGTTTGGAGTGTTATGGGCCGGGTGCTGCATGGTGGAACTAGATTGGTTTTGGATATGTGGTCAGCATGGATGGGTTGGATTGAAGGGTCTGTTTCCATGCTGTACATCTCTATGACTCTATTACTTGTATCAATCTCTGTATTTTTAATGCACCATACTGTTGAGAAAGTCCAAAGGGATATTCTCCATGATGAGCTTACAAAGACCCAACAGGCCCTCGGACTTTCAGACATCCAACACAACAGAATATTTTTTCCAAGCACAGAAAGTAAGGATATAATTTTTCCCCCATCTGCATCTGCGTATGATACTCTAGGCAGGCCCAGGGAAAGAGAAACCGTGTCCATCTACAATTCAGTCCCCAAGACCCACTCTACCACACCTAACACAGTGATCCAACATATACAAAGCCTGCAGCAGGACCTCATGCAATGAGTAAGAGTGCCTGTAGTCATTCTGCATTTAGGAGATGCTGAAGATAATCCCACACTGAATTTTGTAAGAAAATCTGGTGTCAGAAGAATTTTCAACTGCATGGAATGAGTCCTATTACAGATCAAAATCCTTCGAGCATTTTTACAAACATCTTCCCATGTCTACAAAGAGATCTGTACCCCCAAACTATTTCGCACAGACGTCACGAAGCTGCACAGTCTTGTCTGAGGGGACACACTTCATCAAATGATAAAGGATACTAACAAAGATTATATCCTTAGCAATATGCATCCACTTCTCTGTATCGGATCCGGAAGAGTCTGTTAAAAGTGTATGGTTTAAAATCAAATCTCTCGTCTGGAAAAAAAAAGTAGAAGAAGTCTCGACCAGGTAGTCCATACTTACGAGTTATTTGATCAAATGATATCATTGTTTCTCCCTCACGTAACACGTGGTTGCTCAGTGGTTTGCACTGCTGACTCACTGCACCAGGGTCACGGGTTTGGTTCCAGTCTTGGGTGACTGGTTGTGTGGAGTTAGTATGTTCTCCATTGTGTCTGCGTAGGTTTCCTCCCACAGTCACAAAGATGTGCAGGTTAGATGCATCAGCAATTGCTAAATCGCTCATAGTGTTCTAGGATCTGTAAGTTCAGACATCAGTCAGGATAAATATAGGATAAATATAGATAGGGGAATGGGTCTGGGTGGGTAATTCTTCAGAGTATCGAAGTGGACATGCTGGGCCCAAGGGCTTGTATCCACACTGTAGGGATTCTACTAATTTTAAATCACCCAAGCAAGGTACCCCCCTCGCTGACCACAGTTTAAACCTGGAATCTATTACCCCGGTCGACTACCCGGCATACCAATTATAGGGGTAATAAACGTGGATTTGGCTGTATTGCCCTCGATCTGACGCATTGTCCTTCAAGTTTTAACAGTATTCATAATTATTAGTTTTTAACAATACTCCATAAATGTTGTCATTTTATCTAAGAACAACAGACTAATAAGGGTTCACTTTGTCTGAGTGGGCTCAATGTCTTGGTGTATTGACGCCGAGTCCTTTGCGGTCCAGGCACTAATATAGGATGATAAAAGAGCTTAATTGACAACTTTTAATTGGGGAGATCAACTCCCCACAATCTGTGGAGCAGTTGCAATTTTGTTAGCTTGATAAAGAATCGCTTATGGTGCCAAATAAAAAAGCTAAAAGAGCCATTATGTTTCCAAATATCTGTCTGGGCAACATCAAAGAAAGCATTCACACGGGGGGTAAGAAATGAGGAAGGACATTCATTTTAATAACAGCTATCCGAACTAGCCAGGATATTGGAGAAGCCTCCCATCTTTGAAGGTCTTGTTTAATTTTGTCAAACAAATTGACACAGTTCACGATAAAAAATGATCAAAAACAGATGTAATGAATATACTGAAATAGCGAAACCACCCCAGTAACCATGTAATAGGAAATCAAGATTTTCCCTCAGTATCAGGTATTTCCCTAAGAACCTCCATAGGCATGGCCTCCAACTTTGTAAAGTTAATCTTATCACCCAGAAAGACAACAAGCGAATTAATGCATTGCATCACATGAACTACCGAAATTATGGGATTTGACAAAAAAACATAAGACAACCATCTGCATGCAATGGAATTGTGAGAAACAAAGCTCACTCACTTCAATAATTTCTGTCTGAGACAAGACCTGAATAAGTAGTTAGTCATTTATTTTATCCTTGCAAGAGGGTGCGACGTCCACTGTCGACAAGGCAGGGACACATACACTGATTTCAACGAATACACGATATTTATGTAATTTGGTTCCTTTTCTTATCCTATTGCTCCTCCCCGTTTACATTTTCCACTTCTCGAAGACTGGCACCCATTACTCCTGTTTATCTCTTGGCTTATCCGGCCTTGTCTGTGACAAAATGCTTATTCTGGCCTCACAAGGCCGTTTGAACACATCCCGCTGTGGCCCATTGTTAGGTATATCCTTTCTTCACCATTATCTACTCCCTCCATCTGTGCTTTCCCCAACCATACTGATCCTTATGACCTTTTAATTGGGGTTTGTTCCTGTGTTTCTGTAAAAGTGGGAAACAGATGCTTATAACTACTGCTTGTGAAAGCACATCTGGCTTAACCTACATCCTCACAGCACCTTTTCTATTTGTCTGTAACATCTACCATTGTTTTGCAGTCACGTTTCATTCTTGCATACAATTTTAGCTAATACAAAAACAATTATGTATTTCCTCCACATAGTTTGCATTCTAGTTGACTCAGCTCTTAGTTGAAACAATTACACACTGGTGTGAGTTCATTTACCTTGCACAAGTAATTATAATTGGAGAAGTAACACTACTTTACCTATATCCCCACAATTTCCCCTTTTTCTTTAATTACCATTTGGTGCCTTCTGCATTTTTCTTTTCAGCATCGCTCCCAAACTTCGCAAGCATTATTCTGGAGATTTCATCCATCTTGGTCTCACTCATCCCCTCATTATTTAGTCGATAAAGTTCATCTGCCTGATTCCCTTTTAGGGGTATCTGTTTCATTAAGGTTGTCTCAATCAGTCTTTGGGTGAACCCTCGTATACAGGGTATGACACAACAGCCAATGGCCACCAATACCCCGACTACTACTATCCGGGAAGTAAGGATGGAAACCACTACCCCCTTCCATTTTCAAGGTACAACAGCTTCGTCCTAACATCACACACTCACACCTTTTTTCTGCTAAAATTATATCAAGGGCCATTCTGTTTTCCCACGCCTTCCCACTTGTCGTATCAAGCTGTTCTGATATTCCTTTAACCGCGTCCCTTGTATAACTTATAAATCACTGTTGATTATAGAAAATGTAATTTATCCAATGTACATTTTTATTAATTGTTACCCACCAGAAGAGAGCTGACTCAAAGCCTGCTGCAATCTGGTTGCGAGCCTTGAACTCATCAGGCACCCTTCTAGGGACTCCTATAGAATCGAGATAAATCCTGTCATCAAAAGAAATGTATAATAGTATTTCTTTTAGCCCTTCCCTTTTTACCTACTATCGTTTCCCTCTCAAATGCCAGCGTAAATGGAATTGCCAATTGTACAATTGCACATATCTCTCTCCAATCCAGTGGTCGGGTGGGTCTCAATATTTTGCCTCCACAGTACCACCGCAGATCCACTCGGGGAGCCTTTGGTGCTGAGTAGTTCCCTCCCTTCTCCGTTTCGGTGACATTCTTAATCTCTGTACACAATTTCAGCTCCCCCAAATCTCTAGACCGATTTGTACCCAATCTACGCACACATGACGTGTGATTTCCAACTGCGGCTGAAAACATTGGGGGGGGGGGGGGGGGTGCTTTTGAATCTTTCTTCTCCAAGGGAGGGAACATCAGAGATATGGAGATACAATTCCTATCATTCCATGCAATCTCATCCTGATACAGTAGTATCATACATTTCTCGCTTCCACCCGAGTGGAAAGGGAACCACCTGGGCCACTGGCCTACCGGGGGCACATGCATAGCAATTGGTCTTGTTCAGAATTTTTACAGTATACTTTACTCATTCAACCCAGGCATTTGCATCCCCGTACCCAGTTTCTATTTCGATGGTCTGTTTCAAGTCCTTTATCTCTATAATTTTTACTACTTTAGGGTCATTGGTAGGAGTGAAAGGTTGTACCTTATTATCCAGTAGTTCTACCCGTTTTCCCTGTCCTATACTAATTCGAAATCAACAGTCTGAGAAATCCTTCCCGTTTGCTTTCATTTCTATCCCAAATGTTCGATCTAATTGTACCTCATAGGTGCCCCCCCCCCCCACCCCAGAATTGCTTCGTGTCATGTGGTTTTCTTTATCATTCGATATATTGGGTTACACTTTTTATCGGGACAATCGCGAGCTGATCGGAAGGGCGCCCGGAGTACTGTGACGAGACAATTATACCAAGTACCATCCCCAAGGCCATCCGCATAAGACTTAAGATGTATCTCTGAGCTGCGGTACTGTCTGTGATTAACCTACATCCTCACAGCACCTTATCTATGTGTCTGTAACATCGACCATTGTTTTGCAGTCACGTTTCATTCTTGCATACAATTTTAGCCAATACAAAAACAATTACGTATTTCCTCCACATAGTTTGCATTCTAGTTGACTCAGCTATTAGTTGAAACAATTACACACTAGTGTGAGTTCATTTACCTTGCATAAGTAATTACAATTTCAGAAATAACACTACTTGACCTATACCCCACAGTAATCTTACATGACATCTGTCCTACTTCTGGGGCAGATATGTTGACATCGCTACGGATGGCCTCCGCCATCTGCTCAATCACCAACGTATACAACAATGGTGAAAGCTGTCAACCTTGCCGGCTGCCTGGAGAAACATTAATATTACTGGTGTGCACACCATTTGTGAGAACCACAGCCAGAGGATCGCGGTAAAGGACCCTCACCCACTTGATAAAATCTTTGCGTAGAGCAAACCGTTCTAATGGACAGAAGAGATCCGGGCACTCAACCCAATCAAATGCCAGCTCTCATCTAAAGAGATCAATAATCCCTGGACAGATTGTTGTTGACACTCTTGGATCATATTGAGTAAATTCTTAACATTAAAGGAAGATCTGCGGCCCTTTATAAAACATGTTTGGTCCTCTTTGGCAACGGAAGGTAGCAAAGTTTCCAGCTTTAATGCACGGGTCTCAGAATGGATTTTGAAACCAACATTTAAATGTGAGATTGGCGTGTAAGACGCACAATCCTCCAGGGTCTTCCTTTCTTCATCATCAGGGGATTATGAGCCTCTCTTAAGGATGGAGGGAGGGATTCGTGACTGTATGAGTGACAGAACATGTTAAACATCAGCCCTGACAATAGCTTTATACATTATTTATAAAATTCACTCGGAAATCCGTCAGGACCGTGAGCCTTTACATTCTGTAGCTGTTTCCACCATCCTGCGCTGACAATGGTGCATTAAGGCACAACACCGATTCAGGGGTTACCTCTGGAAGACCCAGGTTCTTGAAAAATGACTCCATCTTAATCCATCTATCCTCAAAATGTTCAGTCTGAATAATTCGGAGAAAAATCTCGGACAGGCTGCATTAATCATTTTGGAATCAAAGGTAAGGATCCCAGTACCTTCCCTAATTGAGGTAATGGCTTGAGAGTGGCGCTCGTTTTCCTGGAAAGATAGGCTAAATACTTCCCTGGCTTATTACCATGTTGAAACAGCCTTTGTTTTACAAAAGTAAGTTCCTTCTTGGCTGTCTGTGTGAGCGTGGAATTCACTGTAGACCGAAGCATTGTGATCCTCTGCAGCTTAGCCAATGAGGGTATATCACAGTATGCCCTTTCGGCTGCCCTCAGCTGTGCCTCAAGCCAGCGTTCCTGCTCCCCTTTCTGCTGCATCCTAAGGAATAATTATTAACATAGAACATAGAAGAATACAGCGCAGTACAGGCCCTTTGGCCCTCGATGTTGCGCCGATCCAAGCCCACCTAACCTATACTAACCCATTATCCTCCATATACCTATCCAATGCCCGCTTAAATGCCCATAAAGAGGGAGAGTCCACCACTGCCACTGGCAGGGCATTCCATGAACTTACGACTCGCTGAGTGAAGAACCTACCCCTAACTTCAGTCCTATATCTACACCCCCCCCTTAATTTAAATCTATGCCCCCTTGTAATACCCGACTCCATACGCGGGAAAAGGTTCACACTGTCAACCCTATCTAACCCCCTAATCATCTTGTACACCTCAATCAAGTCAACCCCAAACCTTCTTTTCTCGAATGAAAACAGCCCCAAGTGTCTCAGTCTTTCCTCATACGATCTTCCTTCCATACCAGGCAACATCCTGGTAAAGCTCCTCTGCACCCGTTCCAGTGCCTCCACATCCTTCCTATAGTATGGCGACCAAAACTGCACACAATATTCCAGATGCGGCCGCACCAGAGTCTTATACAACTGCATCATGACCTCAGGACTCCGGAACTCAATTCCTCTACCAATAAAAGCCAGTACGCCATATGCCTTCCTCACTGCACTATTTACCTGGGTGGCAACTTTCAGAGATCTGTGTACATGGACACCAAGATCCCTCTGCTCATCCACAAGTATCCGACCATTAGCCCAGTACCCCATCTTTTTGTTATTCTTCCCAAAGTGAATCACCTCACACTTAGCTACATTGAATTCCATTTGCCACCTTTCTGCCCAGCTCTGCAGCTTGTCTATATCCTGCTGTAACCTGCCACATCCTTCCTCACTGTCAACAACTCCTCCGACTTTCGTATCATCCGCAAACTTGCTCACCCAACCTTCTAACCCCTCTTCCAGGTCATTTCTAAAAATGACAAACAGCAATGGTCCCAAAACAGATCCTTGCGGAACACCGCTAGTGACGGCACTCCATGAAGAAACTTTGCCATCAACTACTACCCTCTGTCTTCTTCCATCCAGCCAATTCCTAATCCAAACCTCCAACTCACCCTCAATGCCATATCTCCGTATTTTCTGCAGTAGCCTACCATGGGGAACCTTATCAAACGCCTTACTAAAATCCATATATACCACATCTACCGCTTTCCCCTCATCAACCTCCTTCGTCACCTTTTCAAAGAATTCAATAAGGTTTGTGAGGCACGACCTGCCCTTCACAAAACCATGCTGACTATCCTTGATCACATTATTCCTATCCAGATGTGCATAAATCCTATCCCTTACAATTCTCTCTAAGACTTTGCCCACAACAGAAGTGAGACTCACCGGCCTATAGTTACTAGGGTTATCCCTACTCCCCTTTTTGAACAAGGGAACCACATTTGCTATCCTCCAGTCTTCTGGCACTACTCCAGTAGACAAAGAGGACATAAAAATCAAGGCCAATGGCTCTGCAATCTCCTCCCTTGCTTCCCAGAGAATCCTAGGATAAATGCCATCAGGCCCAGGGGACTTATCTATTTTCACCTTTTCCAGGATTTCCAACACCTCTTCTCTACATACCTCAAAGCCATCCATTCTACTTATTTGTGACTCAGTATTCACATCGACGACAATGCCCTGTTCCTGAGTAAATACTGAAGAAAAGTATTCATTCAGTGTCTCCCCAATCACTTCCGCCTCCACACGCAACTTCCCACTACTATCCTTGACTGGACCTATTCCTACCCTAGTCATTCTTTTATTCCGAACATACCTAGAGAAAGCCTTAGGGTTTTCCCTAATCCTACCGACTAAGGACCTTTCATGTCCCCTCCTTGCTGCTCTTAGCTCTCTCTTCAGGTCCTTCCTGGCTACCCTATAACTCTCAATCGCCCCAATTGAACCTTCACGTCTCATCTTGAGATAGGCCGCCCTCTACCATTTAACAAGGGATTCCAATTCCTTATTAAACCACGGCTCCCTCGCACGACCCTTTCCTCCCTGCCTGACAGGTACATAATTATCAAGGACACTCAATAGTTGTTCCTTGAACAAGCTCCACATATCATTTACACTCTTGCCTTGGAGTCTACTTTTCCAAGCCACACATCCTAAGTCATGCCTCACCGCATCATAATTTCCCTGACCCCAGCTATAACTCTTGCCCTGTAGTACACACTTATCCCTCTCCATCACGAGAGTAAAAATCACCGAATTATGGTCACTATCCCCAAAGTGCTCACCTACCTCTAATTCTAACACCTGGCCTGGTTCGTTACCCAGAACCAAATCCAGTATGGCCTCACCTCTTGTTGGCCTGTCTACATATTGTGTCAGGAAACTCTCCTGCACACATTGAACAAACACTGACCCATCTAACGAACTTGAGCTATAGCTTTCCCAATCAATATCAGGAAAGTTAAAGTCCCCCATAACAACCACCCTATTACTGTCACTCATCTCCTGAATCACCTTCCCTATCCTTTCTTCAATGATTCTAGGAATATTAGGAGGCCTGTAAAAGACTCCTAACAGGGTGACCTCACCTTTCCTATTCCTAACCTCAGCCCAAACTACCTCAGATGGCAAGTCCTCATCCATCGTCCTTTCCACCACTGTAATACTATCTTTGACAAGCAATGCCACACCTCCCCCTCTTTTACCCCCACCTCTGACCCTAAAAACATTTAAATCCTGGAACCTGCAACAGCCAATCCTGTCCCTGTTCTAGCCATGTCTCCGTAATAGCCACAATATCGAAGTCCCAGGTACCAACCCACGCTGCAAGTTCACCTACCTTATTTCGTATACTTCTTGCATTGAAGTATACACACTTCAAGCCACTTTCCTGTTTACAGACACCCTCATTGGAAATTGATGCCATGTTCCTAACCTCCCTACACTCCAGGCCCTGCACCCTGAAGCTACAATCTGGGTTCCCATGCCCCTGCAGAGTTAGTTATTCCTTTGGCATAAGCCTTAGCTATTTCCCGTAGAATGGGTGGCTTACTGGTTGAATCTGAATTAATGGCTAAGAAAGATCTGAACACATTGCAGAAATACTCAACGAACTAACTAGCCTTAAGAATAAAGGGACACATTCGCCAGTGTCTCGAATCTGTTATACTGCCCTTAATCTTAATCAATAAGTATACTACTTCATGGTTAGAAATGGTAATATTCCCAATTGAGCAGGATGTCACGGAATCTAAGATTGCTTCAGGGATGGGAAGATATCAACCCTCGTGCGGCATTTCTGCGGGTTAAAGAAGAAAATAAAAGCCCTACTTGTGAGGTAGATCTGCCTCCAGACATCCACCAGCTCTAGTTCTGCACAGAATTCCACTAATTGCTTACATTATAAGGAGGGTACTGGGGGACCTTTGGACATTCTGCCCACTGTGGCGTACGTAAAGCAGTTGAAAACGTCTATAATAATGTGGCTCGAGGCAAGATAACTTGATTTGGTAAATGCATCTACCACGGTTTTAAGAGGTTGCGCCGAGAGGCAATAAACATTCAAAATACTGTATTTTTCCCATAGCTCAAGGATTTCGGGATTATGATCCTCCTATGAGTATCAAATATAATCTAGTAATTTAACTGGAAGATTCTTCCTATCCAGTATGGCTCTCCCCTACTCCTACTATTAAAAAACGAGATATAAACCCGACCAAACCCACCCTGCTGTAATGTCAAATGTTCCTTGTCATCAAGGTGCATCTCCTGCAATAGGACAACATCCACCCTCTCCTTTCTAAGACTAGAAAGTACATTTTTCCTCTTGAATGGACGATGGCTCCCCTTATTGTTCTAGGTACACCATTTAAGAACATTATTATCCATCACACACTGTAGCAACATTTGAGCTCTAGAAAGGAAGAACTCGAATTACACATCAATGATCATGAATGAAAAAAGACTCATAGAACTTAAAAACAACACAAACTAAGACTACTACAACTAACAAGCTCTCAAAACTTCCCAAAACTAAACTCGTAAAAAAAAAGAAGTAACAAAATCCAAAGTGCCAACGTCATTCGATAGGGAATTTATCCCACGCCCGCCCAGTGGGGACGGTCCAATATCACAAAACGTTATCTTCTGCCTGCTACCAATATGACATCCAGGGCAATTAAGAACAAAAATCGGGCTTCAACTGCCCTTTGGTCGGTACTTTATCATCACAACTACCTTTGTAACCCGCTCCAGCTTGAGCCGCACCCCAGACACAAGCAAGGAAAGAAAAAAAGAGTAGTAATAATAATGAAGAAGTTAGAAGTGAGCACTCTACCCATCTATCCATCCCCGACTATAATTTAACACTGGTTAATACCAGGAAATTCCAAGAAAATTTCTTACAGAGAGAAACATAATTATCTAAACATACATCTTACTTTAAAATGTCACAAAGTTTTCGCTTTCTCTGGAGTGTCAGACGAGTGTATGGATACATTGAAAGCAATACGGAGCACCGCTGGGTACCGTAAGGAATACTGAATCCAGAGTTCCCTTACTCTTCTCTTGATGTCATCAAAATATTTTCTTTCTTGAGTCACCACCGTTGAATAGTCCTGAACGAACATAATACTGAAACCCTCGTGAATTAAAACAATCGGATCTGTCCCCTGTGTCCCAGAAATTCCATCAGTCTTTGTTTATCCCCATGACTATGTAACCGCACAAGGACAGGGCGAAGGCGCTGGTCTGAGTCTGACCTGCGCACCATAACCCAAAGAACTGTCTCAGTCTTCACCTGTCCCTTTTCAGTTTTGAAGTGAACATAGAACATAGAACATAGAAGAATACAGCGCAGTACAGGCCCTTGGGCCCTTGATGTTGCACCGATCCAAGCCCACCTAAACTACACTAACCCACTATCCTCCATATACCTATCCAATGCCCTCTTAAATGCCCATAAAGAGGGAGAGTCCACCACTGTTACTGGCAGGGCATTCCATGAACTAACGACTCGCTGAGTGAAGAACCTACCCCTAACATCAGTCCTATATCTACCCCCCCTTAATTTAAAGCTATGCCCCCTTGTAATACCCGACTCAATACGCGGGAAAAGGTTCATACTGTCGACCCTATCTAACCCCCTAATCATCTTGTACACCTCAATCAAGTCACCCCTAAACCTTCTTTTCTCTAGTGAAAACAGCCCCAAGTGCCTCAGTCTTTCCTCATACGATTTTCCTTCCATACCAGGCAACATCCTGGTAAACCTCCTCTGCACCCGTTCCAATGCCTCCACATCCTTCCTATAGTATGGCGACCAAAACTGCACACAATATTCCAGATGCGGCCGTACCAGAGTCTTATACAACTGCATCATGACCTCAGGACTCCGGAACTCAATTCCTCTACCAATAAAAGCCAGTACGCCATATGCCTTCCTCACCGCACTATTTACCTGGGTGGCAACTTTCAGAGATCTGTGTACATGGACACCAAGATCCCTCTGCTCATCCACACTACCAAGTATCCGACCATTAGCCCAGTACCCCATCTTTTTGTTATTCTTCCCAAAGTGAATCACCTCGCACTTAGCTACATTGAATTCCATCTGCCACCTTTCTGCCCAGCTCTGCAGCTTCTCTATATCCTGCTGTAACCTGCCACATGCTTCCTCACTGTCAACAACTCCTCCGACTTTCGTGTCATCCGCAAACTTGCTCACCCAACCTTCTAACCCCTCTTCCAGGTCATTTATAAAAATGACAAACAGCAATGGTCCCAAAACAGATCCTTGCGGAACACCGCTAGTGACGGCACTCCATGAAGAAACTTTGCCATCAACTACTACCCTCTGTCTTCTTCCATCCAGCCAATTCCTAATCCAAACCTCCAACTCACCCTCAATGCCATATCTCCGTATTTTCTGCAGTAGCCTACCATGGGGAACCTTATCAAACGCCTTACTAAAATCCATATATACCACATCTACCGCTTTCCCCTCATCAACCTCCTTCGTCACCTTTTCAAAGAATTCAATAAGGTTTGTGAGGCACGACTTGCCCTTCACAAAACCATGCTGACTATCCTTGATCACATTATTCCTATCTAGATGTGCATAAATCCTATCCCTTACAATTCTCTCTAAGACTTTGCCCACAACAGAAGTGAGACTCACCGGCCTATAGTTACTAGGGCTATCCCTACTCCCCTTTTTGAACAAGGGAACCACATTTGCTATCCTCCAGTCTTCTGGGACTACTCCTGTAGACAAAGAGGACATAAAAATCAAGGCCAATGGCTCTGCAATCTCCTCCCTTGCTTCCCAGAGAATCCTAGGATAAATGCCATCAGGCCCAGGGGACTTATCTATTTTCACCTTTTCCAGGATTTCCAACACCTCTTCTCTACATACCTCAAAGCCATCCATTCTACTTATTTGTGCCTCAGTATTCTCATCGACAACAATGCCCTGTTCCTGAGTGAATACTGAAGAAAAGTATTCATTCAGTGTCTCCCCAATCTCTTCCGCCTCCACACGCAACTTCCCCCTACTATCCTTGACTGGACCTATTCCTACCCTAGTCATTCTTTTATTCCTAACATACCTATAGAAAGCCTTAGGGTTTTCCCTAATCCTATCTACTAAGGACCTTTCATGTCCCCTCCTTGCTGCTTTTAGCTCTCTCTTCAGGTCCTTCCTGGCTACCCTATAACTCTCAATCGCCCCAATTGAACCTTCACGTCTCATCTTGAGATAGGCCGCCCTCTTCCATTTAACAAGGGATTCCAATTCCTTATTAAACCACGGCTCCGTCGCACGACCCTTTCCTACCTGCCTGACAGGTACATAATTATCAAGGACACTCAATAGTTGCCCCTTGAACAAGTTCCACATATCATTTACACTCTTGCCTTGGAGTCTACTTTTCCAAGCCACACATCCTAAGTCATGCCTCACCGCATCATAATTTCCCTTACCCCAGCTATAATTCTTGCCCTGTAGTACACACTTATCCCTCTCCATCACGAGTGTAAAAAATCACCGAATTATGGTCACTATCCCCAAAGTGCTCACCTACCTCTAATTCTAACACCTGGCCTGGTTCGTTACCCAGAACCAAATCCAGTATGGCCTCACCTCTTGTTGGCCTGTCTACATATTGTGTCAGGAAACTCTCCTGCACACATTGAACAAACACTGACCCATCTAACGAACTTGAGCTATAGCTTTCCCAATCAATATCAGGAAAGTTAAAGTCCCCCATAACAACCACCCTATTACTGTCACTCATCTCCTGAATCACCTTCCCAATCCTTTCTTCAATGATTCTAGGACTATTAGGAGGCCTGTAAAAGACTCCTAACAGGGTGACCTCACCTTTCCTATTCCTAACCTCAGCCCAAACTACCTCAGATGGCAAGTCCTCATCCATCGTCCTTTCCACCGCTGTAATACTATCTTTGACAAGCAATGCCACACCTCCCCCTCTTTTACCCCCACCTCTAAACCTACTAAAACATTTAAATCCCGGAACCTGCAACAGCCAATCCTGTCCCTGTTCTAGCCATGTCTCCGTAATAGCCACAACATCGAAGTCCCAGGTACCAACCAACGCTGCAAGTTCACCTACCTTATTTCGTATACTTCTTGCATTGAAGTATACACACTTCAAGCCACTTCCCTGTTTACAGGCACCCTCCTTGGAAATTGATGCCATGTTCCTCACCTCCCTACACTCCAGGCCCTGCACCCTGAAGCTACAATCTTCGTTCCCATGCCCCTGCCGAGTTAGTTTAAACCCCCCCCAAGAGCACTAGCAAACCTCCCCCCAAGGATACTGGTTCCCCTCAGGTTCAGGTGTAGACCATCCTGTTTATAGAGGTCCCACCGTCCCCAGAAAGAACCCCAGTTATCCAAAAACTGGAACCCCTCCCTCCTGCACCATCCCTGAAGCCACGCATTTAATTGTTCTCTCTCCCTTTTCCTCGAATCTCTATCACGTGGCACGGGTAACAAACCAGAGACAACAACTCTGTTTGTTCTAACTCCAAGCTTCCAACCTAGCTCCCTGAAAGCCTGTCTAACATCCTCAGCACTCCTCCTACCTATGTCGTTGGTGCCAATGTGGACCACGACTTCGGGTTGCTCCCCCTCCCCCTCCAGGACCCGGAAAACACGATCAGAGACATCACGTACCCTTGCACCTGGGAGGCAACATACCAAACGTGAGTCTCTCTCGTTCCCACAAAACCTCCTATCTGTGCCACGAACTATCGAGTCCCCAATTACTACTGCTCTGCTCTTCTTCACCCTTCCCTTCTGAGTAACGGGGACAGGCTCCGTGCCAGAGACCTGAGCCCCGTTACTTACCCCTGGTAAGTCATCCCCCCCACAAGTATCCAAAACGGTATACTTGTTCTTGAGGGGAATGGCCGCAGGAGGTCCCTGCACTGGCTGCTTCCTCCCAGTCCCCCTCACTGTAACCCATCTATCTGCCATCTTTGGAGTTACTACTTCCCTATAACTCTGATCTATGACCCCCTCTGCCTCCCGAATGATCCGAAGTTCATCCAACTCCAGCTCCAGTTCCCTAACACGGTCTTGGAGGAGCTGGAGATGGGTGCACTTCCTGCAAGTGTAATCGGCAGGGACGTCGATGGCATCCCTCACCTCATACATGTTGCAGGAGGAACATTGCACTGCCTTCACTGCCATCCCTCTAAAGCTAACTGTTTAAACAAAAACTGTGTCTAAATAATACAAGCAAAATTCAGCACTTACCTGCTTGCCACAACAGATGTTATTATTAGGTTAGAGGAGGAGGGCGGGTGGGAGGCACTACCCGTGTAGTGCCTCGGGTTCCTCTCCTTCACGCTTTTAAAGGGGGAAAAAACTAACCCAGCTAAGCTTACACTAACTGCTTCCGGGTCTCGGCTGCCCCTCTGCTTGCCGTCACTTCCTCTGCTGCTCCCGCTCTTTCTGTGAAGGAGAGAGAAAACAAAACACCGATGCCCGCTACAGGTAAGTAATTTTGAAAAAAACTCTTACCTTAGCTGTAGTCTCCCGGGTTCACCTCAACTCGGCCGCTGCTCCCACTCAAATATCACAGCAGCCAGTTCTCAATAAACTCACCCGCTGACCACCTTCCGTCCGGTCCAGCAAACCGGCGATGTGAACATTCTTCATCCTATCCCTGTTCTCGAGGTGGTCATCTTGTTCAGTTAAGGTATGGACCTGGTTTTCAAAGGAATCAAAAGAGAGGAATTGATCGCGGTCTCTGTCGCTGAAGCTCGGCGCTTGACATAATCTGTTCTGTTTCCAAGGCTGTCAAGTTGCTGCTCATGTTTATGGAGCACGGCTGAGAGTGGCTCGAGCCAAGGCTGAACCCTTCTTCAATCATGGCTTCAACCATTTCACGTAACGTGGTGAACTCAGTGACCAAGGCCTGGTGAGTAACTGGGTCCATGGAACGAGCAGAGTGGGAAGCTTACAAAGACAAAACAGAGTACAAACAAAACAAAATAAGGAGGGAGATTATTAAATATGGGGGGTAAGCGCGCCAGTAATGTAAAAGAAGACTGTAACAGTTTCTTTCGATATATAAAGTACAAAAGAGCGGCAAAAGTGAACAATGGACCACTGGAAAATGATACTGGAGGGATTGCAGTGGGGAACGAGAAAATGGTCAAGGAACTGAATAAATACTTTGCATCAGCTTTCACGGTGGAAGACACGAGTAATTCCGAAAACGTTCAAAAGATTGAAGGGCCAGAGCTGACTGTGATGGCCACGACTATTGAGAACATGCCAGAAAAAAAATGAATAACACGAAGGTGGTTAAATAACCTTGACCAGATGGAACACACTCCTGTGTTATAAGGGAGATAGCTGAAGAGGGAGTGGAGGCGGTTGTGTTTATCTTTCAGGAACCAGTTAAGTAAAGAACGATCCCAGAGCACTGGAAACACACTAACGTGACACCACTTTTTAACAAGGGAGTAAGGAAAAACACAAAAACTCTATAATGAATACCTTAACCATGATCATAGGTAACATCCTAGAATCCATTGTGAAGGATGAGATTTCGGAATACTTGGAAGTATTTGGTAAAACATTGCAAAGTCACTATGGTTTCATCAAGGTAAGGTCATGCGTGATAAGGATGTTGGAATTATTTGAAGAGGAAATAAGCAGGCTTGACCAAGCACAGCAATGATAATAGTTATGCAGCTGGATCTCACGAAGACCTTTGGCAAGGTGCCACACAGGAGATGTGTGAGTACGATTCCAGAGACATGAGGGAGGAGCTGGGTATAATTGACTGGGAGAAGGGCCGAGCCGGAAAGGCCGTGCTACAGCAATGACAGGAGACTTTTGGATTTTTGTTAGAGGCAAGGTACTGGCATTGATAGAAGTTTGGCTGTCTGGCAGAAAGCAGAGAGTGGGGATGCAATGGTCATTAAAATGATGACAGCCGATGACAAGTGGTGTTCCACAAGACTCAGTGTTGGAATGGTAATTTTTTACTCGTTACGCTAACAATATAGATGAGGGAATCGAAAGCACTCTGGTTAAGTTTGCAGATGATGAAAAGGTAGGCAAATGAACAGGTCATGTTGAGGAGGTGGAGAGGCTGAAGAAGGATTTCAACATGTAAAAAGATTGGCAAATGCATTCCAGTGTTGGAAAGTGTGAAGTCGTGAACTTTGGCACAAAGTATAGAGGCATGGTCTATTTTCTAAATTGGGAGAAAGTCCAGAAATCTGAAGTGCAAATGGACTTGGGAGTTCGAGTGCAGGGTTCTCTCAAGGTAAGCTTCCAGATTGAGGCAGTAGTTAGGAGGGCATTTGCATTTATTATTGATGACATTTATTACGAGAGGAAGTGATTATAAAACGAGTTGCATATGGCTCTGGTGAGACCACATTTGGTGTATTGTGCGTAATTTTGAGCCCTGATCTCAGGAAGGATGCACTGGCCCTGGAGTATGCTCACATGATCTTCACGAGAATGGTGGTAGGAATGAAAAGCTTATCGTACGAGGCATGTTTGAGGAGTCTGGGTCTATATTCAATAAAGTTTATAAGAATGAAAGGAATTGTAACGGAAGCATGCAAAATACTGACCTAGATAGAGTACACGTTGATAGATGTTTCCATTGGACGAGGACCCGAGAGCACAGCCTTAGATGAAAGGGAACACCCTTTTGAACAGTGATAAGGAGAAATGTCTTTAACCAGACAATGGACAATTTTTGAAATTTATTGCCACAGAAGGCAGTGGGGCCAGGTCATTGATAATATTTGAGAAGGAGGTAGATCCAAGGGATCAATAGTTACATAAAAGAAGATCGGAAAATAGGTCACAGAAAACTGTCAGCGATGATTGAATGGTGGTGCAGACTCGATGGGCTAACTGGCCTAATGTCTGCTTCTATGTCTTATAGACTTATGGTTTAAACCTCAAGGACGCACCTTGCATCTATGAGAAGATGGATTCATGTCCTTCATGAATGTCAGTAGCTGGATGGAATAGTTAACTGTTTTAGAATGAAGGTATTGTGGCAGCTGTCAGGGTTGTGGATAATATGATATTCAGTACAGGATCACACACCCACTGCACTGTATTAATGTGGAGAGAGTTTATTCAAAACCTTGACGTCTCTGTCTCTGTCAATCACCGTGAAGAGTGTGGGTTGTGTTGGGAGGGCGTAACGTCCTCCCAGGCACTTAAACTATCCAGCATCATGCATCCTGAGTGAAATAATAGTCATTGAAACTGCGACCTTCTCATTGTCTGTTTAGAATTTAAGGAGTGATTGTCGATCCCACTCAGTGTTCAACGCAATCAACTCGTATTCTCTCACAGCGCTCCAGAACAACTTTCACTCACTCCTCGTGGTGCTATCATCACAGAGATTAATCTGGTGGAACTCCTGTTCATTCTCCTGAGGTAAGGAGCTCACACCATATGAAGGAGAGAAAATCTGCCCACAATGCTACAAATAGTGCCTCAACAACACTCTCAGGTTTGATCGCAATAATTCCTTTCCCTCACTTAGCTGGCTCCATTTCTTTTGTGTGAAATAGGAAACTGTTAATTTACGATGCCCTGTCACTGATTAAAAATTTAAACATCCTTACATCTGTAGGTCAGCATCAATAAAGCCAGCACTGGAGGTGCCTATCGAGATGGACATTACTCTCAGCGAGAGACTCAATCACAAAGAATCAATCTAAAACACTGAATGGCCACCTACCTGAATGGAAATCAGCTGCAGGAATTTAGGAGAGAGGCAGATGAAGGGAGGTATCTTTCCTTTCATCTGCCCTCACGGGATGTTTGCAGACCTGATCAGGCCAGCAGCTTATGCCTTACTTGAACTGAGTGTTCAGTTGCTCCACAGGACAGTAAATAGTAAAACACTGCAGTTACACAGAGACCTGACCAGGGAAGGATGACCCACGGCTTCCTCTAATGGACATGAGGCAAGCCGATATCAACAGATTGTTATTCTGTGGCTCTAGATTATGAACCAATGGTCTGACCACCATACACTGTCTTCCCATCTTTCAGATTTTGTGCAGAGAACAAGTTAAACATTTCAAGTGCAATTACTTTACAATGGATTCGTAGTAAGAAGGGTCTTGAAACAGCTGTATCCGGAATTAACAAATGCACAAATTATGGTTTATTCAGGCGTTGCAATGAGGCTGAGGAGGAGCCTGGACGTCATAATGGTGGTACTCGAAAGGATTGGTGAGTGCGGAGGGTATGGAGATGTAAACTGTGCAGGAGAAAATGAATCAAGGAAGTTGAGAACAGTCTGTTTCATCCTCACATATCGGTGAGCCATTTGTATTGAGTATTTTCTAGTTATCAATTCTAAGGAATGGAATCATTGATTGGAACTGAAAACGTTGATTAGTAGCTTTCCAAAATTTACATATCATGAGCATCAATTCATTTCAGACGGTTTCACTAGACAGCTCGAGTGACTTACCAGAAACACCAACTATAGCAAGGATAGGATAGTAACCAGCTTGAATAACCATTAGTACATCTTCAATCCACAATTCTAAAGATATCCAGGACTGAGAAAGCCAGGAAAGACCAGCGGATAAACTTCTGTCCATTCTTGCAAAATTTCAGTCTCATTGTTGTGGTTCTGTTCGCCGAGCTGGGAATTTCTGTTGCAGACGTTTCGTCCCCTGTCCAAGTGACATCCTCAGTGCTTGGGAGCCTCCTGTGAAGCGCTTCTGTGCTCTTTCCTCTGGCATTTATAGTGATTTGCATCTGCCGCTTCCAGTTGTCAGTCCCAGCTGTCCGTTGCAGTGGTCGATATATTGTGTCCAGGTCGATGTGCTTATTGATTGAAGCTGTGGATGAGTGCCATGCCTCTAGGAATTCCCTCGCTGTTCTCTGTTTGGCTTGTCCTATAATAGTAGTGTTGTCCCATTCGAACAGTGACAGCCAGACTACTGCGATTACTAGGACTCATAACAGCACACAAACCAACAGCCACTCTCAGACAACAACTCACCAGAACGAAGGACCCGATACCCAGCATGAGCAAAACCAATGTAGTGTACAAAATCCCATGCAAGGACTGCACAAAACACTACATAGGACAAACAGGAAGACAGCTAACGATCCGCATCCATGAACACCAACTATCCACGGAACGACACGACCAGCTATCCTTAGTAGCCACACACGCAGATGACAAGCAATATGAATTCGACTGGGACAACACTACTATTATAGGACAAGCCAAACAGAGAACAGCCAGGGAATTCCTAGAGGCATGGCACTCATCCACAGATTCAATCAATAAGCTCATCGACCTGGGCCCAATATACCAGCCACTGCAACGGACAGCTGGAACTGACAACCGGAAGCGGCCGATTCAAACCACTAGAAATGCCAGAGGAAAGATCAGAGAAGCGCTTCCCAGGAAGCTCCCAAGCACTGAGGATGTCACCTAGACAGGGGACGAAATGTCTGCAACACAAATTCCCAGCTCGGTGAACAGAACGACAACAACGAGCACCCGAGTTACAAATCTTCTCACAAAGTTTGAATTCCAGTCTAATGTTCACAGATTCTGATCCAGTGTTGCAACATTCCAATCTAATGCTATCAGTTTCTGATCTCTCCTCCGCCTCTCGCTGAAGCAGCGGATCCCTGTTACTGGTGTGGGTGATGTTCACGCTCATAGGATGGTAAAAAACACTGAAAACATTCCTTATTCATAGAAGAGAGGCGCATAGGATCCATGGAGACTGACATAATCACAATTGCTGAATAAACAGCTCAGTTAATCCCTTTCAATTCAATACTATTTCATTAAAATTCAAAATAACGTTGAACATTCGTGCATTCTGGGTGTGATATGTGAGTGTGACTAAGGAAGGACTGTTGAAGATGGAAGATTGTTTGCGTGTAATCATTCAGTCTTTCTTGGGTATAGAAATGATCCCAGAGGTTTAACAGAACATAAACATACTTCTCTGCTATTACATGGAGAAAGACATTCTGTAATTACAGATCGTTCATTGCAATATTCACATTGTTATTCTATAATCAGAGAGGGCTGGTGTGGGTCATGTTGTTGATGTTATCGATGCTAAGAAACTGTGATGGTGTATCACTTACTGGACTTCATTTACATTGTGATTATGACATTGGGGAAAAGAAAGAAGGTGGAGAGGATTCGGGGACATGGCTGTTCAGTCTGGGCGGAGGAACAATGATGTTCCCCAAATCACTAGGATTGGAACTTTGCTTCTAGTAACTCATACAAAGAACAGATTACAAAACTATGGAAGTGGTGTGAAATATTTATCAATCATTATTTGATCCAAAGATGAGATCCTGAGATCCCCTCCGTCAGTGTAATGGAAAATTAACAAAACTAATATTTTCTGTGAAAACTGAAAGAGAATGCTATGCTAAATTTCAAACTTTTCTGAACTTTGCTAATCGTTTGCTCAATTCTGCAGTCGAAGAGACAGCTTGTCTTTGCTGAATATTGTAAACATTCAACTGGTCTGGCGAGCAGTCGAATTCATCAGGAAAGAAAAAACATAGAGACAGTTATTTCCAAGGCAAAGGAATGAGAAAATAAGAACTCGAATGTTTCCCAGCCCTTATCCTTGAGCGTGTGATAAGAATAGTTTACAGGAATATATGAATTTTGTTCAGGGTCCTTACACAAAGTGTTTTTTGCCAAGTGTATTGGTTCACTGCAGTGGTTAAAAATAAAGCTTTTTCTTTGGACTTGATAGCTTCTGAGTTCAGTCAGTTTAATTTCCATGACAGTAAACGTGGGGGCTCGTCCAGTATCCCGCGTTTAGGTAAGATTCTGAAGATTCCTAGGAGGCGCAGGTGGCAGCGCCTTGACGGTCCTTCACATCATCTTGAGTACTGAAGTGTCCCCTTTGCGTGAGAGGACTGGGAGACTGTGGATTGCACCAGAGCCGGGGGTTTGAATCGACTAATGTCGGGGTAAGAGCCGTCGCTTTAATAATCCTATGTAGAGACTCATTCTAAGAGAATAAATAAATCAGGAAGAGGGTTGAGTAAACTCTCGCACGGTATTCGAGCAAAACTCAAGGGAAAGGATTGCCGTCTCTAGAGTAGTTAAGAGTCAGCAGGCTAAGGGTGATTTTAGACTTGGAACCAACACAGGTTGAGTTTGACTCGCCAAAGACATACCGGGTACGTGGGTTCTTGGTTTACAAAAAACAAGGCATTGTGGCGGACGCACCCAATGCGACGGGAGACCTCCAGAGGTAAAGGCAGGTCAATTGGAAAAGATAACGGTACCACGAGAGAGCTGAACACTTTTCCAGTAACGCCGAAAATGGGCTTCAGCCATTCAAACAAAAAGAGGGTTAACAGAGGATTTGGATGGCCAACCAACAATATAGAATATGTTAAATAATTACGGCCCAGAGTCTGTAAAGCAGTTAGAATTGTGGATCAAGGAATGTGGTTTTAGTAAAAGGCAATTGGAAATACTGAGGTCACGGTTGGAGGACAGAAAGTCGGTGAAACGGAAGGGGAAAATAGAACCTGGGAATTGGAGTGTTTATAATATGTGGAAGGCTGAGGCTGACATCAGAGAAAGGAAATCTCAAGTAAAAGACATATCAAATACACGTACAAACACTAGAGCACATGCAGACGTATGCAGAAAACAACCTAACGAAGTTGAACAGCGCCTTAAGTCTGTTTCAGATCCTGACATTGACGGCTACCCTCCGAGACCACTAGCCCCCCGAAAAGATCTGCCTGGTGAAGATCTCAAGTTAGCGACTGCAGCCTCAGGGTCTGCTGAATCACTGATGGCATGCCATAACCTCAACCAACTGAAGGAAGAAGGCCAAAAGAACGATGCCCACTCCACGAGAGGAAGGCATCCAGAGTCTGTCCGCGATCACCCCATGACGGATGATGAGTCAGGCGGTGAGAGCATTAGCGTATGATCATCTTACCAGGTAGTTCTGCAAGCGCCAATGGTTGATGTTGCAGATCCAGAAGGGTGCCCAGTGTGGGTCCACCGACCATGGACCATTAAAGATTTCGGACGTGCCTCTGGGCAGTTGCCTGATCCACGTAAGATTGGAGGGAACAAGTTCACTGAAGAAGTGATGAAGTTCTGTACCGAGTTCTGTCCCACATTGCATGCGATGACACGCCTCTTGGGACGAAAGCTTTGTGCTGATGTCACCAAAATCAAGTATAACTGGCCAGCCGTAAATGTCCATGCCAGATCAACCGGCCCACAAGCGGAAGAAAATGGAGACTTTAATGATTTTGTTTCAGCGCTGGCAATCGCCTGTAGGGAGGCATTCCCAGTGCGAATTGCCATGACCAAAACTGCAATGTGTAAACAAGGAGGTGAGACAGTGTCCCAGTACCTTACACGCCTCACTGAAGTCCATAATATCCATAGTGGACTGAGACCACCCGACACAATAATGGCAGAAACCACGGCATATGAGGAACACCTGAGGAACAGCTTCATCTATGGAATGAAGGACGAAATAGTGAAAAAGGTAAAAGGCACATATATATTACCTGGGACACGGGAAAGCTAAATTTGACAGAGCAACATGCGATACATGCAGAAAGCCTCTTTCCTTTATGCTTGGCAACGAAGAATCGCTTGCGCTAATCTCTTCTACTAACCTTATTGGCCCTGAGACGTGTCCCACTTCGACATTGAGCACTGCGATTGCGAAGTGTGAACAATGCGTTCATTATAACAACGATGCCTATAAGTCGATCCCTACCTGTATGTTAAATGTGGAAGGTACACCAGTTACTTTTTTTAAGTAGACACAGGAGCAGCATATTCAGTTATTAAATCAAGCCAGTTCAGAGAGTCAACGCCAATAAAGTTGAGTGGAAGGTTCCTGAACTCAATGGGTGCATCAGGAGTTGTGCTACGAGAGAGATTTACAGCACCGCTGCCAGAGCAGAATACCCGTTAAAACCTGAGGCTATAGCAGGAATTACTCCAGTCTTTGAATCCCCCTTTTCAGGCAATAACTCTGTTGTTCCGCGCGCCTCAAATGTTCCTAACCCCTGTTCTATATAAGAACAAATTCCACCGGACAGCAAATGATTCTGTGTTGTGGATTTAGCAAATACCTTCTTAAGTGCACTGGTACACCCAGATAGTCAATTCTTGTTTGCTTTTTTTATTCAAGAGAAATCATATAACTTCACATGACTTTGTCAAGGTTACTGTGAGTCCCCCATCATATACAATGAGGCTCTATGCAGGAGTCTGAAGACTTTTGTTTTAACCCTGGGGTCAGCGCTTCTGCAGTGTGTAGATAATTGCTTGATAGCAGCATAAACTACACCTACATTGTTGATTCCGAATCCAAACAAGCCTTTTGTACAAACGGTAGATGAGAAGCGTGGCTGCATGACATCAGCCCTGTTGCAGGCTTATAGGGGAACGATTGAGGCAAGTAGCTTATTTTTCAGTTAAACGAGACCCCATAGCGGCAGGATTGCCTAAATGCTTGCAAACCATGGCCGCATCTGAAAAGGCTGTTGTAGCAGCCAGGGATGTAGTCAGCTATGGTGAATTAACCCTACTGGTCCCACATGCAGTATCCTTACTGCTTTCCGAGTAAAAGACAGCACACATGTCGTCAGCACGTTGGCTCAGATATAACGCTGTATTAGTGGAGACGACTGACATTACAATAAAGTGATGCAACATCCTGTACCCTGCTAGCCTTCTCCCTACAGAAGGAGACGGAGACCCACATTCGTGTGTTGCTGCAACTAAAGAAATTTGCAGCCCTAAACCAGACTTGCAGGATTCTCCACTTCAGAATCCGGATATGGAGGCTTTTGTGGATGGGTCAACATTCAGGAGCAAGGATTTAGGCCAGATATGTGTTGTATATGCTGTAATGACTACGCAAGAGGTAGTCAAAGTGGGATCATTCCGTTCTCATCATTTGCCTTGACTGAGGCATGTAAATTGGCTGCGGGAAGGCCAGTGAATATTTACACCGATAGCAGATATGCATTCGGGGTTGTACATGACTTTGGAACCCTATGGAAACACAGGGGCTTCTTGACCTCCACCGGAAAGTCCATCACACACCGTGGTCTGATTTCTGACCTCCTGGAAGTGGTCCTTCTCCCCAAATCAATTTCTGTATTTAAATGTGAAGCCCCCACAAAAATGCCGATTCTATATCTTAAGGCAATACGAAGACAGACACAGCAGCAAGGTCGGCAACCCAGCAGCCGCGAAGTGATCAGTTTGACATGTGCATGACAAAGATTTTCACCCCAACAGCTGACGTTCGGGAGTTACAGTCACAGGCAACGCTGGAGGAGAAGCGTGAGTGGACAAGAGCAGTGTGCAGCATGAATGAAGGGGTGTGTTGTGGCCCTAATGGTAAAACCTGTCTACCACAATCATTATTTCCATTCTATGCCAAACTGATACACAGTAAGGACCATGTGTTAAAACGGGGGATGTACGACAGTATTTCAGCACACTGATACACTAAGGGGTTTATGCATTAATCCCAGAAATATTGTGAACGATGTGTTATCTGTGCCACTAATAATGTGGGTAGGGGATTGCAGACGAGACAGGCAGCACACCCCTAATCCCAAAGACACTTTGAGCATTTACAGATGGATTTCTTTGAACTAACTCCCAGCGGAGAAAACATGTATTGTCTGATTATAGTTGATATGTTTTCCAAATGGTGGCGAAGCGTTCCCCACGTCAAAACAGGATGTCAGTGCCTAGGCTTTTCTAACTGAAATAATTCCAAGATGGGACATCCCTGAAAGCCTTTGTAGTGACAATGGGACACCATTTGTCAATAATGCCTAGTAGTAGATCCGTAATTATTCGGAAATAAACATGAGACAACACTGTGCCTACAACCCAGTGAGCGGTGGGGCAGTGGAAAGAGAAAATGCTACACTAAAATATATAAATGGATGAAATGTTGTGAGGAACTAGTGTTGACATGGACGAAGTTTTGCTAACGTATGAGATCTAGGAGGAGAGGAAAAGCTAATCTTAGCCGGTTTGAGATTTTGTTTGGAAGGCCACCAATTACAGGAATGGGCCCATGACCTAAGTTAAGACAGATAACAGACCACTGTGAGGATGAGATGTTGTGTTCCTGTGTAAAACTCTCGACACTTTTGTGTCAAGTATCGAATCAAGTGAAAGCAACACTACTCCAATCAGCAGAGTGGAAGTTGCACGATCTGGAGACTGGATAGTGGTGAAAAACCTCAGGAGGAAAAGCTAGAAGGCGAAGTGACTGGGACCGTTTCAAGTGTTCCTTACAACACGGGCAGCTGGTAAGATCGCCGATGTATAGATATCTGGCTCTGTATTTTTTTAATGTTGTTTTATACATTTCTTTTTTAAATTCTGGCTCTGTTTCCTTTGTCCTTGTTGCCATAAAATGACAAAAAGGGAAATGTAAGGGAAATTAATAAAATTAACATTTACTTTGAAATCTGAAAGCGAATGCTGTGCAAAATGTATACTTTTCCGAACGTTGCACACACTTTGCTGAATTCTCCATTCGAAGAGACAGCTTGTCTTTGCTGAACTTTTTAAACATTCAACCTGGCCTCACGAGCAGTCGAATTCAGCAGAAAAAGCAAACGAAAACATAAAGCCAGTTATGTCCACGGCAAGGGGATGAGAAAATAAGAACTCGAATGTTTCCCAGCTCTTGCCCTTGACCGTTGGATAAGAAGAGCATAAAAAGAATACGTTAATTATGTTCAGTGCCCTTTCACAAGGCATTTTTACCAAGTGTATTAGCCCACTGCAATGGGTAAAAATAAAGCTTTTTCTTTGCTCATGTTAGCATCTGATTCCAGTCAGTTCAATTTCCACGCCAGTCGGTTTAATTTCTACGATCTACCTGACTGAAATTCTCTGGACCAGTCTCTCACACAGTGGGGGCTATCATCATTTCCTGCTGGTCTTGGAATAGTCTATTTTTAAAAAAAAAAACACTTTCTCTATGATACTAATCTCTTGGCCGAATGGATTTTGTTTAGCTGTTGGTAACAGAGCTCTGTAATATTATTGGGAACAAGTGATCTGGGCTGACAGCCAGTATCAGCACACTGCTCACAGTGTATGATACCGTGACAAAGGGCTTGCAGTCCAGAGGTATTTCTAAATATAACTTCTAACTACTGTCTGTCCATATCTATCCACATTCATGCTGTCTGTTGATCTATTTAACTTCACCCTCATCTAACATCTCTTCATCTCCCACTCAGTTAGTCGCTCCCCTTTCTATCTCTCTCAGTTTATCTCTCTTCACTTTCTTTCTCTCTGTTTATTTCTCTCTCACTCAATTTATCTCCACATACTCTCTCTAGCTCCAATTGTGCCGTTGACGAGCTTGTGACTAAACGATGGGCTGACTGACTCCCATTTATGCTATAATAATTCCGTGGTTCTCTGACCCATAATAAGTACTTTCGGTGTCTGGACAGACACACTGATCTGGTGACAGGTACAGTGCACAATTACCATTATCTCTTCATGTTCTTCTCTGATGTGCAGCTGCCTTGACATGTCTATTCAAACAAAACAGACTGAATGGAATTCGAGCAGTCGGGATGACTTTCCTCACCGTGTATTTCAATCAGGATTTAATGAAGGATGAGGTTCCACAATAACATAACAATGATAGCAAAACAGAGCAACACAATGAATAGCAGTTGAGTACAACATGTGGTTCCAAGTAGGCTTCATGGTATTACAGCGAGATTACCAGAAAATCAGCTCCAGTTCTGTGTTCGAATCCCGCCACTGCAGTTATTGGAAATTCAATTCAATAATTTTACAATATCCCTGGAATTAAGAATCTACCTATGAGAATGAAATCGTTGCCGATTGTCAGAAAAATCCATCTGGGTCACTGATATCCTTCAATGAAGAAATCTTCCATTCCTCATCTGGACTGGCCGACCGTTGACTCCAGACCCAAAGCAATGTGATTGACTCTCAATCGCCCTCTGAATTTGTTTCGCGAGGCAGTCATATGTGCTACATAATCTCAAAGAAATGAAACCGGTTGTATTGACCTGAATACCAGAAAAGTGAACGTTAGAAACATCATTGCCGAACCTGCAAAGTCCTCCTTACTAACAATGAGTACTCGCGCCAAAATTGGGACAACTGTTTTACAGACCAATCAAGCAACAGCCTGACATAGACATACTCACGGAATTTTACCTTACAGATATAACCCAGACAGCACCATCACCATCCCTGGATATGTCCTGTCCCAAAGGCATGACCGATCCGGCACAGGAGGCTGCTCAGTGCGATAGAGTCAGTCGGTCGATGCTCTGGGAGTCTCTGTGACCTGTAACCTCATATACACAGCATATCCCCCACTCAACAATTACCATCAAGCAAGAGGATTAAACCTGGTTCAAAAGTGAGTGCAGGAGGGCAAGCCAGGAGCAGAACCAGGCAGACAGAAAAATAAAATGTTAATCGGCCGAAACTCCCAATAGAACTATTTGCATGCCAAATAGCATAAAATGCAAGGGACATGCAGAGCTAAGCGATCCCAGAACCAACACATCAGATCTAAGCTCTGCAGTCCTGCGAATCTGATCGTGGATGGTGGTGGACGATTAAACAACTCACTGGAGCAGGAGGCTCCACAAATATCCCCAACCTCAATGATGGAGGAGCTCAGAACATCAGTGCAAAAGATAAGGCTGACGATTTCACAGAGTTCTTCACTCAGAAGTTTCGAGTGGATGATCCACTTCGGTCTCCTCCCGTGGTCCCCATCATTGAAGATAGCAGTCTTCAGCAAATCCGATTGACTGATATCAAGAAACGGTTTAAGGCACTGGATACTGCAAAGGCTGTGGGCCCTGATAACATGCTGACCATAGTCCTGAAGGCTTGTGCTCCAGAATTTCCTGCTCCCATAGCCGAGCTGTTCTAGAATGGTTACAAACCAACAATGGGGGAAAAAACTGCTCAAGTGTGTTCTGTAAATAAAAAGCAGAACAAAGTCAACCCGGCCAAATACCACCTCATCAGTCTACTTCCCATTGTCAGTAAAGTCATGGAAGGGGACATCAACAGTGCTATCAAGCCAGCACCTGCTCAGCAATACCTGCTCAGTGACACCCAGTTTGGGTTCCACCAGTGACACTCAACTCCTGACCTCATTACAGCCTAGGTTCAAACATAGAAGAAATAGCTGAATTCCCGCACTTGACATCAAGGCTACATTCTTTCAAACGTGGCTTCACGAAACCCGAGCAAAAACGCTATTGCGGGAAAATACTCCATTATTGGAGTCATACCTGATAGATAGGAAGATGGTCATTGTTGTTGGAAGTCAGTCATCTCAGCTCCAGAACATCTCTGCAGTAGTTCCTCAGGATAATATGGATTTAAGTTAGCTCGCTGAACTGCAAGTTTCATTATCAGATATTTCATCATCACACAAGACAACACCTTCAGTGACTCTCCGGATGAATCTTAGATTAAATCATCTTCAGCTGTTTCATCAATGACCTTCCCTCCATCATAAGGTCAGACGTGGGGATATTCGACAATGACTACACAATGTTCAGCACCATTCATAAATGCTCAGACACGGAAGCAGTCCATGCCAAAATGCAACAAGATCTGTCCCTCTCCATGCTTGGGCTGACAAGTGGCAAGAAACATTTGCACCACATAGATGCCAGACAATGACCATCACCAATAAGAAACAATATAACAACTTAGTATTTGCAGCATTATCATCATTCAGTTCCCCACTATCAATATCCTGGGAGTTATAATTGATTACAAAATCAACTCGACTCAACACATAAATGTAAGAGCAGATCAGAGGCTAGGAATACTGCGCGAGTAACTCATCTCCTGATTTCCTAAAACCTGTCGATCATCGAAAAGACACAAGTCAGGAATGAGATGGAATTCTCCTACTTGCCTGAATGAGTGCAGACCCCACAAGACAAAAGAAGCTTGGCACCATCCAGGACAAAACAGTCCATGTGATTGGCATCACATCCACAAGCATTCACTCCCTCCACCACCGTCGCTCAGTAGCAGAAGTGTGTACTATCCACAAGACACAATGCAGAAATTCCCCAAAGATCCTCAGACAGCATCTTCCGATCCCACGAACACTTACAGGCCAGCATACTTATGGGAATGCCACCACCTATAAATTCCCTTCCAAACCAATCAACATCCTTATGTGAAATATATCGCCGTTCCTTCAATGTTACTGGTAAAAACCCTGGAATTCCCTCCTTCATAGCATTGTGAGTCAACACACTGCAGCGGTTCAAGAAGGCAGCTCAGCACCACTTTCTCAAGGGGACAATGAGGGACGGACAAGAAATGGTGGGCCCATCCAGCGATGCCCGCATCAAAAAAAAAGATTTTTAAAAAATAATTCCAAGTTGAGCTTCTCGGTGGGACAGGTTATCTGACTTGAGCATGAACAGGAAAGCAGTGCTTCTGAAAAAGAACATTATCAACGTTTCTGTTATTAGAAGGGTGTTCAGTGTTCGATGACTTATTGTTGCTGTGTGCTGTGATAAATTGAAACTGTTTTGTTAAATTCAACAATAATGGGGCAACAGGATCGATCCTTCGAAAGTATCAGTCTGAAAATGGCAATCATTTGAGAGACAGTGTATTCCCGCCAGATTAGACTCACAGATAGCTGTGTATATTCAACGTTTCATAAACTACTGGCCGACACTGAATCCTCCCATCGTCCATATCGCAGGGGTTACGATTGAACAGAACGTGAAGCCAAATCAACAAACAAATACAAGTGTTACAAGAGCTGCTCAGAGACGTACAATGCTGCACTGAATAATAGACCACATGACCATAAGAGCATGAGATATTGCTATAGATTGAGGCCATTCAGCCCATTACTTCTCTGTGAAACTGTGCCATTTTGTCATAGTCTCTATGACTAGTGAACATATCTTCTAACACTGACTGTCTCAATCTTTGCAGTAATCAATCAGTTTCTATCAGATGCCTCACCTCCCATTCTTCTGAATTCCATCAAGTACACAAACTGCCGCTCATGACAAGCCACCAACCCCAGGATGGATCACCTCCAACACCAGCTGATCTTGCCCCAGAGATAGTGCCCAAAATAGCTCCCAATATTCCAAATGCTGTCTGACCATTGCCCATTGCATTCTCTTGGCATGTCTCCTCTCTTGTATTCTTGGTCCCTTGAAATGAATGCTAACATTGCATTTGCTTTCCTAACTGCCAACTGAACCTGCACAATAACCATAACAGAGGACGAATGCTTCAAAATTCTTTTTGTGCTTCAGATTTAATGGATCCTATTAGAACATAGTGTCTGCCTCTAGTCCGCCTACCAAAGTGCATCGTCTCACACAATCCCATATTGTATTCCATCAACCACATGTTTGCCCACGGTCCTAAACTGTCCAAGCTTTTCTGCAGCCTCCTCACTTCATGAGTATCGCCTGCCCATCCAACCATCACTGTATCATCTCCAAACTTAGCACAAATGCCCTCAGGTCCTTTGTTCAGGTGGTTCATGTAAATGGCACTTCCTGACTCCCTAAGAACTGTCCACCATTGAAAAGGCACAGCACTCAAGGTGGTTGACTCCATTCATGTTCAAGCAGTAAGTTGACAGGAATTATACCTGTAACATCTTCACTCCCTGCACCACTGACACCCAGTAGGAGCACACATGCCCCCGAATTGTTGTGAATTTACCCCGTTATTGTTGAAACTTTATTGCTGGAACAGCACAGCAGGTCAGGCAGCATCCAGGGAACAGGAGATTCGAGGTTTCGGGCACAGGCCCTTTCCTGAAGAAGGGCCTGTGCCCGAAACGTCGAATCTCCTGTTCCCTGGATGCTGCCTGACCTGCTGTGCTGTTCCAGCAATAACGTTTCAACTTTGATCTCCAGCATCTGCAGACCTCACTTTCACCCCGTTATTGTGACAAAGGACTTGATGGCGCACAATCCCAATCTAATGATGTCACTCTGTCTCAACACTAACTGTGTGCTGCTCACAACAACCAATGTCACTGTGTGCTGTTGATGACGGAGGGAGATGGTGGAAGGAATGTCTATGATGAATAACTGTCAGTATGAAAACTGCCCTGACAGCCTCGGATGTCCCTGTGCCCGCTGTCACCACTGCTGACATGATCAGTCTTCCTGCAGTTCAAGTCAAGGAAAGCGACAGGACTGGAGAGTATTCCCGGCTGAGCACTCAGATCCTGTGAGGACCAACTGGCAGAGGTATTTACAAACATCTTCAACCTCTGCCTCCTGAAGCCGAAATCCCAACCTGCTTCAAGAAGTCCACCATCATCCTTGTAAGTGTGAAAGCACATGCGACGTTCCGTAATTACTTCCGCTCAGTGACCGCTGACCTCAATAAACATGAAGTGCTTTGAGATGCTGGTTGCGGCCCACATCACCTCCAGTCTTCCAGCCTGACCTGCTGTCCTATAATGTGATGTAACGGGTCCATAACGGATGCCATATACCTGCTCTGCACTCATCCCCGGGACATCTGGACTACAAGGATGACTATACCAGACTCCTGGTCATTGACTACAGCTGTACCTTCAATATCATTATCCCCTCCAGGCTGATCTCAATACTCCGTGACCTTGATCACGGCTCCACCCTCTGCAACACGATTCCCTGTTACACAGGCGACAATCTGTGAAGGTAGGTATCTGCACATTCTCCACAATAAAACTCAACACGGGAACTCCTGGAGGATGTGTTCTCTGCCCCCTATTGTACTCCCCGTGCACCCATAGCAGTGTCCTCAGCCCCCTTCTGCACTCCCTGTATATCCACGGCTCTGCCATCAGCCCCATACTGTACTCCTTGTACACACATGGCTGTGCCCTCAGCCCCCTACTGTACTCCCATGGTTGTGTCCTCAGCTCCCTACTGTACACCTATACTCCCATGGTTGTGTCCTCAGCCCCCTGCTGTACGCCGTGTACACATGCGGCTGTGTTGTCAAATTCTAAACAACGCCAGCTACAAGTTCGCTGATGACATCACCAAATGAGGAGGGATATCAAACAACGATGAGTCAGAATACAGAACGGAGATCGAGGGCTTAGTGGCATGGTGTAATGATAATAACCTCCCTCTGAAATTCGTAAATAGTAACGAACTAATCATTGACTTCAGAAAGAAAGGAGAGAAACACGCCGTCATCTACATCAATGGTTGAGGGAGTGCAGAGCATCAACTCCCTCAGAGTGACAATAACTGACAATATACCCTGGTTTTCTCGCATACGTGTGACAGTCAAGAAAGTTTAACAACGCCTCTCCTTCCTCAGGAGGCTCAGGAAATTCAGCATGCACTACTTCGACAGATACACCATTTGAGAGCATACTGTCTAGGTGCGTCACAGCTTCATACGGCAACATTCTGCCTAGGACCATAAGAAACTACAATAGGTTGGATGTACAGACAATCTCCCAACCATTGACTCTATATACACGGCTCGTTGCCACAGAAAGGCTGCCAACATCTGAACATTGAACAGAGAACATAGAAGAGTACAGCACAGAACAGGCCCTTTCGACCACGAGTTTGCGCCGACAATTGATATGCACCCTCAAATTTCACCCTCATATGCATGTCCAGCAGTCTCTTAAATGCCCCCAACGACCCTGCTTCCACAACTGTTGCTGGCAACGCGTTCCATGCTCTCACAACGCTCTGTGTTAAGAACTCTGACACCCCTCTATACTTTCCTCCAACCAGCTTAAAACTATGACCCCTCGTGTTAGCCATTTCTGCCCTGGGAAATAGTCTCTGGCTATCGACTCTATCTATGCCTCTCATTATCTTGTATACCTCAATTCGGTCCCTCTCCTCCTCCTTTTCTCCAATGAAAAAAGTCCGAGCTCAGTCAACCTCTCTTCATAAGATAAGCCCTCCAGTCCAGGCAGCATCCTGATAAGCCTCCTCTTAACCCTCTCCCAAGCATCCGTATCTTTCCTATTATAGGGCGATCAGAACTGGACGCAGTATTCCAAGTGCGGTCTAACCAAAGTTGTATAGAGCTGCAACAAGATCTCACGACTCTTAAACTCAATCCCCCTGTTAATGAAAGCCAAAACACCATATGCTTTCTGAACAACCCTGTCCACTTGGGTGGCCATGTTAAGGGATCTATGTACCTGCACACCAAGATCCCTCTGTTCCTCCATACTGCCAAGAATCCTATCCTTAATCCTGTACTCAGTTTTCAAAATCGACCTTCCAAAATGCATCACTTCGCATTTATCCAGGTTGAATTCCACCTGCCACCTCTCAGCAAATCTCTGCATTCCGTCAATGTCCCGCTAGCTTACAATAGCCCTCTATACTGTCAATGACACCTCCAACCTTTGTGTCGTCTGCAAAATTGCTGACCCATCCTTCAATCCCCTCATCCAAGTCATTAATAAAAATTACAAACAGTAGAGGCCCAAGGACCGAAGGCACTCACCACTGATCTCCAGGCAGAATATTTCCCTTCTACTACCTCTCGCTGTCTTCTGTTGGCCAGCCAATTTTGTATCCAGACAGCTATGTTCCCCTGATTCCCATTCCTCCTGACCTTCTGAATGAGCCTACCATGGGGAACTTTATCAAATGCCTTGCTGAAGTCCATTTACACACATCCAAGGCTCGACCCTCATCAACTTTTCTAGTCACATCCTCAAAGAACTCGATAAGGTTTGTGAGGCATGACCTTCCCCTCACAAAGCCGTGTTGACTGCATTTAATCAAGCCATGCTCTTCGAGATGGTCATAAATCCTATCCCTCAGAATCCTTTCTAACACCTTGCAGAAGACAGACGTGAGACTTACTGTGTAATTGGTATGTAATTGACTGGCATTTCCCTATTTCCTTTCTTGAAGAAAGGAATTACATTTGCCTCTCTCCAGTCCCCAGGTACAACTCCAGTGTAGAGCGAGGATGCAAAGATCTTCACAAGCGGAGAAGCAATTGCATTTCATCGTTTCCCAAAGCAGCCGAGGACAAATCTAGTCCAAACCTGGCGACTTGTCAATCTTAATGTTTGACAATCTTTTCAGCACACCAGCTTCCTCTATCTCTATCCATTCCAGCATGCACACCTGCTCTTCAATAGATTCATTCACTACAAAGTTGGTTTCTTTCGTAATGACAGAAGTAAAAAACTCATTTAGGGCTTCCCCTACCTCCTCCGACTCAACACACAAGATCCCGATGGTATCCATGATCGGCGCTACTATTTCATTGACCATTTTATTATTCCTCACATAAGTATAAAATGCCTTTGTGCTCTCCCTAATCCGTTCTGCCCAGCCTTTCTCTTGCCCCTCCTGGCTCTGCTAAGAACATTTTTGAGCTCCTTCCTCGCCTGCCTGTAATCCTCTAGAGCTGAGCTTGACCCTAGCTTCCTCCACCTTATGTAAGGTACCTTCTTCCTTTTGACGAGAAGCTCCACCGCTATCCCAGATTACTCAGTGAAGGTGGAGAGGAAATAGTTGGGGCATTAACAGATATCTTTGTCGCATCTTTGAACACAACTGAGGTCCTGGAGGACTGGAAAGTTGTTGTTTAAATAGGTTAGCATGAATAATCCAGTTAATTATAGACTAGTGAGCCTGTCATCAGGGGTTGGGAGCTGTTAGAGAAGATACTGAGGGATAGGTTCTATTCTCATTTGGATTAAAATGGCCTTATCACTGATAGGCAAGTTGGTTATATGCAGGGAAGGTCATGTCTTACCAACTTAATAGAATTCTTTGAGGAAGTGACAAAGTTGATTGATGAGGGAGGGGCTGTAGATGTCATGTGTATGGACTTCAGAAAGGTGTTTAATATGTTTTCCCATGGTCGGCTTATGGAGAAAGTGAAGTCACATGGTGTCCAGGGTGTGATAGCTACATGAATAAAGAGCGTAGTAGGGGAAGGCAGTTTCTCAAAATGGAGAACTGTGACCAGTGGTGCTCCATTTAAGATATTTCCAGAACGATACATGAATGGGCAGGGAGCAAAGTGATAAAGACCCTGAGAAAATAGGCGACGGAATTTGACAGAGGATCTGGATCCGCGCAGGCTTTGACTGCCGAATGGTCTGTTCCTGTACTCGAATGTTCTTTGTTCTAACATTACCATAGACCCATCGCATGCCTGTAAAGATCTCCCACAACCTCTTCAATCAGGCTAAAAGATACAGAAGCTTGAAAACACAGAGCAGCTGGTTCAGTAACAGCTTCTTCCTGATTGTTGTTAGACCGATGAATGGGTTCTCTAATCTTAGATAATGTTGATCTTGTTGATGTTGATCTCGCCTAGCGCATGCGCTGTGCTGCGTAACCTATATTCCTCTCAGACATGTTTTACACCCATCGTTCTGTACATCCTTGCTTACTATGATCTGCCTGGACACCTTGTTACAGGTCAAAATAAATCCTCACCTTCCTCCTCCCAGCTCCCTCCAATGCTCACTCCCCGGTCTCTCTGGTCCTCATCCCCAGCTTCACACATCCCCGCAGTTCCCTGTGACCCCATCCCCAGTTCCCCGTGTCCTTTGTCTCTCACCGTATCTCTCACACTATCTGTTTCCCTCTGTTTTCCTTTTCCCTGCCTTCTGTTTCTTTCCCTGAACCTACTATCTTCCCTGCTCCCCTCTCCATGCGACGGGTTGTTTCGTTGTTTTGTTTCCTTTCTCTCTTCGACTGACTGTCCATCTGTTTCCCCCGCTGTGTTCTCTCTCTCCTTCCCTTCGTGTCTATCTCTTTCTCCCTCGTTGTGATAGTGATGGCTTCTCTATTCGTTTGAAGCACGTGATGGCTCATTGGTTCGTATTTGGTAATACAATGAACTCAACTGGATTTTGGTAACGAAAACAGAGTTTAAAATTATTGTTTAAATTTCAATTATTGTCAAATCAGCAACCAATACATGGGTATCCATTTAACAGCCAATTGTTATATCTAAGTTTCTTGGAACAACCCAACTCCAAATGTGCCGTACACTGGCAACTGGAAACATTCTATTCACGTGCATAATGGACTTACATGGTGACTGCTCTGCCCAGGACCATTACAAACTACAGACGGTTGTATGCACAGCCCGGCCCATCACGGAAGACCACCTTCCGTCATTTATACTTGTCATTGTCGCAGAAAGGCTGGCAACATCAAAGATTTCTCCCAAACCAGTCATGATATCCTACAACCTCTTCCAACAGGGAGGAGACACAGAGGCTTGAAAACATGGACCAGCATGCTCAGGAACACTTCCTTCCCTACCATAATTAGACTGACGAATTGACATCTCTAACTTTTCAAATAATATTAATCTTGCTAATGTCGATTTTGCTTCCCTCACCTCCTGTGAAGCTGTATGCCTCACTCTGTGTAAGTACCCCACGATCTCTGTTTTCTTGTTTACTATCATGTGCCTGCACTGCTCGCAAAACAAAACTTTCCATTGTACATTTGACTGAAATAAATCAAACCAAATCAGATCAATCACGTGGACTGCAGTGGCTCAAGGTCTTCTCAAGGGCAACTGTGAAAGTGAACTAATGCTGGCCCAGTCAGAGATACCCATATCTCGTTAACAAATATAAGAAAATGACCACACACAGGGAATACTGACAGGGGAAATCAAATCGCTTTAAACATGGTCTTAGACAAATATAAGTTTCCCTCGCTATCTGAAAGAAACCGTTCACAAGCTGGTATGATGTAAAGTGCAGTAGCACTAATTTATATGGGAGAAATTTCGCCTTTCTTCGTAAAACTGAAAATCCTCTACGGATTTCTTTTGGTTAGCGAAACAAGGTCCTAATGTAGGTCATTCGGAAAGGGAAGTGGTGAAAAGCGAACTTTTGAAAAGCTGGGAATACCTGCATTTGCAAGTGCATGATATTCAGGAAGATGGGAATGGCGAAAAACAAATGAGGTGAATCACACGTTTTATTTCCAGCCCAGCTGATCATCATGCTCTTTGTTTGCTCTTTTTCTTCTATATCCCTCTTTCTCTATTGATTCCTCCTCCCCTGCAAAGCAGACTTCCCTGTCAACGGTATTGATCACACTCTTTTCCAGCTGCTTTCTGTTCAGGAAAGTTCCCCAGCACTTTCTGTTCGTTTCTTTGCATTTCTTTGTATAATTTCAGATTTTCAGTATCTTCCTTTATTTGATTGCACCTTCAATTTTGTTATTTCGTGGGACGTTGGCATCTCTGCCAATGGCAGCATTTTATGACCATCACTAATTGCCCTGAATCTGAGGCCATTCCACAAGCCAATATGACGCAATGCACATTGTCATGGGTCTGATGTCTCACTTAACCCAGACCGGGTAATAACATTAGTTTTCTTTACCGAAGGTGACCAGTCAGACAGGAAGGTTTTCAGACAAAATGTTGCTTTTATGGTCGTTTTTGTGAAATTCACTTTTATTCCAATTCTTATCAGTTTTATTGAAGTTCTGTCATCTGCTGTTGTGGAATTCAAACAAATCACTTGACACAATAACTTTCGTTTAATAGGTTTTGCTCCTAAATTACATCCAGCGACATTTCTACATTCATATATTGTCCTAATCATGAAGGACAAGACAAGAACCATTTTATGACTGACATATTTGTAATCGGAAAAGTAGTCAGAAGAGAGCTTGAAACATTAAATCTGAATTTTACCAACGTGTAGGCAATGGATTGCTCAACAACAGCACTGACGCAGAGATGAAGATTGGGGATATTAGGAGTTGGTAGTGGACAGGTTTGGTGACAGAGAGAACAGAAGACATAAATCAGTCCAGGGCAAAAAGGGATCTCGAGGTTTTGCACAGTTTTGTTCTCAGATGTTTGTGAAGGAATGGTCTGCAATTCATGGATAATGAATGGACACTGCAATTGAAACTGTAGACAATAGTTTCTTTCTCTGAGAAATATAGATAACAGAAATTGCAACGAGGTTCAAACTTGTTTGCGGGATTAATGAATGGAGAGTGGCAGAGAATGCCAACAATAGCGATAATAGGTTAGTAGCACACCCTCCACCCCGCCCAGAATAATCATCAGCACTGCTGATATCCGATATGGTAGAAATTCCCAAAAGGGAGAAATCCTGAAAAGACATAAGAAAAACCTCCTCTCCATTGTTGTAATGTTCCAGTCCGCTATTCTCAGATTCAGATCTGTCCTCTCTCTGTCTACGCAGCTGTTGATCTCTGCTACTATTGGAATTGATGCAACTGCTACTACAGTGGGATAGCGCACAGAATGAAGCCCTTCACCAATAAGAGAGGGAACCCCTCCAGTGACACATTTACATTGCATGGAAACTGACATTAGTCACAGTCACTGAGCGACCAGTCCCAGCATTCAATCCAGCACATTCATTTCACAATATGACTGGACTGGACTACATGTTGACATTGCTGGCTATTGGTCAAATCTCCCATAACCAATTGCTCTCGTGAAGCCAGTTGTGAGGGACAATGATGGATGTTATCTTTTCGTAGGCCAGATGATTCTACTCTATTTTCCGTTTACTATGATGTAACTATGTCTCCTCAAATCCCTCCACCCCCCAAAAGAAACACAACCAGGATGTTGTGACTGTGCTGTTCCCTCCTCCACGGGAACAAACACCAGCCAACACACTGTCACTGGGCACATTTGCCCTGAATATTGACAGGAAGTGTGGACTTCTCTGAATGTTCCTCTCACTGCTCTAATAAGGCAACTTTGGAATTTCTTTAGGGAATATGCTTCAATAATTTATTTATACAAATTGACAAACTTCTAAATGCAGTTTCATTTGCTGTAAAACCGTTTTTTTTTACGCATTTTGGCCTCAATCCAAAACCAAAAGTGATAATTACAATGATCGTATTTATTAAGACTTATGAATTAATGAGTTCGCTTCGAATGAACATGACATTGGCTGGGAGATAGGACAGAATGTGGATAGTGGCTGTGGAGACTGCATGGGGAGTTCAATATATTCCCCCGTCATCATCATTCTTTCTGCCAGACAGAATTAAATCTAATGCACAAGGAAACAGCCAACATTTGGGAGACGCAATGCTGAATGACAAAGTGAACTGAACATAATCATTTTAAATGTGATAAAGTGAACTATATTTTATATACTCACCATTTAATCATTGGGAATACAAATTGAGTAGGATCACTGGACCAGAAACATTAACTTTGATTTCTCTTCACAGGTACTACCAGATCTGCTGAGCTTGCCCTCTAAGTTCTTTTTTTTTTGTTTGAGTTTGATCGGATTGTCCATATTTGTCAGGATACTTAAAATTAAACGCAGACACTAAAAACAAAATGTGGAGGTCTATGGGGACAGTACAGGAGACAAAAAGGAGAGATATAGTCGTTCCAAGCTGGAAGAGACAATGGGCAGAGTTCCCCCCACTGTTTGCTGTAAATAATGCTGTGTTATCTCGTGAAATTTTAGCTGCCGCTGAAATATCTTTTCAAACAAAATGGCGTTCCTGAGATTTACAGGATATTCTGAAAAATATTCTTTTTCCTTTGAATCTTAAAGAAGAAACAGATTTCGACCGTAACACAGGTGTCACAGACACACCAACGATAATAGGAAAAGGAAAGGACTACACTGTCCATATATAATCAAATTCAGCAAGTAACCCTGTCAAGACGCATGAAATATAGTGATACGGAAACATGAAATACAAACAGAAAATGATGGAGAAGCGCAACAGATGAGGAAGCATCTGCAGAGAGAAACAAAGTTAACATATCGAATATGATGTGACACTGTACTGAAAAAGTCATATTGGAATCAAAGGTTAATTCTGTGTATCTCTGCTCAGAGTGCCAGACCTGCTAAGTTTCCCTCTGTCGATTTTTTCTTTCTGAACTGTGACAAATTGACTGATCTGAACGATAAAACAAAGCTGCTACTCAGTTGAATCTCGAGTAATTCGTAACCAAAAGAGAAAATGCTGGAAATTTTCAGCAGGTCTGGCAGCATCTGTAAGGAGAGAAAAGAGCGGACGTTTCGAGTCTAACTGCCTATGTGCAGAGAAACAAGAATTAAAATTTCTAGTTCAGTGGCCCTTCCTCAGAACGGACGGTAGCCCTGAAGATGTTGATTTATATACAGAAGACGCTGAATAGCTGTTAATGGAGACTGTTAGTAGCTAACAATAGGGGGTGAGTAATGGAAGGCTAAGTAAGTACTAGGCCTGGTGGTATGGGTAGGGGGCATTGAGGAGTTCAGTCCCTAAAATTATTGAATACTATTTTGAGTCTGAAGGGCTGCAGGGTCTGCCCGCGGAAAATGAGGTGTTGTTCTTCCAGCTTGCATTGAAATGCCCTGGAACACTACAGCAAGCCTGCCACAGAGATATTGGCCAGGGAACAGGATGGGGTATTAAACTGGCAGGCAACTGGAAACTCAGGGTTTTTTGCAAAGGTACAGCTTGGAGATACTGTGAAGTGTTCACCCAGTCTACCTTTAGTTTCCCCAATGTAGAGCAAATCACAATGTGAGCAGCGAATGTAGTAGACTGGATTGTGGGAAATGTTGATAGGATGCTGCTCCACCTGGAAGGTATGTTTGGGGCCTTGGCTCGTGAGGAGGGAGGACGCAAATGGGACAGTGTAACACCTCCGGCAGGGGAAAGTGAGGTGGACCTGTGGTAGGGGGTGGGGAGTTGAGGGGAGATGTTGGCAGTGAATAACGAGTGGACCAGGGTGTCCTGGAGGAAATGGCCCTTCAGAAGGCGGAAAAGGGAGAGGAGGCAAATTTGTCTCTGGTGGTGGCATCTCGCTGAAGGTGGGGGAAATGCAGACTGATGATCTTATGCATGTGATTGCTAGCGGGATGGTAGGTAAGGACAGGGAGAACTCTAACGCTGTTGCAGGAGGGAGGAGAGAGGGTGAAGGTAGAAGTGCAGGAGGTGGGTCAGAACTGGTTGAGGGCCCTGTCGAAAAAGGTGCTGGGGAATTCTCGGTTGAGGACGAAGGTGGACATTTCAGAGGACACATTTTTGAAGTTGACATCATCAGAAGCAGTGCGGTTGAGACGGAGGAACTGGAGGAATGGAATGGAGTCTTTGCAGGAAACAGGGTGTTAGGGTGTATACTCCAGGTAGTTGTGGGAGTCGGTGGCTTAATACTGGATATCAGTGACCTGTCTATCCCCAGAAATAGAACCAGAGATATCGAGGAAAGAAAGGGAGGAGTCAGAGATAGACCAGGTGAAAATGAGGGAGGAGTACAAATTGGAAACGATGAACTTTTCCAATTCTGGACAAGAGAGAGGCGCAACAGCAAAGATATCATCTACGTATTGGAGAAACAGTTGTGGGTGGAGGCTGGAAAGAACTGGAACAAGGAATGGTCTGCGTACCCCATGAAGGAACAGGTATACCTTGGGCACAGGAGTGTATCCTTGAACCCCCTCTATACGGCAGGAGCAGGCTGAAGCAATGGGTCTGCCCAGGCAGATCTGTTTGTGGATTTTCAGGGGGACATAAAAGTGAGCTCTGCTATCAGAGGACCATCAGCTTCGGGATTATTCGGTGGGGGCGAGTGGATGGGAATCGCCATATGAAATGTTGTCAGATTTAGTTAATAAAATGGCCTAATGTGCCATAGCAGGGTTATTTCAGCCTCTGACATGGAGAGGTGAGTCCACCAGACTACAGCAGCACCATCTTTATCGGCACAGGCTGAATAATACAGTCAGGGTTGGATCGAAGCATACAGCGTACAGTCTGTTCAGAGAGTGATAGGTGGGATAGGGTGAGGGGGATGCAGGGAAATTAAAACAACCAGTGTCACATTGAAAGTTCTCAAAGAACAGATTGAATCAAAGTAAACGCCAGAGGAATGGGTCCAGGTGGAGGGAGAGTGATGGAGCTGAGCGAACGGTCTGTGGAGTGGTGAGTGGACTCTTGTACAAAGAAATGGACAACGAGGAGAAGACGGTGTAAGAGGAGTTCAACATTGTGTCGATCCTGAAATTAATTAAAGTGGGGACACAGAGGGATAAAGCTGAGACCTTTGCTGAGTACAGAACATTCAGCATTAGAGCGTGGAAGTTTATGAGCGATGGTGAATACTCGACAAGAGGTGGCCTTGGGGGAGGCGATGGACTCAGATTGCAGAGCATGAGTGGGATGGCAGGTTCTAGAGGCTGGTAGGCATATCTAAGTTATTGTAGTCCTCGTACAGCTGGCGAGCACAGCGAATGAGCTGGAGAATGAAGTAGAATTGGGGAATGGTGCAGCCTTGAGCCAATGTGATGAGATGCTGGTGGACAGAGAAAATGTTGATCTCAGTGGCAGTGACATCGCACGATCAGTCCTCAGAAAGTAACTGATTGAAAATAGTCTGAACCGTTAACTTATTGTAATGCTCTGATTTCATTGGGGTGACACTCAACCAGCAATGTGTTAGTTTTCTGAGACTTTAGACCAAACTGTGAAAACAAATTATGTTATTAATAAGACAAATCCATCCATGGTTTTGGAAGGCAGGAACAAAGGCAGAGTTTATTTCTCATTCCCAATAGCTCTAGGGACGTTGTCATTGTTCATTCAGGAAATTACCAGCACATAATGTCCTCTGATTCCCGTTAACCACAGTTAGCTGAGGGTTAATGATGCTACATGAGTCAAATATTACTTTGATGCAAGGGAAGTTACTCTGATCTCACCTCTAATGACATTGGAAAATCAGGTAAAATGGTAAAGAGCAAAATTATAGAACACGGTTAATTTGAACAATGTGGTCACTGTCCTCACAACGTTTAACGAAAAACTGATGCATGGACGCCTGATTCTGAGGAGAGGTTTGTCCTATTTGTGATGAGGCTGTTTGGTTAAGCGTTGTGACACAGAGACAGAAAAATTGTTCCACTCTGTATGGGGAAAAAAAAACACCCTCTTCACGGTGCATTGGACAGTGACAGACACACAGTATTGTCTGTTTCTACTGGACATTGATCACCTCAATCTCATCATTCACTGATGACCAATAGCAATACAGAAGCCAGCAGTTCCCATCACCCCAGTTGGAAAGCAAAAAGGGAAAGGAATGGCCAGTGGAAGTGGGAGGAACTAGGGAACTGGTGTAACTTACAGTGGGAGTGGGAGAAGAAAGATGTTAAGAGATATCATCAGTGGAAGAGTATGTAGCAGCAGAAGGGGTAATGCAAGGGAAGTAGGAGTGTAAAAAAGAGTAGGAAGGCGGAGGAAGAATGGCTAATGAAGTTTTAGTGACTTGTAAAAACCTGCTTTAGCAAAAGTGAGGATGGTTGAAAAATATCACTGTTCAGGAAAATTGGAATCTGCTTCCATTGAAAATTAAAATTTGATGTACTTCATTTTCTATCACTTGATTCTTGTTCAGATTGCACATTCACTCTGTATTTCTGTATCTCCATCAAATGCAGATGACATGTTTTTTTTCCCCTGGTATGGTGTCTCAACATTTTTGAATTTTTTAACAGTATATATTTGCTTCCAAATCAAGGTAGACATGAGAATATGATTTCATCTCTTGCAGTTTGTCCATAACATAGAATTTAATTGAGTATTTATCCTCATCAATTTCACTGATTCAAGCAATGAGTCAGTGTCCATCCTGCAGATGAAAAATGTCTTCAGTTCTGACTATTGTTCCGAAGAACAGTGCCACACAAAAGGCTAATATTCCAGTGCAAGGTGCCAAACCCTAGTTCAGCCTAAATTATTTACACGCTTTATGAATAAGACATGCTGAGGGGCAGAATGTAAAAGGTGAATTCAACTCTGTGTCGAAAATGTTATTTGCAGCTCCCACACAATAGGTGTTAACTACATCACTTTGTAAATTCCCCAACATAAGAATAGCAATGGACTGGAATTCTTAATTCCTCTTCTGCGAATAACATCTGGAGAACAGGAAGGAAATCAAGGTTTGTTTGTGACATTCATAAATGATGAAAGTGAGAATGTGGAAGATGGACGGCAGTGGAATGATAACTAATGTTGGGGATGACACAAAGATTAACTGGGTGGTTCACAGTGAGGAGCAAAGAGTTAGCCTCAGGACGATATAAACAGATTATTTCTATATCCCCAGATTAATAGCCATTAAACAGTTTAACACTGCCAAATGTGAGATGATGCATATCTGAATTAACAAGACAAGTGAGTACTCAAACTGTGAAGGGCGCGGGCTAAATTTGCTCCTTATTTCATTGCAGCAGGGAAGGTTGAGGAGGAAACCTGGTACAGGTGTACAAGAGCATAAGGGAATGGAGAGGATGAACAGACAACAGCTGTTTCCCTTACTCCAAGGGTCAAAAACAAAGGGATACATGATTAAAGTGAAAGGCAAGGGATTGAGAGAGGATTTGTGAGTCTGTTTTGAACTGAGAGGGTGGTACAGAATATAAAATTCCTACAGTGTGGAAATAGGCTCTTCTGGCCAACAAATCCACAATGACCTTCCAAAGAATAACCCACACAAACACGTTCCTCCTATATTTACCTCTGACTAATGCACCTAACCTGCACATCCCTGAAAACAGTGGGCAATTAAGCATGGCCAATTCATCTAACCTGCACACCTTTGGATTGTGAGAGAAAACCGGAGTACCGAGAGGAAACCCACGCGGACACCGAGAGAATGTGCAAAATCCATACAGGCAGTCACCTAAGGCTGGAATCAATCCTGGGTCCCCGCGCTCTAAGGCAGGAGTTCTAACCACTGAGCCACCGTTCTGCCCCTGGTGACATGTGGCTGGAGTGCATTCCCTCGGGTGATTGAGCAGATAATGTCACAAACTTTTTAAAAAGCCTTTGGATATGTAATTGGTGGTGCAGGCTCGCATTTTCATTCAATGATTCTATGTGGTGGCAGCCATGAACACTGATATTTTCTGAAGCAATAGCTAATGGCTGTTCCTGGTTTGTTCCATTGACTGTCTCAGTAAGTGAGCCTCCAGTGAAGTGCTGGTGTTATCTCTCACTTTCTATTTAAGTGTTACAGTTTCTTTACGTTGGTCATGTAATTTTCTGTATCGATGATGTCATTTCCGGCCCTTTTTCTCAGAGAGTGTTACATGGAGTCAAAATTGATGTGTTTGTTGATGGAGTACCGGAATGCCATGTTTCTAGGAATTATTGTGCTTGTCTCTGTTTGGCCTATCCTAGGATGTATATGCAGACCTAGTCAAAGTGGCGTACTTCCTCATCAGTACGTAAGAAATTAGTGTTGGGGTCATGTATTTTGTGGCTAGTTGATATTCACATATCCTGGTGACTAGTTTTCTGCTTGTCTTTCCATTGTAGTGTTTGTTTCAGTTCTTGCAAGGCGTTTAGTTCCTGGAGCAGAACAGACAATGATATGAGTTTATTGCGATGATCAAAAGTATGAATAAACTGTCAGAGCGAAAAATAATACTCAATTAGTTGGCATTATAGCGTCAAAGAATTCAAATTTCAAGATTGTCAGCAAAAGGGCGAGGAGTGAAATAAGGAAAAGTGTCTTTATTTAGAAAGTTGTTACGAATTCGAATTGACTGGCTGGGAAAGTTATGAATGAAGATTCAAAAGAGAACTGTATATATATTTGGAAATTATGACTTTAACCGGCAACAGAGAGAGGGCTGGCAAATGGGAGGTGCATGGGAGACATTTTTGGAGCTGATTCGTACATAATGCCAATGGCTTGCTCCTGTACTTTAAAGTTTTGTACACTATCAAGTGTCAGCTGTGAATAAAAGTCAATATCCAATTATTTTACAGTATAAATGCTCGCAAATACCTGATTATTTTGTGCAGCATAAACATTTAAAATGCAAGTATTGCAAGGTCAGCTTCATAATGAAGTCTAATTATTACTCAGAACATGAATACTTTACATGTTTTATTCCAATTACATAAAACATATGTAATACATAAAACATAAAAGATCGTACATTTCAGTGAGAAATAAAACATATATACCATTGCTTTGGCACAAAACCCTTTCTAAAGCTCTGACTTTTCACTGGCACGATATTATCTTTGTTTTTTTTTCACTCTTCACATTTCATATTAAATATCATTCATTTTAAAAATTGGAGTTTTCAAATTATGGTTCACTAAAATTTGGTAACACAAATAATTTATTTAGCTTAATATTCACAGTCCATGTTGAATTATTGCCATTTTAAAATTACTGGCAAATAGCTGAAGATCGTACATTTCAGTGAGAAATTAAAATGACTGATTATATATAAATGTATAAGAACGCTAATTCTATTTGTATGTTCAATATTCTGCTCACTCTGAATATGTAATCATTCAGTAGCCACCCACTTTAAAAATATTGGTGTGCCAAAACATTGCTTTGAAACCTGACATTGAATTCTAATCACCACAAGAGTTATATTCTTTCTTCGATAAAATAAAATGTACATGCGTTCTTTCTGTGTTCTTTCTCCTTTTCTCAGCAGAGAGCGGCGCGAGCTGGGCGGAAGTGAGGTTGGAGCGCAGAGCTGGTCGGGAAGGTAAGTGATTGGTAATTGAGTGGGTGTATTCTAGACCTCACGCCCTACATAGTAGGGCCTCCCTCCCATCCTCCTCCTCTAACCTAACTTTAAAATCTATAGGTAAGCTACTCAGTGTTCTTGATTTGGAGACGAATTGTAGAGTAATGGCAGCGCAGGCGGTGGAATGTTCCTCCTGCAGGATGTTTGAGGTAGAGGTGACCACCGATACTCCTGCCGACTTCGTCAGCAGGAAATGCAGTCAGATCCTGCTCCTCACAGAACGAGTTAGGGAACTGGAACTGGAGTTGGATGAACTGAGGATTATTCGAGAGGCTGAGAGGGTGATAGATAGAAGCTACAGGGACATAGTTACGCCAGAGAACAGAGGTAGCTGGGAAACAATTCGAGGTGGGATGGGAGGAAGCAGGCAGTGCAGGGATCCCCTGTAGTCGTTCCCCTAAACAATAAGTATATTGCTTTGGATACTGTTGGGAGAGACGGCCTAGCAGGGGTAAGCTGCAGTGACTGGGTCTGTGGCGCGAGGTCTGGCTCTGAGACTCAGAAGGGAAAGGGGGAGAGGAGGAGAGCGCTCGTTACAGGAGACTCTAGTTAGAGGAACGGACAGGCGGTTCTGTGGACATGGGCGAGACTCTCGGATGGTTTGTTGCCTCCTGGGTGCCAGGGTCTGAGACGTCTCGGACCGTGTCTTCAGAATCCTTAAGGGGGAGAGTGTGCAGTCAGAAGTCGCGGTGCATTTTGGCACCAACGGCATAGGTAGGAAGAGGGGTGGGGAGGTTATTCAAGAGCTCAGGGAGTTAGGCTGGAAACTAAAAGCTAGGACAGACAGAGTCGTCAACTCTGGGTTGTTGCCGGTGCCACGTGACAGTGAGGTAAGGAATAGGGAGAGAGTGCAGTTGAAAACGTGGCTGCAAGGATGGTGTAGGAGGGAGGGGTTCAGGTATTTGGATAATTGGACTGCATTCTGGGGAAGGTGGGACCTGTACAAGCAGGACGGGTTGCACCTGAAACAGAAGGGCACCAATATCCTGGGGGGTAGGTTTGCTAGCACTCTTCGGGGGGTTTAAACTAATTTGGCAGGGGGATGGGATCCGGACTTGTAGTCCAGCAAGTAGGCTAGCTGTTTGTCAGGATGTCCAAGAATGTAGGGAGGCTGTGTACGCTACACACAGAGTATAGCGTACATCTAATAAAAGCCAAGACGTGCCCCTTCCTTTGTATGTTTTAACAATTCAAAAGCAACTTTGCACAGAGATGCAGACAGAGGTACACACAAACTGAGATACTGACACTAACACACATAACACATGCACACAGAGATACGCACACAGATATGGGCGTTTAACCACAAACACACGAACATAACCCCACATAAAGGCACGCACTGTCTTTATTAATAAGTTATCAATGGTCAGTTGGAGAAGGCAGGAGAATGGGGATTGAGAAATATTTTAGCCGCGATCAAATGTCATTGCAGACAAGATGGGCTGAATGGTCTAATTATGCTCCAGGGTTCATTACTCACATGATCTTGTGGTGCCTGGAATTGCCTTTCCACAACGTCAGTGGAGGCTGAATTTGGTAAGTATTTGATTGAGGAAAGTTAATGGGAATGTGGACAGGCTTTAGGGGCTGAGTGGGCGATATCTGTTTCTAATTGTCGACTCCTTATATGTCAAAAGAGTGGGGATTGGTTTAAGGGGAACACATTTTGAGAATAAGGACCTTTCCATTTCTGATTGAGACAGGGATGTTCCTTTCTCTTTCGGGTTGTATGATCTGTGATGTTCTCATGCCGAAGTAGCAAGATTCTGTTCCATAGATCGTTGATGTACAAGAAAGTCCATGTTTATTGGGAACAGACAGGAAAGTGATGTTTAGTCACAATCACATCAACAACGCATATTCTGAATGGTGCAGCAGGTGAGAGGGGCTGAATGGCCAACTGTTGCGCCTATAACCCATATGTTATTCTCTCAACCACTCAATAAGGTTACAGAGGTAAAGAAAGATCCCATTCAGCCAGTCAACATCGTTATAATGAGACAGGCGGAGACCATTCTGCCCTATAAGGATTTACACAGGAATAGATTGAAGTCATTCAGTCCGCGAAGTACATTACACAGTGTAGGATGAGGCCATCCTACCTTACTAGCCTGCTGCGCAGCAACAGGGGAAACCTGGTAAACTATCAAGGAATAAACATTCAGGATAATTGTTTATATTCAATTGTAAAGTTGTAACTTGGTGGAGTGCCTCAGGGATCAGTGTGACATTATCAACAATTTACAATCTATACCAATGACTTGGATGAGGTGACTGATTGGATTGGAGCTCAATTACTTCATTTACCAAGATAATCATTTAACAGGATATGGAGACTCTGCAATGGGATAACGACAGGGGAAGTTAGTGAGCAAACTTTGGCCAAAAACAGTATAACAAGGGCTAAGGGAAGTCAGTGCTCAGAACTGATAAATTAACAGTAACCTACTTAAATGGAGAGAACATCGCAGAATGCATTGGTACAGAGGGATGTGTGTGTCCCGGTACATGAGCCATATAAACCTAGTCAGCAGATTCCGCAAGTGATTAGGGAAGTGTATTGAATGTTGTTGGTTCATACAAAGGCTATCGGGTTTAATCATCGGGATGTTTTACTGCATCTGTACATGACAATGCTGAGGCTACATCGAATGTATTGTATGTAGTAATGAACCCTGATATTGAAAGATAAAATATGCAATTGTTTTAGAAGCTTTTCACAGATGCTTCACTTTACTCCTTGCTAGATTGAAGTCCTGATAGAATCATAGTGTCATACAGCACGGAAACAGACCCTTCAGTCCAGCTCATTTGCACCGACCAGATATTCCAATCTGATGTAAAACCATTTGCCAACATTAACCCATAACTCTCTAAACCCTTCTTATTCATATACTCATCCATATCCTCTTAAATGTTGTAATTGTACCAGCCGCCATCACTTTCGCTGCCAGCTCGCTCCATACACGCACTACCCTCTGTGTGAAGATGTTACCACTGAGGCATCTTTTTAATTTTCCCTTCTCACTTTAAATCTTTGCCCTCTGGTTGGACTCCTCCAGCCTTGGAAAATAACCTTGGCTGATCCCGGATCCATGGCCCTCATGGCCTCTACAAGGTCAGAGTACTTCAGGCCTGAGAATGAGAACTGTTCATATTGAACCATATAAGATCTCGAGGAGAGTGTATTGGGGCGTAGCTGAGGATTAGAAAATAAAACTAAGGATTTAATTTTAGAAAACAACATACTCATTTTAACACAGGTACTATGACGATTTTAACATATTGTACAAAAAATATGCAGACATATATAAATATACCATCAAATTATAAATTACAAATCATTCCTAAATGAAGCAGGTAACAGGGATGGAGTCATTTTATCAGAAGAATGTTCAACCAGACCTTGCCTAGTCCATGTTGTTGTTTGGGTCTCATTATTCCATGTTTCAGATCAGAGAGGGAGCAAATGCAACCCGTCGTAGAAGCAATGGCCATTGCTCCGTCTCTACTAGTACTTCTCTACAGCAACATATGAGAGCTGAAAACTAACCAGCCATCTTTAGCACTCTTTGAGGGTTCCAGTTGAGCATTCATTGGAATCTCTCCTCTGCCTGCAGCAAAGGGAATTCAGCCAAATCCAACTATTCCGGAAAGAAACCCCAGTGCTAGCAGCTTCTGTGAGGCAGGATCACTTCAGAGGCAGAATAACAATTGAAACAATCTCAATCTTTCCATTGACAAGAAATTAACTGTTATTTGGACAAAGCTCTTTCGAATTAATATTCTGCAGAGTTTCATTGTTTTCTGTTTGCCTTCAGACGTGTGCGTACGTTTGTGTGTGTCTATTTGTGTGCATATTTCTGTGTCTCAGATTTATAGAAAAATAAATGTTGATGTACATATTGTCAATGTTCAAACTCTATATCATTTATGTATTTCGAGTAACTTTGCTTTGGTTTTCGATTTTTTAAAAATTTAAGAAACCTGTCTGACTTGTTCCTAACACTGAACCTGACACAGTCTGAGACGGATATCATTTACCATATCACACATTTAGTTACACTGATAATTTGTCGTGACGTCTGGAGGAGTGGGACTAGAAAAAGAAGCAATGACTCTCTAACCTCGGTAGGAACAGGGATAAGGAGAAATTCTCAAAAGTTGGAATTCTCTGCCCACGGGTTTGTGGTACCTATGTGTTTGCATTTATTCAAAGGTGTGTTAGTTAAATATTTGACGGGAAAGTGACTCAAGGATAAAGACCTGCAGATAGGACCGAGGGGCTGTGACCATAATCTGATCAGCCACAACTTTAGTGCCTTAGTGCAGGGACCCACTCCTGTTCCTCAGTCCTACTTCGCCCCATTCCATTCAACCCCTCAATCCGCTACTCAGAAGCAGTTGGAGACCACTTACTCCTACTGCTTGATGCAAAGAAACCGAGGTGACCATTAGCAGCTTCTGTGAATACAGTCAAACATGATTTGGTGTGGATTGCAAAATGTTCTTGAGAAAAAGAGTTGGTGTTACTGTGAAACAGTCCTCTCCTCTCTTTTTACAGAAGTTTCCCTGTCTCCATTTATTTGTCATGTTGTTGATTCAGATTCACAGTGACTAATGACCCCATACTGCTCATAAAAAATGCTCATAAAATCCTCTGCTCTCTTTGACTGCAGCATTCCTTCACAGGACAGCCAGGAAACTAACAACGATGAACCTTCCAATAACAGAATTCAAGACTATGAGAAGCAGGATAGGTCATTCAGCTCTTACTGCCTGCCTTTCCCTTCAATAAAATCATGGCTGATCTGCTCTATACCCCAACTCCCGCAGCGCCATCCATCCATCCCAGTCTTCCAACTATCTCAATGATCTACCTCCCCAACCTCTCTGGGATAGTGAAATCCCGATGATCACACCTCTCTGTGAGAAGGAAACACATCACACACATACAACCGTGATCATTGACATGAACAAAATATATAAAAATCAGGTAATAGTGTTTACATGAGGCAGTGTTTAACTGAGGATGGTATCAAGGAACCTGAAGAAAATTGAACATAATGGAAATGAAGCGTAACCTCCCCACGGGTTGGAGTGATTCAGCACAAAGCAGATGTTTGTAGTTCTTTGACATGTACCACCTCAGTCTCGGGACATCTCTGCAGGAGATCCACAGCACAAACATCCTCATTTGCACCTCGGTGTCTTCCCTTCATCAGAATCTCAGATGTGGAGATGGTGACTGAAAATCACATAATGTTCATAACAATGTGCCCCCCTCAGCTCCTGAAGCAGTCTGTGTCCATGTGCAGGAAAACCGGACAGCATTCAGGCTTATGCTGTTGAAGTGTCGGTAATATGCATGTAACAGTCCTGCTGGACACTATGGTGCTCATTCAGCACCTAAAGCTCACTTCACAGGAATATGAGGAGGTCATTACACCCATCAGTGCTATTGGATAAGAATAGGGATAGCCCATTCATTCTCTCCTGACTATCACACAGGAAGATAAGGAGCCCAGTCAAATACATTGAGCTGCTAAACAGGAACCACGGGTTGGTTGCCCAGTCAGGTTCTTGAGCGTCTCCCATGACATCAGGAGGTGGCCATTCAGCCGCTCAAACCCCTTGTACAGATAGAGGAGAATGTTATCTATGACCAAACATGACAAACCAATGAAACAGAGACTGCATGGATAGACTGCTCCATGCCGTTCCTCCTGGATCCATTGCTAATGGTACACAATGAATACATTAATATGGTTTGTTGACGGTGAGGAGGGAGGATATCTCCGAGAAGGCAGACCGATATTCCCTATGGAGGTCAGAAGCTGTTGGGAATGGCTAACATTTTCAGGTGTTAGGCATTGCAGCTGCTGACAGATCAGTTAACAATGTGACTTTCAGTGCAGGGTCATGTACTAATTGCACATTGAGGCAATGAGAGTTCATTCAGAGCCTGAAGCTCTCTCCCAACCAACATAGGAGCTTCACAGAGGTACATAAATTACCAAGAAGCACGTATCTTGGGGAAAATGTATTTCTTATGACATCAATATCTTTCTCTGGACGTAATGTGTGTTCGTCCATAATCTTCAAGTTTCAATGCAGTCACCTCTTATTCTCTCACCGTGCTACAAATTAAACATCCGTTTCCTTCACACTCTCTTCATGTTACCATCATCCCAGAGATTATTCTGTTAAAACAGCTTTGCACTGCCTCTGTGACAAGGAGACCATTGATTTATAAAGGTCAGAAAGTCTGTCCACAAAAGCCCAAATACTGCCTCAACAACACTCCACAACTCCTACACACGCTTCATTTTGTAAAGAAGGCTGACATTTCATTTCTTGTCCTGGTGAATGGATGCCCGAAATGAATTCTGTTCGTGATGTGTGACCAAGGACAAAAGCAGTTCCCAACCTCTCACCTTCTAATAAATACAACATGAGAAGGAATGTATAAGTTAACAAAAAAGAACAAAGGAAATGTACAGCCCAGGAACAGGCTCTTCGGCCTCCAAGTCTGAGCCGATCCAAATGTACTGTCTAAACCTGTCGGTCAATTCCTAAGGATCTGTATCCCTCTGCTCTCCATCTACTGCATCTGTCCAGACGCATCTTCAATGAATCTACCGAGCCTGCCTCTACCACCTCTGCTGGCAACACTTTCCAAACGCCCACCACCCTCTGTGTGAAGTACTTGCCGAGTGTATCCCCCTTAATCTTTCCACCTCTCACCTTGAAAGCGTGACCTCTCGTTATTGAATCCTACACACTGGGAAAAAGCTTGTCTCTATCCACCCTGTCTAAATCCTTCACGATTTTGTAAACCTCAATCAGGTCCTCCCTCAATCTCCTTTTTATTAATGAAAATAGACCTCACCTACTCAACCTTTCTTCATAGCTAGCACCTTCCATCCTCGTAAACCTTCTTTGCACCCTCCAAAAGGCGTCCATATCCATTTGATTATGTGTCGACCAGAACTGTATACAGAATTCTAAATGCGGCTGAACCAATGTCTTGTACAATTTTAACATGATTTGCCAGCTCGTATACTCAATACGCCGTCCAATGAAGGCAAGCAAACCATATTCCTTCTAGACTACTCTATCCACCTGTGCAGCAACCTTCAGGGTACAATGGACCTGCACTCCCAGATCTCTCTGCCCAACAACTTTTCTCAAGGCTCTTCCGTTCATTGTATAATTTGCTCAAGAATTAGTCTTGCCTATATGCATTACCTCACATTTGTCTGGATTGAAAACCATCTGCCACTTTCCGCCCAGATCTCCAGTCCCTCTATATCCTCCTGCATTCTCTGACAGTCCTTTCTGCTTTCTGCTACTCCAACAATCTTCGTGTCATCTGCAATCTTGCTGATCATACCAACAGTGTCCTCTTCCAGATCATTTATTTATATCACAAACAACAATTGCCCCACCACTGACCCCTGTGGATCACCACTGGTCACCTTTCACCATTTCGAGAAACTCCCTTCAAATACACCTCTCTGTCTCCTGTTTCTCAACCAGTTCTTTATCCACCTAGCTAGAATACCCTGCACACCATATGACTTCAATTTCTCCATCAGTCTACCATGGGGAATCTTATCAAACAACTTACTAAAGTCCATGTATATGACATGTACAGCCCTTCTTTCTTTTAGCAACTTGCTCACTTCCTCAAAGACCTCAATTAAATTGGTAAGGCACGATCTTCCCTGCACAAAACCATTTTGCCTATCACTGTAAACCCATTCTTTTCTAAATATAAGTAGATCCTATCCCTCAGTACCTTCTCCAGCAACTTTCCCACCAATGACGTCATGCACACTGGTCTTTGGTTATCCAGAATATTCCTACTACCCTTCTTGTACAGGGAGACAACATAAACTACCCTCCAATCCTCCGGCACCTCACCTGTATTTAAGGATTCCACAAAGATATCTGTCAGGGCCCTAGCTATTTACCCTTTCGCCTCCCACAGCAAGTTGGGATAGATTCCAGCCGGTCCTCGGGATTTGTCCACCTGAATAGCCATTAGCCTACCCAACACATCTTTCCTACTTATGTCAGCGTGATCAAGACTAAACAAACTTCTATCTCTAATCTCAACATTCATCATGTTCCTCTCCTCAGTGAATACTGATGCAAAGTAATAATTCTGAATCTCACCCATTCCCTCAGGTTCGACACAGGTTTGTTATCCTTTAGTGGACCAATCCTTTCTCTAGTTACCCTCTTGCTTCTTGGAAAAGAATAAAATGCTTAGTGATTCTCCTTAATTCTGATCGCTAAAGTTATTTCATAACCCGTTTAAACCCGCTTGATTCCATGTTTAAGACTTGTCCTACTTTTCCGATATTCTTCCATGGCCCGTTCTGTTCTTAGCTGCCTAGACCTTATGTATGCTTCCCTTTTCCTCTTGGCTAGTCGTAGAATTTCTCCTGTCATCCACGGTTCACGAATGTTGCACTTCCTATCCTTTGCCTTCAACAGGACATGCCTATCCTGCACTATCTTTAACCTACCTTTCAAAGCCTCCCACGTCTCAAATGTGGACTTCCCTTCAAATAGCTGTGTCCATTCCACATTTCCGAGCTTCTGCCAAATTTTGATGTAATTGGTCTTGGCTCAGTTTAGTACTCTTCCCTTAGGACCAGTCTCTTCTTTATCCACGAGTATTCTAAAACTTACAGAATTGTGGTCACTGTTCCCAAAGAAATCTCCCACCGCAACTTCTACCACTGTCCTGGTTTGTTCCCCAGTACCAGGTCCAATATGGCCCCTTCCCTCGTCGGACTATTGACATACTGCAGTAGAAAACTCTCCTGGACACTTATTACAAATTCTACCCCATTCAGACCTCTGACGCTAAGTATATCCTAGTCAATGTTGGGAAAATTAAAATCTCCCATCATCACTACCCTATTGCCTCTACATCTTTCTATAATCTGTTTACCTATTTGTTCTTCTACCACATACTCACTGTTGGGAGACTTGTAATACAGCCCCGACAGTGTAACTGCACCCTTCTAATTTCTCAGCTCCACCCATAATGCCTCACGACCCAAGACCCCCGCAGTGTGCTCCTTTAGCACAGCCGTGGCGTCGTTCTTGACCAGCAATGCAACTCCACCTCCCCCTTTTACTTCTCTCGCTGACCTGTCTGAAGCATCTATATCCAGGGATGTTTAATTGCCTATCTTCATGCCCTTCCTTCAACCAAGCCTCTGTGGTTGCAATGACATGATACTTCCATGCACCAAAACAAGACCTAAGTTCATCTGCCTTTCACACTGTACTCTTTGCATTAAAGTAGATGCATTTTAGGCTTCCAGTTTTTTTGTGTTCATCTACTCTCTGTCTACTCTTCCCTTTATGAATGCAATCTTCATAATTCTTACAGTCTCCGGTCTCCACATCACTGCCTACTTGTTTTCTCTTCTGGTTCCCAGCCTTCTGCCACATTCGTTTAAATATTCCCAAATGCAGTAGCAAAAAACCCAGTAAGGACATTGGTTCCAGTCTGGTTCAGATGTAGACCGTCTATTTTCTAATAGTCCCACCTGCCCCAGAACCGGTCCCAATGTCCAACAAATTGAGCCCCTCCATTCTACACCATCTCTCAAGCCATGTGTTCAACCTGTCTTTTTTATTTCTACGCTGGCTAGCACGTGGCACTGGTAGTAATCCCGAGATCACTACCTTTGAGGTCCTCCTCTTTAACTTCCCTCCTAGCTCCCTGAATTCTTCTTTGAGGACATCATCTCATTTTCTACTTATATGGTGGTGTCCATAAGCACCAAGACAACTGGCTGTTCACCCTCCCCTTTTAGAACCTGACCTGAGCACCTGTGAGGCAACATACCATCCAGAAGTCCCATTCCGGACACAGAACCGCCTATCTACTCCCTTCACAAGAGAATTCCCTGTGACAATGGTCCTACGAGTCATTTTACTGCCCTTCTGAACAGCAGTGCCAGCCACGATGCCATGAACCATGCAACTGCTGCCCTACCCTGGTAAGTAATCTCCCCCAACAGCATGAAAAACGGTATACTTGTTTTGGAGGGAGATGACGGCAGGGGACATCTGCACTGTCTTCTTACTCTTTTTCTGTCTTTTGGTCACCCATTCACTGTCTCCCTCAGCAATTCTAAACTGTGTTGTGACCAGCTCACTAAATGCGCTATCCACAGCATCCTCAGCATTACGGATGCTCCACAGTGATTCCATCCGCAGCTCCAGAGTCGTCATGCGGTTAAACAAGAGCTGCAGCTGGACACATTTCTTGCAAGTGTAAGAGTCTGGAGCGTCAGCCACGTTCCTAAGCTCCCACATCAAGTAAGACGCACAGGCCACGGGTCTGAGTCAGCCATTGTTGTTTTGCTAAAAGGTTGACATAATACAGTGGAAGTTTATAGTATCCATTTGCCTTACAGACATCTTACATTTCATGATTTTCACTTATCCATGGTGTGTGCGTGAGAGAGAGAGAAAGAGAGAGAGAGAGACCATACCTCTGTGTGTGCGTGTGTATTTGTCTGTGTGGGTGTGTGTGACAGAGAGAGACAGACAGACAGAGAGAGAGTGACAGAGAGAGAGGGGGTGCTGACAAGAATCCTATTGTTATTTTGGTATACTATAACTATATTCAGGGGTTCAGCCTTTTTTACATGAATGTTCATTACGTTGGTGTTTGTTTGGAACTGAGAATTAACCGGAGTTCAGAATGGTTAGGATCATATAACTTGAGCAGCTATTTAAAACAAATCTGTAGCTGCTCAAATCTTCCAAGTATTGACTCACAGTCCATGACTCACGAAGGAATTAATATAAAGCTGACATGACAAAGAAAGGCTAAAAAATAACTTCAGAGGACATTGGGGCGCTATAGAGAAATATAGGTTAAGTGAGTAGTCAAAGGCCTGACAAATAGAGCTTTAGGTGAAGTGAAGTGAAGTTGTCCATTTTGACTGGAAGAAAAACATTTTGTTTTGATAGAGGGTGATTCCATAGCTCTGAGATGCAGTGGGATCAGAGTGTAACGTTACCTGAATCACAAAGTGCTAGCAGTACGTAATTAGGACAGTGAACAAATGTTTTCCTTTTATCATGGGGGAATTTAAACACAAAAGTAGAGAGCACTGTTGAGCTTGTATCTTGAATGCTCTAATTCCTATCGGTCACCCTGTGGAAGGAAGTAAATACGTTGGAGGCAATTCGGAGAATGCTTACCAGAATAATACTTACAGAATGACTTGCCATACAAAGGGAATCCGGATAGTCTAGGCTTTTTGTAGGTTTGTGGTTAGGAGAGGAAGAGGCAAATTAATTGAAACAAGATGTTTCCTCTGACAGAAGGGACGGGAATGAAGGATTGCTGTCTAAATGTCAGTGGTTGCCCATTTAAAGTACATCCAGATGATTTGTTTTCTCTCAAAATGTGGCAACTCTGGCACATTATTAAAGCAGATTTATGGAATATTTTAAAGGCAAACATATACAGTTTATTGTTGAGAGAGAGATGGCGAAAGGTTTTCAGGGTAGGCAGGAATGTGGATTTAAAGTTACAATTAATGAGACATATTCATGTTGAATATGTAACTCATCCCTGTTTGTATGGGATGTGGCAGGTTGATTAAACTGATAAATTGGAGTTTCAATGTAAAGATACAACAAACAAGTTTATAATGCTGAAATCCCCCATCTTCAGAGCTTTTTCAATGGTTGAATTTTTCAGGTGTTCGTTTAAAATCACTTAATTTGTGCTGTAACACTTATTGCCGATATGGAAACTGTGACACTTCCAAGGCAGAAGAGATTCCAGTAATGAATGCAGTAATCACAAAGAAAGTTTTAGTCCAATGTGTGACTTAATTAAGATTCATCTAGACCACAGCAATGTGAAAGAAAATGAGTGCCACTTCCTGTAAGTTCTATGGAGGGGCTTCTGTCTGAGTAATGCCACAGCAATGCAACAAACACCGACCTACGGCAGTCACATTAACAAAGTTGCTTTAATATGTCTGTAATGTTTGCATTTTTCTGAGGGATTAGAGATTTTGTTTGCTTAAAAAATAGTTGCATTAATACAAAACCTTCAAAAGTGGTCAGTGGAAAATTGCTTGCCGATTCAATATTCAGATCTCAATTTGTAGTCGAACATTTGGATAGCTGAACTCTGAAGAAAGAATAAATATTTTGAACAATTAGGATTCCTATATCCTCTGCTCCCCTCATTCTGCCTGTGATGTCTTTCAAAGCCCCTATGATAGTTTTAAAGAAAAAACCTACTGTTTCCATTGTCCCACTACCTCTGGAAGTTGATCTACTTAATAAATACAGTTGATCAAAGAATATAATACTGAATCCCTGAGCATCCAGCAATTTTATACCAGCCATCAGCCAATTGTGCATACAAGACCTAGCTTAAAATTTCTTCTTTCATGACTAATTTCTGCTGCGTATACTGTGAAGAACCGGGAAATCTCCAGGAACAGTTGCAGAAAATAAGTTTGCTCCAGTTTGTGTATAAATGATCCTTGATTCAGAATTCAAAGACGTGAAAGGAAATTGCTGGAGAGCTGTTGTTTAGATTGTTCAGGGGCTTCCTCTTGAAAGCATGTGACAGCAGTGCAACAAACACCTTTGCAGACCAGACCACAGCAATCGCACTAAATTTGCATCCCTAATGCTTGTTTTGTTCCTACTGATTGAAGCTCTTATTTAACAAGAACAACAGAAAGCATCCAAATAAAACCCGAAACAACTGTGAATGCTGTAAATCAGAAAGAAAAACATAGTTGCTGGAAACGCCATTGCTTTAAAACATCCAAATCTCTTCAGTGAAACGTTTCCCCTTCATCAGCCCAGTCCTGAACGTTTTACCTCCCACTGACCTCTCTGGTCTATACTGCAAGGAAAAATTCCATCTCCCCGACATTCTCTGCCTCTCCCCCTACCTGTGCTCTGACTTCTTGCAAACCAGTTATGTAAGTTTGACAAAAAAAAATCACCAACTCATGCAGTCATCCTTCTGCTGTGTGAGCAGTTTTTTTCAAAAAACAGCTGAATAAGTGCTGTAATACTGAATCCAGATCCTTCAGCCATTCTAGCAGCTGGCACACAATTGTATATGCAGACAAATGCTGATTTCAGTGACTAAACTTGCGTGTTCAATTGCAGCCTGGTAAACGTGACAGCCTAAACTGCGATGGAGATGGGAAACCATGCCTTCCAAATCTAAGGCCGTCTCGAAAAAGTATGTTTGATACGATATGTGACCATGATTTTGCTTCATTCAGAGTACAAGATAGTGAAAGTAAGTTGCTGGTGGGCAGGCAGTTATGGTAAGATAACGTACAGACCCCTCATGAAAACACCACACAGCAGTGCAGAGATTACCATTCCCGACCATAGCAATCACATACTGCCTCTCCATTATCCACATTGTTCCAAACAAACAGTTTTATGAGAGGACATCAAGGAAGCTTGAATTCAAAATTGCTTGCAAATTTGGGTTACTTATTCCTGATCATTTTACTCTCTTAAAATGAATATATTCAAGAAATACGTATCCCATCACACACTCACCCTTCTCACCAGCTATAGCGTCCATCAAACCTGTGAAAGGGGTTGAAGAATAAAATCAGTATTGATTGCAGTATCCGTCTGGATTGTAAGAAGTTTAACAAAAGCAGCTGAACTCAAGAGTCTTCTTGAGAGAATCCAAGGCTAAAGAATCAAGAGTCTTCAGCCATTCAAGCAGCTGGCACTCAATCGTAGATGGAGGCAAATGCGAACAGAAGGATTTAATTTATCTTGCCTGACCAGTTACAGGCATGGCATGTTTGACAATCCAAACTGCATAGGATATGGAAAATATAGTTCTCCAGGATTGTTTGCAATAACTACAAAAAATATGTTTGATCTTTTATGTACTTCGTACTTCATTTGATATTATATTCTCCAAGGCAATTACTGGAGAACAAGCAGTTCCTGTGAAGTTATGTAGATATTTCCTTCTGCATCCAGGAACTGTGTAGTAGGCCCTAGTTACCACACTCAGCTTAACCCGCAAAAAATGTATTACATCCAGAAGTTGGAAGATGGTGTTCTTTCTTACACAAGACTTTTGCAGTCATAATTTTATGAATTCTGGTGAAGCCTGCTGGTTGAACTGAGAGCTGCATTATAACGCGATGGTTGGCAGTGCCAAGGGTGGCATGGTACTGAAAGTAGCTAATACAGAAGTTGCTGCCTGGTCACAAACCATTATTGAAATGGCATGATCCCAGGAGCTAACAGCAATAACAGAGTGAAAGCAGGGCAACGACATTTCCTTTGCTGCCATTAGTGATGGGTATTGCTGAGCCTGTACTAAAGAGATTTGCAGGCAAAAGCTCACTGTGGGAGTTGAGGAGCTCTATTGTTCACAACATACACAGACATGAGTGGTTCTCAAATGGTGCCTTCATTTGCCCACCACTGACAAGATAATAAAATGGTGCAGAAGGGATTGGGCTTTGCTCCTGAACTCCCCTCCACTTGGACTGACTTATCAGAATTTTGGCAAGAGCAAATTGACGTGGAAAATTCAGCCCTGTATGTCGAGACAGTACCAAAGGTCCTCATTGGAGACATTGGAAAATTGGTTGCCTCGTCTCCATTTGGGCCTGGAGCTCTTTAGTGAGATATTTTGAGACGTTTCAACAAGTATAAAGTATTGAAGAAATGAATTAGATTAGATTAGATTACTTACAGTGTGGAAACAGGCCCTTCGGCCTAACAAGTCCACACCGCCCCGCCGAAGCGCAACCCACCCATACCCCTACATTTACGCCTTACCTAACACTACGGACAATTTAGCATGACCAATTCACCTGACCTGCACATCTTTGGACTGTGGGAGGAAACCGGAGCACCCGAAGGAAACCCACGCAAACACGGGGAGAACGTGCAAACTCCACACAGTCAGTCGCCTGAGGCGGGAACTGAACCCGGGTCTCCGGCGCTGTGAGGCAGCAGTGCTAACCACTGTGCCACCGTACCGCCCACAAATTAGTTGCATCGTATCTCCCTTTCTTTGCTCCCACACTCCAGCCTCGTTACCTTGTCTTGCAAACAGCCAATGAGGGTTTTGGGGTAATAAATCACCATCTACTGTAATTGTGCCTAGAACTAGTTTTACAAAACTAGCTGCCCATGCTTGAAATACTTAATGTTTAATGTGGATGTAGATGTTCGCTTAAAATGACTGAATAGCACTTTTCTGACTTTTAGCAGACCACCTGACAGCCCATAGTACAAGGTCCATGGAAAACTGTACACTCCAAAATCTATCATGAAAAAAGTAAGTTTGAAAACAATATGTGATTAATGTTTTGTTTCATTCTGAGTACACAAAATAGAAAGGAAAATACTTTCTAGGTACTTTTCAGGAAACATCACACAGTAGCGCAGGGAACACCACTCCAGGCAAGAGCATTTGCATTACTGTCTCTCTGTTATCTGCATTAGAATTAGGGCTTCAGAATTTTGTTTCAAAAATATTGTATTAGGAGAGGACATCAAAGACACTTCATTGTAAGTTTGCTTGCATTTTGTTATTGAAGTTTCTAAACTCTGAATATGAATACATTCAAGAACTTGATATCCCCTTTCTGTCGCTAATCGTTATCACCAGCAACAAAGGTTTTGAAGAACAAATTCACCATCTATTGAAGTCACCCATCTGGAGTGTGACCAGTTTCACTCAAACGGCTGAATGCAGGCTGCAGTCCTGAATCCAGAATCTTCAGTCTTTCAAACAGCTGGCACACAATTGTGGGATGGAGGCAAATGCTTATTTAAATAACTTCATTTATCTTTTATGACCAATTGCAGGCATGGTAAGTGCGACAATCCAAACTGCGATGGAAATGAAACCTATAGTCCGTCAGGAACAACTGAAGAAATTAAAGAGTCAGTTTGATCCAAAGTGCAATTTAATTCCTGATTAATATTGTATTTGGAATAAAGGTTATTGCTGGAGAACCAGCAATTCCTGTGAAGTTATGTAGATACTTCCTTCTGCAACATCCGAGAACAATGTCAAATACGCTATTCCAGGCCATAGTTAGCACATGACAGAAACTGCTGGGCTCTGCCTCCCAAGTGTGTATTTTTTCTAGAAGTTAGATTGTGGTGGTCTTTCTAAAAAACAAGCCATTTGCAGTAATAATGTTGTGAATTGTGGTGGAGCCCTGCTGCTTGGACTGAGAGCTGGACCCAGCGCTGCTGTGAATGATGGTACCACTAATGTTGGCATGCTGCTGATGTGGACTGATATAGAAGCTGTTACGGGGTTACGATCCCAAGAAGGAAACGGCCAAATCGAAAGAGCTGATGGATCAATTGGAGCAATAGCAGAGTGGCAAACCTTTCTGTGCCACTATTAATGTTTGCAATTGCTGAGCCAATACCCATTGATGAGGAAAAGTCAATCCTGTATGTAGAACCAGAATCCAAAGCTCTTAAATGGAGAAATTGGACAGTTAGTTGCCCTTCTCTAATTGCCCTAGTCTCCTTATTTGAGACTTTTCTAGACTGTGCAACACGTGTAAAGTATTGAAGAAATGGGTTTGTCACATCCTTCATTTCCATGTTCCAGCCTCACTGTCAGTGGCTTGAAATCCTGACACTCCTATTCAAGTTTCTAAAAATGTTTTTATTCTGAATGTAAATGTTTGCTTCAATTGACTTAATGGCACTTGACGACCATTTGCAGCTCTGAAAACATCAACTGCTGAAAGTGCAAGGGAGCTGGTGTTTTTTCTTCTCCAGAAACTAAGAAGGTCATTGAAAAGTATGCTGAACACAATGTGTGACTGTCTACTAACAGCTAGCAGATCTGGCTGCATTTGTGGAGTGAAAGCAGAGTTAATGTTTTTTCGTTGAATGACTCATGTTCACAACTTCAGATCTCTCTGAAGAAGGGTCACTTGTCTCAAGGTGAACTCTGCTTTCTCTCCACAGATGCTGCAAAATATGTTGAGTTTCTCCAGCAACTTCTGTATTTCTTTCAGATTGTCAACTTCCACAGTTTGTTATTTTACATTAAAGAAATTATTGACTGGCATGTAATCTTTGCTCTATCGTTAGTCTTGTAAACAAACATTTTAGGTGAAGCTTGCAGTGAATGCTGCAGACCTGATGCTGGGACTGAAACCTGGAGGTTTTGGCGTATGCTAAGGATGGTATATTGCCAGCAGTGACCAATGAAGAGATTCTTCATTGATGAAGGGCTTTTGCCCGAAACAGCAATTTTCCTGCTCCTCAGATGCTGCCTGACCTGCTGTACTTTTCCACCTCCATTCTAATCTAAAATGAAGAGATTCTTGCCAGGGTTACTCATCAGTTGACGGTGCAGCTTAGTTTCAAGAGATGCTACTCCAGGAAGAGGGAGGACAGATCAACACATTTCTGAGCCCTACTGTTCATAGGGTTAGGGTTAGGGTTAGGGTTAGGGTTAGGGTTAGGGTTAGGGTTAGGGTTAGGGTTAGGGTTAGGGTTAGGGTTAGGGTTAGGGTTAGGGTTAGGGTTAGGGTTAGGGTTAGGCTCCCTGGGGCAGCAAAGGTGGGCACAATCAGGGAAATGATGGAGGCAGGCCTGAGAGATCATGGAGAGTCAAGATGTCAAAGAGAACTGGTCTATGACAGCATGGCTTAGCAATGAGAAGGTGCCAGACTCCCTCCAAGCCATTTTCCAAGTCCTACCACCTCCCAGTTAAAAGCCAGTGAATAATTGAGCATGCATTAACACAAAGTCTTTCAATAATAATTTCCAGCCCTTCAATGTTCAGGCCTTCAGTTGTTCACTTCAAAGCACTGGACTGTGCAATGAGGCTAAACATATTGAAAACACATTGACTACCAAACTCTCTGCTTCCCAATACTATGACATCGGCCACCTCCCCTCATCCTTATCGATTCAAAAAGAACAGACCATGGTGTCCTGCACACCTCTGTGAAAGTTGAAAAAAAATCAACATATATTGCAGTCATAGCTTTTGAAAGTGGCCTTTTTTAAGAGAATGTAATGTGAAACGGAAATTCTACAGAGCAGGAGTTTCTGTAAGATTTCTGGAGGAACTTCCTCTTGAAAACATCTCTCGGTGTTATAGCAAACACCACCATTCCAGATCACAGCCCATCCCAATATTTGCATTACTCCTGGTGATTAGAGTGATTCCTCTTTTTTTAAAAAAAAGTGCTCTATCAGCTCAATAGAGCCTTTTGATCTTCAGGGTTTATTTTCAAATGTTTGCAAATCATTTATAGGTGTAAGCCTTTTGTTTAATTTGTGTTTCACAATGAGTTGTGGCTGGGGACATTTTGACAGACCAGATTGTCAGGAGGATGGGAATCAAAGTTTGCCAGACATGAGGAAGCAAGTTTGAATATGATCTGATTTTGATGTGGTTTAATTATGCTTCATTTGGAATGCAACAATGTGAAAAGGGAATGTTGAAGAACCATTGATTCCTTTGAAATGTTTTGTGCAACGCGACGAATGCCAGTTCAGATAACAACAGCTACATTAAAGAGGCTGCTAGACTGCCTCCCATGGAATTTAATATTAATGACAGAGTTGTCTTAAACAGTAGTACCACCACCCTAAATGCTGAGACGGGAAATTGCTTGCTGATCGATAATGAGGTTCTGTTTTTGGACATTGGAGCTATTGTGAAAATACTGAGGAATTGGGTTCCTCTCCTTCACCCCACCTCATCGCTTCTCTTTGTTTCTCCAAAGTTTGGTGACATTTGATGAAATATGGCTACATATTTGAAGCAACATGGCTATGGATTGGGACCGGCTCCTGGTCTCCTCACCTTGGTCTATCTCCCATACAATGTCGCCATTGAATGCTTCGCACTTTTTATAATTTAAGTTGGACAGAGGCCATGTGTATCCACAGAGTCAGGCGCTTTCCCGAGTAATAGTTATTTGTTTGAATCAAGCTTATAAAGTGCTTTCATGGTGAATTCAATACAGGCAGCATCACATCCACACCGTTTCACTGATGTCATCAATGAATAGAATCCTAAATACTGAGGTCATTACACTCCTCTGGGTCAGAGGCCTGTAATTACTCCCGGGGTTATTCTGGTCAGATCTTTCAGTAAACTCCGAACGGATGAAGGAGCAGGAAAAGAAAAGGAATAAAATTCTTTTTTCAACAAAACAGCCAATACTGACTAATATTACATGAACCTTCAGTGAATTTGAATAATGAGAAATTACTATATTCGGATTCTGAATCAAACATTGAGTTGCAAATTGTGCTTGCAAGGGTTACATTAGCAATAGTGTATGTAGACCTTAAGTTTTTTTCACAGATAAGGCAGTTAAACTTGAATCCTTGCATTTTGGATGTTTTCCCTCTGTCCCAGTGCAGACAAGTCTTTATTTGACCTCTTTACTCCCCACCCACCAGCTCCTGCCCTCACAGCCAAAACTCTCGATGTTGGTAAGAAGTGCCAAATATTAACTTGGTGATCATGCACATATTTAAAATGATTTAACTGGTACTTTATGACCAGTTGCAGCTGCGAAAATGTTGACACCTCAAACTGTGAATTAGGCAGAAACCTAAGTTTGTCAGAAACTAAAGGGAACAAATTGGCAAGTAAGTTTGATCTAATGTCAGATTTAAATCTGCTATGCTAGGGATCCAATAATGTGAAAGGGGAGTGCTGGCAGCTGTTGTAAGATTATGTCAGGGTTGCCTCACGAAGAGATCCCATGGCAGTGTGGTCAACACCAACAGAGATTACAACAATCACAGATAACAACTACTTGACTGGTTCAGAAATGCTTGGCTTATTTTGAGAGACCATTCTTGAATCAGCATAAAACATCCAAAGTTTTTCGATGGTCGGTTGAATTTTGCTTGTCTTTCAGTATTCAGGAATGGCTATAAACAATGGTGACATACTAAAGAAATGGTGTTCTCTTCTTTTCACCCTGTACTGTCTCTTCCACACCCCAACCCCAGCATTCCCTCATTGTGGTGTACTGTAGACATCCTGTGGAAGTCAAAAGAACCCCATACCATCACGACCAAGATGGTTAATGATGCATCTTGAAAACAAAGTCCCAGCAACATTTGCCAGATCATAGGAGAGCATTGTCAATACACTCCAGGGGGATGGGTGGTGAAGGCATCAATAACGAATAACATTAGCAAGATTACAAGACTGGGATTCAAGATAAACTGCTTGGTCATTACTCCCTCATTAACTTCACCATTACAAGGGTAAAATCGGGAGCATTGGAATCTTCACTGCTCACCTGGTGATTGGTTTAATTGCAAAAATAGTCAAGAAGCTCAATATGATCAAAGAGAGAGCAGTTTGATTGACTGGCAAAAGAACTAACGGACCTAATTGCCACTTCCTTCACCATCACTGAGCTACGATGTTGGGCTACCTAGCACTTACACTCCACGGAATGGACTACAGAATCTCATTACACTTACACTGAAAGGACCTTTCCTGTCTATAATCTCTATTTCTGATGAGAACAACGATCATCGAAAGGTCTGTTACACCTGATTCTCACTTTGCATGGATATCTCTGTTCTTTTTTATCACTATGGCTAATAATGCGATTTATTAAAATTGTAGTTATTGACTAACTTAAGAAAACTAATCGACCAGGCTTGGAATATTGAATCTCAAGTCTGCGATTTTTTTTTTTTTTTGTTAAATTGCTTTGGACTTAATTCTGGATAAGTTTACTGATGTTAAATGACTAAATTTGTGTTCTTTGATGAATTGCAGTTCTGGAAACATTGTCAGTGCAAACAGTGAGGGAAATGGGAATGCAGGTTCTCCTGGATCAAGTGAAGTAATTGCAAAGTAAGTTTAGTTGCAGGCATGACTAAGTTAGTCATTATATCAGAATATGACAAACCATTAGGAAATACTGGTGAGCTGGTAGTTTGTGCAATGTTATACAATGATCAATGGTAACAACTCGGAGGCAATGATTTGATCAGCTCTCAAAGAGAAACCTGCCTATGTTCACTCCCAAGTCCTTTTACTATGTGATACTGCAAAACCTCTCCTGGTGAAAATTGTAGATTCATTTTGAAGACCTCAGTTGAAGCTGCCTCCACCACTACACTATTAGGCAGAACATCACAGTTTCCGAACTATGCTATTTAAAAAAAAAATTCCTCGTAACCATTGTTTTATTTTGCTGATCATCTTAAGTCAGTGTCCTTTTCTTCTCAAGCCTTTTTAAAATAGAATCGGTACAGTATGGAAACAGGCCACTTGGCCCAATAAGTCCACACCAACCCTCCACAGAGTAACCAATCCATATGCATTCTCCTACCCTTTTACTCTACTCTATCCAAATCCCTCATGATTTTGAACACGTGTAAAATGTCTTCTTCATCTTCTGTCCTCCATAAAGAGCAGCCCGAGCTTCTTCAAACTATCCACATAGTTGTCCAGTTGCTCATCTCTGGTACCATTCTTGTGTACCTTTTGTGCACCTTCTCAAATCCCTTCCTGAAGCGTGCTGCATAAATACTAGACATGAGGGAAACGCAGGACTGTTTATAACCATTTGTCATAATTTCCTTATTTTGCATGTGACGGTCCTATTTATAATGTTCAGAATCCTAATGATATCTTCAATCTGCTCTGCCAACTTCATAATTTGTGTGCATACACACAATATGTATAAAATGCATTAAATATTAGCCTGGGATCATTTAAGAAAGCATCGGTCATTGTATAAAAATAGTTTAGCTTGTGTATAAAATGAACAAGGAACAATCCAAAATAATTCTGAGTTGGAGGAGGGCTGAGTTCAATGGGCCAAGAGGGCATTTGAGCACAAATCTGGGCAATGTTCAGCTTCAGCTGTACAGTACAGCTTAACATTTCCACAAGCAGGAAATGGTGGCAAAAACAATACTCTAATTCCCTGCATGATGTTGCAAAGGATATGGATTATTGTTCACCCCAGTGAGAACCGTGCTAAATATAAACTGTTCAGAGGGGAAATAAAGAGTAAGGGAGACTGGCAGCTAACTTTAAAAGGGAATCCAAAAGTCATCATTAGTCACAAACAGTGAAAGGGTAGCAAAAGAATGAGTGGGGCCAATGATCATAAATCCCCTGTTTAAACTTCAGCGGGGCAGGGGCCTGGCTGAGGTATTATGAAGAGGAATTTGATGTCCAGTTCATGGTGAAACAAAATGTAATTGGGACTTGGATGAGATGAAGTTTGACAGAATTTTAGAAAGGCTAAAACAAAACAAAATTGCAGATGCTGGAAATCTGAAACAAAAATGAAACTGCTGGAGAATCTCAGCAGATGTCTGGCAACATCTGTGGCGGGAAAGCAGAGTTAATGTTTTTGAGTCCTGTAACCTCTTGAGATTCTCCAGCAATTTATGCTTCAATTAGAAAGGCAGATTGTCATTGAGTGTTGGTAACTGATAACAGCTGAATTGGAGACACCTGAGGGTACAGAGAAAAGTAACATTGAAGCTGCAGTGGTAATATCCACAACACCCTAATCCTGTTCAAATACAGAAATGGAATCAGAGACTGGCGAATCACAACATTTAAAATATTTATATTCAATCCAGCAAACAGATTCATCTTAGTGGTGGGAAAGCTTCTAATGAACTGTAATCTCAGCCTCAAGCAACAATACTGGGAAATCATATGGACTAACTTTATACGCTGACTAGAAAATCTAATGTGTAACATGTTTACCTAAAACATCTGATGAAGGCATATAATTCTGAATGTTCAGTTTTATTGGATATTTAAGCCGGTTTAGAAACATACAAAATAGGAGCAGGAGGAAACTGCCTCTTTAATTGTAGTTGTAAGTGTTTGCTTGAAATGTCTTAATTTGTCCTTGCGTTCAGTTGAAGCTGTGAAACAAACATGGAGTCCAAACTCTGTCCAAATTCTGAGGAAGTTGACAATTTGAGTTCACGAGAAAAGAAAGTGACAGTCAAAAAGTAAGTTTGATCCAATGTACGACCATGTTATGCTTCAGCATGTGTTCAGTCTCTTTCTGAACCTGTGCCAATCTTCAAAGGTTAGGTCTATAGAATGTTGCTTGATTGGAACAACATTTCCTCAATCAATATTATGTGTAGTGAGATTAGTAATTCCCAGGTTATTCCCACATATCTCCCCATGGGATTATACCAACTCTTTCAGGTCATTTCGATTTTCATCTGGAAGGTAACTCAACAGTTTATCCCAGTTTTCCAGAATTTCCTCATTGTTCAATTTAATTTGAGGAATGTCTAATTCACAATCATCTTGATGAGCTTTTGAACAAAATCCATCTCTTCAAGCCACAGAATGGTCACAGAAATAGGTGGAGCAGTAAGCCATTCAGCCCCTTAAGCATGCGCTGCTGTTCAAAATGATGATGGCTGATTATCCAACTCAGTATTCTGTTCTATCATTCTTTGATCCCTTTAGTCCGAAAAAAAAACTATTATGTTTTGGACTTAATCAATTTCTATGACACTAAATTCTAAAGTGTCACCACTGTCAGGGTGAAGAAAAGTTTCCTCATTTTAGTCCAAAATGCCCGAGACAGTCTCCTTAGTCCGTGAGTCCTGGTTCGGGACTCCCCAGCCATGGAGATCATCCTTCCTGGTTATCTAATTCTGGGCATAAACACTGGCCTGTGCTGCATCTTGTGATCTTCGCCTGGGTCATGTATGGGGAGGGTTGTTCTCTGTATTGCCACACTTTGACAGTGCAAGTTAACCTCTTGCTGATAGCAAGCTGGAAGCAAGGTAGCTTTTTGTTGCTAAAAAAGAGATTAGACTGAGTGCTCACTGCCCATATTCAAAAGGGAAGAATGACCTACTGAGGAGAGATATTAGAGAACTTTTTGTCGTTTTAACGGTGGACACTGATAGAAATTACTGACTCCAGTAGAACACACAGGGAATCAGCAAAGGTGACCCAAAGTGCTGATTCCTAATTACACATGTTGCACTTTCCAAATGACAACAGCCCATTGGTTGAAGAAGTATTCTTTTTTTTAAATTAAAATGTTCAGCGATGTATGACACACCTCTGGAGTAGGTGGGACAAGAATCCAAGTCTACTAAATCTAAGTTAGGAATTTAAGCCTACTGACCAAGGGTAGGGAGACTATCATTCTATCATCAGGTGTCTGTTTTGTATCTCATACAGAATTGATGCAATTGCCGTTAATTGCTTCATTAATCCCTGGGGATGTAAATAATAAGCCACTTGTCAGAGCATTGTGTGTTGCTCAGGTGTCACTAAGTTTAATGCTGATCGTTGAGTCGGAAGGTTGAGGGTTCAAGATCTACCTTCGGCGTTAGAATACACTAATTGATACTGTCACGGCAGTGCAATCCTGAGATAATCCTGCACGTCAGATGTATATGATGCATTAAACCAAAGCCACACTGCCCTCTAAAGGGACCCTTATTACTTTGAATTAAAGTGAGATTATATCTGGTGTCCCGGCCAATATTTACCACTCAATCCCGATGAGCAGACCATCTGGTCATCATCTCCTTCCTGCTTTTCTCATGGTATACAAATTAGATATCACATTTCTGACATGTGACTACATGATCAAAAGTGCTTCGGTTGTTGTATCGAACACCTCTGATTGAAAATTGGCTTTGTCAGAACCTGCATGTATTATTACTCAACTTGGCCGTTCATTTTTCACTCTCTTGACCCTCTGTTGTAAGAAAGCACTCCTTTCCAACTTCCACCAAAGGAGAATGAGACAAAGCTCAGTGCTGTAATATTTCGCTTTATACTAACATCTGGATCAAACTGAAATACCATTCAATGCAAATATAAAACGGACTGAACCAGTTTTAAAGGAATAAAAAAAATTGTATTTTTCACCAAAGGAGTGTATTGAAATATTTCAATAGTTCTCATTGTGTCAAGTACAAGCAAACAGTGGAGTCTGTTTCAATCTATTTTATCTTGTCTAAAGAATAGGCTGAGGAAAAGCATTGCAGGCTCTTTAAATTCGAGAATGAGGAAAGGAGTACAGTGTGGAACAGTGACTAACTGCAGGAAAATTATTCTTCAGATTAGAATAGATATGGAGTGGAATATACTAAATGATAGAATGAGAGAAGCTAAAGTGGGATATTGCCAGCGGAATGTTTTATAAGCTTGTTAATATCGGGTCAGTCAGGATCTTATTAAGATGTTATATAAATGTGCAACTTTTCTACTCTGCAAGGGTAGAGAGGGTTTTGCTCTCTATCAAACCTGTGCTTTTCTTTGTTGCATTATTGTATGGAGTTTATTCTCTTAAGTCAATAGCCTGTGCTTTGCCCAAATTTTAAGGGACTCTTACTGACATTGGTGAGTTTCTGTATCCCATGAGGTAGATTCGTTGCAATCAGTAATGGAAAATATAGCAGATCAAATATATTATTGTTAATTGTTATTACATCTTTTAACATGGATAACTATGTGCTGTTCTATGAACCTCAGGATTTAAAAGCCTTTTCAGTGGAGCCACTGCTGACTTAACCAATGCGCTATTCTGGCGGACTCACTGATACTGAAACCTCTATAATCTGGGACAACGATGAAATAGAAACTGACTGGAACTGCAACTTATCAAGAAAGCTAGTGATCAGCGAGAGGTTGGGGCCGAAGCTCAGAATAGAGAGGCACTGCAAACCCAAACACCAATTGACACAGCTTCTGGAGATGAGTTCTGCACTATTCGGTTCTGATCTCTGTGGTTTGTGGAAAAAAATGATGTCTGCGAGAAGACAACTACAAAGCTCTCTTGCGATAATGTGACACAGAATCAAGTGAAATTTTGAGTTCTCCTTATGGGCTTCTTTCATCCTTTCAAGTGGCAGCTGAATTTGGTGATCAGGTATCAGTTACTATCAAATTGGATGAAATCTTGATAGTGATTCCTTTATTTACATTTCCCTATCTCTGAGGTTTGCCCCATTTCTTTATTAAAGAGCCAATGGGTGTGAGATCTTTTTAGTGCTGTCCATAGGATAGCCGTGCTCCTGCCACTGTGTAACTTCATATTGATATCTGCCTTTAAAAACAATCTGAATCTATGGTCACATACTGAGGTCGTAACTAACCGGGGTTCATAATAGAATGACTAATTCTTCAACTGCTGCAAACCAATGTGGGCTAGATTTTCAAACTGTCATTATCACAAAGGTGCTTTTGGTGCCACATTCAGTATTCAGAATGACAATGAGGTTTTCTGTTAGTGCAGAATTTCTCTCTATTACTTTAAATAATAGTGTGCTGTGTGTATGTGCATGTGGTTTGTTTCTATTTATTTCTGTTCCTCAATGGCTTTGAAATTGTTGTTGTATAGGATCAAAGGCAGATTAATGTCTCCACAAGGACATTGTTGCTGGTTTTCCTCTGAGACCAGTGCAGAACTTTACCAGTTCATTGTAGGCCTGATACATTATAGTTAAGTTTCACCTCTGCCAGCTGGTACAACATGGAAATTTGAGTATTGATGAAAATAAAGTTTTTTTTTTATTTAAGTCTTTAATATTGTACTTATCAGGACACTCTCAAGAATTCCAATGGAAAGGGAGAAAGCATTTAATCTGTCTGGGTAATGAGTGCTGATTGGTAAAGGCATGGAGAGTGGACCAGGTGATGGTTGGCAGTTAACTGCCAATGCTTGTTGTGATTCGACTAAATTGGTGATGGCCATTCTCTGCCTCATTTGGCATGACAATACCTTGACCACTTAGGTAACCTGCCAATTGAAAACATAACAAAGTTCAGTTGTCAACTGTCCATTACCATCTGACCAGTCCATTTTTCCATTGGGAACATCTCGGTCAATCATTGTGCACTTTCCAAAACATCAGAACTCTTTTCTTGTTCAGTATAAAATGCTGTTTCCCTTTATGTCAAAATATTTCTGTATTTGCAAACAATCGTTTGAATTTGGGAACCTTTTGTTAATGGAGTATCCAACATCCAGCTAATATGATTAAAATGGAATCTAGTTTTCGAATTTGAAATGATTTAACCCCCTGACAAGCCCACTTTGTTCATGAAGATCCTCTTTGAATATTATATCAGTCTGGCTGTTGAAAGACAGCTTTGGAAAGTTGTTTACTTTGGTCAATTTCTATTTAATGAATTGCTGAAACGGTGCAAAATGCATTCTATTGCATTTACAAAACTAAGATATCTTGTGAAATCAGGAGATGTGCACAGTGCAAATAAAAATCCCATTTACTGCTGGCCTGGACAAGACTGGTAAACTTCAACTTGTGCTTATAGAGAAAGGACTGAGATCTGAAGTGGCTCATTATCATCTAATGTATTGAGTTTAAACTTATGTCTATCTCAAAATTCTTCAAAGCCTTGATCCACGCTGTCTCTTGTACCCCTTATATACACACTCTGTTCTTTGGTTCTCTGATTGCTTTATATCTTTTTGTCCATGAGTATGGCCAAGCCCCCTTAATTAGCTGTACTTTACTGATAAACTTCCTCAGATGCCCTCTGGTACTCATTCTCTCTTTGAAAGCCTGCTTAAAAGCCGGTTTCATGTTTTTGGTCTTGGTCCTAACTCTTCTGATACATGCCAATAAACTTCTCCTGTTTGGCATTTGGTGCATCCTTTTCTAGTTTGGAAGGTCAAACTCGAATAAATATAGGGTTAAAGACAGGATTCTTGGCAGTGTGGAGGAACAGAGGGATCTGGGTGTGCAGTACATAGATCCCTCAAAATTGCCACACAAATGGATAGGGTTGTTAAGAAAGCGTTTGGTGTTTTGGCTTTCATTAACAGGGGGATCGAGTTTGAGAGCCGCGAGGTTTTGTGACAGCTCTACAAGTCCCTGGTGAGACCACACTTGGAATATTGTGTCCAGTTCTGGTCGCCCTACTGTAAGAAAGATGTAGAAGCTTTGGAGAGCATTCAAAGAAGGTTTACCAGAATGCTGTCTGGACTGGAGGGCTTGCCTTATGAAGAAAGTTGGAATAAGCTCAGACGTTTCTCTATGGAGAGAAGGAGGAAAAGAGGAGACCTGATTGAGGTATACAAGATAATGAGAGGAATAGATAAAGTCAATAGCTAGACACTTTTCCCCAGGGCAGGATTGACTGGTACAAGGGGTCATATTTTTACGATATTAGTAGAAAAGTATAGAGGAGACGTCAGAGGTAGGTTCTTTATGTAGAGAGTTGTGAATGCATGGAATGCATTGCCAGTGGTGGTGGTGATGGAAGCAGAGTCATTAGGGACTTATAAGCGACTGCTGGACATGCTCATGTTTAGCAGTGAGTTGAGGGGTGTGTAGGTTGTTATTATATTTTACATTAGGATTAAACCTTGGCACACCATCGTGGGCCAATGGGCCTGTTCTGTGCTGTACTTTTCTATGTTCTATGTTAAAGCATCTCATAAATGTGAGTATTTAATGTCCACTTTGGCAGATTTAATTGATTCTAATTGGAATGTAACTGCCAAAGCTTTAGCAAAATTGAATCAGCAAACAGCTTCAAACTGTGCACACATCCATCATATAACATTGCTGCTCCACATTAACTTTTCAAATGCACTGCTCCATTCCAAATAGCGGACCACCCATTCCCATTCATAGAAATTTGTTTCTGATGGATGGAAGTGGTTGTTTCGGTACTTCTGCCATTTTTATTGAACTCATCTCAAGTTACACTTTAGAATTTAACACTCAGGACAAGACTGTTTGTGTTAAGCTTTATCAGTTTTGACCAGTTTGCCAGCTCTTCATGTTCTTGAATATTGGAATGGGACTGGGTTCTAACAGCCCTCTAGGGACAGGCTGCAGGTCATTAGGTGGATAATAATAAGGGAAGGAAGGGGTTTCAGTGGCTCTCATATTTCCACCTCCATAGTATTTTATTGATCCCAAATTAGGGATAGGATGGCCACTCAGGTGGTCAATGTAGAGTCTGTTCCCGCCAATGCTGGCAGTGTGTTAGCAGTAGGTGGGGTCTACATTGTGTGGGAGACCTCCTCCTGCATCCTAGAGACACGCCTGCAGGATGTCCCTCCTAATGAAGTACCTTATGGCTCACAACAGGGTATCCCATCTGCATACTGGAACAGTCTCCTGTCCATGGTGGCGATCATTACGGGAACTGGAAATCAGAGTAAGTCAGTGAAAGAAGCCGTGAGGGCTAGAGTGTTCACAAGATTCCCAGGACCAGGTTGGCAGGTCCTACTGAGACCATTAATAAGTCATTAAGATCCCCCAATTGGTGCATGGACACTGGGTTACTCCTACTCCTAGTAAGAGTACTGTGATTGCTGCTGTTTCAGTGCTATCAAGCAAATCGTGAAGTGTGGCCATGTGATAAAATCATTTACATTCAGTGCTGAATACTTGAGACTTTTTTGTGAGAAACTTTATAATTCTTCTCGATGTTCTTAATACACTTTTTGTTTCATACAATGGTGATTTTGTACATAGGATTACAGAGGAAATACAGACCATTTGGCACAATCAGTTCATGCCAGCGCTTATGTTCCACTCAAGATGTTTCACATCTTTCCTCATCTAAATGGCCCATTGTAATTCTCTATTCCCATCCCTTCAAAGTGTTCGCCTTGAAATACATCTAAACAATTGATTTCTTCTATTCCGTCTGGTCACATATTCCCCGTTCTCATCATTCTTTCAGTGAAGAGGTTTCTTCTGAATTCCCTTTTGGATTTCTTGAGGTACTGTCTTATATTGACAGTCTCTAGTTACGTTCTACCCAGTAGTGAAATGTTTTCTCTGTACCTTCTCTTTTCAAAACCTTTCATAATTTTAGAACTGTCATCCTTCTTTTCAAGAGAGAAGTGAACAGCGCAACAATTCTTCCTTGATATACACAGCCAGAAACTTGTGTAGCATTCTTATAAATCTTCTCTTCACTCTCTCTCATATATTCTATAATATGTCAACTCGAACCGCAGGCAATACTATTAATTATAGTCAAAAAATTTCTATAGTGACCCTACTTTCAAATGTATCCCTTTAGAGATAAAGTTTAGAGCCTTGTTTGCATTTTTATGGCCTTTGGAACTTGTGGTGAAATTGTTAGTGACTGATGTAATTGTCTGAAATCCCTTTGTTTGTCTCCCTCACTTAGATGTGCATCTTTGAATAAATGACCTGCACATTATTCCGACCAAGATGTAACACTTTATGTTTATCTGTGTGGATCTTCATTTGCTAATTATTTGAACATGCCGTAAATTAATTAATGATCTCTTGCAACTTCTTGTAGTCCTCAGAATTGGCTACATTTCAACATTCCTTTCTAATTTGGTGTCATTGAATTGCTAATTCTTTTTCTCGTAATTAGATACAATATTAATTTGCAGTTTTACTTTATTTTGTTTTGAGTTTTTAGAGAGGTGCAGTAATCCACACGGTAACTATAACAACTAAATGTAGAATGACAGATAGATGAAAATTATTACACACACAGGACTAATTAATAGACTCTATTAATTTCAAGGTCAAAACAGGGAATTATTTGTTACACGAATGATATGGTGAGATTATCCGTAGTGCAATCACTTTTGTCCATTTCTTTTTTGTTGCAGTTTATTTCCCCAGGTCTTTCTGTGCTACTGGTATGAAATTGAAAAGGCACCCATCCTCCATTTTAAACTAAATGATAATAAAAAAAACAGGGTTTATATAAAATGTAACATGATTTATGAAACCATCCCTCTAGGCTTATACATATTCACAGCCATGTAGAGTATATAGGGAGAGGCTGAAAGAGCTGGGGCTGATTTTCCTGGAGCGTTGGAGGCTGAGGGGTGACTTTATAAAGGTTTATAAAATCATCAGAGGCATGGATACAGTGAATAGACAAGGTATTTTTCCCTGGGGTGGGTGGAGTCTCATCTAAACCTCGTGAGTATAGGTTTAGAGTGAGAGGGGAAAAAGTTGAAAGTACCTAAGGAATAACTTTTTCATGCAGGGGATGGTGTGTATGGAATGAACTGCCACAGGAAGCAGTGGAGGCTGGTGCAATTTCAACATTTAAAAGGCATCTGAGTGTGTAGACGAATAGGAGGGTTTAGAGGGATATGGGCCAAGTACTGGCAAATGGGATTAGATTAGTTTAGGATATCTGGTCAGCATGGGCAAGTGAGACTGAAAGATCTGTTTCCAAATTGTACATCTCTATGACTCTATGATCTACCCCTTTGCTCTTAATGTACTAGTCTTAATGTACTAGTCGAATCTCTTTGGATTATCTTTAACATTATCTCCCAAGGTTATCTCATTTTTCCTCCTCATTTCCCTCTTTACAATATCCCTGCACCTCTTGTACTCTTCGGGATTCACTTGATCTCATTTCTCTATATCTAATATACGTATCATTCTTAATCTGAACCAGAGCCTCAATATCTTTATTCCTCCAGTGTTCCCTCCTCTTACCAGCCTTATCTTCACACCAACAGGAACATCACGCCTCTGAACTCTCGTTATCTCACTTCTGAAAGCCTCACTCCTGCCGGCCGTCCCTTGAGCTGCAAACAGTCTACTCCAATCAACCCTTGAAAGTTTTTGTCTCATACTATCAAAATTTGCCCTCGTCCAATTAAGAACTTTAACTTATATATAATGCCAATCCTTTCCATAAATATTTTACAACTAATCGAATTATGACCCCGGCCCCAAAAAGCTCCCCTCGTAACCATTGAGTCCCTTGCCCTGCCTTATATCACAAGAGTAAGGTCAGGTTTGCTCCTTCTGTGATAGTTACATCTGCATATTAATGAAGAAAATTGACTTTAGCACTTACCAAATTCCTCACCATCCAAGCTCTTAAGACCATGGCTGTCCCACTTTATGTTTGGAAGGTTAAAATTTGCTATTATTACAATCCTATTATTCTCACGTATAAATAAGATCTTTCGACATATTTGCTACTCAATTTCACTCTGACTACTGGGGGGACTATTACAATCGCATCAAAGTAATCATGCTTTTCTTTTTTCTGAGTTCCATCCACATAGCTTCACTCGACCATCCCTCAGAAATCTCTTGCGTTAGAACAGTAGTGATGTTTCACCACAAGAAAAAATGACTCCAATCTCCTTCGAGCTCTTCCTACTTCTGCCGTACCTTTGATGATGGGAGAGGCTTTGAACATAAATTATTCAATTTATTGGTGATGGTTAGTAGCTGAAAATAACAATACAATGGGTGACTTGGGTGATGGGAAATAAAAGGTTACATTGTGTGGAAGGAAAATTCTGGATAGAAACAAGAATTTTAAAAAAACGAACTCCATTCTGTCTGCCCAGGTCTTGCCTAAACCGCTCTACCTCCAGATTACTTTCCTTTTATTTGATGAGTTCAAGTTAATCTCAGCCGCTGTTTTGAACTTGTTAACCATTTGTTAACGGGTGTTTGCCGTTTCAGAATGTAGGTTGCCTTATCGTGTACGTTCTCAGAGTTCAGTGTTTGGAGTCCTTGTTGGTTCAACCTGTGCTTTGGTCTATAATGCAAAATTACAGAAAAATATTAATAGCAATTTAAAATAAAATGTTAGGATATTGGAAGAACAGCTAAGAGCTTCAAAGCTTGACAGACGGCTTGTGGGTAAGGACATGGAAAGCAGCAGGGTTTCCAGAACTTCTCATCTCTGCCTTCCCTGATCGAAATCAACCTGTGATTTATAATTGTTGAGGATTGTTATTCATTAATATCGATGTATCAGATAGATCTCAGTCTCAGGGAGGGGTGACCTGCTTCTTTGTTTTGTGATGAACTCAGGGGAACATACAATAGTAAGGGAGTAAACCCAAAGGAGTGCAGGAGCAGAGGATCCCCTGTGTGTATGTGCACAAATCAGGGAATGTACCATGATACATGGACAGAAGAGCAAATAAACCCTACTTCATCACCCTACGCTGTAGAGAACAAACACAAAGCAATTATGTTAAACTGAAATAAAAAGTCTCTTGTCTCACCTGGAATGTTGCATCTAGTTTCAGGTGCCACGTTTTTGAAAAAAATGCAAAGTTATGAGGTTGGGTGCGTGACTGATTCACAACACTATTCCCGGGATGATACACCTCACCAACTCTGAGAAATTGGGACTGTTCTCCTCTGCTGATAGTTTCCAGACTCTGTGACCAGTTGCTGTGATTGGTTCCCAATTCCGTCTTGCGTCATATGGACCTCAATGGCTGAATATTTCAGGTACTCATGAGCTGTGCCTTGCCTGATCACAGCACCCACTGATTTATTATTTTTGAGGGTTGCTGTTCAGTAATATGAGATCTCAGTCTCATTCCCTGGGATTTGACAGGTATGGTGTGTCAAGTAGATCCCAGGAATTGTGCTCCATGAGATTTATGTGTGAGAAAAACTCCAGTTCTGAGAATCCGCCCTTGGATTGTGCACGTGTTGTGTCTGAATACCTGACTGAACGTTGACATTTTTGGCTGATGAATGTTTCGTTGGGCGCTTTAGGTGGTGATTTCTGCATTACTAACCCAGGCTGCCCTGACATTGGGAGTACTTTTAGTTTAGACAGTGTAGAGTAAACTTTCAAACTCCGTTGTCTGCCTTTTTTCGGCTTCTGGTGGAGCCTATAACATTATCATTAGGTGACCCGAGGCCGTGACCCTTGGTGCATGAGCGGAAATGTTCTCCAATCATTCTGCCTCTGGAGTGTTCCATCAGGCATATCGTGTGAAAGATGTATTTACATTAGTGGGCTGCATGGTAGCGCAGCATTAAACTAAATGACTGGATAAAATACAACCAAACAGAACAAGCGAAAGTATTTGGCTGGGAAAGGAGTAGGATGTGGGAAAGTGTATTATTACTGACTGGCCTTGAAGAAAGAATTAAGCAAACTCAAGGTTCGTGCATATTCATTAGAGATTTATTAACCATTTCAGAAAGCATTTTTATCCAAAAGGTTGATGTAAAAGCTAACAGAAGTGAATATAATGGCTGGATGCCACATTGAGACGAGAACACATGCGCTGTGAGCTGGGAATTTTCTGTACATCAGTAACAGTCACAAGAAAGGGAATACAAAGGCTCATCAGAAAGGGTAGGCAACCATTCTGAGTAAGGAACAAATAAAAACAAAACAAACGGGCTTCAAACAACTGGGAAGCTACAAATTCTTCCAACCACAACCATCTCAAAGATATCAAAGTAAAAAGGAAAATCCATCAATAATTGTCTCAGTTACAGGCTGATAAACTGAAGTAATCTCACTGTTCGAGTCAGCAACAGGACAGATTGGAGATTGGGAATTCGGAGACCTTGATAAGCAGATCAGGAAAATCAAAGGGGTCCACAACTCATTCACTTAACCTGGAAAAGAGAGAGAAAGCAATGACGCAGATATTTATGATCAGGGACTTTCAGATATAATGTTTTTTTCAATGGCACACTTAGAGATTTCACAAAACCTATTGGGCTGCTTGGCGTGAGAAAGATGTGATTATTCTCACCTTCACCAGAGTGACGGCAGCGCTGTAGAAAATACTCAGGAAGAACAAGGTGATGAACGTGGAAGCAGTTGTCCAGATGTTGCTGTTATCATCCTCATAGTCTTCAATCCAAGTGCGATCTATTGAATCTATGAATATAAAGCCGAGAGAACGCATTTAGATTGTTTATTGATCCAGATCGATCTATCTGCATCCAAGTCATGTAATTGGAGACCATTACATCTTCATAAAGCAGTCAGGGATTTCTCAAGTGTGACTCTTATCTGTATCTATTAGTGCATTATTGACTCTCAGCAAGAAATTACAAATACTAACTGCACATGTTCTTTCTTCATTGTCCATGTCAGAACGTTTTAAATTATTTTTCTTTTCATCTATTATTTAAGGATATTATTATTTGAGGAATGCTTATTACGAATGATGATTTTAATTATATCATTATATTTTAAATATAGGCTGTGACAGCACTTTAGTTGAAAATTGTGGCCATCACTGAATAAAAGTTCAAATGTGATTCGCATCTTTTTGTATTGGTGACCAATTGCTTGGCAAATCATGAATATAATTTTCTTCTTGTATGATTTGGGGCGGCACGGTGGCGCAGTGGTTAGCACTGCTACCTTACAGCGCCAGAAACCCGGGTTCAATTCCTGCCTCACTGTGTGGAGTTTGCATGTTCTCCCCCTGTCTGTGCAGGTTTCCTGCGGGTGCTCCGGTTTCCTCCCACAGAGTCAAGATGTGCAGGTCAGGTGAATTGGCCATACTAAATTGCCCATAGTGTTAGGTAAAGGGTAAATGTAGGGGTATGGGTGGGTTGCGCTTCGGCGGGTCGGTGTGGACTTGTTGGGCCGAAGGGCCTGTTTCCACACTGTAATGTAATCTAATCTAATTTAATAAGTGACATCACAGTCAGGACATTGCTTCATATTTTAGTTTGTAGGATCTGTATATTTAGGAATAAGTTTTTGTACGTGTGTCCCTTAATTTATTTGATCTCCTGCTTGGTGTGTTTGGTTTCCCTTTAATGTTTGTGTATGTCGTTATGAGAGTCTCTTACTTCACTCTTGCCCATGTTGGAGACTGTGCATGAATAAACATATTCCTGTTCCTTTACTGCTGGTGTGCTCATGTGTTTGTGCACCTAAAGTTTGGTCTTTTCACATTATGTAAGCATCATCATGCTAATATGCCACTTCGTTGCTGCCTATGCTTATCTTGTAATGTCTTTGTGAGTGTTCACTTTTCATTAGTGCTATCTAAAACGTGTGCTTATGTGTCTGTTTCAGATCCTACCTAAACTAGGTTATTTTCATGTTTATGCTTAATAAATGTTAGCATGCAATGTTATGTTTTGATGGATGTTTATATTTATATGATGATGATTGCTTGTGTGGCAATCTTTCCCAAACCATCTCCTGATCAGCTTGTTTGTGCTATTGTTTGTGGATGCTTGCTGATCCTTGTGCCCATTATCCTTATTTAATAAACGCCCCTCTATTTGTTCATCTATACACTTGTGTGTCTGCATGTGAGGCTCTGAATTTGTGTGTGCGTGTGACATTGTATACATGCTGATCAATGTGGTTTAAAAATAACTAATTAAGCTGCTTCTGTCATTGTATGTTTGTGATTCTGAAAATGGGAAAATAATGATGTTAATGTTTATCTCTGTGCACTTACGTGCCTGTGTGAGTTGACATGTGGGAGGACAATTTTCAGATTTTGTATCTGTGTGTTCATGTGTGTATGTCTGTCCGCATTGTGCTGTATGAATGTATATGTATTCATGCCCATTTGTGTGTTACCGTGAGTCTATGTTTCTCATGGTTATGTGTGAGTACTCCTGTTCATTTGTGCAAAGGATTTTCTTTTGGTGTGTGTGAGTTTTTGTATGAGCTTAGGTGAGTGTTCAAGTACCACTTGCATGTGTGGCTCTGTGCGAGTATGCGTGTGTGACATCTTATCTAAATGCACATTTGAGTGTGCACATAAATATGTGTCTTTAGGTGAGAGCCCGTATATGTGTCATTACGTGTGTATTTGCGATCATCTCTCTGTATCTGTTCTTATACCAGACTGCAATTTTTATTATTCTAATATATTGTTCTAATTTTAATGCATTGCCCATAATTAGATTTTGACCTTGGTGTTGCAGGAAACATTTCCCATCCTTGTGCAGAGATAAGCGTTTTTTGAGCAACTCTTCTGTTGCAGTGATAGAACTTCTGTCTCTGAGAGAAAAGGCGTGAGTTCAAATCCCCACTGCCCCACAGATAACATTTCTGAATATGTTTATTAGAAAATGTCTACTTGTGTTCTGTATGTGAAACAAAATGATATCAGGTATTCGAATACCAGAATTGATCCCATGTGCTCCAGAAAACTGAGACAAAACTATGGAATTCAAACTGGGACGATGCCAACACCACTTTTGGATTATGGGAATCAATGTTAATCATTTGTTAACAGAGCCAAGCGTGCCTAACATGCTTCAAAGATATTGTTTTGCATGGAAATGTTAATTCTTTGGACAGTAAGCAAGTAGCTGACTGTCCCTGTTAGCAACTGGGTTACATTACAGAGGACATCCACCATGAAAACTCTGCACAGGGAGCAAGAGGACAGACCATTCATCGTTCCCCTCTCCTCTGCTCCACTACAACTTATCTGTTGATTCTCTTTGGTGTGAAAGTGAAGATACATTCTGTCAACTCATGCGCTGGCGCATGATCCCTGGCAGTTCCCCAGAAACAAAGGTTACATTCAAACTCTTCTGCACTCTTTACGATTGGTATGTTCCAATCAAATTTAATTTTAAAGTGTCTTAAATTTACATTTCCAATTGGTGCAATTTGGCAGTTTAAAACTGAAATGAATTTTGTAAGAATGTCAAATGGGGGGAATCAAAAACACAAGTTCAAAACTCATGCCATGGCCTTGACATAAAATGGACATTGTCAGATTTGGTCACAGAGGGATTTAGGATGAATAAGGTACTTGGTGGAATCCTGCAATGAGTGAGCTTTACTCTGTCTCTGACCCAGGGTGTATCTGAGCTGAGAACATTAACTGCACAAGACACTCATCCTAAACCTGTTAATAATCCACTTTAACTACACAGATGGAATGTAAGTCAGAGTGAGAAACAACTAATTCAGTATTTAACTCACAACTGGAGGAAAAGAAACACTTCATTACTTCTGTTGAATTATCAAATGCAACTTTGAGATTTTTATTGACATGAATTAACAGTGTCCATCAGTGCAAGTGAAATGTTTACAAAACTTGGTTTACCACTGGATTTATCGACTGTTCTGTTGATGATCTTCAATGGAATCGCTTCATGTCCCACCACACAGGAGTAAGAAGCACCGCTGGCCCACTCCTCCGCTGTAATGGATAACAGGCTGGACATGGAGAAGGAGGTGTTGTCGCTATCCGCCATCACCTCGGTGTTCTTGTAGTTACTGGGATTCACCGGCTTGTCATTGTTTGTCCACTTGACTAAGATCTCTCGGGGGGAGAAACCTCTCACTAAACAGGTGAGGGAGAGAAACCTCTGAGCGGAGATTTCTTCTGTTGGTGGCAGGAGGACCGACACTGATGGCTCCAGCGGATTAATCACTGCAAAATATTTGAGACAAATATAAATCAACCAAAAAAAATCCTGAACCAATATCACAATTTCACTAAATATTAAAATGCGTCATGTTTAATTTGGGATTTATTCACTTTCGTTTTTTAAAGGAGCAGTATGGTACACATTCTGTTCAGTAAAAAAAAAAGAAAGTTTAATGTGAAAGTTGCCTCCATGTTTCCAGCCCACAACGAGGACATTCTGTCCATTTGTCATTGCTGATGGTGGCGTCACAACCCAGGCATCTTCCCACCTTATCTGACTTAATCAGAATACAATATCCTTTGGTCCATCTTTTTCTGAATCAGCTACTTAGCTATCCTGCCTTCAGATGCATCATTAATGCCCCCAATGGTGTTGGTTCATTTCCAATCAAAGCCTGTCATTGATGGAACTGGATCCGGATTACACATGGGATCCTTTGTGCTTTAATCTCACTGCTCACCTTTCTCCTTGTGGATGGAGTCTCTCAGCGGAGTCGGTAGATTCTGATGGTACACCACACATTCAAAAGTAACACCACTCAGCTAGGCTTCAGTAGAAATGTCTAATTTGCTGATCACGCTGTCGGGATTCTGTCCAGGCTGCTCAGCAATCTCTGATTTCAGAGGCTTCTTTTCTTGTTTCCAGGTCACGTTGACTCCAGAAGGAAGATTGGACACAACGCAGGTTAACGTCACCGTCGCCTCCAGTAAGACTTGTTCTACTGGCGGTGGGAGGATTTTAACGGTGTTAGGGTGGCACTCGGTATCTTCTATGAAACAAAAATCAAAGTCAATGAAAAATGCCCCTTTCTGATACAAACAGCCAATCTTCAGATTACTCCTTCACAGGGTGAAGACACCACCTTCAAAATGGCAACTCCAACTATTCTGAAACGATGCTTACCATTGTTGATGTATTTTGATCTGTGAAAGCATTTGTGATTACCTATAACATACCCTGTGTAATTATTCCTAAAGAACACTGGCTTTGTAACAAGTGAAACCTGCGAAAAAAGTAAAATCATCGAAGATACCATCATGTAACCCATGGAATGACCTTTCTTTCGGAGTTGTCTCTCACTGAAGACCATCTATTGATACTTGTGACAAGAGTAATCTGAATAGAATGAGTTCATTTCCATGTTCATAACCCTTAGGTGCAAGTGCTGCTGGTCACACTGACTGCCAAATAACATCCCAAATTTTGGACAGATTATAATAAATAATAATTATTCTCTTTGCAGAGTTCTAAAGTGTTACAGGAGCGGTGAACAGCCATGGAAATTCTGTTCATTATATTTAACGTGATCAAAAATACTTTGCGTTATTGGTGTGATGTCATTCTCTAATTTATGTCATTGCTCCTCGTGGGCTGTGTTTGGAGTAGATCTGAAAACAAGACACTGAGTACAGCATTGGATATCGAGAAGGACACCCGTCTCCTTAAGTCTTTCCCTCCATTCAGTTAGTTCATAACTGGTCTGTACTTTCACTTTATTTACCAAGCTGCATTTTTTAATTTCTTCATAGAGCAGGGGAGAAAAAAAACCAAAAGTGTCTTAAATTAATCTACAAACTCGATGGAAATGTGCACTAATTTTATAGACATCCACTACTCACTGTGTAAACATCATCACCCCAAACCAGGCTAAATCAGCCTGTCTCGAGTTCCTAGTTCATTCATCCCTATATCCCTATTGTAGCATTCCCACCAGAATTTATTCTCCTGCCTCATCCACTAATTACAGAGAGCATCTTAAAGCAGCTCAGTGAGATCACATTTATCCCAGTTCATCAAATGTGATACCCACTTGGTCTGTGGTCTGATCCCATAAATGAAGTTAAAGAGCTCAGTACCAGATAAAAATCGATGTCGTACAATGTCCAACCAACAGGTCATTCCTGAGCAGGGAATGAAGCATTGAACGCATTTTGATTTATTCTCAAGTAAGGGTCACTGCATATTTTAACCACGTCAATTTGATAGAGGATCAGAATAAGGCTGTTCGGCCAATCCAGAGTTTAGATCAGAATGATGCTGGAATAGCACAGCAGGGCAAGCAGCATCCGACGAGCAGGAAAATCGACATTTCGGGCTAAAGCCATTCTCCTGCCTTCTCCCCGTACTAAACAAGAGCCGATCTATCTCTGACTTGAATACACACAATGGCCTGGCCACCACAGCCCTCTGCAGTAACATGTTCCACAGACTCATCACCCTCTGGCTGAAGAAATTCCTCCCCATCTCAGTTCTAAACGGTGCCCCTTTGACCCTGAGACTGTGCCCTTGGGTCCTAGTCTCGCCTACCAGTCAAAGCATCTATTCCACATTCACTCGACCTCAGTCTCTCAGTATTTTCTATGTTTCAATCAGATATCTCTCCAATATCCCCCCTCCACCACGAACTTATCCTTGAAGCGGCTACCAAGCAAGGATTCAGCAATCTGAATGCCTCTCCCAGCATGGTCAAGCAACAAACTATTTAACAAAGCTCACTGTCTATATATCTATCTTCAACAGAGAGGAAACATGATTTTCTGACTTGCCAAAAGGTTGAATTATGAGCAATGCTAATGTAACACTCAAACTGAAAAGAGATACGTGGCATGTTGGGAAATGAGAAGCTGTACCGTGCTGTTTACTACGCCTGATAAATTAGTGTGTTCGATTCACATCAGAGTTCAGAATGATTTGTAGCTCTCTCAGTGTGTGTCTCTTACCCTGGAGTGCGGTGATGTTTTTACTTTGAATGTTCTCTCCATTGGTGACCTGGCAGGTACAGACGGCGCTGTTGAACCATTCACCATAAGGGACCATCAGCCGACTCCTCACTGAGAAGTTCCCGTTTGCCTCACACACGGGAGACGTGAAGAAGCCAGAATCCAAGGGTCGGCCATTTTTCAACCAACTCACGGAGATTGACTTCGGATGGAACTCGATGATTGAACAGACGACGGTTGCAAACTTGCTGCTTGCGATTTCTTCACTGGAGCTCACAGTTAGGAGAAGGGTTGGTTGGAGAATATCTGGACCTTTAGGAAACACATCGCATACATTATCCGACGAATTTCATAACAAATACAATCAGTTCTCATATATCAAGGTTTCTTGTGGTTAATGGATACAAGAATCATAATTGTGCAGAGTGCTGGAGAAGCTGGGATCCACACAGAAAGATCAGCAGGACAATGTGAAAGGCTAAACTTAGAGGACACAGCAAGGGAGTCAAGGAGGCACAGAAACTATAGGCCGGTAACATCAGAAGGGAGATAGCAACGTTGGATGGTATTCGTTTTAATGACAGAGCCTGATGAACAAGGCAGACGAATTACTGGCATAAATGAAGAAATGGTGCCGTTACTATCATGGAGACATATTGAGAGCCGGGCAGGAGTGGCTATTCAATATTCCAGGATTTAGTGCCTTCAGGCGAGACAGGGAAAGATGGAAATTGATGGGGGCGGGGGTGTGCGGTACAGAATGTTGTTTCTGTCGCAATTCTGACAAGAATATTTTAGGCTGTAAAGAGAAATGAAATCATGGATACCTCCTTGAACAAAGGCAAATGGACAGTACTTCAAAACCAAAACACAGCAAACATAACTACTGGGAGAGCACGATAGTACTTACTATTGGTCCAAAAGACCAAATGCAAACACATGGGCAAATTTCAGAGACATGTAAATTAAATAGGGGAATGAGAAAAGAGGTTTTTAATTTCGTCAGCATAGGCTTGGATATTCATTTTGTCAAAAATTTAGAGGGAGCACAATTCTGAAAATGCCCCGAGGAGAATATTTGAACAAAGTATGTGTTTAAAACAGAGAATTTTAATCCAGACCTTGCAAGAGAGGGGTGAACCTGAACTTAACGTTAGGGAATGAAGTGGACCCAGTGGGTAAAACACCAATGGTGGAGCACTTTGCAGACAGTGATGGTAAATCAGTTGGATTTCAGATTGTACTGCAAAGGAATAGAAATTGGCCCAAAGTTCTGAAAAGGGGAAGGGCAATTTTAGTAAGATCAGGTAATGACTTGACCAGAGTGGACTGGAAGCTGTCACTTATTGGTAAATCTGAGTCAGAGCAGTGTGACACATTTAAGAAAGAGATAGGAAAATCACAGGGAGGACATTTCCCAGGAAGCCACTGCGTGGGACCAAGAATTCAGCGGGCTCTGGACACCAAAGGGCATGGAGGGGTAGATAAAGAGAAACAGGGAGGCTTCCGGTCTATACTGAAATCTCAAAACAATAGAAACTAATATGGAGTACAGAACGTGCAAGGGGGAGTTTGAAAGACAAAGGAATTAGAAGAGCAAAAGGGACCATGAGAAAATAATAGCAGTCAAAATAAAGGAAAATATTTTTAAAGTTACAGGCTCATTCATAATAAAAGAATTATTCGGGAAACAGTAATGCCCAGTAAGTGTTATTATTGGAGTCGAGCCAGTGGATTAGGTTGCGGTCATAACGAATGTGTTGTGTCAGTGTTCATTAGGAAGAGGGACAATGTGGGGACAGAAATCATGGAGGGGTGTTGTGATGTACTTTCAGAAATTAGGACACATGACGTGATGTTCTGTGTTGTCTTGCTGAATGAAAAGTGGTTATTTTTCCAGGGCAGATGAAAAGTATGCGAAGCGGTTGAGCGATGCAAAGGATGAAATAGTTGGGTCGCTGACAATAATTTAGAATTCCTGTCTGGCCACAGCAGTTGTGCCAAGTGAGTGTAGATCAGCCAACGTTGCACTGTTATGCAGGACGAAGGAAGGGATAAATAATGAAAACACAGATCTGTCAAGCTAGTCTCAGTGGTCGGGAAACTATTGAGAAGTGAAATTAGTCTTCATTTGGAAGATAAATCAACAATTTTCAGCACGGTTTTATTGAGAGGAAGTCATGTGTAACAATTTGATAGTAGTTTTCATAGAGATAACTCGATGTCCATGATGATAGCAATAATCAGAGCCAATGGGATCCGAGTTAATTTGACAGATTGGATCTAGAACTGGCTGAGTGATGGGAGCAGGGGATAATAGTCATCGGGTGCCTGCGTGACTGGAAATCTATGTCTCCTGGTGTTCTGTTGGGATTGGTGTTGATTTCCGTGCAATTTATCTTACATACCAATGATTGAGACTCAAATTTAGGAGGATTAACCAGTGAATTCACAGATGAAATGAAAACTGTCATGTTGGTAAGTCATGAGCATAATGGCTTTAGATTGCAGGAGGATATAAAAGGGTTGGTTGTGTGTGAAGAGAAAAGTTGCAAATGGAAATTATTCTGAATAAATGTAAGGTGAAGAATCGGCAGAAGAATCTGTGAGGTATGACTTTTTGAATGGTGGAACCCTGGAAAGGCCTGAGGATCTTTGGTGCATGTACCCACCGATCCCCTATTGTACTGTATCATCTGGATAAAGAGGCTAAGAAAGTGGGAGGATATTTGCTTTTCTTAGCCTAGACATTGACAATGAAGAATGGTGAGATGATACTGGAACTTAATAAAACACTGGTTAGGCCATACTGAAGCGTTGTGTGCATGTTATCGAAGGAATGCGATTACACTGAAGGCAGTATTGATGAGATTTGCCAGGATCTTGCCTGGGTTGGAGGGTTTTAGTTATGAAACTAGTTTAGATACACAGTGGTTTTCCTTGGAGCAGAGGAGAATTAGGGAGAAGATTATCATGATGTCTCGAATTATTTTAGGCATAGACAGGGTAAACTGGATGAAACCTTTCCCCTTGATGGAGAGATCAATGCCTCAGGGGCACAGGGTGAAGGTAAGGCCAAGAGCTTCCAAGTGGATCTCAGGGGAAAACAAAATCAAACAGAGGGTGGTGTTAGCCTGGAGCTCAGCACCTATAAGTCACGTAGAGACTGAGCCCCTCATAATAAGTATGAAGGGCAAGCCACACAAGGCAATGGATCATGTGCTGGCACATGAGACTGGAATAGTTAGGTGGCTGTTATTGATAGGCGTGAATTGGGTGGATCAAAGGGCCTTTTTCCTGTGCTGTATAAGGTGAGTCTGTGAAAACGGTTATAAATAATGCCTTATTCATGTTAATCACAGATGATCTGTTTATCTCAGTTCCCACAACACGTACCTGGACATGGCATTACTTTGCTCTTGTGTGACCCGCTGTGTTGAACCTCACAGGAGATTTTGCTGGGGCAATCTACCTCTGACCCGGGCAGGGTTAACTGGCTGCTCAGGGTGTAGGTTCCCTTCTTGTTTCTCACTGATGGGTAAGTCTTCAATCCAGTTGTGATTAGCTCCCCACCTTTCTTCCAGGTTACCTTGGTGACGTCAGGGGAATAGTCCATCGCTAAACAACCAAAGATCACAGAACCGGTGTTGTGCTCCTGACAGGAGGAGACCAGGCCATAAAGCGTGGGGGGAGACGGTGTCTCTACAATAGAATGACCAATTGAGCATGTTAGTTTCTGTTAATTTGACCTTATCAAATGTATCCTCAGCTGTAAACGTTTGCAAGTATGCTCCCGCTGAAGTTGACAGCATAACTGGGGTTTATTTTTGTTTCCTACCAATTGCTGACCATGGTCATTGGTTCCCTCTTTCGAAACATGCCCTGTTTCTATTACCACATAATTTAGGAAGAAGAACATCCTGATCCTACCCCAGCAACTGTTTGAAGATCTCAAGAACTGACACTTTCACTGGATTGCTGTGAAGAGCAGAGATGTTTCACAAAAAACAAACCAAGGAAATGCAGATTCATCGAAATTCTACAGTGTGTGCAAACAGGCCATTTGGCCCAACAAGCCCACACCCACCCTCTGAAAAGTAACGCATCCAGACCATTCCCCTACCCTATTATGCTACAGTTAACCCTGACTAATGCATCTAAACTCCCAACCACTGAACACAACATTTGCAATTCCCCAAACTTGCACATCTTTGGACTGTGGGAGGAAACGCACACAGACATGGGGAGAAAGTGCCAACTCCACACAGACAGTCACCCAAGGCTGGAATGGAACCCGAATCCCTAGCACTGTGAGGCAGCAGCACTAACCACGGGACCAGCGTGCCACCCCACTAGGTACCGTGCTGCTGGAAATACCCAACAGCTGGCAGTACCCCCGGAGAGAAATCAGAGTGAATCATAGAACATAGAACATTACAGCGGAGTACAGGCCCTTCGGCCCTCGATGTTGCGCTGCCCTGTCATACTAATCTGAAGCCCATCCCACCTACACTATCCCATGTATGTCCATATGTTTGTCCAATGACAACTTAAATGTACTTAAACTTGGCGAATCTACTACCGTTGCAGGCAAAGCATTCCATACCCTTATTACTTAATGAGTAAAGAAACTACCTCTGACATCTGTCTTATACCTATCTCCCCTCACTTTAAAGTTGTGTCCCCCCGTGTTTGCCGTCCCCATACTTGGAAATCAGGCCCAGTGAGCCTTCCTCACTTATCAATGCAAGGCAGAATGTTCTCTCTGGGAGGAAGGTCACTGCAGCAGCAGCACAGGCAGGAGCTGAGCACTGGGACTGGGAGGATGGCTGTCACGGCTGAACTCATGCCAATTGGCTGGAAGTTGAAACATCTCATTTACAATTATCTGAATTCTGGAGGCCTCTGAAAAATGGAGGACCATAAGGTTCAGAGACTTTGGAGTGTTACAGCTGAGTATTTACGTAAATATGATTTGAGAAATGAACAAGTAATCTTTAACTTTAATAACTATCAAACTGACACGCAGTTCACCAGCAAACCTCATCTTTCAAACTAACCACTGCACTTACTCTGTCTAGACCAAAATTTCCACTCACATTGACAAACCCTCCCCTGCTATACACCCATTCATGCCCGGAACACACAACCCCTATCACACGAAACACATCCAAGGCAATCCATATTGGTAGTGTCGCTGAGCAGAGAGATCTCGGTGTCCATGTACATAGATCCCTAAAAGTTGCCAGCCAGTTTGATAGAGTTATTAAGAAGGCATACTTTGTGTTGGCTTTCATCGATAGAGGAAATGAGTTTCAGAACCACGAGATTAGGCTGCGGCTGTACAAAACTCTGGTGTGGCTGCACTTGGGAGTATTGTGTACTGTTCTGGTCACCACATTATAGAAAGAATGTGGAAGCTTTGGAAGAGTTCAGAGGAGGTTTACCAGGATGTTGTTTGGTATGGCGGGAAGGTTTAATGAGGAAAGGATGAGGGTCTTGAAGCTGTTTTTATTTGAGGGAAGAAGGTTGGTAGGTTACTTAATTGAGACATAAAAGATAAACAGAGGGTGGACAGTGAAAGTCTTTTTCCTTGAATAGTGATGGCTAGCAGGAGAGGACATAGATGACAGATGTCAGAGGTTGTTTCTTTACTCAGAGAATAGTAGGGCCATGGAACACACTGCCTGCAACAATAGTACACTCGCCAACTTTAAGGGCATTTAAAAGGTTATTGGATAAACATATGGATGAAAATGGAATCGTGTAGGATAGATAGGCTTCAGATTGGTTACACAGGTCAGCGCAACATCGAGGGCTGAAGGGCCTGTACTGCACTGTAATGTTCTATATTCTATATTCCAGATGGACATATGATCTCAATCCCTTTCACTCATTTACACTCCTGCCACTCTGCACCTGGCCCATGGTGAATCTGGCCCTGACTGGACCTGGCACCATCATTTTCGCAACCTCTGACAAAAGCCCACTACCCAAGACATGACCTCAGCCCATGATCAGTAACCTCTCATCTTAACCAAGTCAACCTGTGCACATTGCATCCCAGCTCCTTTCGCATCTGTCCTTTATCACCTACCATTTTGCCAGACTCCGAGCTTTACATTTTGACAATACGTCCCCCTGTCACTTCATTACAGTGACCTTCCACCCCCAAAACATCCTGGCACTCTGCCCACCTCTACACCAACCAGCCTAGCAAAGACAGACCTCCTGCATTTCAGCTCAAACTACCCCTCACCTACCAAGCACAATTCGACCACATTTTCCTGTGACCATTACCATTTACCTTGATGCCACCTTGCCAGACAGAGTGCATGCCAGCTTACCCAGCAGCCAGCCAACACCTCACAGCCTACCAGCCCAAACTCTCCCACATGCCCGATCTAGCCCCTCACTTGCTCACCACCTTCCAACTTTGAGCCTACTCCACCATAAAGTCAGTGAGTCATAAAGTCATACAGCACAGAAACAGTTCCTTTGATCCAGCTCATCCATGCTGACCAGAGTTCCCAAATTAAACTAATTCCACTTGCCTGCCTTTGGCCCATATCCATCCAGACCTATCCAGTTCCTGGAGCTGTTCAAATGTCTTCTAAATGTTGGACCTATCTTTGCATTTACCACTTCCTCTGGCAGTTCATTCCAATGTTTTGGACAGTTACAACATGAAGCTCCAACTCCTGCACTCGGTGCTCTGACCAATGAAGGTACATGTGCTAAACACCTTCAACACACTAGCTACTTGAGACAACGCTTTCAAGAATCTATGAGTCTGAACCCTCAGGGTCCTCAGTGTTCAACATCACTACCCAGTGCCCTACCATTAACTCTGTAAGACTCTATGAGTCTGGACCCTCAGGGCCCTGTGTTTAACATCACTATCCAGTGCCCTACCATTAACTCTGTAAGTTGTGACCTGATTTGTCTTCTCAAAAAGCAACACGTCGTATTCATTTAAATTACACTCCATCTGCCACTCCTCAGCCCATTGGCCCAGCTGATCACGATCTCATTGTATGTTTAAATAACTTTCACTGCCAATTATACCACCGATGTCGGCGTTACGTGCAAACTTACAAACCATGCCCCATTCAATGTTTTCATGACTTTCAACCAATATTGTACTCTGTTTGCCTTTCTCCCACATATCCATAGCATTTTTTAAGGATTGAAGGAATCTATCTCCTTATTGAAATCATTTAATGTTTTGTCCTTAATCAATTTCTGTAGTAGAGAATTCCAAAGGTTCACCAATCTTTTGCTGAACAGTAAACAATCAGGTTCAATGTTATCGGTGTGTTGGGAAGACTGGTGAGCAGCAAGATTAATGATGATCCCATGAATGGAATAGTCTTCGAGAGGGGCCGAGGGGCCTTCTTCAGCTTCCATTTTGCATGCTGACATGTCCCTTCAGCAGCATGTTCCAAAACTGTGATCCTTGAGGATAAGGGCGCACATGCGTGTAAATGCTTCACCTGAAAGCTCTCCTCCAAATCAGACTTTAACTTGACTCTCAACTATTTCCCTGCTCGTTTCCTCTTCCTCAATCACAGCCATGGGACTCACTTCCTAACAGCGCTGTGAATGTGCTAATACCACACAAACTTCAGCAATTCAAATAGACTGATGACAACTGGTTTCTCAAGGCGATATAAAAAGTCTGACACTTCCACACCTGTCCAGAGATTCAAACAACCACTGGAAGAATTGAAAATTATTTGAGGCACTTGTGTGTCTGCACAAGATGACGTTAATCATATAATAGGAATGAAGCTTCCCTCATTTTTAGCAAGGCAAACACACATTATATTTCTTTATTCCAGGGAAGTATAGTGTTAAATTAAAGAAATATGATGATTGGGATGTTTCAATTAGAAATTGTCAGAGATTTAAAGTTTACTTTCATGAGCAATTAATTCCAGCCTCATTGTGTCACAGTACTCACAGGAATGTTTTTCAGAAATGGTGTCTCCCTTTGTTACGGGCAGTGGAATCAGTAAATCTGGGATAGTTTTTGCTTGTTAATAAAAGGTGTTGAAGAGTTTTAGCCAAAGGGAGACCTGTGGATTTAGCTCACAGATGCTCCATGATCTCAGTAAGTGGTGGAACAGCTCGAGGGGCTGAGTGCCCTCCTCTTGCACTGACCTTCCTATCATTGTGTCATTCATTAAGCTAGCACTGGCGGTGAACACTTTTTATTAAAATATTTCAACAAATGAATTGTTTCACACATGCTTTAGAAAAAACTTCTGTTGATTATTTGGGACGGGATCATTGACATTCTCTATTTGAGTGATCAAAATAACTTCCACCCAATTACAGCAGCCACTGCGCTCTGGAGTGTGTTGTAACTTCATAATAGTTTCTTGTGAAACTACAGCTCGAGATCAGGGCGCTCAAATTCAATGATTCTCTGATATTTAATATCTCTGAACATTCGCAATTTGTTCAAATGCATCTTTTCTCTGAAGAACGTGTTTAATCGAACAGAACTTTTTTCAATGAAACAACAAACTTTAAATGCTAGAAAACTAAAATAAAATACAGCAATTTCTGAAGAAACTCAGTAGGTCTAGCAGCTCCTGTGGAGAGATTGCAAGGTTAACCTTTCGCACACAGAGACCCCCTCTTCACCAAATTGTTTTCATGTTTTTGGCACAAGAGCTCAACCTGTTAAGATAAACAGTGATTACGTTGGCTTGACTCCTGTTGGAAAATGAATTCTTAGCAGAGGTACTGGATGGTCTGAGATAGCAATTGAAGACCAGTTGAAAAGCTATTGCCATCTGCTGCAAGTGTTGGATTCAGCGGAACTCCCAGCGTACTGAACAATCAAATTCAGCTACAGCACTCGTTTAATATAAAGTAAAACAGCCTCAGCATAATCTCATCAAATATGCTTCGAAAATGATTCATTCTGGATTAGTTATAAATGATATTGTTAGAACAGCAAGTCAAAAGCTGGGATTTCTTTGAGCACTTACTCCATTAACCCCATCTAGCGATGCCCAAAAGCTTGTGAACAAATATTGATCTGGAAAAAGCTGCTAAACACCAAAATTCTGTTTAATATCTAAGAGACACAAGTCAGGACAGCGATTGAATAGATTTCACTGGCCTCTGTGAGTGGAATTCCAACAAACACCCAAACATGTAAATCTGCTTTCTTGCACTGAAGTAACCTGATAAGAGATTGTGTTACATACCTGTCTAACAGGTTGTAAGTGAACACAGGCCACCTGGCACAGAATCAGGGACCCTACTACAACATCACAACAGACCTGAACACAATGAGCTCGACACGATCACGGAGAACACAGCCCACCTGTTTTGACAGTACATAAACCATGTTAGTTATTATCACCTTCCAACAACCAGGGACTGTTCCAGAATGTTTGTACAATGAAAGTAACATTTCAACATTTATCCAAGAATGCTTTGACAGCAGCTCCAAATTGTTCAAACTCTATGGGAACTACAGAGGAATAAATCTAGGAATTGCATTGCCATCAATTCACTGTCACTGGATTCCAACCTAGAACTCCCTTCCTCTTTCCCCTGTGAACGTTGCTGCACCAGACGGTCTACTTAGTTTGGAAAAGATTAAAATGTTTTGAAGTGTAATATGACCGTTGCCAGTGACATTAAAGCTGATAATAGGTTTTCAAATAATAAGATGCAAAAAAATTCTGATTCTACATTGTGCCACGAAACATGTCCTGCATAACTGAGGCACAAAGAAAATATACAGCATATTTCCCTTTGCCTCGCTCAATCAAATATCTCTTGTTGCCAACAACCAATTTCAAAACTCTTGCTGTCTGCCTTTTGTTCCTGAAACGTACATTCTGATTGGAACAACTTAGTCAGGGCTCTCAATTCTGAGGCACCTAATCGAATATTGTATTTCTGGCAGATAAAAGTGGTTTTGAAGCTCAAGATAAAATTGAACTGCCTGAGATTCAGGTATCCGAACTGGACAATTTACAAATGGTCAGGAACGTTGACAAGTTAGTCGGAGATAGCACTGAAACAAACTGCACAACAGACTTAATCCTAGAGGATACATTGCTCAACTCCTCACGTCAAATATATTCACTGTAATTGAACATTCATCAGAGGAACTAACCAGTGGATTAATGTGAATGAGAATGTGTTCAAAATGAACATAAATAACCACTGAGTTAATAAACTTAATAAGTCATTGTATTTAACAAAATTATTGAGGTGGGAAATATCGCCAATTAAAGCCCAGATCCAGAGGAAATGGATTATTCTCTAAATTATTTTTACATATTCTTAAAACGTTCCTTGAACTGTGGAGATTTTGCATGCACTGCATAAAGTTCAGTGTGGAAAGCATTTCTGTTGAAGGAATTAGGGCAAGGTCATTTTCTTTGTTAACTGCTTTTAATGAAAGAAAATGTTTAAAAAGGTATGAATTGAAAACATGCTTCTGTCTGGAGTTGCCCGCTTTAGCGGATGTCTAAGTAAATGTGGGCACTGCTGCCTCACAGATCCAGGTACCCAGGCTCGGTTCCAGCCTCGGGTGACTGCCTATGTGGAGTTTACACAATCTCCCCTGTGTCTCCTCCCACAATCCAAAGATGTGCATGTCAGGTGAACTGGTCATGCTATATCGTCCATAGTGTTAGGTGCATTAGTCAGGGGTAAATATAGGGTAGGGGAATGGGTCTGGGTGGGTTACTCTTTAGAGGATCGGTGTGGACTTGTTGGGCCAAATGGTCCGATACATACTGCAGGAAATCTAATCTAAATGATTGTCACACTTAACTAATGTGAGCAGATTCCTTCCGATCGCTACATTGCAATAAATCGGTCAAGTATATTAATTAAAATAAATATTAATCTATTTCCAGTGTCTGAATAAACAATGTGCTCTGTTATCCTCTAGTTCGTCTTCTGCAAATTTGTGAACTCTGCATCCGTCTGAACACATCGATGTAAAATGAATTCTCTGCGTTTGCAGCAAGCACGCCCATGGTTTTAAGAGTAGGGTTCCTACAGTATAGAAACAGGCCATTTGGCCCAACAATTCCACACTGACCCTCTGAACAGTAAGCAGCACAGCCAGACCCATTCCCCCTAATTTATATTTATCCCTGACTAATGCACCCTAACCTACACATCCCTGAACACTATGGCTGTGCTAAGTTGCACAAATCACCTGACTTGCCCATCTTTTGGACTGTGGTAGGAAACCAGATCGCCCGAAGGAAACCCACGCAGACACAGGGAGAATGTGCTAACTCCACACAGGCAGTCACCCGATGGTGGAATCGAATTTGGGACCCTGGCACTGTGAGGCAGCAGTGCCAACCACTGAGACACCATGCTGCCCTGCGAGTTCATGAGTGAATTATTTTAATTAATTCAAAATTTGGCCTTGGTCACATAATTCACGATAGCAGTTGTTTCCGAAAGAATGACTCCTCAGTTGATATTTTGTTGTAAAATGTAACTATTTATTTAAAATGCACAGATTGGGAACACCTCAAGCACTGTGCAGATTAAATAATTCAATTAATGTTTTATTTTTATCCTGTAAATCCAGTTTAATCAGGGACATAACAATTAATTAACTCAAGTTACGTGTGAAACTGATCAAAGCAGTGAAACTGATCTGTTCTTCATAGAATTGAGCAGAATTTCCAAATGGTTTTTGCCAATGATCTTTTCCAGCCAGAAAAATATGTATGTAGTGTACAGCTGAATTCAAAGGTGTTTCTTGATCAATTATAACGCAGTCATGGCATTTTTGTTCAAGAGCAAGAACTATTAGAACATTAGACTTCTGAAATTCTATTTATATTTCTCTATGACTTGTAAACTGTTTAAAGACAGACCTTGTGATTGAACTAGATAGTGGAATTCTGAATGTGGATTGTAAAGCATGGATTAGATTAATCCTTAATTATTTATTTTAAGTAAAAATGGCGCCCGAAGGTATCTGTTTTCCCTTCATTTCTAAAACCTTTGCGATTTGCCTTTCACTTAATATTAGGCTTTATGAAATTTCACCTCGCATGCTGATTGCATTGAATGAGGAACCAGGAGCGGTTCACTGTCACCAACCATGTTAACATTGCAAAAACAATGTAGAAACCAAAAACGGTTTCCCAAATATAACACATTTAATGTTACCCAAGCACAGTCCCCCGTCAACAGATCAATGATCACCAGATCACAACACGGTGTGTTTGCAGCATAACTAGCTCTGCAAACATTTTCAACAGAACCAAGAACATGATGTAACCTCACAAAAAAACAAAACAAATTGAAGTCTAACAAAGCTGCTCAGAATCCAGCAAACTAATGATTAAATTGAATAGAAATAACAAGTCATAACAGCAGCCTTGTTTGTGAGGGGACTTAACACTTAAAGCTGGAACGTTTCTGGCAACAGTTCAATTTATTTCCAACCTGTACACCCTTCTTGATCGTGACAATCCTGTGCAGCGCACAATAGAGCGGCTGAAGGCGTATATTGATTAATCACTTCATGGTCAAAACAAAATTACTGAATGGACAAATATTACCACTTTATAATTTTAAGTTAGTGTCAATTACATAATCTGATCAATTCTGTAGTTTCAGATTTTAGTCCCAAATTTTATTTTGAATGAGGCTACTCAAAACAAAATTCAGTTAGTTTACAATTAGAACTGAGTTTTTTTTAAAGTCAATGCATTAAAAACTCGTTTTTTTTTTTCATTTCTCACACTTCCGGGTTTCTGCCTTAAGTTGTTTTTCAGACCGTTACAAATGGATGTAATGTTTTCAATCAAGCAGAGAAAAATGTGCCAAAAAAGTTTAACAAATGCAGAAATGATTCATGAAAAACAAAAGAACTTCACAAATATTTGTAATGAAAAGGTATCCAGAGAGACAATCTCCTCACCAGAAAGAAAACACCGATTACAGAAAGCATGAAAATGCAGATCAATTTCACAAACTGAATAAGATCCAATCAACTCAATTCAACAGAATCAAGGAAAATAAAATCAGAATCCAATCAACTCAGAACAACAGATTTGAATGAAACATAATCAGAATCCAAACAATTCAATTCAACAGAATCAAATAAAACAATTTCAAAAACCAATCAACACAATTCAACAAAACCAAGTAAAAACAAAGTCAGAATCTAATCAACATAGTTCAAACTGAATCAACTAAAACAAAGCCAAAATCCAATCAACTCAATTCAACAGAATCAAGTAAAACAAACTCAGAATCTAATCAACAGAATGCAATATAGCACCGCAAGAAAATTTTATGACAGTTTCTAACCTGCTTGTCATCAACAAAATTATCAAAATAAATGTGAAAATAGAATCATGGTAAGAACATATATTAAAGAAATGAATAATGATATTTTAGCATATTTTAATCATGTTTGGTAATATCTCGAACATCTTTGAATTCTTAGCGTTTGTTATTGATAACCAAACTCACAGTCAGGGTGTCACTAACATTAAACATTCTTTATAGCTGACTTATTAAGAGACATTAGGCAAGTAACCCAGCCACACAGAATGCCCATCTGATCAAAATAAAGAGATACACGAAACAACTGACTCCATCATCCCCATTGTAACTATTTGCTGAGCCTTAACTGAAGTCTATAATCAGTCTGAACAAAAATCAATCCAAACCAAACCAAACTCAGCACAGAATCTGAGTTTCATTTAATTCAGAAATTAGTCACATGAATAGAAAGTTTTTAAAAAGTCAGAAAGAAAGTTCAAGGGTCTTACCTGAAGTCACAGTCACCATGGTCCCTTGGCCCCAGTAGCCAAGGTAGTCACAGTGTTACATTCTCTGGACTGGGTCACACAATAACTAGCTCTGAATAAAACAAATCAAAAATCTACCATCATTTTAAATTTTCAGAACCACAGGCAAAATAAAGTCACGATAAATCTTCATCACATAATTGCGCTAGTGAATTCTGATCATTCTTGATAAATTTTAATACTGTTTTATACTTCACAGAGTAAGACATGAGCTGATTCTCAAAATCCCCAACTGGTATATCAATAATTACCCAACACTTTTACAATTTAAATAGTGATACTGGCATTAAACCGCACAGAACTAATACGGCACTGCAAGTTAAGATGGTTTGTAGAAGTCATCACTGACTAGTTTCAAACAATGGAGGCTGAATCGGTTTTTGTATTGGTCATAATTGCAGTGTCACCCCAGTTATATCACTGTGAGACACGTTGTGTCAAATACTATGACAGACTGTAAACTGTAAAATGCAGGGAATTTCTTCACTTCCTAGAAAGCAGTGATTCAGACTCCTCTAAAAATGATTTGGTGCATGATTCCAGCTTTTACGATTCATTGTATTTTGAAAGCTTGGAATACTTTTCCAGGTTTGGTCTGCATTTATCTTGACAATCAACACGAAGAAGGTAGAAAAAATTATACATTTGTACAAACTAGCACTACTGGATTGCGTTTAACTTGCATCTCACATTATTTCTCGCTCCTGCCATGGTAGAAATCACCAATTTGAGATAAACACTTGTCAGTGGTTTTTGTATGAGGATGTCGCTGTGCACAACACTGTGACCCACTGTAGTATCACAATGATGTAGACTAGTACACTCATTCTCTGTTCTTTACTCGAGGTCTCAATTTTCATTTGAAAGAGCCATTTAGTTCTGATCATGTTTAGAATTAATGCCATAGTCGACATAACAATTAGCAGTGATTTCCTGAGCTGTCAGATATACTAAAACTAACATTTTGTCAGAGCATTTAATTGATGGAAGTGTTAGCAGTACATATGACATACCCAAAACATTGTCCCATTGTGTCACCAGTTTGCTAGTTTAAATGGTACATTTCCTCTTTGATAGTTTTGTAAGAGGCAGCCTGAGGTCTGCTTCAGATCGCAGTTGGTATAATTGCATTTAAAACTCGTACTGACCGTCAGTTTATGGTGGAATTGACAAAATGTTCCCTCGAGCTGTTTTTGAACGGGTCCAGCCCTGGTTCCTCTCGCTGTGGTATCTTGCACAGTAATAGATGGCGGTGTCTTCGATCTTCAGGTTCCCCATGTCCAACGCGAAAATGTTGTTTGAATTGTCTTTGGACGCAGTAAATCGACCCTTAATCGCTGGTGCATAGTTACTGCTGGATGAACTGTCGTAGCGAACCAGCTACTCCAGACCCTGTCCGGGAACCTGTCGGACCCAGTACATGCTGTAGCTGCTAAGATCGAACCCGCTGGTTTTACAGGTCAGTTTCAGGCTGCCTGCGGGACGGCCAGTCTCTGCCTCTGACTGGGTCAAAACAACCTCCGACTGGACACCTTTAAAAAGAAAACAAATAAACCATGAGGCATTAATGCTGATGAAATGATGGCTGAGTGTTTTACATTCCTGCCGTAGACTAACATTGAGACAGTCACAAAGAGAGACTTGAACAAAAAACACTCACATGATAAGAAAGTCAGTAACAAACTGAGAAAAAGTGTCGACACAATCATTCTGATAACTTGTGGGAAGCGGTTCTGCTAAGATCTTTCTAAACAGATCCGACCCAGGAGTGTTGAATTACGGTCCAGTGCCCAGGATTTATACGGCCATCGGAAGGGGCAGGCTTACAGCTTCCGCATGTTGGTTTCCTGCTGGAGGCTCAGACTGGATCCTGGTATCAGCTTGCACAGCCCGAACACATGGGGTCATGTCTTTACATGAGGTTCTGCTTAAACATGGACACATACACATCTTGGGATATTTGTTTTGCTGAATAGCTTCTTTGGAAGTAAATTTGAGTAGCTTCGGGTCTGTTTCACATGATATTTGCATGTATTTTGTTTAAAAAAACAAATTCAACTGGAAGTTAGCTCCCTTTATTTCTGCATTCATTCACAAGCAGATAAAACTAAAATTAAAGTTCAAACATATAACTAGCTAATAAAACAGTTGAGCTTTTCTTCCCTGGATACTGCAAGTCTCTGTCGCACTCAAAATAACATGTAATTCATACTAAACATTTCAAAATTCAATTTAGGCAACTGAATACAGAGCGTGTCCAAAGTGATTATATTAAGAATATTCAATTAGAAGTTAACTCCCTTTAATCCTACATTCCACCACAAGCAGATAAAGCTAAAAAGAACTTCAATAATATTATTAGCCAACAAAATGAATGACTTTATTTTTGCTGTCACTCAAAGTCTCTCTCACGTTACCAAATAACATACCATTTCTAATCTGCGTTTCTAAATTCAGTTTCGGCAACCTAATATAGAGCATGTCTAAAGTGATTATGTTCAGAATGTGAGTGTATGTCACTAAACAGTTTGGACCCGGAGATGAGAAGCGCCTCCTTACATTGCAGAATGTCTCTCCCTGCATCTTTTTTTCAAATTGCTCCGACACTAAAATGCCCAGTAAAGGAAAGCTGTGTGCCTGAGAAACAAAATGTGAGTCCGCAGTGATACATAACACCGAGGTAAACTTTTGAAAGAGCAGCTAATGAACTAGAACAAGACAGTCCATAAGTTTTTTTTTAAACCCTCAATGTCTAAACCATTGCATGTAACAGTCTGGGTACATCAGGAATGTTTGGTTAAATTAGAGAGTATTACAGTAATAATTACCACGAATGTAGGTTATAAACAGTACATTTCTCTGCTCGCTGATAGCTCTGACAGGGCGGTTAATTCATAAAAATCAGCAAAAATTCGCTGTTACACTACACCAGTGTTAACCATGTACAAAGGGCCCACTCAGTTTTAATGAGATGCCTGAATCAGAGAATGGTGTAACAAGTGATGTGAGTTTGAACCAATTCAATTTTGTTAATTTACTTTGAGATGATAACAAATGTTACGGCAATGTGGGATTTTGGATCCATTAACTTCATATTCAGGAGCTTTAAGGATACTCAATAAACAGACTGAACCAACCAGAACGTCACTGCATTCAATGTCCTGTTTTCTGATAGTCATACAGTGAATGCTGTATTCAGCGACTTTCCTTTTAAAGGGAGAAATGCCAAGTGAAATGCATCCATTGTGACTAAATGGGAAAATATAATTTGTTTGGTAGGATTTTACTTTAGTTGATTCATTTTCCCTTCAATCAGCCAGATCCAATAGTTGGCAGCAATTAAGCTGACTACAGAAAAGGTCCTTGAGTTCCCAGTTTCATTTACTGGAAGCAGGTGGAGTTTCTGCAGTGGATCAAAGATATTTTGTCTCACGGTTGACCAGTTGGTGGAAAGCCAACTGCTAACCATAACCACCACCTCCGCAGAAACAAAACAACTCAGCAACAATGCTGGAGAAAAGTTTATTTTCAGTTGTGTAACTTGGAGAACGAGTCACTCCTCTCATTGAAGGAAATATTCGCAGAGTCTCAGACACAACCTTAACATCAACAGTTCATTCAAGGATCACTACAGCACTGTTTAGGATTGAGAAAAATTGATCAATAGTCACAGAGTCATGGAGTAATGCAGCATGGTTACAGACACTTCAGTCCAACCTGTCCATGCCAGTCCTCATCCCAAACTAAACTTATCCCACCTGTCTGTACTTGGCCCATATCCATCCAAACATTTGATATTCATTTACTTATCCAAATGTCTTATAAAGGTTGTAAGTATCCACCACCCAATCATCTCACACACAAACCATTCTCTGTGTAAAAGGTTGTCTCTGATATCCTTTTTAAAATTTCTCTCCTCTCATTGGAAAAACATGTTCCCTATTGTTGAAATCCCCCACCATAGGGAAAATACAACAATGTCTGGGTCAAAAATTGAAAACAATCCCAGCTCCAAACATTTACAAAATATCACTATGGATCTTCCTCGAATCCAAAAAAGATTGTCCCCTTTGATCAATGATTTATAAAATTTACTCGCGTATCTACTGTGATAGACGTTTTCAAATAACTTCTTAGGTGCAAATTTTTTTCACATCAATCGGATTAAAGTAACATTTCGTGCGCTACCCCCACACACAAAAAAACAAGTTTGTTGACACGAATTGCTCTGAGGAATTCTACGATGGATTCTTTTATCAACCAAAATCATTTCCAATGTTGTGAGAGCTCGTCTATCTTCTGTGCAATGGTCTGAATTTTAAGTTGTGTCTGACTGCAGATGAAATTGGCTGATCTGGGTAAAAGTACAGTTTGTGCCTTTCGCATTGTGAATGTATATTGCTGACTTTAGTTGAATAAAGAGATGTTGTTCCAGCATCGTCTGGCACCATTAATTAGACCATTAATTTCCACATCACTAACCGTAGGGTCAGGTGTAGTTTATTGATATGTGATATTTTTGAAACGAAAGCTTCGTACATTTCCAGTATGAATCATGTCAATTAGAGCCATTCACCTTTCAACTCATGGCTTTATAAACTTATATGAGGTCACCGCCGCCCCCCCCACCCCGAACTCTCACCCTCCGGTGAAACAAGTTCCGGTCTATCTGGATTTCCAACATGATTCTGTTCCCTCAAATTCTGCTGTGAAAGATCCTCCTGCCACCCCAGATCCACAGACAGTATCCCTTGTTACTAGTTCAAAGAAATGAAAGGAACTTCTCCCACCATATTGTTCAATTTTAGTTGGCTTCAAACACTATCACAAATAAATGTTCATGTCATTGCTGATTTTTGGGAGAATTCCGTGTACACAGTATCTGCTGAAATACCTGTAGTACCATCCTGAATCTGGTTCGCAGATTCATCTGTTGCTCACAAACGCAACCAGACATCAGGGAATAGCGAACATCGCCCACCCCCACCCCTCCACCCTTCCCCTCTGTACTTTGCACTTTGTGAAATTCGTGTTGTCAATAATCAGTTAAAAGAAAGTTTTTTCAAAACTTTCTTAATTCATGTTGCTGATCCTGGCTGAATAAAGGTATGTTGCTGTCAGCATTTCTGGGGAACATGTCTGCATTTTTTTCATGTCAGTTTACAATGATATTAAGTCAAGAATAGTCAAAATATCCTGAGAAACAACGTTTAGAAATGGGCCTAATAGCTCCTCAGGGCTGCACCAACTGTTTGAATATTGATGCAGTTCTGCCCCTACTTTTTCCCCATAAGCCAGGATTTACAGCATTGGAGATCATATCGATGTTGATAATGGGTTAGACCCTACACAATGTTCCCGAATGTTTACAGTGCTATCACCTGCACGGTTATGGACAACATGCTATAAAGTGGGTATTGGCTGGAAGGCTCTGTCTTCACGTGATACAGGTGCGATGGGCGAAGTGATCTCTCTCTGTCGTGAAAACATCCTACTACTCGAAATTCATATTTCCTACTTTGTCTCCAGGATGTTGCCTGGAATCGAGAATAGGTCGCACGAGGATAGGTTGAGAGTGCTAGACCATTTCTCATTGGAAAGGCGAAGGAAGAGGGGTGACTTGATAAAGGTTTATAAGATGATCAGGGGAATAGATAGAGTAGACAGTCAGAGAGTTTTCCCCCGAGTACAACAGAGTGTTACTCGGGGACATAAATTTAAGGTGAAGGGTGGAAGGTATAGGGGGGATGTCAGGGGTATGTTCTTTACCCAGAGAGTGGTGGGGGCATGGAATGTGCTGCCTGTGGGAGTGGCAGAGTCAGAATCATTGGTGACCTTTAAGTGGCAATTGAATAGGTACATGGATAGGTGCTTAAGCTAGGACAAATGTTCGGCACAACATCGTGGGCTGAAGGGCCTGTTCTGTGCAGTATTGTTCTATGTTCTATGTCTCGTTCAGAGGCTCCACTTCACATGATTCATACCGGAAATATTCCAAGCATTCGTTTCAATGAGATCAATACACCCCACCTGTTAGTCTGGCTAGTGATGTGGAAATTAATAGTCTAATTAATGGTGCCAGACGATGCCTGGGACAACATCACGTTATTCAACTAAAGTCAGCAATATACATTCAGGTTCATCTGCCAGTTTCATCTGCAGTCAGACACAAAATTCAGACCATTGCACAGAAGATACACGAGCCCTCACAACATTGGAAATGATTTTGTTTGATAAAACAGTCCATCATGGACTTGCTGAGAGCAACTCGTGAATATTGCTTGATTTCTTTTTGTGTGGGGTAACACATGAAATGTTACTGTATTCCGACTGATGTGAACCATTTGCACTTCAAGTTATTTGAAAACGTCCTTCACAACAGATATGTTAGTAAATTTTAGAAATCATTGATCAAAGGGACAAATTTTTTTTGGATTCCAGGAAGATCTATAGTGATATTTTGTAAATGTTTGGAGCTGTGATTGCTTTAAATTTTTAACTAAGACATTGGCATACAGTGCACAAATTCACAATTTGCTGTAACATGAAACTCGCAACCACTGTGAACCTGGAAGGCGATGGTTCAGAATTTAACAAGGACCTCGCAAGGTTCGTGGAATGGACCAACAAATGATTCATGAAATTTAACAAAGGCATTTCTGAAATGATTAATTTAGCTAGGAAGAATGTAGAGACACAAATTCACATCTCTGTTTGCATTTCAATATACTATAAATTACTTTTCTATTATATCCTAAAATACTTGTGTCTTTGTTCATATTTAATACATTCTATCTTGTTCCAGAGCTAACACAGTTTCTTTATTTATTTCACTCAAGACTGTATGCTGTATTTTTGCCTCAGTATTGACCAAACTCGGTTTGGTGCCAGCTTATAACACTTGAGCTGCTTTTTCAGGAAGTGAATCTCTCCACCTGTTTTGTCAAAATAATCTGTTCTTGCTTAGATCAAAATAAATCCTATTAATATCATCCCAAATTCAGGCTCGGTTATTTTGTATTTATTCATTGGAAATGAACAGAATGTGACCGGCCTGTTCTTGGTGGAGTGGGAGAGGGAGTTAAAGTGGTCAGCCACGGGGCCGTGGGGTTGGTTGGCACGGGTGTCCCAGAGATGTTCTCTGAAATGATCCGCAAGTTAGTGTCCTGTCTCCCTGACGTAGAGGAGACCACAGCAGGTGGAACAGACACAGTGGAAGTATAGCTAAATTTCTCCGGGATGTAGTAGGATCATTTGGGGCCTTGTCGGAGGTGAGGGGGGAGGTCTGGGCGCAGGTTTTGCACTTCCTGTGATGGCAAGGGAAGGTGACAGGGGTGGGGAGTGGGCTGATGGAGGGGCATGGACCTGACGAGGGAGTCGCGGAGGGAATGGTATCTCCAGAATGCAGGTAGGGGTAGGGAGGGAAATATACCCCGAGTGATGAGGTCTGTTCACAGGTGGTGGAAGCAGTGGAGGATGATATGATGCATGCAAGGTTGGTGCGGTGGAAGATGAGGGCCAGGAGGGCTCCCTGTTGCGATTGGAGGGAGGGAGTTCAAGGGCATCGTCGACCACATGGGAGGGGAAATTGCAGTCTTTGAAAAAGGAGGTTATCCGGGATGTTTTATGGTGGAACTGGTCCTCCTGGGAGCAGGTGCGGTGGAGGCAGAGGTATTGACAATAAGGGATGGCATTTTTACAGGAGGTTGGGTGGGAGGAGTGTAGCCCAGGTAGCTGTGGGAGTCAGTGGGCTTGCAGTAAATGTTTAGTCGGTCACTGGAGATAGAGGTGGAGAGGGCAAGGAAAGGGAGGGAGGTGTCTGAGATGGTCCCTGTGAAGTTTATGTCAGGGTGGAAGGCTTTAGTAAAGTTGATGAACTGTTCAATCTCCTTGTGCTAGCATGAGGTGGCGTTGATACAGTCATCAATGTAGCAGGGGTAAAGACGGACAATGATACCGGTGTAGCTGTGGAAGATTGACTGTTCCACATATCTGACGAAGAGGCAGGCATAGCTGGGGTCCATACAGGTGTCCATGGCTACCACTTTGGTTTGGAGGAAGTGGGAGGATTGAAAGGAAATGTAGTTGAGGTTGAGCATGTACTGCTTGGGTTGGCGTGACAGGAAGAAACGGAAGGCTTCGAGGCCTACATCATGGCGCTTGGATGTGTACGGGGCCTGGACATTCTGTTCTCTCTGGGGCTTAGCAACAGCTTGCAGTTATTATGGAACTGCAAGTGCAATGGCTGGGAACTCGGAGAAACCAATGTTTAAGTCTTCTGCTTGAATCACATTTTGACCAGAACATTTAAACACCACAAAGTTCACTGTAGGAAATGCCAGGGCTGCAACTTTTAATAATATTTGAAACTTTGTTAAAAATAGAGATTTTTAGTCATAGTTTCTGAAATAATCAAGAAAAGAATTAACCGTTAGAACAAGCTCTTTCAAAGAGAGAGGATTTGCAAAGATTGAAACCATACAGTGCTGTGGTTTATTTGAATTCAATGTCGGTCAGAGTTAGATACAGCCAAAGTGATCTCTCCATATATTGATTCTGTTAATCTGACACACCAACATACCTGTCTGTACAAAACGGTATTATTTGTTTAGTTGATCAAAATTTAGGAAACAGATCAAACAGAATGTATTCGGCTGGGAAGGTGATGTATACAGAAGACAGAATCAAAAACTGGGAAAATTAAATCTGAAGAGAGAGTAACAAGTAGTACAAGATCAAAGACATGACAAGGTGCATGTCGATATGTCCCAGACGTTAGTGAATCGAATGAGCTTGTTAGATGGTCGAGAGACTCGTCCAATGATGTCCTGGAATCAGACCGCGAAACAGAGATCGAAAGGTCAATTTGCAAATGTCACTTCAATGTAATCACTTCATACTCTGTGTCCTGATATAGGCCACATTGGCAGATGTTTCCGCTAGATTGCATCCCCTGGGTCTATTTTCTGATCAGAAGTGAGATGTGTGGCTTGCTGCTGGCACATAGAAACAGGAAGTTGTGTGCCAGCTGAGAATGATACATCAGGCGCTACTTTCCGTACTATCAGCACAAAGTCTTCCTGCCTCTGAGGGGGAACACACACTGACAGTGTCAAGAACAAACGGACAGATTGCTGTTGGTTTCAACACTGTATTCAATTCCATTCCCATTTCCCAGAATGAAACAGAAGAGACACAAGATTATTTCAGCTAGAGTAAATTATCTGTCAGAGAGATAAGAAGAGTTGTCATTGGGTGAAAGGAGCTAAGTGACAATGTGTAGTTTCACTCATAAACCTATGTTTAAAAGTAGAAAGCTTGAGGGAAGTTAATAAGTAAATCTAAGAGACAGCATTCATTAAAAGTTGGAATTGTAAGGTTTAAGCAATAAAATTCAGCATGGCTTTGGTGGAAGTGATATCATATCGGAAGTGGTTGATTCTGTTTTCCGGAGAGGCAATGAGATGTAACATCGGGTGTAAAAAGTGGATGTAATGCTTCTTGACTTCAATCAGGTTTTTGACCAGATATTGCATCTTTAATATGGTAAGGGTTCATGGGAGCTGGTGCAGTTTGGCAAATGATTCGAAGGTTTATTTGTTGGCAGAAGGTAATGGTCGAAGGAAGTCATTGTGAAGACATCTTGTGTCCAGTGGCTTACTACATGACTGGTTGCTGGATCCTTTGATGTTTGCAGCGTACATGAATGGTCTAGTCAAGAATGTAGCAATTTTCATCAGTAAGTTCAAAGATGAGGTGAAAAACGTTTGGTTTCGCAATTAGTGAGGAGGAAAGCCAGTGTGACATCGATGACCTTGTCTGTCGGAGAGAAGAATTGAAAACAGAACATTATATCCTAAAGTCTGTGAAGTAAAGTATTTTCGAGACTAACAATTTAAGCGAATGTACGATGAATTGTTGGAATCTACACAATACAAAGGATAAGCAATCTTCTGTTGTGAATATCCACATCATGGCGTGGGGGTTGGAGTTATAGTCTGGAGATATTGTGGCTAGGCCATTCTTTAAGGAAACAGGGGTCTGAGCCCACAGTGCTGCCACATCAAGACATGAATTAAAGTTGATAATTAAACAACTCATTGAAGGAATAAGCTCCACAGATATTTCCTTGCTATGCTTTGGAGAGCACAACCCATCAGCACAAAAGTTAAGGCTGAAGCATTCACAGCAATCTTCAGCCAGAAGTGCCAATTGTGTGATCCATCTCGGCATCTTTCATAGATCACCAATATCACAGCTACCTGTCAGCAGGGAATTCGCCTCTCTCCATGTGAAATCAAGACACTGTTGGCCGGTGGGAGGGGGGGGGGGGGGGGGGGAGGGGGGGGGGGGGGCAGGGGTTACTGCAAATGCTATGGAGCCTGACAAAATTCTGGCAATAATACTGATGACTTGTGCGAGCCAAGCAATCCCGGTACAGCTAAAACACTGGCATGGACAATGTGGAAAATAGGCCAGGCACGTCCTGTGCACAGAAAATAGGTGAAACCACCCTGGCGAATTACTGCCCCATCAGTCCATGCTCAATCATGAGTTAGATGTAGGGAGGTGCTATCAAGCAGCACTAGCTCAGCAATAACCTGCGTAAATGTGGGTTACGCAAGGCCTACTCAGCTCATGTCTGAATTACAGACTTGATGTAAACATGGACAAAGAACTGAATTCCAGAAATGAGGGGAGAGTGACAGCCCTTGACATTAAGGTCACATTCGACAGAGGGTGATATTATGGAGCCGAGCAAAACTGGGTTCAATGGGTATCAGGTGACAACCTCCCTGCTGCCTGCAGTCATACCTCACACATTACAAGATGACTTTGCTTGTTCGAGGGCAGTCGTCTCAGCCAAAGCAAATCCCTGTTGGAGTTCCTGAAGAAAGTGTCCTTGGCACAATCATGTTCAGCTTCTTCAGCAATGACCTTTCCTCCATCAGAAGGTCAGAAGTGATATCTGCATTAATCTCGCACTTTTTGGTGACTCCTCAGTCCACATTCAAACACAACAAAATTTGGACAATTTCCAGACTTGAGCTGACAAGTGGCACATAGCATTCACACCACAAAGCTGCGAGACAATGACCATTGACAATAAGAGACAACCTAACCAAAACCCCTTGACATTCAATAGTGTTGCCATCACTGAATCCCTCACCATCGACACCCTGGGTTTTATTGTTCATTAGAAATTGAGCTGGACACTCCATATAAATACAATGGTTGTACGAGCAGGCCGGAGGCGAGGAATACTGCAGCGAGTAACTCACCCTCCTGACTCGCAAAGCCAATTGACTGTCTAAGAGACAGAGGTCAGGAGGCTAATAGCACAGCTCGCCCCTTGACTGGATAGGAACAGCTTCAACTGCACTCAAGAAGCTTGGCATTTTCCAGGACAAAGCATCCCACTTGATCAGTAGCACATCCACAAGCGTCCATTGCCTCCAAATCTGATTCTTAGTACCTGCCATATGCACTATCTAAAATCCTACACTGCAGAAACTTAGCCACTTCCTGAGACAGTACCTTCCCACTACCACTTGCATCTCGAAGGACAGGAGCAGCAGATACAAGGGAGCAGCACCACTGTAAGCTCCTCTCTAAAACACTCGGCATCCTGACATGGAAATATGTCACCGATCCTTTACTGTAATTGGGTCAAAATCTGGAATTCCCTTCCTCAGGCCATTTTGGAACATGTTATTTCAGAAAGGCAGCTTACTGCCATCTGCTGAAGGACAACTACGGACAACTAAAAGCAACCACCATGTTCCAGGAGTCAATAAAAAATCATTGAAGCTAACATGACAGTTTGATAAAGTGGTTGAGGAGGCATTATGAGTATGTAATAAGCAATCAAAAGGTTTGGAGTCAAGTTCCAGAATCAGTCCCTACCATGGTAGCTTCAATTAATAAAAGAGTATGAAATGAAAATGCTGGAATAATGAACGATAATCACAGACCTACCAAAGGTTTGAAGCATGTTACATGGTTCAGTATTGTCCTTCAGAGGAAGTCGTCTGACCTTCCTACCTGGCCTGCCCAACCCGTTCAACAATAAGGTGATGGTCCTTTCCTGTGCCGAACCTGACTAAGAAACCCATCAGGAGAAAGTGAGAACTGCAGGTGCTGGAGATCAGAGTTGAGAGTGTAGTGCTGGAAAAGCACAGCAGATCAGGCAGCATCCGAGGAGCAGGAAAATCAACGTTCCAGGCATAACCCCTTCATCAGGTATCCTAATGAAGGCCTCATGCCCGGAACGTCGATTCTCCTGTTCCCTAGATGCTGCCTGACCTGCTGCGCTTTTCCAGCAACACATTTCCATCTCACAACAACTATATCAATTAAATGTAATTGTTGCGCAGTTCCTGATGTCATTTCAAGTATTTCATGTGAATATTCTCAAATGCACTTTGAGTGATTTTGCACCGTCTAAACGGACTACAATATAAATTAGTGGGACATTCAGAGTAGGAGAAAGTGAGGACTGCAGATGCTGGAGATCAGAGCTGAAAATGTGTTGCTGGAAAAGTGCAGCAGGTCAGGCAGCATCCAAGGAGCAGGAGAATCGACATTTCAGGCATAAGCAACACATTTTCAGCAGCGACATTCAGAGTAGATCCAGTTCAACATTGAAGTTTAATTGCAGAATTTTCAGCACTGAATATTTAACGTAAATAAAAGTTTTAAATTGTGTTTATCATTCATAAATAAATAAAATCTGTTGCAATTCGTCTTCATAAATTGGTATTCACTTCTGAAAATGGTCACCATTCTTAAAATAAACTTGTTTCGATTTGAATCTTACCAACAAATCACTTCTTTCATCTGGCTTTACTGTCACCATCACTTCATTGAAACCAATTAAGCATTTATGTAAATAAACACAGAAATAGAATTCTCAGAATAACTTACAGAACAACAAAACCGCAATTTATATTTCTCCACAAGCACAGCACACGAATTGTGGAAAAAATGCAAATAACTCAATGGATTCCAATACTAATTGATGTTCGGACTTTTTAATACATAATTTGTATAATTGTTGAATGACAGAGGTATCAATTGTCATGTTTAGTCAAAAAAACTATAATTAAGTGATACATTGGCACAGCTAATATTTCTGTCTCTCTTTTTCTCTCTTCCCCTCCTGCCTCCCCCCATTTTCCTTTATATCTGATGCCTTGTTTTGCCTCTCCACAATCGGCCAACGTTTTCCTTAATAACATGAAGCCAACACCTCACCAACATATGCTCTCAGCCAAATTCATCCATCTCTTTCGAGAGATTTGAGTCAGTACAACCAGATTTTCTCAAAAATCTGTCTGAGTATTGAGTGATCTGGAAATGCTTGATCGGAAAGACTTTACTGTGATAGTGTTTTCATTGTAACTCAGCAGTATTATTCTTGGCTGAGGAATGTTTAATGGTTCAGTGCAATGCATATTTAGTCTATAATTAACTTTTACTGCACATCTCATGGAATGTTTAACATTGTAGAGGGTGATTTATTCTGTGTCGACTCTGTGTTGTACCTGCTCTGGGAGGGTTTTCTTTAGGGAATCCTGGATGCGGATCTATACTGTGTCTAAACCAAAATGTATTTGACATGTTTGCATTGGACAGCACAATATAGAGGGAGATTTACCCAGCACATTACATGAGCTGTACAATCACAGAAAACATTAGATGTAGCCGTGTAAAGGGGCTTGAACTCCTACCCACTGTCTTTCTGATTTTGAAATGCTTGATACCAGAATAAAAAGGGAACAACACGATGCATCGAAACTTTGTTATACAAGTAGATTATCATCTACAGGCACAGACATACATACACACATAAGCAAATCATCTATGAACAACCCTGTAGTGTTTAATGGATAAGTGCAGAGAGACCTTTAATATGCAATGTGTGTATTCCATGCAATGCATACCGACAATGCGTTTGATATGGTAGTTTAAATGTAGTTTTGATCTGTCTTTAACCTTTTCTGTGATAGCTGTGGTTGTGTTTGACAAATATTCAACAGAACTGGAGGACTATAAATGCAGTCACTGCATTAGAGGCAGAATGCAATGCCATCAAACAGGGAGAAAGACGATCCCTGTCTTTTTTCATGATGAGGAGGCATTGAAGCAGCCGGGCTTCAAACATGAAATGGAAGTTAATTTAAATCAGGCCGAGATAATTCTGAAAAGACTAACTTAGAGCAAAGGTCAATGATAGAGAACCAGAAGCAGCCTGTTCAACCAATGGGGTTTGGTCTTCCAAACAATGACATCATGACTGAGCTGCTCATCCTCACCTCCACTTTCCAGCGTTTTAACTGTCAGCATTGATTCAATTACCAATCAAAATCTGTCCATTTCCGCCTTCAAAATACTGAATGACCCAACCTCGACAGTTTTCTGTGGTAAAGAATTCCACAAATTCTCTACATTCTGGGAGACAAAATTCTCTTCTGCCCGAAATTTGTGACCTCTAATTCAGAGATTCTACTCCCTGGTCCGAAACTCTCCCACAAGGGGAAACAACATTTCTGCATTTGCACCATCAAGTTTCCTGAAAATAATAGATGTTTCAGAATGTCAGTACTGAATCTTCTATGTTCTAATGAGTATAGGCCCAAACGACTCAATCTCTACTCTCAAGACAGTCCCTCCATCTTTAGGATCAGTCGACTGAACCTCGTGTGGATTGTCTCTCTGTCCAGTGTACCTTTTCTTTGTGATATGAGTCCCAAGAACAGGTCACAGTATTCCAGCTGTGGTAAGAATACAGCTTCTTTTCAGTTTTAACAAACATTATAATCATAGAGATATCCAGCACAGAAACAGACCCTTCGGTCCAACTGCACTGACTAGATATCCCAATCTGACTGAGTACCATTTGCCAAACATTTGGCCAATCTTCCTCTAAATGTTACCTGTTCATACACCCATCAAGGTGCCTTTTAAATGCAGTAATTGAACCCGCCTCCACCACTACCGCTGGCAGCTTTTCCCACACATACACGTGAAAAGGTTACCCCTCAGGTTCTTTTCAAACGTATCTCCTTTCACGTTAAACCGCTGTCCTCTAGTTTTGGACTCTCCCGCTCGAGGAAAAAGGCCTTGGCAATTCACCATATCAATGACCTGCATGATTTTATAAGTCTTGTTCAGGCCACTCCTTAGCCTCCGTTTCTCTCACTGCAGGGAAAAGAGAAGCCCCAGCCTATTCAGCCTCAGCTTATACCTTAAACACTTTAGTTCCAGCATCATTCTTGGAAATCTTTTCTACACCCTCTCAAGTTTCACAAAATCCTTCATAGAAACGGTCAGCCAGATTTGTCTGTAAAAATTCTAAATGTGGCCTCACAAATGTTCTGTACAGCTGAGACATGACATCTCGACTCCTACACTTAACATTATGACCAATGAATGAAAGAGTGCCAAACACCTTTTTCCCCACCCTGTCTCCCTGCAACTCCACTTTCAAGGAATGATGCATCTGCACCCTTTGGTTTCTTTGCTCAGCAACACTCCCCAAGGCCCAGCCATTAATTTTAATAGTCCTGGCCTGGTTTGCCTTACAAAAATGCAACACCTACATTTATTTAATGAAGCTTGGTTTCATGAAAGGCAGGTCATCTTTAACTGATTTATTGGAATTCTTTGAGGTTATAATGAGCGTGGTAGACAATGGGGAACTGGTGAACGTGGTGTATCTGGATTTCCAAAAGGCATTCAGCAAAGTGCTGCACAAAAGGCTGTTGCATAAGATAAAGATGCACAGTGTTACGGGCAATGCATTAGCATGGACAGAAGAATGGTTAACTAACAGAACGCAAAAAGTGGGGATAAATGGGTGTTTTTCTGGTTGACAATCAGTGGCTAGTGATGTGTCCCAGGGATCAGTGTTGAGAATGCAACTGTTTACAATTGTTGGGACTGCAATTGTTTACAATTCAGGGAGATTGCTTCGAGTTAGAGACCAAGTGTAGTGTGTTGTAGTTCACAGAAGCCACTTAAATGAGTGATGGAGCAAAGTGTGCAGAAGGATATAGACAGGTAAAGGGAGTGGGCAAGGGTCTGGCAGATGGAGTACAATGTTAATAAACGTGAGGTCATCCATTTTGGTAGGAATAATAACAAAGTGGACTACTTTAAAATGGTGAAAAATTACAGAATGCTGCTGTGCAGGGGGACTTGGGTGTTCCTGTGCATGAAACACAAAAGTCTGGTTTGCAAGTCCAGTAGCTGATTAGGAAGGCAAATGGAATGATGTCCTTCATTGCCAGTGGATAGAGGTTAAAATTAGGACTTTCTGCTGGAGCTGTATAGGGCGCTGGTGTGGCCACGCCTGGAGTACTCTGTACACTTTCCATCGCCTTATATGAGATGGCACTGGGGTGGGGTTTGCTGAGGAGTTTGACCACATTGATTCTGGAAATGAGGGGGTTAGCCTATGAGCATACTGGGATTATACTCATTGGAATTCAGAAGAATGAGGGAGGGGATTGTAAAATTATATATGCGATAGATAAGACAGAAGCAGGGAGGCTCAAAGTTTGTGAGAAGATTTGTAGCTCGGGTGCACGTTGTTGTAGTTCTGTTCGCCGAGTTGGGAATTTGTGTTGCAGACGTTTCGTCCCCTGTCTAGGTGACATCCTCAGTGCTTGGGAGATCCTGTGAAGCGCTTCTGCGATGTTTCCTCTGGCATTTATAGTGGTTTGTATCTTCCGCTTCCGGTTGTCATTTCCAGCTGTCCGCTGCAGTGGCCGGTATATTGGGTCCAGGTCGATGTGCTTATTGATTGAATTTGTGGATGAGTGCCATGCCTCTAGGAATTCCCTGGCTGTTCTCTGTTTGGCTTGTCCCAATAGCAGTTTGTCCCAGTCGAACGCATGTTGCTTGTCATCTGCGTGTGTGGCTACTAAGGATAGCTGGTCAAGCCAACGTCTTCACCCAAAGGGTTGTGAATCTTTGGAATCCCCTGCCTAGTGAAGCAGCTGAGGCTAACCTGTTGAATGTTTTAAAGGTGAAGATAGATTTGTGAACAGTAAAGGAATGAAGGGTTATAGTGAGCGGTGGGTAAGTGGAGTCTCAGTCCATTGAAAGATGATCCACGATATTATTGAAAGGCAGAGCTGACTCATGGAGTCAGATGGCCTACTACTGATTGTATTTCTTATGTTCGGATGTTGTTATGTTTTAACAGGCCTCCAATTCAAAACGTAATGCTCTCTAACTACTAAATAAAAACGGAAAGAACTGTGGATGCTGTGTATCAGAAACAAAAGCAGAAACTGCTGGAAATGCTCAGAAGGTCTGGCAGCATCTCTGGTGTGAAAGGCTCACCAGTTTATGGTTCCCTTGCTTTTCCATGCAACTTTCTTCAATAATGCTGCCACATTAGTCACTCTCCAGTCTTCTGGCATCTCATCTATGATTATCAACGATACAAATATCTCAGCAAGGGGACCAGCAATCTCTTCCCTAGCTTCGCACAAAGTTCTGGGAAATACCTAAAAAGGTCTCCAGGATTTATTTCCATTTTTCTACTTTAAGACCTCCGACACCTCCTTTTCTGTAAAATGAACTCATTTTAAAGAACTCATTATTTATTTCCCAAGTTTCTTAGCTTCCATGCTCCTGTCTACTGTAAATATTGATGCAAAATATTTCCTTAGTGTCTCTGCCATCTCCTGTGGTTACATGCAGGAAAGCCATGTTGATCTTTAAGGCCTGTATTCTCTCCTTAGTTATTCTTTTAAACTTAAAATAATTTTAGAATCTTTTCGGATTCTCCTTCATTCTATTTGCCAAAGCAATTTTATGTCCCTTTTTTTCCCTCATGATTTCCTGTTTACGTATACTCCTACTGCCCTTATACCCTTCTCAGGATCACTCAATCCCAGCTGTCTATATCTGATGAATGCCCCCTTCTTTTTCTGGACAGGAGTTGCAATTTCCCTCATCATTGAGCTTTTCCCATGCTTTGCCCTTCACACAAACAGAAACATACCATCACTGAACTCTCATTGTCTCATTCTTAAAGGCCTCCCACTTGTCAGCCATCCCTTTACCTGTAAATAACCTCCCCCAACCAACTTCTCAAAGTCTAATACCATCGAAACTGGCTACACTCTAATTTGAAACTTTCATTTTTAAATCAATGTTATCCTTTCTCATCATTATTATTAAACCAATAGAATTATGATCACTTTCCCTGAAGCCTGCCCCTATGGACACCTCAGTCACTTGCCCTGCCTTGGTTCCCAACAGAAGGTCAAGTGTTGCGAACTGTCTCGTAGGTGCATCCACATATTGAATAACAACGTTTTCTTGTCCACACTTAACCAATTTCTCCACATTCCAAGATCTTAACACTATCCCAAACTCTGTTTGGAAAGATAAAATTCCCTACCGTTATCCTTTTTTCTTACAGATAGCATGATCGCTTGTAAATTTCCCACTGACTATTAGGAGGCCCATTTTTCAATCCCAGCAATGTCATCACCTCTTTCTTATTTTTAAGTTTCATCCATATAACTTCACTGGGCAGTCTCCAAGAAATATCCTCTCTACATCCAGCTTTAATGTTCTTTCTAACCAAAAACACCACTCCATCTCCTCTCTTGCTCCTCTGTCTATACATTCTACAGCATCTATCTCCTGGAACATTAAGCTGCCAGTCCTGTTCATCCCTGAGCCACATTTCTGTAATGGTAATGATATCCTTGTCCCACATTCCCATCTATGCCCCATGTTCATCTGTCTCACATGTCAGGCCTCTTACATCGAAGTAAATGCTGTTTCGCAGTTTTACCTCGCTCTTGCCAAACTGTTGTCTGCCTCGACCACTAGAATTGCTCACCACATCTCACCTCAAACATTTCTCTTTTCTCACTATCTTGTTGGTTCCCACCATCCCCCTTACTAGTTTAAAACCTTCAGCATACTGCTAGCAAATTTCCCCACAAGAAAATCGGTCCCCTTCCAATTCAGCTCCCTCTTGTACAGGTCATTTCTATCCCTGAAGAGATCCCAGTGATTGAAAAATGGGAATCCTAACCCCTGCAGCAGCTCCTCAGCCACACATTAGCTGCTCTATCTGACTGTTCCTCATCTCAATGTTCCATTAGTTTTTAAACAAACCCCAACATGACATTTGCCATCCTTATTGACAGTTGAAATTAAAAGTTAACTTTTTGTGGTTCGGAGATGCTGACTCCTTGTAGATTTCTGAATTCAATCTCTATCTTGCCCGTTAAAATGCATAACTTCACTGTTTATGTCTGTTTTCATTTATTTAATCCACATTACATTATTATGCAAAGCTCCTTGTTCACTCTCTTGTCCTATCTGTATCCCTCCACAAACTTCTTTTTGTGTCATACTCACCACTTGTCTCCGCTCCAATTTTTGAGTCATTCGCAAACTTACCTACAATATACTCACTTTCCTCATCTAAGTCATCAAAATACTTTGTAATTTGTTTTGTCCCCAGAACAGATTTATGTGGTACTCCACAGATTGACATTCTGTAAAATAAAACTCTTAATCAAACTTTTCTGATTGGAATTTCAAAGATCCTCTCTCCGTGTTAATACAGTACCTCCAAAGCCAAGGCTCCTATCTTATTCAGTAATCTTATGCATGGGTGCTATCAAACATCTTCAGAAAATCAAAACATGTTACAATCACGGTTTCCTCCATTTTCTCCAAGAATTCCGATACTTTTATCAGGCAAGATTTCCATTTTATAAAGCCATTCTCAGTTTTCTGCTGTAACATCCTTTTTTAAACACTCGACCATTTTTTTCAATAAATGATGTTAAACTAAGTAGCCTCAGTCAATCTTTTGTGTGCCTTAACTTTTTATGAGTGAAGGTGTTGGGTGAAGGATCTACTATCAGCCCACACTTTCAACTGCTGGAGAAGCATTGTCATCTACTGTGAAAATCTCAACAAAATGTATCTATGTTCATTTACTGAGAAAACAATTCCACAACTTTTCCAGCTCATCACCTTCTGCTGGCGCTCCCAGATTTTACGAAGCAATTCATTGAAAGTCGACAAGGCTAATTAGCATCAAACCAAGATCAATATTTGAGCAGAAATATCTCAATTCCTGGTCACGTATTTTTGCTCATCTCTTTTTAGGACATTAGCTTCGACAATGTGGAGTCTATGTGCGTGGAGCTATGAAATATCAAAGGACAAAAACATTAGTGGGTGTCATACAGAGACCCCCAGACTGCAGTGGTCATGTTGGAATAGTATTAAACAGGAAATTCGATGATGCCCTCCACCGCATCTCCTCCACTTTCCACTCCTCCGCCCTTGAGCCCCGCCCTTCCAATCGCCACCAGGACAGAACCCCACTGGCCCTCACCTACCAACCTCCATATACATCGTATCACCCGTCGTCATTTTCGCCACCTCCAAACGGACCGCACCACCAGTGATATATTTCCCTCCTCTCCCCTATCAGCGTTCCGAAAAGACCACTCCCTCCGTGACTCCCTTGTCAGGTCCACTCCCCCCACCAACCCAACCACCACTCCCGGCAACTTCCCTTGCAACCGCAAGAAATACAAAACTTGCGCCCGCACCTCCCCCCCAACTTCCCTCCAAGGCCCCAAGGGATCCTTCCATATCCGCCACAAATTCACCTGCACCTCCACACACATCGTCTATTGCATCCGCTGCACCCGATGTGGCCTCCTCTATATTGGGGAGACAGGCCGCTTACTTGTGGAACGTTTCAGAGAACACCTCTGGGACACCCGGACCAACCAACCCAACCACCCCATGGCTCAACAGTTCAACTCCCCCTCCCACTCCACCAAGGACATGCAGGTCCTTGGACTCCTCCATCACCAGACCATAGCAACACGACGGCTGGAGGAAGAACGCCTCATCTTCCGCCTAGGAACTCTCCAAGCACAAGGGATGAACTCATATTTCGCCAGTTTCCTCATTTCCCCTCCCCCCACCTTGTCTCAGTCCCAACCCTCAAAATCAGCACCGCCTTCCTAACCTGCAATCTTCTTCCTGACCTCTCCGCCCGCACCCCCACTCCGGCCTATCACCCTCACCTTGACCTCCTTCCACCTATCACACTTCCAACGACCCTCCACAAGTCCCTCCTCCCTACCTTTTATCTTAGCCTGCTGGACACACTTTCCTCATTCCTGAAGAAGGGCTAATGCCCGAAACGTCGATTCTCCTGCTCCTTGGATGCTGCCTGACCTACTGCGCTTTTCCAGCAACACATTTTCAACTCTGATCTCCAGCATCTGCAGTCCTCACTTTCTCCTTAAACAGGAAATTAGCCAAGCTAATGATATGGAGACATCTGTGATCATGGGTGATTTTAATCTGCATCCAGATTGGAAAAATCAAATTAGCCACAATGTCTACTTGGGGGAATTCCTGGCCTACATATGGGATGGTTTTCTTAACCAACATGTGGATGAACCAACTAGAGAGCAGGCCATCTGAGACTGGGTACTGTGTAATGAGAAGGGAATCATTGCCAATCTAGCTGTGTGTGACTCCTTGGGGAAGAGCGACCATGACATGATACAGCTTTTTTATTAGGATGGAGAGTGAGCCAGCTGATTTGGAGACTAGGATTCTGAATTTTAATAAAGGAAACTATGAAGGTATATAAGGCATGAGTTGGCGTTGATAGATTAGTGGAAGTTGCTTAAAGGTGCGACAGTAGATAGGCATTGGCAAATATTTTACGAACATATGGGGGAACTGCAACAACTATTTATTCCTGTCTGGCACAAGCAAAATGGGTAACAGGGCCAAAAGGAAATTAGATATTATCCAATTGAAGGAAGAAGCATAGAGATTAGCCAAGACGAATAATAGGTCTGATGTTTGAAAGCAGTTTCGAATTCAGCAAATAAGGACCAATGGACTGATTAAGATGGGGAAAACACAGTAAAAAGGAAAGTAAGCTTGCAGGGAACATGAAGACTGACACTACAAGGTTCTACAGTACGTGAAGAGAAAGAGATTGGTGAAGACAAATGTAGGTCCCTACAGATAGAAATGGGGAAATGTATAACAAAGGATAAAGGAACAGCTGAGCAACTGAATACATACTTTAGTTCTGTCTTCACAAAAAAGGACAGTTGTACAGGAGGTTGGTGAGGCTGCAGTTGGAGCATGTGTTCAGTATTGGTCACCTTGCTCGAGGAAGGATGTTATTAAACTGGAAAGAGTGCAGAAGAAATTTATAAGGATGTTGCTCGCACTCAGTGGTCTGAGTTATAAGGAGAGGCTGAAAAGCGAGAACTTCTTTTCTTGGCAGTCTAGGAGACTGAGAGGGGACCTTACAGAACTGTACAAAATTATGAGAGGCATACACTCGGTCTTTTTTGCCAGGGTTGGGGAATCGAGGATTAGATGGCATTAGTTTAAGGTTAGCGGGGAAAAGTACAAAAGGGAACCTGAGGGGCAATTTGTTTACACAGAGGCTGGCACGTGTATGCAATGATCTGCCAGCGGAAGTGTTTGAGGTGGGTACGTTAACAACATGTAAAGGCATTTTGACAAATACATGGATAGGAAAGAGTTAGAAGGATGTGGACCAAATGCAGGAAAATGGGGTTCGCATGGGTGGACAATTTGGTCAGTATGGACCACTTTGGGCCAAACGACATGTCTCTGTGCTTTAGGACTCTCTGACTCGAAGATACAAATCAAGTACCAGAAATCCTGGAGATTGCAAGATTTAGTGAGAGGGAAGAACTGAGGGAGGTCAATATTAGTAGAAAAATGGTGCTGGGAAATTGAGGGGATTGAACCTGATAAATCCTCAGGGCCTGATAAATCTGCATCCCAGAGCACTTAAGGAAGTGGTTCTAGAAATAGTGGATGCTTTGGTTGTCAGGATTCTTTAGATTTTGGTGCAGTCCCTGTAGATTGGAGGGCATCTACTGCCACTCCAACACTCAGAAAGAGAGATACAGAGAAAGGGAATTCGAGACCAGTAAGCTTCAGATCAGTAGTGGGGAAAATTCTCAAATCCTTTACCCTTTATGACAGAGCATTGAGAAAGCCGTGGCAAAATCAAACAGAGTCAGCATGGAGTTATGGAGGGGAAATCATGCTTGACAAATCTATTGGAATTCTGTGAAGATGTAACTATCAGAGTTGATAAAGAGGAACTGGTCAATATGGTATATTTGTACTTGCAGAAAGCATTTGACAATGCCCCATTTAAGAGGTCACTGTACAGGATTAAGCACATGGGATTGTGGTAAGTGTACTGAGATAAATAGAAAACTGGTTGGCAGGGAAGAAACAGAGGAGGGCTGAAGGGCCCGTGTCAAACAGGCAGACAGTAACTAGTGGGGTGCCACAGGGACTCCAACTGTTAACAATATACAGAAATGATTTGGATGAAGGAATAAAATGTAACATCTCAAGGTTTGCAGATGATACCAAGTTGGGTGGAAGGGTGAACTGTGACGAGGATGCAGAGACCCTATGGCATGGTCTGGACAGATTGGGTGAGCGGGCCAATCAATGGCAGATGCAGTTTATTTTAGAGAAATGTCAGGTTATTCACTTTGGAAACAAAAGGAAGGTGGTGGATTACTACCTGACTGGCTGCAAATTGGGAGAGGGGAGTGTGCTGCAGGGCCCACATGTCCTTGTGCACCAGTCGCTGAAGGTACGCATGCAGGTGCAGCAGGCAGTAGAGAAGGCAAATGTTATACTGACCTTCATTGAGAGATGTTTCGAGTACAGGAGCAGGGATGCATTGTTATAGTTGTACAGGGCCTTGGTGAGGCCACACCTCAAACACTGTGTGCAGTTTTGGTCTCCTTTTCCGAGGAAGGATGCTCTTGCTCTGGAGGGAGTACAGCGAAGGTTTACCTGACTGATTCCGAGGATGGTGGAACGAACATATGAGGACAGGTTGTCTCGCTTAGGATTGTTTTCACTGGAGTTTAAACAAATGGGAGGGGATCTCATTCTAACAGGACGAGACAGGGTAGATACAGGGAGGATGCTCCTGATGATGGGTGTGTCCAGAATCAGGGGACACAGACTGAGGATTCGGGGTGGATCATGTCGGATGGAGATGAGGAGACATTTCTTCACCTAAAGAGTGATGAGCCTGTGGAATTCATTACCACATGAATTTGTTAATGCCAAAGCATTGAATGTATTGAAGACGCGGTTACATGTAGCATTTAGAGCAAATAGGACCAAAGGTAATGGGGAGTAAACAGGACGAGGCTATTGAGCTGGATGATGAAGAATGGCAGAGCAGGCTCAAAGGGCTGAGTGGCCTTCTCCTGCTCCTATCTTCAATGTTTAAGAGGATATTGCCCTGAGAAAACCATGGACATTAGTGCTTTCCCGTTTACCTCAAAATATCACTCATCACCCCACCCGAAAAATAATGTGGAGACGTAACCTCTCAAATTGCAATGACACAGCTCCTCCCAAGAGTCAAGGTGTGATGGTTGAGGTGCACCTTTGTTCATTCTTAACACAGGATGTCATTTTGTTCTGTGAGTGCTTGTGTGTGTCTGTATTTGTGTGTCTGTATTTGTGTGTGTGTCTGTGTGTGCGCGCGTGTGTGTGTATGTCTGTGCATATCCATGGCTATGTGTCTGTCTCTGTGTCGGTGTGTGTGTGTGTGAGAGTGAGTGTGAATGTGAGTATGAGTGTGTGTCGCGCGCGCGCGCGGATGTACATTTCTGTGTCCGTGGCATTTTGAAGCACATCATATTTCCTTGAAACTACTTTCTTTGTCAGAGGCCACCAGCATGCTCCAGTTGCTGGAAGGTGCTCTGATGTATTTCAGATTGCGTGCCTCTATGCAATGTAACTTTGCTGCTTGACGAAGATACTAATTCATAACAGACAGCTTTTATCACCAGTTTCTCACTAACACTTACAGAGTGTCATTTTATGCCTTTAGTTTTAGCGTCTAAGGTGATGTCTGGTCACCCTGATAGCTCATGTCAAACGAATGGAAATCTTCCCATTCATTTTTCTCAGCCAATAGGGACTCTCTCCATGTATAGTCGATGTTCAGTGCTGTCATACCATTCTTCAGCATTCCTGAAGCAGACCCTTTGGTCCATCACTAGCTGCCTGGCTGTAGGAATCTCACCATGCAGGAAGTACATTCACACGTCACATGCTTCCATTCTGTTGACATGTCCAAGACACACTTGTTGGATGATTTAGGAACTCTCCATTTGAGAGGACACAGAATTCAAGAGATTGTCATGTCACTTCCAAATCTCAGCATTCCAATTGGGATACCCTCACCCACATCTCAATTAAACCCAACAACCCCTGCAAGTCTCCATACAACAGCCTTTTCACTCCTCCCTCTGCATGTTCCAGGACCACAAAACTCCTTGCAAGTGCATCTGTACATCGCAGCTTACTTCAGACCAGACCAGACATCCGAGGGAAAAGGAGAAGGTGAGGACTCCAGATCAGAGTCAAAAAGTGTGGTGCTGGAAAAGCACAGCAGGTCAGGCAGTATTTCCAAGGAGTAGGAGAGTCAACGTTTCAGGCATAAGCCTTTCATGGAGTTTCCTGCCCAAAACATCGACTTCTCGGTCAGGAGTGAAGACTATTGTTGGGACAAGGTCTGCTGTTGGAATTGGGCAGTGAAAATCAAAAACTTCGTCATCATTCTAATAGAGGACAATAATTCAACATCCTTGTGGATGGATTATCTCATGTTCAAAATAAAATACAATGAACATCATTGCTCAGACAAAACAATAACAGATGGAGAACTAATGGATATTTTCAGTTCAGAGAAATTAACTCAGCTACAACAGAAAGATGAAAAACTGAAGCAATTGCATTGAAAAGCAAACACAGAAGAAGAATCTGTGTGCATTCCCAAAAGTTACTAACTTAAACATGATGTCTTGATGAGACATTCAGGCAGATGGGAAAGTGGGAGAAATTCATTACCTGGGAATTACAGAAAGGAGGTGTGGCAGATAGCACGTCAGCCACCTGTGGGTCATTGTAGGAGTGAGAAGACCTCCCGGCAAAATACAAAAAACATTTTTACTGACCTGAACTTCATTTAGATGGAGAAGAAAATTGCCAGAAATGTCATACATGTCATGTAACCGGAAAACGTCAGGCAATAATAAAACCGGCAACTTTAATGCCCATCCCTGCATTTAAGGACCCCTACAGAAAACAAGAAGTGTGAATCAGTATTTGTTAACAAAGATAGATGAGTCCATTTGATATCCACAGGCCATTCTATTTGTGCAATACCACTGCTAGAAGGATTGTAGAAGAGGTACCCCAATGTTTAACTCGATACAGACCACCCACAGAGATACAATCAGGTCAAGGGTCAAATTTTACATCAAATTTATGCATGGAAGGTATGGGTAGCTTATCCACTGCTTACCAACAAGCATGGTAAGGGAGTGTTAGAAAGGTGGCAATAAGCTTTAAAGACCATTAGTGAGCTTAGAGAAGACCATATCGAGGGCTTATTGTCAAGACAATCCAAACGACTGGATAAAGGAATTCCATTTGTACATCAATGAGTTTTGGGGCATGAGCTGAGAGGACCACTGAAAATAAATAAGGAGAAATTAGTGAGTCAGAGTCAGACCACATATTTGAACTGTGAATGATTAAATTGAAAGGGGGAGTTGGCTCCAATTATGCAATATCCGTATACACTTACGCCAAAGAAAGTTGGCATATGTTCAAAGATAGACTGAACGGATGTTCCAAAAACAACAGCATCAAAGTGAGTTGCAGCAACTGGAGCTCAGCCATAGTAATGGTGCCAAAGCCAGATGGTACCCATGGTTGTGTGCAGACTGTTGCAAAGTTAATGCAGTTGCAGAGTCTGATTCATATCCGATTCCACATTGGGAAGACTGTATTGGAAAAGGTAGGACAAGCAACTTAGATTTGTAATTTGTACTTGGTCAGGGGATACTGGCAGGTACCTTTATGCGAAGGAGTGAAGACTATTTCGGCTTTTGTAACACTGAACGGACTTTACTAACTTAAAGTCATGCCAGTTGGTATGGAAAATGTGCCAGCCACATTTCAAAGAGTAACCAATAAAGTCATTCCTGGGTTATCCAATTGTATGGTGTACATCATCAAACTTGTGCTCTTTTAGTCACACAGGGAAGGAACATTTGCAGCCTTTATTGTAACAATTTAATTGACTTTGGGAGGCAGGCTGGTGATAAACGTGGCTAAGTGTGAATTCGCCAAAGTCCGAGTCATGTGCCTGGGCCATGTTGTCAGGCATGGACATACGGTCCCAACCATAACATTGACAAAGACAGCAGGACTATGATTCCTGGTAGTGAACAAGTTTACCAGAAGTTTGTACAAAATTGTAGTAGTGTCGTTGCTCCACTGACTGACTAATTGAAGAAGTGCTGGATATTTTAGTGGACAGTAGAATTACAGAAGGCATTTGCCAGCCTGAAAACTGTGTTAACCACTGCCCCAGTGTTAGCTACATCTAATTACACAAAGCTACTCGAGATGGCTATTGATGTGAGTGATGTGGGTGTTGGTGCTGTATTCTTACAAGACGACGATGAGAAGATAGGAAGCCCCATTGGTTCTTTCATCAGGAAACTGAATATTTATCAGATATATTCCATGATTAAGGAGACCTTGAGCTTGGTGTTCCAACATTTATACAGTTAGTAATGGGTCTTGTACAATTGTATGTACTGGTCATAACCCATTAAAGCTTTTGGAGAAATGTAAGGACTGCACTTCTAGATGGTTTACATGGAGCTTATTACTGCAGCCATTCAATTTGAAAATTATACACGTGGCAGGATGAGAAAATATAATTGCTGATGTGTTGTCACAACTTGGATGATGTAAGGTGGAGGGATTTGGTTGCAGGAGTAAATGAACTGAAACAGAATGCAGTCATGCATGGTTACAGTTGATGCAATTTGCGTGTATTGCCGCGTAATAATAGATTAAGACTAAGGGTTTTAAAATGAAATAATCTTTGTTTCTTATTAATGTTGCAGTAAAATTACAACACTGGTACGTAACCAACAATGCTGAAACTTGCCCAGGGATGTCCTGTACACACAAAGAAAACAGGACAAACTCCACCCAGCCAATTAATGCCCCATCCGTCTATTCTCGATCATTAGTAAAGTGATGGCAAGGCTCATAAACAGTGCTATAAAGCAGCACTTGCTCAGCAATAAGCTGCTCAGTGATGCCCAGTTTGGGTTCTGCCAGGACCAGTCAGCTCCTGACCTCATTACAGCCTTGATCCAAATATGGACAAAACAGCTGGATGCTTGAGGGAAGGTGAGAGTGACAGTCCTTGACATCAAGGCTGCACTCGATTGAATGTGGCTTCAAGGAACCATCGGAAATCGGGAATCAATGGGTGCAAACTCTCTGATGGTTTGAGTCATACCTGACACATAGGAAGATGGTCGTGGTTGTTGGAGGTCATTCATCTCAGGGCCAGGACGCCTCTGCAGGAATCCCTCAGGGGAGTGTCCTTGGCCGGACTGTCTTCAGCTGCTTCATCAATGACCTTCCCCTCCATCACAAGGTCAGAAGTGGGGATGTTCGCCGATGATTGCACTATGTTCACCATTCACGACTCCTCAGATTCTGAAGTCCATGTTCAAATGATCTGGACAATATCAAGGCGTGGGTTACCAAGTGGCAAGTAACATTTCCATCAAAAATAAAAGAAAATCCAACCACTGCCCCTCGGTTTTCAACGGTATTACCATCACTGAATCCCATAATGTCAACTTCCTGCGTGTTATCATTGACCAGAAACTCAACTGCACTTACCACAAACACAGTAGCTACAATAGCAGGTCAGAAGCTAGGGATACTGCAGCAAGAAATTCTGCATCCTGTCCACCATCTACAATGTACAAGTTGGAAGTGTGATGGAATACTCCTAACTTGCCTGGATGGGTGCAGTCCCATCAACACCCAAGAAGTTTGACACCATCCAGGAAAAGCAGCCCACATCCACAAGTGTATACCCCCTCCACCACACATGCTCATTACACACTGCTGCTACTATCAATATGATGCACTGCATAAATTCATCGAGGATCCTCAGACAGCACCTTCCAAATTCACAACCACTTCCATATAGAAGAACAAGGGCAGCGGATGTATGGGAACTGCACTACCTTCAAGTTCCCCTCCAAGTCATGCACCATCCTGACTTGAAAATATAATGCCGTTCCATCACTGTCACTGGGTCATAGTCCTAGAATTCCCTCCTTAATGGCATTGGGGGTTAACCCACAGCAGGTGGACCACAGTAGTTCAAGGCGGCAGCTCACCTCCACCTTCTCAAGGACAACTAGGGAGAGGCAACACCCACAACCCATAAAATGAATAAAGGATAATAGTTCATTGTGTGTGTGAGAGAGAGAGATCGAGAGAGAGAAAAATATATCTGTGTGTGTGTGTAAGAGAGAGAGAAATACTGTGCCTCTGTGTGTGTGAGAGAGAAAGAAACAGACAGAGAAAGACCGTATGTGTGTGTGTGTATAAGAGACAGATAAACACTATGCCTGAGTGTGTTTGTGTGTGAGTGAGTGAGTGAGTGAGAAAGAGAGAGAGAGAAAAACACCATGTCTGTGTGTGTGTGCGAGTGCGTGTATGTGTGTGTGAGAGAGAAATCATGCCTGTGTGTGAGAGAGAAAGAGAGACAGACAGACAAACAAAGACCATGTCTGTGCATGACAGAGGGAAAGACCATGTGTGTGTGTGTGAGAGTGAGAGAGAGAGAGAGAGAGAGAGAGAGAGAGAGAGAGAGAGAGAGAGAGAGAGAGACTGTGTGTGTGTGAGAGAGAGAGACTCTGTGTGTGTGTGTGTGAGTGTGTGTCAGGGGGACAAGGGGAGTGGGTGTGTGGTGGTGTGAGTATGCTGTCACTTTAAAAAGGTTACTTTGGCCTGTGTTTTTTTGAAGAGGTATTGTAAAGCCTGAGGTGCCAAAGAGTCTAGAATGCCTGTAGGTTTTTCTTAAAAACAGTTTAACAATGGAAAAGGAGTGCACAGTTCTCCAGTTCAGGTTCTTCTTGTTTTGGGTTAGCTGCAGGAATTCCAAGATGTTTTGAGTATCAGTAGGTTGCAAATTTCAGTAAATGATTCCTAACTGAGCACTCGGGCATTTCTCTGGATGTTGTTCCCTCCGCCTGTAAGAATATGAGTTTGAATTTACCTTTTTGCCGAGGGTTGTGTTTAAAAGATGTTACAACATTGGATCAGGAAATGAGTAAGTTACTGTATCAAGTAGTCGGTTATGTTTTCCAATCATTTAATTATTTTTAATGCCATTTTCTTTTGTTTGTGTTTCAACCGTAGTGTTCAAATAAATTCTGTTTGGCTTAATGCAGAGTGGTTTAACCAACTGAATCACACCTGGAACATCAATGTCACATTTGCTTTAAACAAAGAAAACCTTATTTACCCTAACTATGCCCCTCATGATATTACAAACCTTTATTAGGTCACCCCTCAGCCACCAATGCTCCAGAAAAAAACAGCTGCAGCTTCTTCAGCCTTTCCTTGCCGCTCAAACCCTCCAACCCTGACAACATCCTTGCAAATCTTTTCTGAACCCTTTCAAGTTTCACAGCTTCCTTCCTTTAGTAGGGAAACCAGAATTGCACGCAATATTCTAACAGTGGCCTAACCAGTGTCCTGTATAGCCGCAACCCAACCTCCCAACTCCTATGCTCAATGCTCTGACCAACCAAGGGAAGCATCCTCAATGCCTTCTTCACTATGCTGTCTTCCTGGGACTACACTTCCACGGAACTATGAACTCCAAAGTTTCTTTGATCAACAACACTCCCCAGGACATTACCATGAAGTGTGTAAGCCCAGCCCTGATTCGCCTTTCCAAAATGCAGCACCTTGCATTTATCTAAATTAAACTCCATCTACCAAGCTTTGGCCCATCTGATCAAGATCCTGTTATACTCTGAGGTAACCTTCTTCGCTGTCCATTACACGTACAATGTTGGTGTCATCTGCAAACTTACTACATATACCTTCTATGTTCACATCCAAATCTTATAGCAGTGGATCCAGCACTGATCCTTATGGCACATCACTGGTCACAGACCTCCAGTCTGATAATCAAACATCCACCACCACTTTCTACCTTCACGCCAGGTCTGCATCCAAGTGGCTCGTTCTTCCTTTATTCCATGAGATCTACCCTTGCTAACCAATCTCCCATGAGGAACTTTGTCGAATACCTTACTTAGGTTCATATAAATCACGTCTATCGCTCTGCCTCACTAATTCTCTTTGTTACTTATTCAAGAAACTCAATCAAGTTTGTGAGAAATAATTTCACACGCACAAAGCCATGTTGACTATCCCGAATCAGTCCTTGCCTTTCCAAATACATGTACATCCTGTCCCTCAGGATTCCCTCCAACAACTTGCCCACCGCCGAGGTCAAGCTCACTGGGCTGTAGTTCCTTGGCTTGTCCTTACCACCCTTCTTAAACAGTGGCACCACGTTAGCCAACCTCCAGTCGTCCAGCACCACACCTGTGACAATCGATGATACAAATATCGCAGCAATAGGATTTGCCCACCTTTATGTATTTTAAGACATCCAGCACCTCCTGCTCTGTAATCTGGACATTTTTCAAGATGTCACTATCTATTTCCCCACATTCTATATCTTCCATGTCCTTCTCCACAGTAAACATTGATGCAAATACTTCTTTTGTATCTCTCTCATCTCTTGCGGTTCGACACATAGGCTAACTTGCTGATCCTTGAAGGGCCCTATTATCTCCCTAGTTACCCCTTTATCATTAATGTATTTGTAGAATCATTTTGGATTCTCCTGAACCCCATTTGCCAAAGCTATCTCATGCCCCCTTTTTGCCCTCATGATTTCCCTCTTAAGTATACTCCTACTGCCTTTATACTCCAAGGATTCACTCGATCTATTCTGTCTATACCTAACATATGCTTCCTTCTTTTTTTTGACCAAACCCTCAATTTTTATAGTCACCCAGCATTCTTCACACCTACCAGCCTTGCCTTTCACCCCAACAGGAACACTCTGTCTCATTATCTCATTTTTGAAAACTTCATCATTTTCCAGCCATTCCTTTACCTGCAAAACTCCGCACCCAATCACCTTTTCAAAATTCTTACCTAATACAGCCAAAATTGTCCTTTATCCAATTTAGAATTTTAGCAGTTAGAACCTGTCTATCCTTTTCCATCACTATTTTGAAACTAATAGAATTATGGTCGCTGGCCCCAAAGTGCTCCCCCATTGACGTTTCACTCACCTGCCCTGCCTTATTTCCCAAGAGTAGGTCAAGTTTTGCATCATCTCTTAAGGTTTATCCACATACTGAATCAGAAAATTTTCTTGTACACACTTAATAAATTCCTCTTTATCTCAACCCTTAACACTACGGCAGTCCCAGTCTACAGTTAGAAAGTTAAAATCGCTGACCATAACCACCCTATTATACTTACAGATAACTGAGATCTCCTTACAAATTTTTTCTCAATTTCCCACTGACTATGTGGAGCTCTATAGTACAGTCCCGAAAAGGTAATAATCTCTTCCTCATTTCTCACTTCCACCCAAATGACTTCCCGGATGTATTCCCAGAAATATCTTCCTCAGTACAGCTGTAATGCTATCCCTTATGAAAACCACCCCCCACCCCCTCCTGTCTTGCCTCCGTTCTATCCTTCCTGTAGCATTTGTATCCTGGAACATTTAGCTGCCAGTTCTGTCCGTCCCATCCTCCATCTTGGCTTACCCAAATCCTGATAGCTTTTGTTCCAACTCCATGTCAATGAGGATCACTCATCAATTAGTTTTCCCTGTTTCAGTTTGCTTACTTGTCTTCTAATCCTGAACCGTGTAGGGCAGAAATGTTCAATTTTGTTTTTCTTTTAGCAACATTTCGGTTTTTTTCAGTTCTTTAACAATAATTCACTATCTTCTTTTTAAAGACCTTTCCACTTCTCTAATGGCTATATTTATTGCCTTTAGCTATGAGGAATATTTGTCCGTATTCTCATAGAAACTGAGCCCATCTTGTACCAAATTGGTTGAATGTCAGACAGATCAGGCAGTCAGGCATCATTCACCCAGACTTACACTGACAAGGAAAGCCCAGACTTGAGTCAGGTTTTCTCTTGTTTCTCACCAGCTATTCCTTAAGATACTGAAACTTGACTCTCCTCCAGTCCATTTCTGGAGTTCTTAATCCATGAACCTTCAACCTTCAGTAGGGCCAATGATGAAATGCCACAGTGGGGATGTGACATTCAAAAATGAATTATCTTACGTCAGAGATGCTAAAATGGCTCAATATATCTAAATGCAAAACGAATTTATTTGACTTTTATCCAAAATATTAAACCTGTCTCACACAGGTTAATTAACCTGAGCATAAACAGACTCAGTGAACATGGCTTGGGCCTGGATGTGGTTAACAGTACAATCTCATTGCTGCAGTTCCTTATAACACGTCGGTGTCTCAGCAGGTTGAATGAGCGAGCAAACCCTTCTTACACACAGAGCAGGTAAATGGCCTGTCCCTGGTGTGAACTCACTGATGTTTGATGTCAGATGATTGATTGAACCTGGTCCTGCAGTGAGAGCCCCAGAAAGGTTTCTCATCATTGTGAGCATGTTGGTGGAATATCAGTTCCCTGGAACCTTTAAAGCACTTCCCACAGTCTGGACATTTAAAAGGCCTGGTCTCAGTGTGAACTCACTGTCCTCCCAGTAGGGCAGAAGAGTGAGTAAATCCCTCCCTAAACACAGCGCACCGAAATCGTCTCACCCTTGTGTGAACTCACCGGTGTTTTTGCACATAGGATATGGTACAGAATGCCTTCTCATTCGGCTCAGGGGAACAGTCTGGGTTTGCCGATATATCTGCAGCTGGATGACTGAATGCTGCAGTCAGAGCAGGTTCTCAGTCCCTACCCAAAGTGATCTCGCTGGTGTGTAGTGAGTTGAAATGATTGCCTGAACTTAATGCTGCAGTGAGAACTCCTGAATGGTCTCTACTCTGTTCGAATACGTCAATGGCACATCAGGTGCCCAGAATTCCTATGGCATTTTCCAGTCTTGTCATTTTAAAAGTTATTTTATCTAGGTGAACTCTTTGGTCTGCCTGCAGTTGAGAAGACTGAGTGAATCCCTTCCCACACTTGGAGCAGATGAATGGTCTTTCCTCAGTATGAGTGCATTGATGAATTTTCAGTTGAGGTGGGGATTTGAATCCTACTTCACTGTCCTCATATTCCCATTCTTTCTCCCCAGCGTGACTGTGATTATGTCTTGACAGTTCAGATAATTTTATCCACACACAGGACAGGTACACAGTTTCTCCTCACTTGGTGTTTTCTCCTTCCAAGTCCAATATAGAACAATATTCCAATCATAAAATAAAATTCAATCTTTCCAAATCTAATATGATACCTGGTTCTGTTTCCTGACCACAGATTGTTCCCTTCACATATCCTGTGAAGCTAATTAAAGAGAAGGAAAGTGAGTAAGAAGACCACAATCTGACTGAATGATCATCCCTGAGACCTGGCTGCAGGATGAAGTTCTAGGACATTCCTGTAGAGGGCGCGCGATGTCCACGCCACCCCCTCCAAATTACACCAGTGCGCAGGCGCTGGATTGAGCTTGTTGGAGCATGCGCAAATTGACTGAAGGCCCCTTTTTCAGTCTCCAGATAATGGCGGGGACGGGGTGGTCCCGTAGGAATAATAGAGCCAGCGGTGGCAGAGGTGATGCGAGCCGTCTTGGTAATATCCAGTAAAGGTCCCGCGAACCGAATAAGAATTAGCGGGTCCCGCGGTTTCAGCCCTGAGTTTAATTCCCGGGAGCTTGGCCGTGGCCGCCATTTTGTTTGGGACGAGGCGCATGCGCCGTTTTCCTGGTGACGCCCAGCGAGTGGGCGGGGCCTGCGGTGCCAGTGACGGAGACAGTGGAGATGGGGATGGGGATGTGGGACGAACCCAGGGAGGAGGGAGAGCCTGGGGTGGGGGGGACAGGCATTCACAGCTCGGGGGTCGGGGGGGGGGGGTGGGAACAGGACAGGGACAAATAATTCACCAATACTGGAAATGGTCTGAACTTCTCTCCTGTACTGACAATGATCACTTTTATAAACTTCTTTTCCAGGGGATCAGGAGAGAGCCAGAGAAATGAAACTCAAACCAAACCAAAAACAGTCAAAATCTGATACAACACAGTTAATGAGGAAATAAATGCTACCGATCTTTGAACGTGGAAGCAGAAGTGTTACAACGAGATGCACAGCCTCGGAAAAGCTTTGCACCATTCGCAGCAGACAGGACCTGGACAGCATAGAGTTACAGAGATCTACAGAACAGTAAAAGGTCCTTGAGCCCTTCTGCAATTTAAACCAAAAGCAGAAAAACTCACCTTGCCTCTTAATCTGGTAAAGGGACAGAGGACTCCCAAATACCACTATTCTTTTTAAAAAATATCAATTTTATTCTTTAACCCTAAAAGTGAACATTAAACATGTTAAAAAGTGAATATTTTAACTGGGGCAAAAGAAATTATGACGCAATCAGACAGGAGTTAGGACGTACAGACTGGGAGCAATTGTGCCATAGAAAAGGCACAGCCGACATGTGGAGCAGTTGTTGCGAGTGATGCACAAATATGTCCCTCTGAGACGGGTAAGAAGGGGTAACGAGAACAGAGGAGCTTCTCCTCAAAAGGAAGAAGGCAGCTTACGTAAGGTGGAGGAGGCAAGGATCTAACACAGCTTTAGAGGATTGCAGGCTTGCTAGAATGGAGCTCAGTAATGGACTGAGGAGAGCCAGGAGGGGGCACGAAAAAGGCTTGACAGGAAGGATTAGGGAGAATCCAAAGGCATTTTATACAGACGTGAGGAATAGAGAATGATCAGGGTGAAGGTAGGGCCAATCAGAGATAGCATAGGGAACTTGTGTGTGGAGTCTGAGCAGATAGGGCAAGCCCTAAGTGAGTTTTTTTTTTGCTTTGGTTTTCACTAAGGAAAGGGACCTTGTTGTGAATAAGAACTTTGAGGAGCTGGGATGCAGGCTGGAACAGATCAAGATTGATGAGGTTGATGTGCTGGAAATTTTGGCAAACATTAAGATTGATAAGCCCCCATGACCAGACCAGATTTATCCCAGGCTACTCGAGGAAGCAAGAAAGGAAGTTGCTAAGCCGCTGGTGAAGATCTTTGCATCCGCACTCTTCACGGGTGTCATATAGGAGGATTGCTAGGAGGCAATTACCCTTCTTTTCAAGAAGGATAATAGGGGAATCCCTGGCAATTACAGACCAGCCAGTCTTCCGTCTGTGGTCAGCAAGGTTTTGGAAAGAATTTATGACTATTTGGAAAAGCATAGCGTGATTAAAGGCAATCAGCATGGCTTTGTGAGGGGCAGGTCATCCCTCATAAATCTTATTGAGTTCTTTGAGGAAGTGACAGGACAGATCCCATTGAAGGTCAAGCTAACGGATGTGATGTAAAAGGACTTCAGCATGGCATTTGATAAGGTTCCCCATGGTAAGGCTCATTCCATAAAGTCAGGAGGTATGGGTTTTGGGAGATTTGGCTATTTGGATTCAGAATTGGCGAGCTGACAGAAGGCAGAGAGTGGTTGTAGATGGCAAGTTCTGCCTGGAGGTCAGTCTTGAGTGGGGTCCCACAGGGCTCTGTTCTTGGGTCTCTGCTCTTTGTAGTTTTTTATAAATGACTTGGGTGAGGAGATTGAGGGGTGGGTTAGTAAATTTGCAGATGGCACATAGGTTAGAGGTGCTGTTGATAGTATCGAGGGCTTTTGCAGGCTGCAGCACAACATAGACAGGATGCAGATCTGGATTGAAAAATGGCAGTTGGAATTAAACCTGGATGAATGCGAAATGATGCAATTTGAAAGGTTGAACTAGAACGCTGAACACAGGATTAAAGACCATATTCTTGGCAGTGTGGAGGAACAGAGGAAACTTTGTGTTCAAGTACATAGTTCCCGCAAATATGCCACCCAAGTGGATAAGGTTATTTAGAAAGCATATGGTGTTTTGGCTTTCATTAACAGGGGAATCAAGTTTAAGAGCCGAGAGATTTTGCTGCAGTTCTACAAGTCCCGGTGAGACCACACTCAGAATAATGTGTCCAGTTCTGGTTGCCCGACTAAGGAAAGATGCAGAGGCTTTGGAGAGGGTGCAAAGAATGTTTATCAGGGCTGCCTGGACTGGAGGCTTGCCTTATGAAGAGGGATTGATGAAGCTCAGACTTTTCTCTCTGGAGAGAAGGAGGAGGAGAGGAGACCTGATCGAGGTATACAAGGTAATGAGAGGAATAGATAGAGTCAATAGCCAGAGACTTTTCCATAGGGCAGGATTGACTGGCACGAGGAGTCATAGTTTTAAGTTATTAGGAGAAAGGTTAAACGGGTAGTCAGAGGTAGGTTCTTTACGCAGAGAGTTGTGAACGCATGGAATGCTGTTGCCAGTGGTGGAAGCAGAGTTATTAGGGACAATTAAGCAACTACAGGACATGCACATGGATAGCAGTGAATTGAGGGGTGCATAGGTTAAGTTATTTTATTTTACATTAGGATTAATCTTTGGCACAACATCGTGGGCCAAAGGGCCTGTTCTGTACTGTACTTTTCTATGTTCTATGTAAACAATAACTATTTACAACTTTGAACCACTTTTATCTTAAAGATCTGTTTTCTATGTCCAACTCTATAACAATATACTGATCCAATAAACCCCAATTAAAATGTGCAACATATTAATTTTCAAATCCGGTGTCGATCTTCCTGTTTGTAGATCTCCCTGGGTCTTCTTTAGACTTCTGCTGCAAGGGTAAAAAAAGTACCTTTGATCGAGAGTATTTTGGATGGCAGTCTCTCTCTCTCTCTCTAGCTAGCTCTCAAAATGCTGACCTTTGATACCCCAAATATCGGATCGTCTCACTGGTTCTAAGTTGTCAAAACGGTAAAATTCAAATTCCATTGGGTTTTATTTTACTGGAGCATAATTTAAATTGATTGGTTGAATTCAAATGGTGGTCAAACTACTGAGGTATCTAGTTTACAATCAAATGTTACATATTTTCAAGTCATAGTCAAGTCACACGACAGTTGCTCTCACTGCCAAAACATCCTTCACTCTCCCTTAAAGGTACAGTATACATCTTCAACTTCATAACAGCATCTTCAACATTTAGAGAGTTTCTCCTTCTGAAACCCTTACAGACAGTGAGTTCCCATTTCCCACCACCCTGTGGCTGTGTTTGTGTGTGGGCAAGGCTTGAACTGATCACCAAACCTCGAGACAAGCAACAACACCAGTACCACAGGGAAACCATGTAAACATGGGGATTGTGGAAAGGCATTCAAATACTCATTCCTGTGGGGAATTCATCCGCACAGTCACACTGGAGAGAAGCCATTTTCCTGCACTCAGTTTGGGAAAGGATTCACTTAGTCAACAACGCTGCTGACACACCAGCTATTTCACACAAGTGAGAGACCATTCACCTGTTGTCTCTGTTAGAAAGGATTCACTCAGAGTGATTGGTACATCAGGTTCATACTGGGGAGAAGCTATTCATTCCCTGCTCCATTTGTGAGAGGGATTTTCTCAACTGTCACAGCTACTGATCCATCGGCATGTTCAAACTGTGGAAAGAATATTCATCTGCCGTGTGGGAGAAAGGGCTCCCTAATACATCTAACCTTCTGACCCATCAGTGAGTTCACACTATGTCAAGGCCATTCACCTGCCTGTGTGAGAGAAAGGATTCACAACTTCATCCAACCTTCTGATACATCAGCAGATTCATACCTGGAGTGACCTCTTCAACCTGTGCAAGTGGATTTAGTCAGCTCACACACCAACAAGTCTGCATGTCACTGCTGAGGTTGGAATATTCCATTACTCCTGTTGCTCGTGACATCCAGCATTGAATCAGGTACATTCTTACAGTTAGGGTTTGTTTCTGCTGATGTTACTTCCTTATCACTAGAGTAGAGTTGAAGATTCTTGTTATTGTAGCTGACAGCGTTCTTTGGGGTATAGCGAACCTTTAAAACCAGCTCTCTGTGATCATTCTGTCAAATTCAGAAATCTTTCACAGGCAATTAATATGCAACTAATATTGAATTTCTGCTTCAAATGGAACTTGCTCCCTGGGAAAAGAACTGAAATTTAATATCAGAAAAGTTCCCCGGTATTAAAATCTCCAATAAGAAAGTGTTGATGAATCCTTGCTGACAATTCTGACTGAATCCTTGCTGACAATTCTTACTGACTTGAACATTCCACACATGGCCCTACATTCTTACCAGGAAGAATGGGAATCAAAGTTTTTGTCAGACCCGAGGAGATTGGTGCCAGTGACTGTGGGGCGGGTTTATATCAGACAGGGGGAGATTAGTGTCAGTGAATAAGGGACTGGTTTATATCAGAGTGGGAAAAATATTGTCAGTGTCGGTGAGGCTGGTTTATATTAGACAGGAGGAGATTGGTGTCAGTGACTGCAGGGCTGGTGTATATCAGATGCGGGGAGATTATTGTCAGTGTCTGTGGGGCTGATTTCAACCAGACTAGTGCAGATTGGTGTCGCTGACTGTCTAGGAGAAAGTGAGGACTGCAGATGCTGGAGATCAGAGCTGAAAATCTGTTACTGGAAAAGCGCAGCAGGTCAGGCAGCATCCAAGGAGCAGGAGAATCGACGTTTCGGGCATGATCCCTGAAGAAGGACTCATGCCCAAAACGTCGATTCTCCTGCCGCCTGACTTGCTGTGCTTTTCCAGCAACACATTTTCGTCACTGACTGTCTGGCTAGTTTATATCAGAAAGGGAGGGATTGGTGTCAGTGATCTAGGGGCTGGTTTATAACAGACAAGAGGAGATTGTTATCAATGACTGTGACGCTGGTTTATATCATACAAGAGCAAATTGGTGAAAGATTTGGTGGGAATGGTTTAAATTGGACAGGGGGAGTTTGGTATCACTCTATGGGGGACTGGTTTATATCAGGGGAGATTGGTGTCAGTGAATGAGGGGCTCGTTTATATCAGACAGGAGGAGATTGGTGTCAGTGACTGTGGGTTGGTTTATATCAGACAGGGGGAGATTGGTGTCAGTTACTGTGGGGCTTGTTTACGAGAGTCAGGCAAAGATTGGTGTCAGTAACTGTGGGGCTGGTTTATATCAGACGGAGGAGATTGGTGTCAGTGACTGTGGGGCTGGTTTATATCAGACAAGGGGAGATTGGCGTCAGTGACTGTGGGGCTGGTTTATATCAGACAGGGGGAGATTGGTGTCAGTGAATAAGGGACTGGTTTATGTCAGACAGGAGGAGATTGGTGTCAGTGACTGTGGGGCTGGTTTATGGCAGACAGGGGGAGATTGGTGTCAGTGACTGTGTGGGTGGTTTATGTCAGACAGGGGGAGATTAGTGTCAGTGACTGTGTGGCTGGTTTATATCAGACAAGGGGAGATTGGCGTCAGTGACTGTAGAGCTGGTTTATATCAGACAGGAGGAGATTGGCGTCGGTGACTGTGGGGCTGATTTATATCAGACAAGGGGAGATTGGTGTCAGTGACTGTGGGGCTGGTTTATATCAGACAAGGGGAGATTGGTGTCAGTGACAGTAGAGCTGGTTTATATCAGACAGGGGGAGATTGGTGTCAGTGACTGTGGGGCTGGTTTATATCACACAGGAGGAGATTGGTGTCAGTGACTGTGGAGTTAGTTTATATCAACGCTTCGTGTGCTTTTCCAGCACCACTCTAATCTCGACTCTGATTTCCAGCATCTGCAGTCCTTGTTTTTACTAGTTGGTTTTTAGCCTACTGCGAATCCTCTTGCAAGGATGCCTGCCTTGAAGAAGCTTTCCTCCTGTCTCTACAAGATCTTTCCACTCTACAGGCTCCCTGCCTCTCTTCCTGATGAAGGGCTTTTGCCCGACACATCGACTTTTCTGCTACTTGGATGCTGCCTGACCTGCTATGCTTTTCCAGCACCACTCTCATCTGGAACTCTGTTTTCGAGCATCTGCAGTTCTTGTTTTTACCTAGTTGGTTTATATCAGACAGGCAGAGATTGGTGTCAGTGTCTGTGGGGCTGGTTTATAGCAGACAAGGTGAGATTGGTGTCAGAGACTGTGGGTCTCGTTTATATCAGACAGGGGGAGATTGGTGTCAGGGACTGTGGGGTTGGTTTATATCAGACTGGAGGAAAATGTCACTGTCTGTGGGGCAGGGTGAAATCAGACATGGGGAGATTTGTGTCTGTGGGGTGGTTTATATTCGACAGGGGGTGATTGCTATCAGTGAGTGAAGGGCTGGTTTATATCTGACAGGAGGAGTTTGCTGTCACTGACTGTGGTGAGGACGTTATAAAGCCAGAAAGGGATCAGTTCCATGTTTTAATTCTCTTTCAAGGCATTCTGGGTACTCAAGAGTTAAACACTCCACTGTGAAACAGACTCACTACAGTGTCAATTACAGAATAGACAGAACATCTCTGTAGGATAACTGAATCTTAGAGAAGAAATCCATTGCAGCCACACACGTGGATTCCTCTGCAGCCTCAGGTAAAGGCATTTGTCCTACCCAGCCAAGACTGGTAGCCTTGGCCGCAACCCTGTTAAACTGCCTGCTGCTCCCATTATCTTTCTTCCTCTCTGTATTACCATAGGGATCTGAATTCCCGGTTGAAAACAGTCAAAACCCTTCAGTTTAATCTCTTCCCATTGACACATGCTCATGAAGAATCCGATAATCAGTCACTGTAATCCATTCACTCATTATCGCAGGACATCGACACTCACCGGGCCTTGGAAAATGATAATTGCCCATCTTAAACAATGCAACGACAATCAACCATGTGGCTGAGAGACCTTTTGTATTATTCCCATAAAAAGTACTGCCTTTGTGTGTAGAGAAGAGATTCGTGGAGAAGTGTCACCACAGGTAGACACACGACTACTTTCAGGAACATGGAGAATCTCGCACTGCACTCTGATAATAAAGCATCTGCTGTTGTACGGAAACTTGTGTCATCCGGATTTGTGGAACAAAATATACACAAAATATACATTAACAGTCTCACAATTCTATATTTGAGTTTTCATTTTCAATCAGGAAGTGTCTGCTTTGCCTTTCCATATCTAACAAACCATCAGATTTCACCGCTGCAGCCTCAGATCCTATCTGTAATCACAAATAAACGCTGAGTGCTGAAGAAATTTAGCAGGTCCAGAACCATCTGCAGTGAGTGAGAACAGAGTTCAAATCCAGGTCTGACAGTGTGACAGAATAAAGCTCAATCTTGTGGCACTGCCACAATGACAATTGTTCGTGCAAAAACCTCAATCAAAGTCTCTTCATTGTCCTCTTTTTTCGAATCGCAGCGGTCTACAGTGCAGAACAAGTTCCTTCAGCCCATTGATTCTGTGCCAGTCAAAAACCACCATCAAACTATGGTAACTTAAAAATATGTCCACTAGTCCTGAAGTCTAGAGGGGATTAAGCTCCCTAGTCCAAGGGGAAAATTTCCTCACTATCTACCTTATGAACACCTCTCATTATTTTATACATCTCAAACATGTCATCGAGTAATAGAGACGTACAGAACAGAAACAGATCCTTCGACCCAACTCGTCCATGCTGACTGGATATCCTAACTTACCCTAGTCCCATTTACCAGTACTTGGTCCATATCCCTCCAATCCCTTCCTCTTCATATACAAGCCCTGAAGTCTATCACCCGAGGGAAAATACATCTGACATTCACCTTATATATGCCCCTAATTATATTGTAAACCTCTGTTAAGGTCGCCCCTCAAACTTCAAACTCCTTTCCACATAAGTCAAACTCTCCAATCCTGGCAACATCTTGTAAATATTTTCTGAACAGTTTAACAATACCCCTCCTATATCAGGGAGACCAGAATTTGACACAGTATTCTAGAAGAGGCCTGTGCATCCTCAACATGATGCCCTAACTCCTAAACTCATGGTCAGAGTAATGAAGGAAAAAGGCCTTCACCCAGAGGGTGGTGAAAAACTGAATTCACTGCCGGAAGTGTATTGCAGACAGAAGCTCTCAAATCCTTGAAGAAGTATTCAGAAGTGCACTTGCTATGCCAAGACATACAAGGTGATGGGTCTTGAAGGAGAACCGTTGCTGGTGTTTTTGAATCTGTAGTCTGTACTGTTTGCCCGAAACGTCAATTCTCCTGCTTCTCGGATGATGCCTGAGTTGCTGGGCTTTTCCAGCACCACTCTAATCTAGACTATGGTTTCCAGCATCTGCAGTCCTTGTTTTTACCTTATACAAGGTGATGGGCTAAGGTAGATAGTGAGGAAACTTTCCCCTTGGACTAGGGAGCTTATTCCCCTCTAGACTTCAGGACTAGTGGACATATTTTTAAAGTGAGAGGAGAAAGATTTAAAAGGGAAATGAGGATCATCTTTTTCTACACAGAGAATGGTTCGTGTGCGAATGAACTTCCAGAGGAATTAATGGATGCGGGTAGAGTTCCGATGTTTAAAAGGTATTTGGACAAACAGGAAAGAATTGGAGGGATATGGGCCAGGAGCAGGCGGTGGGACTAGTTTTGTTTGGGATTATGATTAGCAGTGACATGGGGAAAACCAAAAGTTCGGTTTCCATGCTGTATGACTTTATCACTAACATTCCCCTTAAGGCTCCTGCCCCTTACCTTAAATATCTGCACTGCCTTCCAGTTGTCTTAACTGGTTCCTCCATCAAGGGGAATATTTCCTTCCTGTGCACCCAATCAACACCTCTCATTATTTTATACATCTCAATGATGTCATAGAGTCAAACAGATGTACAACACAGAAACAGATCCTTCAGCCCAACTCGTCCATGCCGACCAGATATCCGAAATTAACCTAGTCCCATTTACCAACACTTGGCCCCCTAATCCCTTCCAATTCAAGTTAAAAATCACACAACACCAGGTTATAGTCCAACAGGTTAATTTGGAACCACTAACTTTCGAACGCTGCTCCTTCGTCAGGTGGTGGTGGAGTTTTCTAATACCCCTCCCGATACCTTTTATATGTTACTTGCCGCATACTGACCTGCACTTCCTCTTGCATACACGCACCGCCTGTTGCATGAAACTGTTGGCCCTTAGGACCTTGTATATCTTTCCTCTCTCACCCTAAACCTTTGCCCTCTAGTTCTGGACTACCACACCCCAGGGAAAAGACCTTGTCTATTTACTCTATCCATGCCTCCATGATTTTATAAACGCCTGGAAGGTCACTCCTCAGCCTCCAACACTCCAGGGAAAACAGCTCCAGCCTATTCAGCCTTCCCTGTAGTTCAAACCGTCCAACCCTGGCAACATCGTTGTAAATCTTTTTTGAACCCTTTCAAATTTCACAACATCGTTTCTACAGGAATCAGAGCAGAATTGCACACAATACTCCAAAGGTGGCCTAACAATGTCCTGTACAGCCACAACATGACCTCCAAACTCCTTTACTCAATGCTCTGACCAATAGGGAAAGCATACAAAATGCCTTCTTCACTATCCTATCGACCTGCGACTCCCCTCTCAATCACCTGATGAAGGAGCGTCGCTCCGAAAGCTAGTGTGCTTCCAATTAAACCTGTTGGACTATAACCTGGTGTTGTGTGATTTTTAACTATCTCCAAGGTGTTTTTGATCTACTTGGATTTGTTTTCTGCTCTCCTGAAATGACTTAGTCAATCCTGAATAGACCTTCCAACAATACCTCTGCACCAGAATGGCACTACCTCTTCTCAATCTAATGATGCTTGTTCCTTCCAACCCAACCTCTTTTGGGAGCTTTACAGCATTCACTTTACCCCAGTTAGTGAGTTTTGCAGCTTTTAAAAGCATTCACATTTTTGTCTTTGCCAGTTTTTTGAAAGTTAAGGACCAATCAACCTGAAACAACAGCAGGAGTTTACACCTTACACACACACACACACACACACGGTTGAGATTTGGATGGAGAGATGATTTCTCCCAGGACTGAACCCTGATCTCGGATGATGACCTCTGCAGGGAGACAGACATTAACTGCAAATGACTTCTTGGATCTTCCTGTGCAGTACCCCTCACATCGACAGCATTGGTCTGTTTTTTAGATTAGATTAGATTAGATTACATTACAGTGTGGAAACAGGCCCTTCGGCCCAACAAGTCCACACCGACCCGCCGAAGCGAAACCCACCCATACTCCTACATTTACCCCTTACCGACCACTACATGCAATTTAGCATGGCCAATTCACCTGATCCTGCACATCTTTTGGACTGTGGGAGGAAACCGGAGCACCCGGAGGAAACCCACGCAGACACGGGGAGAACGTGCAAACTCCACACAGTCAGTCGCCTGAGGCGGGAATTGAACCCGGGTTTCAGGCGCTGTGAGGCAGCAGTGCTAACCACTGTGCCACCGTGCCGCCCACTGTTTGGGTGCCTGCTTTTCTGAACCGTGTCCAAGCAACAAGTGATGATAGATTCATAATAGTTTTCCTCCAATCCATGTTTAAGGCATGTGTTTGTGTTATTTTTCACTGAGTGTTGACCTAATCTAAAATGGGGAGTGGCTTCCATCTCAGATGACCACACCAGCGTGCCTTTAGGGCCCTGAGGAAATGATTAGGGAAGTGTATCTGTACCATTCCACTTACTGCACCCTGTACCGCTAGATAGTGCTCCCTCAGTACCTCAGAAACCATCCCCTCAGTATGTTTATCCCCAAAGCACCTCGACAAAACATTCATGCCCTCAACACCTCAGAAAGCAAACCTGTTACCCCCTTGGACCGTGTTCATCCCCAAACCTCTTCTCACTGTGATGACCCACAGCAGCTCCCCCCCCCCCCCCCCCCCCCCCACCCCCAAGATTGGAGCCAAGGGCCCAGAACATTATTTGAGTCTCTGGATTGATCATAGAATGTGGAAGCGGGCCATCCGGCCTATCAGGTTCACACTGACCCTCGGCGGAGCAGCCCATCCCGCCACTCTATCCCTGGATCCCTTCATTTCCTCTAGCTAATCTACCGAGCCTGAACATCTTTGGACAGTGGGAGGAAACTGTAGCACCCGGAGGCTGACACGGGGAGAATGTGCCAACTCCACATAGACAGTGGCCCGAGGCTGGAATTGAACCCGGGTGGGGTGAGGCAACATTGAGCCCCCGTGACAATCCCACCATCCCCTCCCCGTTGGTGACCCTTTTTGATGTCTATACCCGGGGAGTATCTAACTTGTCTAGCGTTTATTTAAGAAAGATTAGGGACAAGGGCAATGCCTCCACAAGCTCAAGATGCTTGATCCCCCTCGAAAAAATATTTATATCAAACAGAGACTTTATTCACAAAAAAATGTACAAACATAGTCACTAAAGTTCGGTTCTGTACAGTCTTTACAAGAAGTCTTTGTCATGACATATATCCTCCCCTTGGCTGATTAACTGAAATGTTAGATCTGAGCTGTTCTTTCTGAATTAACATCATAAATTTAAATTAATAAGGATCCTTGTGAAGTGCCTGTGTTCTGTATCTGTTCCCCCATGTAGCCCGCCCTCCGAATACAATACTTACACAGCCTTAAACCTGTTTGTCAGCTTTCAGCAGAAGCAGCCTCAGGGCATTGAACACAGACTGAATTACTCAGTGACGCTTGGATCAAGTCAGATCAAATTCTCAAGCACACAGATGGCTGGGGAAATTCAGCAGATCAGGCAGCAACGGTGAAGAGAGAGAAGAACAATTCGTATTTCAAGTGACACTTCCTCAAAACGGTCTGTTCTGAATGAACTTTACCGCAGAAATCACTGGACTTGAAAGGTGAGCTCTCTCTCTGTTTCTTTCTCCATCTCCCTTCAGAGATGTTGCCGGACATGCTTAGCTTCTTCAGAAATCTCTGTAGTGATGTTTCAGGTCTCCACCGTGTTCGTACAAGTTGATTTTAGTGTTGAAATCTCAAGCTTGCACTATTAAAGGGATTGAATTCCTCTGCTACAAAGGAGGGTCAGTTACCTCAGCTAACTGGTTGGTGATGCCAACATTGTTGGCTCAATCTCTATCATGTCTGAAATTACCATGAAGGCCCCAGCTTCTCAACCTCACCCCTCACCTGAGGTGTGTGACCCACCAGTCCTCTATCGGGTCCTCCTGGTCTATATTAACTTTCCGACTTGAAAAAGGCACCGCAGTAAGAGAGCTCTTTACATGGTTCATGTCACAATCCTGGAGCTCCCTCCCGAACATCACTGTTGGACACCCAAGGACTGCAGCAGGAGAGTACAGCTCACCCCCATCTTCCAGGCAACTATTAGAGGGTGTGGGAATCACATAGAAGCCACATGTGAAAATACGTTTTATTACAGGGTCACGGTGGCTTTGGTCACTAACTCTGTTTCTTTACCTCTGTTGAAATCAGCATAATGAAGAAGCAAAGAGTGGGTTGAAAATGACAATGATAGTCTTTCGTAGGTTGGTGTTTATTAGAGTTTGTATCGACAGTATGAATGTTTGAGCACTTATTCAAGGGCATGCAGGTCGCTGCCAGAGGAAGTGATGGGGGCGGGTACAATTGGGACATTTAAAAGGCATCTGGGTGAGTATGTGAATAGGAAGGGTTGAGAGAGATATCAGACCAAGTGTTAGCAAATGGAATGAAATGAGATGAGAATATCTGGTTAGTATGGACGAGTTGGACAGGAGGGACTGGTTCCAAGCTGTGCACCTCTGTGACTCTGTGCCTCTGAATAGTCTATTGCAGAGAGTTTCAGACAGGGCATGGTATGTGTGTCTCTCAGAATCTGCAAACCCTATATATCCAAATTTCCACAAGACTCTAAGAAATAGTAAAAAGGGGGTAAGTACTGAGGGAGTGCTGCACTGTCAGAGGGTCAGTACTGAGGGAGTGCTGCATTGTCGGATGGTCAACACTGAGGGAGTGCTGCAATGTCAGATGGTCAGTATTGAGGGAGTGCTGCACTGTCAGAGGGTCAGTACTGAGGGATTGCAGCACTGTCAGAGGGTCAATACTGATGGAGCGCTGCACTGTCAGAGGGTAAACACTGAGGGAGTGCTGCACTGTCAGAGGGTCAGTACTGAGGGGGTGATGCACTGTCAGAGGGTCAGTACTGAGGGAGTGCTACACTGTCAATTTGTCAGTACTGAGGGAGTGCTATACTGTCAATAAGTTAGTATTGAGGGAGTGTTGTACTATCAGAGTGTCATTCTGACGGAGTGCTGAACTGTCAGAGGTTTTGTCCTGAGATTGGGCCACACTGTTAGAGGGCCAGCACTGAGAGAGTGCATCACTATCAGAGGATTAGTGTGGAGGGAGTGCTGCATTGTCAGAGGGTCAGTATGGAGGGAGGGCAGCATTGTCAGAGGATTAGAATGGCGGGAGTGCAGCATTGTCAAAGGATCAGTGTGGAGGGAGTGCTGCATTGTCAGAGGGTCAGTATGGAGGGAGTGCTGCATTGTCAGAAGGTCAGTATGGAGGGCGTGCAGCTTTGTCAGACGATCAGTATGGACGGAGTGCAGCATTGTCAGAGAGTCAGGACGGAGGGATTGCTGTGCAGTGAGAGTCAGTAATGATGAAGTGCGCACTCTCTGAGGGTCAGTGCTAATGGATGGCCATGTTGTCAGAGTGTCACACTGTGAGAGGGTTACTACTGATGGAGCGCTGCACTGTGAAATGGTTAGAACTGAGGGAGCACGGCACTCTGAGGGGGTTAGTAATGAGGGATCACCGTGCTGTGAGGGGGCCAGTACTGAGGGAGCGAAGCGCTATGTGTCGGACAATCAGGACTGAGGGACTGCTGCATTGCCAGAGGGTCAGTACTGAGAGAGTGATGCACTGCTAAAGGGTCAGTACTGAGTGATTGCTGCATTGCCAGAGGGTCAGTACTGAGAGAGTGATGCACTGCCAAAGGGTCAGTAATGAGGGAGTGCTGCACTGTCAGAAGGTCAGTACTGAGGGATTGCTGCACTGTCAGAGGGTCAGTAATGAGGGAGTGCTGCACTGTCAGAAGGTCAGTACTGAGGGATTGCTGCACTGTCAGAGGGTCAGTACCGAGGGCGCACGACACTGTCAGTGGGTCAGAACTGAAGGAATGCTGCTCTTTCAGAGGGTCAGTACTGAGAGGGTGATGCGCTGTCAGAGGGTCAGTAATGAGGGAGGGCTGCGCTGTCAGATGGTCAGTACTGAGAGAGTACTGCGCTGTCACAGGGTCAGTACTCAGAGAATGCTGCACTGTCAGAGGGTAAGTAATGAGGAAGTGCTGCACTGTCAGAGGGTCAGTACTGAGGGATTGTCCCAGTGTCAGAGGGTCAGTACTGAGGGAGTGCTGCACTGTCAGAGGATCAGTACTGAGCATGAACTGCAATGTCAGAGGGTCAGTACTGAGGGAGCGCGGTACTGTCAGAGGTTCAGTACTGAGGGAGTGCTGCACTGCACGATTGTCATTACTGAGGGAGTGCTGCACTGTCAGATGGTCAGGACTAAGGGAGTGCTGCACTGTCAGAGGATTAGTTCTGAGGATGTACTGCAATGTCAGATGGTCTGTACTGAGGGAGCGCTGCACTGTCAGAGGGTCAGTACTGAGGGACTGCTGCACTGTCAGAGGGTCAGTACTGAGGGATTGCCACACTGTCAGAGAGTCAGTACTGAGAGAGTGCTGCACTGTCAGAGGGTCAGTACTGAGGGAGTGCCGCACTGTCAGAAGGTCAGTACTGATGGAGTGCTGCACAGTCAGAGGGTCAGTACTGAGCGAGTGCTGCATTCTCAGAAGGTCAATAGTGAGGGAGTGCTGCACTGTAGGAGGGTCAGTAATGAGGGAATGCTGCTCTGTCAGAGGGTCAGTACTGAGGGAGTGCCGCACTGCCAGAGTGTCAGTACTGAGGGAATGCTACACTTTCAGAGGGTCAGTACTGAGAGAGTGCCGCACTGTCAGAAGGTCAGTACTGAGGGAGTGCTGCACTGTTGGGTTGGTAAGTGCTGAGAGAAAACTGCACTGTTGGAGAATCAGTACACTCAGAGTTCAGTGTCGCACTGTGAGCAAGTGTCGCAATGTGAGAGGTTCAGTCCTCAGGGAATGCAAAACTGTCAGATGGTCAGTACTTGGTGAGCACTGTACTGTCAAAGGGTCAGTATTGAGGGAGTGGTGCACTGTCAGAAGGTCAGTACTGAGCTAGTGCTGCACTGTCAGAGGGTCAATACTCAGGGAGTGCTGCACTGTCAGAGGGTCAGTAATGTGGGTGTGCTGCACTGTCATAGGATCATTACAAAGGGAGTGCTGCACTGTCAGAGGATCAGTACTGAAGATGTAATGCAATGTCAGAGGGTCAGTATTGAGGGACTGCTGCACAGTCAGAGGGTCAGTACTGAGGGAGTGCTGCACTGGCAGAGGGTCAGTACTGAGGGATTGCCACACTGTCAGAGAGTCAGTACTGAAGGAGTGCTGCAATGTCAGAGGGTCAGTACTGAGGGAGTGCTGCACTGTCAGAGGGTCAGTAATGAGGGATTGCCACACTGTCAGAGAGTCAGTACTGAGGGTGTGCTGCACTTTCAAAGGATCAGTACGGAGGGAGTGCTGCGCTGTCAGAGGGTCAGTACTGAGGGAATGCTGCACTCTCAGACGGTCAATACTGAGGGAATGCTGCACTGTCACGGGGTCAGAATTAAGGGAGTATCGCACTGTCAGATGGTCAATACTGAGGGAGTGCTGCACTGTCCGAGGATTAGTTCTGAGGATGTACTGCAATGTCAGTTGGTTTGTACTGAGGGAGTGCTGCACTGTCAGAGGGTCAGTACTGAGGGAGTGCTGCACTGTCAGCGGATCAGTACTGAAGATGTAATGCAATGTCAGAGGGTTAGTATTGAGGGAGTGCTGCACTATTAGAGGGTCAGTACTGAAGGAGTGCTTCACTGTCAGAGTTTCAGTACTGAGGGAATGCTGCACTGTCAGAGGGTCAGTAATGAGGAAGTGCTGCGCTGTCAGCTGGTCAGTACTGAGAGTGCTGCATTGTCAAAGGGTCAGTACTGAGGGAGTGCTGCACTGTCAGAGGGTCAGTACTGAGAGATTGCCGCACTGTCACAGTGTCAGTACTGAGGGAGTGCTGCACTGTCAGAGGGTCAGTACTGAGGGACTGCTGCACTGCAAGATGGTCATTACTGAGGGAGGGCCGCACTGTCTGAACGTCAGTACTGAGGGAGTGCAGCACTGTCAGAGGATTAGTTCTGAGGATGAACTGCAATGTCAGTTGGTTTGTCCTGATGGAGTGCTGCACCGTCAGAGGGACAGTACAGAGGGAATGCTGCACTGTCAGAGGGTTAGTATTGAGGGAGACCCGCACTGTCAGAAGGTCAGTACTGAGGGAGTGCTGAACTGTCAGAGGATTAGTTCTGAGAGAGTGATGCACTGTCAGAGGGTCAGTAATGTGGGTGGGTTGTGCTGTCAGATGGTCATTACTGAGAGAGTACTGCGCTGTCACACGGTCAGTACTGAGAGAATGCTGCACTGTCAGAGGGTAAGTAATGAGGGAGTGCTGCACTGTCAGAGGTTCAGTAGTGAGGGATTGCCCCACTGTCAGAGGATCAGTACAGAGGGAGTGCTGCACTATCAGATGGTCAGTACTGAGCGAGTGCTGCACTGTCAGAGGGTCAGTACTGAAGGAATGCTGCTCTTTCAGAGGATCAGTACTGAGAGAGTGATGCACTGTCAGAGGGTCAGTAATGTGGGTGGGTTGTGCTGTCAGATGGTCATTACTGAGAGAGTACTGCGCTGTCACACGGTCAGTACTGAGAGAATGCTGCACTGTCAGAGGGTAAGTAATGAGGGAGTGCTGCACTGTCAGAGGTTCAGTAGTGAGGGATTGCCCCACTGTCAGAGGATCAGTACTGAGGATGAACTGCAATGTCAGAGGGTCAGTACTGAGGGAGCGCGGTACTGTCAGAGGGTCAGGACTGAGGGAGTACTTCACTGTCAGAGGATCAGTACTGAGGATGAACAGCAATGTCAGAGGGTCAGTATGGAGGGAGCGCGGTACTGTCAGAGGGTCAGTACTGAGGGAGTGCTGCACTGCAAGATGGTCATTACTGAGGGAGTGCTGCACTGTCAAATGGTCAGGAATGAGGGAGTGCTGCACTGTCAGAGGTTCAGTACTGACGGAATGCTGCACTGTTTTGGGTCAGTATTGAGGGAGTGCCACACTGTCAGAAGGTCAGTACTGAGGGAGTGCTGCACTGTCAGAGGATTAGTTCTGAGGATGTACTGCATTGTCAGATGGTCTGTACTGATGGAGTGCTGCACTGTCAGAGGGTCAGGACTGAGGGATTGCCGCACTGTCAGATGGTCAGTACTGAGGGAGTGCTGCACAGTCAGAGGATCAGTTCTGAGGATGTACTGCAATGTCAAGTGGCCTGTACTGAGGGAGTGCTGCACTGTCAGAGGGTCAGTACTGAGGGGGCACGACACTGTCAGAGTGTCAGTACTGAGGGAATGCTGCTCTGTCAGTGGGTCAGTACTGAGGGAGTGCCGCACTGTCAGAAGGTCAGTACTGAGGGAGTGCTGCACTGTCAGAGGGTCAGAAATGAGGGAGTGCTGCACTGCCAGAGTGTCAGTACTGAGGGAGTGCTGCGCTCTCAGAGTGTCAGTACTGAGGGAGTGCTGCACTGTCAGAGGATCAGTACTGAAGATGTAATGCAATGTCAGTGGGTCAGTATTGAGGGAGTGCTGCACTGTCCGAGGGTCAGTACTGAGGGAGTGCTGCACTGTCAGAGGGTCAGTATTGAGGGAGTGCTGCACTGTCCGAGGGTCAGTACTGAGGGACTGCTGCACTATTAGAGGGTCAGTACTGAGGGAGTGCTGCACTGTCAGAGGGTCAGTACTGAGGGATTGCCACAATCTCAGAGAGTCAGTACTGAGGGTGTGCTGCACTGTCAGAGGATCAGTACGGAGGGAGTGCTGCGCTGTCAGAGGGTCAGTAATGAGGGAATGCTGCACTCTCAGAGGGTCAGTACTGAGGGAGTGCTGCACTGTCAGAGGGTCAGTACTGAGGGAGTGCTGCACTGTCAGAGGGTCAATACTGAGGGATTGCCACACTCTGAGAGGGTCAGTACTGAGGGAGTGCTGCACTCTCAGATGGTCAAGACTGAGGGAGTGGTGCACTGTCAGAGGGTCAGTATTGAGGGAGTGCCGCACTGTCAGAAGGTCAGTACTGAGGGAGTGCTGCACTGTCAGAGGATTTATCTGAGGATGTACTGCAATGTCAGATTGTCTGTACTGAGGGAGTGCTGCACTTTCAGAGTGTCAGTACTGAGGGACTGCTGCACTATCACAGTGTCTGTACTGAGGGACTGCTGCACTGTCAGAGGGTCAGTACTGAGGGAATGCTGCTCTGTCAGAGGGTCAGTACTGAGGGAGTGCCGCACTGTCAGAAGGTCAGTACTGAGGTAGTGCTGCGATGTCAGTGGGTCAGTAATGAGGGGGTGCCTCACTGTCGAAAGGACAGTACTGAGGGAGTGCTGCACAGTCAGAGGATCAATACAGAGGGAGTGCTGCATTCTCAGAAGGTCAATAGTGAGGGAGTGCTGCACTGTCAGAGGGCAGTGCTGAGGGTGTTGTGCACTGTCAGATGGTCAGTACTGAGGCAATGCTGCACTGTCAGAGGGTCATTATTGAGGGAATGCTGCACTGTCAAAGGTCAGTACTGAGGGATTGCCGCACTGTCAGAGGGTCAGTACTGAGGGAATGCTACAGTGGAAGAGGGTCAGTACTGAGAGAGTGCCGCACTGTCAGAAAGTCGGAACTGAGGGAGTGGTGCACTGTTGTGTTGGTCAGTGCTGAGGGAAAGCTGCACTGTTGGAGCATCAGTACAGTCAGAGTTCAGTGTCTCACTGTGAGGAAGTGTCGCACTGTGAGAGGTTCAGTCCTCAGGGAATGCAAAACTGTCAGAGGGTCAGTACTGGGGTACGCTGTACTGTCAGAGGGTCAGTACTGAGGGAGTGCTGCACTGTCAGAAGGTCAGAACTGAGGGAGTGCCGCACTGTCAGAAGGTCAGTACTGAGGGAGTGCTCCACTGGCAGAGGGTCAATACTGAGGGTGTGCTGCAATGTCAGACGGTCAGTACTGAGGGTGTGCTGCACTGTCATAGGGTCAGTACTGAGGGAGTGCCACACTGTCGGAATGTTATAACTGAGGGCCTCCTGCATTGCCAGAGGATCAGTACTGAGAGAGTGCAGCACTGTTAGAGGGTCAGTATTCGGGGGAGTGCTGCACTGTCAAGGGTGCACGACCAAGGGAATGCTGCACTGTCAGAGTGTCAGAACTGAGGGAGTGCAGCACTGTCAGTGGATCAGTATGGAGGGAGTGCAGCATTGTTTGAGAGTCAGGACGAAGGAAGCACTGCAGTGTCAGAGGGTCAGTACTGGCAGACTGTCGCACTGTCAAAGGGTTAGTGCTGAGGGAGTGTTTTACTCTGAGATGTTCAGTACTGAGGGAGTGCTGCACTGTCAGAGCGTCAGTTTGAGGGAGGGATGCACTGTCAGAGGTTTAGGACAGAGGATGCATTGCAATGTCAGAGGGTCAGTACTGAAGCAGTGTCGCACTGTTAGAGGGTCAGTTCTGAGTGTGTGCTGGACTGTCAGCGGCTCAGTTTGAGGGAGCGATGCACTGTCAGAGTGTCAGCACTGCGGGAGTGCCGCACTGTCAGAGGATCAGTACTGTGGAAGTGCTGCACTGTCAGAGGATCATTACGGAGAGAGAGCAGCACTGTCAGAGGGTCACTACTGAGGAAGTGCTGCGCTGTCAGGGGGTTAGTAATGAGGGATTGCCGCAATGTCAGAGGGTCAATATGGGGGTCGTGCTGCACTGTCAGACGGTCATTACTGAGAGAGCGCTGCACTGTCAGTGCATCAGTCTGGGGAATACCTGCATTGTAAGAGAGTCAGTACTGATTGAGTGCCACATTAGCGGATGGGCTGAATGGCCAAATTTCTGCTCCCATGTCTTTTGGTCTCAGAGGAATATGTGAAATTGTTCAGTACATTTCTGCCTCTGCGTCCTTCATACCCTGCTCAGCAATGATTCCAACGTCCAGATTCCAGAGACTGTGTTCAAACAGACCGTCTTCATCTGGTTATTGAACCTGAAGAGGTTCCACCCTCTTTACCCAGGGATCGAGTTTTCGTTTCACGTGACTGACTCAAAGGGATATTTTCATGCTGCAGGGCTGAGGTTTATTCCTCAGCTTCCGTGTGCTCATCCCAAATGAATCCCACTGTCCCACACTCAGAACGGTTGTATGTTCCTTCAATCTGAGCTTCTCAATGCTAATCCACATCCAGAATGACATCCCACACTCCTCCAAATCGTATCACAGGCTAATTGCCTGGAAGAGAGGAGTGCGAAGAGTGGAAATAAAAATCTGAAAGGACTTTACAGTGATATTAAGGGTAAATTAATAATGAGAGAAAGAGTAGGTGTGGAACACAGTGAGAATTTGTGCATGGACCCAGATACTATAGTGAATGGATGCATGTTCTCAATACTCATTGGGACAGGGACGGTATGAAATCGTGGATATGCTCTGTGATACAATTAAATGAAAGAGAGAGAGAGAGAGAGAGAGAGAGAGAGAGAGAGAGAGAGAGAGAGAGAGAGAGAGAGAGAGATGGTTCTGAGTGGTCTGGCCTGCTTACAACCGAATAAATCTCCAAAGACGGTGGAAATGCATCTCAGTTTACCGAATGAGATGATGGAGGAAGTAACAGGTACACTTGCAAACATTTTCAAATCCTCTCTGGCCACAGGAGCGGTGTCGTCGGACTGACCATGTGGTACTGTTATTCAAGAAGGAGCCTGGATATACCAGGCAGCTACAGGCCAGTCAGGCTAATATCATGGGTGGGGTGTCTGTTGGAAGGAATTTTGGGAGATAGAATTAATCAGCATTTACAGAGACTGGAGTTCATGATGAACAGTCAGAATGGTTGTGTTAAGGGGAGCTCAGGTCTGACCAATGGGATTGCACTCTTTAAGGAGGTGACCAGGTGTGTAAATAAGGGCAATACTTTCTTGTCGCCTGCTTGGAGGTCTGTAAGGCATTTATCAAGACCCATACTGGAAACTGATAGTGAACATAAAAACTCAAGATCCAAGGAATTTGGCGTAGAATGCTGAGTGGCAGGAAGCAGACAGTGATGGCCCAGTTACAAATCTCTGTCTGTTCATGTCTCACTGTTGGGGTCTTGCTGATGTGGCTGAGAGAAAAGATTTAGATTTGAATGGTGGAGGGTTAATCATTGGGTTCATGAATGATATGGGGATTGGTGGGGTGATAAATACTGAGGAGGATAGCCTTAGGTTACAGAAGGATGGAGATGGCCTTGTCAGATGGACTGATCAGTGGCAACGGGTGAGGTGCCTGAAGACTGGAGGGTGATTAATGATGGGCCATTATTGAAGTAAGGCTGCAAGGAACAGCCATTGAACTATGGAGCTGTGAGCCTGATGGCAGTGGTGGGTAAGCTGTTGGAGGGCATTTTGAGAGACAATTTACATGCATTTGGAAAAGCAAGAATTGATTCGGGTTGGTCAGCTTGGCTTTGTTTGTGGAAATGATGTGTCCAACTTGATAGAGCTTTTGAAGGGATGACCAAGGAGACAAATGAGAAGGTTTCACATGGGAGACAGCTTAGTAAAAGGTTAGATGAGATGACATCCTGGGAGAGAGGACAGCACGGTGCCTCAGTGGTTTGATTCTAACTCCCGGTGACTGTCTGTGTGGAGTTTACACATTCTCTCTGTATCTGTGCGGGTTCCCTCCGGGTGCTCCAGTTTCCTCCCACCGCCCAAAGCTGCCATGGGAAATGCAGCATTACAGGGAAAGAGTAGAGGATCTGAGTCTGGGTGGGATGCTGTTCAGACAGTCAGTGTGGAGCCAATGGACGGAATGGCTTGCTTCTACACTGTAGGAATTCTAAAATTAATCCAGAGAGACAAGTAATGTTCCGGGGTCCTGGGCTCCAATCTTGGACAGGGGTGGATGTGGGTCCTTACAGTCTGAAGGGGTTTGAAAGCAATCTGAGGGGGGAGCTGGGCTGACCCCTGAAGTGTTGAGGATGTGAATGTTTTGTGGAGCTACTGTCTGAGGAGCTTTGGGGGTTAAACACAACAAAGTGATGCTTTCTGAGGTTTTGAGGGAGTAATTTCTGAGGTATTGAGGAAGCACTTTCTGAGGTATTGAGGGAGCACTTTCTGAGGTTTTGAGGGAGCACTTTCTGAGGTACTGAGGGAGCACTTTCTGAGGTATTGAGGGAGCACTTTCTGAGGTACTGAGGGAGCACTATCTGAGGTACTGAGGGAGCACTTTCTGAGGTATTGAGGGAGCACTATCTGAGGTACTGACGGTGAACTATCTGAGGTACTGATGGAGCATGTGTGTGAGAGAGAGTGTCTGTGTGTCTGTGTGAGAGAGAGTGTGTCTGTGTGTGCGTGAGAGAGAGTGTCTGTGTGTGTGAGAGAGAGTGTCTGTGTGTGAGAGAGAGTGTGTCTGTGAGAGAGAGTGTGTCTGCGTGTATGTGTGAGAGAGCGTGTCCATGTGTGCATTTGAGGGAGCGTATGTCTGTGCGTGTATGTGTGTGAGAGGGAAAGTGTGTGTGTGTGTGTATGTGTGTGTGAGAGAGAGTTCTGCCTGTGTGTATTTGTTTGTGAGAGTGTCTCTGTGTTTGTGTTTGAGGGATTGTGTGTGTGTGTGTGTGTGTGTGTGTGTGTAAACGAGCCAATCTTATTGGGTGCCCGTGAATATAAAATCCAGCTGCTGTTTCAGGTGAATTGGTCCTTGTGTCTCCAAAGACACAAAAGCTGCAAGTGAGACTTAACTGGGGGAAAGAGAGTGCTGTTCATTCCAGTGGGGATTCATCCAGTAAACCTTCCCCACACACTAACATCCCTCTGGCAATGCAGTGACTAGTCCTGCACACAGTGCTCCAGGTACAAACCAATGTAATGTCACCAGAGACGTACCAGAGCATGGGACAGCTCCTCATTACAGAGTGGTGTCTGGTGGTGTTTTAATCAGAAGGTCAGCATGGCTCAGCTGAGGGGAGAGGTTGGGAAGGAGAGTCCTTCAGAGTAACTCTAGCAAGTGTGGTAAGCTAACTGCCCAGCCAACTGAGCTCACCAACCTCACTCCAGGGACGTGCCCTGTATAATCCAATCATAGCCAGCCTGCACCTCAATAGGAGCAGGAGCAAGGCCATTCAGCCCCACCCTAACCCAGAAGGGAGAGCATGGGAAGCTGATGAAGGAAACAAGCCCCTCCCATGTGGCCTTCTGAAATGCAGCTGGAGGACAGAGAAGACCTGGGCTGTTGCTTGCTTCCCCGAGACTGGCCTGCTCCACCTTACAGTGAGAGACTGAGGGGAATCTCGAGGAGATTTCACTTCTCACTGAGAGGCTGCAACTCCAATCCAAATCAGGCTGGTTCCCTCCAAGACTCACGGAAGAGGGTAGCACTCTACAGATCAGGCCCTCGTGTTGTCCTAACCTCCAGTGTGGGGGCCAAGAGCTGGGAGATAGCATTAAGAACATAAGACCATCCGAAATAGGAACGGGAGACCATTCAGCCCCTCGAGCCTGCTCTGGTATTCAATAGGAACGTGGATGATTCAACATTTGATTTGGGAGCTGAAACTAGGACAATACAGAGACAGAGAATCAAATTATTCTGCCATGAGGAATCATCAGACGAAAGCGCGCACACACACACACACACACACTGTGGGTTTCAGGCCGTCTGTGGGAACGGGGAGAGACAAAGGGGCAAAATGCTAGAGAGGGATCTGATCCCACAGATTTCACTGCTTCCCTCTCTCTCTGCAGCTCTCATGTCTATTTTTGTGTTCCCAGTTCTCTCTCCCACATCTTTCCTTCAATCCCTATCTCTCAACCTCCTTCACATCTCTGTCCTGATGACATTTCCCAGTAGATTCCCTTCCCCCTTTGTCACCTCACCAGGTTTTTCAGGAATGCTTAATCATTCAGTCTTTCACAAAACTAACACCTTGCTCATCTCTCTCTGCACCTGTCTCTCAGCTCTGTGGGATCTTGCTATTCCTGTCTGTACATCACTCTAGCCACATTACAGCCCCCACCACCAACCCACTCTCTCAGCTCTATGTCTCTGCTGTTGCAACTCCTCTCTCTCTGTCCTATATCTCTCCCTGGGATTTCTGTCTTGCTGTCTGCCTGAACTTCTCTCCCTCTCTTTCCCCATTTTCACCTTGTATCTGTCTGACATTGTATTTCTCTTCCTGGAGTTTCACCCTCTCTCTCTCTCTGTCTCTCTCCTGCTCTCTCTCAGTTCTTCTCGCTTCCTCTCCCCCCTCCCCGCCTGCCTGTCTTTCTTTTGTTGTCTCCCTCCCTCTCACTGTCTGTCCGTCCATCTTTCTTTCTTTTCTGTAGTTTCTCTCCCTCTTTCTCCATGGACCCCTCTGCTCTGTCCCAGTGACTGGGGGAAGGGGCATTGGGAAGAGCTTGCCTCAGTGCCTGATCTCTCCCAGGATTTACCCCCACATGAAGTACTTTTCTGAGTGCGTCTGAAATAGAGAAAAAGAGAAAGAGACATGGAGAGAGTGGAGATGGAGAAAGTGGAGAGAGAGAGATGGGCAGTGAGTCAGGGAGGTGGAGTGAGAAAAGGAGAGAGTGAGAGAGACAGGGAGAGAGAGAGAGTGAGAAGGACATATATTGAGGGAGAAGGACAGTGTGTGTACATGGCGATAGTTTTCGAATGGGATCTTGCTGTGCATTACAGCAGTCTGTCAATAGTCCCAGGCCAGTCAGTCAACCCAGACTCATTTACTGGTGTGAGAGAGTGAGGACTGCAGATGCTGGAGAGTCAGAGTTACAAAGTGTGGAGCTGGGGAAGCACAGCAGGTCAGGAAGGAGGGTCAATGGTTCAGGCCTGACCTGCTGGGCTTTTCCAGCTCCACACTTTTCCACTCAACTCCCTCTGCCCCAGGGAGTGGGGCTCACAGCAATGTTGGGGGGGCAGCAAAATATTTGATGGGGGCACAGTTGGTGAGGTAGGTATTTGGGAGGGAAGCTTTTGGGGAAGGGGATAAATTTGGGAGGAGAGTGAAAATGATGGGCAATTGTTTTTAGGGGGTTCAAAATCAGGTGAGCACTTTCAGGTCTGAAATAAAGAAAAAGAGAAAGGGAGGGTGAGAAAAAGAGAGAGAGGTAGAGAGAGTGGGGATGGAGAAGGGGGATGAGAGAAAGATGGGGCAGAGACAGACAGTGAGAGGGAGGGTGTGAGCGAAAGGCAGATTGAGAGAAAGAGACAGACAGAGAGAGAGAAGGACAAAGAGAGAAGGGGAAGTCAGACTGAGACAAACAGGCGTTGAAGCATGGACAGACTGAAGGGGTGACACTCAGTATTCCAGTTGGTTCCAGCTCCCTCTCTCTCAATGGTTTTTCACACTCCCTCTCTCCCATGCTCCTGGGGTTTCCTTCAGCTTGTCTCGCTCCCTCTCTCTCCCGCTCTCTGGATGGTGAGCTGGTCTCTGTCCCTTACCATGTTGGTCACCTCAGAAAGCCTCCAGAAAATTCAAGAGATCAGTCTTCAGGTGATCCCTGGTTTAGTTCATTTCTGGATGGTTTCCCAGAACTTTCTCTCCTTCTGGCCAATTCGGAGAATCAGTTAATAGTTTGAAGCGTTGCTAATCATTTGGATGTTAGTTTCTTTGTGTAGCAGGACCCAGTGCCTTCCTGTCTGGGCCCTCCTTTGTTTTGTGGAGACGTTGTTAGGGATATGTCTGCCCAGGGGAACTGTTGCCTTTGACATTATGCTGATGGTATAACCATCTGGCTGCTGTCTGGCTTTTGTGATTTGGGAGTATAACTTGTCCAATATACCCAGTATCTCTTGGCTGTCTATCTGTGTTTTAGCAAGGAGCCAGCAACATTTCACCCATTCCCCCTCCCACACCCAGTCTTTTGAATCGAAAGAAGCTTATACAATGAATTACAAACCTAATTTTAATAGCTGGTTATGTTTGTTGTCAGAGTAGCCTGCTGTTTGAGCGAAAAACATTTTGTACATTGGTCAAACCGATTTTCATATGGCTGATAAGTGATATCATAGAATCCCTACAGAGCAGAAGCAGGCCCTTCAGCCCATCGAGTCCACAATGACCCTCTGAAGAGAATCCAACTCAGATCCATCCCGTGATGATATCTCTGAACCCCTGCATTTCCCATGGCTATTCCAGCTAACCTGAATATCCCTCGACACTATGGGCAATCTGTCAAAAATGTGCACCATTGAACAGCGGGAGAAAACCCATGCAGATGCAGGGAGAATGTACAAACACCACACAGACAGTCGCTCAGGAGTGGAATCAAACCCAGGTCTCTGGTGCTGTGAGGTAACAGTGCTAACCACTGAGCGACTGTGGCACTCCTAACTGTTTCGACAAAACATATTCCGTTCTGGGAATCCATACAGAATTGGGATGCATAACCAACATCCAGTGAGCAGAATAAATGCAAGGGAATGAGACCTGCTGGCTCAAACTCCTGGAATTCCCTCCCTCAGGACGTTGTGGGTCCACCACTTGCAACAGTTCAAGGAGGCAGCTCACCACCAAAACCAGCTCCCGAGCAGCTACGGACAGGCAATAAATACTGGGCCCAGCCAGGAACACTCAAACGCTGCAAATGAATGAAACTAAGGTGATCACCCGGGGAGTTCCATCTACCTTCCAGTCCCTCGGGGTGTATCCAGGTATTATTCACCATGATCGTACCCATCTGTTGCTGCCTGCAATCCTAACCACCAGTATCCCGAGATATATCAAGGTGAGTGCAGTTAGGGACACAGCCGATGTGGTCCTCTATCTATCACTCCTCTCTTTGTCTCACCCCTCTCTCTCCCTCAGTGCTTCACTCTCACACCGCTTCTCTCTCTCTCAGCCCTCTCTCACTCTCACCACTCTCTCTCTTACCCCTTCTCTCTCACACCCCCCTCTCTCACCCCTCTCTCTCTTACTCCTCTCTCTTCTCACACCTCTCTCTCTCCCTCAGCGCTTCTCTCTCTCTCAGCCCTCTCTCATTCTCACCTGTCTCTCTCTCACACCCTCTCTCCCTTACCCCTCTCTCTTCTCACTCCACTCTCTCACTCTCCCTCAGCGCTTCTCTCTCACACCACTTCTCTCTCTCTCACCCCTCTCTCTCTCTCACCCTCTCTCACCCCTCTCTCTCACCTATCTCTCACCCTCTCTCTCTCTCTCACCCCATCTCTCTTGCACCCTCTCTCACCCCCTCTCTCTCAGGCCCTCTCTTTCAGCCCCCCTCTCTCTCTCACCCCCCTCGCTCACACACCTCTCTCTCAACCCCCTTTCTCTCACACCCCTCTCTCTCTCACCCTCTCTCTCACCCCATTCTCTCTCACCCCTTCTCTCTCCTACTTTCTTTCACACTCTCTCTCTCAGGGCCTCTCTTTCAGCCCCCCTCTCTCTCACCCCTCTCTCTCTCACACACCTCTCTCTCTCAACCCCCTTTCTCTCACACCCCTCTCTCTCTCTCACCCTCTCTCTCACCCCTTTCTCTCTCACCCCTTCTCTCTCACCTACTCTCTCTCACATCCTCTCTCTCAGGCCATCTCTCTCTCTCTCGTACCCTCTCTCAAAACCTCTTTGTCTCACACCCTTCTCTCTCTCTCACCCTCTCTCTCTTACCCCTCTCTCTCTTACACCGCTTCTCTCTCTCACCCTCTCTCTCTGTCAGCCTGTCTCTCTCTCTCTCACCCCCACATCTCTCAAATCCCTCGCTCAATCACCCCTCTTTCTCTTTCACCCCTCTATATGTCACCCCTCTCTCTCAACCTTCTCTCTCTAACCAGTCTCTTCCTCTCTCACACCTCTCTCTCTCAGCCTCTCTCTCTCACGCATTCTCTCTCCCTCTCTTTGGCAACCCTTCTCTCTCTCAGCCCCTCTCTCTCTCTACCAAGTCTCTCCCACCCTGATCTCTCTGACAGCCCCTCTCTCTCTCACCCCTCGCTCTCTCTCATCCCTCTCTCTCTGATCCCTCTCTCTCTCACCCCTCTCTCTCACACACCTCTCTCTCATCCTCTCTCTCTCACCCCTCTCTTTTACCCCTCTCTCTCACCCTCTCTCTCAACCCCTCTCTCACCCCTTCTCTCTCAGCCCTCTCTCTCAGCCCCCCTAGTCACTCCAGTCTTTCCTACCCTGATCTCTCTCACACACTCTCTCTCACCATCTCTCTCTCTCACCCCTTCACTCTCTCATCCTGTCTCTCTGTCACCCCCTGTCTCTTTCTCACCCGCTCTCTCTTCCACCAATCTCTCTCCCTCAACCCCTCTCTCAACCCTCTCTCTCTTAACCCTCTCTCTCACACCTCTCTCTCTCACCCTCTCTCTCTCACCCCTACTCTGTTAGCCTCTCTCTCGCACCCCCGTCTCTCAGGCCCTCTCTGTCTCACCCTTCTCTCTCTGTTTCACCCCTCTGTCTCTGTTTCACCCCTCTATCTCACCCCCTCTCTCTCTCACCCCCAGTCTCTCTCAGCCTGTCTCTCTGTCACTCTCTGTCTCTTTCTCACCCGCTCTCTCTTCTACCCCTGTCTCTCCCTCACCCCTCTCGCTCACCCCTCTCTCTTTCACTCCTCTCTCTCTCACCCTCTCGCTCTTACCCATCTCTCTCTCTTACACACCTCTCTCTCTCACGCCTTCTCTCTCACCCTCTCTTTCGCAGCCCCTCTCTCTCAGCTCTTCTCTCTCTCATCCCTTTCTCTCTCATCCCACTCTCTCTCACACCTCTCTCTCACACCCTCTCTCTCACCCCTCTCTCTCTCTCTCATCCCACTCTCTCTCACCCTCTCTCTCTCAACCCCTCTCTCCCAAGCCTTCTCTTTCAGCCCCTTGCTCTCTCACCCCCCTTCACACACCTCTCTCTCAACCCTCTGTCGCTCTCTCACTCCTCTCTCTCTCTCTCTCTCTCTCTCACCCGTCTCTCACTCTCACCCCTTTTTCTCTCTCTCATCCCACTCTCTCTCACCCTCTCTCTCACCCCCTCTCTCTCAGGCCCTCTCTTTCAGCCTCCCACTCTCTCACGCACCCTTCTCTCTCTCTCTCACCCATCTCCTCTCTCTTACCCCTCTCTCTCACACACACCTCTCTCTCACCCTTTCTCTCTCACCTCTCTCTCTCTCTCTCACACACACCCTTTCTCTTTTACCCCTCTCTCTCACGCACCTCTCTCTCACACCCTCTCTATCACCCCCTCTCTCTCACACCCTCTCTCTCTCATACATCTCTCTCACTCCTTCTCTCTCACCCCTCTCTCTAACCCCTCTCTCAGGCCCTCTCTTTCAGCCCCTCTCACTCTCTCACATTCCTCTCTCTCACCCTCTCTCTCTCACCCCTCTCTCTCTCACCCTTCTCTCTCTCACCCTCTCTCTCTCACTCATTCTCTCTCACCCGCTCTCTCAGGCCCTCTCTCTTACACCTCTCTCTCACCCCCTTTCTCTCTCTTACACCCCCTCTCTCTCACACACCTCCCTCTCTCTCACACCCCTCTCTCTCATCCCGCTCTCCCTCTCACATCTCTCTCTCACCCCCTCACTCCCTCACATCATATCTTTCTTAGCCCTCTCACTCTCTCACCCCTCCCACTCTCACCACTCTGATTCTCTCTCACCCCTCCCACTCTCACCACTCTCATTCTCTCTTACTCCTCTCTCTTTCACCCCCTCTCTGTCTTACCCCTCTCTCCCACCCCCTCTCTCGCACCATCTCTCTCCCCCATTCTCTCCCCCCTTTCTCTCCCCACTCTCACTCACCCCCTTTCTCTTTCTCACCCGATCTTTCCCATCCCCTCTCTCTCTCACACTCTCTCAGCCTTCTCTCTCTTTCACCTCTCTCTCTCTTACCCCCTCTCTCACGCCTCTCTCTTACCTTCTCACTCTCACCCTCTCTTTCTCTGCCTGTCTCTCTCTCACACACCCCTCTCTCTCACCCCTCTCTCTCACACCCTCTCTTTCACCCCTCTTTGTCACACCCCCTCTCTCACACCCCCTCTCTCCCTCACATCGCTCTATCTGTCTCCCCTCTCCCTTTCTCTCCTCTCTCTCACTATCCCACACCCTCTCTTTCTTAGCCCTCTCACTCTCTTACCCCCTCTCTCTCATGCCTCTCTCTCACCTTCTCTCTCTCACTTCTTTATCTGCCTATCTCGCTCTCACCCCCTCTCTCTTTCTCACCTGCTCTCATCCACTCCGATCTCTCTCACACACCCTCTCTCTCACCCCTCTCTCTCTCACACCCCTCTCTCTATTACCTCTCTCTCTCACACACCACTCTCTCTCTCTCAGACCCCTCTCACTCTACCCAGTCTCTCCCAATCTGATCTCTCTCACTTACCTTCTCTCTCACGCCTCTCTCTCTTACACCTCTCTCTATCTCACCCCCTCTCTCTCAGGCCCTCTCTCTCTCACCCTCTCACTGTCTTTCACCCCTTTCTCTCTCTTACCTCTCCCTCTCACCCCCTCTCTCTCACAGGTCTCTCTCTCTTTCAGCCCTTCTCTCTCTCACACACCCCCTCTCTCACAGACCTCTCTCTCAACCCTCTGTCTCTCAAACACACCTCTCTCTCTCACCCTCTCTCTCACCTCCTTCTCTCTCTCACATCCTTCTCTCTCTCTCACCCTCTCTCTCTCTAACCCCTCTCTCTCTAACCCTTCTCTCTCTCTAACCCCTCTCCCTCTTAACCCTCTCTCACACACACACATCTCTCTCACCCTTTCTCTCTCACCCCTCTCGCTTACCCCCTCTCTCTCACCCCTCTCTCTCATCCCCTCTCTGTCACACACCCCTCTCTTTCACCCCTTTTTTTTCACGCACCACCTCTCTCACGCCCCTCACTCTCACACCCCTCTCTCTCTCACCCCTCTCTCTCTCTCACCCCCTCTCTCCCTCACCCCGCTCTATCTGTCATCCCCTCTCTCTCTCCCCTCTCTCTCACCCTCTCACTCTCTCACACCCTCTCTTTCTTAGCCCTCTCACTCTCTCACCCCTCCCACTCTCACCACTCTCATTCTCTCTTACCCCTCTCTCTTTCACCCCCTCTCTGTCTTACCTCTCTCTCTCACCCCCTCTCTCACAGCATCTCTCTCCCCCATTCTCTCCACCCTTTCTCTCCCCCACTCTCACTCACCCCCTTTCTCTTTCTCACCCCGATCTTTCCCATCCCTCTCTCTCTCACACTCTCTCAGACTTCTCTCTCTTTCCCCTCTCTCTCTCACCCCCTCTCTCACGCCTCTCTCTTACCTTCTCACTCTCACCCTCTCTTTCTCTGCCTGTCTCTCTCTCGCACCCCCCCTCACTTATCCTTTCTGTCTCAACCCTCTCTCTCATTACCCCTCCCTCTCACACCTCTCTCACCCTCTCTCTCTCCTCCCCCTCTCTCTTACAACTTTCTGTCTCTCACCTCTGTCTCTCACCCTCTCTCTCTCACCCCTTCTCTCCCACGCTCTGTTTCAGCCCCTCTCTCACACACCCCCCTCTCTCTCATACACCTCTCTCTCAACCCACTGTCTCTCTCACACCCTCTCTATCTCAACCTCTCTCTCTCTCACCCCTGTCTCTCTTACCCCTCTCTCTTACACACCTCTCTCTCACCCTGTCTCTCAACCCCCGCTCTCTCTCATATCCCTCTCCCTCTCACCAATTCTCTCTCACCCCCTCTGTCAGGCCCTCTCTCTCTCACACCTCTCTCTCTTACACCCCTCTCTCTGTCACACCCCCTCTCTCTCACCCCCCCTCTCTCACCCCTTCTCTCTCACTCCCCTCTCTCTCTCACCCCTCTCTCTCTCACCCCTCTCTCTCTTACACCCCTCTCTCTGTCACACCCCTCTCTCTCACCCCTCTCTCTCTCATCCCCCTCTCCCACACCCTCTCTCTCACACCCTCTCTGTTACACCCCTCTCTCTCACCTGCTCTCTTTGTCACTCACTCTCTCTCTTTCTCACTCACACTCTCTATCTTTTTCATTCACTCTCTCTTTCTCACCCCTCTCTCTCTCACTCCTTCTCTCTCAACTCCTCTCTCTCTCCCGCCCTCTCTCGCCCCTCTCTCCTCCACTGTCACTCACCCCCTTTCTCTTTCTCACCCGCTCTCTCCTCCACCCCGATCTTTCTCATCCTCCCTCTCTGTCTCACCCTCTCACCCTTATCCCTCTTTCCCCCTCTCTCTCACACCTCTCTCTCACCTTCTCTCTCTCACCCTCTCTTTCTCTGCCTGTCTCTCTCTCACCCCCTCTCTCTTCCTCACCCGCTCTCCCTTCCACTCCGATCTCTCTCACACCCCCTCTCTTTCTCACCATTCTCTCTCACCACACTCTCTCACTCCTCTCTCTCACCCCTCTCTCACCCCTCTCTCTCTCACACACCCCCTCTCTCACACCCCCTCTCTAACCCCTCTCTCTCTCACACCCCCTCTTTGTCACACCCCCTCTCTCTCACCCCCCCTCTCTCTCTCACACCCCTCTCTTTCTCACCCCTCTCTCTATCTCACCCCCCTCTCTCAGCCCTCTCTCTCAGCCCCCTCCCTCTCTCCCCAGTCTCTCCCACCCTGATCTCTCACACACCTTCTCTCACATGCGTCTCTCTCTCACCCTCTCTCTCTCTCCCACCCCTCTCTCTCTCTCATTCCCAGATCTCTATCTCCCCCACTCTCTGTCAGGCCCTCTCTCTCTCAGCCCCTTTCTTTCTTTCACCCCTCTCTCTCTTACCTCCCTCTCACCCTCTCTCTCTCACCCTCTGTCTCTCATCTTTGTCTCTCTAACTCAGCCTGTCTCTCTCTCACCCCGTCTCTTTCTCACCTACTCTCTCTTCCACCCCGATCTCTCTCTCACACCCTCTCTCTTCCTCACCCCTCTCTCTCCCTCACCCTTCTCTCCCTCTCACCCCTCTCTCTCTCTTGCCCGTCTCTCTCTCTCTCCCTCTCTCTTAACCCTCTCTCTCACCCCCTCTCTCTCTCACCCCCTCTCTCTCACCCCTCTCTCTCACCTCCTCTCTCTCATCCCCTCTCTCTCACCCCTTCTCTCTCACCCCTCTCTTTCACCCTCTCTCTCTCTCTCAGCCTGTCTCTCTATCACCCCCTCTCTCTTTCAAACCCGCTCTCTCTTCCACCCCGATTTCTCTCACACAAGCTCTCTAACTCACTCCTCTCTCTCTCACTCACCCCCCTCTCTCTCTCTCACCCCTCTCTCTCTCTCACCCTTCTCTCTCTCCCCCTCTCTCTCACATCCCCCTCGCTCTCGCCCTCTCTCACTCCTACGGCTCTCTCTCTTAGCCCTCTCTCTCTCATATCTCTCTCTCACCTCTCTCTCCCACCCTCTTTCTCCCACCCCTTCTCTCTCACCCCTTCTCTCTCACTCCCTCTCTCTCACGCCCACTCTTTCAGCCCCTCTCTCTCACTCTCCCTTCCCTCTCACACACCTCTCTCTCATCCGCTGTCTCTCACTCCTCTATCTCTTACCACTCTCTCTCTCACCCCGTCTCTCACTTATCACTCTCTCTTACCCCTCTCTCTCACACCGCTTCTCTCTCTCTCACCCTCTCTCTCTCTTACCGCTCTCTCTCTCTCACCCACCTGTCTCTCACCCCTCTCTTTCTCACCCCCTCTCTCTCTCAACCGCTCTCTCTCACCCCTCGCGCTCTCACCCCACTCTCTCACACTCCCTTTCTGTCTCACCACCCCCTCTCTCAAACTCCCTCACTCTCTCATCCCCTCACTCTCTCGCACCCACACTCTCTCACCTCCTCTCTCTCAAACCCTCTTTCTCACCCCCTCTCTCTCATCACTCTCTCTCCCACCTCCCTCTCTCTAACCTATCTCTCTCTCATCCCCACCTACTCTCTCTCTCAACCTCCCTCACTCTCTCACACCACTCTCTCACCCCTCTCTCTTCCACCTCCCTCTCTCTAACCTATCTCTCTCTCTCATCCCCACCCCCTCTCTCTCTTAACCCTCTCTCTCTCACCCCCCTCTCTCTCACCCGCTCTTTCTCTCACCCCCTCTCTCTCAACCCCTCTCTCTCACCCCTCCCGCTCTCACCCCTCTCTCTCACCACCCCCTCTCTCAACCCCCCTCACTCTCTCAACCCCTCAGTCTCTCACACCCTCAATCTCTCACGCCCTCTCTCTTTCTCAAACCCTCTCTCTCTCCCCCCTCTCTCTTCCCCTCTCTCTCACCCCTCTCTCTCACACCCCCTCTCACACCCTTTCTCTCTTACCCCGCTCTCTCTCTAACCCCTCCGCCTCTCACCCCCTCGCTCAACCCCTCTTTCTCACCCACTCTCTCAATCACACCCTCTCCTTCTCACTCCACTCTCTCTCTTACACCCTCCCCACTTTCTCTCTCTCAATCACCCCTTGTCTCTCAACCCCTCTCTCTCACCCCTCTCTCTCACCCGCTCTCTCTTTCTAACTCACACTCTCTCTTTCTCACTTACACACTCTCTCTCTCTCTTTCACTCACTCTCTCTCTTTCTCACCCCTTTCTATCTCACCCCTCTCTCTCTTACTGCTCTCTCTCACCCCTCTCTCTCTTACGCCTCTCTCTCACCCCCTCTCTATTCCCCACTCTCACTCACCCCCTTTCTCTTTCTCACCCGCTCTCTCCCCCACCCCAATCTTTCTCATCCTCCCTCTCTGTCTCATCCTCTCACCCTTATCCCTCTTTCCCCCTCTCTCTCTTACCCCCTCTCTCTCACATCTCACTCTCACCTTCTCTCTCTCACCCTCTCTTTCTCTGCCTGTCTCTCTCAGCCCCTCTCTCTTTATCAACGGCTCTCCCTTCCACTCCAATCTCTCTCACACACCCCTCTCTCTCACCCCTCTCTGTCAGCCCTCTCTCTCTCAGCACCCGTCCCTCTCTCCCCAGTCTCTCCCACCCTGACCTCTCTCACACGCGTCTCTCTCTCACCCTCTCTCTCTCCCAGCCCTCTCTCTTCCCCTCTCTCTATCTCACCCCCTCTCTCTCACGCCCTCTCTCTCTCAGCCCCTCTCTCTCTTCCACCCCGATCTCTCTCTCACACCCTCCATCGCCTCACCCCTCTCTCTCCCTCGCCCCTCTCTCTCTCACTCACGCTTCTCTCTCTCCCTCTCTCTTAACCCTCTCTCCCACCCATTATCTCTCACCCCCTCTCTCTCACCTCCTCTCTCTCATCCCCTCTCTCTCACCCCTTGTCTCTCACACCCTCTCTTTCACCCTCTCCCTCTCTCAGCCTGTCTCTCTCACCCCCTCTCTCTTTCACACCCGCTCTCTCTTCCATCCTGATTTCTCTCACACCCGCTCTCTAACTCTCCCCTCTCTCACACTCCCCCCTCTCTCTCACACTCTCTCACTCCTACCGCTCTCTCTCTTACCCCCCTCTCTCTCACACACCTCCCTCTCACCCACCTCTCTCTCAACTCCTCTCTCTCACCTCCTTTCTCATCCTCTCTCTCTCCTACCCCTCCATTTCTTACCCCCTTCTCTCTCTCACCTCTCTCTCTCTCACCCTCTCTCACACCTTCTCTCTCACCCCCTCTCTCTCACGCCCACTCTTTCAGCCCCTCTCTCTCATACACCCCTCCCTCTCACCCCACTACTCTCTCAACCCTGTCTCTCTCACACCACTCTCTCTCTTACCCCTCTCTCTTACCCCTCTCTCTCACACCGCTTCTCTCTCTCACCCTCTCTCTCTCACCCCGCTCTCTTACTCCTCTCTCTCTTTCACCCACCTGTCTCTCACCACTCTCTCTCTCACCCTGTCTCTCTCACCCCCTCTCTCACACCCTCTTTCTCTAACACCTCCCTATCACACTCCTTGTCTCTCACCGCCTCTCTCACCTCTCTCTCTCACCCCCTCTCTCTCACACCCCTCTCACTCTTACATCCCTCTCTGTCACACCTCCTCTCTCTCTCACCCCTCTCTCTCTCACCCCTCTCTCTTATCCCTCTCTCACACCGCTTCTCTCTCTCACCCTCTCTCTCTCACCCCTCTCTCTCACCCCTCTCTCTCTCACCCTCTCTCTCACCCCCCTCTCTCACACCCTCTTTCTCTCACACCTCCCTCTCACACCCCTTGTCTCTCACCGCCTCTCTCACCCCTCCTCTCAGTCCCTCTCTTTCAGCCCCAATCTCTCACACCTCTCTCTCTCACCCCCTCTCTCTCACCCCCCTCTCACTCTTACACCTCTCTCTCTCACACCTCTTCTCTCTCACACCCCCTCTCTCTCAACATTGTTTCTCTTTCCCCTCTCCCTTACCCCATCTCTCTCACGCCTCTCTCTCACCTTCTCTCTCACCCTCTCTTTCTCTGCCTGTCTCTCTCTCACCCCCCTCTCTTTCTCAACAACTCTCCCTTCCATTCCGATCTCTCTCACTCCCCACTCTCTCACCCCTCTTTCTGTCTTACCCCCCTCTCTCTCACACACACCTCTCTCTCATCCTCTCTCTCTCACCGCTTCTCTCTCACCCCTCTCTCTCACCCCAGTCTCTCCCACCCTGATCACGCTCTCCCACCTTCCCTCTCACATCTCTCTCTCTCAGCCCTCTCTCTATCCCCAGTCTCTCCCACGCTGATCTCTCTCTCACACCTCTCTCTCTCACCCTCTCTCTGTTACCCCTCTCTCTTTCACCCCCTCTCTCTCTTATGTCTCTCTCCCCCACTCTCACTCACTCCCTTTCTCTTTCGCACCCGATCTTTCCTCCACCCCGATCTTTCTCATTCTCCCTCTCTCTCTCACCCTCTCACCCTTCTCTCTCTCTCATTCCCTCTCTCTCTCGCCTCTCTCTCTCTCCAACCCCCTCTCTCCCACTCCCTCTCTCTCACTCCCTCACCTCCACTCTTTCTCTGACCCCTTCTCACACCCCTCTCTCTCTCACACCCACCTTTCTCTCTCACCCTCTTTCTTTCTCAACCACCTCTCTCTCACCCCGCTCTATCTCTCATATCCTCTCTCTGCCCCTCTCTCTCACTCTCTCTTTTCCTCTCAGCCCCTCTCTCTCAACCCTCTCTCTCACCCCTCTCTCTCACCCCCCCTCTCTCAGCCCCCTCTCACTCAGCCCGCTTCCCCCTCTCTCTTTCTCCCCCTCTCTCCCTTTAATCACCCTCCTCACTCTCTCTCACCCCCTTCTCTCTCTCACCCTCTCATCTCACCCTCTCTCTCACATCCCCTCATCCACTCTCTCTCTCTGCACCCTCTCTCTCCCCTCTCTCTTTACCCTTCTCTCTTCCCCCCCTCACACACCCTTAACTCTCCCCCCCGACACCCTCTCTCTCACCCCGCTCTCTCACCCCTCTCCCTACCCCCTCTCTCTCTCAGCCCCCTTGCTCTCTCAGCCCGTTCGCTCTCTCACCCCCTCTCTCCCTCCCCCTCTCTCTCTCAGTCCCCTTTCTCTCTCAGCCCGTTCGCTCTCTCACCCCGCTCTCTCTCACCCCCTCTCTCCCTACCCCTCTCTCTCTCAGCCCCCTTTCTCTCTCAGCCCACTCGCTCTCTCACCCCGCTCTCTCTCACCCCCCTCTCCCTATCCCCCCTCGCTCTCAGCCCCCTTTCTCTCTCAGCCCGTTCGCTCTCTCACCCCGCTCTCTCTCACCCCCTCTCTCCCTACCCCCTCTCTCTCACCCCCCTTTCTCTCTCAGCCCACTCGCTCTCTCACCCCGCTCTCTCTCACCCCCTCTCTCCCTACCCCCTCTCTCTCTCTCTCAGCCCCCTTTCTCTCTCAGCCCACTCGCTCTCTCACCCCGCTCTCTCTCACCGCCTCTCTCTCTCAGCCCCTTTCTCTCAGCCCCCTTTCTCTCTCACACCATGCTCTCTCTCTCATCTCACCCCTCTCTCACACCCTCTCTCTCTCATCCTCTTAACCTCTCACTCTCTCTCTCTGTTTCTCACACCCCATCTCTCTCTCACACCCACCTTTCTCTCTCACCCTCTTTCTCTCTCAACCACCTCTCTCTCACCCCGCTCTATCTCTCATATCCTCTCTCTGCCCCTCTCTCTCACTCTCTCTTTTCCTCTCAGCCCCTCTCTCTCAACCCTCTCTCTCACCCCTCTCTCTCACCCCCCCTTCTCTCAGCCCCCTCTCACTCAGCCCGCTTCCCCCTCTCTCTTTCTCCCCCTCTCTCCCTTTAATCACCCTCCTCACTCTCTCTCACCCCCTTCTCTCTCTCACCCTCTCATCTCACCCTCTCTCTCACATCCCCTCATCCACTCTCTCTCTCTGCACCCTCTCTCTCCCCTCTCTCTTTACCCTTCTCTCTTCCCCCCCTCACACACCCTTAACTCTCCCCCCCGACACCCTCTCTCTCACCCCGCTCTCTCACCCCTCTCCCTACCCCCTCTCTCTCTCAGCCCCCTTGCTCTCTCAGCCCGTTCGCTCTCTCACCCCCTCTCTCCCTCCCCCTCTCTCTCTCAGTCCCCTTTCTCTCTCAGCCCGTTCGCTCTCTCACCCCGCTCTCTCTCACCCCCTCTCTCCCTACCCCTCTCTCTCTCAGCCCCCTTTCTCTCTCAGCCCACTCGCTCTCTCACCCCGCTCTCTCTCACCCCCCTCTCCCTATCCCCCCTCGCTCTCAGCCCCCTTTCTCTCTCAGCCCGTTCGCTCTCTCACCCCGCTCTCTCTCACCCCCTCTCTCCCTACCCCCTCTCTCTCACCCCCCTTTCTCTCTCAGCCCACTCGCTCTCTCACCCCGCTCTCTCTCACCCCCTCTCTCCCTACCCCCTCTCTCTCTCTCTCAGCCCCCTTTCTCTCTCAGCCCACTCGCTCTCTCACCCCGCTCTCTCTCACCGCCTCTCTCTCTCAGCCCCTTTCTCTCAGCCCCCTTTCTCTCTCACACCATGCTCTCTCTCTCATCTCACCCCTCTCTCACACCCTCTCTCTCTCATCCTCTTAACCTCTCACTCTCTCTCTCTGTTTCTCACACCCCATCTCTCTCTCACACCCACCTTTCTCTCTCACCCTCTTTCTCTCTCAACCACCTCTCTCTCACCCCGCTCTATCTCTCATATCCTCTCTCTGCCCCTCTCTCTCACTCTCTCTTTTCCTCTCACCCCCTCTCTCTCACCCCCTCTCTCTCACCCACTCTCTCTCAGGCCCCTCTCACTCAGCCCACTTTCTCTCTCAAACCCCCCTCACCCCACGCCCTCTCTCATCTCTCCCCTCTCTTTCACACACTCTCTCTCTCTCTCACCCCCTCAACCCCCCTCTCTCCCCTCTCTCACACCCTCTCTCTCTCACTGCATTCTCTCTCACCCCCTCTCTCTCACACCCCTCTCTCTCACCCTCTCTCTCCCACCCCCTCACCCCCACTCTCTCACCTGCTCTCTCGCTCTCTCAAACCACCTCTCTCTCTTAACCCCTCTCTCTCTCTCACGCCCTCTCTCCCACCCCCTCTCAGTCTCACCTCCACTCTTTCTCTCCCCTTTGTCTCTCCCCTTTTGTCTCTCCCTCTTTCTCTCTCAACCCCCTCACATCACTCCCTCTCTCTCACACATCTCTCTCACTTAGCCGCGCGCTCTCTCTCACCCCACTCTCTCTCACACCCTCTCTCTCTCACTCCCTCTCTCTCCCTCACCCTCTCATCTCACCCCTCTCTCTCACACACCTCTCATCCCCTCTCTCTCACCTGCTCTCTCGCTCTCTCAAACTATCTCTCTCTTACCTCATCTCTCTCATTCCTCTCTCTTTCTCTCTCACCCCTCTCTCTTTCTCAGCATCTCTATCTCACCCCCTTCTCTCTCTCAGCCCCCTTTCTCACTCCCCTCTCAACCCCTCACCCACGCTCTCTCTCACCTCTCTCTCTCGCTCTCAAACCTCCTCTCTCTCTTACCCTTCCCTCTCTCACTCCCTCCCTCTCTCCCACTCAGTGTCTCTCTCTCACCCCATCTCACTCACACCGTCTCTCTCTCTCTCAACCCCTCTCTCTCCCACGCCCTTTCTCCCAGCCCCTCTCGATCTCACCTCCACTCTTTCTCTGACCCACTCTCATACCCCCTTTGTCTCTCCCCTTTTCTCTCTCACGCCCCTCACATCGCCCTCTCTCTCTCACCCTCTCTCTCACTCACCCGCTGTCTCTCCCACCCCACTCTCTCTCCCACCCCTCTCTCTCTCCCACCCACTCTCTCTCACCCCTCTCTCTCTCCTACCCACTCTCTCTCACCCTCTCTCTCTCATCCTTCTCTCTCTCACCCCTCTCTCTCCCATCCCCATCGCTCTCCCACACTGTCTCTCTCGAACCCCTTTCTCTCTCACACCCTCTCTCTCAACCTCCCTCTCTCTCATCCCCCTCTCTCTCATCGCCCTCTCTCTCGATCCCTCTCTCTCAACCCCTCTCTCTCACTCCTCTCCCTCACTCTCTTCTCTCTCTCAACCCGTCACTCTCTCTCCCCCCTCTCTCTCACCCCTCTCTCTCTCTCCCCCCCCTCTCTCTCACGCCCCCTCTCTCCCCCTCTCCCCCTCTCTCTCCCACTCTCTCCCTCCCCCCTCCCACCCCGTCTCGTTCACATTCGCTCTCTTTCTCACCCCCACTCTCTCTCACTCTCTATCTTACCCTTCTCTCTCTCACCAATCTCTCTCTCACCCCGCTCTCTCTCTCACCGTCCCTCTCTCTCAACCCCCTTTCTCGCACCACACTCTCTCATCCCCTCTCTCTCAGCCGCACTCTCTCTCACTCTCTCTCTCACCCCTCTCTCTCTCTCAGCCCTCTCTCTCTCACCCCGCTCTCTCTCACCGCCCCTCTCTCTCAACCCACTCTCTCTCACACCCCTCTCTCTCACCGCCCCTCTCTCTCGCTCCGGCCTCTCTCACACCCCCTCTCTCACCCCCACTCTCTCTCACCGTCCCTCTCTCTCAACCCCCTCTCTCACTCCCCTTTCTCTCACCCACCTCTCTCTCTCATCCCTTCTCTCTCACCCCCACTCTCTTTCACTCTCTCTCTCACCGCCCCTCTCTCTCACCGCCCCTCTCTCTCACTCCACCCCCCACACTCCCCTTTCCCTCACCCCCTCTCTCTCTCTCATCCCCTCTCTCTCCCCCACTCTCTCTCTCACTCTCTCTCTCACCCCTCTCTCACCCCGCTCTCTCCCCCTCTCTTTCTCACTCCCTCTCTCCACCCACTCTCTCTCACTGCCCCTCTCTCTCAACCCTCCACTCACCCTCTCTCTCTCTTTCCCCCTCTCTCTCTCACCCCCTCTCTCCCAAACCCCTCTCTCACTCCCCCCTCTCACCCCCTCTCTCTCACCCCCTCTCTCTCTCACCGCCCCTCTGTCTCACCCCCTTTCTCTCTCACCCCCTCTCTCACCTCATTTGTCTCACCACCTCTCTCTCTCATACCCCTCTCTCAACCCCCATCTCTCAACCCCCATCTCTCAACCCCCTCACTCTCTCCCACCTCACTCCCTCTCTCACCCCCTCACCCTCTCTCTCTCTGTCACCCTCTCTCTCTCCACCCCAATCTCACTTATTCTTATTCCCCTCTCTCTCACCTCCCTCTCTCACTCTCTCTCTCTCACATACACTCACACACACCATCCCTCTCTCCCACCCCTCTTTCTGTCTCTTTCTAATCCCCTCTCCGTCCTTCTCACCCCGCTCGCTCTAAGCCCCTCTCGCTCTCACCCGCTCTCTCTCACCCCTCTCTCATAACCCCCTCTCTCTCACTCTCATCTCTCTCTCAGCCCCCCTCTCTCTCACCCTCCCCTCTCCCATCCCCGCTCTCTCACCAACCTCTCTCTCACCCCCACTCTGTCTCTTTCTCATCCCCTCTCCCTCCTTCTCAATCCCTCTCTCTCACCACCCTCTCCCACACCCCCTTTCTCACCTCCCTTTATCCACTCTTTCTCTGACCCCCTCTCTTTCTCCACGTCTCTCTCTCCCCCTCCCCCTTTCTCACATCTCTCCCCCTTTCTCACCCCTCTCTCCCTTTCTCACCCCTCTCTCTTTCACCCACTCTCTCACCCTTTCTCTCTCACACCCTCTCATCTCACCCTCTCCATCACACACCCCCTCATCTCCCTCTCTCTCACCCGCTCTCTCTTGCTCTATCAAACATCCCGCTCTCTTACCCACTCTCTCTCACGCCCTTTCTCATTCTCAGCCCCTCACTCTCTCACCCCTTTCTCTCTCTCACCTACCTCACCAGCCAGCCCCTCACCCGCTCTCTCTCACCCTCTCTCTCTCACATCCTCCCTCTCTCCCACTCTCTCTCTGTCTCTTTCTCATCCCCCATCTCTCTCACTCCCTCTCGCTCTCACCCCATCTCTCTCTCACCCTCTCTCTCTCTCCCCCACATCTTCTCTCCCACCCCCTCTCTGTCTCACCTCCACTCTTTCTCTGACCCACTCTCTCTCCCCTTTGTGTCTCCTCCCCCTTTGTCTCTCCCCTTTCTCTCTTACACCTACCTCACATCGCCATCTCTCTCTCACCCCTCTCTCTCACTCACCCGCATTCTCTCTCACCCCAATCTCTCTCTCACCCTCTCTCTCTCCCCCCTGATCCCCCTCTCTCTCTTGCCTGCTGTCTCAAACCCACCTCTCTCACCCTCTCTCTCTCAATCCCATATCTCACTCTCTTCTTGCCCCCCACCCGCTCTGTCTCTCACCCTTCTGTCTCTCTGTCAAACCTCCTCTCTCTTAACCCCTCACCCGCTCTCTCTCACACCCCCTCTTTCTTACCCTTCTCTGTCTCTCACTCCCTCCCTCTCTCCCACCCTCTCTCTATCTCTTTCTCATCCCCTCTCTGTCCTTCTCACTCCCTCTCTCTCTTACCCCATCTCACTCTTACCATCTCTCTCTCAACCCTTCTCTCTCTCTCACCACACTCTCTCCCATCCCCATCTCTATCTCTCCTCCCTCTCTTGAACCCTCTCTCTCTCACCCCTCGCTCCCACACCCCCCTCACATCCTCTCTCTCACCCCCTCTCTCAACGTCTCTCTCTCTCTACCCTCTCTCTCAAACCTTCTCTCTCTCTTACTTCCTCACCCGTTCTCTCTCACACCGCCACTCTCTCTTACCCTTATCTCTCTCAATCCCTCCCTCTCTCCCACCCTCTCTCTGTCTCTTTCTTATCCCCTCTCTCACCTCTCTTTCTTACCCCATCTCTCTCTCACCTCTCTCTCTCTCACCCCTACTCTCTCTCTCACCCACCTCTCTCTCAGCCCCCCTCACCTCCTCTCACCCAGCTCTCTCTCACACACCTCTCAATCCCACCCCTCCTCACATCCCCTCTATCTCCCCCTCACCTCCCTCACACCGCCTTCCACCCCCTCTCCCACCCACATCCACCACACACACCCTCACCCACCTCCCCCTCTCATCCCCCTCTCTCGCCCCCCTCTTACACCCCCTCTCTCTCAACCCCCTCACTCAACCCCTTCTCTCTGTCACCCCTCTCTCTCACCACTCTAACTCTAATACCTTCTCTCCCCCCTCTCTCCACCTCTCTCCACTTCTCTCTCCCTCCTCTCTCCCCCTCTCTCACTTCTCTCTCAGTCCTCTCTCTCCCTCCTCTCTCTCCCCCTCTCTCTCTCACCTCTCTCTCTCTCTCTCTCACCCTCCCTTTCTCATCCCGTCCCTCTCTCACACCCTCCCTCTCCCCCCCAACCCTCTCTCTCCCCCTCTCTCTCCCCCTCTCTCTCACCCTTCCTCTCTCATCCCGTCCCTCTCTCATCCCGTCCCTTTTTCCCCATCCCTCTTTTCCCCCTTCCACTTTCATCCCTCCTCTCTCACACTCTCCCTCTCACGCCCACTCTCTCAGCCCATCTCTCTCTCTCAACCCTCTCTCTCTCTCACCCACTCTCTCTTTCACCCCCGTCTCTGTCAACCCCCCTCTCTCACCCCCTTCTCCCTCATCCCACTCTCTATTACACTCTCTCTCACACCCTTCTAACTCTCTCACCCCTTCACACCCTCTCCCTCTCTCCACAACCTCTCCTCCTCTCTCACCCCTCTCTCTCACCCACTCTCGTTCTCACCACTCACTATCTCTCTCTCACCCACTCTCTTTCTCACCACTCGCTATCTCTCTCACCCCACACTCTGTCACCGTCTCTCTCTCTCAACCCCCTCACTCTCAGCCCTCTCTCTCTCTCACCCCCTCTCTCACCCGCTCTCTCGCTCACCGCCTCTCTCTCCACCCTGCTCTCACCTCTCACTCTCACCCGTCTCTCTGTCACCCCTCACCCTCTCTCCCTTTTACACCCTCTCTCACCCCCCTCTCTCTCTCTTACCCCTTCACCCTATCTCCCCCGCTCACACTCTCTCTCTCTTACCCACTCTCTGTCGCTCTCTCTCACCCCTCTCACCCCCGCCCTCTCTCTCTCATCCCCCCTCTCGCTCTATTATCTTCTGTCTCTCACTCCCTTTTTTCTCTCTCTCATTCCTCTTCGCCCTTTCTTCCTCACTCATCCTTGCTCTCGTTCTGTCTCTCTCTCGCACCCACTCTCACCCCATCTCCCTCACACCCCTCTAACTCTCTCATTCTTTCACTCGTTCTCTCTCTGTCTGTCTCTCTCTCAACCCATCATTCACTGTCTATCTCACCTCTCTCTCACCACTTTCGCTCTCTCTCTCTCGCGTCCTATCTCTCTGATCCCTCTTTCTCTGGCTGACCCCTTTCTCTCTCATCCATTCTCTATCTCACCCCCTTTCTCTCAATCCCTCTCTCACCCCCTCTCTCTCCCACTATCTCTCCCAACTCCTCTCTCTCTCACACCCCACACATTCACTCTTTCTCGGACCCCCTCTCTTTATCATCCCCTCTCTCTCCTTCTCAGCCCTCTCTCTCCACTCTCTCTTTCTCCCCTCTCTCCCTTTTTCAGCCCGCTCTCCCTTTCTCACCACTTTCTCTATCACACCCTCTCTCGAAAACCCTCTCTCTCACCCTCTCTCTCTCTCACACCCCCTCATCCTCCTCTCTCTCTCACCCGTGCGCTCTCGCTCTCTCAAACCCCTCTCTCTCTCTCAAATCCCCTCTCTCTCTCAACCCCTCTCTCTCACCCTCTATTTCTAACCCCCTCATCCTCCTCTCTCTCTCTCACCCGCTCTCTCTCGCTCTCTCAAACTACCTCTCTCTCAAAAAACCCCTCTCTCTCACCCACTCTCTCTCACCCCGCTCATCCTCCTCTCTCTATCTCACCCGCTCTCACTCGCTCTCTAAAACCCCCTATCCCTCTCAACCCCTCTCTCTCATCCTCTCTCTCCCACGCCCCTCATCCTCCTCTCACTCACCCGCTCTCTCAAACCCCTCTCTCTAAAACCCCTCTCCCTCACTCTCTCTCTCTCACCGCCCTCATCCTCCTCTCTCTCTCTCTCACCCGCGCTCTCTCTCGCTCTCTCAAACCCCCGCTCTCTCGCAACCCCTCTCTCTCACCCTCTCTCTCTCACCCCCCTCCTACTCCTCTCTCTCTCTCACTCACTCTCTCTCGCTCACTCAAACCCCCTCTCTCTCAACCCCTCTCTCCCATCCTCTCTCTCTCACGCCCCTCATCCTCCTCTCTCTCACCCGCTCTCTCAAACCCCCCTCTCTCTAAAACCCCTCTCTCACCCTCTCTCTCTCACCACCCTCATCCTCCTCTCTCTCTCTCACGCGCTCTCTCTCGCTCTCTCAAACCCCCGCTCTCTCGCAACACCTCTCTCTCACATTCACTCTCTCACCCCCTCATCCTCCTCTTTCCCTCACCCGCTCTCTCGCTCACCCAAACCCCCTCTCTCTCTCAACCCCTCTCTCTCACCCTCTCTCTCGCACCCGCCTCATTCTCCTCCCTCTCTCTCACCCGCTCGCTCTTGCTCTCTCAAAAACCTTCTCTCACACCCTCTCTCACCCCTCTCATCCTCCTCTCTCTCTCCCACCCGCTCTCACTCGCTCTCTCAAAACTCCTCTCTCTCTAAAACCCTTCTATCTCTCCCTCTCTGTCTCTCATCCCCCCATCTTCCTCTCTCTCTCTCACCCGCTCTCTCTCGCTCTCTCAAACCCGCTCTCTCTCTCAACCGCTCACTCTCACCATCTCTCTCACCCGCCTCATACTGCTCTCTCGCTCTCACCCGCTCTCTCTCGCTCTCTCAAACCCACTCTCTCTCTAAACCCCTCTCTCTCACCCTCTCTCTCTCACCCCCCTCATACTCCTCTCTCTCTCATCTGCTCTCTCTCGCTCTCTCAAACCCCCTCTCTCTAAACCCCCTCACTCTCACCCTCTCTCTCACCCCTCTCATCCTCCTCTATCGCGCTCAGCCGCGCTCTCTCCCTCTCTCAAACCCCCACTCTCTCTAAAACCCCTCTCTCTCATCCTCTCTCTCTCACCCCCTCATCCTCCTCTCTCTCTCTCACCCGCTCTCTCTCGCTCCCTCAAGCCCCCCTCTCTCTAAACCCCCTATCTCTCACCCTCTCTCTCTCACACCCCTCATCCTACTCTCTCTCTCTCACCTGCGCTCTCTCGCTCTCTCAAACCCTCTCTCTCTGTCAACCGCTCTCTCTCTCACCCTCTCGCTTACACGCTCCGCATCTGCCTCTCTCGCAGCCACTCTCTCTCACTCTGTCAAACACACTCTCTCTCCAAAACCCCTCTCTCTCACTCTCTTTCTCACCCCCTCATCCTCCTCTCTCTCTCACCCACTCTCTCTCACCGCCCTCATCCTCCTCTCCCTCTCTCACCTGCTCTCTCTCGCTCTCTGAAACTCCCTCTCTCTCAACCCTCTCTCTCACCCTCTCTCTATCATCCCCTTCCTCCTCCTCTCTCTCTCTCACCCGCTATCTCTCGCTCTCTCAAACACCCTCTCTCTCTAAACCCTTTCTCTCTCAACCACTCTCTCTCACCCACTCATCCTCATCTCTCTCTCACCCGCTCTCTCTCGCTCTCTCAAACCCCTCTCTCTCTAAAACCCCTCTCTCTCACCCTCTCTATCCCACCCCCTCATGCTCCTCTCTCTCTCACCCGCTCTCTCTCGCTCTCTCAAACTCCCACTCTCTCTAAAACCCCTCTCTCTCACCCTCTCTCTCTCACCCCCCTCATCCTCCTCTCTCTCTCTCACCCGCTCTCTCTCGCTCCCTCAAGCCCCGTCTCTCACTAAAACCCCTCTCTCTCACCCTCTCTCTCTCACCTCCCTTTCCTCCTCTCTCTCTTCTCACCAGCTCTCTCTCGCTCTCTCAAACCTCCTCTCTCTCTCAACCCCTCTCTCTCACCCTCTCTCTCACACCCCTCATCCTCCTCTCTCTCTCTCTCTCACCCGTGCTCTCTCGCTCTCTCAAACGCCCTCTCTCTCAACCCTTCTCTCTCACCCTCTCTCACTCACTCCCCTCATCCTCCTCTTTCTCACCCGCTCTCTCTCGCTCTCTCAAACCCCCCCTCTCTCTCAACCACTCTCTCTCATCCTCTCTCTCTCACCCCTCTCATCCTCCTCTCTCTCACCCGCTCTCTCTCGCTCTCTCAAACCCACTCTCTCTCTAAACTCCTCTCTCTCACCCTCACTCTCTCATCCCCCTCATCCTCCTCTCTCTCGCACCCGCCCTCTCTCGCTCTCTCAAACCCCTCTCTCTCTAAAACCGTCTCTCACACCCTCTCTCTCTCTCACCCCCCTCAACCGCCTCTCCTTCTCTCACCCGCGCTCTCTCGCTCTCTCAAACCCCCTCTCTCTCTCACCCTCTCTATATCATCCCCCTCCTCCTCCTCTCTCTCTCTCACCCGCTATCTCTCGCTCTCTCAAACACCCTCTCTCTCTAAACCCTTTCTCTCTCAACCTCTCTCTCTTCACACTCATCCTCATCTCTCTCTCACCCGCTCTCTCTCGATCTCTCAAACCCCCTCTGTCTCTAAAACCCCACTCTCACACCCTCTCTATCCTCCTCTCTCTCTCTCACCCCCACTCTCTCGCTCTCTCAAACCCCTCTCTCTAAAACCCCTCTCTCACCCTCTCTCTCTCACCCCCCACATCCTCCTCCTCTCTCTCTCACCCGCTATCTCTCGCTCTCTCAAACCCCCTCTCTCTCTCAAACCCTCTCTCTCACCCTCTATCTCTAACCCCGCTCATCCTCCTCTCTCTCTCTCACCCGCTCGCTCTCGCTCTCTCAAACACCCTCTCTCTCCAAAACCCCTCTCTCTCACCCTCTCTCTCTCAATCCCTGTCTCTCACCCTCACTCCCTCACACCCCTCATCCTCCTCTCTCTCTCTCACGCGCTCTCTCTCGCCCACTCAAACCCCCGCTCTCTCGCAACCCCTCTCTCTCACATTCACTCTCTCACCCCCTCATCCTCCTCTTTCCCTCACCCGCTCTCTCGCTCTCCCAAACCCCCGCTCTCTCTCAACCCCTCTCTCTCACCCTCTCTCTCGCACCCGCCTCATTCTCCTCCCTCTCTCTCACCCGCTCGCTCTTGCTCTCTCAAAAACCTTCTCTCACACCCTCTCTCACCCCTCTCATCCTCCTCTCTCTCTCCCACCCGCTCTCACTCGCTCTCTCAAAACTCCTCTCTCTCTAAAACCCTTCTATCTCTCCCTCTCTGTCTCTCATCCCCCATCTTCCTCTCTCTCTCTCACCCGCTCTCTCTCGCTCTTTCAAACCCGCTCTCTCAAAAAACCCCTCTCTCTCACCCACTCTCTCTCACCCCGCTCATCCTCCTCTCTCTATCTCACCCGCTCTCACTCGCTCTCTAAAACCCCCTATCCCTCTCAACCCCTCTCTCTCATCCTCTCTCTCCCACGCCCCTCATCCTCCTCTCACTCACCCGCTCTCTCAAACCCCTCTCTCTCTCTCTAAATCCCCTCTCCCTCACTCTCTCTCTCTCACCGCCCTCATCCTCCTCTCTCTCTCTCTCACCCGCGCTCTCTCTCGCTCTCTCAAACCCCCGCTCTCTCGCAACCCCTCTCTCTCACCCTCTCTCTCTCACCCCCCTCCTACTCCTCTCTCTCTCTCACTCACTCTCTCTCGCTCACTCAAACCCCCTCTCTCTCAACCCCCCTCTCTCTCACCCTCTCTCTCTATGACCCCCATCATCCTCCTCCCTCTCTCTCACCCGCTCTCTCTCGCTCTCTCAAACTGCCACACTCTCCATTACCCATCTCTTTCACCCTCTCTCTCTCACCCACCTCATCCTCCTCTCTCTCTCTCACCCGCTCTGTCTCGCTCTCTCAAAACCCCTCTCTCTCACCCTCTCTCTCTTTTACCCCCCTCATCCTCCTCCCTCTCTCTCACCCGCTCTCTCTCGCTCTCTAAAACCCCCATCTCTCCTAAACCCTCTATCACACACTCTCTCACCGCCCTCATCTTCCTCTCTCTCTCTCACCCGCTCTCTCTCTCTCTCTCAAACCCCCATCATCCTCTCTCTCTCTCTCTCTATGACCCCCATCATCCTCCTCCCTCTCTCTCACCCGCTCTCTCTCGCTCTCTCAAACTGCCACACTCTCCATTACCCATCTCTTTCACCCTCTCTCTCTCACCCACCTCATCCTCCTCTCTCTCTCTCACCCGCTCTGTCTCGCTCTCTCTAAAACCTCTGTCTCTCATCCTCTCTCTCTCTCACCCCCTCATCCTCCTCTTTCTCTTTCACGCGCGCTCCCTCGCTCTCTCAAACCCCCTCTCTCTCACCCTCTCTTTCTCACCCCGCATCCTCCTCTCTCTCTCTCAACCGCACTCTCTCGCTCTCTCAAACCCCCACTCTCACTAAAACCACTCTATCTCACCCTCTCTCTCTCTCACCCTCATCCTCCTCGTTCTCTCTCACCCACGCTCTCTCGCTCTCTCAAACCCCTCTCTCTCTAAAACCACCCTCTTTCACCCTCTCTCTCTCTCACCCACCTCATCCTCCTCTCTCGCTCTCACCCGGTTTGTCTCGCTCTCTCAAACCTCCTCTCTCGCACCCTCTCTCTCTTTTACCCCCATCATCCTCCTCCCTCTCTCTCACCCGCTCTCTCTCGCTCTCTCAAACTCCCTCTCTCTCCATTACCCATCTCTCTCACCCTCTCTCTCTCACCCACCTTATCCTCCTCTCTCTCTCTCTCACCCCTCTGTCTCGCTCTCTCAAAACCTCTCTCTCTCACCCTCTCTCTCTTTTAACCCCCTCATCCTCCTCCCTCTCTCTCACCCGCTCTCTCTCGCTCTCTAAAACCCCCATCTCTCTTAAACTCTCTCTCTCACACTCTCTCACCGCCCTCATCTTCCTCTGTCTCTCTCACCCGCTCTCTCTCTCTCATACCCCCTCTCTCTCTAAAACCCCTGTCTCTCATCCTCTCTCTCTCACCCCCTCATCCTCCTCTTTCTCTTTCACGCGCGCTCCCTCGCTCTCTTAAACCCCCTCTCTCTCACCCTCTCTTTCTCACCCCCTCATCCTCCTCTCTCTCTTTCACCCGCTCTCTCAAACTCCCTCTCTCTCCATTACCCATCTCTCTCACCCTCTCTCTCTCACCCACCTCATCCTCCTCTCTCTCTCTCTCTCTCTCTCTCTCCCGCTCTGTCTCGCTCTCTCAAAACTCCTCTCTCACCCTCTCACTCTTTTACCCCCTCATCCTCCTCCCTCTCTCTCACCCGCTCTCTCTCTCGCTCTCTCAAACCCCCTATCTCTCTTAAACCCTCTCTCTCACACTCTCTCACCGCCCTCATCTTCCTCTCTCTCTCTCTCACCCGCTCTCTCTCTCTCAAACCCCTGTCTCTCATCCTCTCTCTCTCTCACCCCCTCATCCTCCTCTTTCTCTTTCACGCGCGCTCCCTCGCTCTCTCAAACCCCCTCTCTCTCACCCTCTCTTTCTCACCCCCTCATCCTCCTCTCTGTCTCACCCGCTCTCTCTCGCTCTCTCAAATCCCCCTCTCTCTCGCGCTCTCTCTCTCACATCCTCATCCTCCTCACTATCTCACCCGCACTCTCAAACCCCTCTTTCTCTAAACCCCCTCTCTGTCACCCTCTCTCTCTCACCCCCTTCATCATTCTCTTTCTCTTTCACGTGCGCTCTCTCGCTCTCTCAAACCCCCTCTCTTCAACCCCTCTCTCTCACGCTCTCTTTCTCACCCCCCATCCTCCTCTCTCTCTCTCACGCGCTCTCTCTCGCTCTCTCAAACCCTCTCTCTCTCTCAGCCTCTCTCTCTCACCGCTCTCATCCTCCTCTCTTTCTCTCACCCGCGCTCTCTCGCTCTCTCTCACCCCGCTCTCTCTCAACCCCTTTCTCGCACCCTCTCTCTCACCCACCTCATTCTCCTCTTTCTCTCAAACCCCCTCTCTCAAACCCCCGCTGTCTCTCAACCACGCTCTCTCAACCTCTCTCTCTCACTCCCCTCATCCTCCTCTCTCTCTCACCCGCTCTCTATCGCTCTCTCAAACCCCCCTCTCTCAATCCCTCTCTCTCACCCTCTCTTTTCCACCCCCTCATCCTCCTCTCTCTCTCTCACCCGCTCTCGCTCTCTCTCAGCCTCTCTCTCTCACCGCTCTCATCCTCCTCTGTCTCTCACCCGCTCTCTCTCGCTGTCTCAAAACCCCCACTCTCACAACCCCTCTCTCGCACCCTCTCTCTCACACCCACCTCATCCTCCTCTCTCTCTCTCACCCGCTCTCTCTCGCTCTCTCAAACCCCCTCTCTCTCTATACCCCCTCTCTCTCACCCTCTCTCTCACCCCCTCATCCTCGTCTCTCTCTCTCACCCTCTCTATCTCACCCCCGTCATCCTCCTCTTTCTCTCTCACCTGCGCTCTCTCGCTCTCTCAAACCCCCTCTCTCTCAACCCCTCTCTCTCACCCTCTCTCCCTCACACCCCCATCCTCCTCTCTCTATCACCCGCTCTCTCGCTCTCTCAAAGCCCCACTCTCACTAAAACCACTCTCTCTCACCCTCTCTCTCTCACCCCCTCATCCTCCTCGCTCTGTCTCACCGGCGCTCTCCGCTGTCTCAAACCCCTCTCTCTCTAAAACCCCCCTCTCTCACCCTCTCTCTCTCTCACCCACCTCATCCTCCTCTCTCTCTCTCACCCGCTCTCTCTCGCTCTCTCAAAACCCCTCTCTCTCACCCTCTCTCTCTTCCATCCCCCTGGTCCTCCTCCCTCTCTCTCACCCGCTCTCTCTCGCTCTCTCAAACCCCCTGTCTCTCTTAACCCCTCTCTCTCACCCACTCTCAGCCCCATCATCTTCATCTCTCGTTCTTACCCGCTCTCTCTCGCTCTCTCAACCCCCCTCTCTCACTAAAACCACTCTCACTCACACTCTCTCTCTCACCCCTTCTTCCTCCTCTCTCTCTCTCACCCGCTCTCTCAAACCCCTCTCTCTAAACCCCCTCTCTGTCACTCTCTCTCTCACACACCCCTCATCCTCCTCTTTCTCTCACGCGCGCTCTCTCGCTCTCTCAAACCCCCTCTCTCTCAACCCCTCTCTCTCACCCTCTCTTTGTCACCCCCCTCATCCTCCTCTCTCTCTCTCACCCGCTCTCTCTCGCGCTCTCATACCCCCTGTCTCTCTCACCCTCTCTCTCTCACCGCTCTCATCCTCCTCCTCTCTCTCTCTCACCCACTCTCTCTCGCTCTCTCAAAACCCCTCTCTCTCAACCCCTCTCTCGCACCCACTCTCTCTAATCCCCCTCATCCTCCTCTCTCTCTCTCACACCCTCTCTCTCTCGCTCTCTCAAACCCTCTCTCTCTCAAACCCCCTCTCTCTCTCAACCACTCCCTCTCACCCTCTCTCTCTCACTCCCCTCATCCTCCTCTCTCTCTCTCTCACCCGCTCTCTCTCGCTCTCTCAAACCCCCTCTCTCTATACCCCCTCTCTCTCACCCTCTCTCTCTTTTACCCCCCTCATCCTCCTCCCTCTCTCTCACCTGCTCTCTCTCGCTCTCTCAAACCCCATCTCTCTCTCAGCCTCTCTCTCACCGCGCTCCTCCTCTCTCTCTCTCATCCGCTCTATCTCGCTCTCTCAAATCCCCCTCTCTCTCAACCCCTCTCTCGCACCCTCTCTCTCACACCCACCTCATCCTCCTCTCTCTCTCTCACCCGCTCTCTCTCGCTCTCTCAAAACCCCTCTCTCTCACCCTCTCTCTCTTCCATCCCTCTCGTCCTCCTCCCACTCTCTCACCCGCTCTCTCTCGCTCTCTCAAACCCCCTGTCTCTCTTAACCCCTCTCTCTCACCCACTCTCAGCCCCCTCATCTTCCTCTCTCTTTCTCACCCGCTCTCTCTCGCTCTCTCAAACCCCCTCTCTCTCTAAAACCCCTCTCACTCACACTCTCTCTCTCACCCCCTCTTCCTACTCTCTCTCACCCGCTCTCTCAAACCCCTCTTTCTCTAAACCCCCTCTATGTCACTCTCTCTCTCTCACACACCCCTCATCCTCCTATTTCTCTCACGCGCGCTCTCCCCCTCTCTCAAACCCCCTCTCTCTCAACCCCTCTCTCTCACCCTCTCTTTGTCACCCCCCTCATCCTCCTCTCTCTCTCTCACCCGTTCTCTCTCGCGCTCTCATACCCCCGTCTCTCTCACCCTCTCTCTCCCACCGCTTTCATCCTCCTCCTCTCTCTCTCTCACCCACTCTCTATCGCTCTCTCAAAACCCCCCTCTCTCTCAACCCCTCTCTCGCACCCACTCTCTCTAACCATCCTCATCCTCCTCTCTCTCTCTCACCCTCTCTCTCTCGCTCTCTCAAACCCTCTCTCTCTCAAACCCCCTCTCTCTCTCAACCACTCTCTCTCACCCTCTCTCTCTCACTCCCCTCATCCTCCTCTCTCTCTCTCAACCGCTCTCTCTCGCTCTCTCAAACCCCATCTCTCTCTCAGCCTCTCTCTCTCACCGCGCTCCTCCTCTCTCTCTCTCATCCGCTCTATCTCGGTCTCTCAAATCCCCCTCTCTCTCAACCCCTCTCTCGCACCCTCTCTCTCACACCCACCTCATCCTCCTCTCTCTCTCTCACCCGCTCTCTCTCACTCTCTCAAACCCCCTCTCTCTCAAACCCCCTCTGTCTCTCAGCCACGCTCTCTCACCCTCTCTTTCTCACTCCCCTGATCCTCCTCTCTCTCTCACCCGCTCTCTCTCGCTCTCTCAAACCCCCTCTCTCTCTATACCCCCTCTCCCTCACCCTCTCTCTCTCACCCCCTCATCCTCCTCTCTCTCTCTCACCCTCTCTATCTCACCCCCCTCATCCTCCTCCCTCTCTCTCACCTGCTCTCTCTCGCTCTCTCAAACCCCATCTCTCTCTCAGCCTCTCTCTCACCGCGCTCCTCCTCTCTCTCTCTCATCCGCTCTATCTCGCTCTCTCAAATCCCCCTCTCTCTCAACCCCTCTCTCGCACCCTCTCTCTCACACCCACCTCATCCTCCTCTCTCTCTCTCACCCGCTCTCTCTCGCTCTCTCAAAACCCCTCTCTCTCACCCTCTCTCTCTTCCATCCCTCTCGACCTCCTCCCTCTCTCTCACCCGCTCTCTCTCGTTCTCTAAAACCCCCTCTCTCTCTCAATCCCTCTCTCTCACCCACTCTCCCTCGCACCCCCCATCCTCCTCTCTCTATCACCCGCTCTCTCTCGCTCTCTCAAACCCCCACTCTCTCTAAAACCACTCTCGCTCTCACTCTCTCACTCACCCCCTCATCCTCCTCTCTCTCTCACCAGCTCTCTCTCGCTCTGTCAAACCACCTCTCTCTCGAAAACCCACCTCTCTTACCCTCTCTATCTCACCCCCTCATCCTCCTCTTTCTCTCTCACCCGCGCTCTCTCGCTCTCTCAAACCCCCTCTCTCTCTCGCCCCCTCATCCCCCTCTCTCTCTCAACCCCTCTCTCTCACCCTCTCTCCCTCACACCACCCATCCTCCTCTCTCTGTCATCCGCGCTCTCTCGCTCTCTCAAACCCCCACTCTCACTAAAACCACACTCTCTCACACTCTCTCTCTGACCCCCTCATCCTCCTCGCTCTCTCTCACCCGCGCTCTCTCGCTCTCTCAAACCGCGCTCTCTCTAAATCCCCCCTCTCTCAACCCCTCTCTCTCTCTCACCCACCTCATCCTCCTCTCTCTCTCTCATCCGCTCTCTCAAACCTCTCTCTCTCACCCTCTCTCTCTTCCACCCCTCTCATCCTCCTCCCTCTCTCTCACCCGCTCTCTCTCGCTCTCTCAAACCCCCTATATCTCTTAACCCCTCTCTCTCACCCTCTCTCACCCCCCTCATCTTCCTCTCTCCCTCTCACCCGCTCTCTCTGGCTCTCTCAAACCCCCTCTCTCTCTAAAACCCCTCTCTCTCCCTCTCTCTCTCACCCCCTCTTCCTCCTCTCTCTCTCTCTCACCAGCTCTCTCAAACCCCTCTTTCTCTAAACCCCCTCTCTGTCACCCTCTCTCTCTCACCCCCCTCATCCTCCTCTTTCTCTTTCACGCGCGCTCTCTCGCTCTCTCAAACCCCCTCTCTCAACCCCTCTCTCTCACCCTCTCTTTGTCACCCCCCTCATCCTCCTCTCTCTCTCTCACCCGCTCTCTCTCGCGCTCTCATACCCCCTGTTTCTCTCACCCTCTCTCTCTCACCGCTCTCATCCTCCTCCTCTCTCTCTCTCACCCACTCTCTCTCGCTCTCTCAAAAACCCCCTCTCTCTCAACCCCTCTCTCGCACCCTCGCTCTCTCACCCCCCTCATCCTCCTCCTCTCTCTCTCACCCTCTCTCTCTCGCTCTCTCAAACCCCCTCTCTCTCAAACCCCCTCTCTCTCTCAACCACTCTCTCTCACCCTCTCTCTCTCACTCCCCTCATCCTCCTCTCTCTCTCTCACCCGCTCTCTCTCGCTCTCTCAAACCCACTATCTCTCTATACCCCCCTCTCTCACCCTCTCTCACCCCTCTCATCTTCTTCTCTCTCTCTCACCCGCTCTATCTCGCACTCTCAAACCCCCTCTCTCTAAAACTCCTCTCTTTCACCCTCTCTCTCTCGCCCCCTCTTCCTCCTTCTCTCTCACACCCACTCTCTCAAACCCCACTTTCTCTAAACCCCCTGTCAGTCACACTCTCTCTCTCATCCCCCTCATCCTCCTCTTTCTCTTTCACGCCTGCTCTCTCGCTCTCTCAAACCCCCTCTCTCTCAACCACCCTCGCTCAGCCTCTCTTTGTCTCCCCCTCATTCTCCTCTCTCTCTCTCGCGCGCTCTCTCTCGCGATCTCATACCCCCTGTTTCTCTCACCCTCTCTCTCTCACCGCTCTCATCCTCCTCCTCTCTCTCTCTCACCCACTCTCTCTCGCTCTCTCAAAACCCCCCTCTCCCTCAACCCCTCTCTCGCACCCTCTCTCTCTCACCCCCCTCATCCTCCTCTCTCTCTCTCACCCTCTCTCTCTCGCTCACTCAAACCCCCTCTCTCTCAAACCCCCCTCTCTCTCAACCAGTCTCTCTCACCGTCTCTCTCTCACTCCCCTCATCCTCCTCTCTCTCTCACCCGCTCTCTCTCGCACTCTCAAACCCCCTTTCTCTCTATACCCCCTCTCTTTCACCCTCTCTCTCTCAACCCCCTCATCCTCCTCTCTCTCTCACCCTCTCTATCTCACACCCCTCATCCTCCTCTCTCTCACCCTCTCTCCCTCACCCCCCATCCTCCACTCTCGATCACCCGCTCTCTCTCGCTCTCTCAAACCCCACTCTCTCTAAAACCACTCGCTCTCACCCTCTCTCTCTCACCCCCTCATCCTCCTCTCTCTCTCTCACCCGCTCTCTCTCGCTCTCTCAAACCCGCTCTCTCTCCATATCCCATCTCTCTCACCCTCTCTCTCTCTCACCCACCTCATCTTCCTCTCTCTCTCTCACCCGCTCTGTCTCGCTCACTGAAACCCCCTCTCTCTCACCCTCTCTCTCTTTTACCCCCCTCATCCTCCTCCCTCTCTCTCACCCTCTCTCACCGCCCTCATCTTCCTCTCTCTCTCTCACCCGCGCTCTCTCGCTCTCTCAAACTCCCTCTCTCTCTAAACCCCCTGTCTCTCATCCTCTCTATCTCTAACTCCCACATCCTCCTCTTTCTCTTTCACGCGTGCTCCCTCGCTCTCTCAAACCCCCTCTCTCTCAATCCCTCTCTCTCACCCTCTCTTTCTCACCCCCTCATTCTCCTCTCTCTCTCTCTCACCCGCTCTCTCTCGCTCCCTCAAACCCCTCTCTCTCTCACCCTCTCTCACTCACCGCTTTCTTTCTCACCCCCCTCATCCTCCTCTCTCTCTCTCACCCGCTCTCTCTCGCTCTCTCAAACGCCCTCTCTCTCACCCTCTCTCTCTCGCCCCCTCATCCCCCTCTCTCTCTCACCCACTCTCTCAAACCCCTCTTTCTCTAAACCCCCTCTCTGTCACCCGCTCTCTCTCACCCCCTTCATCATCCTCCTTCTCTTTCACGCGCGCTCTTTCGCTCTCTCAAACCCCCTCTCTCTCAAACCCTCTCTCTCACCCTCTCTTGCTCACCCCCTCATCCTCCTCTCTCTTTCTCTCACCCGCGCTCTCTCGTTCTCTCAAACCCCCTCTCTCTTTCAACCCCTCTCTCTCACCCTCTCTCCCTCACACCCCCCATTCTCCTCTCTCTCTCACCCGTTCTCTCTCGCTCTCTCAAACCCCCTCTCTCTCTCAGCCTCTCTCTCTCTCACCGCTCTCATCCTCCTCTCTCTCTCTCAACCGCTCTCTCTCGCTCTCTCAAACCCCCCTCTCTCTCAACCCCTCTCTCGCACCCTCTCTCTCTCACCCACCTCATCCTCCTCTCTGTCTCTCACCCGCTCTCTCGCTCTCTCAAACCCCACTCTCTCAAACCCCCGCTGTCTCTCAACCACGCTCTCTCTCCCTCTCTCTCTCACTCCCCTCATCCTCCACTCTCTCTCACCCGCTCTCTCTCGCTCTCTCAAACCCCGTCTCTCTCTATACCCCTCTCTCTCACCCTCTCTCTCTCACCCCCTCATCCTCCTCTCTCTCTCTCACCCTCTCTATCTCATCCCCCTCATCCTCCTCTTTCTCTCTCACCCGCGCTCTCTCGGTCTCTCAAACCCCCCCTCTCTCTCTCAACCCCTCTCTCTCACTCTTTCTCCCTCACATCCCCATCCTCCTCTCTCTATCACCCGCTCTCTCTCGCTCGCTCAAACACCAACTCTCTCTAAAACCACACTCTCTCACCCTCTCTCACTCACCCCCTCATCCTCCTCCTCTCTCTCTCCCCCGCTCTCTCTCGCTCTGTCAAACCCCCTCTCTCTCGAAAACCCCCCTCTCTTACCCTCTCTATCTCACCCCCCTCATCCTCCTCTTTCTCTCTCACCCGCGCTCACTTGCTCACTCAAACCCCCTCTCTCACTCAACCCCTCTCTCTCACCCTCTCTCCCTCACCCCCCTATCCTCCTCTCTCTATCACCCGCTCTCTCGTGCTCACTCAAAGCCCCACTCTCACTAAAACCACTCTCTCACCCTCTCTCTCTCACCCACTCATCCTCCTCGCTCTCTCTCACCCGCGCTCTCCGCTCTCTCAAACCCCTCTCTCTCTAAACCCCACCCCTCACCCTCTCTCTCTCTCACCAACCTCATCCTCCTCTCCTACTCTCACCCGATCTCTCTCGCTCTCTCAAACCCCCTCTCCCTCACCCTCTCTCTCTTCCACCCCCTCATCCTCCTCCCTCTCTCTCACCCGCTCTCTCTCGATCTCTCAAACCCCCTATCTCGCTTAACCCCACTCTCTCACCCTCTCTCACCTCCTCATCTTCCTCTCTCCCTTTCACCCGCTCTCTCTCGCTCTCTCAAACCCCTCTATCTCTCAACCCCTCTCTCTCACCCTCTCTCCCTCACACCCCCCATCCTCCACTCTCTATCACCCGCTCTCTCTCGCTCTCTCAAAGCCCCACTCTCACTAAAACCACTCTCTCTCACCCTCTCTCTCTCACCCCCTCTTCCTCCTCTCTCTCTCACCCGCTCTCTCAAACCCCTCTTTCTCTAAACTCCCTCTCTGTCACTCTCTCTCTCTCACCCCACTCATCCTCCTCTTTCTCTTTCACGCGCTCTCTCTCGCTCTCTCAAAACCCCTCTCTCTCAACCCTTCTCTCTCACCCTCTCTTTGTCACCCCCCTCATCCTCCTCTCTCTCTCTCACCGGCTCTCTCTCGCGCTCTCATAACCCCTGTCTCTCTCACCCTCTCTCTCTCACCCCCCTCATCCTCCTACTCTCTCTCTCTCTCTCACCCACTCTCTCTCGATCTCTCAAAACCCCCCTCTCTCTCAATCCCTCTCTCGCACCCTCTCTCTCTCACCCCCCTCATCCTCCTCTCTCTCTCTCACCCGCTCTCTCTCGCTCTCTCAAATCCACTCTCTCTCTATACCCCCTCTCTCTCACCCTCTCTCTCTCACCACCCTCATCCTCCTCTCTCTCTCTCTCACCCTCTCTCTCTCATTCTCTCAAAACCCCTCTCTCCCAAACCCCCTCTCTCTCTCAACCACTCTCTCTCACCCTCTCTCTCTCACTCCCCTCATCCTCCTTTCTCTCTCTCACCCGCTCTCTCTCGCTCTCTCAAATCCACTCTCTCTATACCCCCCTCTCTCTCACCCTCTCTCTCTCACCCCCTCATCCTCCTCTCTCTCATCCTCTCTATCTCACCTCCCACACCCTCCTCTCTATCTCACCCTCTCTCCATCACCCCACATCCTCCTCTCTCTCGCTCTCTCAAACCCCACTCTCTCTAAATCCACTCGCTCTCACCCTCTCTCTCTCACCCCCTCATCCTCCTCTCTCTCTCACCCGCTCTCTCTCGCTCTCTCAAACCCGCTCTCTCCATAACCCATCTCTCTCACCCTCCCTCTCTCACCCACCTCATCCTCCTCTCTCTCCCTCACCCACTCTGTCTCGCTCTCTCAAACCCCCTCTCTCTCACCCTCTCTCTCTTTTACCCCCCTCATTCTCCTCTCTCTCTCACCCGCTCTCTCTCGCTCTCTCAAACCCGCTCTCTCCATAACCCATCTCTCTCACCCACTCTCTCTCTCACCCACCTCATCCTCCGCTCTCTCTCACACCCGAACTGTCTCGCTCTCTCAAACCCCCTCTCTCTCACCCTCTCTCTCTTTTACCCCACTCATCCTCCTCCCTCTCTCTCACCCGCTCTCTCTCGCTCTCTCAAACCCCTCTCTCTCCATTACCCATCGTCTCACCCTCTCTCTCTCTCTCACCCACCTCATCCTCCTCTCTCTCCGTCACCCACTCTGTCTCGATCTCTCAAACCCCCTCTCTCTCACCCTCTCTCTCTTTTACCCCCTCATCCTCCTCACTCTCTCTCATCCGCTCTCTCTCGCTCTCACAAACCCCCTATTTCTCTTAAACCCTCTCTCTCACTCTCACTTACCGCCCTCATCTTCCTCTCTCTCTCTCACCCGCTCTCTCTCGCTCTCTTAAACCAACTTTCTCTCTAAAACCCCTGTCTCTCATCCTCTCTCTCTCACACCCCTCATCCTCCTATTTCTCATTCACGCGCGCTCCCTCTCTCTCTCAAACCCCCTCTCTCTCAATCCCTCTCTCTCACCCTCTCTTTTCTACCCCCTCATCCTCCTCTCTCTCTCTCACCCGCTCTCTCTCGCTCTCTCAAACCCCCTCTCTCTCTCAGCCTCTCTCTCTCACCGCTCTCATCCTCCTCTGTCTCTCACCCGCTCTCTCTCGCTGTCTCAAAACCCCCACTCTCACAACCCCTCTCTCGCACCCTCTCTCTCACACCCCCTCATCCTCCTCTCTCTCTCTCACCCGCTCTCTCTCGCTCTCTCAAACCTGCTCTCTCTCCATATCCCATCTCTCTCACCCTCTCTCTCTCTCACCCACCTCATCTTCCTCTCTCTCTCTCACCCGCTCTGTCTCGCTCACTCAAACCCCCTCTCTCTCACCCTCTCTCTCTTTTACCCCCCTCATCCTCCTCCCTCTCTCTCACCCTCTCTCACCGCCCTCATCTTCCTCTCTCTCTCTCACCCGCGCTCTCTCGCTCTCTCAAACTCCCTCTCTCTCTAAACCCCCTGTCTCTCATCCTCTCTATCTCTAACTCCCACATCCTCCTCTTTCTCTTTCACGCGTGCTCCCTCGCTCTCTCAAACCCCCTCTCTCTCAATCCCTCTCTCTCACCCTCTCTTTCTCACCCCCTCATTCTCCTCTCTCTCTCTCACCCGCTCTCTCTCGCTCTCTCAAACCCCTCTCTCTCTCACCCTCTCTCACTCACCGCTTTCTTTCTCACCCCCCTCATCCTCCTCTCTCTCTCTCACCCGCTCTCCCTCGCTCTCTCAAACGCACTCTCTCTCACCCTCTCTCTCTCGCCCCCTCATCCCCCTCTCTCTCTCACCCACTCTCTCAAACCCCTCTTTCTCTAAACCCCCTCTCTGTCACCCGCTCTCTCTCACCCCCTTCATCATCCTCCTTCTCTTTCACGCGCGCTCTTTCGCTCTCTCAAACCCCCTCTCTCTCAAACCCTCTCTCTCACCCTCTCTTGCTCACCCCCTCATCCTCCTCTCTCTTTCTCTCACCCGCGCTCTCTCGTTCTCTCAAACCCCCTCTCTCTTTCAACCCCTCTCTCTCACCCTCTCTCCCTCACACCCCCCATTCTCCTCTCTCTCTCACCCGTTCTCTCTCGCTCTCTCAAACCCCCTCTCTCTCTCAGCCTCTCTCTCTCTCACCGCTCTCATCCTCCTCTCTCTTTCTCTCACTCGCGCTCTCTCGTTCTCTCAAACCCCCTCTCTCTTTCAACCCCTCTCTCTCACCCTCTCTCCCTCACACCCCCCATTCTCCTCTCTCTCTCACCCGTTCTCTCTCGCTCTCTCAAACCCCCTCTCTCTCTCAGCCTCTCTCTCTCTCACCGCTCTCATCCTCCTCTCTCTCTCTCACCCACTCTCTCTCGATCTCTCAAACCCCCCCCTCTCAACCCCTCTCTCGCACCCTCTCTCTCTCACCCCCCTCATCCTCCTCTCTGTCTCTCACCCTCTCTCTCTCGCTCTCTCAAACCCCCTCTCTCTCAAACCCCCTCTCTCTCTCAACCACTCTCTCTCACCCACTCTCTCTCACTCCCCTCATCCTCCTCTCTCTCTCTCACCCGCTCTCTCTCGCTCTCTCAAATCCACTCTCTCTATACCCCCCTCTCTCTCACCCTCTCTCTCTCACCCCCTCATCCTCCTCTCTCTCATCCTCTCTATCTCACCTCCCACACCCTCCTCTCTATCTCACCCTCTCTCCATCACCCCACATCCTCCTCTCTCGATCACCCGCTCTCTCTCGCTCTCTCAAACCCCACTCTCTCTAAATCCACTCGCTCTCACCCTCTCTCTCTCACCCCCTCATCCTCCTCTCTCTCTCACCCGCTCTCTCTCGCTATCTCAAACCCGCTCTCTCCATAACCCATCTCTCTCACCCTCCCTCTCTCACCCACCTCATCCTCCTCTCTCTCCCTCACCCACTCTGTCTCGCTCTCTCAAACCCCCTCTCTCTCACCCTCTCTCTCTTTTACCCCCCTCATTCTCCTCTCTCTCTCACCCGCTCTCTCTCGCTCTCTCAAACCCGCTCTCTCCATAACCCATCTCTCTCACCCTCTCTCTCTCTCACCCACCTCATCCTCCGCTCTCTCTCACACCCGAACTGTCTCGCTCTCTCAAACCCCCTCTCTCTCACCCTCTCTCTCTTTTACCCCACTCATCTTCCTCCCTCTCTCTCACCCGCTCTCTCTCGCTCTCTCAACCCCTCTCTCACCATTACCCATCCTCTCACCCTCTCTCTCTCTCACCCACCTCATCCTCCTCTCTCTCCGTCACCCACTCTGTCTCGATCTCTCAAACCCCCTCTCTCTCACCCTCTCTCTCTTTTACCCCCTCATCCTCCTCACTCTCTCTCACCCGCTCTCTCTCGCTCTCACAAACCCCCTATTTCTCTTAAACCCTCTCTCTCACTCTCACTTACCGCCCTCATCTTCCTCTCTCTCTCTCACCCGCTCTCTCTCGCTCTCTTAAACCAACTTTCTCTCTAAAACCCCTGTCTCTCATCCTCTCTCTCTCACACCCCTCATCCTCCTATTTCTCATTCACGCGCGCTCCCTCTCTCTCTCAAACCCCCTCTCTCTCAATCCCTCTCTCTCACCCTCTCTTTTCTACCCCCTCATCCTCCTCTCTCTCTCTCACCCGCTCTCTCTCGCTCTCTCAAACCCCCTCTCTCTCTCAGCCTCTCTCTCTCACCGCTCTCATCCTCCTCTGTCTCTCACCCGCTCTCTCTCGCTGTCTCAAAACCCCCACTCTCACAACCCCTCTCTCGCACCCTCTCTCTCACACCCCCTCATCCTCCTCTCTCTCTCTCACCCGCTCTCTCTCGCTCTCTCAAACCTGCTCTCTCTCCATATCCCATCTCTCTCACCCTCTCTCTCTCTCACCCACCTCATCTTCCTCTCTCTCTCTCACCCGCTCTGTCTCGCTCACTCAAACCCCCTCTCTCTCACCCTCTCTCTCTTTTACCCCCCTCATCCTCCTCCCTCTCTCTCACCCTCTCTCACCGCCCTCATCTTCCTCTCTCTCTCTCACCCGCGCTCTCTCGCTCTCTCAAACTCCCTCTCTCTCTAAACCCCCTGTCTCTCATCCTCTCTATCTCTAACTCCCACATCCTCCTCTTTCTCTTTCACGCGTGCTCCCTCGCTCTCTCAAACCCCCTCTCTCTCAATCCCTCTCTCTCACCCTCTCTCACTCACCGCTTTCTTTCTCACCCCCTCATCGTCCTCTCTCTCTCTCACCCGCTCTCTCTCGCTCTCTCAAACTCCCTCTCTCTCTAAACCCCCTGTCTCTCATCCTCTCTATCTCTAACTCCCACATCCTCCTCTTTCTCTTTCACGCGTGCTCCCTCGCTCTCTCAAACCCCCTCTCTCTCAATCCCTCTCTCTCACCCTCTCTTTCTCACCCCCTCATCCTCCTCTCTCTCTCTCACCCGCTCTCTCTCGCTCTCTCAAACGCCCTCTCTCTCACCCTCTCTCTCTCGCCCCCTCATCCCCCTCTCTCTCTCACCCACTCTCTCAAACCCCTCTTTCTCTAAACCCCCTCTCACTCACCGCTTTCTTTCTCACCCCCCTCATCCTCCTCTCTCTTTCTCTCACCCGCGCTCTCTCGTTCTCTCAAACCCCCTCTCTCTTTCAACCCCTCTCTCTCACCCTCTCTCCCTCACACCCCCCATTCTCCTCTCTCTCTCACCCGTTCTCTCTCGCTCTCTCAAACCCCCTCTCTCTCTCAGCCTCTCTCTCTCTCACCGCTCTCATCCTCCTCTCTCTTTCTCTCACTCGCGCTCTCTCGTTCTCTCAAACCCCCTCTCTCTTTCAACCCCTCTCTCTCACCCTCTCTCCCTCACACCCCCCATTCTCCTCTCTCTCTCACCCGTTCTCTCTCGCTCTCTCAAACCCCCTCTCTCTCTCAGCCTCTCTCTCTCTCACCGCTCTCATCCTCCTCTCTCTCTCTCACCCACTCTCTCTCGATCTCTCAAACCCCCCCCCTCTCAACCCCTCTCTCGCACCCTCTCTCTCTCACCCCCCTCATCCTCCTCTCTGTCTCTCACCCTCTCTCTCTCGCTCTCTCAAACCCCCTCTCTCTCAAACCCCCTCTCTCTCTCAACCACTCTCTCTCACCCTCTCTCTCTCACTCCCCTCATCCTCCTCTCTCTCTCTCACCCGCTCTCTCTCGCTCTCTCAAATCCACTCTCTCTCTATACCCCCTCTCTCTCACCCTCTCTCTCTCACCACCCTCATCCTCCTCTCTCTCTCTCTCACCCTCTCTCTCTCGTTCTCTCAAAACCCCTCTCTCCCAAACCCCCTCTCTCTCTCAACCACTCTCTCTCACCCTCTCTCTCTCACTCCCCTCATCCTCCTCTCTCTCTCTCACCCGCTCTCTCTCGCTCTCTCAAATCCACTCTCTCTATACCCCCCTCTCTCTCACCCTCTCTCTCTCACCCCCTCATCCTCCTCTCTCTCTCACCCTCTCTGTCTCACCTCCCACACCCTCCTCTCTATCTCACCCTCTCTCCATCACCCCACATCCTCCTCTCTCGATCACCCGCTCTCTCTCGCTCTCTCAAACCCCACTCTCTCTAAATCCACTCGCTCTCACCCTCTCTCTCTCACCCCCTCATCCTCCTCTCTCTCTCACCCGCTCTCTCTCGCTCTCTCAAACCCGCTCTCTCCATAACCCATCTCCCTCACCCTCTCTCTCTCTTCCCCACCTCATCCTCCTCTCTCTCTCACACCCGCTCTCTCTCGCTCTCTCAAACCCCCTCTCTCTCACCCTCTCTCTCTTTTACCCCCTCATCCTCCTCCCTCTCTCTCACCCGCTCTCTCGCGCTCTCTCAAACCCCTCTCTCTCCATTACCCATCCCTCTCACCCTCCCTCTCTCACCCACCTCATCCTCCTCTCTCTCCCTCACCCACTCTGTCTCGCTCTCTCAAACCCCCTCTCTCTCACCCTCTCTCTCTTTTACCCCCCTCATTCTCCTCTCTCTCTCACCCGCTCTCTCTCGCTCTCTCAAACCCGCTCTCTCCATAACCCATCTCTCTCACCATCTCTCTCTCTCACCCACCTCATCCTCCGCTCTCTCTCACACCCGAACTGTCTCGCTCTCTCAAACCCCCTCTCTCTCACCCTCTCTCTCTTTTACCCCACTCATCCTCCTCCCTCTCTCTCACCCGCTCTCTCTCGCTCTCTCAAACCCCTCTCTCTCCATTACCCATCCCTCTCACCCTCTCTCTCTCACCCACCTCATCCTCCTCTCTCTCCGTCACCCACTCTGTCTCAATCTCTCAAACCCCCTCTCTCTCACCCTCTCTCTCTTTTACCCCCCCTCATCCTCCTCACTCTCTCTCACCCGCTCTCTCTCGCTCTCACAAACCCCCTATTTCTCTTAAACCCTCTCTCTCACTCTCACTCACAGCCCTCATCTTCCTCTCTCTCTCTCTCACCCGCTCTCTCTCGCTCTCTTAAACCAACTTTCTCTCTAAAACCCCTGTCTCTCATCCTCTCTCTCACACACCCCTCATCCTCCTATTTCTCATTCACGCGAGCTCCCTCTCTCTCTCAAACCCCCTCTCTCTCAATCCCTCTCTCTCACCCTCTCTTTTCTACCTCCTCATCCTCCTCTCTCTCTCTCACCCGCTCTCTCTCGCTCTCTCAAACCCCCTCTCTCTCTCAGCCTCTCTCTCTCACCGCTCTCATCCTCCTCTGTCTCTCACCCGCTCTCTCTCGCTGTCTCAAAACCCCCACTCTCACAACCCCTCTCTCGCACCCTCTCTCTCACACCCCCTCATCCTCCTCTCTCCCTCTCACCCGCTCTCTCTCGCTCTCTCAAACCTGCTCTCTCGCCATATCCCATCTCTCTCACCCTCTCTCTCTCTCACCCACCTCATCTTCCTCTCTCTCTCTCACCCGCTCTCTCTCGCTCTCCCAAACCCCCTCTCTCTCAAACCCCCTCTGTCTCTCAACCACGCTCTCTCTCCCTCTCTCTCTCACTCCCCTCATCCTCCTCTCTCTCTCTCACCCGCTCTCTCTCGCTCGCTCAAACCGCACTCTGTCTAAATGCACTCGCTCACACCCTCTCTCTCTCACCCCCTCATCCTCCTCTCTCTCTCACCCGCTCTATCTCGCTCTCTCAAACCCGCTCTCTCCATAACCCATCTCTCTCACCCTCTCACTCTCACCCACCTCATCCTCCTCTCTCTCTCACACCCGCTCTGTCTCGCTCTCTCAAACCCCCTCTCTCTCACCCTCTCTCTCTTTTACCCCCCTCATCCTCCTCCCTCTCTCTCACCCGCTCTCTCTCGCTCTCTCAAACCCCTCTCTCTCCATTACCCATCCCTCTCACCCTCTCTCCCTCACCCACCTCACCCCTCTCTCTCTCCCTCACCCACTCTGTCTCGCTCTCTCAAACCCCCTCTGTCTCACCCTCTCTCTCTTTTACCCCCTCATCCTCCTCTCTCTCACACCCGCTCTCTCTCGCTCTCACAAACCCCCTATTTCTCTTAAACCCTCTCTCTCACTCTCACTCACCGCCCTCATCTTCCTCTCTCTCTCACCCGCTCTCTCTCGCTCTCTTAAACCAACTTTCTCTCTAAAACCCCTGTCTCTCATCCTCTCTCTCTCACACCCCTCATCCTCCTATTTCTCATTCACGCGCGCTCTCCCTCTCTCTCAAACCCCCTCTCTCTCTCAACCACTCTCTCTCACCCTCTCTCTCTCACTCCCCTCATCCTCCTATTCTCTCTCACCCGCTCTCTCTCGCTCTCTCAAATCCACTCTCTCTCTATACCCCCTCTCTCTCACCCTCTCTCTCTCACCACCCTCATCCTTCCTCTCTCTCTCTCTCTCACCCTCTCTCTCTCGTTCTCTCAAAACCCCTCTCTCCCAAACCCCCTCTCTCTCTCAACCACTCTCTCTCACCCTCTCTCTCTCACTCCCCTCATCCTCCTCTCTCTCTCTCACCCGCTCTCTCTCGCTCTCTCAAATCCACTCTCTCTATACCCCCCTCTCTCTCACCCTCTCTCTCTCACCCCCTCATCCTCCTCTCTCTCATCCTCTCTATCTCACCTCCCACACCCTCCTCTCTATCTCACCCTCTCTCCATCACCCCACATCCTCCTCTCTCGATCACCCGCTCTCTCTCGCTCTCTCAAACCCCACTCTCTCTAAATCCACTCGCTCTCACCCTCTCTCTCTCACCCCCTCATCCTCCTCTCTCTCTCACCCGCTCTCTCTCGCTCTCTCAAACCCGCTCTCTCCATAACCCATCTCTCTCACCCTCTCTCTCTCTTCCCCACCTCATCCTTCTCTCTCTCTCACACCCGCTCTGTCTCGCTCTCTCAAACCCCCTCTCTCTCACCCTCTCTCTCTTTTACCCCCTCATCCTCCTCCCTCTCTCTCACCCGCTCTCTCGCGCTCTCTCAAACCCCTCTCTCTCCATTACCCATCCCTCTCACCCTGCCTCTCTCACCCACCTCATCCTCCTCTTTCTCCCTCACCCACTCTGTCTCGCTCTCTCAAACCCCCTCTCTCTCACCCTCTCTCTCTTTTACCCCCCTCATTCTCCTCTCTCTCTCACCCGCTCTCTCTCGCTCTCTCAAACCCGCTCTCTCCATAACCCATCTCTCTCACCCTCTCTCTCTCTCACCCACCTCATCCTCCGCTCTCTCTCACACCCGAACTGTCTCGCTCTCTCAAACCCCCTCTCTCTCACCCTCTCTCTCTTTTACCCCACTCATCCTCCTCCCTCTCTCTCACCCGCTCTCTCTCGCTCTCTCAAACCCCTCTCTCTCCATTACCCATCCCTCTCACCCTCTCTCTCTCACCCACCTCATCCTCCTCTCTCTCCGTCACCCACTCTGTCTCAATCTCTCAAACCCCCTCTCTCTCACCCTCTCTCTCTTTTACCCCCCTCATCCTCCTCACTCTCTCTCACCCGCTCTCTCTCGTTCTCACAAACCCCCTATTTCTCCTAAACCCTCTCTCTCACTCTCACTCACCGCCCTCATCTTCCTCTCTCTCTCTCACCCGCTCTCTCTCGCTCTCTTAAACCAACTTTCTCTCTAAAACCCCTGTCTCTCATCCTCTCTCTCTCACACCCTTCATCCTCCTATTTCTCATTCATGCGAGCTCCCTCTCTCTCTCAAACCCCCTCTCTCTCAATCCCTCTCTCTCACCCTCTCTTTTCTACCTCCTCATCCTCCTCTCTCTCTCTCACCCGCTCTCTCTCGCTCTCTCAAACCCCCTCTCTCTCTCAGCTTCTCTCTCTCTCACCGCTCTCATCCTCCTCTGTCTCTCACCCGCTCTCTCTCGCTGTCTCAAAACCCCCACTCTCACAACCCCTCTCTCGCACCCTCTCTCTCACACCCACCTCATCCTCCTCTCTCTCTCTCACCCGCTCTCTCTCGCTCTCCCAAACCCCCTCTCTCTCAAACCCCCTCTGTCTCTCAACCACGCTCTCTCTCCCTCTCTCTCTCACTCCCCTCATCCTCCTCTCTCTCTCTCACCCGCTCTCTCTCGCTCGCTCAAACCCCACTCTGTCTAAATGCACTCGCTCACACCCTCTCTCTCTCACCCCCTCATCCTCCCACTCTCTCTCACCCGCTCTCTCTCGCTCTCTCAAACCCGCTCTCTCCATAACCCATCTCTCTCACCCTCTCACTCTCACCCACCTCATCCTCCTCTCTCTCTCACACCCGCTCTGTCTCGCTCTCTCAAACCCCCTCTCTCTCACCCTCTCTCTCTTTTACACCCCTCATCCTCCTCCCTCTCTCTCACCCGCTCTCTCTCGCTCTCTCAAACCCGCTCTCTCCATAACCCATCTCTCTCACCCTCTCACTCTCACCCACCTCATCCTCCTCTCTCTCTCACACCCGCTCTCTCTCGCTCTCTCAAACCCCTCTCTCTCCATTACCCATCCCTCTCACCCTCTCTCTCTCACCCACCTCACACCTCTCTCTCCCTCACCCACTCTGTCTCGCTCTCTCAAACCCCCTCTGTCTCAACCTCTCTCTCTTTTACCCCCTCATCCTCCTCTCTCTCACACCCGCTCTCTCTCGCTCTCTCAAACCCGCTCTCTCCACAACCCATCTCTCTCACCCTCGCTCTCTCTCACCCACCTCATCCTCCTCTCTCTCTCACACCCGCTCTGTCTCGCTCTCTCAAACCCCTCTCTCTCACCCTCTCTCTCTTTTACCCCCCTCATCCTCCTCCCTCTCTCTCACCCGCTCTCTCGCTCTCTCAAACCCCTCTCTCTCCATTATCCATCCCTCTCACCCTCTCTCTCTCACCCACCTCATCCTCCTCTCCCTCCCTCACCCACTCTGTCTCGATCTCTCAAACCCCCTCTCTCTCACCCTCTCTCTCTTTTACACCCCTCATCCTCCTCACTCTCTCTCACCCGCTCTCTCGCTCTCACAAACCCCCCAATTCTCTTAAGCCCTCTCTCTCACTCTCACTCACCGCCCTCATCTTCCTCTCTCTCTCTCACCCGCTCTCTCTCGCTCTCTGAAACCAACTCGCTCTCTAAAACCCCTGTCTCTCATCCTCTCTCTCTCACACCCCTCATCCTCCTCTTTCTCATTCACTCGCGCTCCCTCGCTCTCTCAAACCCCCCTCTCTCAATCCCTCTCTCTCACCCTCTCTTTTCCACCCCCTCATCCTCCTCTCTCTCTCTCACCCGCTCTCTCAAACCCCCTCTCTCTCAGCCTCTCTCTCTCACCGCTCTCATCCTCCTCTGTCTCTCACCCGCTCTCTCTCGCTGTCTCAAAACCCCCACTCTCACAACCCCTCTCTCGCACCCTCTCTCTCACACCCACCTCATCCTCCTCTCTCTCTCTCACCCGCTCTCTCTCGCTCTCTCAAACCCCCTCACTCTCAAACCCCCTCTGTCTCTCAACCACGCTCTCTCTCCCTCTCTCTCTCACTCCCCTCATCCTCCTCTCTCTCTCTCACCCGCTCTCTATCGCTCGCTCAAACCCCACTCTGTCTAAATGCACTCGCTCTCACCCTCTCTCTCTCACCCCCTCATCCTCCTCTCTCTCTCACCCGCTCTCTCTCGCTCTCTCAAACCCGCTCTCTCCATAACCCATCTCTCTCACCCTCTCTCTCTCACCCACCTCATCCTCCTCTCTCTCTCACACCCGCTCTGTCTCGCTCTCTCAAACCCCCTCTCTCTCACCCTCTCTCTCTTTTACCCCCCTCATCCTCCTCCCTCTCTCTCACCCGCTCTCTCTCGCTCTCTCAAACCCCTCTCTCTTCATTACCCATCCCTCTCACCCTCCCTCTCTCACCCACCTCATCCCTCTCTCTCTCCCTCACCCACTCTGTCTCGCTCTCTCAAACCCCCTCTCTCTCACCCTCTCTCTCTTTTACCCCCTCATCCTCCTCTCTCTCACACCCGCTCTCTCTCGCTCTCTCAAACCCGCTCTCTCCACAACCCATCTCTCTCACCCTCTCTCTCACCCAACTCATCCTCCTCTCTCTCTCACACCCGCTCTGTCTCGCTCTCTCAAACCCCCTCTCTCTCACCCTCTCTCTCTTTTACCCCCCTCATCCTCCTCCCTCTCTCTCACCCGCTCTCTCTCGCTCTCTCAAACCCCTCTCTCTCCATTACCAATCCCTCTCACACTCTCTGTCTCACCCACCTCATCCTCCTCTCTCTCCCTCACCCACTCTGTCTCGCTCTCTCAAACCCCCTCTCTCTCACCCTCTCTCTCTTTTACCCCCCCTCATCCTCCTCACTCTCTCTCACCCTCTCTCTCTCGCTCTCTCAAACCTCCTAATTCTCTTAAACCCTCTCTCTCACTCTCACTCACCGCCCTCATCTTCCTCTCTCTCTCTCACCCGCTCTCTCTCGCTCTCTTAAACCACCTCGCTCTCTAAAACCCCTGTCTCTCATCCTCTCTCTCTCACACCCCTCATCCTCCTCTTTCTCATTCACGCGCGCTCCCTCTCTCTCTCAAACCCCCCCTCTCTCAATCCCTCTCTCTCACCCTCTCTTTTCCACCCCCTTATCCTCCTCTCTCTCTCTCACCCGCTCTCTCTCGCTCTCTCAAACCCCTCTCTCTCCATTACCAATCCCTCTCACACTCTCTGTCTCACCCACCTCATCCTCCTCTCTCTCCCTCACCCACTCTGTCTCGCTCTCTCAAACCCCCTCTCTCTCACCCTCTCTCTCTTTTACCCCCCCTCATCCTCCTCACTCTCTCTCACCCTCTCTCTCTCGCTCTCTCAAACCTCCTAATTCTCTTAAACCCTCTCTCTCACTCTCACTCACCGCCCTCATCTTCCTCTCTCTCTCTCACCCGCTCTCTCTCGCTCTCTTAAACCACCTCGCTCTCTAAAACCCCTGTCTCTCATCCTCTCTCTCTCACACCCCTCATCCTCCTCTTTCTCATTCACGCGCGCTCCCTCTCTCTCTCAAACCCCCCCTCTCTCAATCCCTCTCTCTCACCCTCTCTTTTCCACCCCCTTATCCTCCTCTCTCTCTCTCACCCGCTCTCTCTCGCTCTCTCAAACCCCCTCTCTCTCAGCCTCTCTCTCTCACCGCTCTCATCCTCCTCTGTCTCTCACCCGCTCTCTCTCGCTGTCTCAAAACCCCCACTCTCACAACCCCTCTCTCGCACCCTCTCTCTCACACCCACCTCATCCTCCTCTCTCTCTCTCACCCGCTCTCTCTCGCTCTCTCAAACCCCCTCACTCTCAAACCCCCTCTGTCTCTCAACCACGCTCTCTCTCCCTCTCTCTCTCATTCCCCTCATTCTCCTCTCTCTCTCTCACCCGCTCTCTATCGCTCGCTCAAACCCCACTCTCTCTAAATCCACTCGCTCTCACCCTCTCTCTCTCTCACCCCCTCATCCTCCTCTCTCTCTCACCCGCTCTCTCTCGCTCTCTCAAACCCGCTCTCTCCATAACCCATCTCTCTCACCCTCTCTCTCTCACCCACCTCATCCTCCTCTCTCTCTCACACCCGCTCTGTCTCGCTCTCTCAAACCCCCTCTCTCTCACCCTCTCTCTCTTTTACCCCCCTCATCCTCCTCCCTCTCTCTCACCCGCTCTCTCTCGCTCTCTCAAACCCCTCTCTCTTCATTACCCATCCCTCTCACCCTCTCTCTCTCACCCACCTCATCCCTCTCTCTCTCCCTCACCCACTCTGTCTCGCTCTCTCAAACCCCCTCTCTCTCACCCTCTCTCTCTTTTACCCCCTCATCCTCCTCTCTCTCACACCCGCTCTCTCTCGCTCTCTCAAACCCGCTCTCTCCACAACCCATCTCTCTCACCCTCTCTCTCACCCAACTCATCCTCCTCTCTCTCTCACACCCGCTCTGTCTCGCTCTCTCAAACCCCCTCTCTCTCACCCTCTCTCTCTTTTACCCCCCTCATCCTCCTCCCTCTCTCTCACCCGCTCTCTCTCGCTCTCTCAAACCCCTCTCTCTCCATTACCAATCCCTCTCACCCTCTCTCTCTCACCCACCTCATCCTCCTCTCTCTCCCTCACCCACTCTGTCTCTCTCTCTCAAACCCCCTCTCTCTCACCCTCTCTCTCTTTTACCCCCCCTCATCCTCCTCACTCTCTCTCACCCTCTCTCTCTCGCTCTCTCAAACCTCCTAATTCTCTTAAACCCTCTCTCTCACTCTCACTCACCGCCCTCATCTTCCTCTCTCTCTCTCACCCGCTCTCTCGCTCTCTTAAACCACCTCTCTCTCTAAAACCCCTGTCTCTCGTCCTCTCTCTCTCACACCCCCTCATCCTCCGCTTTCTCATTCACGCGCGCTCCCTCGCTCTCTCAAACCCCCTCTCTCTCAATACCTATCTCTCACCCTCTCTTTTCCACCCCCTCATCCTCCTCTCTCTCTCTCACCCGCTCTCTCTCGCTCTCTCAAACCCCCCTCTCTCTCACACTCTCTCACTCACACCCTCATCCTCCCCACTCTCTCACCCGCTCGCTCAAACCCCACTTTCTCTAAACCCCCTCTCTGTCGCCCTCTCCCTCTCACACCCTTCATCATCCTCTTTCTCTTTCACACGCGTGCTCTCGCTCTCTCAAATCCCCTCTCTCTCAACCCCTCTCTCTCACCCTCTCTTTCTCACCCCCCTCATCCTCCTCTCTCTCTCTCACCCGCTCTCTCTCGCTCTCTCAAACCCCCTCTCTCTCTCAGCCTCTCTCTCTCACCGCTCTCATCCTCCTCTCTCTCTCACCCGCTCTCTCTCGCTGTCTCAAAACCCCCACACTCTCAACCCCTCTCTCGCACCCTTTCTCTCACACCCACATCATCCTCCTCTCTCTCTCTCACCCGCTCTCTCTCGCTCTCTCAAACCCCCTCTCTCTCAAACCCCCTCTGTCTCTCAACCACGCTCTCTCCCCCTCTCTCTCTCACCGCACTGATCCACCTCTCTCTCTCACCCGCTCTCTCTCGCTCGCTCAAACCCCACTCTCTCTAAATCCGCTAGCTCTCACCCTCTTTCTCACCCCCTCATCCTCCTCTCTCTCTCACCCGCTCTCTCTCGCTCTCTCAAACCCGCTCTCTCCATAACCCATCTCTCTCACCCTCTCTCTCTCTCCCCCGCCTCATCCTCCTCTCTCTCTCACACCCGATCTGTCTCGCTCTCTCAAAACCCCTCTCTCTCACCCTCTCTCTCTTTTACCCCCTCATCCTCCTCCCTCTCTCTCACCCGCTCTCACTCGCTCTCTCAAACCCCTCTCTCTCCATTACCCATCCCTCTCACCCTCTCTCTCTCACCCACCTTATCCTCGTCTCTCTCCCTCACCCACTCTGTCTCGCTCTCTCAAACCCCCTCTCTCTCACCCTCTCTCTCTTTTACCCCCTCATCCTCCTCCCTCTCTCACCCGCTCTCTCTCGCTCTCTCAAACCCCTCTCTCTCCATTACCCATCCCTCTCACCCTCTCTCTCTCTCACCCACCTCATCCTCCTCTCTCTCTCACACCCGCTCTGTCTCGCTCTCTCAAACCCACTCTCTCTCACCCTCTCTCTCTTTTACACCCCTCATCCTCCTCCCTCTCTCTCACCCGCTCTCTCTCGCTGTCTCAAAACCCCCACACTCTCAACCCCTCTCTCGCATCCTCTCTCTCACACCCACCTCATCCTCCTCTCTCTCCCTCACCCACTCTGTCTCGCTCTCTCAAACCCACTCTCTCTCACCCTCTCTCTCTTTTACCCCCCTCATCCTCCTCCCTCTCTCTCACCCGCTCTCTCTCGCTCTCTCAAACCCCCTATTTCTCTTAAACCCTCTCTCTCACTCTCACTCACCGCCCTCATCTTCCTCTCTCTCTCACCCGCTCTCTGTCGCTCTCTTAAACCACCTCTCCCTCTAAAACCCCTGTCTCTCATCCTCTCTCTCTCACACCCCCTCATCCTCCTCTATCTCCTTCACGCGCGCTCCCTCGCTCTCTCAAACCCCCCTCTCTCAATCCCTCTCTCTCACCCTCTCTTTTCCACCCCCTCATCCTCCTCTCTCTCTCTCACCCGCTCTCTCTCGCTCTCTCAAACCCCCTCTCTCTCTCAGCCTCTCTCTCTCACCGCTCTCATCCTCCTCTGTCTCTCACCCGCTTTCTCTCGCTGTCTCAAAACTCCCACTCTCACAACCCCTCTCTCGCACCCTCTCTCTCACACCCACCTCATCCTCCTCTCTCTCTCTCTCACCCGCTCTCTCTCGCTCTCTCAAACCCCCTCTCTCTCAAACCCCCTCTGTCTCTCAACCACGCTCTCTCTCCCTCTCTCTCTCACTCCCCTCATCCTCCTCTCTCTCTCTCACCCGCTCTCTCTCGCTCGCTCAAACCCCACTCTCTCTAAATCCACTCGCTCTCACCCTCTCTCTCTCACCCCCTCATCCTCCTCTCTCTCACACCCGCTCTCTCTCGCTCTCTCAAACGCGCTCTCTCCACAACCCATCTCTCTCACCCTCTCTCTCTCACCCACCTCATCCTCCTCTCTCTCACACACCCGCTCTGTCTCGCTCTCTCAAACCCCCTCTCTCTCACCCTCTCTCTCTTTTACCCTCCTCATCCTCCTCCATCTCTCTCACCCTCTCTCTCTCGCTCTCCCAATCCCCTCTCTCTTCATTACCCATCCCTCTCACCTTCTCTCTCTCACCCACCTCATCCCTCTCTCTCTCCCTCACCCACTCTGTCTCGCTCTCTCAAACCCCCTCTCTCTCACCCTCTCTCTCTTTTAACCCCCTCATCCTCCTCCCTCTCTCTCACCCGCTCTCTCTCGCTCTCTCAAACCCCCTAATTCTCTTAAACCCTCTCTCTCACTCTCACTCACCGCCCTCATCTTCCTCTCTCTCTCTCACCCGCTCTCTCTCGCTCTCTTAAACCACCTCTCTCTCTAAAACCCCTGTCTCTCATCCTCTCTCTCTCACACCCCCTCATCCTCCGCTTTCTCATTCACGCGCGCTCCCTCGCTCTCTCAAACCCCCTCTCTCTCAATCCCTCTCTCTCACCCTCTCTTTTCCACCCCCTCATCCTCCTCTCTCTCTCTCACCCGCTCTCTCTCGCTCTCTCAAACCCCCGTCTCTCTCACACTCTCTCTCTCACACCCTCATCCTCCCCACTCTCTCACCCGCTCTCTCAAGCCCCACTTTCTCTAATCCCCCTCTCTGTCGCCCTCTCCCTCTCACACCCTTCATCATCCTCTTTCTCTTTCACACGCGTGCTCTCGCTCTCTCAAATCCCCTCTCTCTCAACCCCTCTCTCTCACCCTCTCTTTCTCACCCCCCTCATCCTCCTCTCGCTCTCTCACCCGCTCTCTCTCGCTCTCTCAAACCCCCTCTCTCTCTCAGCCTCTCTCTCTCTCACCGCTCTCATCCTCCTCTGTCTCTCACCCGCTCTCTGGCTGTCTCAAAACCCCCACACTCTCAACCCCTCTCTCGCACCCTCTCTCTCACACCCACCTCATCCTCCTCTCTCTCTCTCACCCGCTCTCTCTCGCTCTCTCAAACCCCCTCTCTCTCAAACCACCTCTGTCTCTCAACCACGCTCTCTCCCCCTCTCTCTCTCACTCCACTCATCCTCCTCTCTCTCTCACCCGCTCTCTCTCGCTCGCTCAAACCCCACTCTCTCTAAATCCACTCGCTCTCACCCTCTTTCTCACCCGCTCATCCTCCTCTCTCTCTCACCCGCTCTCTCTCGCTCTCTCAAACCCGCTCTCTCCATAACCCATCTCTCTCACCCTGTCTCTCTCTCCCCCACGTCATCCTCCTCTCTCTCACACACGCGCTCTGTCTCGCTCTCTCAAACCCCCTCTCTCTCACCCTCTCTCTCTTTTACCCCCCTCATCCTCCTCCCTCTCTCTCACCCGCTCTCTCTCGCTCTCTCAAACCCCTCTCTCTCCATTACCCATCCCTCTCACCCTCTCTCTCTCACCCACCTCATCCTCCTCTCTCTCCCTCACCCACTCTGTCTCGCTCTCTCAAACCCACTCTCTCTCACCCTCTCTCTCTTTTACCCCCTCATCCTCCTCCCTCTCTCTCACCCGCTCTCTCTCGCTCTCTCAAACCCCCTATTTCTCTTAAACCCTCTCTCTCACTCTCACTCACCGCCCTCATCTTCCTCTCTCTCTCACCCGCTCTCTGTCGCTCTCTTAAACCACCTTTCCCTCTAAAACCCCTGTCTCTCATCCTCTCTCTCTCACACCCCCTCATCCTCCTCTTTCTCCTTCACGCGCGCTCCCTCGCTCTCTCAAACCACGTCTCTCTCAATCCCTCTCTCTCACCCTCTCTTTCTCACCCCCTCATCCTCCTCTCTCTCTCACCCGCTCTCTCTCGCTCTCTCAAACCCCCTCTCTCTCAAACCCCCTCTGTCTCTCAACCACGCTCTCTCTCCCTCTCTCTCTCACTCCCGTCATCCTCCTCTCTCTCTCACCCGCTCTCTCTCGCTCTCTCAAACCCCGTCTCTCTCTATACCCCCTCTCTCTCACACCCTCTCTCTCTCACCCCCTCATCCTTCTCTCTCTCTCGCACCCTCTCTATCTCATCCCCCTCATCCTCCTCTTTCTCTCTCACCCGCGCTCTCTCGCTCTCTCAAACCCCCTCTCTCTCTCAACCCCTCTCTCTCACCCTTTCGCCCTCACGCCTCCATCCTCCTCTCTCTACCACCCGCTCTCTCTCGCTCGCTCAAACACCAACTCTCTCTAAAACCACACTCTCTCACCCTCTCTCACTCAACCCCTCATCCTCCTCTCTCTCTCTCACCCGCTCTCTCTTGCTCTCTTAAACACCCTCTCTCACTCAACCCCTCTCTCTCACCCTCTCTCCCTCACCCCCCCATCCTCCTCCCTCTATCACCCGCTCTCTCTTGCTCACTCATAGCCCCACTCTCACTAAAACCATCTCTCACCCTCTCTCTCTCACCCACTCATCCTCCTCGCTCTCTCTCACCCGCGCTCTCCGCTCTCTCAAACTCCTCTCTCTCTAAAACCCCCCTCACCCTCTCTCTCTCTCACCCACCTCATCCTCCTCTCCTTCTCACACCCGCTCTCTCGCTCTCTCAAACCCCTCTCTCTCACCCTCTCTCTCTTCCACCCCCCTAATCCTCCTCCCTCTCTCTCACCCGCTCTCTCTCGATCTCTCAAACCCCCTATCTCGCTTAACCCCTCTCTCTCACCCTCTCTCACCCCCCTCATCTTCCTCTCTCCCTCTCACCCGCTCTCTCTCGCTCTCTCAAATCCCCACTCTCACTAAAACCACTCTCTCTCACCCTCTCTCTCTCACCCCCTCTTCCTCCTCTCTCTCTCACCCGCTCTCTCAAACCCCTCGTTCTCTAAACTCCCTCTCTGTCACCCTCTCTCTCTCACCCCACTCATCCTCCTCTTTCTCTTTCACGCGCGCTCTCTCGATCTCTCAAAACCCCTCTCTCTCAACCCCTCTCTCTCACCCTCTCTTTGTCACCCCCCTCATCCTCCTCTCTCTCTCTCACCGGCTCTCTCTCGCGCTCTCATAACCCCTGTCTCTCTCACCCTCTCTCTCTCACCTCTCTCATCCTCCTCTCTCTCTCTCTCACCCTCTCTCTCTCGCTCTCTCAAAACCCCCCTCTCTCTCAACCCCTCTCTCGCACCCTCTCTCTCTCACCCCCCTCATCCTCCTCTCTCTCTCTCTCACCCTCTCTCTCTCGCTCTCTCAAAACCCCTCTCTCTCAAAGCCCCTCTCTCTCTCAACCACTCTCTCTCACCCTCTCTCTCTCACTCCCCTCATCCTCCTCTCTCTCTCTCACCCGCTCTCTCTCGCTCTCTCAAATCGACTCTCTCTCTATACCCCCTCTCTCTCACCCTCTCTCTCTCACCCCCTCATCCTCCTCTCTCTCTCACACTCTCTCTATCTCACCCCTCTTAGCCTGCTCTCTATCTCACCCGCTCTCTCCATCACCCCCCATCCTCCTCTCTCGATCACCCGCTCTCTCTCGCTCGCTCAAAGCCCACTCTCTCTAAATCCACTCGCTCTCAAACTCTCTCTCTCACCCCCTCATCCTCCTCTCTCTCACACCCGCTCTCTCTCGCTCTCTCAAACCCGCTCTCTCCATAACCCATCTCTCTCACCCTCTCTCTCTCGCACCCACCTCATCCTCCTCTCTCTCTCACACCCGCTCTGTCTCGCTCTCTCAAACCCCCTCTCTCTCACCCTCTCTCTCTTTTACCCCCTCATCCTCCTCTCTCTCTCTCACCCGCTCTCTCTCGCTCTCTCAAACCCCACTCTCTCCATTACCCATCCCTCTCACCCTCTCTCTCTCACCCACCTCATCCTCCTCTCTCTCTCTCCCTCACCCACTCTGTCTCGCTCTCTCAAAAACCCTCTCTCTCACCCTCTCTCTCTTTTACCCCCCTCATCCTCCTCCCTCTCTCTCAACCGCTCTCTCTCGCTCTCTCAAACCCCTTATTTCTCTTAAACCCTCTCTCTCACTCTCACTCACCGCCCTCAACTTCCTCTCTCTCTCTCACCCGCTCTCTCTTGCTCTCTTAAACCAACTCTCTCTCTAAAACCCCTGTCTCTCATCCTCTCTCTCTCACACCCCCTCATCCTCCTCTTTCTCTTTCACGCGCGCTCCCTCGCTCTCTCAAACCCCCTCTCTCTCAATCCCTCTCTCTCACCCTCTCTTTCTCACGCCCTCATCCTCCTCTCTCTCTCTCACTCGCTCTCTCTCGCTCTCTCAAACCCCCTCTCTCTCAAACCCCCTCTGTCTCTCAACCACGCTCTCTCTCCCTCTCTCTCTCTCACTCCCCTCATCCTCCTCTCTCTCTCACCCGCTCTCTCTCGCTCTCTCAAACCCCGTCTCTCTCTATACCCCCTCTCTCACCCTCTCTCTCTCACCCCCTCATCCTTCTCTCTCTCTCTCACCCTCTCTATCTCATCCCCCTCATCCTCCTCTTTCTCTCTCACCCGCGCTCTCTCGCTCTCTCAAACCCCCTCTCTCTCTCAACCCCTCTCTCTCACCCTTTCTCCCTCACACCCCCATCCTCCTCTCTCTATCACCCGCTCTCTCGCGCTCGCTCAAACTCCAACTCTCTCTAAAACCACACTCTCTCACCCTCTCGCACTCACCCCCTCATCGTCCTCTCTCTCTATCACCCGCTCTCTCTTGCTCACTCAAAGCCCCACTCTCACTAAAACCACTCTTTCACCCTCTCTCTCTCACCCACTCATCCTCCTCGCTCTCTCACACCCGCGCTCTCCGCTCTCTCAAACCCTCTCTCTCTAAAACCCCCCCTCACCCTCTCTCTCTCACCCACCTCAACCTCCTCTCCTACTCTCACCCGCTCTCTCTCGCTCTCTCAAAACCCCTCTCTCTCACCCTCTCTCTCTTCCACCCCCCTCATCCTCCTCCCTCTCTCTCACCCGCTCTCTCTCGATCTCTCAAACCCCCTATCTCGCTTAACACCTCTCTCTCACCCTCTCTCACCCCCCTCATCTCCCTCTCTCCCTCTCATCCGCTCTCTCCCGCTCTCTCAAACCCCTCTATCTCTCAACCCCTCTCTCTCACCCTCTCTCCCTCACACCCCCCATCCTCCTCTCTCTATCACCCGCTCTCTCTCGCTCTCTCAAATCCCCACTCTCACTAAAACCACTCTCTCTCACCCTCTCTCACTCACCCCCTCTTCCTCCTCTCTCTCTCACCCGCTCTCTCAAACCCCTCTTTCTCTAAACTCTCTCTCAGTCACCCTCTCTCTCTCACCCCACTCATCCTCCTCTTTCTCTTTCACGCGCGCTCTCTCGCTCTCTCAAAACCCCTCTCTCTCAACCCCTCTCTCTCACCCTCTCTTTGTCACCCCCCTCATCCTCCTCTCTCTCTCTCACCGGCTCTCTCTCGCGCTCTCATACCCCCTGTCTCTCTCACCCTCTCTCTCTCACCGCTCTCATCCTCCTCCTCTCTCTCTCTCTCACCCACTCTCTCTCGCTCTCTCAAAATCCCTCTCTCTCAAACCCTCTCTCTCTCAACCACGCTCTCTCACCCTCTCTCTCTCACCCCACTCATCCTCCTCTTTCTCTTTCACGCGCTCTCTCTCGCTCTCTCAAAACCCCTCTCTCTCAACCCCTCTCTCGCACCCTCTATTTCTCACACCCCTCATCCTCCTCTCTTTCTCTCTCACCCACTCTCTCTCGCTCTCTCAAAACCCCTCTCTCTCAAACCCTCTCTCTCTGAACCCCTCTCTCTTACCCCTCGCTCTCTTACTCCTCTCTCTCACACACTCCCTCTCTCTCACTCCCCCCTCTCTCAGTCCCATCTCACTCTCTCACCCCTCTCTCTCACACCACAGTCTCTCTCTCTGTCCCACCTCCTCTGTCTCACCCCTTCTCTCTCATCTCCCTCTCACCCCACCCGTCTCTCTCACCCCTTCTCTCTCACCCCCTCACCCCTACCCCCTCTCTCTCACCCCCCTCTCTCTCACCCGCGCTCTCTTTTTCACTCACTCTCTCTCTTTCTCACCCCCTCTCTCTCACCCCTTCTCTCTCAACTCCTCTCTCTCCCACCCCCTCTCTCTCCCCTCTCTCCCCCTCTCTCTCTCCCCTCTCTTGCCCCCCACTCTCTACCCCCTCTCTCTCACTCCCATCTCACTCTCTCACCCCACTCTCACTCTCTCCCCCACTCTCTCTCTCTTAGCTGACGTCTCACTCTCTCCCCCACTCTCTCTTTCTTAGCCCACATCTCTCTCTCTCACTCACATCTCACTCTCTCACACCACTCTCACTCTCTCCCACACGTCTCTCTCTCCCACCCTCTCTATCTCCTACCCTTTCTCTCTCACACCCCTTCTCTCTCACACACCTGTTTCTCGCCCCCTCTCTCTCAACACTTCTCTCACCCCCCGCTCTCCTCCTCTCTCTCACCCCCTCTCTCCCCCCTCTCCTGTCTGTCCCTCTCACTTTCTGTGTCCCTCTCTCTCAGTCCACCTTATCTCTCTCACCTCTTCTCTCTCACTCTTGCTCTATCATTCTCTCTGTTCTGTTGCTCTCTCTCTCCGTCTCTCTCTCAGTCCTCGCTCACACCTCCTCTCTCTCTCAACCCAACTTTCTCAACCACTCTCTCTCCCCTCTCTCTCTAACCCTCTCTCTCACCCCCTCTTTCCCTCGTCTCTCTCTCACCCCCCTCTCTCTGAACCCCTCTCTCTCAATCTCTCTCTCCCCCACTCTCTCAACCGCGCTCTCTCACCCCCTTTCTCTCACTCCCCTTTCTCTCACGACCCTTCGTTCTCTCACCACCTTCTCTCTCTCAACCCTGCTCTCTCACCCCTCTCTCTCTCACCCCCTCTCTCTCACCACCCCTCACCAACCCCTCGCTCAACACCCCCTCACTCTCTCATCCCCTCACTCTCTCACCCCCTCACTCACCCCTCTCTCTCTTCCTCTCTCTCTCTCACTCCCCTCTCTTTCTCTCTCAACCCGTCTCTCTCACCACTCTCTGTCACGCCCTCTCTCTCACCCCTCTTTTTCTCTGTCAAGCCCTCTCTCTCACCCCTCTCTCTCCCTCACTCTCTGTCTCACACACCCCTCTCTCACCGCCCCCTCTCACCACCCCCTCTCTCAACACCCCTCAATCTCCTATCCCCTCACTCTCTCACCCCCTCAGTCTCTCACCCCCTCTCTCTCAATCCCTCTCTCTCACACCTCTCTCTCGCCCCCCTCACCCCGTCCCTCTTTCACCCCCTCTCACACCCTTTCTCTCTTACACCGCGCTCTCACTTTAACCTCCCCCTCACATCCCTCTCGCTCACCCCCTCTCTCACTCACTCTCTCAATCACACCCTCTCCTTCTCACTCCACTCTCTCTTACCACCTCTCCACTTTCTCTATCTCAATCACCCCTTGTCTCTCTCACCCTCTCTCTCACCCCTCTCTCTCTCATTCCCTGTGTCTCTCCCCCACCACCCCCTCTCTCAACCCTCCTCACTCTCTCATCCCCTTTCACTCTTATCCTGCGCTCTCTATCTAACCCCTCCCCCTCTCACCCCTCTCGCTCACCCACTCTCTCTTCCCCTCTCTCTCGCACCCCTCTCATTCTCTCTCAACCCCTCTCTCTCACCACTCTCTCTCACACCCTCTCCCTCACCCCACTCTCTCTCTCACCCCTCGCTTTCTCTATCAACCCCTCTCACCCAGCTCTCTCTTTCACCCCATCTCTCACCCCCTCTCTCTCATCCCTCGCTCTCTCACCCCTCTCTCTCACCCACACTCTCTCTCACACCTTCTCCTTCTCACTCCACTCTCTCTCTTACCCCCTCCCCATTTTCTCTCTCTCAATCACCCCTTGTCTCTCACCCCCTCTCTCGCACACCTCTCTCTCACTCCCTGTGTCTCTCACCACTCCTCTCTCACTATCCCCTCTCTCAACCCCCTCACTCTTTCACCCCTCTCTCTCACCACAGTCTCTCTCTCTGTACCATCACCTCTGTCTCTCACCCCTTCTCTCTCAACCTCTTCTCACCCCACCCCCTCTATCTCACCCCTCGCTCTATCACCTGGTATCTATTTCTCACTCACTCTTTCTCTTTCTAACTTACACTCGCGCTCTTTTTCACTCACTCTCTTTCTCTTTCTCACCCCCTCTCTCTCACGCCCTCTCTCTCAACTCCTCTCTCTCCCTCAACTCCTCTCTCTCCTTCTCTTTCTCACTTCTCTCTACCCCCTCTCTTGCACCCCCCTCTATACCCCCCTCTCTGCCCCTGTCTCTCACACCTCCTCTCTCTCACTCCCATCTCACTCTCTCACCCCACACTCACTCTCTCACACCACTCTCTCTCTCTCTAAGCCCGCGTCTCTCTCTCTCTCACCCCATATTTCCCCCATTTCTCTCAACCCCTCTCTCTCAACCCATCTCTCTCAACCCCCTCTCTCAACCGCGCTCTCTCAACTCCTCTCTCTCTCAACTCCTCTCTCTCTCCCCTCTCTCCCCTCTCTCTCCTCTCTCTTGCCTCCACCCTCTACCCCCTATTTCCCGCGTCTCTCACACCCCCTCTCTCTCATTCCCATCTCACTCTCTCACCCCACTCTCACTCTCTCCCCCATGTCTCTCTCTCCCGCCACCTGTCTCCCACCCTTTCTCTCTCACACCCGTTCACTCTCTCCCACCCCTGTTTCTCACCCCCCTCTCAATTCCTCTCTTTCACCCCCTCTCTCTCAACACCTCTCTCTCCCCCTCTCTCCCCCCTCCTCCACTCTCTCCCCCTCTCTCCGCCCATCTCTGTTCCCCCTCTCTCTCCCCCTCTCCCTCTCCCTCCCCCCTCCCTCGCCCCATCTCTCTCCTCCTGTCTCCCCTCCTCTTTCGCCCCTCTCTCTCACACCCCTCTCTTACGGCTCTCTCTCTCTCTCTCTCGCATCATCTCTCTCTCTCACACACACTTCCGCTCGCTCTCTTCCTCTTGCGGTCTCTCTCTCACTCTCTCACCCTCTTCTCACACTATCTCTCTCTCCCTGCCTCTCTCCTTCTCTCTTGCCTCCCTCTCGCTCTTATCTCACGGTCTCTCTCATTCGGTCTCTCTTGCTCGTGCTCTCTCTCTCTCTCTCTCTCTCTGTTGCTCATGCTCTCTCTGCCTGGCATTCTCACTCTCTCTCAGTCCACCCTACCCCCCTCACCTCTTCTCTCTCACTCTTGCTTTATCTCTCTCTCTGTCTGTCGCTCTCTCTCTCCGTCTCTCTCTCAGTATCCCCCCTCACCTCCTCTCTCTCAACCCATCTTTCTCAACCCATCACTCCCTTCTCTCTCTCAACCCCACTCTCTCTCAACCACGCTCTCTCACCCTCTCTCTCTCACCCCACTCATCCTCCTCTTTCTCTTTCACGCGCGCTCTCTCGCTCACTCAAAACCCCTCTCTCTCAACCCCTCTCTCGCACCCTCTCTTTCTCACACCCCTCAACCTCCTCTCTTTCTCTCTCACCCACTCTCTCTCGCTCTCTCAAAACCCCTCTCTCTCAAACCCCCTCTCTCTCAACCACGCTCTCTCACCCTCTCTCTCTCACTCCCCTCATCCTCCTCACCCTCTCTCACCCGCTCTCTCTCGCTCTCTCAAATCCACTCTATCTCTATACACCCTCTCTCTCACCCTCTCTCTCGCACCCACCTCATCCTCCTCTCTCTCACACCCTCTCTGTCTCGCTCTCTCAAACCCCCTCTCTCTCACCCTCTCTCTCTTTTACCCACTCATCCTCCTCTCTCTCTCTCTCTCACCCGCTTTCTCTCGCTCTCTCAAACCCCTCTCTCTCCATTACCCATCCCTCTCACCCTCTCTCTCTCTCACCCACCTCATCCTCCTCTCTCTCCCTCACCCACTCTGTCTCGCTCTCTCAAACCCCCTCTCTCTCACCCTCTCTCTCTTTTACCCCCCTCATCCTGCTCACTCTCTCTCACCCGCTCTCTCTCGCTCTCTCAAACCCCCTATTTCTCTTAAACCCTCTCTCTCACTCTCACTCACCGCCCTCATCTTCCTCTCTCTCTCTCACCCGCTCTCTCTCGCTCTCTTCAACCAACTCTCTCTCTAAAACCCCTGTTTCTCATCCTCTCTCTCTCACACCCCCTCATCCTCCTCTTTCTCTTTCACGCGCGCTCCCTCGCTCTCTCAAACCCCCTCTCTCTCAATCCCTCTCTCTCACCCTCTCTTTCTCACCCCCTCATCCTCCTCTCTCTCTCTCACCCGCTCTCTCTCGATCTCTCAAACCCCCCTCTCTCTCACACTCTCTCTCTCACACCCACATCCTCCCCACTCTCTCACCCGCTCTCTCAAACCCCACTTTCTCTAAACCCCCTCTCTGTCACCCTCTCTCTCTCACCCCCTTCATCATCCTCTTTCTCTTTCACGCGCGCTCCCTCGCTCTCTCAAACCCCCTCTCTCTCAATCCCTCTCTCTCACCCTCTCTTTCTCACCCCCTCATCCTCCTCTCTCTCTCTCACCCGCTCTCTCTCACTCTCTCAAACCCACTCTCTCTCTCAGCCTCTCTCTCTCACCGCTCTCATCCTCCTCTCTCTCTCACCCGCTCTCTCTCGCTGTCTCAAAACCCCTAATCTCTCAACCCCTCTCTCGCACCCTCTCTCTCACACCCACCTCATCCTCCTCTCTCTCTCTCACCCGCTCTCTCTCGCTCTCTCAATCCACCTCTCTCTCTCAAACCCCTCTGTCTCTCATCCTCTCTCTCTCTCACCCCCTCATCCTCCTCTTTCTCTTTCACGCACGTTCCCTCGCTCTCTCAAACCCCACTCTCTCAATCCTTCTCTCACCCTCTCTTTCTCACCCCCTCATCCTCCTCTCTCTCTCTCACCCGCTCTCTCTCGCTCTCTCAAACCCCCCTCTCTCTCTCACTCTCTCTCTCTCACACCCTCATCCTCCTCACTCTCTCACCGGCTCTCTCAAACCCCTCTTTCTCTAAACCCCCTCTCTGTCACCCTCTCTCTCTCACCCGTTCATCATCCTCTTTCTCTTTCACGCGCGCTCTCTCGCTCTATCAAATCCCCTCTCTCAACCCCACTCTCTCACCCTCTATTTCTCACCCCCCTCCTCCTCCTCTCTCTCTCTCACCCGCTCTCTCTCGCTCTCTCAAACCCCCTCTCTCTCTCAGCCTCTCTCTCTCACCGCTCTCATCCTCCTCTCTCTCTCACCCGCTCTCTCTCGCTGTCTCAAAACCCCCTCTCTCTCAACCCCTCTCTCGCACCCTCTCTCTCACACCCAAATCATCCTCCTCTCTCTCTCTCACCCGCTCTCTCTCGCCCTCTCAAACCCCCTCTCTGTCAAACCCCCTCTGTCTCTCAACCACCCTCTCTCACCCTCTCTCTCTCACTCCCCTCATCCTCCTCTCTCTCTCACCCGCTCTCTCTCGCTCTCTCAAACCCCCTCTCTCTCTATACCCCCTCTCTCTCACCCTCTCTCTCTCACCCCCTCATCCTCCTCTCTCTCTCACCCTCTCTATCTCAACCCCTTCATCCTCCTCTTTCTCTCTCACCCGCGCTCTCTCGCTCTCTCAAACCCCCTCTCTCTCTCAAGCCCTCTCTCTCACCCTCTCTCCCTCACACCCCCATCCTCCTCTCTCTATCACCCGCTCTCTCTCGCTCTCTCAAACCCCCACTCTCTCTAAAACCACTCTCTCTCACCCTCTCTCACTCACCCCCTCATCCTCCTCTCTCTCTCTCACCCGCTCTCTCTCGCTCTGTCAAACCCCCTCTTTCTCGAAAAACCCCTCTCTTACCCTCTCTATCTCAAGCCCCTCATCCTCCTCTTTCTCTCTCACCCGCGCTCTCTTGCTCTCTCAAACCACCTCTCTCTCTCAACCCCTCTCTCTCCCCCTCTCCCCCTCACAGCCCCCATCCTCCTCTCTCTATCACCCGATCTCTCTCGCTCTCTCAAACCCCCACTTTCTCTAAAACCACTCTCTCTCACCATCTCTCACTCACCCCCTCATCCTCCTCTCTCTCTCTCACCCGCGCTCTCTCGCTCTCTCAAACGCCTCTCTCTCTAAACCCCCTCTCTCGCCCTCTCTCTCTCACCCACCTCATCCTCCTCTCTCTCACACACTCTCTCTCGCTCTCTCAAACCCCCTCTCTCTCACCCTCTCTTTCTTCCACCCCCCTCATCCTCCTCCCTCTCTCTCACCCGCTCTCTCTCGCTCTCTCAAACCCCCTATCTCTCTTAACCCCTCTCTCTGTCACCCGCTCTCACCCCCCTTATCTTCCTCTCTCTCTCTCACCCACTCTCTCTCGCTCTCTCACACCCCATCTCTCTCTCTCTCTAAAACCCCTCTCTCACACACCCTCTCTTTCTCACCCACTCTTCCTCCTCACTCTCTCTCTCACCGCCCTCTCAAACCCCTCTTTCTCTAAACCTCCTCTCTGTCACCCTCCCTCTCTCATCCCCCTCATCCTCCTCTTTCTCTTTCACGCGCGCTCTCTCGCTCTCTAAAACCCCCTCTCTCTCAACCCCTCTCTCTCACCCTCTCTTTGTCACCCCTCTCATCCTCCTCTCTCTCTCACCCGCTCTCTCGCGCTCTCATACCCCCGTCTCTCTCACCCTCTCTCTCTCACCGCTCTCATCCTCCTCCACTCCCTCTCTCACCCACTCTCTCTCGCTCTCTCAAAACCCCCCTCTCTCTCAACACCTCTCTCGCACCCTCTCTCTCTCACCCACCTTATCCTCCTCTCTCTCTCACACCCTCTCTCTCTCGCTCTCACAAACCCCCTCTCTCTCAAACCCCCTCTCTCTCTCAACCACTCTCTCTCACCCTCTCTCTCTCACTCCCCTCATCCTCCTCTCTCGATCACCCGCTCTCTCTCGCTCTCTCAAACCCAACTCTCTCTAAAACCACTCGCTCTCACCCTCTCTCCCTGACCCCCTCATCCTCCTCCTCTCTCTCTCACCCGCTCTCTCTCACTCTCTCAAACCCGCTCTCTCTCCATAACCCATCTCACTCACCCTCTCTCTCTCTCACCCACCTCATCTTCCTCTCTCTCTCTCACCCGCTCTGTCTCGCTCTCTCAAACCCCCTATCTCTATTAAACCCTCTCTCTCACCCTCTCTCACCGCCCTCATCTTCCTCTCTCTCACCCCTCTCTCTCTAAAACCCCTGTCTATCATCCTCTCTCTCTCTCACTCCCTCATCCTCCTCTTCCTCTTTCACGCGTGCTCCCTCGCTCTCTCAAACCTCCTCTCTCTCAATCCCTCTCTCTCACCCTTTCGATCTCACCCCCCTCATCCTCCTCTTTCTCTCTCACCCGCGCTCTCTCGCTCTCTCAAACCTCTTCTCTCTCAACCCCTCTCTCTCACCCTCTCTCCCTCACACCCCCCATCCTCCTCTCTCTATCACCCGCTCTCTCTCGCTCTCTCAAACCACGACTCTCTCGAAAACCCCCTCTCTCACCCTCTCTATCTCAGCCCCCTAACCCTCCTCTTTCTCTCTCCCGCGCTCTCTCGCTCTCTCAAACCCCATCTCTCTCTCAACCCCTATCTCTCACCCTCTCTCCCTCTCAACCCCCATCCTCCTCTCTCTATCACCCGCTCTCTCTCGCTCTCTCAAACCCCCACTCTCACTAAAACCACTCTCTCACCCTCTCTCACTCACCCCTCATCCTCCTCTCTCTCTCTCACCCGCGCTTTCTCGTTCTCTCAAACCCCCTCTCTCTCTCAAACCCCCGCTCTCTAAACCCGTCTCTCTCACCCTCTCTTTCTCACCCCCCTCATCCTCCTCTCTCTCTCTCACACGCTCTCTCTCGCTCTCTCAAACCCCCTCTCTCTCTCACCTTCTCTCTCTCTCACCGCTCTCAACCTCCTCTCTCTCTCTCAACCGCTGTCTCTCGTTCTCTCAAACCCCTCTCTCTCTCAACCCCTCTCTCGCACCCTCTCTCTCACCCCCCTCATCCTCCTCTCTCTCTCTCACCCGCTCTCTCTCGCTCTCTCAAACCCCTCTCTCTCTAAAACTCTCTCTCTCACCCTCTCTCTCTCACCTCCCTCATCCTCCTCTGTCTCTCTCACCTGTTCTCTCTTGCTCTCTCAAAACCCCTCTCTCTCAACCCCTCTCTCTCACCCTCTCTCTCACCCCCCTCATTGTCCTCTCTCTCTCTCCCCGCTATCTCTCGCTCTCTCAAACCCCTCTCTCTCTAAAACCCTCTCTCTCACCCTCTCTCTCTCACCCCCCTCATCCTCCTCTCCCTCTCTCACCCGCTCTCTCTCGCTCTCTCAAACCCCCTCTCTCTCACCCTCTCTCTCGTTCACCCCCTCATATTCCTCCCTCTCTCTCACCCGCGCTCTCTCGCTCTCTCAAACCCCCTATCTCACTTAACCCTTCTCTCTCACCTTCTCTCGCCCGCCTCATCTTCCCCTCTCTCTCTCACCCGCTCTCTCTCGCGCTCTCAAACCACTCTCTCTAAAACCCCTGTCTCTCACCGTTTGTCTCTCCCGCCCCCTCATCCTCCTCTCTCTCTCCCCCGCGCTCTCTCGCTCTCTCAAACCCCCTCTCTCTCTCAACCCCTATCTCTCACCATCTCTCCCTCTCAAACCCCATCCTCCTCTCTCAAACCCCCGCTCTCTCAACCCGTCTCTCTCACCCTCTCTTTCTCATCCCACTCATCCTCCTCTCTCTCACACGCTCTCTCTCGCTCTCTCAAACCCCCTCTCTCTCTCACCATCTCTCTCTCACCGCTCTCAACCTCCTCTCTCTCAACCGCTGACTCTCTCTCAAACCCCTCTCTCTCAACCCCTCTCTCGCACCCTCTCTCTCTCACCCCCCTCATCCTCCTCTCTCTCTCTCTCACCCGCTCTCTCTCGCTCTCTCAAACCCCCTCTCTCTCTAAAATCCTTCTCTCTTACCCTGTCTCTCTCACCCCCCTCATCCTCCTCTCTCTCTCTCACCCTCTCTCTCTCTCGCTCTCTCAAAACCCGTCTCTCTCAACCCCTCACTCTCACCCTCTCTCTCACCCCCCTCATTGTCCTCTCTCTCTCTCCCCGCTCTCTCTCGCTCTCTCAAACCCCCTATCTCACTTAATCCTTCTCTCTCACCTTCTCTCGCCCGCCTCATCTTCCTCTCTCTCTCTCACCCGCTCCCTCTCGCTCTCTCAAACCACTCTTTCTCTAAAACCCCTGTCTCCCACCCTCTGTCTCTCTCACCCCCCTCATCCTCCTCTCTCTCTCTCACCCGCTGCCTCTCGCTTTCTGAAACTCCCTTTCTCTCTCAACCCATCTCTCTCACTCTCTCTCTCTCACCCCCCTCTTCCTCCTCTCTCTCTCTCACCCGCTCTCTCGCGCTGTCATACCCCCTGTCTCTCTCAGCCTCTCTCTCTCACCGCTCTCATCATCCTCTCTCTCTCTCTCACCCGCTCTCTTGCTCTCTCAAAACCCCGATCTCTCTCAACCCCTCCCTCGCACCCTCTCTCTCTCACATCCCTCATCCTCCTCTCTCTCTCTCACCCTCTCTATCGCACTCTCAAACCCCCTCTCTCTCAAACCCCCTCTCTCTCTAAACCACTCTCTCTCACCCTCTCTCTCTCACTCCCCTCATCCTCCTCTCTCTCTCTCACCCTCTCTGTCTCGCTCTCTCAAACCCCCACTCTTTCACCCTCTCTCTCTTTTACACCCCGCATCCTCCTCTCTCTCTCTCACCCGCTCTCTCTCGCTCTGTCAAAGCCCCTATCTCTCTTAAACCCTCTCTCTCACCCTCTCCCACCGCCCTCATCTTCCTCTCTCTCTCTCACCCGCTCTCTCTCGCTCTCTCAAACCCCCTCTCTCTCCATTACTCATCTCTCTCACCCTCTCTCTCACACCCACCTCATCCTCCTCTCTCTCTCTCACCCGCTCTGTCTCGCTCTCTCAAACCCCCTCTCTCTCACCCTCTCTCTCATTTACCCCCCTCATCCTCCTCCCTCTCTCTCACCCGCTCTCTCTCGCTCTGTCAAAGCCCCTATCTCTCTTAAACCCTCTCTCTCACCCTCTCCCACCGCCCTCATCTTCCTCTCTCTCTCTCACCCGCTCTCTCAAACCCCCTCTCTCTCTAAAACCCCTGTCTCTCATCCTCTCTCTCTCTCTCACCCCCTCATCCTCCTCTTTCTCTTTCACGCGTGCTCCCTCGCGCTCTCAAACCCCCTCTCTCTCAAACCCTCTCTCTCACCCTCTCTTTCTCACCCCCTCATCCTCCTCTCTCTCTCTCACCCGCTCTCTCTCGCTCTCTCAAACCACTCTCTCTCTCACCCTCTCTCTCACCCCCTCATCCCCCTCTCTCTCTAACCCGCTCTCTCAAACCCCTCTTTCTCTAAACCCCCTCTCTGTCACCCTCTCTCTCTCACCCCCTTCATCATCCTCTTTCTCTTTCACGCGCGCTCTCTCGCTCTCTCAAACCCCCTCTCTCTCAACACCTCTCTCTCACCCTCTCTTTCTCACCCCCTCATCCTCCTCTCTCTCTCTCACCCGCTCTCTCTCGCTCTCTCAAACCACCCCTCTCTCTCAGCCTCTCTCTCTCACCGCTCTCATCCTCCTCTCTCTCTCTCACCCGCTCTCTCTCGCTCTCTCAAACCCCCCTCGTCCTCAGCACCTCTCTCGCACCCTCTCTCTCTCACCCACCTCATTCTCCTCTCTGTCTCTCACCCGCTCTCTCTCGCTCTCTCAAACCCCCCTCTCTCAAACACCCTCTGTCTCTCAACCACGCTCTCTCACCCTCTCTCTCTCACTCCCCTCATCCTCCTCTCTCTCTCACCCGCTCTCTCTCGCTCTCTCAAACCCCCTCTCTCTCTATACCCCCTCTCTCTCTCACCCTCTCTCTCTCACCCCCTCATCCTCCCCTCTCTCTCTCACCCTTTCGATCTCACCCCCCTCATCCTCCTCATTCTCTCTCACCCGCGCTCTCTCGCTCTTTCAAACCCCCTGTCTCTCTCAACCCCTCTCTCTCACCCTCTCTCCCTCACACCCCCCATCCTCCTCTCTCTATCAGCCGCTCTCTCTCGGTCTCTCAAACTCCCGCTCTCTCGAAAACCCCCCTCTCTCACCCTCTCAATCTCACCCCCTCATCCTCCTCTTTCTCTCTCCGCCGCGCGCTCTCGCTCTCTCAAACCCACTCTCTCTCTCAACCCCTCTCTCTCACCCTCTCTCCCTCACAACCCCCATCCTCCTCTCTCTATCACCCGCTCTCTCTCGCTCTCTAAAACCCCCTCTCTCTCTCAAACCCCCGCTCTCTCAACCCCTCTCTCTCACCCTCTCTTTCTCACCGCCCTCATCCTCCTCTCTCTCTCACACGCTTTCTCTCGCTCTCTCAAACCCTCCCCCTCTCTCACCCTCTCTCTCTCTCCGCTCTCATCCTCCTCTCACTCTCAACCGCTCTCTCTTGCTCTCTCAAACCCCTCCCTCTCTCAAACCCTCTCACGCACCCTCTCTCCCTCGCCCCCCTCATCCTCCTCTCTCTCACCCGCTCTCTCTCGGTCTCTCAAACCCCTCTCTCTCTAAAACCCCTCTCACTCACCCTGTCTCTCTCACCCCTCTCATCCTCCTCTCTCTCTCTCACCCGATCTCTCTCGCTCTCACAAACCCCCTCTCTCTCTAAAACCCCTCTCTCTCACCCTCTCTCTCACACCCCTCATCCTCCTCTCTCTCACCCGCTCTCTCTCGCTCTCTCAACCCCCTCTCTCTCACCCTCTCTCTCTTTCACCCCCTCATCCTCCTCCCTCTCTCTCACCCGCTCTCTCACGCTCTCTCAAACCCCCTATCTCACTTAACCCTTCTCTCTCAACTTCTCTCACCCGCCTCATCTTCCTCTCTCTCTCTCACCCGCTCTCTCTCGCTCTCTGAAACCACTCTCTCTCTAAAACCCCTGTCTCTCACCCTCTGTCTCTCTCATCCCCCTCATCCTCCTCTCTCTCTCTCACCCGCTGCCTCTTGCTCTCTTAAACTCCCTTTGTCTCTCAACCCATCTCTCTCACCCTCTCTCTCTAACCCACCTCATCCTCCTCTCTCTCTCACCCGCTCTCTCTCGCTCTCTCAAACATCTCTCTCTCTAAAACCCCTCTCTCTCACCCTCTCTCTCTCACCCCCTCATCCTCCTCTCTCTCTTTCACCCGCTCTCTCAAATCCCTCTTTCTCCAAACCCGCTCTCTGTCACGCTCTCTCTCACCCCCCTCATTCTCCTCTCTCTCTCTCTCACACGCTCTCTCTCGCGCTCTCATACCGCCTGCCTCTCTCACCCCCTCTCTCTCACCCTCTCTCTCTCACCCCCTCATCCTCCCCTCTCTCTCTCACCCTTTCGATCTCACCCCCCTCATCCTCCTCTTTCTCTCTCCGCCGCGCACTCTCGCTCTCTCAAACCCACTCTCTCTCTCAACCCCTCTCTCTCTCACCCTCTCTCCCTCACAACCCCCATCCTCCTCTTTCTCTTTCACGCGCGCTCTCTCGCTCTCTCAAACTCCCTCTCTCTCAACCCCTCTCTCTCACACCCTCTCTTTCTCACCCCCTCATCCACCTCTCTCTCTCTCTCACTCGCTCTCTCTCGCTCTCTGAAACCCCCTGTCTCTCTCACCCTCTCTCTCTCACCGCTCTTATCCTCCGCTCTCACTCTCACCCGCTCTCTCTCGTTTTCTCAAACCCCCTCTCTCTCTCAACCCCTCTCTCGCACACTCTCTCTCTCACCCCCCTCATCTTCCTCTCTCTCTCTCACCCGCTCTCTCTCGCTCTCTCAAACCCCCTCTCTCTAAAACCCCTCTCTCTCACCCTGTCTCTCTCACCCCCCTCATCCTCCTCTCTCTCTCACCCGCTCTCTCGCACTCTCAAAGCCCCTCTCTCTCTAAACCCCCTCTCTCTCACCCTCTCTCACTCACCCCCGTCATCCTCCTCACTCTCTCTCACCCGCGCTCTCTCGCTCTCTCAAACCCCCTCTCTCTCTAAACCCCTCTCTCTCACCCTCTCTCTCTCATCCCCCTCATCCTCCTCTCTCTCTCACACCCGCTCTCTCTCGCTCTCTCAAAACCCCTCTCTCTCAAACCCTCTCTCCCATCCTCTCTGTTTCTCTTTCTCATACCCTCTCTCTCCTTCTCACTCCCTCTCTCTCTCACCCCATCTCACTCTCACCCCATTTCTCTCAAACCCTCTCTCTCATGCCCTTTCTCCCAGCCCCTCTCTGTCTCTCCTCCAGTCTTTCTCTGACCCACTCTCACTCCCCCTTTGTCTCTCCTCCTTTGTCTCTCACCCCCCTCACAGCGCCCTCTCTCACTCACCCCACTCCCTCACCCACCCCTCACTCTCCCACTCCTCTGTCTCTCTCCCTCTCTCTCTAACCCCCTCTCTCATCCTCTCTCCCTCTCTCAACCCCTCTCTCTACCCCTTCTCTCTCACACTCCCCCACACTCTCTCACCCCCTTCTCTCCCTCAACCCTCTCTCTCTCAACCCCTCTCTCTCTACCCCCTCTCCTCCCTCTCTCACCCTTCTCCCCCCCTCTCACCCCACCCTCTCTCTCACCACCCCCTCTCTCAACCCAGCTCACTCTCTCATCCCCTCAATCTCTCCAACTCTTACTCTCTCATCCCTCTCTCTCAACTCCTCTATCTCAGCCCTTCTCTCTCACCCCTCTCTCTCTCACCCCCTCACCCCCTCTCACTCTCTCACACCCGTTCTCTCTTACCCCTCTCTCTCTCTAACCCCTCCCCCTCACCTCTCTCGCTCACCCCCTTTCTCGCCCATTCTCTCTCACACCCTCTCCTTGTCACTCCACTCTCTCTCTTTTCCCCAACCCACTTTCTTTCTCTCAATCACCCTTCTCTCTCACCCCCCTTACCTCCACCTCCTCTCTCTCACCCCCCTCTCTCACCCGCGCTCTCTTCCTCACTCACTCTCTCTTTCTCACTTACACTCTCTCTCTCTTTTTTACTCACACTCTCTCTTTCTCAACCCCTCTCTCTCACCCGCTCTCTCAAACCCTCTCTCTCTTCCCCCTCTCTCTCCCCTTCTCTCTCCCACTCTCTCTGCCCATTTTTTTCATCCGCTCTCCCCCCTTTCCCCCCTCTCTCTCTCCTCACTCTCTCTCCACACTCTCTCTACCCCCTCACTCCCCCGTCTCTCACATCCCCTCTCTCTCGCTCCCATCTCACTCTCTCACCCCACTCTCTCACCCCACTCTCTCTCTCACCCCACATTTCACTCCCTCCCACCCCTTCTCTCTCACAACCCTTCTCTCTCACACCCTTCTTTGTCTCACCCCCTCTCTCTCAACACCTTTCTCTCACCTCCTCTCTCCCCCTCTCTCTCACCCCCTCTCTCGTCCTCTCCTCCACTCCTTCCCCCTCACTCCCCCTCCCCATCTCTCTCCCTCCTCTCTCTCCCCATCTCTCTCCTCTTCTCTCCCCCTCTCCTCCGCTCTCTCCTCCTCACAACCCCCTCTCCCATCTCTCTCCCCCCTCTCCCCTTCTCTCTCACCCATCTCTCCCCCTCCCTCTCCCCCTCTCTCTCCTCCTCTCTCCCCTCCTCTCTCGCCTCCCTCTCTCTCCCTCCTCTCTCTCTCTCGCATCCTCTCTCTCTCTCACTCTTCCACTCGCTCTCTTCCTCTTGCTCTCTCTCACTCTCTCACCCTCTTCTCACACTCTCTCTTCTCCCTGGCTCTTTCCCTCTCTCTTGCCTCCCTGTCTCTCTCATCTCACGATCTCTCTCGCTCTCTCTCTCTCTCTCTCTCTCTGTCACTCATGCTCTCTCTGTCTGTCACCCTCTCTCTCAGTCCACCCTACTTCTCTCACTCTTGCTCTATCGTTCTCTCTGTCTGTTGCTCTCTCTCTCTCCGTCTCTCTCTCTCACAGTCCTCCCCCTCACCTCTTCTCTCTCGCAACCCATCTTTCTCAAACCCTCTCTCTCCCCTCTCTCTCTAACCCTCTCTCTCTCACTCAACCCCTCTTCCCCCACCTCTCTCTCAACCCCCTCTCTCAACCACTCTCTCTCTCAACCTCTCTCTCCCCCTCTCTCTCTCAACCACTCTCTTACTCCTCTGTCTCACCCCCCTCTCTCACTCCCTTCTCTCTCTCACCCCCTTATCTCTCTCTCACCCCATCTCTCTCTCAACCTCTCACTCTCATATCCCCTCTCTCACACCCCTCCCTCCTCTCGCAACCCCTCACCCCTCTCTCACACCCTTTCTCTCTTACCTCGAGCTCTCTCTCTCACCACCCACACTCTCTCTCTCAACCCCTCTCTCTTACCCCTCGCTCTCTTACTCCTCTCTCTCACACACTCCCTCTCTCTCACTCCCCCCTCTCTCACTCCCATCTCACTCTCTCACCCCTCTCTCTCACACCACAGTCTCTCTCTCTGTCCCACCCCCTCTGTCTCACCCCTTCTCTCTCATCTCCCTCTCACCCCACCCGTCTCTCTCACCCCTTCTCTCTCACCCCCTCACCCCTACCCCCTCTCTCTCACCCGCGCTCTCTTTTTCACTCACTCTCTCTCTTTCTCACCCCCTCTCTCTCACCCCTTCTCTCTCAACTCCTCTCTCTCCCGCCCCCTCTCTCTCCCCTCTCTCCCCCTCTCTCTCTCCCCTCTCTTGCCCCCCACTCTCTACCCCCTCTCTCTCACTCCCATCTCACTCTCTCACCCCACTCTCACTCTCTCCCCCACTCTCTCTCTCTTAGCTCACGTCTTACTCTCTCCCCCCACTCTCTCTTTCTTAGCCCACATCTCTCTCTCTCACTCACATCTCACTCTCTCACCCCACTCTCACTCTCTCCCACACGTCTCTCTCTCCCACCCTCTCTATCTCCTACCCTTTCTCTCTCACACCCCTTCTCTCTCACACACCTGTTTCTCGCCCCCTCTCTCTCAACACTTCTCTCACCCCCCTCTCTCCTCCTCTCTCTCACCCCCTCTCTCCCCCCTCTCCTGTCTGTCCCTCTCACTTTCTGTGTCCCCTCTCTCTCAGTCCACCTTATCTCTCTCACCTCTTCTCTCTCACTCTTGCTCTATCATTCTCTCTGTTCTGTTGCTCTCTCTCTCCGTCTCTCTCTCAGTCCTCGCTCACACCTCCTCTCTCTCTCAACCCAACTTTCTCAACCACTCTCTCTCCACTCTCTCTCTAACCCTCTCTCTCTCACCCCCTCTTTCCCTCGTCTCTCTCTCAGCCCCCTCTCTCTCAACCCCTCTCTCTCAATCTCTCTCTCCCCCTCTCTCTCAACCGCGCTCTCTCACCCCCTTTCTCTCACTTCCCCTTTCTCTCACGACCCTTCGTTCTCTCACCACCTTCTCTCTCTCACCCTGCTCTCTCACCCCTCTCTCTCTCACCCCCTCTCTCTCACCACCCCTCACCAACCCCTCGCTCACACCCCCTCACTCTCTCATCCCCTCACTCTCTCACCCCCTCACTCCCCCCTCTCTCTCTTCCTCTCTCTCTCTCACTCCCCTCTCTTCTCTCTCAACCCGTCTCTCTCACCACTCTCTGTCACGCCCTCTCTCTCACCCCTCTTTTTCTCTGTCAAGCCCTCTCTCTCACCCTCTCTCTCCCTCACTCTCTGTCTCACACACCCCTCTCTCACCGCCCCCTCTCACCACCACCTCTCTCACACCCCTCAATCTCCTATCCCCTCACTCTCTCACCCCCTCAGTCTCTCACCCCCTCTCTCTCAATCCCTCTCTCTCACACCTCTCTCTCGCCCCCCTCACCCCGTCCCTCTCTCACCCCCTCTCACACCCTTTCTCTCTTACCCCGCGCTCTCACTTTAACCTCCCCCTCACATCCCTCTCGCTCACCCCCTCTCTCACTCACTCTCTCAATCACACCCTCTCCTTCTCACTCCACTCTCTCTTACCACCTCTCCACTTTCTCTATCTCAATCACCCCTTGTCTCTCTCACCCTCTCTCTCACCCCTCTCTCTCTCATTCCCTGTGTCTCTCCCCCACCACCCCCTCTCTCAACCCTCCTCACTCTCTCATCCCCTTTCACTCTTACCCTGCGCTCTCTATCTAACCCCTCTCCCTCTCACCCCTCTCGCTCACCCACTCTCTCTTCCCCTCTCTCTCGCACCCCTCTCTTTCTCTCTCAACCCCTCTCTCTCACCACTCTCTCTCACACCCTCTCCCTCACCCCACTCTCTCTCTCACCCCTCGCTTTCTCTATCAACCCCTCTCTCCCAGCTCTCTCTTTCACCCCATCTCTCACCCCCTCTCTCTCATCCCTCGCTCTCTCACCCCTCTCTCTCACCCACAATCTCTCTCACACCTTCTCCTTCTCACTCCACTCTCTCTCTTACCCCCTCCCCATTTTCTCTCTCTCAATCACCCCTTGTCTCTCACCCCCTCTCTCGCACACCTCTCTCTCACTCCCTGTGTCTCTCACCACCCCTCTCTCACTATCCCCTCTCTCAACCCCCTCACTCTTTCACCCCTCTCTCTCACCACAGTCTCTCTCTCTCTGTACCATCACCTCTGTCTCTCACCCCTTCTCTCTCAACCTCTTCTCACCCCACCCCCTCTATCTCACCCCTCGCTCTATCACCTGGTATCTCTTTCTCACTCACTCTTTCTCTTTCTAACTTACACTCGCGCTCTTTTTCACTCACTCTCTTTTTCTTTCTCACCCCCTCTCTCTCACGCCCTCTCTCTCAACTCCTCTCTCTCCCTCTACTCCTCTCTCTCCTTCTCTTTCTCACTTCTCTCTACCCCCTCTCTTGCACCCCCCTCTATACCCCCCTCTCTGCCCCTGTCTCTCACAGCTCCTCTCTCTCACTCCCATCTCACTCTCTCACCCCACTCACTCTCTCACCCCACACTCACTCTCTCACACCACTCTCTCTCTCTAAGCCCGCGTCTCTCTCTCTCTCACCCCATATTTCCCCCATTTCTCTCAACCCCTCTCTCTCAACCCCTCTCTCTCAACCCCCTCTCTCAACCGCGCTCTCTCAACTCCTCTCTCTCTCAACTCCTCTCTCTCTCCCCTCTCTCCCCTCTCTCTCCTCTCTCTTGCCTCCACCCTCTACCCCCTATTTCCCGCGTCTCTCACACCCCCTCTCTCTCATTCCCATCTCACTCTCTCACCCCACTCTCACTCTCTCCCCCATGTCTCTCTCTCTCCCGCCACCTGTCTCCCACCCTTTCTCTCTCACACCCGTTCACTCTCTCACACCCCTGTTTCTCACCCCCCTCTCAATTCCTCTCTTTCACCCCCTCTCTCTCAACACCTCTCTCTCCCCCCTCTCCCCCCTCCTCCACTCTCTCCCCCTCTCTCCGCCCATTACTGTCCCCCTCTCTCTCCCCCTCTCCCTCTCCCTCCCCCCTCCCTCGCCCCATCTCTCTCCTCCTGTCTCCCCTCCTCTTTCGCCCCTCTCTCTCACACCCCTCTCTTACGGCACTCTCTCTCTCTCTCTCGCATCATCTCTCTCTCTCTCACACACACTTCCGCTCGCTCTCTTCCTCTTGCGGTCTCTCTCTCACTCTCTCACCCTCTTCTCACACTATCTCTCTCTCCCTGCCTCTCTCCTTCTCTCTTGCCTCCCTCTCGCTCTTATCTCACGGTCTCTCTCATTCGGTCTCTCTTGCTCGTGCTCTCTCTCTCTCTCTCTCTCTGTTGCTCATGCTCTCTCTGCCTGGCATTCTCACTCTCTCTCAGTCCACCCTACCCCCCTCACCTCTTCTCTCTCACTCTTGCTTTATCTCTCTCTCTCTGTCGCTCTCTCTCTCTCCGGTCTCTCTCTCAGTATCCCCCCTCACCTCCTCTCTCTCAACCCATCTTTCTCAACCCATCACTCCCTTCTCTCTCTCAACCCCACTCTCTTTCAACCCCGCTCTCTCTCACACTCTCTCTCACCTCCCCCATCACCACCACCTCGCTCAAATCCCCTCACTCTCTGATCCCCTCACTCTCTCACCCCCTCACTCACCCCTCTCTCTCTTCCACTCTCTCTCTCAACCCTGTCTTTCTCTGTCAACCCCTCGCTCTCACCCCTCTCTCACTCCCTCTCTCTCTCACCCCCCTTTCTCTTCACCCCCTCTCTCAACCCCCCTCAATCGCTCATCCTCTCACTCTCTCACCCCATCAGCCTCTCACCCCCTCTCTCTCAACCCTCTCTCTCTTTCACATCCATCTCTCTCTCAATCCCCCTCTCTCTCTCCTCTCTCTCTCCGTCACCCCTCGCTCCCCCACCCCAATCTCTTTTACATCCCCCCTCTCTCTCACACACACTCTCACACACCCTCTCTATCGCACCCCCTCTCTCTCTTGCTCCCCTTTCTCCCACACCCTCTCTGTCACTCACTCCCACCTCTCCCTCTCACTGCCCTCTCACCCCTCTCTCTCTCACACGCCCTCTCTCTCAACCGTCTCTTTCTCCCACCTTCCTCTCTCTCAACCCCTCTCTCTCTCTCACCCCTCTCTCTCACACCTTCTCTCTCAACCCCTCTCTCACACATCCATCTCTCACTCACCCCCCACTCTCTCCCCTCTCTCTCTGTCACCCCTTTCTCTCCCACCCAAATCTCTTTCACATCCCCATCTCTCTGCCTCTTTCTCCTCCCCTCTCTCACCCCCATTCTCTCTCACCCCTCTCTCTCCCACTCCCTCTGTTTCACTCACTCCCACCTCTTCCTCTCACTGCCCTCTCACCCCATTCTCTCTCTTACCCACTCCCTACTTTCTCACTCTCAAACACCCCTTGTCTCTCACCCCTCTCTCTCACACCTCTCTCTCCCATCCTGTGTCTCTCCCACCACCCCCTCTCTCAACCCCCCTCACTCTCTCATCCCCTCTCTCCCACCCCTCTCTCTGTCACCCCCTCTCACCCCTCCTCCCTCTCTCACCCCCTCTCCCCTCTCCCTTTCTCTCTTACCCTGCGCTCTCTCTCTCTCTAACCCCTCCCCCTCTCATCCCTCTCGGTCACCCCCTCTCTCTAACCCTCTCTCTCTCACCCCTCTCTTTCTCTCTCAACCCCTCTCTCTCTCATCACTTTCTCTCACACCCACTCTCTCACCCCTCTCTCTCTCACACCTCTCTTTCTCTGTCAACCCCTCTCTCTCACCGCTCTCTTTCACTCCCTCTCTCGCTCACTGCCCCCCTCTCACCACCCCCTCTCTCAACAACCCTCACTCTGTCACCCCCTCAGTCTCTCACCCCCTCAGTCTCTCACCCCCTCTCTCTCAACCCCTCTCTCTCTCTCACATCCATCTCTCTCTCACCCCTCTCTCTCTCCTCTCTCTCCGTTATCCTTCTCTCTCCCACCCAATCTCTTTCACATCCCCCCTCTCTCTCACACACACTCTCACACACACTCGCTCTCACTCCCCGCCGTCTCTCCCACCATCTCTCTGCCTTTTTCTCATCCCCTCTCTCTCCTTCTCACTCCCTCTTTCTCACCCCCCTCTCTCTTAATGCCTCTCTCTCCCACCCCCTCTCTGTCACTCACTCCCACCTCCTCCTCTCTCCCAGCTCTCTCTCTCTCACCCCCTCTCTCTCCCACCCCCTCTCTCTCACCCTTCGCTCTCTCACCCCTCTCTCTCACCCCTCTCTCTCTCACACCCTCTCCTTCTAACTCCACTCTCTTTCTTACCCCTTCCCCACTTTCTCTCTCAATCACCCCTTGTCTCTCACACCCCTCTCTCTCCCACCTCCCTCTCTCACACCCCCTCTCACTCCCATCTCACTCTCTCACCCCTCTCTCTCTCACCTCAGTCTCTCTCTGTCCCATCACCTCTGTCTCTCACCCCTTCTCTCTCAACCCCTTCTCACCCCACCTCCTCTCTTCACCCCTCGCACTCTCACCCCCTCTCTCTTTCTCACTTACACCCTCTCTCTTTTTCACTCACTCTCTCTCTTTCTTTCCCCTCTCTCTCACACCCTCTCTCTCAACTCCTCTCTCTCTCTCCCCCTCTCTCTCCCCTCTCACGACCCCCTCTCTTGCCCCCCACTGTCTACCCCCTCTCTCCCCTGTCTCTCACCCCCCCTCTGTCTCACTCCCATCTCACTCTCTCACCCCACTCACCCCCTCACCCCACGCTCACTCTCTCACCTCTCTCTCACTCTTAGCCCACGTCTCTCTCTCTTTCTCACCCCTTATTTCCTCCTCTCTCTCTCAGCCCCCTCTCTCAACCGCGCTCTCTCACCCCTCTCTCTCACTCCCCTCTCTCTCACTCCACTCTGTCTCTCACTCCCCTTCTCTCTCTCTCTCTTACCCCCTTCTCTCTCTCAACCGCTCTCTATCTCAACCCCGCTCTCTCTCACTCCTCTCGCTCTCTCACCGTCCTCTCGCCCAGCTCTCTCTCTCAACCCCCTCTCTCTCCCACACCCCTCTCTCTCACCGCACTCTCTCTCACCCCTCTCTCTCATCCCGCTCTCTCTCACACCCTCTCCTTCTCACTCCTCTCTCTCTCTTACCGTCTCCCCACTTTCTCTCTCAATCACCCCTTGTCTCTCAACCCCTCTCTCTCTCCCACCTCCCTCTCTCTCACTCCCTCTCTCTCTCTTAGCCCTCTCTCACACCCCCTCTCACTCCCATCTCACTCTCTCCCCCCCTCTCTCACCACAGTCTCTCTCTCTCTCTGTCCCATCCCCTCTGTCTCTCACCCCTTCTATCTCACCCCTTCTCACCCTACCCTTCTCTCTCACCCCTCGCTCTCTCACCCCCTCTCTCTTTCACACTCACGCTCTCTCTTTCTCACTTACACTCTCTCTCTTTTTCACTCACTGTCTCTCTTTCTCACCCCCTCTTTCTCTCACGCCCTCTCTCTCAACTCCTCTCTCTCTCCCTCTCTCTCCCTTCTCTCTACCCTCTGTCTTGCCCCCCACTCTCTACCCCCTCTCTCCCCCTGTCTCTCACACCCCCTCTCTCAGACCCACTCTCTCAATCACACCCTCTCCTTCTCACTCCATTCTCTCTTACCCCCCCCCACTTTCTCTCTCTCAATCACCCCCTCATTCTCACCCCCTCACCTCCTCTCTCTCACCCCGTCTCTCTCACCCGCTCTCTCTTTCTCACTCACGCTCTCTTTCTCACTTACACTCTCTCTTTCTCACCCTCTCTCGCTCTCACCCCCTCTCTCTTTCATCTCCTCTCTCCCCCCCTTTCTCCCCCTCTCTGTCCCCCCTCTCTTGCCCCCCACTCTCTACCCCTCTCCCCCTGTCTCTCACACCCCCTCTCTCTCACTCCCATCTCACTCTCTCTCACCCCTCGCTCTCTCTCCCCTCTCTCTCACCCACTCTCTCTCACACACCCTCTCCTTCTCATGCCATTCTCTCTCTTACCCACACCCCACTTTCTCTCTCTCAAACAGCCCTTGTCTCTCACCCCTCTCTCTCACACCTCTCTCTCACACCCTGCGTCTCCCACGACTCCTCTCTCACCACCCCCTCTCTCAACCCCCCTCACTCTTTCATCCCCTCTCTCTCACCCCTCTCTCTGTCACCCCATCTCACCCTCCTCCCTCTCTCACCCCCTCACCCCTTTCCCTTTCTCTCTTACCCCGCTCTTTCTCTCGAACCCCTCTCCCTCTCACCCCTCTTGCTCACCCCCTCTCTCATTCTCTCGCTCTCATCCCTCTCTCTCACTCCCTCTCTCTCTAAACGCCCCCCTCTCAACACCCCTCAATCTCTCATCCCCTCACTCTCTCACACCCTCAGTCTCTCATCCCCTCTCTCTCAACCCTCTCTCTCTCACATCCACCTCTCCCTCACCCCCATCTCTCTTCAACCCCTCTCTCACCCCCCTCAATCTCTCATCCCCTTACTCTCTCACCTCATCAGTCTCTCACACACCCCTCTCTCACACCCTCTCTCCCACCTTCCTCTCTCTCACCCCCCCCTCTCAACACCCCTCAATCTCTCATCCCCTCACTCTCTCACACCCTCAGTCTCTCACCCCTCTCTCTCAACCCCTCTCTCTCTCTCACATCCACCTCTCTCTCACACCCCCTCTCTTCAACCCCTCTCTCACCCCCCTCAATCTCTCATCCCCTCATTCTCTCACACCCTCAGTCTCTCACCCTCTTCTCTCTCAACCCCTCCCTTTCTCACATCCATCTCCCTCTCTCCAACCCCTCCCCTCTCTCTCTGTCACCCCTCTCTCTCCCACCCCAATCTCTTTCACATCCCCCTCTCTCACACACTCTCAAACACCCTCGCTCTCTCACCCCCTCCCTCTCTCCCACCATTTCTCTGCCTCTTTCTCATCCCCTCTCTCTCCTTCTTGCTCCCTCTTTCTCACCCTCTCTCTCACCCCCTCTCTCTCTCACCCCCTCTCTCTCCCACCCCCTCTGTCACTCACTCCCACCTCTCCCTCTCAGCGCCCTCTCACCCAGCTCTCTCTCTCTCACCCCTCTCTCTCCCACACCCCCTCTCTCACCCACCCAATCTCAATCACATCCCACTCTCTTGCACACACTCTCACACACCCTTGCTCTCTCATCCCTTCCTCTCTCCCATCATCTCTCTGCCTCTTTCTCATCCCCTCTCTCTCCTGCTCGCTCCCTCTCTCTCACCCCTCTCTCTCACCCCTCTCTCTCCTACCTCCCTCTCTCTCTCCCACCTCTCTCTCTCTCAACCCTCGCTCTTACACCCCCACCCCCTCTCTCTCTCATCTCCCCACCCCCTCTCTCTCTCACCCTATCTCGGTCCCCCTCTCTCTCCCACCTGCCTCTCTCTCTCTGTCCCCCTCTCTGTGTCCCCCTCTCTCTGACCCCCTCTCTCTGTCCCCCACACTCTGTCCCCATCTCTCTCTGTCCCCCCCCTCTGTCCCCCTCCATCTGTCCCCTCTCTCTGCTCCTCCTCTCGCTGTTCCCCCTCTCTCTGTCCCCCTCTCTCTATACACTCTCCCTATGTCCCCCTCTCTCTGTCCCCCTCTCTCTGTGTCCCGCTCTCTGTCCCCCCTCTCTGTCACCCTCTCTCTGCCCCCTCTCTGTGCCCCGCTCTCTGTCCCCCTCTCTGTCACCCTCTCTCTGCCCCCTCTCTCTGTTCCCCCTCTCTCTGTCCCCCCTTTCTCTGTCCCCCTCCCTATGTACCCCTCTCTCTGTCCCCCTCACTCTGTCCCCCACTCTCTGTCCCCATCTCTCTCTGTCCCCCCTTTCTCTGTCCTCCCTCCCTCTGTCCACTCTCTCTGCACCTCCTCTCTCTGTTCCCCCACTCTCTGTCCCCCCTCTCTCTGCCCCCCTCCCATTGTCCCCTCTCTCTGTCCTCCTCTCTCTGTCCCCAACTCTCTCTGTCCCCGCTCTCTCTGTCCCCAACTCTCTCTGTCCCCCCTCTCTCTGTCCACCCTCTCTCTGTCCCCCCGTCGCTGTCCCCTCTCTCTGCTTCTCCTCTCTCTGTTCCCCCTCTCTCTGTCCCCCTCTCTCTGTCCCCCTCTCTCTGTCCCCACTCCCTATGTACCCCTCTCTCTTTCCCCCTCTCTCTGTCCCCCACTCTCTGTCCCCATCGCTCTCTGTCCCCCCTCTCACAGTCCCCCCTCCCTCTGTCCACTCTCTCTGCTCCTCCTCTCTCTGTTCCCCCTCTCTCTGTCCCCCCTCTCTCTGTCCCCACTCCCTAGGTCCTCCTCTCTCTGTCCTCCTCTCTCTGTCCCCCACTCTCTGTCCCCATCTCTCTCTGCCACCCCTCTCTCTGTCCCCCTTCTCTCTGTCCCCCCCTCTCTGTCCCCCGTCACTGTCCACTCTGTCTGCCCCCTCTCTGTCACCGTCTCTCTTTCCCCCCTCCCTCTGTACCCCTCTCTCTGCCCCCCTCTCTCTGTCGCCCCACTCTCCGTCCCCCTCTCTCTGCCCCACTCCTTCTCTCTCCCCCTCTCTCTATCCCACTCTCTCTATCCCCCCTCTCTCTGCCCCCTCTCTCTGTCCACCTCTCTCTGTCCCCCGCTCTCTCTGACACCCTCTCTCTCTGTGCCCCCTCTCTCTCTGTCCCCTTCCCTCTCTATCCCTCTCTCTCTGTCCCCCTTTCTCTCTGTACCCCCCTCTCTCTGTCCCCCTCTCTCTCTCTGACCCCCTCTCTCTCAGTCCCTCTCCCTCTGTCCCCCTCTCTCTCTGACCCCCTCTCTCTCTCTCCCTGTCCTCCTCTTTCTGTCCCCCTCTCTCTGTTCCCCCGCTCTCTGTCCCCCTCTCTCTTTCCCTTCTCTCTCTGTCCCCTTCTCTCTCTGTCCCCCACTCTCTCTTTCCACCTCTCTCTCTGTACCCCTCTTTCTGGCTGTCCCCTTCTCTCTCTGTCCTCCTCTCTCTGTCCCCCATCTCTCTATCCCCCTCTCTCTCTGACCCCTCTCTCTCTGTCCCCCTCTCTCTCTGTGCCCTTCTCTCTCTGTCCCCCTCTCTCTGTCCCCCCTCTCTCTATCCCCCCTCTCTCTGACCCCTCTCTCTCTGTACCCCCTCTCTCTCTGTCCCCTCGCTCTCTGACCCATCTCTCTCTGTCCCTCTCTCTCTGTCCCCCTCTCTCTCTGACCACCCCCTCTCTCTGTCCTCCTCTCTCTGTCCCCATCTCTCTGCTCCCCCTCTCTCGGTCCCCCTCTCTCTCCCACCCGCCTCTCTCTCTGTCCCCCTCTCTCTGTCGCCCTCTCTCTGCCTCCTCTCTGTCACCTCTCTGAGTACCCGTCTCTCTGTCCTACTCTCTCTTTTCCCCTATCCCTGACCCCCTCTCCCTTACCCCCCCTCTCTCCCCCACTCTGTACCCCTCCTTCTGGCCCCAACCCTCTTTCCCCATCTCTCTCTGTCGCCCTCTTTCTGTCCCCCTCTCTCTGACCCCCTCTCTCTGTCCCCCACTCTCTGTCCCCATCTCTCTCTGTCCCCCCCTCTCTCTGTCCCCCCCTCTCTGTCCCCCCCGTCACTGTCCACTCTCTCTGTCTGCCCCCTCTCTGTCACCGTCTCTCTTTCCCCCCTCCCTCTCTACCCCTCTCTCTGCCCCCTCTGTCTGCCCCCCTCCTTCTCTCTCCCCCTCGCTCTATCCCACTCTCTCTATCCCCCCTCTCTGCCCCCTCTCTCTGTCCACCTCTCTCTGTCCCCCTCTCTCTCTGACCCCCTCTCTCTCTGTCCCCCTCTCTCTCTGTCCCCTTCCCTCTCTATCCCTCTCTCTCTGCCCCCCTCTCTCTCTGTACCCCCCTCTCTCTGCCCCCCTCTCTCTCTGACCCCCTCTCTCTCAGTCCCTCTCTCTCTGTCCCCCTCTCTCTCTGACCCCTCTCTCTCTGTCCTCCTCTTTCTGTCCCCCTATATCTGTTCCCCCTCTCTCTGTCCCCCTCTCTCTGTCCCCCTCAATATGTCCCCCTCTCTCTGGCCCCCCTCTCTCTGCCACCCCTCTCTCTGTCCCCGTGCTCTTTCTGTTCCCATCTCTTACTGTCCCTCCTCTCTCTTTCCTCTCCCTCTCCGTCCCCCCAAACCCATTCCATCCCCCCTCTCTCTGCCCCCTCTCTCTGTCCACCTCTCTCTGTCCTCCTCTCTCTCTGACCCCCTCTCTCTCTGTCCCCCCCTCTCTCTGTCCCCTTCCCTCTCTATCCCTCTCTCTCTGTCCCCCTCTCTCTCTCTGTACCCCCTCTCTCTCTGTCCCCTCTCTCTCTGACCTCCTCTCTTTCAGTCCCCCTCTCTCTGTTCCCCCTCTCTCTATCCCCACTCGCTGTCTCCCCTCCCTATGTCCCACTCTCTCTCTCCCTTCTCTCTCTGTCCCCTTCTCTCTCTGTCCCCCACTCTCTCTTTCCACCTCTCTCTCTGTACCCCTCTTTCTGTCTGTCCCCTCTCTCTCTCTGTCCTCCTCTTTCTGTCCCCCTCTCTCTGTTCCCCCTCTCTCTGTCCCCCTCTCTCTGTCCCTTCTCTCTCTGTCCCCTTCTCTCTCTGTCCCCCACTCTCTCTTTCCACCTCTCTCTCTGTACCCCTCTTTCTGTCTGTCCCCTTCTCTCTCTGTCCTCCTCTCTCTGTCGCCCATGTCTCTATCCCCCTCTCTCTCTGACCCCTCTCTCTCTGTCCCCCCCTCTCTCTCTGTCCCCCCCTCTCTCTCTGTGCCCTTCTTTCTCTGTCCCCCTCTCTCTGTCCCCCCTCTCTCTATCCCCCCTCTCTCTGACCCCTCTCTCTCTGTACCCCCTCTCTCTCTGACCCCTCGCTCTCTGACCCATCTCTCTCTGTCCCTCTCTCTCTGTCCCCCTCTCTCTCTGTCCCCTTCCCTCTCTATCCCTCTCTCTCTGCCCCCTCTCTCTCTGTCCCCCTCTCTCTCTGTCCCCCTCTCTGTGTCCCCCTCTCTCTGACCCCCTCTCTCTGTCCCTCTTCTCTCTGTCCCCCCCTCTCTGTCCCCCCTTCACTGTCCACTCTCTCTGTCTGCCCCCTCTCTGTCACCGTCTCTCTTTCCCCCCTCCCTCTGTACCCCTCTCTCTGCCCCCCTCTCTCTGTCGCCCCACTCTCTGTCCCCCCTCTCTCTGCCCCCCTCCTTCTCTCTACCCCTCTCTCTATCCCACTCTCTCTATCCCCCCTCTCTCTGCCCCCTCTCTCTGTCCACCTCTCTCTGTCCCCCGCTCTCTCTGACACCCTCTCTCTCTGTGCTCCATCTCTCTCTGTCCCCTTCCCTCTCTATCCCTCTCTCTCTGTCCCCCTCTCTCTCTGTACCCACCCTCTCTCTTTCCCCCTCTCTCTCTGACCCCCTCTCTCTCTGACCCCCTCTCTCTCAGTCCCTCTCTCTCTGTCCCCCTCTCTCTCTGATCCCCTCTCTCTCTGTCCTCCTCTTTCTGTCCCCCTCTCTCTGTTCCCCCTCTCTCTGTCCCCCTCTCTCTGTCCCTTCTCTCTCTGTCCCCTTCTCTCTCTGTCCCCCACTCTCTCTTTCCACCTCTCTCTCTGTACCCCTCTTTCTGTCTGTCCCCTTCTCTCTCTGTCCTCCTCTCTCTGTCCCACATGTCTCTATCCCCCTCTCTCTCTGACCCCTCTCTCTCTGTCCCCCCTCTCTCTCTGTGCCCTTCTCTCTCTGTCCCCCTCCCTCTGTCCCCCCTCTCTCTATCCCCCCTCTCTCTGACCCCTCTCTCTCTGTACCCCCTCTCTCTCAGTCCCTCTCTCTCTGTCCCCCTCTCTCTCTGATCCCCTCTCTCTCTCTGTCCTCCTCTTTCTGTCCCCCTCTCTCTGTTCCCCCTCTCTCTGTCCCCCTCTCTCTGTCCCTTCTCTCTCTGTCCCCTTCTCTCTCTGTCCCCCACTCTCTCTTTCCACCTCTCTCTCTGTCCCCCTCTCTCTGTCCCCCTCTCTCTGTCCCCACTCCCTATGTACCCCTCTCTCTGTCCCCCTCTCTCTGTCCCCCACTCTCTGTCCCCATCGCTCTCTGTCCCCCCTCTCACAGTCCCCCCTCCCTCTGTCCACTCTCTCTGCTCCTCCTCTCTCTGTTCCCCCTCTCTCTGTCCCCCCTCTCTCTGTCCCCACTCCCTAGGTCCTCCTCTCTCTGTCCTCCTCTCTCTGTCCCCCACTCTCTGTCCCCATCTCTCTCTGCCACCCCTCTCTCTGTCCCCCTTCTCTCTGTCCCCCCCTCTCTGTCCCCCGTCACTGTCCACTCTGTCTGCCCCCTCTCTGTCACCGTCTCTCTTTCCCCCCTCCCTCTGTACCCCTCTCTCTGCCCCCCTCTCTCTGTCGCCCCACTCTCCGTCCCCCCTCTCTCTGCCCCACTCCTTCTCTCTCCCCCTCTCTCTATCCCACTCTCTCTATCCCCCCTCTCTCTGCCCCCTCTCTCTGTCCACCTCTCTCTGTCCCCCGCTCTCTCTGACACCCTCTCTCTCTGTGCCCCCTCTCTCTCTGTCCCCTTCCCTCTCTATCCCTCTCTCTCTGTCCTCCTTTCTCTCTGAACCCCCCTCTCTCTGTCCCCCTCTCTCTCTGACCCCCTCTCTCTCAGTCCCTCTCTCTCTGTCCCCCTCTCTCTCTGACCCCCTCTCTCTCTCCCTGTCCTCCTCTTTCTGTCCCCCTCTCTCTGTTCCCCCGCTCTCTGTCCCCCTCTCTCTTTCCCTTCTCTCTCTGTCCCCTTCTCTCTCTGTCCCCCATTCTCTCTTTCCACCTCTCTCTCTGTACCCCTCTTTCTGGCTGTCCCCTTCTCTCTCTGTCCTCCTCTCTCTGTCCCCCATCTCTCTATCCCCCTCTCTCTCTGACCCCTCTCTCTCTGTCCCCCTCTCTCTCTGTGCCCTTCTCTCTCTGTCCCCCCCTCTCTGTCCCCCCTCTCTCTATCCCCCCTCTCTCTGACCCCTCTCTCTCTGTACCCCCTCTCTCTCTGTCCCCTCGCTCTCTGACCCATCTCTCTCTGTCCCTCTCTCTCTGTCCCCCTCTCTCTCTGACCACCCCCTCTCTCTGTCCTCCTCTCTCTGTCCCCCTCTCTCTGCTCCCCCTCTCTCGGTCCCCCTCTCTCTCCCACCCGCCTCTCTCTCTGTCCCCCTCTCTCTGTCGCCCTCTCTCTGCCTCCTCTCTGTCACCTCTCTGAGTACCCGTCTCTCTGTCCTACTCTCTCTTTTCCCCTATCCCTGACCCCCTCTCCCTTACCCCCCCTCTCTCCCCCACTCTGTACCCCTCCTTCTGGCCCCAACCCTCTTTCCCCATCTCTCTCTGTCGCCCTCTTTCTGTCCCCCTCTCTCTGACCCCCTCTCTCTGTCCCCCACTCTCTGTCCCCATCTCTCTCTGTCCCCCCCTCTCTCTGTCCCCCCCTCTCTGTCCCCCCCGTCACTGTCCACTCTCTCTGTCTGCCCCCTCTCTGTCACCGTCTCTCTTTCCCCCTCCCTCTCTACCCCTCTCTCTGCCCCCTCTCTCTGCCCCCCTCCTTCTCTCTCCCCCTCGCTCTATCCCACTCTCTCTATCCCCCCCTCTCTGCCCCCTCTCTCTGTCCACCTCTCTCTGTCCCCCTCTCTCTCTGACCCCCTCTCTCTCTGTCCCCCTCTCTCTCTGTCCCCTTCCCTCTCTATCCCTCTCTCTCTGCCCCCCTCTCTCTCTGTACCCCCCTCTCTCTGCCCCCCTCTCTCTCTGACCCCCTCTCTCTCAGTCCCTCTCTCTCTGTCCCCCTCTCTCTCTGACCCCTCTCTCTCTGTCCTCCTCTTTCTGTCCCCCTATATCTGTTCCCCCTCTCTCTGTCCCCCTCTCTCTGTCCCCCTCAATATGTCCCCCTCTCTCTGGCCCCCCTCTCTCTGCCACCCCTCTCTCTGTCCCCGTGCTCTTTCTGTTCCCATCTCTTACTGTCCCTCCTCTCTCTTTCCTCTCCCTCTCCGTCCCCCCAAACCCATTCCATCCCCCCTCTCTCTGCCCCCTCTCTCTGTCCACCTCTCTCTGTCCTCCTCTCTCTCTGACCCCCTCTCTCTCTGTCCCCCCCTCTCTCTGTCCCCTTCCCTCTCTATCCCTCTCTCTCTGTCCCCCTCTCTCTCTCTGTACCCCCTCTCTCTCTGTCCCCTCTCTCTCTGACCTCCTCTCTTTCAGTCCCCCTCTCTCTGTTCCCCCTCTCTCTATCCCCCCTCGCTGTCTCCCCTCCCTATGTCCCACTCTCTCTCTCCCTTCTCTCTCTGTCCCCTTCTCTCTCTGTCCCCCACTCTCTCTTTCCACCTCTCTCTCTGTACCCCTCTTTCTGTCTTTCCCCTTCTCTCTCTGTCCTCCTCTCTCTGTCGCCCATGTCTCTATCCCCCTCTCTCTCTGACCCCTCTCTCTCTGTCCCCCCCCTCTCTCTCTGTCCCCCCCCTCTCTCTCTGTCCCCCCCTCTCTCTCTGTGCCCTTCTTTCTCTGTCCCCCTCTCTCTGTCCCCCCTCTCTCTATCCCCCCTCTCTCTGACCCCTCTCTCTCTGTACCCCCTCTCTCTCTGACCCCTCGCTCTCTGACCCATCTCTCTCTGTCCCTCTCTCTCTGTCCCCCTCTCTCTCTGTCCCCTTCCCTCTCTATCCCTCTCTCTCTGCCCCCTCTCTCTCTGTCCCCCTCTCTCTCTTTCCCCCTCTCTGTGTCCCCCTCTCTCTGACCCCCTCTCTCTGTCCCTCTTCTCTCTGTCCCCCCCTCTCTGTCCCCCCGTCACTGTCCACTCTCTCTGTCTGCCCCCTCTCTGTCACCGTCTCTCTTTCCCCCCTCCCTCTGTACCCCTCTCTCTGCCCCCCTCTCTCTGTCGCCCCACTCTCTGTCCCCCCTCTCTCTGCCCCCCTCCTTCTCTCTACCCCTCTCTCTATCCCACTCTCTCTATCCCCCCTCTCTCTGCCCCCTCTCTCTGTCCACCTCTCTCTGTCCCCCGCTCTCTCTGACACCCTCTCTCTCTGTGCTCCATCTCTCTCTGTCCCCTTCCCTCTCTATCCCTCTCTCTCTGTCCCCCTCTCTCTCTGTACCCACCCTCTCTCTGTCCCCCTCTCTCTCTGACCCCCTCTCTCTCTGACCCCCTCTCTCTCAGTCCCTCTCTCTCTGTCCCCCTCTCTCTCTGATCCCCTCTCTCTCTCTGTCCTCCTCTTTCTGTCCCCCTCTCTCTGTTCCCCCTCTCTCTGTCCCCCTCTCTCTGTCCCTTCTCTCTCTGTCCCCTTCTCTCTCTGTCCCCCACTCTCTCTTTCCACCTCTCTCTCTGTACCCCTCTTTCTGTCTGTCCCCTTCTCTCTCTGCCCTCCTCTCTCTGTCCCCCATGTCTCTATCCCCTTCTCTCTCTGACCCCTCTCTCTCTGTCCCCCCTCTCTCTCTGTGCCCTTCTCTCTCTGTCCCCCTCCCTCTGTCCCCCCTCTCTCTATCCCCCCTCTCTCTGACCCCTCTCTCTCTGTACCCCCTCTCTCTCAGTCCCTCTCTCTCTGTCCCCCTCTCTCTCTGATCCCCTCTCTCTCTCTGTCCTCCTCTTTCTGTCCCCCTCTCTCTGTTCCCCCTCTCTCTGTCCCCCTCTCTCTGTCCCTTCTCTCTCTGTCCCCTTCTCTCTCTGTCCCCCACTCTCTCTTTCCACCTCTCTCTCTGTACCCCTCTTTCTGTCTGTCCCCTTCTCTCTCTGTCCTCCTCTCTCTGTCCCCCATGTCTCTATCCCCCTCTCTCTCTGACCCCTCTCTCTCTGTCCCCCCCTCTCTCTCTGTGCCCCCCTCTCTCTCTGTGCCCTTCTCTCTCTGTCCCCCTCTCTCTGTCCCCCTCTCTCTATCCCCCCTCTCTCTGACCCCTCTCTCTCTGTACCCCCTCTCTCTCTGTCCCCTCGCTCTCTGACCCATCTCTCTCTGTCCCTCTCTCTCTGTCCCCCTCTCTCTCTGACCCCCCCCTCTCTCTGTCCTCCTCTCTCTGTCCCCCTCTCTCTGCTCCCCCTCTCTCGGTCCCCCTCTCTCTCCCACCCGCCTCTCTCTCTGTCCCCCTCTCTCTGTCGCCCTCTCTCTGCCTCCTCTCTGTCACCTCTCTGAGTACCCGTCTCTCTGTCCTACTCTCTCTTTTCCCCTATCCCTGACCCCCTCTCCCTTACCCCCCCTCTCTCCCCCACTCTGTACCCCTCCTTCTGGCCCCAACCCTCTTTCCCCATCTCTCTCTGTCGCCCTCTTTCTGTCCCCCTCTCTCTGACCCCCTCTATCTGTCCCCCACTCTCTGTCCCCATCTCTCTCTGTCCCCCCCTCTCTCTGTCCCCCCCTCTCTTCCCCCCGTCACTGTACACTCTCTCTGTCTGCCCCCTCTCTGTCACCGTCTCTCTTTCCCCCCTCCCTCTCTACCCCTCTCTCTGCCCCCTCTCTCTGCCCCCCTCCTTCTCTCTCCCCCTCGCTCTATCCCACTCTCTCTATCCCCCCTCTCTGCCCCCTCTCTCTGTCCACCTCTCTCTGTCCCCCTCTCTCTCTGACCCCCTCTCTCTCTGTCCCCCTCTCTCTCTGTCCCCTTCCCTCTCTATCACTCTCTCTCTGCCCCCCTCTCTCTCTGTACCCCCCTCTCTCTGTCCCCCTCTATCTCTGACCCCCTCTCTCTCAGTCCCTCTCTCTCTGTCCCCCTCTCTCTCTGACCCCTCTCTCTCTGTCCTCCTCTTTCTGTCCCCCTATATCTGTTCCCCCTCTCTCTGTCCCCCTCTCTCTGTCCCCCTCAATATGTCCCCCTCTCTCTGGCCCCCCTCTCTCTGCCACCCCTCTCTCTGTCCCCGTGCTCTTTCTGTTCCCATCTCTTACTGTCCCTCCTCTCTCTTTCTTCTCCCTCTCCGTCCCCCCAATCCCATTCCATCCCCCCTCTCTCTGCCCCCTCTCTCTGTCCACCTCTCTCTGTCCTCCTCTCTCTCTGACCCCCTCTCTCTCTGTCCCCCCCTCTCTCTGTCCCCTTCCCTCTCTATCCCTCTCTCTCTGTCCCCCTCTCCCTCTGTACCCCCTCTCTCTCTGTCCCCTCTCTCTCTGACCTCCTCTCTCTCAGTCCCCCTCTCTCTGTTCCCCCTCTCTCTATCCCCCCTCGCTGTCTCCCCTCCCTATGTCCCCCTCTCTCTCTCCCTTCTCTCTCTGTCCCCTTCTCTCTCTGTCCCCCACTCTCTCTTTCCACCTCTCTCTCTGTACCCCTCTCTCTGTCTGTCCCCTTCTCTCTCTGTCCTCCTCTCTCTGTCCCCCTCTCTCTGCTCCCCCTCTCTCGGTACCCCTCTCTCTCCCACCTGCCTCTCTCTCTGTCCCCCTCTGTGTGTCCCCCTCTCTCTGACCCCCTCTCTCTGTCCCCCTTCTCTCTGTCCCCCCCTCTCTGTCCCCCCGTCACTGTCCACTCTCTCTGTCTGCCCGCTCTCTGTCACCGTCTCTCTTTCCCCCCTCCCTCTGTACCCCTCTCTCTGCCCCCCTTTCTCTGTCGCCCCACTCTCTGTCCCCCCTCTCTCTGCCCCCCTCCTTCTCTCTCCCCCTCTCTCTATCCCACTCTCTCTATCCCCCCTCTCTCTGCCCCCTCTCTCTGTCCACCTCTCTCTGTCCCTTGCTCTCTCTGACACCCTCTCTCTCTGTGCTCCCTCTCTCTCTGTCCCCTTCCCTCTCTATCCCTCTCTCTCTGTCCCCCTCTCTCTCTGTACCACCCCTCTCTCTGTCCTCCTCTCTCTCTGACCCCCCCTCTCTCAGTCCCTTTCTCTCTGTCCCCCTCTCTCTCTGATCCCTCTCTCTCTCTGTCCTCCTCTTTCTGTCCCCCTCTCTCTGTTCCCCCTCTCTCTGTCCCCCTCTCTCTGTCCCTTCTCTCTCTGTCCCCTTCTCTCTCTGTCCCCCACTCTCTCTTTCCACCTCTCTCTCTGTACCCCTCTTTCTGTCTGTCCCCTTCTCTCTCTGTCCTCCTCTCTGTGTCCCCCATGTCTCTATCCCCCTCTCTCTCTGACCCCTCTCTCTCTGTCCCCCCCTCTCTCTCTGTGCCCCCCTCTCTCTCTGTGCCCTTCTCTCTCTGTCCCCCTCTCTCTGTCCCCCTCTCTCTATCCCCCCTCTCTCTGACCCCTCTCTCTCTGTACCCCCTCTCTCTCTCTGTCCCCTCGCTCTCTGACCCATCTCTCTCTGTCCCTCTCTCTCTGTCCCCCTCTCTCTCTGACCCCCCCTCTCTCTGTCCTCCTCTCTCTGTCCCCCTCTCTCTGCTCCCCCTCTCTCGGTCCCCCTCTCTCTCCCACCCGCCTCTCTCTCTGTCCCCCTTTCTCTGTCGCCCTCTCTCTGCTTCCTCTCTGTCACCTCTCTGAGTACCCGTCTCTCTGTCCTACTCTCTCTTTTCCCCTATCCCTGACCCCCTCTCCCTTACCCCCCCCCCTCTCCCCCACTCTGCACCCCTCCTTCTGGCCCCAACCGTCTTTCCCCATCTCTCTCTGCCCCCTCTCTCTGCCCCCCCTCCTTCTCTCTCCCCTTTCTCTATCCCACTCTCTCTATTCCCCCATTTCTGCCCCCTCTCTCTGTCCACCTATCTCTGTCCCCCTCTCTCTCTGACCCCCTCTCTCTCTGTCCCCCTCTCTCTCTGTCCCCTTCCCTCTCTATCCCTCTCTCTCTGCCCCTCTCTCTCTGTCCCCCTCTCTCTCTGTCCCCCTCTCTCTCTGACCCCCTCTCTCTCTGTCCCTCTCTCTCTGTCCCCCTCTCTCTCTGTCCCCCTCTCTGTGTCCCCCTCTCTCTGACCCCCTCTCTCCGTCCCCCTTCTCTCTGTCCCCCCCTCTCTGTCCCCCCGTCACTGTCCACTCTCTCTGTCTGCCCCCTCTCTGTCACCGTCTCTCTTTCCCCCCTCCCTCTGTACCCCTCTCTCTGCCCCCTTCTCTCTGTCGCCCCACTCTCTGTCCCCCTCTCTCTGCCCCCCTCCTTCTCTCTCCCTCTCTCTCTATCCCACTCTCTCTATCCCCCCTCTCTCTGCCCCCTCTCTCTGTCCACCTCTCTCTGTCCCCCGCTCTCTCTGACACCCTCTCTCTCTGTGCTCCATCTCTCTCTGTCCCCTTCCCTCTCTATCCCTCTCTCTCTGTCCCCCTCTCTCTCTGTACCCCCCTCTCTCTGTCCCCCTCTCTCTCTGACCCCCTCTCTCTCAGTCCCTCTCTCTCTGTCCCCCTCTCTCTCTGATCCCCTCTCTCTCTCTGTCCTCCTCTTTCTGTCCCCCTCTCTCTGTTCCCCCTCTCTCTGTCCCCCTCTCTCTGTCCCTTCTCTCTCTGTCCCCTTCTCTCTCTGTCCCCCACTCTCTCTTTCCACCTCTCTCTCGGTACCCCTCTTTCTGTCTGTCCCCTTCTCTCTCTGTCCTCCTCTCTCTGTCCCCCATGTCTCTATCCCCCTCTCTCTCTGACCCCTCTCACTCTGTCCCCCCCTCTCTCTCTGTGCCCTTCTCTCTCTGTCCCCCTCCCTCTGTCCCCCCCTCTCTATACCCCCTCTCTCTGACCCCTCTCTCTCTGTACCCCCTCTCTCTCAGTCCCTCTCTCTCTGTCCCCCTCTCTCTCTGATCCCCTCTCTCTCTCTGTCCTCCTCTTTCTGTCCCCCTCTCTCTGTTCCCCCTCTCTCTGTCCCCCTCTCTCTGTCCCTTCTCTCTCTGTCCCCTTCTCTCTCTGTCCCCCACTCTCTCTTTCCACCTCTCTCTCTGTACCCCTCTTTCTGTCTGTCCCCTTCTCTCTCTGTCCTCCTCTCTCTGTCCCCCATGTCTCTATCCCCCTCTCTCTCTGGCCCCTCTCTCTCTGTCCCCCCCTCTCTCTCTGTGCCCTTCTCTCTCTGTCCCCCTCTCTCTGTCCCCCCTCTCTCTATCCCCCCTCTCTCTGACCCCTTTCTCTCTGTACCCCGTCTCTCTCTGTCCCCTCGCTCTCTGACCCATCTCTCTCTGTCCCTCTCTCTCTGTCCCCCTCTCTCTCTCTGATCCCCCCTCTCTCTGTCCTCCTCTCTCTGTCCCCCTCTCTCTGCTCCCCCTCTCTCGGTCCCCCTCTCTCTCCCACCCGCCTCTCTCTCTGTCCCCCTCTCTCTGTCGCCCTCTCTCTGCCTCCTCTCTGTCACCTCTCTGAGTACCCGTCTCTGTGTCCTACTCTCTCTTTTCCCCTATCCCTGACCCCCTCTCCCTTACCCCCCCCCCTCTCTCCCCCACTCTGTACCCCTCCTTCTGGCCCCAACCCTCTTTCCCCATCTCTCTCTGTCGCCCTCTTTCTGTCCCCCTCTCTCTGACCGCCTCTCTCTGTCCCCCCCTCTCTGTCCCCCCGTCACTGTCCACTCTCTCTCTGTCCCCCCCTCTCTGTCACCGTCTCTCTTTCCCCCCTCCCTCTGTACCCCTCTCTCTGCCCCCTCTCTCTGCCCCCCCTCCTTCTCTCTCCCCCTCTTTCAATCCCACTCTCTCTATCCCCCCCCTTTCTGCCCCCTCTCTCTGTCCACCTATCTCTGTCCCCCTCTCTCTCTGACCCCCTCTCTCTCTGTCCCCCTCTCTCTCTGGCCCCTTCCCTCTCTATCCCTCTCTCTCTGCCCCCTCTCTCTCTGACCCCCTCTCTCTCTGTCCCCTCTCTCTCTGACCCCCTCTCTCTCTGTCCCTCTCCCTCTGTCCCCCTCTCTCTCTGACCCCCCATCTCTCTGTCCTCCTCTTTCTGTCCCCCTATCTCTGTTCCCCCTCTCTCTGTCCCCCTCTCTCTGTCCCCCTCAATATGTCCCCCTCTCTCTGGCCCCTCACTCTGTCCCCCCCTCTCTGTTCCCCTCTCTCTCTGCCCCCTCTCTCTCTGTCCCTCTCTCTCTCTGTCTCCCTCTCTCTCTGACCCCCTCTCTCTCTCTGTCCCTCTCTCTCTGTCCCCCTCTCTCTCTGACCCCCCCTCTCTCTGTCCTCCTCTTTCTGTCCCCCTATCTCTGTTCCCCCTCTCTCTGTCCCCTTCTCTCTGTCCCCCTCAATATGTCCCCCTCTCTCTGGCCCCTCACTCTGTCCCCCCCTCTCTGTTCCCCTCTCTCTCTGTCCCTTCTCCCTCTGTCCCCTTCTCTCTCTGTCGGCCACTCTCTCTTTCCCCAACTCTATCTGTACCCCTCTCTCTGTCTGACCCCTTCTCTCTCTGTCCTCCTCTCTCTGTCCCCCCTCTCTCTAACCCCATCTCTGTCTGAGCCCTCTCTCTCTGTCCCCCTCTCTCTCTCTGTGCCCTTCTCTCTCTGTCCTCCTCTCTCTGTCCCCCCTCTCTCTATCCCCCTCTCTCTCTCTGACCTCTCTCTCTCTGTATCCCCTCTCTCTCTGTCCCCCCCTTTCTCTGACTCACTCTCGCTCTGTCCCTCTCTTTCTGACCCCCTCTCTCTCTGTCGCCCTCTCTCTGCCCCCTCTCTGTCACCTCTCTGTGTACCCGTCTCTCTGTCCTACTTTCTCTTTTCCCCTCTCTCTGACCCCCTCTCTCTTACCCCCTCTCTCTCCCCCACTCTGTACCCCTCCATCTGACCCCCTCCCTCTGTCCCCATCTCTCTCTGTTCCCCCTCTCTCTGTCCCCCTCTCTCTGCCCCCCCCTCTCTGTCCCCCTCTCCCTGTTCCCCTCTCTCTGTCCCCCTCTGTCTGTCCCCCTCTCTCTGTCCCCCCTCTCTCTGCCCCCCCTCTCTCTGTCCCCGTGCTCTTTCTGTTCCCATCTCTTACTGTCCCCCCACTGTACCTCCTCTCTCTGTCCTCTCCCTCTCCGTCCCCCCAACCCCCTCTGTCCCCCACTCTGTACCCCTCATTCTGACCCCCTCCCTCTGTCCCCATCTCTCTCTGCCCCCTCTCTCTGTCCCCCTCTCTCTGTCCCCCCTCTCTCTGTCCCCCTCTCTCTGTCCCCCTCTCTCTGTCCCCCCTCTGTCTGTCCCCCTCTCTCTGTCCCCCCTCTGTCTGTCCCCCCTCTCTCTGTCCCCGTGCTCTTTCTGTTCCCATCTCTTACTGTCCCCCCTCTGTCCCTCCTCTCTCTGTCCTCTCCCTCTCCGTCCCCCCAACCCCCTCTGTCCCCCACTCTCTCCACCCCCCCTCTCTCTGTCCCCCTCTCTCTGACACACTCTCTGTCACCTCTCTCTGTGTCCCGGTCTCTCTGTCCAACTGTCTCTGTTCCCTCTCTCTCTCTGTCGGCCACTCTCTCTGTTCCCCCTCTCTATCTGTACCCCTCTCTCTGTCTGACCCCTTCTCTGTCTGTCCTCCTCTCTCTGTCCCCCCTCTCTCTAACCCCCTCTCTATCTGAGCTCTCTCTCTCTGTCCCCCTCTCTCTCTCTGTGCCCTTCTCTCTCTGTCCGCCTCTCTCTGTCCCCCCTCTCTCTATCCCCCTCTCTCTCTGACCCCTCTCTCTCTGTATCCCCTCTCTCTCTGTCCCCCCCTCTCTCTGACTCACTCTCTCTCTGTCCCTCTCTTTCTGTCCCCCTCTCTCTCTGACCCCCTCTCTCTCTGTCGCCCTCTCTCTGCCCCCTCTCTGTCACCTCTCTGTGTACCCGTTTCTCTGTCCTACTCTCTCTTTTCCCCTCTCTCTGACCCCCTCTCTCTTACCCCCTCTCTCTCCCCCACTCTGTACCCCTCCTTCTGACCCCCTCCCTCTGTCCCCATCTCTCTCTGTTCCCCCTCTCTCTGTCCCCCTCTCTCTGCCCCCCCTCTCTCTGTCCCCCTCTCCCTGTTCCCCTCTCTCTCCCCCTCTGTCTGTCCCCCTCTCTCTGTCCCCCCACACTCTGCCCCACCTCTCTCTGTCCCCGTGCTCTTTCTGTTCCCATCTCTTACTGCCCCCCCCCCCACTGTCCCTCCTCTCTCTGTCCTCTCCCTCTCCGTCCCCCCAACCCCCTCTGTCCCCCACTCTGTACCCCTCATTCTGACCCCCTCCCTCTGTCCCCATCTCTCTCTGTCCCCCTCTCTCTGTCCCCCTCTCTCTGCCCCCCCTCTCTCTGTCCCCCTCTCTCTGTCCCCCTCTCTCTGTCCCCCCTCTGTCTGTCCCCCTCTCTCTGTCCCCCCTCTCTCTGTCCCCCCTCTCTCTGACCCGTGCTCTTTCTGTTCCCATCTCTTACTGTCCCCCCTCTGTCCCTCCTCTCTCTGTCCTCTCCCTCTCCGTCCCCCCAACCCCCTCTGTCCCCCACTCTCTCCATCCCCCCTCTCTCTGTCCCCCTCTCTCTGACACACTCTCTGTCACCTCTCTCTGTGTCCCGGTCTCTCTGTCCAACTATCTCTATTCCCTCTCTCTCTCTGTCCCCACCTCTCTGTTCCCACTCCCTCTGACCCCCTCTCTCTGTCCCCCTCTCTCTGCCCCTTCTCTCTGGCCCCTCTCTCTGTTCCCCTTCTCTCTGACTCCTTCTCTCTGTCCCCCCTCTCTCTGTTTCCCCCTCTCTCTGCCCTCTCTCCCTGTCCCCCTCTCTCTGTCCCCCTGTATCTCCGCCACTCTCTGTGCCCCTCTCTCTGTCCCCCCTCTCTCTGCCCCCTCTCTCTCTCCCCCTCTCTTTCTGTCCCCCTCTCTCTGTGGTCCTCTCTCTCCCCCTCTCTGTCCCCCACTCTGTACCCCTCTCTCTGTCCCTCTCTCTCTGACCCCCTCTCACTGACGCCCTCTATCTCCCCCGGTCTATGTCCCCCGCTCTCTGTCCCACATCTCTGTCACCCTTCTCTGTCGCCCCCTCTCTGTTGCCCTCTCTCTCGCCCTCTCTCTGTCCCCCACTCTCTACCCCCTCTCTCTGTACCCCTCTCTCTCTGACCCCCTCTCACTGACGCCCTCTATCTCCCCCGCTCTCCGTCTCCTCTCGCTGTTCCCCTCTCTCTGCCCCCTCTCTGTCACCCCTCCCTCTGTCCCCTCTTTCTGTCCCCCCGCTGTTCCCCCTCTCTCTGTCCCCCCTCCACCTGCCCCCCGCTCTCTATACCCCCTCTCTCTGACCCCCTCTCCTTGCCCACTCTCTCTCCGCCGCTCTCTGTCCCCGCCCTCTCTCTGTATCCCCTCTCTCTGCCCCCTTTCTTTGTCCCCGTCTCTCCGTCCCCCTCTCTCTGTCCCCCGCTCTCTGTCCCTCCCTCTCTGTCACCCTCTCTCCGTCCCCCTCTCTCTGTCCCCCGCTCTCTGTCCCTCCCTCTCTGTCACCCTCTCTCTGCCCCCTCTCTGTCATCGTCTCTCTGTCCCCCCTCCCTCTGTCCCCTCTCTCTGCTCCTCCTTTCTCTGTTCCCCCTCTCTCTGTCCCCGCTCTCTCTGTCCACCCTCCCTATGTCCCCCTCTCTCTGTCCCCCTCTCTCTGTCCCCCTCACTCTGTCCCCATCTCTCTCTGACCCCCCCTCTCTCTGTCCCCCCTCTCTCTGTCCCCCCGTCACTATCCCCTCTCTCTGCCTGCCCCCTCTCTGTCACCGTCTCTCTGACCCCCTCCCTCTGTACCTCTCTCGCTGGCCATCTCTCTCTGTCGCCCCACTCTCTGTCCCCCCTCTCTCTGCCCCCCTCCTTCTCTCTCCCCCTCTCTCGATCCCCCTCGCTCTTTCCCCCTCTCTCTGTCCCCCCTCTCTCTGTGCCCACTCTCTAACCCTCTCTGTCACCGTCTCTCTGTCCCCCTCTCAGTCACCCTCTCTCTGCCCCTCTCTCTCCCCACTCTATACCCCTCTCTCTGCCCCCACTCTCTGTCCCCCTCCCTCTGATCCCCTCTTTCTCCCCTTCTCTCTGTCCCCCACTGCATTCTGTCCCCCCTCTCTCTGTCCCCCTCTCCCTCTGTCAAGCGCTCTCTTTCACCCTCTCTCTGCCCCCGCTCTGTCACCCCCTCTCTCTGTCCCCCACTCTCTCTCGCTCTCTTTCTGCCCCATGTCTGTCGCCCCTACCTCTGACCCCCTCTCTGTCCCCTCCTCTCTGACCGCCCTCTGTCCCCCACTCTCTGTCCCCTCGCTCTGTACCCCCTCTCTGTCCCCTCTCTCTCTGTCCCCCTCTCTATCTGTCCCCCCTCTCTCTGTCCCCCCTCTCTCTGCGCCCTCTCTCTGTCCCCTCTCCCTCTGTCCCGCTCTCTCTTTCACCCTCTCTCTGCCCCCGCTCTGTCGCCCCTCTCTCTGTCCCCCTCTCTCTGTCGCTCTCTTTCTGCCCCCTCTCTGTCCCCCCTCCCTCTGTCCGCCCTCTCTGTCCCCTCCTCTCTGTCCCCCGTCCCCCACTCTCTGACCCTCTCTCTCTGTCCCCTCTCTCTCTGTCCCCTCTCTCTGTCCCCCCTCTCTCTGCGCCCTCTCTCTGTCCCCTCTCTGTCACCATCTCTCTGTCCCCCCCCCCCCGCTCTCTGTCCCTCCTCTCTGTCCCTCCTCTCTCTGTCGCCCTCTCTCTGTCCCCTCTCTGTCACCGACTCTCTGTCCCCCCCTCTCTGTCCCCCCTCCCTCTGTTCGCCCTCTCTGTCCCCTCCTCTCTGTCCCCTCCGTCCCCCACTCTCTGTCCCCTCTCTCTCTGTCCCCCCCTCTCTGTCCCCCTCTCTCTCTGTCCCCCTCTCTCTCTGTCCCCCCTGTCTCTGCCCCCCCCTCTCTCTGCGCCCACACTCTGTCCCCTCTCTGTCACCATCTCTCTGTCCCCCCCGCTCTCTGTCCCTCCTCTCTTTCCCTCCTCTCTCTGTCGCCCACTCTCTGCCCCCTCTCTGACACCGTCTCTCTCTTTCCCCCTTTCTCTCTCTGTCCCTCTCTCTCTGTCCCCCTCTCTCTGACCCCCTCTATCTCCCCAACTCTCTGTCCCCTCTATCTGTCGCCTCTCTTTCTGTCACCCCCTCTCTCTGTCCTCCCTCTCTCTGCCCCCTCTCTCTGTCCCCCTCTCTCTGTCCCCCTCACTCTGCCCCCCCTCATTCTGTCCCCGGTCATTATGTCACCCTCTCTCTGACACACTCTCTGTCAGCTCTCTATGTGTCCCCGTCTCTCTGTCCAACTGTCTCTGTTCCCTCTCTCTCTCTGTCCCCAACTCTCTGTCCCCACCCTCTGACCCCCTCTCTCTGTCCCCCTCTCTCTGCCCCTTGTCTCTGTCCCCCTCTCTCTGATCCCCTTCTCTCTGCCCCCTCTCTCTGTCCCCCTCTCGCTGACCCCCTGTATCTCCGCCACTCTCTGTGCCCCTCTCTGTGTCGCCCTCTCTCTGCCCCCTCTCTGTCACCTCTCTGTGTACACATCTCTCTGTCCTACTCTCACTTTTCCCCTCTCTCTGTCCCCATCTCTCTCTGTCCCCCTCTCTCTGCCCCCCCATCTCTGTCCCCCCTCTGTCCCCGAGCTCTGTCCTCTCCCTCTTCGTCCCCCCAACCCCCACTGTCCCCCACTCTCTCCATCCCCCCTCTCTCTGTCCCCCTCTCTCTGACACACTCTCTGTCACCTCTCTCTGTGTCCCCGTCTCTCTGTCCAACTGTCTCTGTTCCCTCTCTCTCTGTCCCCAACTCTCTGTCCCCACTCCCTCTGACCCCTTCTCTCTGTCCCCCTCTCTCTGCCCCTTCTCTCTGTCCCCCTCTCTCTGTTCCCCCTCTCTCTGCCCCCTCTCTCTGTCCCCCTCTCTCTGAGCCCCTCTATCTCTGCCACTCTCTGTGCCCCTCTTTCTGTCCCCCCTCTCTCTGCCCCCCTCTTTCTGCCCCCCTCTCTCTGTGGCCCTCTATCTCCCCCTCTCTCTGCCCCATTCTGTACCCCTCTCTCTGTCCCCCTCTCTCTGTCCCCTCTCTCTCTGTCCTCTCTCTCTCTGACTGCCTCTCACTGACGCACTCTATCTCCCCCGCTTTCTGTCCCCCCGCTGTCCCCCCCCCGTCCCCCTCTCTGTCGCCCCTCTCTGTCGCCCCCCTCTGTTACCCTTTCTCTCGCTCTCTCTCTGTCCCCCACTCTCTGTCCACCACTCTCTGTACCACCTCTCTCTGTACCCCTCTCTCTCTGACCCCCTCTCACTGACGCCCTCTATCTCCCCCGCTCTCTGTCCCCTCTCTCTGTCGCCCTCCCTCTGTCCTGCGCTCTCTGTCCCCTCCTATCTGTCCCCATCTCTCTCTCTGCCCCATCTCTCTCTGTTCCCCCCCTTTGTCCCCGCTCTCTCTGATCCCCTCTCGCTGTCCCCCCTCTCTCTGCCCCTCTCTGTCACCCCTCCCTCTGTCCCCTCCCTCTGTCCCCCCCGTCTTCCCCTGCCCACCTCTCTGTCCCCCCTTTGTTCTCCCTCTCTCTGTCCCCCTCCATCTGTCCCCCTCTCTCTATACCCCCTCTCTCTGACCCCCTCTCTCTGCCCCCTCTCTCTCCGCAAATCTCTGTCCCCCCTCTCTCTCTGTCCCCACTCTCAGCCCCCTTTCTTTGTCCCCGTCTCTCTGTCCACCCTCTCTGTGTCCCCATCTCTCTCTGTCCCCCCTTCTCTCTGTCGCCCCCTCTCTCAGTTCCTCACCCCTCTCTGTCCCCCCCTCTCTCGGTCCTCACCCCTCTCTGACCCCCTCTTTGTCGCCGTATCTCTGTCCCTGTCTCTCTGTCCCCCTCTCTCTGTCCACCCCTCTCTCTGTTCCCCCGTCCCCCGTCTGTCCCCGTCTCTCTGTACCCGTCTCTCTGTACCCCTCTCTCTCTCCCCCGCTCTCTGTCCCCCGCTCTTTGTCACCCTCTCTCTGCCCCCGTCTCTCCGTCTCCCCTCCATCTGTCCCCTCTCTCTGTTCCTCCTCTCTCTGTTCCCCCGCTCTCAGTCCCCCGCTCTCTGTCACCCTCTCTCTGCCCCCGTCTCTCCGTCCCCCCTCCATCTGTCCCCTCTCTCTGCTCCTCCTCTCTCTGTTCCCCCTCTCTCTGTCCCCCTCTCTGTCACACTCTCTCTGCCCCCGTCTCTCTGTCCCCCCTCCATCTGTCCCCTCTCTCTGCTCCTCCTCTCTCTCTCTCTCCCCTGTCACTCAGTCCCCCTCTCTCTGTCTCCCTTTTTCTCTGACCCTCGTTCTCTGTCCTCCTTTCTTTGTCCCACTCTCTCTGTCGCCCTCTCTCTGCTCCCCCTCTCTCTATGTTCCACTCACACTGTCCCCCTCTCTCTCTGTCTCCCTCACTCTGTCCCCCTCACTCTGTCCCCCCTCACTCTGTCGCCCTCTCTCTGTGCCACTCTCTGCATCGCCCTCTCTCTGTCCCCCCTCTCTCTGATCCTCTCTCTGTTCCCCTCTCTCTGTTCCCCTCTCTCTGTCCCCCCTCTCTCCGTCCCCCTCTCTCTGTCCTCCACTCTCTCTGTACCCCTCTCTCTGTCCCCCTCTCTCTGTCCCCCTCTCTCTGTCCCCTCCTCTCTGTCCCCACACTCACTGCCCCCTCTCTGTCACCCCTCCCTCTGTCCCCTCCCTCTGTCCTCCCCTCTGTCCCCCTCTGCCCCCCTGCCCCCTCTGTTCCCCCTCTCTCTGTTCCCCCTCCATCTGTCCCCCTCTCTCTATACCCCCTCTCTCTGACCCCCTCTCCTTGCCCCCTCTTTCTCCCCCTCACTATGCCACCCCTCTCTCTGTCTCCCCTCTCTCTGCCCCCTTTCTTTGTCCCCGTCTCTCTGTCCCCCTCTCTATGTCCCCCGCTCTCTGTACCCCCTCTCTGTCACCCTCTCTCTGCCCCCTCTCTGTCATCGTCTCTCTGCCCCCCCTCTCCCTCTGTCGCCTTTCTCTGCTCCTCCACTTTCTGTTCCCCCTCTCTCTGTTTCCCCCCTCTCTTTGTCCCCCTCCCTATGTCCCCCTCTCTGTCCCCTCTCTCTGTCCCCCACTCTCTGTCCCCATCTCTCTCTGTCCCCCCTCCCACTGTCCCCTCTCTCTGCTCCTCCTCTCTCTGTCCCCCCTCTCTGTTCCCCCTCCCTATGTCCCCCTCTCTCTGTCTCTCTCTCTCTGTTCCCCACTCTCTGTCCCCATCTCTCTCTGACCCCCCCTCTCTCTGTAGCCCCTCTCTCTGTCCCCTCGTCACTATCCCCTCTCTCTGTCTGTCCCCTCTCTGTCACCGTCTCTCTGTCCCCCCTCCCTCTGTACCCTTTCTCTGGCCCCCTCTCTCTCTGTCGCCCCACTCTGTGTCTCCCCTATCTCTGCCCCCCTCCTTCTATCTCCCCCTTTCTCTATCCCCCTCTCTCTTTCCCCCCTCTCTCTCCCCCCTCTCTCTATGCCCACTCTCTAACCCTCTCTGTCACCGTCTCTCTGTCCCCCCCTCAGTCACCCTCTCTCTGCCCCCTCTCTCTCCCCCACTCTGTACCCCTCTCTCTGTCCCCCACTCTCTGACCCCCCTCCCTCTGATCCCCTCTTTCTCCGCCTCTCTCTGTCCCCCGCTGCGCTCTGTCCCCCCTCTCTCTCTGCCCCTCTCTGTCACCGTCACTCTGTCCCCCCTCTCTCTGTCCCCCTCTATCTGCCCCCTCTCCCTCTGTCCCGCTCTCTCTTTCACCCTCTCTCTGCCCCCGCTCTGTCACCCCCTCTCTCTGTCCCCCCCTCTCTCTCACTCTCTTTCTGCCCCCTCTCTGTCCCCCCTCCCTCTGTCCCCCTCTCTGTCCCCTCCTCTCTGTCCCCCGTCCCCCACTCTCTGACCACTCTCTCTCTGTACCCCCCCGTCCCCCTCTCTCTCTGCCTCCTCTCTCTCTGTACCCCCTGTCTCTGTCCCCTCTCTTTCTGCGCCCTCTCTCTGTCCCCTCTCTGTCCCTCTACTCTGTCCCTCCTCTCTCTGTCACCGACTCTCTGTCCCCCCCTCTCTGTCAACCCTTTCTCTGTATCCCCTCTCTCTTCCCCCCCCTCTGTCGCCCTCTCTCTGCCCCTCTCTGTCTCCGTCTCACTCTTTCCCCCTTTCTCTCTCTGTCCCCCTCTCTCTGACCCCCACTATCTCCCCAACTCTCTGTCCCCTCTCCCCTATCTGTCGCCCCTCTTTCTGTCACCCCCTCTCTCTGCCCTCCTCTCTCTGTCCCCCCTCTCTGTCGCGGTCTCTCTCTCCCGCTTCTCTGTCAACACCATTGTCCCCCCTCTCTCTGTCCCCCCTCTCTCTGAACCCACTCGCTCAGCCCCCTCTCTCTCTGTCCACCTCTCTCTCTCCCCCTCTCTCTCTATCATCCCTCTCTGTTCCCCCCCCCCCCTATCTCTGTACCCCTCTCTCTGTCCCCCTCACTCTGTCCCCCCTCACTCTGTCCCCGGTCATTCTGTCACCCTCTCTCTGTCTCCCTCTCTCTGTCGCCCTCTCTCTGCCCCCTCTCTGTCACCGTCTCTCTGTCCCCACTCTCTCAGTCCCCTCTCTCTCTGTCCCCCTCACTCTGTCCCCCTCACTCTGTCCCCCCTCACTCTGTCGCCCTCTCTCTGTGCCCCTCTCTGTGTCGCCATCTCTCTGTTCCCCTCTCTCTGTCCCCCCTCTCTCCGTCCCCCTCTCTCTGTGCGCTCTCTCTGTCCCCCTCTCTCTGTCCCCCTCTCTCTGTCCCCCCCCGTCCCCCCACTCACTGAACCCCTCTCTCTGTCCCCCCTCTCCCTCTCCCTCTCTCTGTCCCCCCTCTCTCTGTTCCCCTCTCTCTTTTCCCCTCTCTCTGTCACCCCTATCTCTGACCCCCTCTATCTGCCCCACTCTCTGTCCCCCTCTCTCTCTGACACCCTCTCTCTGTCCCCCTTTTCTCTGACAACCCTCTCTCTGTACCTGCTTTTCTCTGACCCCCCTTTCTCTGTCCCCCTCTCTCTGTCGCCCTCTCTCTCCCCCCTCTCTGTTATCGTCTCTCTGTCCCCCATCTCTCTGCCCCCCTCTCTCTCCCCCCTCTCTGTCCCCCATCTCTCTGTCCCCCCTCTCTCTGTCCCCCCTCTCTCTCTCTCCCTCTCTCTGTCCCCCTCTCTCTGTCCCCCCTCTCTCTGTGCCCCTCTCTCTCTCCCCCACTCTCTGTCCCCCCCTCTGTCCTCGTGCTCTTTCTGTTCCCATCTCTTACTGTCCCCCCTCTGTCCCTCCTCTCTCTGTCCTCTCTCTCTCCGTCTCCCCAATCCCCTCTGTCCCCCACTCTCTCCATCCCCGCTCTCTCTGTCCCCCGCTCTCTGACACACTCTCTGTCACTTCTCTCTGTGTCCCCGTCTCTCTGTCCAACTGTCTCTGTTCCCTCTGTCTCTGTCCCCAACTCTCTATCCCCACTCCCTCTGACCTCCTCTTTCTGTCCCCCTCTCTCTGCCCCTTCTCTCTGTCCCCCTCTCTCTGTTCCCCTTCTCTCTGACTCCTTCACTCTGTACCCCTCTCTCTGTTCCCCCTCTCTCTGCCCCCTCTCTGACCCCCTCTCTCTGACCTCCTCTATCTCCGCCACTCTCTGTGCCCCTCTCTCTGTCCCCCCTCTCTCTGCCCCCTCTTTCTGTCCCCCTCTCTCTCTCCCCTTCTCTCTCTCTGACCCACTCTCTATCTGTCCCCCCTCTCTCTCTGTCCCCTTCTCTCTCTGTCCCTCTCTCTCTGTCCCCCACTCTCTCTGTCCCTCTCTCTGCCCCCCTCTATCTCTGACCCCCTCTCTCTCTGTCCTCCTCTCTCTGTCCCCCTCTCTCTGTTCCCTCTCTCTCGGTCCCCCTCTCTCTCCCACCCGCCTCACTCTGTCCCTCCCTCTCTCTGTCCCTCTCTCTGTCCCCCTCTCTCTGTACCCCCCCTTTCTGTCCCCCTCTCAATGTCCCCCCTCTCTCTGTCCCCCTCTCTCTGTCCCCGTGCTCTTTCTGTTCCCATCTCTTAGTGTCCACCCTCTGTCCCTCCTCTCTCTGTCCTCTCCCTTTCCGTCCCCCCAACCCCCTCTGTCACCCACTCTCTCCATCCCCCCTCTCTCTGACACCCACTCTCTGAAACACTCTCTGTCACCTCTCTCTGTGTGCCCATCTCTCTGTCCAACTGTCTCTGTTCCCTCTCTCTCTCTCTGTCCCCAACTCTCTGTCCCCCACTCTCTGCCCCTTCTCTCTGTCCCCCTCTCTCTGTTCCCCGTCTCTCTGTCCCCCACTCTCTGCCCCTTCTCTCTGTCCCCCTCTCTCTGTTCCCCTTCTCTGTCTCCCTCTCTCTGCCCCCCTCTCTCTGTTCCCCCTCTCTCTGCCCCCTCTCTCTGTCCCTCTCTGTCTGACCCCCTCAATCTCCGCCACTCTCTGTCACCTCTCTCTGTGTCCCCGTCTCTCTGTCTAACTGTCTCTGTTCCCTCTCTCTCTCTGTCCCCAACTCTCTCTCCCCACTCCCTCTGACCCCCTCTCTCTGCCCCTCTCTCTGCCCCTTCTCTCTGTCCCCTCTCTCTGTTCGCCTTCTCTCTGACTCCTTCTCTCTGTCCCCCCTCTCTCTGTTCCCCCTCTCTCTGTCCCCTCTCTCTGTCCCCATCTCTCTGACCCCCTCTATTTTCGCCACTCTCTGTGCCCCTCTCTCTGTCCCCCCTCTCTCTGCCCCCTCTCTATGTCCCCCTCTTTCTGTCCCCCTCTCTCTGTGGCCCTCTCTCTCCCCCTCTCTCTCCCCCACTCTGTACCCCTCTCTCTGTCCCCCTCTCTCTCTGTCCCCCCTCTCTCTGACCCCCTCTCACTGACGCCCTCTATCTCCTCCGCTCTCTGTTCCCCCCACTGTCCCTCCTCTCTGTCCCCCTTCGCTGTCGCCCCTCTCTGTCCCCCCTCTCTGTTGCCCTCTCTCTCGCCCTCTCTCTGTCCCCCACTCACTGTCCCCCACTCTCTGTACCCCGTCTCTCTGTACCCCTCTCTCTCTGACCCCCTCTCACTGAACCCCTCGATCGCCCCCGCTCTCTGTCCCCTCTCTCTGCCGACCTCTATCTGTCCTGCTCTCTCTGTCCGCCCCTCTCTGCCCCCATCTCTCTCTGTCCCCCATCGCTCTCTGTGTCCCCCTTTGTCCCCCTCTCTCTGATCCCCTCTCTCTGTCTCCCCTCTCTCTGCCCCCTCTCTGTCACCCCTCCCTCTGACCCCTCCCTCTGTCCCCTCTCTGTCCCCCTCTCTCTGTCCCCCCACTCTGTCCCCCCTCTGTTCCATCTCTCTCTGTCCCCCCTCCATCTGTCCCCCTCTCTAAATCCCCTCTCTCTGACCCACTCTCTCTGCCCCCTCTCTCTCCCCCTCTCTCTCTCGCCCCTCTCTCTCTGTCCCCCTCTCTCTTTTCCCCATCTCTCTCTGTTACCCCCCTCTCTGTCCTCCCCTCTCTGTCCCCCCCTCTCTGTCCCCCTCTCTCTGACACAATCTCTGTCACCTCTCTCTGTGTCCCCGTCTCTCTGTCCAACTGTATCTGTTCCCTCTCTCTCTCTGTCCCCAACTCTCTGTCCCCACTCCCTCTGAACCCCTCTCTCTGTCCCCCTCTCTCTGCCCCTTCTCTCTGTCCCCTCTCGCTGTTCCCCATCTCTCTGACTCCTTCTCTCTGTCCCCCCCTCTCTGTTCCCCCTCTCTCTGCCCACTCTCTCTGTCCCCCTCTCTCTGAACCCCTCTATCTCCGCCATTCTATGTGCCCCTCTCTCTGTCCCCCTCTTTCTGTCCCCCTGTCTTTGTGGCCCTCTCTCTCCCCCTCTCTCTCCCCCACTCTGTACCCCTCTCTCTGTCCCCCTCTCTCAGTCCCCCTCTCTCTGTCCCCTCTCTCTCTGTCCCCTCTCTCTCTGACCCCCTCTCACTGACGCCCTCAATCTCCTCCGCTCTCTGACCCCCCTCTGTCCCTCCTCTCTGTCACCCCCTCTGTCGCCCCTCTCTGTCTCCCCCTCTCTGTTGCCCTCTCTCTGTCCCCCACTGTCTGTCCCCCACTCTCTGTACCCTCTCGCTCTGTACCCCTCTCTCTCTGACCCCCTCTCACTGACGCCCTCTTTCTCCCCCTCACTATGCCACCCCTCTCTCTGTCTCCCCTCTCTCTGCCCCCTTTCTTTGTCCCCGTCTCTCTGTCCCCCTCTCTATGTCCCCCGCTCTCTGTACCCCCTCTCTGTCACCCTCTCTCTGCCCCCTCTCTGTCATCGTCTCTCTGCCCCCCCTCTCCCTCTGTCGCCTTTCTCTGCTCCTCCACTTTCTGTTCCCCCTCTCTCTGTTTCCCCCCTCTCTTTGTCCCCCTCCCTATGTCCCCCTCTCTGTCCCCTCTCTCTGTCCCCCACTCTCTGTCCCCATCTCTCTCTGTCCCCCCTCCCACTGTCCCCTCTCTCTGCTCCTCCTCTCTCTGTCCCCCCTCTCTGTTCCCCCTCCCTATGTCCCCCTCTCTCTGTCTCTCTCTCTCTGTTCCCCACTCTCTGTCCCCATCTCTCTCTGACCCCCCCTCTCTCTGTAGCCCCTCTCTCTGTCCCCTCGTCACTATCCCCTCTCTCTGTCTGTCCCCTCTCTGTCACCGTCTCTCTGTCCCCCCTCCCTCTGTACCCTTTCTCTGGCCCCCTCTCTCTCTGTCGCCCCACTCTGTGTCTCCCCTATCTCTGCCCCCCTCCTTCTATCTCCCCCTTTCTCTATCCCCCTCTCTCTTTCCCCCCTCTCTCTCCCCCCTCTCTCTATGCCCACTCTCTAACCCTCTCTGTCACCGTCTCTCTGTCCCCCCCTCAGTCACCCTCTCTCTGCCCCCTCTCTCTCCCCCACTCTGTACCCCTCTCTCTGTCCCCCACTCTCTGACCCCCCTCCCTCTGATCCCCTCTTTCTCCGCCTCTCTCTGTCCCCCGCTGCGCTCTGTCCCCCCTCTCTCTCTGCCCCTCTCTGTCACCGTCACTCTGTCCCCCCTCTCTCTGTCCCCCTCTATCTGCCCCCTCTCCCTCTGTCCCGCTCTCTCTTTCACCCTCTCTCTGCCCCCGCTCTGTCACCCCCTCTCTCTGTCCCCCCCTCTCTCTCACTCTCTTTCTGCCCCCTCTCTGTCCCCCCTCCCTCTGTCCCCCTCTCTGTCCCCTCCTCTCTGTCCCCCGTCCCCCACTCTCTGACCACTCTCTCTCTGTACCCCCCCGTCCCCCTCTCTCTCTGCCTCCTCTCTCTCTGTACCCCCTGTCTCTGTCCCCTCTCTTTCTGCGCCCTCTCTCTGTCCCCTCTCTGTCCCTCTACTCTGTCCCTCCTCTCTCTGTCACCGACTCTCTGTCCCCCCCTCTCTGTCAACCCTTTCTCTGTATCCCCTCTCTCTTCCCCCCCCTCTGTCGCCCTCTCTCTGCCCCTCTCTGTCTCCGTCTCACTCTTTCCCCCTTTCTCTCTCTGTCCCCCTCTCTCTGACCCCCACTATCTCCCCAACTCTCTGTCCCCTCTCCCCTATCTGTCGCCCCTCTTTCTGTCACCCCCTCTCTCTGCCCTCCTCTCTCTGTCCCCCCTCTCTGTCGCGGTCTCTCTCTCCCGCTTCTCTGTCAACACCATTGTCCCCCCTCTCTCTGTCCCCCCTCTCTCTGAACCCACTCGCTCAGCCCCCTCTCTCTCTGTCCACCTCTCTCTCTCCCCCTCTCTCTCTATCATCCCTCTCTGTTCCCCCCCCCCCTATCTCTGTACCCCTCTCTCTGTCCCCCTCACTCTGTCCCCCCTCACTCTGTCCCCGGTCATTCTGTCACCCTCTCTCTGTCTCCCTCTCTCTGTCGCCCTCTCTCTGCCCCCTCTCTGTCACCGTCTCTCTGTCCCCACTCTCTCAGTCCCCTCTCTCTCTGTCCCCCTCACTCTGTCCCCCTCACTCTGTCCCCCCTCACTCTGTCGCCCTCTCTCTGTGCCCCTCTCTGTGTCGCCATCTCTCTGTTCCCCTCTCTCTGTCCCCCCTCTCTCCGTCCCCCTCTCTCTGTGCGCTCTCTCTGTCCCCCTCTCTCTGTCCCCCTCTCTCTGTCCCCCCCCGTCCCCCCACTCACTGAACCCCTCTCTCTGTCCCCCCTCTCCCTCTCCCTCTCTCTGTCCCCCCTCTCTCTGTTCCCCTCTCTCTTTTCCCCTCTCTCTGTCACCCCTATCTCTGACCCCCTCTATCTGCCCCACTCTCTGTCCCCCTCTCTCTCTGACACCCTCTCTCTGTCCCCCTTTTCTCTGACAACCCTCTCTCTGTACCTGCTTTTCTCTGACCCCCCTTTCTCTGTCCCCCTCTCTCTGTCGCCCTCTCTCTCCCCCCTCTCTGTTATCGTCTCTCTGTCCCCCATCTCTCTGCCCCCCTCTCTCTCCCCCCTCTCTGTCCCCCATCTCTCTGTCCCCCCTCTCTCTGTCCCCCCTCTCTCTCTCTCCCTCTCTCTGTCCCCCTCTCTCTGTCCCCCCTCTCTCTGTGCCCCTCTCTCTCTCCCCCACTCTCTGTCCCCCCCCTCTGTCCTCGTGCTCTTTCTGTTCCCATCTCTTACTGTCCCCCCTCTGTCCCTCCTCTCTCTGTCCTCTCTCTCTCCGTCTCCCCAATCCCCTCTGTCCCCCACTCTCTCCATCCCCGCTCTCTCTGTCCCCCGCTCTCTGACACACTCTCTGTCACTTCTCTCTGTGTCCCCGTCTCTCTGTCCAACTGTCTCTGTTCCCTCTGTCTCTGTCCCCAACTCTCTATCCCCACTCCCTCTGACCTCCTCTTTCTGTCCCCCTCTCTCTGCCCCTTCTCTCTGTCCCCCTCTCTCTGTTCCCCTTCTCTCTGACTCCTTCACTCTGTACCCCTCTCTCTGTTCCCCCTCTCTCTGCCCCCTCTCTGACCCCCTCTCTCTGACCTCCTCTATCTCCGCCACTCTCTGTGCCCCTCTCTCTGTCCCCCCTCTCTCTGCCCCCTCTTTCTGTCCCCCTCTCTCTCTCCCCTTCTCTCTCTCTGACCCACTCTCTATCTGTCCCCCCTCTCTCTCTGTCCCCTTCTCTCTCTGTCCCTCTCTCTCTGTCCCCCACTCTCTCTGTCCCTCTCTCTGCCCCCCTCTATCTCTGACCCCCTCTCTCTCTGTCCTCCTCTCTCTGTCCCCCTCTCTCTGTTCCCTCTCTCTCGGTCCCCCTCTCTCTCCCACCCGCCTCACTCTGTCCCTCCCTCTCTCTGTCCCTCTCTCTGTCCCCCTCTCTCTGTACCCCCCCTTTCTGTCCCCCTCTCAATGTCCCCCCTCTCTCTGTCCCCCTCTCTCTGTCCCCGTGCTCTTTCTGTTCCCATCTCTTAGTGTCCACCCTCTGTCCCTCCTCTCTCTGTCCTCTCCCTTTCCGTCCCCCCAACCCCCTCTGTCACCCACTCTCTCCATCCCCCCTCTCTCTGACACCCACTCTCTGAAACACTCTCTGTCACCTCTCTCTGTGTGCCCATCTCTCTGTCCAACTGTCTCTGTTCCCTCTCTCTCTCTCTGTCCCCAACTCTCTGTCCCCCACTCTCTGCCCCTTCTCTCTGTCCCCCTCTCTCTGTTCCCCGTCTCTCTGTCCCCCACTCTCTGCCCCTTCTCTCTGTCCCCCTCTCTCTGTTCCCCTTCTCTGTCTCCCTCTCTCTGCCCCCCTCTCTCTGTTCCCCCTCTCTCTGCCCCCTCTCTCTGTCCCTCTCTGTCTGACCCCCTCAATCTCCGCCACTCTCTGTCACCTCTCTCTGTGTCCCCGTCTCTCTGTCTAACTGTCTCTGTTCCCTCTCTCTCTCTGTCCCCAACTCTCTCTCCCCACTCCCTCTGACCCCCTCTCTCTGCCCCTCTCTCTGCCCCTTCTCTCTGTCCCCTCTCTCTGTTCGCCTTCTCTCTGACTCCTTCTCTCTGTCCCCCCTCTCTCTGTTCCCCCTCTCTCTGTCCCCTCTCTCTGTCCCCATCTCTCTGACCCCCTCTATTTTCGCCACTCTCTGTGCCCCTCTCTCTGTCCCCCCTCTCTCTGCCCCCTCTCTATGTCCCCCTCTTTCTGTCCCCCTCTCTCTGTGGCCCTCTCTCTCCCCCTCTCTCTCCCCCACTCTGTACCCCTCTCTCTGTCCCCCTCTCTCTCTGTCCCCCCTCTCTCTGACCCCCTCTCACTGACGCCCTCTATCTCCTCCGCTCTCTGTTCCCCCCACTGTCCCTCCTCTCTGTCCCCCTTCGCTGTCGCCCCTCTCTGTCCCCCCTCTCTGTTGCCCTCTCTCTCGCCCTCTCTCTGTCCCCCACTCACTGTCCCCCACTCTCTGTACCCCGTCTCTCTGTACCCCTCTCTCTCTGACCCCCTCTCACTGAACCCCTCGATCGCCCCCGCTCTCTGTCCCCTCTCTCTGCCGACCTCTATCTGTCCTGCTCTCTCTGTCCGCCCCTCTCTGCCCCCATCTCTCTCTGTCCCCCATCGCTCTCTGTGTCCCCCTTTGTCCCCCTCTCTCTGATCCCCTCTCTCTGTCTCCCCTCTCTCTGCCCCCTCTCTGTCACCCCTCCCTCTGACCCCTCCCTCTGTCCCCTCTCTGTCCCCCTCTCTCTGTCCCCCCACTCTGTCCCCCTCTGTTCCATCTCTCTCTGTCCCCCCTCCATCTGTCCCCCTCTCTAAATCCCCTCTCTCTGACCCACTCTCTCTGCCCCCTCTCTCTCCCCCTCTCTCTCTCGCCCCTCTCTCTCTGTCCCCCTCTCTCTTTTCCCCATCTCTCTCTGTTACCCCCCTCTCTGTCCTCCCCTCTCTGTCCCCCCCTCTCTGTCCCCCTCTCTCTGACACAATCTCTGTCACCTCTCTCTGTGTCCCCGTCTCTCTGTCCAACTGTATCTGTTCCCTCTCTCTCTCTGTCCCCAACTCTCTGTCCCCACTCCCTCTGAACCCCTCTCTCTGTCCCCCTCTCTCTGCCCCTTCTCTCTGTCCCCTCTCGCTGTTCCCCATCTCTCTGACTCCTTCTCTCTGTCCCCCCCTCTCTGTTCCCCCTCTCTCTGCCCACTCTCTCTGTCCCCCTCTCTCTGAACCCCTCTATCTCCGCCATTCTATGTGCCCCTCTCTCTGTCCCCCTCTTTCTGTCCCCCTGTCTTTGTGGCCCTCTCTCTCCCCCTCTCTCTCCCCCACTCTGTACCCCTCTCTCTGTCCCCCTCTCTCAGTCCCCCTCTCTCTGTCCCCTCTCTCTCTGTCCCCTCTCTCTCTGACCCCCTCTCACTGACGCCCTCAATCTCCTCCGCTCTCTGACCCCCCTCTGTCCCTCCTCTCTGTCACCCCCTCTGTCGCCCCTCTCTGTCTCCCCCTCTCTGTTGCCCTCTCTCTGTCCCCCACTGTCTGTCCCCCACTCTCTGTACCCTCTCGCTCTGTACCCCTCTCTCTCTGACCCCCTCTCACTGACGCCCTCTATGTCCTCCGCTCTCTGTCCCCTCTCTCTGTCCTGCTCTCTCTGTCCCCGCCTCTCTGTCCCCATCTCTCTCTGTCCCCCATCTCTCTCTGTTCCCCCCCTTTGTCCCCCTCTCTCTGATCCCCTCTCTCTGTCCCCCTCTCTCTGCCCCTTCTCTGTCACCCCTCCATCTGTCCCCTCCCTCTGTCCCCCTCTGTCCCACACTCTGTCCCCCCCACTCTGCCACCCCCCTCTGTCCCCCTCTGTCCCACCCTCTGTTCCCCCTCCCTCTGACCCTCTCTCTCTGCCCCCTCTCTCTCCCCCCTCTCTGTCCCCCCTCTCTCTCTGTTCCTCCTCTCTCTGCCCCCTTTCTTTGTCTCCGTGTCTCGGTCCCCCCTTCTCTCTGTACCCCCTCTCTCTGTACCCCTCTCTCTCTGACACCCTCTCACTGAAGCCATCGATCGCCCCCGCCCTCTGTCCCCCTCTCTGGCGACCTCTATCTTTCCTGCTCTCTCTGTCCCACCCCTCTCTGCCCCAATCTCTCTCTGTCCCCCATCGCTCTCTGTGTCCCCTTTGTCCCCCTCTCTCTGATCCCCTCTCTCTGTCTCCCCTCTCTCTGCCCCCTCTCTGTCACCCCTCCCTCTGACCCCTCACTCTGTCCCCTCTCTGTCCCCCCCTCAGTCCCCCCACTCTGTCCCCCCCTCTGTTCCCCCTCTCTCTGTCCCCCCTCCATCTGTCCCCCTCTCTAAATCCCCTCCCTCTGACCCACTCTCTCTGCCCCCCCTCTCTCCCCCTCTCTCTGTCGCCCCTCTCTCTCTGTCCCCCCTCTCTCTGTCCCCATCTCTCTCTGTCCCCCCCTCTCTGTCCCCCTCTCTCTGACACAATCTCTGTCACCTCTCTCTGTGTCCCCGTCTCTCTGTCCAACTGTCTCTGTTCCCTCTCTCTCTCTGTCCCCAACTCTCTGTCCCCACTCCCTCTGACCCCCTCTCTCTGTCCCCCTCTCTCTGCCCCTTCTCTCTGTCCCCTCTCTCTGTTCCCCATCTCTCTGACTCCTTCTCTCTGTCCTCCCTCTCTCTGTTCCCCCTCTCTCTGCCCACTCTCTCTGTCCCCCTCTCTCTGAACCCCTCTATCTCCGCCATTCTATGTGCCCCTCTCTCTGTCCCCCTCTTTCTGTCCCCCTGTCTTTGTGGCCCTCTCTCTCCCCCTCTCTCTCCCCCACTCTGTACCCCTCTCTCTGTCCCCCTCTCTCTGTCCCCCTCTCTCTGTCCCCTCTCTCTCTGTCCCCTCTCTCTCTGACCCCCTCTCACTGACGCCCTCTATCTCCCCCGCTCTCTGTCCCCTCTCTCTGTCCCCCTCTCTCTGATCCCCTCGCTCTGTCCCCCTCTCTCTGCCCCCTCTCTGTCACCCCTCCATCTGTCCCCTCCCTCTGTCCCCCTCTGTCCCACCCTCTGTCCCCCCCACTCTGCCTCCCCCCTCTGTCCCCCTCTGTCCCACCCTCTGTTCCCCCTCTCTCTGACCCTCTCTCTCTGCCCCCTCTCTCTCCCCCCTCTCTGCCCCCCCTCTCTCTCTGTCCCCCCCTCTCTCTGCCCCCTTTGTTTGTCTCCGTCTCTCTATCCCCCCTTCTCTCTGTCCCCCTCTCTCTGCCCCTTCTCTCTGTCACCCTCTCTCTGTCCACCCCTCCATCTGTTCCCCCCGTCCCCCCCTCTGACCCCGTCTCTCTGTACCCGTCTCTCTATACCCCTCTCTCTCCCCCGCTCTCTGTCCCCCCTCTGTGTCACCCTCTCTCTGCCCCCTCTCTGTCATCGTCTCTCTGTCCCCCCTCCCTCTGTACGCTCTCTCTGCTCCTCCTCTCTCTGTTCCCCCTCTCTCTGTCCCCCCTCTCTCTGTCCCCCCTTCCTATGTCCCTCTCTCTCTCTGTCCCCCTCTCTCTGTCGCCCCACTCTCTGACACCCCTCTCTCTTTCCCCCATCCTTCTCTCTCCCCCTCTCTCTATCCCCCTCTCTCTGTCCCCCTCTCTCTGTGCCCACTCTCTAACCCTCTCTGTCATCCTTTCTCTGTCCCCCCCTCAGTCCCCCTCTCTCTTCCTCCTCTCTCTCCCCCACTCTGTTCCACTCTCTCTGTCCCCCTTCTCTCTGCTCCCCGCTCTCTGTCCCCCCTCGCAGTCACCCTCTCTCTGCCCCCTCTCTGTCATCGTCTCACTGCCCCCCTCACTTTGTCCCCTCTCTCTGCCCCTCCTCTCTTTGTCCCCCACTCTCTGTCCCCATCTCTCTCTGTCCCCTTCTCTCTGTCGCCCCACTCTCTGTACTCCCCTCTCTGCCCTCCTCCTTCTCTCTCCACCTCTCACTATCCCCCTCTCTCTATCCCCCTCTCTCTGTCCCCCCTCTCTCTGTGCCCACTCTCTAACCCTCTCTGTCACCGTCTCTCTGTCCCACCCTCAGTCCCCCTCTCTCTGCCCCCTCTCTCTCCCCACTCTGTACCCCTCCCTCTGTCCCCCACTCTCTGTCCCCCCTCCCTCTGATCCCCTCTTTCTCCCCCTCTCTCTGTCCCCCACTACGCTCTGTCCCCCTCTCTCTCAGCCCCCTCTCTGTCATCGTCTCTCTGTCCCCCCTCTCTCTGTCCCCCTCTATCTGCCCTCCTCCCTCTGTCCCGCTCTCTCTTTCACCCTCTCTCTGCCCCCGCTCTGTCACCCCGTCTCACTCTGTCCCCCTCTCTCTGTCGCTCTCTTTCAGCCCCCTCTCTTTCCCCCCTCCCTCTGTCCCCCCCTCTGTTCCCTCCTCTCTGTACCCCCCTCTCTATCCCCCACTCTCAGTCCCCCCCTCTGTCCCCCCCTCTGTCCCCCTCTCTCTCTGTCGCCCTCTCTCTGTCTCCCCTCTCTCTGCGCCCTATCTCTGTCCCCTCTCTGTCACCATCTCTCTGTCCCCCCGCTCTCTGTCCCTCCTCTCTGTCCCTCCTCTCTCTGTCGCCCTCTCTCTGTCCCCTCTCTGTCACCGACTCTCTGTTCCCCCATCTCTGTCCACCCTCTCTCTGTACCCCCTCTCTCTTCCCCCCTCTGTCGCCTTCTCTCTGCCCCCTCTCTGTTACCATCTCTCTCTTTCCCCCTTTCTCTCTCTGTCCCTCTCTCTCTGTCCCCCGCTCTCTGACACCCTCTATCCCCCCAACTCTCTGTCCCATCTATCTGTCGCCCCTCTTTCTGTCACCCCGTCTCTCTTCCCTCCTCTCTCCGACCCCTCTCTCTGTCGCGGTCTCTCTCTCCCCCTTCTCTGTCAACGTCTCTGTCCCCCTCTCTCTGTCCCCCCTCTCTCTGTCCCCATTTTCTCATCCCCCTCTCTCTCTGTCCCCATCTCTCTCTCCTCCCCTCTCTCTGTCCTCCCTCTCTCTGTCCCCCCTCTCTCTGTCCCCCTCTCTCTGTCCCCCTCACTCTGTCCCCCCTCACTCTGTCCCCGGTCATTCTGTCACCCTCTCTCTGTCCTCCTCTCTCTGTCGCCCTCTCTCTGTCGCCTGTCTCTCTGTTCCCCTCTCTCTGTACCTCCCATTTCTCTGCCCCTCTCTCTGTCACCCCTCTCTCTGCCCTCTCTATCTTCCCCACTCTCTGTCCCCTCTCTCTCTGTCCCCCTCTCTCTGTCCCCGCTCTCTCTCTCTCTCCCCTCTCTCTCTGACCCCCTTTCTCTGTCCCCCCCTTTTCTCTGACCCCCGTTCTCTGTCCCCTTTCTCTGTCTCCCTCTCCCTGTCGCCCTCTCTCTGCCCCCTCTCTGTCACCGTCTCTCAGTTCCCCACTCTCTCAGCCCCCTCTCTCTATGTTCCACTCACTCTGTCCCCCTCTCTCTCTGTCCCCCTCACTCTGTCCCCCTCACTCTGTTTCCCCTCTCTCTGCCCCCTCTCTTTGTCTCCGTGTCTCTGTCCCCCCTTCTCTCTGTACCCCCTCTCTCTGTACCCCTCTCTCTCTGACCCCCCTCTCACTGAACCCCTCGATCGCCCCCGCTCTCTGTCCCCCTCTCTGCCGACCTCTATCTGTCCTGCTCTCTCTGTCCACCCCTCTCTGCCCCCATCTCTCTCTGTCCCCCATTGCTCTCTGTGTCCCCCTTTGTCCCCCTCTCTCTGATCCCCTCTCTCTGTCTCCCCTCTCTCTGCCCCCTCTCTGTCACCCCTCCCTCTGACCCCTCCCTCTGTCCCCTCTCTGTCCCCCCCTCTGTCCCCCCACTCTGTCCCCCCCCCTGTTCCCCCTCTCTCTGTCCCCCCTCCATCTGTCCCCCTCTCTAAATCCCCTCTCTCTGACCCACTCTCTCTGCCCCCTCTCTCTCCCCCTCTCTCTGTCGCCCCTCTCTCTCTGTCCCCCCTCTCGCTGTCCCCATCTCTCTCTGTTCCCCCTCTCTCTGTCCCCCCCTGTCTGTCCCCCCCCTCTCTGTCCCCCTCTCTCTGACACAATCTCTGTCACCTCTCTCTGTGTCCCCGTCTCTCTGTCCAACTGTCTCTGTTCCCTCTCTCTCTCTGTCCCCAACTCTCTGTCCCCACTCCCTCTGACCCCCTCTCTCTGTCCCCCTCTCTCTGCCCCTTCTCTCTGTCCCCTCTCTCTGTTCCCCCTCTCTCTGCCCACTCTCTCTGTCCCCCTCTCTCTGAACCCCTCTATCTCCGCCATTCTATGTGCCCTCTCTCTGTCCCCCTCTTTCTGTCCCCCTGTCTTTGTGGACCTTTCTCTCCCCCTCTCTCTCCCCCACTCTGTACCCCTCTCTCTGTCCCCTCTCTCTCTGTCCCCCTCTCTCTGTCCCCTCTCTCTCTGTCCCCTCTCTCTCTGACCCCCTCTCACTGACGCCCTCTATCTCCCCCGCTCTCTGTCCCCTCTCTCTGTCCCCCTCTCTCTGATCCCCTCTCTCTGTCACCCCTCCATCTGTCCCCTCCCTCTGTCCCCCTCTGTCCCACCCTCTGTCCCCCCCACTCTGCCACCCCCCTCTGTCCCCCTCTGTCCCACCCTCTGTTCCCCCTCTCTCTGACCCTCTCTCTCTGCCCCCTCTCTCCCCCCTCTCTGTCCCCCCTCTCTCTCTGTCCCCCCTCTCTCTGCCCCCTTTGTTTGTCTCCGTCTCTCTATCCCCCCTTCTCTCTGTCCCCCTCTCTCTGCCCCTTCTCTCTGTCACCCTCTCTCTGTCCACCCCTCCCTCTGTTCCCCCCGTCCCCCCCTCTGACCCCGTCTCTCTGTACCCGTCTCTCTGTACCCCTCTCTCTCCCCCGCTCTCTGTCCCCCCTCTGTGTCACCCTCTCTCTTCCCCCTCTCTGTCATCGTCTCTCTGTCCCCCCTCCCTCTGTACGCTCTCTCTGCTCCTCCTCTCTCTGTTCCCCCTCTCTCTGTCCCCCCTCTCTCTGTCCCCCCTTCCTATGTCCCTCTCTCTCTGTCCCCCTCTCTCTCTCGCCCCACTCTCTGACACCCCTCTCTCTTTCCCCCATCCTTCTCTCTCCCCCTCTCTCTATCCCCCTCTCTCTGTCCCCCTCTCTCTGTGCCCACTCTCTAACCCTCTCTGTCATCCTTTCTCTGTCCCCCCCCTCAGTACCCCTCTCTCTGCCCCCTCTCTCTGTCCCCTCTCTATCTGTCCTCCTCTCTCTCTGTTCCCCCTCCCTGTCGCCACTTTCTGCCCCCTCTCTCTCTGCCCCCACTCTCTCTGCCCCCTCTCTCTGTCGCCCTCTCTCTCTGTCCACTCTCTCTGTCCCCTCTTTATCTGTCCCCCTCTCTCTCTGTTCCCCCTCTCTGTCCCCTCTCTCTCTGCCCCCTTCTCTCTCTGTTCCCCTCTCTCCGCCAATCTCTCTCTGTCCACTCTCTCTCTCTCTGTCCCCCTCTCGCTGTACCTCTCCCTCTCTGTCCCCCTCTCTCTGCCCCCTCCCTGTGTCGCCCTCTCTCGGTCCACCTCTCTCTCTCTGTCCCACTCTCTCTCTGCCCTCCACTCTCTGTCCTACTCTCTCTGTCCCCCTCTCTCTGCCCCCACTCTCTCTGCCCCCCTCTCTCTGTCGCCCTCTCTCTCTGTCCACTCTCTCTGTCCCCTCTCTATCTGTCCTCCTCTCTCTCTGTCCCCCCTCTCTGTCCCCTCTCTCTCTGTCCCCTTCTCTCTCTGTTCCCCTCTCTCTGCCAATCTCTCTCTGTCCCCTCTCTCTGTCTCCTCTCTATCTGTCCCCCTCTCTCTCTGTGCCCCTCTCTGTCCCCTCTCTCTGTCCTCCCTCTCTCTCTCCCTCTCTCTCTCGGTCCACCTCTCTCTCTGTACCCCTCTCTCTCTGCCCTCCTCTGTCTGTCCACTCTCTCTGTCCCCTCTCTATCTGTCCCCCTCTCTCTCTGTCCCCCCTCTCTGTCCCCTCTCTCTCTGTCCCCTTCTCTCTCTGTTCCCCTCTCTCTGCCAATCTCTCTCTGTCCCCTCTCTCTGTCTCCTCTCTATCTGTCCCCCTCTCTCTCTGTGCCCCTCTCTGTCCCCTCTCTCTGTCCTCCCTCTCTCTCCCTCTGTCTCTCGGTCCACCTCTCTCTCTGTACCCCTCTCTCTCTGCCCTCCTCTCTCTGTCCCCCTCTCTCTCTGTCCCCTCTCTCTGTCCCCTCTCTATCTGTCTCCCTCTCTCCCTGTCCCCCTCTTTCTGCCACTCTCTCTCTCTGCCCACCTCTCTCTCTCTGTCCCCCTCTCTCTCTGTCCCCCTCTCTCTCTCGCCCCACTCTCTGACACCCCTCTCTCTTTCCCCCATCCTTCTCTCTCCCCCTCTCTCTATCCCCCTCTCTCTGTCCCCCTCTCTCTGTGCCCACTCTCTAACCCTCTCTGTCATCCTTTCTCTGTCCCCCCCCTCAGTACCCCTCTCTCTGCCCCCTCTCTCTGTCCCCTCTCTATCTGTCCTCCTCTCTCTCTGTTCCCCCTCCCTGTCGCCACTTTCTGCCCCCTCTCTCTCTGCCCCCACTCTCTCTGCCCCCTCTCTCTGTCGCCCTCTCTCTGTCCACTCTCTCTGTCCCCTCTTTATCTGTCCCCCTCTCTCTCTGTTCCCCCTCTCTGTCCCCTCTCTCTCTGCCCCCTTCTCTCTCTGTTCCCCTCTCTCCGCCAATCTCTCTCTGTCCACTCTCTCTCTCTCTGTCCCCCTCTCGCTGTACCTCTCCCTCTCTGTCCCCCTCTCTCTGCCCCCTCCCTGTGTCGCCCTCTCTCGGTCCACCTCTCTCTCTCTGTCCCACTCTCTCTCTGCCCTCCACTCTCTGTCCTACTCTCTCTGTCCCCCTCTCTCTGCCCCCACTCTCTCTGCCCCCCTCTCTCTGTCGCCCTCTCTCTCTGTCCACTCTCTCTGTCCCCTCTCTATCTGTCCTCCTCTCTCTCTGTCCCCCCTCTCTGTCCCCTCTCTCTCTGTCCCCTTCTCTCTCTGTTCCCCTCTCTCTGCCAATCTCTCTCTGTCCCCTCTCTCTGTCTCCTCTCTATCTGTCCCCCTCTCTCTCTGTGCCCCTCTCTGTCCCCTCTCTCTGTCCTCCCTCTCTCTCTCCCTCTCTCTCTCGGTCCACCTCTCTCTCTGTACCCCTCTCTCTCTGCCCTCCTCTGTCTGTCCACTCTCTCTGTCCCCTCTCTATCTGTCCCCCTCTCTCTCTGTCCCCCCTCTCTGTCCCCTCTCTCTCTGTCCCCTTCTCTCTCTGTTCCCCTCTCTCTGCCAATCTCTCTCTGTCCCCTCTCTCTGTCTCCTCTCTATCTGTCCCCCTCTCTCTCTGTGCCCCTCTCTGTCCCCTCTCTCTGTCCTCCCTCTCTCTCCCTCTCTCTCTCGGTCCACCTCTCTCTCTGTACCCCTCTCTCTCTGCCCTCCTCTCTCTGTCCCCCTCTCTCTCTGTCCCCTCTCTCTGTCCCCTCTCTATCTGTCTCCCTCTCTCCCTGTCCCCCTCTTTCTGCCACTCTCTCTCTCTGCCCACCTCTCTCTCTCTGTCCCCCTCTCTCTCTGCCCCCTCTCTCTGTCCCCTCTCTATCTGTCCCCCTCTCTCTCTGCCCCCCTCTTGTGCAGGATAGGGGACTCTGCGACCCCCATCAGGCACTCTGCTTCCCTTCCCAAGAACAAAGACACGGAGGAGTTCGTCCAAAACTATTTATTCAGTTCTGCAGAACCGGGTATTACCTCAATGGCTTCCCACGAGGCACACACACAGATTGTAATCCCCGCACGTTATATACATGTAGGAGTGGGCTCGGCCTTCTACTGTCTCAGCCAATGAGTGTTAAAGTTCCCCACTGTCCTCCTGATGGATGAGATTATTTGGTTATTCACCCAGCCAATCAGTGTTCGAGTTCCCCGCTTCTCCCTTATATGGATGATGACGTACAGCCGTGCTTGTGGGCGGTCCCTCAGCCACGAGGAAAGCTGTTTCCATTGTTCCATTCATGAAAATCTGGGGGAGTGTCTGCTCGTGCTTACTACTAGGTAGAGAAGACTAAAATGGTGGCTTTGTACTTACTATGTGCTTACTACAACAGTTAATGATTTAAAAATTACACCACCCTCTACAAATCCCCCGTGTCTTTTCTTACGGTTTGTAATTTTTAAACTGGGAGTTTCTTCTCCAGGGCATCCAATAGCTCCCGAGCTTGTTTATCAAGCTGCCCGTCTCTAATGCTACCCCCGCCCAAGAGGGATTCAGACTGTTCTATCTCGAGGTTCATCCTTTCAACCTGCCCATAGGGAACATCCCTCTTAGTAAGGGCGGTTTCGATCAGTCACTGAGTTAACCCCCTGGCGCAGGGAATGATACAACACCCGAGGGCAGTTAGTACCCCTGCCACCACTATACATGAGACGAGAAAGGAAACGACCACCCCCTTCCATTTACCGAACCAAGCTTCCAACCAACCCGTGAGGCCAGAATCAATGCCCGAGTTTTCAGCGAGTTCATCCGCCAATGTGGTGAGCCTATCCAGGGCGCGGGTGATGGACCCATCAGGGGCTGTGTTGTTGGGGATGAAAGTGCAGCACTGAGTGCCTATCATGACACAAAACCCCCCCTTCTCTGCCAACATCATGTCCAGGGCCAACCTATTTTCCCACGCCATTCTGCTAGTCCCTTCACTGCATCCCGAGTATAATTAATGAACCTCTGCTGATTGTAGTAAATATAATTAATCCAATCCACGTTCTTATTGATGGTAACCGACCAGAACAGTGACGACTCAAAACCCGCCGCTATCTGGTTCCTAGCCTTGTATTCATCAGGAACACCCCTGGGGACCCCTATGGCATCTAAATATGTTATCATCAAAAGAGCTCTCCAAAGCCCTTAGTTCTTCTACTGGAACGGGGTTGCTCTTGTTTTTCGAATGCCACGGTGAATGGGATGGCCAATTGAACGATTGCACAAGTGCCCGCCCATTTTTGGGGCAGGGTCAGTCGCAGAATCCTCCCACCACAGTACCACCAGAGGTCTGCCCTAGGCACATGAATGTGGGAGTAATTCCTGCCCCCGGTAGTTTCGTTGACCCGCCGAATTGATCCGCTGCACTTGTCAAATGTCCCCACATCATTGTCCCATTGCGGTCCCGTCCGAGAGACGCAGGCTTGGTGCGTACCCGTTACCCCTGTGAATGACGGAGGGCGGGGCGCCCCTTTAGACCTGACGGGAGGAAACTTCAAACTTAAAGGTCGACAAGTGGGGTCGTTCCAGGCCTCTCGGTCCTGGTACAGACTTACCATGCAGTCCAAGGCTTGTGGATGTTTCTCCCATCCCAGCGGGAATGGGACCACCTGAGGGTTAGGACGGGCACCCGTGCACGCGTAGCAATCACTCTTTTTCATGCTCCTTACCGTATATTTGACCCATTCCATCCAGGCATTCGCCTCCCCGTATCCCGTTTCGATTTCAAAGGTCCTTTCCAAGTCCATCACCTCAATTATCCTAACCTTTTCCTGCTCATCGGGGGTGGATGAGGCCCCAGACCCAGCTTCAATGACCGTGATGGTTGTGCAGCAGAGCTGCAACCCCTTCTGTCCTGCCTGGCCCCCAACCCTAATACCCAGGATCGTTCCATTAAGGCTCGTCCCGTTGTTCCCCAAGGTCTTTATGGTCAGATAGAGTGGATTGCACTGATTCTGCTCACAATTCCGCCCAGGGGTGATGGGATCACGGACAACTGACACCATAGCCTGGACCCCGGGGGCCGGAGGCCTATTGATGCCCTCTTTGCCATGCAACTGTAATACTAACGTCTGACCCTGGAATCCCCTTTCTCTCTCTAGGTTACGCTTAGTCTGATTCAGTTCACTTTTAGTCGCACAGGGCACCAACCCACATAGGTCTAAACTAAGTGTCTGTGTTGGCTTGTTGGCGGGAACGGAGATGGAGAGCCACCGACGGTCCTCTGCCTGTTTTTTTCCCAGAGGCCGAATTGGGTAACACGCACACTATGACCCAGCCGAAGGATAATGGCAAAGCAAGTTAACAATATGATTGACTGCATTTTGTTGCAACACTCGTGTCCGGCCGGAGGACACAGTCCTTTAAACTCGCCAAAGTCCAATTAGTCTGTTCTCAGGGTCTCTGTTCCTTAGATGCCTCTGTCAGAGAGGTTTGTTTGTCCTCCGTCGGTTGTGGCACCGGTCCCTTGTTCCGAGTATAATGTGTCCAGCCCTTTTCGGCCGTGCGGACAGCCGTTTCGGTTGTCAAAAGTACTAGGAAGGGACCGTCCCAAGTTGGTTCGAGGGTGCGTTGCTTCCAGCTTTTAATCAGGACCCACTGACCCGGCTTGATGGTGTGCACCGCAAACTCGAGGGGCGGCGTCTGTGCCAAAAGTCCCTGTTGGCGTAAACGAGATAGAGCAGACCCCAGAGCCACCACATATTTTTGCACAAACATGTCCCGAGACTCGAATAAGGGAGGTTCTCCCTTCGGCCCATGGAACGGGAGGCCAAACAGCATTTCGTAAGGGGAGACGCCCAAATCCCGTCTTGGCTGGGTGCGAATTTGCAACAGGGCGAGGGGTAGGCATTTGGTAACTGTCTTCAGGCCCTGCCTCCCTTCCCAAGAGATGGGGTATTGGTGCACTCTGACGTCGGGGCTCTGGGGCTTTAATTTTACCTCTACAGGTCGAATTGCGAGCCCCCCCCCCCCCCCCCCGGTTCCCTTTGGCGACCCAAACCCTAGGGTCTATCTCTGTCAATCGGGACTCACTAAGGTATGACATGGTAATGGCTAATTCTTCCTCTTCTCCCACTTCTATTCGTAGTCCGAAACGGACTATTAAATCCCGTCCCAACAACCCATAGGGAAGGTGCGGGAGGTGAAGGAGTTTCACTTAGAGCTCCCCCTCCTCCAGCCACAAGGGTTGTGGTTCAAATATTCTTGCACTGAAAACCCCACCCTTTACTCCTGAAATGTTTAATGTTTTAGCCTGGAAGCCAACCCCCCTAGGATGGAGGGGGATTGAGGACCTGCCGGCGCCTGTGTCAACTAAGAAAGTAACATCTTGTCTAAATGGGCCCACCCGTAAATTTACCAGGGGTTCTTGGTAGGCCCGTGTTCCGATCCTCCCCTGACTTCCCTAATCCATTTGTTCGCGCTCCTTTTCATACATCCCTTCTCGCTCCCTTTTAAAATCGGGACAATCCCTCTTGAAGTGTCCCAGTTTCCCGCAATGGTAACATCCGGCCGCCTGAGGCCGTTCGATTCCATAAGATCCTCCTCTTCCACTTCTGCCCCGTCTCGCTCCTCTCCCTCTCCAACTTTCCCTCGACCTTCCTCTTTCCATCCCATAACCTTCTTCCCCCATTCCGGTGGATTTACAAGCTTCCCGTACGGCTGCCACCATCATTTTTGTCTTCTGTTTCTCCCTTATTACATCCCTCTGAACATACACCTTCTGTGCTTCCCGTAATAATTCTGCAACATCTTTTCAGCCCAATCCGCCACTTTCTGTAATTTCTTCTGAATGTCAGGCCATGACTTAGTCACAAAGTGCACCTGAAGCATGCCCTTGCCTATTTCCCCATTGGGGTCTAAACCTGAATACTTTCGCATGGACTCCCGCAAACGGTCTAAAAACTCACTCGGGGATTCATCCTTTTTCTGTCCAACTTCGAATGCTTTCGCTAAATTCCGCTGTTTAGGCACGCAGGTTTTGATTCCCCTGATTATAAGGTTTCTGAGGTCTGTCATATTAGCCCATCCCCCCTCGTCATTATGATCCCACCGGGGGTCCTCTAAGGGGTACTTCTGCTCTCCACGCTGAGGGGCGTCCTGATGCTCCCTATCCCAAATGGCCATTGCACTATTCCGGATCATGACAATTTCATCGTAATTAAATAGTATTCTCATCATGGCCTGCAATTCGGCCCATGTGTATATACTGGGCCCCAGAAATTGATCTAATTGTGTTCCCACACTGACAGGGTCGTCCAGTAGACGGGGTAGTTCATTTCGGAGTCGTCGGATATCCCCAGAATTTAAAGGTTGTACTACGAATCCGGTCCGTTCGTTCCCAAACGGCACCTCTCGTAAAGGGTTCATCTGTTCAACATTGTTAACCCTCTCAGCACCCAATCTCTCTTCTTGATCTCTCCGCATCTCAATTCGGGCTGATCTCCTAATGCCTGGGGTGGGCTCTTCTTCCCTTCCTGTGTCCCCCCCCCCCAGCAGGCTCTCCCTCACTGAGCATGACCTGCCGGGAACCGGGATTATCCGACGCAGGAGGGAGGTCCGCGCTGGACGCCTGGCCGTGCGCGGGTCGTACATACGGGGGCGGGGCAGAAGGGGGCAAACCGTCGGTGAGGACGTCCCAAGACTTCTGGGGCTTTCTCGGGTCTGTTTGGGGAATCAGAGGATAGAGACTCGTGGGGTCCCCGCAGTCACTCGCCAACCAGGCGGCGGCGTATTTGCTCTCTTCTGGGTCAGTTGTTTTCTGTTAACATATATATTTAGGAGTTGACACACCCAGTCTTCATCAGACCCAAACTCGGGCCAAACTACCGAGGGGGCGCGGATAGGTTCTTTGGTCCATATAAAACAACAATATTTTATCATGGTCTCTTTCTTTAAGTCCTTTGTTCTACTGCTTTCCGTCCATAAACTCAATTTCCGACCTAGTGGACTATCGGGGAGTATTTCTTTTCCATTTACAGTCCTCCCTGACTTGTCCTTAGTGGACCGAAAAGTCTGATTTCCCATGGTCTATCTTCGGTCCTGGTCTTAAACGCCTAAAGCGTTTTCACAGATGACCGTCAAAACCACAATTTCCCATGGTCTATCTTCGGTCCTGGTCTTAAACGCCTAAAGCGTTTTCACAGATGACCGTCAAAACCACAATTTCCCATGGTCTATCTTCGGTCCTGGTCTTAAACGCTTAAAGCGTTTTCACAGATGACCGTCAAAACCACGTGGCCAACAAGGAAGAACAAAAGAAACTCTCTTACCTTGATCCGTGCACGGAGTTGTCTGGCCTTTTTAAATGTGTGTACCCCCGCGTATAGTCACTAACCGGTCGTCCCAACACTCGTCCGTGTGTTCCTTTTCCAGGATTCAAAATTATTTTAATGAGCCGGGTCAGCGGCTGACGGACCAAGCCGATCCAGTGAGCAGTATAAATATATACCAAACGCGTCTTTTTGTATCAGACTTGATCCACGAGCCGAAGAGAGCCCCGGCAATAATTATTGCATCCCGGACGAGCCCCCAATTGTGCAAGATAGGGGACTCTGCGACCCCCATCAGGCACTCTGCTTCCCTTCCCAAGAACAAAGACACGGAGGAGTTCGTCCAAAACTATTTATTCAATTCTGCAGAACCGGATGTTACCTCAATGGCTTCCCACGAGGCACACACACAGATTGTAATCCCCGCACGTTATATACATGTAGGAGTGGGCGGGGCCTTCTACTGTCTCAGCCAATGAGTGTTAAAGTTCCCCACTGTCCTCCTGATGGATGAGATTATTTGGTTATTCACCCAGCCAATCAGTGTTCGAGTTCCCCGCTTCTCCCTTATATGGATGATGACGTACAGCCGTGCTTGTGGGCGGTCCCTCAGCCACGAGGAAAGCTGTTTCCATTGTTCCATTCATGAAAATCTGGGGGAGTGTCTGCTCGTGCTTACTACAAGGTAGAGAAGACTAAAATGGTGGCTTTGTACTTACTATGTGCTTACTACAACAGTTAATGATTTAAAAATTACACCACCCCCTACATCTCTGTCCCCCTCTCTCTGTCCCACTCTCTCTCTGTCCCCCGTCTCTGTCCCCCTCTCTCAGTGTCCCCCGTATCTGTCCCTTTCTCTCTGTCCCTCTCTCTCTGCCCCCTCTCTCTCCCACTCTGTACCCCTCTCTCTGTCCCCCTCTCTCTCTGCCCCCTCTCTCTCCTCCGGTCTCTGTCCCCCTCTCTCTGTTGCCCTCTCTCTGCCCACTCTCTGTCCCTCTCTCTCTGCCCCCTCTCTCTCTCCCACTCTGTCCCCCTCTCTCTGTCCCCCTCTCTCTGTCCCCCTCTCTCTGTCCCCCTCTCTCTGTCCCACTCCCTCTGCCCCCCTCTTTCCCCCCTCTCTCTGTCCCTCCTCTCTCTGTCCCCCTCTCTCTGTGTCCCTCTCTCTGTGTCCCTCTCTCTGTCCCCCTCTCTCTGTCCCCCTCTCTATCTGCCCCCCTCTTTCCCCCTCTCTCTGTCCCTCCTCTCTCTGTCCCCCTCTCTCTGTGTCCCTCTCTCTGCCCCCCTCTCACTCTGTCCCCCTCTCTCTGTCCCTCCTCTCACTCCACCCCCTCTGTCGCCCTCTCTCTGCCCCTACTCTGTCACCACCTCTCTGTCCCCTATCCCTCTGTTCCCTCTTGCCCTGTACCCCTCTCTCTGCCCCCTCCCACTCTGGTCCTCCCCCATCCCCCTTCTGTCCTCTCTCTCACTGTCCCCTCTCTCTGTCCCCCTCTCTCTCTATCCCTCTCTCTCTCTGACCCCCTCTCTCTGCCCCCTCGCTCTGTTCCCCGCTCTCTGTTCCCCCATCTCTATCGCCCTCTCTCTACCCCCTCTCTGTCACCGTCTCTCTGTCCCCGCTCTCTGTCCTCGTCTCTCTGCCCCCTCTCAGTCACCATCTCTCTGTTCGCCCCCCGTCCACCACTCTCTGTCGCCCGCTCTCTGCCCCCTTTCTGTCACAGTTTCTCTGTCCCCTCTCTCTCTATCCCCCTCGTCCCCCCCTCTCTCTGTCCCCCCCTCACTGTCCCCTCTCTTTGGTGGCCTCTCTCTGCCTCCGCTCTGTCACCGTCTCTCTGCCCCTTCTCTCTCTGTCCCTCTCTCTCTCTGTCCCCTCTCTCTCTCTGTCCCACTCTTTCTGCCCCCCCTCTCTCCCCCCTCTGCCCCCCACTCTGTCCCCCTCTCTCTCTGTCCCCCGCTCACTGTCCCCCTCTCTCTGTCCCCGTCTTTCTGTCCCCATCTCTCTGTCCCCCTCTCTCTGTCCCTCCTCTCTCTGTTCCCCCTCTCTCTGCCCCCTGTCTCCCACACTCTCTCCCCCATTCTCTCCCCCTCTCTGTCCTCCCCTCTCTGTCCCCCTCTCTATGTTGCTCTCTCTCTGTCCCTCCTCTCTCTGTCCCCCTCTCTCTGTTGTCCTCTCTCTGTTCCCCTCTCTCTGTTCCCCTCTCTCTGTCCCCCCTCTCTGTCCCCCTCTCTATGTTCCCCTCTCTCTGCACCCCACTCTCTGTCCCCCTCTCTATGTTGCCCTCTCTCTGTCCCACTCTCTCTCTGACCCCCTCTCACTGATGCCCTCTACCTCCCCGCTCTCTGTCCCCCTCTTTCTATGTCACCCCTCTCTGTCCCCCCTCTCTCTGCCCCCTCTCTCTGTCCCCCTCTCTCTGTCCCCCTCTCTCTCTGACCCACTCTCTCTGTCCCCCGTCTCTGTCCCCCACTCTCTCTGTCCCCCTCATTCTGTCCCCCTCTCTCTCTGTCCCCCGTCTCTGTCCCCCTCTCTCTCTGTCCCTCTCTCTCTGTCCCCCTTCTCTCTCCCACTCTGTCCCCCTCTCTCTGTCCCCCTCTCTCTGGCCCCTCTCTCTCCCCCGGTCTCTGTCCCCCTCTCTCTGTTGCCCTCTCTCTGCCCACTCTCTGTCCCTCTCTCTCTGCCCCCCTTCTCTCTCCCACTCTGTCCCCTCTCTCTGTCCCCCTCTCTCTGTCCCCCTCTCTCTGTCCCCCTCTCCCTCTGCCCCCCTCTTTCCCCCCTCTCTCTGTCCCCCTCTCTCTGTCCCCCTCTCTCTGCCCCCTCTTTCCCCCCTCTCTCTGTCCCCCTCTCTCTGTCCCCCTCCCGTCTGCCCCCCTCTCTCTCTGTCCCCCTCTCTCTGTCCCTCCTCTCACTACACCCCCTCTGTCGCCGGCTCTCTGCCCCTACTCTGTCCGGGAGAAAGTGAGGTCTGCAGATGCTGGAGATCAAAGTTGAAACTTTATTGCTGGAACAGCACAGCAGGTCAGGCAGCATCCAGGGAACAGGAGATTCGACGTTTCGGGCACAGGCCCTTCATCAGGAATGAGCAGAGAGTGTTCAGCAGGAGAAGATAAAAGGTAGGGAGGAGGGACTTGGAGGAGGGGCGTTGGAAATGTGATAGGTGGAAAGAGGTCAAGGTGAGGGTGATAGGTCGGAGTAGGATGGAGGCGGAGAGGTCAAGAAGAAGACTGCAGGTCAGGAAGGCGGTGCCGGGCTGGAGGGATCCGGCTGAGACAAGGTGGGGGGAGGGGGGATGAAGAAACTGGTGAAGTCCAAGTTCATCCCCTGCAGTTGGAGGGTTCCCAGTCGGAAGATAAGACGCTCCTCCTCCGACCGTCGCGTTGTTGTGGTTTGGCGGTGTTGTACGTATTTTGAACTGGTCCTCCTGGGAGCAGATGCGGCGGAGACGAAGGAATTGGGAGAATGGGATGGCGTTTTTACAGGGGGCAGGATGGGAGGAGGTGTAGTCCAGATGGACTCCTTCTTCAAGGACCGCACAGATGGCCTCCTTCTTCAAGGACCGCAATTTCCCCCCCGACGTGGTCGACGGTGCCCTCCACCGCACCTCCTCCACTTCCCGCTCCTCCGCCCTTGAGCCCCGCCCCTCCAACCGCCACCAGGACAGAACCCCACTGGTCCTCACCTACCACCCCACCAATCTCCATGTACAGCGCATCATCCGCCGTCACTTCCGTCACCTCCAAACAGACCCCAGCACCAAGGATATATTTCCCTCCCTTCCCCTATCAGCTTTCCATAGAGACCACTCCCTCCGCGACTCCCTTGTCAGATCCACACCCCCCACCGACCCAACCTCCACTCCCGGCACCTTCCCTTGCAACCGCAGGAGGTGCAACACTTGCGCCCACACCTCCCCCCTCACTTCTCTCCAAGGCCCCAAAGGAAACTTCCATATCCGCCACAGATTCACCTGCACCTCCACCCACATCATCTACTGCATCCGCTGCAGCCGGTGTGGCCTCCTCTATATTGGGGAGACAGGCCGCCTACTTGCGGAGCGATTCAGAGAGCACCTCTGGGCCACCCGGACGAACCAACCCAACCAACCTGTAGCACAGCATTTCAACTCCCTCTCCCACTCCACCGAGGATATGCAGGTCATTGGACTCATCCACCGCCAAACAACAACAACCCGACGGTCGGAGGAGGAGCGTCTTATCTTCTGACTGGGAACCCTCCAACCGCAGGGGATGAACTTGGACTTCACCAGTTTCTTCATCCCCCCTCCCCCCACCTTGTCTCAGCCGGATCCCTCCAGCTCGGCACCGCCTTCCTGACCTGCAGTCTTCTTCTTGACCTCTCCGCCTCCATCCTACTCCGAACTATCACCCTCACCTTGACCTCTTTCCACCTATCACATTTCCAACGCCCCTCCTCCAAGTCCCTCCTCCCTACCTTTTATCTTCTCCTGCTGAACATTCTCTGCTCATTCCTGAAGAAGGGCCTGTGCCCGAAACGTCGAATCTCCTGTTCCCTGGATGCTGCCTGACCTGCTGTGCTGTTCCAACAATAAAGTTTCAACTTTGATCTCCAGCATCTGCAGACCTCACTTTCTCCCCTACTCTGTCCCCCTCTCTCTGTCCCCCTCTCTCTCTGCCCCCCTTTTTCCCCCTCTCTGTCCCCCTCTCTCTGTCCCCCTCTCTCTGTCCCCCTCTCTCTGTTCTCCCTCTCTCTGTCCCCCTCTCTCTCTGTCCCCCTCTCTCTGTCCCTCCTCTCTCTGCCCCTACTCGGTCACCATCTCTCTGTCCCCTCTCCCTGTGTTCCCTCTCGCTCTGTACCCCTCTCTCTGCCCCCCCCCCCATCACTCTGGTCCCCCCCATCCCCCTTCTGTCCTCTCTCTCACTGTCCCCTCTCTCTCTGTCCCCCTCTCTCTCTTTCCCTCTCTCTCTCTGACCCCCTCTCTCTGCCCCCTCGCTCTGTTCCCCGCTCTCTGTTCCCCCATCCTATCTCCCTCTCTCTACCCCCCTCTGTCACCGTCTCTCTTTCCCCTCTCTCTGTTCGCGTCTCTTTGCCCTCTCTCAGTCACCATCTCTCTGTTCGCCCCCCCGTCCACCCCTCTCTGTCGCCCGCTCTCTGCCCCCCTCTCTGTCACAATTTCTTTGTCCCCTCTCTCTCTGTCCCCCTCGTCCCCCGCTCTCTCTGTCCCCCCCTCACTGTCCCCTCTCTTTTTTGGCATCTCTCTGCCCCCACTCTGTCACCGTCTCTCTGCCCCTTCACTCTCTGCCCCCTTCTCTCTCTGTCCCCTCTCTCTCTCTCTGTCCCCCTCTTTCTGCACCCTCTGTATCTCCCCCTTTCTCTGTTCCCTCTCTGGTACCCCCCTCTGCCCCCCCTCTCTGTCCCCCTCTCTCTCTGTACCCCCTCTCTCTCTGACCCCCTCTCTCTGACCCCCTCTCTCTCTGTCCCACTCTCTCTCTATCCCCCTCTCTCTCCGTCCCCCTCTCTCTCTGTCCCCATTCTATCTGTACCCCCTCTCTCTCTGTCCCCCTCTCTCTCTGTCCCCCTCTCTCTCTGTCCCCCTCTCTCTCTGTACCCCTCTCTCTCTGACCCCCTCTCTCTCTGCCCCCTCGCTCTGTTCCCCGCTCTCCGTCCCCCCAAATCTATCACCCTCTCTCTGCCCCCTCTCAGTCACCATCTCGCTGTTCCCCCCACGTCCACCCCTCTCTGTCGCCCGCTCTCTGTCCCCCCCTCTCTGTCCCCCTCACTCCGTCGCCCTCTCTGTCACCGTCTCTCTGTCCTCCCTCGGTCTGTCCCCCTCCCTCTGTCCCCCTCTCTCTGTACTCCCTCGGTCTGTCCCCCTCCCTCTGTCCCCCTCTCTCTGTCCCCCTCTCTCTGTCCCCCTCTCTCTGTCCACCTCTCTCTGTCCCGCTCTCTCTGCCCCCCCTCTCTGTCTCCCTCTCTCTGCCCCCTCCCAGTCACCATCTCTCTGTCCCCCCTCCCTCTGTCCACCTCTCTCTGTCCCGCTCTCTCTGTCCACCTCTCTCTGTCCCCCCTCTGTCTCCCTCTCTCTGCCCCCTCCCAGTCACCATCTCTCTGTTCCCCCTCCCTCTGTCCCCCCTCTCTCTGTACCCCCTTCTCTTTCCCCCCTCTCTCTGTAGCCCCTCTCTCTGTCCCCCCCCTCTCTGTTTCCCACTCTCTCTGTTCCCCCTCTCTCTGTCGCCATATCTGTCACCGTCTCTCTGTACCTCTCTCTCTGTCCACCCCTCTCTCTGTCCCCATCTCTCTCTCTGTCCCCCCTCTCTCTGTCCCCATCTCTCTCTCTGTCCCCCACTCTGTCCCCCCCTCTCTGTCCCCCATCTCTGTCCCCCTCTCTCTGACCCCCTTCTCTGTCCCCGTTCACTCTGTCCCCCTCTCTCTGTGCCCCCTCCCACTGTCCCCCTCATTCTGTCCCCCTCTCTCTGTCGCCTTCTTTCTGACCCCCCTCTCTCTGTGCCCCCCTCTGTGTCCCCCTCTCTCTTCCCCCTCCTAGTCACCATCTCTCTGTCCCCCTGCCTCTGTCCCCCACCCTCTGTCCCCCTCTCTTTGTCCCCCCTCCCTCTGTCCCCCTCCCTCTGTCCCCCTCTCTCTGCACCCCCCCTCTCTCTGTCCCCCCTCTTTCTGTCCCCCTCTCTCTGTCCCCTCTCCCTCTGTCCCCCTCCCTCTGTCCACCCCTATCTTTGTCCCCATCTCTCTCTGTCCCCCCCTCTCTATCAAACCCTCTCTGTACCCCCTCTCTGTCCCCCTCTCTCTGTCCCACCCTGTCTGTCACCGCTCACTCTGTCCCCCTCTCTCTGTCCCCGCTCCTTCTGTCCCCCTCCTTCTGTCTCCCTCTCTCTGTCACCTTCTTTCTGACCCCTCTCTCTCTGTCTCCCTCTCTCTCTGTCCCCCACTCTCTGTCCCCCTCTCTGTCCCCCCCTCTCTGTAACCCCTCTCTCTGTCCCCCCTCTCTGTCCCCCTCTCTCTGTCCCCTCTCCCTCTGTCCCCCTCCCTCTGTCCATCCCTCTCTGTCTCCCTCTCTCTGTCGCCCTCTCTGTCACCGCCTCTCTGTCCTCCCTCGGTCTGTCCCCCTCCCTCTGTCCCCCTCTCTCTGTCCCCCTCTCTCTCGGCCCCCCTCTCTGTCTCCCTCTCTCTGCCCCCTCCCAGTCACCATCTTTCTGTCCCCCCCGTCCCCCCTCTCTGTCCCCCTCCCTCTGTTCCCCTCTCTCTGTCCCCCTCTCTCTGTCCCCCCTCTCTGTGCCCCCCTCTCTGTCCTCCCCTCTCTCTGTCCCCCCTCTCTCTGTCCCCCTCTCTCTGTCCCCCTCTCTCTGTCGACATATCTGTCACCATCTCTCTGTACCTCTCTCTCTGTCCACCCCTCTCTCTGTCCACATCTCTCTCTGTCCCCACCTCTCTATCAACCCCTCTCTGTCCCCCCTCTCTGTCCACCCTGTCTGTCCCCGCTCACTCTGTCCCCCTCTCTCTGTGCCCCCCTCTCTGTTCCCACACTCTCTGTCCCCCTCTCTCTGTCCCCCTCTCTCTGTCACCATATCTGTCACCGTCTCTCTGTACCTCTCTCTCTGTCCACCCCTCTCTCTGTCCCCATCTCTCTCTCTGTCCCCCCCTCTCTATCAAACCCTCTCTGTACCCCCTCTCTGTCCCCCTCTCTCTATCCCACCCTGTCTGTCACCGCTCACTCTGGTCCACTCTCTCTGTCCCCGCTTCTTCTGTCCCCCTCTCTCTGTCACCTTCTTTCTGACCCCTCTCTCTCTGTCCCCCTTTCTCTGTCCCCCTCTCTGTCCCCCTTCTCTCTGTAGCCCCTCTCTCTGTCCCCCCTCTCTGTCTCCCTCTCTCTGCCCCCTCCCAGTTACCATCTCTCTGTCCCCCCTCACTCTGTCCCCCTCACTCTGTCCCCCTCCCTCTGTCCCCCTCCCTCTGTCCCCCTCTCTCTGTGCCCCCTCTCTCTGTAGCCCCTCTCTCTGTCCCCCTCACTCTGTCCCCCCTCCCTCTGTCCCCCTCCCTCTGTCCCCCTCCCTCTGTTCCCCTCTCTCTGTCCCCCCTCCCTCTGTACCCCTCTCTCTGTCCCCGTCCCTCTGTCCCCATCTCTCTGTCCCCTTCTCTCTGTCCCCCTCTCTCTCTGACCCCTTCTCTCTCAGCCCCCTTGCTCTGTTCCCCGCTCTCTGTCCCCCCAAATCTATCGCCCTCTCTCTGCCCCCTCTCTGTCACTGTCTCTCTGTCCCCCCTCTCTCTGTCCCTCCTCACTCTGTCCCCCTCTCTCTGTCCCCTCTCTCTCTGTCCCCCTCTCTCTGTCCCCCTCACTCTGTCCCCCCTCCCTCTGTCCCCCTCCCTCTGTCCCCCTCCCTCTGTTCCCCTCTCTCTGTCCCACCTCTCTCTCTGTCCCCCCTCCCTCTGTACCCCTCTCTCTGTCCCCCCTCACTCTGTCCCCCTCACTCTGTCCCCCTCTCTCTGTCCCCCTCTCTCTGTCCCCCTCTCTCTCTGTCCCCTCTCTCTCTGTCCCCCTCTCTCTGTCCCCCCTCTCTGTCTTCCCTCTCTGTCCCCCTCTCTCTGTACCCCTCCCTCTGTCCCCATCCCTCTGCCCCCCTCTCTCTGTCCCCCCTCACTCTGTCCCCCTCTCTCTGTCCCCCTCTCTCTGTCCCCCTCTCCCTGTCCCCCTCTCTCTCTGTCCCCTCTCCCTCTGTCCCCCTCTCTCTGTCCCCCTCTCTCTGTCGCCCTCTCTGTCACCATCTCTCTGTCCTCCCTTGGTCTGTCCCCCTCTCTCTGTCCCCTTTTCTCTGTCCCCATCTCTCTGTTCCCCGTCTCTGTCTCCCTCTCTCTGCCCACTCGCACTGTTCCCCTCACTATGTCCCCCTCTCTCTGTCCCCCGCTCTATGTTCCCTCCCTCTGTCCACCTCCCTCTGTCCCCCCTCCCTCTGTCCCCCTTCTCTCTGTCCACCTCTCTCTGTCCCCCCTCTCTGTCCCCCCCTCTCTCTGTTCCCCCTCTCTCTGTTCCCCTCTCTCTGTCCCCCTCTCTCTGTCGTCATATCTGTCACCGTCTGTCTGTGCCTCTCTCTCTGTCCACCCCTCTCTCTGCCCACTCTCTCTCTGTCCCCCTCTCTCTGTCCCCCCCTCTCTGTTGCACCTCTCTGTCCCCGTCTCTGTCCCCCTCTCTCTGTCCCCCCTCTCTGTCCCCGCTCACTCTGTCCCCCTCCCTCTGTCCCCCTCCCACTGTCCCCCTCATTCTGTCCCCCTCTGTCTGTCGCCTTCTTTCTGACCCCCTCTCTCTCTGTGCCCCCCTCTGTGCCACCCTCTCTCTGCCCCCTCCTAGTCACCATCTCTCTGTCCCCCTCCCTCTGTCCCCCTCTCTCTGTCCCCCACTCTCTGTCCCCCTCTCTCTGTCCCCCACTCTCTGTCCCCCTCTCTCTGTCCCCCTCTCTCTGTCCCCCCTCACTCTGTCCCCCTCTCTCTGTCCACCTCTCTCTGTCCACCTCCCTCTGTCCCCTCTCCCTCTGTCCCCCTCCCTCTGTCCACCCCTCTCTCTGTCCCCCTCTCTCTGTCCCGCTCTCTCTGTCCCCCTCTCTCTGTACCCCTCTCTCTGTCCCCCTCTCTCTGTCGACATATCTGTCACCATCTCTCTGTACCTCTCTCTCTGTCCACCCCTCTCTCTGTCCACATCTCTCTCTGTCCCCACCTCTCTATCAACCCCTCTCTGTCCCCCCTCTCTGTCCACCCTGTCTGTCCCCGCTCACTCTGTCCCCCTCTCTCTGTGCCCCCCTCTCTGTTCCCACACTCTCTGTCCCCCTCTCTCTGTCCCCCTCTCTCTGTCACCATATCTGTCACCGTCTCTCTGTACCTCTCTCTCTGTCCACCCCTCTCTCTGTCCCCATCTCTCTCTCTGTCCCCCCCTCTCTATCAAACCCTCTCTGTACCCCCTCTCTGTCCCCCTCTCTCTATCCCACCCTGTCTGTCACCGCTCACTCTGGTCCACTCTCTCTGTCCCCGCTTCTTCTGTCCCCCTCTCTCTGTCACCTTCTTTCTGACCCCTCTCTCTCTGTCCCCCTTTCTCTGTCCCCCTCTCTGTCCCCCTTCTCTCTGTAGCCCCTCTCTCTGTCCCCCCTCTCTGTCTCCCTCTCTCTGCCCCCTCCCAGTTACCATCTCTCTGTCCCCCCTCACTCTGACCCCCTCACTCTGTCCCCCTCCCTCTGTCCCCCTCCCTCTGTCCCCCTCTCTCTGTGCCCCCTCTCTCTGTAGCCCCTCTCTCTGTCCCCCTCACTCTGTCCCCCCTCCCTCTGTCCCCCTCCCTCTGTCCCCCTCCCTCTGTTCCCCTCTCTCTGTCCCCCCTCCCTCTGTACCCCTCTCTCTGTCCCCGTCCCTCTGTCCCCATCTCTCTGTCCCCTTCTCTCTGTCCCCCTCTCTCTCTGACCCCTTCTCTCTCAGCCCCCTTGCTCTGTTCCCCGCTCTCTGTCCCCCCAAATCTATCGCCCTCTCTCTGCCCCCTCTCTGTCACTGTCTCTCTGTCCCCCCTCTCTCTGTCCCTCCTCACTCTGTCCCCCTCTCTCTGTCCCCTCTCTCTCTGTCCCCCTCTCTCTGTCCCCCTCACTCTGTCCCCCCTCCCTCTGTCCCCCTCCCTCTGTCCCCCTCCCTCTGTTCCCCTCTCTCTGTCCCACCTCTCTCTCTATCCCCCCTCCCTCTGTCCCCCTCACTCTGTCCCCCTCTCTCTGTCCCCCTCTCTCTGTCCCCCTCTCTCTCTGTCCCCTCTCTCTCTGTCCCCCTCTCTCTGTCCCCCCTCTCTGTCTTCCCTCTCTGTCCCCCTCTCTCTGTACCCCTCCCTCTGTCCCCATCCCTCTGCCCCCCTCTCTCTGTCCCCCCTCACTCTGTCCCCCTCTCTCTGTCCCCCTCTCTCTGTCCCCCTCTCCCTGTCCCCCTCTCTCTCTGTCCCCTCTCCCTCTGTCCCCCTCTCTCTGTCCCCCTCTCTCTGTCGCCCTCTCTGTCACCATCTCTCTGTCCTCCCTTGGTCTGTCCCCCTCTCTCTGTCCCCTTTTCTCTGTCCCCATCTCTCTGTTCCCCGTCTCTGTCTCCCTCTCTCTGCCCACTCGCACTGTTCCCCTCACTATGTCCCCCTCTCTCTGTCCCCCGCTCTATGTTCCCTCCCTCTGTCCACCTCCCTCTGTCCCCCCTCCCTCTGTCCCCCTTCTCTCTGTCCACCTCTCTCTGTCCCCCCTCTCTGTCCCCCCCTCTCTCTGTTCCCCCTCTCTCTGTTCCCCTCTCTCTGTCCCCCTCTCTCTGTCGTCATATCTGTCACCGTCTGTCTGTTCCTCTCTCTCTGTCCACCCCTCTCTCTGCCCCCTCTCTCTCTGTCCCCCTCTCTCTGTCCCCCCCTCTCTGTTGCACCTCTCTGTCCCCGTCTCTGTCCCCCTCTCTCTGTCCCCCCTCTCTGTCCCCGCTCACTCTGTCCCCCTCCCTCTGTCCCCCTCCCACTGTCCCCCTCATTCTGTCCCCCTCTGTCTGTCGCCTTCTTTCTGACCCCCTCTCTCTCTGTGCCCCCCTCTGTGCCACCCTCTCTCTGCCCCCTCCTAGTCACCATCTCTCTGTCCCCCTCCCTCTGTCCCCCTCTCTCTGTCCCCCACTCTCTGTCCCCCTCTCTCTGTCCGCCTCTCTCTGTCTCCCTCTCTCTGTCCCCCTCTCTCTGTCCCCCCTCACTCTGTCCCCCTCTCTCTGTCCACCTCTCTCTGTCCACCTCCCTCTGTCCCCTCTCCCTCTGTCCCCCTCCCTCTGTCCACCCCTCTCTCTGTCCCCCTCTCTCTGTCCCGCTCTCTCTGTCCCCCTCTCTCTGTACCCCCCTCTCTGTTCCACCTCTCTTTCCCCCGTCTCTGTCCCCATCTCTCTGTCCCCCTCTCTCTGTCCCCCTCTCTCTGCTTTCCCCTCTGTCCCCGCTCACTCTGTCCCCCACTCTCTGTCCCCCTCCCACTGTCCGCCTCATTCTGTCCCCTCTCTCTGTCGCCTTATTTCTGACCCCCTCTCTCTCTGTGCCCCCCTCTGTGTCCCCCTCTCTCTGTCCCCTCCTAGTCACCATCTCTCTCTCCCCCCTCTCTGTCCCCCTCTCTCTGTCCACCCTGTCTGACCCCGCTCACTCTGTTCCCCTCTCTCTGTCCCCCCTCCCTCTGCCCCCCTCCTTCTGTCCCCCTTTCTCTGTCGCCTTCTTTCTGACCCCCTCTCTCTCTGTCCCCCTCTCTGTCCCCCCTCTCTCTGTAGCCCCTCTCTCTGTCCACCCTCTCTGTCTCCCTCTCTCTGCCCCTCCCAGTTACCATCTCTCTGTCCCCCTCCCTCTGTCCCCCTCCCTCTGCCCCCCTCCCTCTGTCCCCCTCCCTCTGTCCACCTCCCTCTGTCCCCCTCTCTCTTTCCCCCCTCTCTGTCTCCCTCTCTCTGCCCCCTCCCAGTCACCATCTCTCTGACCCACTCCCTCCGTCCCCCTCCCTCTGTCCCCCTCTCTCAGCCCCCTCTCTCTGTCCCCCCTCTCTCTGTCCCCCTCTCTCTGTCCCCCTCTCTCTGTCCCCCTCTCTGTCCCCCCTCTCACTGTCGCCCTCTTTCTGACCCCCTCTCTCTCTGTTCCCCCCTCTCTGTCCACCTCTCTCTGCCCCCTCCCAGTCACCATCTCTCTGTACCCCCTCCCTCTGTCCCCCTCCCTCTGTCCCCCTCCCTCTGTCCCCCCTCTCTGTCCCCCCTCTCTGTAACCCCTTTCTCTCTGTCCCACCCCTCTGTCCCCCACTCTCACTGTCCCCCCCTCTCTGTCCCCCTCTCTCTGTCCCCCTCTCTCTGAAGCCATATCTGTCACCATCTCTCTGTCCCTCTCTCTCTGTCCACCCGTCTCACTGTCCCCATCTCTCTCTGTCCCCCCTCTCTGTCCCCCTCTCTCTGCCCCCCCTCTCTGTCCCCCTCTCTCTGTCCCTTTCTTTCTGCCCCATCTCTCTCTGTCCCCGCTCACTCTGTCCCCTTCTTTCTGTCCCCCTCTCTCTGTCGCCGTCTTTCTGACCCCTCTCTCTCTGTCCCCCACTCTCTGTCGCCCCTCCCTCTGACCCCTCTATCTCCACCTCTCTCTGTCCTGCTCTCTCTGTCCCCCTCCACCTCCCCCTCCTTCCGTCCCCTCTATTTGACCCCATCTATCACCCACAGTATCTGTGCCCCTCTCTCTCTGTACCTTCTCTCTACCGCCTCTCTCTCTGTCCCCCCTCTCTATTTCCCCCTCTCTCTCTGTCCCCCTCTCTCTCTGTCACACTCTGTCTGTCCCCTCTCTCTGTCCCCTCTCTCTGTCCCCCTCTCTCTTTCCCCCTCTCTCTCTGTCCCCCTCTCTCTCTGTCCCCCTCTCTCTCTGTCACCCTCTCTCTGTCCCCTTCTCTCTCTGTCCCTCTCTCTCTGCCCCCTCTCTCTCCCCCACTCTCTGTCCCACGCTCTCTGTTGCCCTCTCTCTGCACACTCTCTGTCCCCCCACTCTCTGTCCCCCCACTCTCTTTCCCCCACTCTCTGTCCCCCTTCTCTCTGAACCCCTCTATCTCCCTCACTCTCTGTGGCCCTCTCTCTGTCACCCACTCTCTGCTCCCCTCTCCCTCCCCGCCTCTCTCTGTCCACCTCTCTGTCCCCCCCTCTCTGTTCCCCCTCTCTGTCCCCCTCTCTCTGTCCCCCTCTCTCTGTCCCTCTCTCTCTCTGTCCCTTTCTCTCTCTGTCCCCGTCTCTGTCCCCCATTTCTCTGTCCCCCTCTCTCTCCCACCTGCCTCTCTCTGTCCCTCCTTCTCTCTGTCCCCCTCTCTCTCTCTGTCGCTCTCTCTCTGTCCCCCCCTCTCTCTCTGTCCCCCTCTCTCTCTGTCCCCGTCTCTGTCCCCCATTTCTCTGTCCCTATCTCTCTCCCACCCAGCTCTCTCTGTCCCTCCTTCTCTCTGTCCCCCTTGCTCTCTGCCCCCTCTCTCTGTCCCCCTCTCTCTCTGTCCCCCTCTCTCTCTGTTTCCCCCTCTCTGTCGGTCTCCCTCTCTCTCTGTCCCCCCCCTCTCTCTGTCCCCTTCTCTCTGTCCCCCTCTCTCTCCCCCGGTCTCTGTCCACCTCTCTCTGTTGCCCTCTCTCTGCCCACTCTCTGTCCCCCTCTATTTGCCCCCCTCACTCTCTCCCACTCTGTACCCCCTCTCTGTCCCCCTCTCTCCGTCGCCCTCTCTGTCACCGTCTCTCTGTCCTCCCTCGGTCTGTCCCCCTCCCTCTGTCCCCCTCTCTCTGTACTCCCTCGGTCTGTCCCCCTCCCTCTGTCCCCCTCTCTTTGTCCCCCTCTCTTTGTCCCCCTCTCTCTGTCCCCCTCTCTCTGTCCACATCTCTCTGTCCCCCTCTCTCTGTCCCCCTCTCTGTCTCCCTCTCTCTGCCCCCTCCCAGTCACCATCTCTCTGTCCCCCCTCCCTCTGTCCCCCTCTCTCTGTCCCCCTCTCTCTGTCCGCCTCTCTCTGTCCCCCCTCTCTGTCTCCCTCTCTCTGCCCCCTCCCAGTCACCATCTCTCTGTTCCCCCTCCCTCTGTCCCCCCTCTCTCTGTCCCCCCCTCTCTGTCCCCCCTCTCTCTGTCCCCCCCTCTCTGTACCCCCTCTCTCTGTAGCCCCTCTCTCTGTTCCCCCTCTCTCTGTCGCCATATCTGTCACCGTCTCTATGTACCTCTCTCTCTGTCCACCCCCTCTCTGTCCCCATCTCTTTCTCTGTCCCCCCTCTCTCTGTCCCCATCTCTCTCTCTGTCCCACACTCTGTCACCCCCTCTCTGTCCCCCGTCTCTGTCCCCCTCTCTCTGACCCCCTTCTCTGTCCCCGTTCTCTCTGTCCCCCTCTCTCTGTGCCCCCTCCCACTGTCCCCTCATTCTGTCCCCCTCTCTCTGTCGCCTTCTTTCCGACCCCCCTCTCTGTGTGCCCCCCTCTGTGTCCCCCTCTCTCTTCCCCCTCCTAGTCACCATCTCTCTGTCCCCCTGCCTCTGTCCCCCACCCTCTGTCCCCCTCTCTTTGTCCCCCCTCCCTCTGTCCCCCTCCCTCTGTCCCCCTCCCTCTGTCCCCCTCTCTCTGTCCCCCCTCTCTCTGTCCCCCCTCTCCCTGTCCCCTCTCCCTCTGTCCCCCTCCCTCTGTCCATCCCTCTCTGTCTCCCTCTCTCTGTCGCCCTCTCTGTCACCGCCTCTCTGTCCTCCCTCGGTCTGTCCCCCTCCCTCTGTCCCCCTCTCTCTGTCCCCCTCTCTCTGTCCCCCCTCTCTGTCTCCCTCTCTCTGCCCCCTCCCAGTCACCATCTTTCTGACCCCCACTGCCCCCCCTCTCTGTCCCCCTCCCTCTGTTCCCCTCTCTCTGTCCCCCTCTCTCTGTCCCCCTCTCTCTGTCCCCCCTCTCTGTGCCCCCCTCTCTGTCCCCCCCTCTCTCTGTCCCCCCTCTCTCTGTCCCCCTCTCTCTGTCCCCCTCTCTCTGTCCCCCTCTCTCTGTCGACATATCTGTCACCATCTCTCTGTACCTCTCTCTCTGTCCACCCCTCTCTCTGTCCACATCTCTCTCTGTCCCCACCTCTCTATCAACCCCTCTCTGTCCCCCCTCTCTGTCCACCCTGTCTGTCCCCGCTCACTCTGTCCCCCTCTCTCTGTGCCCCTCTCTCTGTTCCCACACTCTCTGTCCCCCTCTCTCTGTCCCCCTCTCTCTGTCCACCCCTCTCTCTGTCCCCATCTCTCTCTGTCCCCCCCTCTCTATCAAACCCTCTCTGTACCCCCTCTCTGTCCCCGTCTCTCTGTCCCACCCTGTCTGTCACCGCTCACGCTGTCCCCCTCTCTCTGTCCCCGCTCCTTCTGTCCCCCTCCTTCTGTCTCCCTCTCTCTGTCACCTTCTTTCTGACCCCTCTCTCTCTGTCTCCCTCTCTCTCTGTCCCCCACTCTCTGTCCCCCTCTCTGTCCCCCCTCTCTCTGTAGCCCCTCTCTCTGTCCCCCCTCTCTATCCCCCTCTCTCTGTCCCCTCTCCCTCTGTCCCCCTCCCTCTGTCCATCCCTCTCTGTCTCCCTCTCTCTGTCGCCCTCTCTGCCACCGCCTCTCTGTCCTCCCTCGGTCTGTCCCCCTCCCTCTGTCCCCCTCTCTCTGTCCCCCTCTCTCTGTCCCCCCTCTCTGTCTCCCTCTCTCTGCCCCCTCCCAGTCACTAACTTTCTGTCCCCCCCTGTCCCCCCTCTCTGTCCCCCTCCCTCTGTTCCCCTCTCTCTGTCCCCCTCTCTCTGTCCCCCTCTCTCTGTCCCCCCTCTCTGTGCCCCCCTCACTGTCCCCCCCTCACTCTGTCCCCCCTCTCTCTGTCCCCCTCTCTCTGTCCCCCTCTCTCTGTCGACATATCTGTCACCATCTCTCTGTACCTCTCTCTCTGTCCACCCCTCTCTCTGTCCACATCTCTCTCTGTCCGCACCTCTCTATCAACCCCTCTCTGTCCCCCCTCTCTGTCCACCCTGTCTGTCCCCGTTCACTCTGTCCCCCTCTCTCTGTGCCCCCCTCTCTGTTCCCACACTCTCTGTCCCCCTCTCTCTGTCCCCCTCTCTCTGTCCCCCTCTCTCTGTCACCATATCTGTCACCGTCTCTCTGTACCTCTCTCTCTGTCCACCCCTCTCTCTGTCCCTATCTCTCTCTGTCCCCCCCTCTATCAAACCCTCTCTGTACCCCCTCTCTGTCCCCCTCTCTCTGTCCCACCCTGTCTGTCACCGCTCACTCTGTCCCCATCTCTCTGTCCCCACTCCTTCTGTCCCCCTCTCTCTGTCACCTTCTTTCTGACCACTCTCTCTCTGTCTCCCTCTCCCTCTCTCTCTGTCCCCCTCTCTCTGTCCCCCCTCTCTGTCGCCCTCTCTGTGCCCCCTCCCAGTTACCATCTCTCTGTCCCCCCTCACTCTGTCCCCCTCCCTCTGTCCCCCTCCCTCTGTCCCCCTCTCTCTGTGCCCCCTCTCTCTGTAGCCCCTCTCTCTGTCCCCCTCACTCTGTCCCCCCTCCCTCTGTCCCCCTCCCTCTGTCCCCCTCCCTCTGTCCCTCTCTCTCTCTGTCCCCCTCTCTCTCTGTACCCCTCTCTCTCTGACCCCTTGTCTCTCAGCCCCCTTGCTCTGTTCCCCGCTCTCTGTCTCCCCAAATCTATCGCCCTCTCTCTGCCCCCTCTCTGTCACTGTCTCTCTGTTCCCCCTCTCTCTGTCCCCCCTCACTCTGTCCCCCTCTCTCTGTCCCCTCTCTCTCTGTACCCCTCTCTCTGTCCCCCTCTCTGTCCCCCTCTCTCTGTAGCCCCTCTCTCTGTCCCCCCTCTCTGTCTCCCTCTCTCTGCCCCCTCCCAGTTACCATCTCTCTGTCCCCCCTCACTCTGTCCCCCTCAATCTGTCCCCCCTCCCTCTGTCCCCCCTCCCTCTGTCCCCCTCCCTCTGTCCCCCTCCCTCTGTCCCCCTCTCTCTGTCCCACCTCTCTCTGTCCCCCCTCCCTCTGTACCCCTCTCTCTATCCCCGTCCCTCTGTCCCCATCTCTCTGTCCCCTTCTCTCTGTCCCCCTCTCTCTCTGTACCCCTCTCTCTCTGACCCCTTCTCTCTCAGCCCCCTTGCTCTGTTCCCCGCTCTCTGTCCCCCCAAATCTATCGCCCTCTCTCTGCCCCCTCTCTGTCACTGTCTCTCTGTCCCCCCTCTCTCTGTCCCTCCTCACTCTGTCCCCCTCTCTCGGTCACCTCTCTCTCTGTCCCCTTCTCTCTGTCCCCCCTCTCTGTCTCCCCCTCTCTGTCCCCCCTCTCTGTAGCCCTCTCTCTGCCCCCTCTCAGTCACCATTTCTTTGTTCCCCACCGTCCACCCCTCTCTGTCCCCCTCTCTCTGTCGCCCTCTCTGTCCACCCCTCTCTGTCCCCCTCTCTCCGTCGCCCTCTCTGTCACCGTCTCTCTGTACTCCATCGGTCTGTCCCCCTCCCTCTGACCCCCTCTCTCTCTGTCTTCCCTCTCTGTCCCCCTCTCTCTGTCCCCCCTCCCTCTGTCCCCCTCCCTCTGCCCCCTCTCTCTGTCCCCCCTCACTCTGTCCCCCTCTCTCTGTCCCCCTCTATCTGTCCCCCTCTCTCTCTGTCCCCCTCTCTCTGTCCCCATCTCTCTGTCGCCCTCTCTGTCACCATCTCTCTGTCCTCCCTTGGTCTGTCCCCCTCTCTCTGTCCCCTTTTCTCTGTCCCCATCTCTCTGTCCCCCGTCTCTGTCTCCCTCTCTCTGCCCCCTCCCACTGTTCCCCTCTCTCTGTCCCCCTCTCTCTGTCCCCCTCCCTCTGTCCCCCTCCCTCTGTCCCCCCTCCCTCTGTCCCCCTTCTCTCTGTCCACCTCTCTCTGTCCCCCCTCTCTGTCCCCCCCTCTCTCTGTTCCCCCCCTCTCTGTTCCCCTCTCTCTGTCCCCCTCTCTCTGTCGCCATATCTGTCACCGTCTGTCTGTTCCTCTCACTCTGTCCACCCCTCTCTCTGCCCCCTCTCTCTCTGTCCCCCCCTCTCTGTTGCACCTCTCTGTCCCCCGTCTCTGTCCCCCTCTCTCTGTCCCCCCTCTCTGTCCCCGCTCACTCTGTCCCCCCTCCCTCTGTCCCCCTCTCTCTGTCCCTCTCTCTGTCCACCTCTCTCTGTCCCCTCTCCCTCTGTCCCCCTCCCTCTGTCCACCCCTCTCTGTCCCCCTCTCTCTGTCCCCCCCTCTCTGTTGCACCTCTCTGTCCCCCGTCTCTGTCCCCCTCTCTCTGTCCCCCCTCTCTGTCCCCGCTCTCTCTGTCCCCCTCCCTCTGTCCCCTCCCACTGTCCCCCTCATTCTGTCCCCCTCTATCTGTCGCCTTCTTTCTGACCCCCTCTCTCTCTGTGCCCCCCTCTGTGCCACCCTCTCTCTGCCCCCTCCTAGTCACCCTTAGTGGGCGGCACGGTGGCACAGTGGTAGCACTGCTGCCTCACAGCGCCAGAGACCCGGGTTCAATTCCCGCCTCAGGCGACTGACTGTGTGGTGTTTGCACATTCTCCCCGTGTCTGCGTGGGTTTCCTCCGGGTGCTCCGGTTTCCTACCACACTGCAAAGATGTGCAAGTCAGGTGAATTGGCCATGCTAAATTGCCCGTAGTGTTAGGTAAAGGGGTAAATGTAGGGGTATGGGTGGGTTACGCTTCGGCGGGTCGGTGTGGACTTGTTGGGCCGAAGGGCCTGTTTCCACACTGTAAGTAATCTAATCTAATCTAATCTAATCTAATCTAATCTAATCTCACTGTCCCCCTTTCTCTGTCACCATCTCTATGTCCCCCTCCCTCTGTCCCCCTCTCTCTGTCCCCCTCTCTCTGTCACCCGCTCTCTGTCCCCCCTCTCTGTCCCCCCCTCTCTCTGTCCCCCTCTCTCTGTCCCCCTCTCTCTGTCCCCCTCTCTCTGTACACCCCTCTCTGTTCCACATCTCTTTCCCCCGTCTCTGTCCCCATCTCTCTGTCCCCCTCTCTCTGTCCCCCTCTCTCTGTCCCCCTTTCTGTCCCCGCTCACTCTGTCCCCCTCTCTCTGTCCCCCTCCCACTGTCCGCCTCATTCTGTCCTCCTCTCTCTGTCGCCTTATTTCTGACCCCCTCTCTCTCTGTGCCCCCCTCTGTGTCCCCCTCTCTCTGTCCCCTCCTAGTCACCATCTCTCTGTCCCCCCTCTCTGTCCCCCTCTCCCTGTCCACCCTGTCTGACCCCGCTCACTCTGTCCCCCTCTCTCTGTCCCCCCTCCCTCTGTCCCCCTCCTTCTGTCCCCCTTTCTCTGTCGCCTTCTTTCTGACCCCCTCTCTCTCTGTCCCCCTCTCTGTCCCCCCTCTCTCGGTAGCCTCTCTCTCTGTCCCCCTCTCTGTCCCCCCTCTCTCTGTAGCCCCTCTCTCTGTCCCCCCTCTCTGTCTCCCTCTCTCTGCCCCTCCCAGTTACCATCTCTCTGTCCCCCTCCCTCTGTCCCCCTCCCTCTGTCCCCCTCTCTCTGTCCCCCTCTCTCTGTCCCCCCTCTCTGTCTCCCTCTCTCTGCCCCCTCCCAGTCACCATCTCTCTGACCCACTCCCTCTGTCCCCCTCCCTCTGTCCCTCTCTCTCAGCCCCCTCTCTCTGTCCCCCCTCTCTCTGTCCCCCTCTCTCTGTCCCCCTCTCTCTGTCCCCCTCTCTCTGTCCCCCCTCTCTGTCCCCCCTCTCTCTGTCCCCCCTCTCTGTCTCCCTCTCTCTGCCCCACCCCAGTTACCATCTCTCTGTCCCGCCTCCCTCTGTCAGTCTCCCTCTGTCCCCCTCCCTCTGTCCGCCTCTCTCTGTCCCCCTCTCTCTGTCCCCCTCTCTGTCTCCCTCTCTCTGCCCCCTCCCAGTCACCAACTCTCTGACCCACTCCCTCTGTCCCCCTCCCTCTGTCCCCCTCTTCAGCCCCCTCTCTCTGTCCCCCCTCTCTCTGTCCCCCTCTCTCTGTCCCCCTCTCTCTGTCCCCCTCTCTCTGTCCCCCCTCTCACTGTCGCCCTCTTTCTGACCCTCTCTCTCTCTGTACCCCCCTCTCTGTCCACCTCTCTCTGCCCCCTCCCAGTCACCATCTCTCTGTCCCCCCTCCCTCTGTCCCCCTCCCTCTGTCCCCCTCCCTCTGTCCCCCTCTCTGTCCCCCCTCTCTGTAGCCCCTTTCTCTCTGTCCCCCCCCTTTGTCCCCCACTCTCACTGTCCCCCCCTCTCTGTCCCCCTTTCTCTGTCCCCCTCTCTCTGTCCCCCCCTCTCTCTGTCCCCCTCTCTCTGTCCCCCTCTCTCTGTCCCCCTCTCTCTGTACCCTCCTCTCTGTTCCACATCTCTTTCCCCCGTCTCTGTCCCCCCTCTCTGTCCCCCCCTCTCTCTGTCCCCCTCTCTGTCCCCCCCTCTCTGTAGCCCCTCTCTCTGTCCCCCCTCTCTGTCTCCCTCTCTCTGCCCCTCCCAGTTACCATCTCTCTGTCCCCCCTCCCTCTGTACCCCTCCCTCTGTCCCCCTCCCTCTGTCCCCCTCTCTCTGTCCCCCTCTCTCTGTCCCCCCTCTCTGTCTCCCTCTCTCTGCCCCCTCCCAGTCACCATCTCTCTGACCCACTCCCTCTGTCCCCCTCCCTCTGTCCCTCTCTCTCAGCCCCCTCTCTCTGTCCCCCCTCTCTCTGTCCCCCTCTCTCTGTCCCCCTCTCTCTGTCCCCCTCTCTCTGTCCCCCCTCTCTGTCCCCCCTCTCTCTGTCCCCCCTCTCTGTCTCCCTCTCTCTGCCCCACCCCAGTTACCATCTCTCTGTCCCGCCTCCCTCTGTCCCCCTCCCTCTGTCCCCCTCCCTCTGTCCCCCTCTCTCTGTCCCCCTCTCTCTGTCCCCCCTCTCTGTCTCCCTCTCTCTGCCCCCTCCCAGTCACCAACTCTCTGACCCACTCCCTCTGTCCCCCTCCCTCTGTCCCCCTCCCTCTGTCCCCCTCTTCAGCCCCCTCTCTCTGTCCCCCCTCTCTCTGTCCCCCTCTCTCTGTCCCCCTCTCTCTGTCCCCCTCTCTCTGTCCCCCCTCTCACTGTCGCCCTCTTTCTGACCCCCTCTCTCTCTGTTCCCCCCTCTCTGTCCACCTCTCTCTGCCCCCTCCCAGTCACCATCTCTCTGTCCCCCCTCCCTCTGTCCCCCTCCCTCTGTCCCCCTCCCTCTGTCCCCCTCTCTGTCCCCCCTCTCTGTAGCCCCTTTCTCTCTGTCCCCCCTTTGTCCCCCACTCTCACTGTCCCCCCCTCTCTGTCCCCCTCTCTCTGTCCCCCTCTCTCTGTCCCCCCCCTCTCTGTCCCCCTCTCTCTGTCCCCCTCTCTCTGTCCCCCTCACTCTGTACCCCCCTCTCTGTTCCACATCTCTTTCCCCCGTCTCTGTCCCCCCTCTCTGTCCCCCCCTCTCTCTGTCCCCCTCTCTCTGTCCCCCTCTCTCTGTCCCCCTCTCTCTGTACCCCCCTCTCTGTTCCACATCTCTTTCCCCCGTCTCTGTCCCCATCTCTCTGTCCCCCTCTCTCTGTCCCCCTCTCTCTGCACCCCTCTCTGTCCCCGCTCACTCTGTCCCCCTCTCTCTGTCCCCCTCCCACTGTCCGCCTCATTCTGTCCTCCTCTCTCTGTCGCCTTATTTCTGACCCCCTCTCTCTCTGTGCCCCCCTCTGTGTCCCCCTCTCTCTGTCCCCTCCTAGTCACCATCTCTCTGTCCACCCTGTCTGACCCCGCTCACTCTGTCCCCCTCTCTCTGTCCCCCCTCCCTCTGTCCCCCTCCTTCTGTCCCCCTTTCTCTGTCGCCTTCTTTCTGACCCCCTCTCTCTCTGTCCCCCTCTCTGTCCCCCCTCTCTCGGTAGCCTCTCTCTCTGTCCCCCTCTCTGTCCCCCCTCTCTCTGTAGCCCCTCTCTCCGTCCCCCCTCTCTGTCTCCCTCTCTCTGCCCCTCCCAGTTACCATCTCTCTGTCCCCCCTCCCTCTGTCCCCCTCCCTCTGTCCCCCTCCCTCTGTCCCCCCTCTCTGTCCCCCTCTCTCTGTCCCCCCTCTCTGTCTCCCTCTCTCTGCCCCCTCCCAGTCACCATCTCTCTGACCCACTCCCTCTGTCCCCCTCCCTCTGTCCCTCTCTCTCAGCCCCCTCTCTCTGTCCCCCCTCTCTCTGTCCCCCTCTCTCTGTCCCCCTCTCTCTGTCCCCCTCTCTCTGTCCCCCCTCTCTGTCCCCCCTCTCTCTGTCCCCCATCTCTGTCTCCCTCTCTCTGCCCCACACCAGTTACCATCTCTCTGTCCCGCCTCCCTCTGTCAGTCTCCCTCTGTCCCCCTCCCTCTGTCCCCCTCTCTCTGTCCCCCTCTCTCTGTCCCCCCTCTCTGTCTCCCTCTCTCTGCCCCCTCCCAGTCACCAACTCTCTGACCCACTCCCTCTGTCCCCCTCCCTCTGTCCCCCTCCCTCTGTCCCCCTCTTCAGCCCCCTCTCTCTGTCCCCCCTCTCTCTGTCCCCCTCTCTCTGTCCCCCTCTCTCTGTCCCCCTCTCTCTGTCCCCCCTCTCACTGTCGCCCTCTTTCTGACCCCCTCTCTCTCTGTTCCCCCCTCTCTGTCCACCTCTCTCTGCCCCCTCCCAGTCACCATCTCTCTGTCCCCCCTCCCTCTGTCCCCCTCCCTCTGTCCCCCTCCCTCTGTCCCCCTCTCTGTCCCCCCTCTCTGTAGCCCCTTTCTCTCTGTCCCCCCCCTTTGTCCCCCACTCTCACTGCCCCCCCCTCTCTGTCCCCCTCTCTCTGTCCCCCTCTCTCTGAAGCCATATCTGTCACCATCTCTCTGTCCCTCTCTCTCTGTCCACCCGTCTCACTGTCCCCATCTCTCTCTGTCCCCCCTCTCTGTCCCCCTCTCTCTGTCCCTTTCTTTCTGCCCCATCTCTCTCTGTCCCCCTCTCTCTCTGTCCCCCTCTCTCTCTGCCCCCTCTCTCTCTTCCCCCTCTCTCTCTGTCCCCTTCTCTCTCTCTGTCCCCTTCTCTCTGTCCCCCTCTCTCTCCCCCGGTCTCTGTCCCCCTCTCTCTGTTGCCCTCTCTCTGCCCACTCTCTGTCCCCCTCTCTTTGCCCCCCTCACTCTCTCCCACTCTGTACCCGTCTCTCTGTCCCCCACTCTCTGTCCCCCCTCCCTCTGACTACCTCCCCGCTATCTGCCTCGCTCTCTCTGACCCCGTCTACCTCCCCCTCTTTTCGTCCCCCTCTCTCTGACCCCCCTCCATCTCCCTCACTCTCTGTGTCCCTCACTCTCTGTGTCCCTCTCACTCTGTACCCCCCTCTCTCTCCCTCCCTCTCTCTCTGTCCCCGTGGGTGGCACGGTGGCACAGTGGTTAGCACTGCTGCCTCCCAGCGCCAGAGACCTGGGTTCAATTCCCGACTGACTGTGTGGAGTTTGCACGTTCTCCCGTGTCTGCGTGGCTTTCCTCCGGGTGCTCCGGTTTCCTCCCACAGTCCAAAGATGTGCAGGTCAGGTGAATTGGCCATGCTAAATTGCCCGTAGTGTTAGGTAAGGGATAAATGTGGGGTTATGGGTGGATTGCACTTCGGCGGGGCGGTGTGGACTTGTTGGCCCGAAGGGCCTGTTTCCACACTGTAATGTAATCTAAACTAATCTAATCTCTATCTTCCCGTCTCTCTGACCTGCTCTCTGTTCACCTCTCTCTGTCCCCGTCTCTCTCTCTCTGTCATCCCCTCACTGATGCTCTCTCTGTCCCTCCTCCCTCTGACCCCCTCTATCGCCGCGCTCTCTGACCCTGTCTACCTTCCTCTCTCTGCCCCTCTCTCTTTGTCCACCTCTCTCTGTCCCCCGCTCACTGAAGCATTCTGTACCCCTCTCTCTCTCCCCCTCTCTCTCTGTCCCCCCTCCATCTGTCCCCCCTCTCTCTGTCCCCCTCTCTCTGTCCCTCTCTCTCTGTCCCCATGCTCTTACAGTTCCCCCTCTGTCCCTCCTCTCTCTGTCCTCTCCCTCTCCGTACCCCAAACCCCTCTGTCCCCCACTCTCTCCATCCCGCCCCTCTCTGTCACCTCCCCCTGTCCCCCCCTCTCTGTCCCCCCGTTTTCCCTCTCTCTGTCCCCCCTCTCTCTCTGTCGCCCTCTCTCTGCCCCCTTTCTTTGTCCCCGTCTCTCTGTTCCCCTCTCTCTGACCCCATCTCTCTCTGTCTTCACCCCTCTCTCTGTCCTCACCCCTCTCTGTCCCCCTCTTTGTCCCAGTCTCTCTGTCCCCCTCTCTCTGTCCACCCCTCTCTCTGTTCCCCCGTCCGCCCCTGTCCCCGTCTCTCTGTACCCGTCTCTCTGTACCCGTCTCTCTCCCCCGCTCTCTGCCACCCCTCTCTGACACCCTCTCTCTGCCACCTTTCTGTCATCGTCTCTCTGCCCCCCCCCTCCCTCTGTCCCCTCTCTCTGCTCCTCCTCTCTCTGGTCCCCCTCTCTCTGTCCCCCCTCACTGTGTGCCCCTCTCTCTGTCCCCTTCTCTCTCTGTCCCTTCTCTCTCTGTCCCCTTCTCTCTCTGTCCACCACTCTCTCTTTCCTCCTCTCTCTTTGTCCCCCTCTCTCTCTCTCTGTCCCCCTCTCTCTGTCCCTCTCTCTCTCTGTCCCCATCTCTCTCTTTCCCCTTCTCTCTCTGTATCTCTCTCTCTGTCCCCCCCTCTCTGTACCCCCTCTCTCTTTGTGTCCCTCGCTCTCTGACCCCCTCTCACTCTGTCCCCCCCTCTCTCTGTCCCCAACTGTCTGTCCCCACTCCCTCTGACCCCCTCTCTCTGACCCCCTCTCTCTATCCCCCTCTCTCTGCCCCTTCTCTCTGTCTCCCCTTCTCTCTGACTCCTTCACTCTGACCCCCCCTCCCTCTGTCCCCACTCTCTGCTCCTCCTCTCTCTGTTCCCCCTCTCTCTGTCCCCTCTCTCTGTCCTCCCTCCCTATGTCCCCCTCTCTTTGTCCCCCTCTCTCTGTCCCCATCTCTCTCTGTCCCTTCTCTCTCTGTCCCCTTCTCTCTCTGTCCCCCACTCTCTCTTTCCCCCTCTCTCTCTCTGTCCCCACCTCTCTCTCTGTCCCCTTCTCTCTCTGTCCTCCTCTCTCTGTCCCCCTCTCTCTGTCCCCCTCTCTCTGTCCCCCTCTCTCTCTGACCCCTCTCTCTCTGTCCCCCTCTCTCTCTCTGTCCCCTTCTCTCTCTGTCCTCCTCTCTCTGTCCCCCTCTCTCTGTCCCCCTCTCTCTCTGACCCCCTCTCTCTCTCTGTACCCCCTCTCTCTCTGTCCCCCTTGGTCTCTGACCCCCCCTCTCTCTGTCCCTCTCTCTCTGTCCCCCTCTCTCTCTGACCCCCTCTCCCTCTGTCCTCCTCTCTCTGTCCCCCTCTCTCTGTTCCCCCTCTCTCGGTCCCCCTCTCTCTCCTAGCCGCCTCTCTCTGTCCCTCCCTCTCTCTGTCCCCCTCTCTCTGTCGCACTCTCTCAGCCCCCTCTCTGTCACCTCTCTGTGTACCTGTCTCTCTGTCCTACTCTCTCTTTTCCCCTCTCTCTGACTCCCTCTCTCTGACCCACCTCTCTTCCCCACTCTGTAGCCCTCCTTCTGACCCCCTCCCTCTGTCCCCCTCTCTCTCTGTCCCCCTCTCTCTGTCCCCCCTCTCTCTGCCCCCCTCTCTCTGTCCTCTTTTCTCTGTCCCTCCTCTCTCTGTCCCCCCTCTCTCTGTCCCTCCTCTCTCTGTCTCCCCTCTCTCTGTCCCCCTCTCTCTGTCCCCCTCTCTCTGTCCCCCCACTCTCTGTCCCCGTGCTCTTTCTCTCCCCATCTCTTACTGCCTCCCCTCTGTCCCTCCTCTCTCTGTCCTCTCCCTCTCCGTCCCCCCAACCCACTCAGTCCCCCACTCTCTCCATCCCCTCTCTCTGTTCCCCTCTCTCTGACACACTCTCTGTCACCTCTCTCTGTGTCCCCGTCTCTCTGTCCAACCCTCTCTGTTCCCTCTCTCTGTCCCCAATTCTCTGTCCCCACTCCCTCTGACCCCCTCTCTCTGTCCCCCTCTCTCTGCCCGTTCTCTCTGTCCCCCTCTCTCTGTCTCCCCTTCTCTCTGACTCCTTGTCTCTGTCCCCCCTCTCTCTGTTCCCTCACTCTCTGCTCCCTCTCTCTGTCCCCCTCTCTCTGACCCCCTCTATCTCCGCCACTCTCTGTGACCCTCTCTCTGACCCCCCTCTCTCTGCCCCCTCTCTCTGTCCCCCTCTCTCTGTCCCCTCTCTCTCTGTCCCCTCTCACTGACGCCCGGTATCTCCCCCGCTCTCTGTCCCCCGCTCTCTGTCCCCCGCTCTCTGTCCCCCTCTCTGATCCCCCTCTCTGTCGCCCCCTCTCTGTCGCCCCCTCTCTGTCGCCCCCTCTCTGTTGCCCTCTCTCTGTCCCCACTCTCTGTCCCCCACTCTCTGTACCCCCTCTCTCTGTACCCCTCTCTCTCTGACGGCCTCTCACTGACGCCCTCTATCTCCCCCGCTCTCTGTCCCCCCTCTCCATGTCGCCCTCTCTCTGTCCTGCTCTCTCTGTCCCCCCCTCTCTGTCCCCATCTCTCTCTGTCCCCCATCTCTCTCTGTTCCCCCCCTTTGTCCCCCTCTCTCTGATCCCCTCTCTCTGTCCCCCCACTCTCTGCACCCTCTCTCTGTCCCCCTCTCTCTGACCCCCTCTATCTCCGCCACTCTCTGTGACCCTCTCTCTGACCCCCCTCTCTCTGCCCCCTCTCTCTGCCCCCTCTGTCTGTCCCCCTCTCTCTGTCCTCCTCTCTCTGTCCCCTCTCTCTCTGTCCCCTCTCACTGACGCCCGCTATCTCCCCCGCTCTCTGTCCCCCGCTCTCTGTCCCCCGCTCTCTGTCCCCCGCTCTCTGTCCCCCGCTCTCTGTCCCCCGCTCTGATCCCCCTCTCTGTCGCCCCCTCTCTGTCGCCCCCTCTCTGTCGCCCTCTCTCTGTTGCCCTCTCTCTGTCCCCCACTCTCTGTCCCCCACTCTCTGTACCCCCTCTCTCTGTACCCCTCTCTCTCTGACGGCCTCTCACTGACGCCCTCTATCTCCCCCGCTCTCTGTCCCCCCCTCTCCATGTCGCCCTCTCTCTGTCCTGCTCTCTCTGTCCCCCCCTCTCTGTCCCCATCTCTCTCTGTCCCCCATCTCTCTCTGTTCCCCCCCTTTGTCCCCCTCTCTCTGATCCCCTCTCTCTGCCCCCTCTCTGTCACCCCTCCCTCTGTCCACTTTCTCTGTCACCCCTCCCTCTGTCCCCTCCCTCTGTCCCCCCCGTTCCCCCCTCTCTGTCCCCCCATCTGTTCCCCCTCTCTCTGTCCCCCCTCTCTCTGACCCCCCTCTCTCTCTGTCCCCCCTCTCTGTCCCCATCTCTCTCTGTCCACCCCCCTCTTGTCCTCCCCTCTCTCTGTCCTCACCCCTCTCTGTCCCCCCTCTCTCTGTCCTCACCCCTCTCTGTCCACCCTCTTTGTCCCCGTCTCTCTGACCCTGTCTCTCTGTCCCCCTCTCTGTGTCCACCCCTCTCTCTGTTACCCCGTCCCCCCCCCGTCCCCGTCTCTCTGTACCCGTCTCTCTGTACCCCTCTCTCTCTCGCCTGCTCTCTGCCCCCCTTTCTGTCACCCTCTCTCTGCCCCCTCTCTGTCATCGTCTCTCTGTCCCCCCTCTTCTGTCCCCTCGCTCTGCTCCTCCTCTCTCTGTTCCCCCTCTCTCTGTCCCCCCTCTCTTTCCCCCTCCCTATGTCACCCTCTCTCTGTCCCCCTCTCTCTGTCCCTCACTCTCTCTGTCCCCCCCTCTCCCTGTCCCCCCTCTCTCTGTCCCCCCGTCACTGTCCCCTCTCTCTGTCTGCCCCCTCTCTGTCACCGTCTCTCTGTCCCCCCTCCCTCTGTACCCCTCTCTCTGGCCCCCTCTCTCTGTCGCCCCACTCTCTGTCCCCCGTCTCTCTGCCCCCTCCTTCTCTCTCCCCCCTCTCTATCGCCCTCCTACCTGCTACGCATTTCCAGCAACACATTTTCAGCTCTGATCTCTCCAGTACCTGCAGACCTCACTTTCTCCCCTCTCTCTGTCACCCCTCTCTCTGCCCCCCTCTATCTACCCCACTCTCTGTCCCCCACTCTCTGTACCCCCTCTCTCTGTACCCCTCTCTCTCTGACGCCCTCTCACTGACGCCCTCTATCTCCCCCGCTCTCTGTCCCCCCTCTCCATGTCGCCCTCTCTCTGTCCTGCTCTCTCTGTCTCCCCCTCTCTGTCCCCATCTCTCTCTGTCCCCCATCTCTCTCTGTTCCCCCCCCTTTGCCCCCTCTCTCTGATCCCCTCTCTCTGCCCCCTCTCTGTCACCCCTCCCTCTGTCCACTTTCTCTGTCACCCCTCCCTCTGTCCCCTCCCTCTGTCCCCTCCCTCTGTCCCCCCCTCTGTTCCCCCTCTCTCTGTACCCCCTCTCTCTGTCCCCCTCTCTCTGTCCCCCCTCTCTCTCTGTCCCCCCCTCTGCCCCCTTTCTTTGTCCCCGTCTCTCTGTCCCCCCTCTCTGTCCCCATTTCTCTCTGTCCCCCCTCTCTCTGTCCTCCCTTTCTCTGTCCTCACCCCTCTCTGTCCCCCTCTCTCCGTCCTCACCCCTCTGTGTCCCCCCTCTTTGTCCCCGTCTCTCTGTCCCTGTCTCTCTGTCCCCCTCTCTCTGTCCACCCCTCTCTCTGTTCCCCCGTCCCCCCCTGTCCCCGTCTCTCTCTTTACCCGTCTCTCTGTACCCCTCTCTCTCTCCCCCGCTCTCTGTCCCCCCCTTTCTGTCACCCTCTCTCTGCCCCTCCCTCTGTCCCCTCCCTCTGTCCCCCCCGTTCCCCCCTCTCTGTCCCCCCATCTGTTCCCCCTCTCTCTGTCCCCCCTCTCTCTGACCCCCCCCCTCTCTCTGACCCCCCTCTCTCTCTGTCCCCCCTCTCTGTCCCCATCTCTCTCTGTCCACCCCCCTCTTGTCCTCCCCTCTCTCTGTCCTCACCCCTCTCTGTCCCCCCTCTCTCTGTCCTCACCCCTCTCTGTCCACCCTCTTTGTCCCCGTCTCTCTGACCCTGTCTCTCTGTCCCCCTCTCTGTGTCCACCCCTCTCTCTGTTACCCCGTCCCCCCCGTCCCCGTCTCTCTGTACCCGTCTCTCTGTACCCCTCTCTCTCTCGCCTGCTCTCTGCCCCCCTTTCTGTCACCCTCTCTCTGCCCCTCCTCTCTCTGTTCCCCCTCTCTCTGTCCCCCTCTCTCTGTCCCCCTCCCTAATACCCCCTCTCTCTGTCCCCCTCTCTCTGTCCCCCTCTCTCTGTCCCCCTCCCTAATACCCCCTCTCTCTGTCCCCCTCTCTCTGTCCCCCTCTCTCTGATCCCCTCTCTCTGCCCCCTCTCTGTCACCCTTCCCTCTGTCCACTTTCTCTGTCACCCCTCCCTCTGTCCCCTCCCTCTGTCCCCCCCGTTCCCCCCTCTCTGTCCCCCCATCTGTTCCCCCTCTCTCTGTCCCCCCTCTCTCTGACCCCCCCCCTCTCTCTGACCCCCCTCTCTCTCTGTCCCCCCTCTCTGTCCCCATCTCTCTCTGTCCACCCCCCTCTTGTCCTCCCCTCTCTCTGTCCTCACCCCTCTCTGTCCCCCCTCTCTCTGTCCTCACCCCTCTCTGTCCACCCTCTTTGTCCCCGTCTCTCTGACCCTGTCTCTCTGTCCCCCTCTCTGTGTCCACCCCTCTCTCTGTTACCCCGTCCCCCCCGTCCCCGTCTCTCTGTACCCGTCTCTCTGTACCCCTCTCTCTCTCGCCTGCTCTCTGCCCCCCTTTCTGTCACCCTCTCTCTGCCCCCTCTCTGTCATCGTCTCTCTGTCCCCCCTCTTCTGTCCCCTCGCTCTGCTCCTCCTCTCTCTGTTCCCCCTCTCTCTGTCCCCCCTCTCTTTCCCCCTCCCTATGTCACCCTCTCTCTGTCCCCCTCTCTCTGTCCCCCACTCTCTCTGTCCCCCCCTCTCCCTGTCCCCCCTCTCTCTGTCCCCCTGTCACTGTCCCCTCTCTCTGTCTGCCCCCTCTCTGTCACCGTCTCTCTGTCCCCCCTCCCTCTGTACCCCTCTCTCTGGCCCCCTCTCTCTGTCGCCCCACTCTCTGTCCCCCGTCTCTCTGCCCCCTCCTTCTCTCTCCCCCCTCTCTATCGCCCTCCTACCTGCTACGCATTTCCAGCAACACATTTTCAGCTCTGATCTCTCCAGTACCTGCAGACCTCAACTTTCTCCCCTCTCTCTGTCACCCCTCTCTCTGACCCCCTCTATCTACCCCACTCTCTGACCCCCACTCTCTGTACCCCCTCTCTCTGTACCCCTCTCTCTCTGACGCCCTCTCACTGACGCCCTCTATCTCCCCCGCTCTCTGTCCCCCCTCTCCATGTCGCCCTCTCTCTGTCCTGCTCTCTCTGTCTCCCCCTCTCTGTCCCCATCTCTCTCTGTCCCCCATCTCTCTCTGTTCCCCCCCTTTGCCCCCTCTCTCTGATCCCCTCTCTCTGCCCCCTCTCTGTCACCCCTCCCTCTGTCCACTTTCTCTGTCAGCCCTCCCTCTGTCCCCTCCCTCTGTCCCCTCCCTCTGTCCCCCCCTCTGTTCCCCCTCTCTCTGTACCCCCTCTCTCTGTCCCCCTCTCTCTGTCCCCCCTCTCTCTCTGTCACCCCCTCTGCCCCCTTTCTTTGTCCCCGTCTCTCTGTCCCCCCTCTCTGTCCCCATTTCTCTCTGTCCCCCCTCTCTCTGTCCTCCCTTTCTCTGTCCTCACCCCTCTCTGTCCCCCTCTCTCCGTCCTCACCCCTCTGTGTCCCCCCTCTTTGTCCCCGTCTCTCTGTCCCTGTCTCTCTGTCCCCCTCTCTCTGTCCACCCCTCTCTCTGTTCCCCCGTCCCCCCCTGTCCCCGTCTCTCTCTTTACCCGTCTCTCTGTACCCCTCTCTCTCTCCCCCGCTCTCTGTCCCCCCCTTTCTGTCACCCTCTCTCTGCCCCGTCTCTGTCATCGTCTCTCTGTCCCCCATACCTCTGTCCCCTCTCTCTGCTCCTCCTCTCTCTGTTCCCCCTCTCTCTGTCCCCCCTCTCTCTGTCCCCCTCCCTAATACCCCCTCTCTCTGTCCCCCTCTCTCTGTCCCCCTCTCTCTGTCCCCATCTCTCTCTGTCCCCCCTCTCCCTGTCTCCCCTCTCTCTGACCCCCCTCTCTCTCTGTCCCCTCTCTCTGTCTGCCCCCTCTCTGTCACCGTCTCTCTGTCCCCCCTCCCTCTGTACCCCTCTCTCTGGCCCCCTCTCTCTGTTGCCCCACTCTGTATCCCCCCTCTCTCTGTCCCTCTCTCTCTGTGCCCACTTTCTAACCCTCTCTGTCACCGTCTCTCTGTCCCCCCCTCAGTCCCCCTCTCTCTGCCCCCTCTCTCTCTCCCCCATTCTGTACCCCTCTCTCTGTCTCCCACTCTCTGTCCCCTCTCCCTCTGATCCCCTCTTTCTCCCCCTCTCTCTGTCCCCCACTGCGCTCTGTCCGCCCTCTATCTCTTCCCCCTCTCTGTCACCGTCACTCTGTCCCCACTCTCTCTGTCCCCCTCTATCTGCCCCCCTCTCTGTCCCCCCTCACTCTGTCCCCGGTCATTCTGTCGCCCTCTCCCTGCCCCCCCTCTCTCTGCGCCCTCTCTCTGTCCCCTCTCTGTCACCATCTCTCTGTCACCCCCACTCTCTGTCCCTCCTCTCTGTCCCTCCTCTCTCTGTCGCCCTCTCTCTGTCCCCTCTCTGTCACCGTCTCTCTGTTCCCCCCCTCTGTCCACCCTCTCTCTGTACCCCCTCTCTCTGCTCCCGCCTCTGTCGCCCTCTCTCTGCCCCCTCTCTGTCACCATCTCTCTCTTTCCCCCCTCTCTCTCTGTACCTCTCTCTCTGTCCCCCTCTCTCTGACCCCCTCTATCTCCCCAACTCTCTGTCCCCTCTATCTGTCGCCCCTCTCTCTCTCACCCCCTCTCTCTGCCCTGCTCTCTCTGTCCCCCCTCTCTGTCGCGGTCTCTCTCTCCCCCTTCTCTGTCAACGTCTCTGTCCCCCTCTCTGTCCCTCCTCTCTCTGTCCCCACTCTCTCAGCTCCCTCTCTCTCTGTCCCCCTCTCTCTCTTCCGCTCTCTCTCTCTGTCCCCCCTCTCTCTGTCCCTCCTCTCTCTGTCCCCCATCTATCTGTCGCCCTCTCTCTGTCCCCCTCTCTCTGTCGCCCTCTCTCTGTCCCCTGTCTCTCTGTTCCCCTCTCTCTGTACCTCCCATTTCTCTGCCCCTCTCTCTGTCAGAGCTGAAAATGTGTTGCTGAAAAAGCGCAACAGGTCAGGCAGCATTCAGGGAACAGGAGAATCGACGTTTCGGACATAAGCCCTTCTTCAGGATTTCTTCGGGCTTATGCCCGAAACGTCGATTCTCCTGTTTCCTGGATGCTGCCTGACCTGCTGCGCATTTCCAGCAACACATTTTCCGCTCTGATCTCCAGCATCTGCAGACCTCACTTTCTCCCCTCTCTCTGTCCCCCTCTCTCTGCCCCCTCTATCCCCCCCGCTCTCTGTCCCTCCTCTCTGTCCCTCCTCTCTCTGTCGCCCTCTCTCTGTCCCCTCTTTGTCACCATCTCTCTGTCCCCCACTCTGTCCACTCTCTCTCTGTACCCCCTCTCTCTGCTCCCCATCTGTCACCCTCTCTCTGCCCCCTCTCTGTCACCGTCTCTCTCTTCCCCCTCTCTCTCTGTCCCCCTCTCTCTCTCCCACTCTCTCTCTCTCTGTCCCCCCTCGCTCTGTCCCCCCCCCTCTCTGTCCTCCTCTCTCTGTCACCCCTCTCTCTGCCCCCACTATCTACCCCACTCTCTGTCCCCTCTCTCTCTGTCCACCTCTCTCTGTCCCCTCTCTCTCCATTCTCTCTCTGACCCCCTCTCTCTGTCCCCCCCTTTTCTCTGACCCCCGTTCTCCGTTCCCCTCACTCTGACCCCCTCACTCTTTCGCACTCTCTCTGTCCACCTCTCTCTGTCGCCCTCTCTCTGTTCCCCTCTCTCTGTTCCCCTCTCTCTGTACAGCCTCTCTCTGTCCCCCTCACTCTGTCCCGCTCTCTCTGTCGCCCTCTCTCTGTCCCCCTCTTTCTGTCCCCCCTCTTTCTGTCCCCACTCTCCCTGTCACCCCGCTCTCTGTCCCCCCCCTCTCTATCCCCCCACTCACTGTCCCCCTCTCTCTGCCCCCTCTCTCTATCCCCTCTCTCTCTCCCCTCTCTCTCTGACCCCCTCTCTCTGTCCCCCTTTTCTCTGACCCCCCTTTCGCTGTCCCCTCTCTCTGTCGCCATATCTTCTCCCCCCTCTCTGTCACCGTCTCTCTGACCCCCCCTCTCTCTGTCCCCCTCTCTCTGTCCCCCTCTCTCTGTCGCCCTCTCTCTCTCCCTCTCTGTTTTCGTCTGTCTGTCCCCCCTCTCTCTGTCCCCCATCACTCTCTCCCCCCTGTCCACCCTCTCTCTGTCCCCCCTCTGTCTTTCCCCCCTCTCTCTGTCGCCCCTCTCTCTCTGTCCCCCTCTCTCACTGTCCCTCTCTCTCTGTCACCGTCTCTCTGTCCCCACTCCCTCTGTGCCCCTCTCTCTGACCCCCTCTCTCTGTCGCCCTCTCTCTCCCCCTCTCTGTTTTCGTCTCTCTGTCCCCCCCTCTCTCTGTCCCCCCCTCTCTCTGTCCCCCCTCTCTCTGTCCCCCGTCTCTCTGTCCCCTCTCTCTGTCCCCCTCTCTCTGTCCCCCCCTCTGTCCCCCCTCTGTCTGTCCCCCTCTCTCTGTCCCCCTCTCTCTCTCTGTCCCCCTCTCTCACTGTCCCTCTCTCTCTGTCACCCTCTCTCTGACCCCCTCTCTGTGCCCTCCTCTCTCCATTCCCCCTTCTCTGTCGCCCTCACTCTCCCCCCCTCTCTGTCACCATTTCTCTGTCCCCCTCTCTCTGTCCCTCTCCTCTCTGTCACCTCTCTCTCTGACACCCCACTATCTGCCCCACTCTCTGCGCCCTCTCTCTGTCCCCCTCTCTCTCTGTCCCTCTCTATCTGTCCACCTCTCTCTGACCCCCTCTATCTCCCCGACTCTCTGTCCCTTCTATCGCCCTCTCTCTGCCCCCTCTCTGTCCCCCTCTCTCTCTGTCCCCCTCTCTCTCTGTTCCTTCTCTCTCTGCCCCCCCCTCTGTCACCTCTCTCTCTGTCCCCCTCTCTCTGTCCCCCTCTCTCACTCTCTCCCCTCTCTCTCTGACCCCCTCTCTCTGTCCCCCTCTTTTCTCTGACCCCCGTTCTCTGTCCCCCCTCGCTCAGTCCCCCCTCACTCTATCGCACTCTCTCTGTCCACCTCTCTCTGTCGCCCTCTCTCTGTACCCCCTCTCTCTGCCCCCTCTCTCTGTTCCCCTTTCTCTGCTCCCCTCTCTCTGTCCCCCCTTCATCTGCTCCACTCTCTCTGTGCCCCCTTTCTCTGTCGCCCTCTCTCTCCCCCTCTCTGTCACCGTCTCTCTGTCCCCCTCTCTCTATCCCCCCTCTTTCTGCCCCTCTCTCTGTCCCCCCTCTCTGTTTCCCCTCTCTCTGTCCCCTCTCTCTGTTCCCCCCTCTGTGTCCCGTCTCTATCTGTCCGCCTCTCTCTCTGTCCCCCTCTCTCTGTCCCCCTCTCTCTGACCCCTCTCTCTGTACCCCTCTCTTTCTGTTCCCCTCTCTCTGACCCCCTCTATCTCCCCACTCTCTGACCCCCTCTCTCTCTGTCCCCCTCTCTCTCTGCCCCTCTCTCTGTCCCCCCTCTCTGTTTCCCCTCTCTCTGTCCCCTCTCTCTGTTCCCCCCTCTGTGTCCCGTCTCTATCTGTCCGCCTCTCTCTCTGTCCCCCTCTCTCTGTCCCCCTCTCTCTGACCCCTCTCTCTGTACCCCTCTCTTTCTGTTCCCCTCTCTCTGAACCCCTCTATCTCCCCACTCTCTGTCCCCCTCTCTCTCTGTCCCCCCTCTCTCTGTACCCCCTCACTGTTCCACTCTCTCTCTCCCACCCCTCTCTCTGTCGCCCTCTCTCTGTCCCCTCTCTCTCTGTTCCCCTCTCTCTCTGTCCCCTCTCTCTCTGCCCCCTCTCTCTGTCCCCCTCTCTCCGTCACCCCCTCCCTCTGTCCCCCCCTCTCTCTGTCCTCCCTCTCTCTGACCCCTCTCCCTGTCCCCCCCTCTCTCTCTGCCCCCTCTCTGCGCTCTCTCTCTGTGCCCCTCACTCTCTCTCCCTCTCTCTGTCACCCTCTCTCCCTGCACTCTCTCTCTGTCCCCCCTCTGTCCCCCCGTCTCTGTCAACCTCACTCTGTGTCTTCTCTCTCTCCCATGCTTCTGACCCCCTCTCTGTCACCCTCTCACTCTGTCCCCCCTTCTCTCTCTGTCCCCTACTCTCTCCATCTCCCCACTCTATGTCCCCTCTCTGTCACCATCTCTCAGTGCCCCCCCGCTCTCTATCCCTCCTCTCTGTCGCCCTCTCTCTGTCCACTCTTTGTCACCGTTTCTCTGTTCCCCCCCCCCCGTCCACTCTCTCTCTGTTTCCCCTCTCTCTGTCCCCTCTCTCTGTCCCCCTCTCACTGACCCCTCTCTCTGTACCCCTCTCTTTCTGTTCCCCTCTCTCTGACCCCCTCTATCTCCCCACTCTCTGTCCGCCTCTCTCTCTGTCCCCCTCTCTCTGACCCCTCTCTCTGTACCCCTATCTTTCTGTTCCCCTCTCTCTGACCCCCTCTATCTCCCCACTCTCTGTCCCCCTCTCTCTCTGTCCCCCTCTCTCTCTGCCCCCCTCTCTCTCTCTGTCCCCCTCTCTCTCTGCCCCTTCTCTCTCTGTACCCCCTCACTGTTCCACTCTCTCTCTGCCACCCCTCTCTCTGTCGCCCTCTCTCTGTCCCCCTCTCTCTGTTCCCCTCTCTCTCTGCCCCCTCTCTCTCTGCCCTCCACTCTCTTCCCCTCTCTCTGTCCCCCTCTCTCTGTCACCCCCTCCCTCTGTCCCCCCACTCTCTGTCCCACTCTCTCTGTCCCCCTCTCTCTCTGCCCCCCTCTCTCTTCCCCTCTCTCTGTCCCCCTCTCTCTGTCACCCCCTCCCTCTGTCCCCCCACTCTCTGTCCCCTCTCTCTGTCCCCCTCTCTCTCTGCCCCCTCTCTGCCCTCTCTCTCTGCCCCCTCACTCTCTCTCCCTCTCTCTGTCACCCTCTCTCTCTGCCCTCTCTCTCTGTCCCCCTCTCTGTCCCCCCGTCTCTGTCAACCTCATTCTGTGTCCTCTCTCTCTCCCACGCTCTCTGACCCCCTCTCTGTCACCCTCTCTCTCTGTACCCCCCTCTCTCTCTGTCCCCTACTTTCTCCATCTCCCCACTCTATGTCCCCCTCTGTCCTCCTCTTTCTCTCCCACCCGCCTCTCTCTATCCCTCCTCTTTGACCCCCTATCTCTCTGTCCCGCTCTCTCTGTTCCCCCATCTCTGTCCCCTCTCTCTCTCCCTCTCTCTCTGACCCCCTCTCTCTGTCCCCCTTTTCTCTGACCCCCCTTTCTCTGTCCCCTCTCTCTGTCGCCCTATCTTTTCCCCCCTCTCTGTCACCGTCTCTCTGACCCCCCCTCTCTGTCACCCTCATTCTGTCCCCCTCTCTCTGTCGCCCTCTCTCTCTCCCTCTCTGTTTTCGTCTGTCTGTCCCCCCTCTCTCTGTCCCCCCTCTCTCTCTCCCCCCCCGTCCCCCCTCTCTCTGTCCCCCCTCTGTCTTCCCCCCTCTCTCTGTTCCCCCTCTCTCTCTGACCCCTCTCTCACTGTCCCTCTCTCTCTGTCACCGTCTCTCTATCCCCCCTCCCTCTGTCCCCCTCTCTCTGCCCCCCTCTCTCTGTCGCCCTCTCTCTCCCCCCCTCTCTGTCACCATTTCTCTGTCCCCCTCTCTCTGTCCCTCTCCTCTCTGTCACCCCTCTCTCTGACCCCCCACTATCTGCCCCACTCTCTGCGCCCTCTCTCTGTCCCCCTCTCTCTCTGTTCCTCTCTATCTGTCCCCCTCTCTCTGACCCCCTTTATCTCCCCGACTCTCTGTCCCTTCTATCGCCCTCTCTCTGCCCCCTCTCTGTCCCCCTCTCTCTCTGTCCCCCTCTCTCTCTGTTCCTTCTCTCTCTGCCCGCCCCTCTCTGTCACCTCTCTCTCTGTACCCCTCTCTCTGTCCCCCTCTCTCTGTCCCCCTCTCTCACTCTCTCCCCTCTCTCTCTGACCCCCTCTCTCTGTCCCCCTCTTTTCTCTGACCCCCGTTCTCTGTCCCCCCTCGCTCAGTCCCCCCTTTATTCTGCTCCACTCTCTCTGTGCCCCCTTTCTCTGTCGCCCTCTCTCTCCCCCTCTCTGTCACCGTCTCTCTGTCCCCCTCTCTCTATCCCCACTCTTTCTGCCCCTCTCTCTGTCCCCCTCTCTGTTTCCCCTCTCTCTGTCCCCTCTCTCTGTTCCCCCCTCTGTGTCCCGTCTCTATCTGTCCGCCTCTCTCTCTGTCCCCCTCTCTCTGCCCCCTCTCTCTGACCCCTCTCTCTGTACCCCTCTCTTTCTGTTCCCCTCTCTCTGACCCCCTCTATCTCCCCACTCTCTGTCCCCCTCTCTCTCTGTCCCCCTCTCTCTCTGCCCCTCTCTCTCTCTCTGTCCCCCCTTTCTCTGTCCCCTCTCTCTCTGTACCCCCTCACTGTTCCACTCTCTCTCTGCCACCCCTCTCTCTGTCGCCCTCTCTCTGTCCCCCTCTCTCTCTGTTCCCCTCTCTCTCTGTCCCCTCTCTCTCTGCCCTCCTCTCTGTGTCCCACTCTCTCTGTCCCAATCTCTCTCTGCCCCCCTCTCTCTGTTCCCCCTCTCTCTCTGACCCCTCTCTCACTGTCCCTCTCTCTCTGTCACCGTCTCTCTGTCCCCCCTCCCTCTGTCCCCCTCTCTCTTCCCCCCTCTCTCTGTCGCCCTCTCTCTCCCCCTCTCTGTTTTCGTCTCTCTGTCCCCCCTCTCTCTGTCCCCCTCTCTCTCTCTCCCCCCCTCTGTCCCCCGTCTCTCTGTCCCCCGTCTCTCTGTCACCCTCTCTCTGTCCCCCTCTCTCTGTCCCCCCTCTCTGTCCCCCCTCTGTCTGTCCCCCTCTCTCTTTCCCCCTCTCTCTCTGTCCCCCTCTCTCACTGTCCCTCTCTCTCTGTCACCCTCTCTCTGACCCCCTCTCTCTGCCCTCCTCTCTCCATTCCCCCTTCTCTGTCGCCCTCACTCTCCCCCCCTCTCTGTCACCATTTCTCTGTCCCCCTCTCTCTGTCCCTCTCCTCTCTGTCACCCCTCTCTCTGACCCCCCCACTATCTGCCCCACTCTCTGCGCCATCTCTCTGATCCCCTCTCTCTCTGTCCCTCTCTATCTGTCCCCCTCTCTCTGACCCCCTTTATCTCCCCGACTCTCTGTCCCTTCTATCGCCCTCTCTCTGCCCCCTCTCTGTCCCCCTCTCTCTCTGTCCCCCTCTCTCTCTCTGTTCCTTCTCTCTCTGCCCCCCCCTCTCTGTCACCTCTCTCTCTGTCCCCCTCTCTCTGTCCCCCTCTCTCACTCTCTCCCCTCTCTCTGTCCCTCTCCTCTCTGTCACCTCTCCCCCGGCCCCCCCCACTATCTGCCCCACTCTCTGCGCCATCTCTCTGTCCCCCTCTCTCTCTGTCCCTCTCTATCTGTCCCCCTCTCTCTGACCCCCTTTATCTCCCCGACTCTCTGTCCCTTCTATCGCCCTCTCTCTGCCCCCTCTCTGTCCCCCTCTCTCTCTGTCCCCCTCTCTCTCTGTTCCTTCTCTCTCTGCCCCCCCCTCTCTGTCACCTCTCTCTCTGTCCCCCTCTCTCTGTCCCCCTCTCTCTGTACCCCTCTCTCACTCTCTCCCCTCTCTCTCTGACCCCCTCTCTCTGTCCCCCTCTTTTCTCTGACCCCCGTTCTCTGTCCCCCCTCGCTCAATCCCCCTCACTCTATCGCACTCTCTCTGTCCACCTCTCTCTGTCGCCCTCTCTCTGTCCCCCTCTCTCTATCTCCACTCTTTCTGCCCGTCTCTCTGTCCCCCCTCTCTGTTTCCCCTCTCTCCGTCCCCTCTCTCTGTTCCCCCCTCTGTTTCCCGTCTCTATCTGTCCGCCTCTCTCTCTCTGTCCCCCTCTCTCTGCCCCCCTCTCTCTGACCCCTCTCTCTGTACCCCTCTCTTTCTGTTCCCCTCTCTCTGACCCCCTCTATCTCCCCACTCTCTGTCCCCCTCTCTCTCTGTCCCCCTCTCTCTCTGCCCCTCTCTCTCTCTGTCCCCCCTCTCTCTGTCCCCCCTCTCTCTGTACCCCCTCACTGTTCCACTCTCTCTCTGCCACCCCTCTCTCTGTCGCCCTCTCTCTCCCCCACTCTCTGTCACCATTTCTCTGTCCCCCTCTCTCTGTCCCTCTCCTCTCTGTCACCCCTCTCTCTGACCCCCCCCACTATCTGCCCCACTCTCTGCGCCATCTCTCTGTCCCCCTCTCTCTCTGTCCCTCTCTATCTGTCCCCCTCTCTCTGACCCCCTTTATCTCCCCGACTCTCTGTCCCTTCTATCGCCCTCTCTCTGCCCCCTCTCTGTCCCCCTCTCTCTCTGTCCCCCTCTCTCTCTGTTCCTTCTCTCTCTGTCCCCCTCTCTCTGTACCCCTCTCTCACTCTCTCCCCTCTCTCTCTGACCCCCTCTCTCTGTCCCCCTCTTTTCTCTGACCCCCGTTCTCTGTCCCCCCTCGCTCAGTCCCCCCTCACTCTATCGCACTCTCTCTGTCCACCTCTCTCTGTCGCCCTCTCTCTGTACCCCCTCTCTCTGCCCCCTCTCTCTGTTCCCCTTTCTCTGCCCCCCTCTCTCTGTCCCCCCTTTATCTGCTCCACTCTCTCTGTGCCCCCTTTCTCTGTCGCCCTCTCTCTCCCCCTCTCTGTCACCGTCTCTCTGTCCCCCTCTCTCTATCCCCCCTCTTTCTGCCCCTCTCTCTGTCCCCCCTCTCTGTTTCCCCTCTCTCTGTCCCCTCTCTCTGTTCCCCCCTCTGTGTCCCGTCTCTATCTGTCCGCCTCTCTCTCTGTCCCCCTCTCTCTGCCCCCCTCTCTCTGACCCCTCTCTCTGTACCCCTCTCTTTCTGTTCCCCTCTCTCTGACCCCCTCTATCTCCCCACTCTCTGTCCCCCTCTCTCTCTGTCCCCCTCTCTCTCTGCCCCTCTCTCTCTCTGTCCTCCCTCTCTCTGTCCCCCCTCTCTCTGTACCCCCTCACTGTTCCACTCTCTCTCTGCCACCCCTCTCTCTGTCGCCCTCTCTCTGTCCCCCTCTCTCTCTGTTCCCCTCTCTCTCTGTCCCCTCTCTCTCTGCCCTCCTCTCTGTGTCCCACTCTCTCTGTCCCAATCTCTCTCTGCCCCCCTCTCTCTGCCCCCTCTCTCTGTCCCCCTCTCTCCGTCACCCCCTCCCTCTGTCCCCCCTCTCTCTGTCCTCCCTCTCTCTGTCCCCCTCTCTCTGCCCCCTCTCTCTCTCTGCCCCCTCTCTGCCCTCTCTCTCTGTCCCCCTCACTCTCTCTCCCTCTCTCTGTCACCCTCTCTCCCTGCCCTCTCTCTCTGTCCCCCCTCTGTGTCCCCGTCTCTGTCAACCTCACTCTGTGTCCTCTCTCTCTCCCACGCTCTCTGACCCCCTCTCTGTCACCCTCTCTCTCTGTCCCCCCCCCTTCGCTCTCTGTCCCCTACTCTCTACATCTCCCCATTCTATGTCCCCTCTCTGTCACCATCTCTCAGTCCCCCTCCCCGCCCTCTGTCCCTCCTCTCTGTCCCTCCTCTCTCTGTCGCCCTCTCTCTGTCCACTCTTTGTCACCGTCTCTCTGTTCCCCCCACTCTGTCCACTCTCTCTCTGTTTCCCCTCTCTCTGTCCCCTCTCTCTGTCCCCCCTCTGTGTCCCGACTCTATCTGTTGGCCTCTCTCTCTGTCCCCCTCTCTCTGTCCCCCTCTCTCTGACCCCTCTCTCTGTACCCCTCTCTTTCTGTTCCCCTCTCTCTGACCCCCTCTATCTCCCCACTCTCTGTCCCCCTCTCTCTCTGTCCCCCTCTCTCACTGCCCCCTCTCTCTCTGTCCCCCTCTCTCTCTGCCCCTTCTCTCTCTGTACCCCCTCACTGTTCCACTCTCTCTCTGCCACCCCTCTCTCTGTCGCCCTCTCTCTGTCCCCCTCTCTCTGTCCCCCTCTCTCTGTTCCCCTCTCTCTCTGCCCCACTCTCTCTCTGCCCTCCTCTCTGTGTCCCACTCTCTCTGTCCCCCTCTCTCTCTGCCCCCCTCTCTCTTCCCCCTCTCTCTGTCCCCCTCTCTCTGTCACCCCCTCTCTCTGTCCCCCCTCTCTCTGTCCCCCCTCTCTCTGTCCCCCCTCTCTCTGTCCCCGCTCTCTCTGTCCCCCTCTCTCTCTGTCCCCCTCTCTCTCTGCCCCCTCTCTGCCCTCTCTCTCTGCCCCCTCACTCTCTCTCCCTCTCTCTGTCACCCTCTCTCTCTGCCCTCTCTCTCTGTCCCCCCTCTCTGTCCCCCCGTCTCTGTCAACCTCATTCTGTGTCCTCTCTCTCTCCCACGCTCCCTGACCCCCTCTCTGTCACCCTCTCACTCTGTACCCCCCTCTCTCTCTGTCCCCTACTTTCTCCATCTCCCCCTTTCTATGTCCCCCTCTGTCCTCCTCTCTCTCTCCCACCCGCCTCTCTGTATCCCTCCTCTTTGTCCCCCTTTCTCTCTGTCCCGCTCTCTCTGTTCTCCCATCTCTGTCCCCTCTCTCTCTCCCTCTCTCTTTGACCCCTCTCTGTCTCCCCCTCTCTCTCTCTGTCCCCCACTCTCTACATCCCCCCACTCTCTGTCCCCCTCTCTCTAACCCCCCACCTCCCCCACTCTGTACCCCTCTCTCTGTCCCCCACTCTCTGTTCTTCTCTATATCCCCCTCGCTCTGTCCCCCTCTCTCTGACCACCTCTCTCTGTCCCCCTCTCTGTCCCATCTATCTCTCCCTCTCTCTCTGCCCCCCTTCCTGTCCCCCTCTCTCTCTCTGTCGCCCTCCTCTCTCTGCCCCGTCTCTGTCACCGTCTCTCTATCCCCTCTCTCTCATTCCCCTGTCTGTTCCCCCTCTCTCTGTCCCCTCTCTCTGTGCCCCCTCTGTGTCCCGCCTCTATCTGTCCCCCCTCTCTGTCCTCCTCTCTCTCTGTCCCCCTCCCTCTGATCCCCTCTCTCTGCCCCTCTCTCTCTGTCCCCCTCTCTCTCTGTACCCCCTCACTGTTCCCCTCTCTCTCTGTCCCCTGTCTCTCTGCCCTCCTCTCTCTGTCCCACACTCTCTGTCCCCCTCTCTCTCTGTCCCCCTTTCTCTGTCTCCTTTCTCTGCCCCCTCTCTGCCACCTCTCACTGCCCGCACTCTCTCTGTCCCCTCTCTCTCTGCCCCCTATCTCTCTGCCCCCCTCTCTCTGTCCCCCTCTCTCTGTCCCCCTCTCTCTGTATCCTCTCTCTCTCCCCGCTCTCTGACCCCTCTCTGTCGCCCTCTCTCTCTGTCCCCCTCTCTCTCTGTCCCCCACTCTCTCCACTCCCCACTCTCTGTCCCCCTCTGTCCCCCTCTCTCTCTCTCTATCTGTCCACCACTCTCTCCATCTCACCACTCTCTGTCCCCCTCTGTCCCCCTCTCTCTCCCACCCGCATCTCTCCATCCCTCCTCTTTGTCTCCCTCTCTCTCTGTCCCCCTCTCTCTCAGTCCCGCTCTCTCTGTTCCCCCATCTCTGCCCCCCTCTCTCTCCCACCCACCTCTCGCTCTTTCTCCCCCTCTCTCTGTCCCCCTCTCTCCCCCTCTCTCTCTGTCCCCCTCTCTCTCTGCCCCCCCTCTCTGCCCCCTCTCTCTGTCCCTCTCTCTCTGTCCACTCTCTCTCACCCCTCTCTGTCCCCCTCTCTCTCTCTGACCACCACCCTCGCCATCCCTTCACTCTCTGTCCCCCTCTCTCTGTTCCCCTCTCTCTGTATCCTCTCTCTCCCCGCTCTCTGACCCCCTCTCTGTCGTTCGCTCTCTCTGTCCCCCTCTCTCTCTCTACCTGTCCACCACTCTTTCCATCTCCCCACTCTCTGTCCCCCTCTGTCCCCCTCTCTCTCCCACCCGCATCTCTCTATCCCTCCTCTTTGTCCCCCTCTCTCTCAGTCCCGCTCTCTCTGTTCCCCCATCTCTGTCCCCCTCTCTCTCCCACCCACCTCTCTCTCTGTCTCCCCCTCTCTCTGTCTCCCCCTCTCTCTGTCCCCCCTCTCTCTGTCCCCCCTCTCTCTGTCCTCCTCTCTCTCTGTCCCCCTCTCTCTCTGTCCCCCTCTCTCTCTGCCCCCTCTCTCTGCCCCCTCTCTCTGTCCCTCTCTCTCTGTCCACTCTATCTCTCCCCCCTCTCTGTCCCCCTATCTCTCTCCATCCCCCCACTCTCTGTCCCCCTCTCTCTGACATCCCATCTCCCGCACTCTGTACACCTCTCTCTGTTCCCACTCTCTGACCCCCTCTATCTCCCCAACTCTCTGCCTCCCTCTCTCTGTCCCCCTCTCTCTGTCCCTCTCTCTCTGCCCCCCTCACTCTGTCCCCCTCTGTCTGCCCCATCTCTCTCTGCCCCTCTCTCTCTATCTCCCCCACTCTCTGTTCCCCCTCTCTCCCTGTCCATCTCTCTCTGGCCCCCTGTCTCTGGCCTCCTCTCTCTCTGGACCCCCTCTCTCTGTCGCCCTCTCTCTGCCCCCCTCTCTCACTGTCCTCCTATCTGCCCCCCTCTCTCTGTCGCCTCTTTCTGCCCCACCCTCTCTGCCCCCCTCTCTCTCTGACCGCCTCTCTCTCTGCCCCCCTCTCTGCCCCCACTCTCTCTGTCCCCTCTCTCTCTCCGCCGCTCTCTGACCCCCTCTCTGTCCCCCTCTCTCTGTCCCCCTCTCTCTCTCTCTTCCCCCTTCTCTGACCACCTCTCTCTCCCCCACTCTGTTCCACTCTCACTATCTCCTTCTCTCTGCCCCCTCTCTCTGTCACTGTCTCTCTACCTCCCTTCTCTCTGTCCCACCTTTCTCTGTTCCCCCTCTCTTTGTCCCTCCCTCTCTCTGTCACCCCCTCTCTCTGTCCCCCCTCTCTCTGTCCTCCTCTCTCTCTGTCCCCCTCTCTCTCTGTCCCCCTCTCTCTCTGTCCCCCTCTCTCTCTGCCCCCTCTCTCTGCCCCCTCTCTCTGTCCCTCTCTCTCTGTCCACTCTATCTTTCCCCCCTCTCTGTCCCCCTATCTCTCTCCATCCCCCACTCTCTGTCCCCCTCTCTCTGACATCCCATCTCCCCCACTCTGTACACCTCTCTCTGTTCCCACTCTCTGACCCCCTCTATCTCCCCAACTCTCTGCCTCCCTCTCTCTGTCCCCCTCTCTCTGTCCCTCTCTCTCTGCCCCCTCACTCTGTCCCCCTCTGTCTGCCCCCATCTCTCCCTGCCCCTCTCTCTCTATCTCCCCCACTCTCTGTTCCCCCTCTCTCTCTGTCCCTCTCTCTCTGGCCCCCTGTCTCTGGCCTCCTCTCTCTCTGGACCCCCTTTCTCTGTCGCCCTCTCTCTGTCCCCCTCTCTCACTGTCCTCCTATCTGCCCCCTCTCTCTGTCGCCTCTTTCTGCCTCCCCCTCTCTCTGCCCCCCTCTCTCTCTGACCGCCTCTCTCTCTGCCCCCGCCTCTCTGCCCCCACTCTCTCTGTCCCCTCTCTCTCTCCGCCGCTCTCTGACCCCCTCTCTGCCCCCCTCTCTCTGTCCCCCTCTCTCTTTCTTCCCCCTTCTCTGACCACCTCTCTGTCCCCCACTCTGTACCACTCTCACTATCTCCTTCTCTGTGCCCCCTCTCTCTGTCACTGTCTCTCTACCTCCCTTCTCTCTGTCCCACCTTTCTCTGTTCCCCCTCTCTTTGTCCATCCCTCTCTCTGTCCCCCTCTCTCTCTGTCCCCCTCTCTCTCTGCCCCCCTCTCTCTGTCCCCCTCTCTCTCTGTCCCCCACTCTCTCTGCCCCCCTCTCTCTCTCTGTCCTCCTCTCTCTCTGTCCCCCTCTCTCTCCGTCCCCCTCTCTCTGTCGCCTCGTTCTGCCCCCTCTCTCTCTGACCCCCTCTCTCTCCCCGCTCTCTGTCCCCCTCTCTCTGTCGCCCTCTCTCTGACGCCTACTCTCTCACACCCGCCTCTCCCTGTACCACCTCACTGTCCCCCTCTCTCTCTGTCACCCCTCTCTCTGTCGCCGTCTCTCTGTCCCCATGTCTCTCTGTCCCCTCTCTCTCTCTCCCCCGCTCTCTGTTGCCCTCTCGTTGCCCCCGCTCTCTCTGCCCCCCCGACCCCTCTCTCTGTCCCCCTCTCTCTCTCTCTGTTCCGCTCCCTCTGTTCCCCTCTCTCTGTCCACCCCACTCTGTCCGCCCTCACTCTGTCACCCTCTCTCTGTCCCCTCTCTCTGTCGCCCTCTCTCTATCCCCCTCTCTCTGTCCCCCCTCTCTCTGTCCCGCTCTTTGACCCCCTCTCTGTCGCCCTCTCTCTCTGCCCCCTCTCTCTCCGCCCCTTTCTCTGTCCCCCTCTCTCTATCCCCCTCTCACAGTCCCCTCTCTCTCCCGCTCTCTGACCACCTCTCTGTCACTCCCTCTCTCTTCCCCCTCTCTCTGTCCCCCTCTCTCTGTCCCCTCTCTCTCTCCCCCGCCCTCTGACCCTCTCTCTGTCGCCCTCTCTCTGCCCCCTATCTCTCTGCACCCCTCTCTGTCCCCCCTCTCTCTGTCCCCCCTCTCTCTGTCCCCCCTCTCTCTGACCCCTTCTCTCTCCGTGCTCCTCTGTCTCTGTCCCCCTCTCTCTGTCTCCTGTTTCTGTCCCCCTCTCTCTCTGTCACGCTCTCTCTGTCGCCGTCTCTCTGTCCCCCTCTCTCTCTGTCCCCTCTCTCTCTATGTCCCCCACTCTCTGTTCCCCCTCTCTCTCTGCCCCCCTGTCTCTGGCTTCCTCTCTCTTTGGCCCCCCCTCTCTGTGACCCCCTCTCTCTCTGACCCCCTCTCTGTCCCCCGCTCTCTGTCCCCCTCTCTCAGTCGCCCTCTATCTGACCCCCACTCTCTCACACCCGCCTCTCCCTGTACCACCTCACTTTCCCCCCCCTCTGTCCCCCTCTCTCTCTGTCCCCCTCTCTCTGTCTCCCTCTCTCTCTGTCTCCCTCTCTCTCTGTCTCCCTCTCTCTGCCCCCCTCTCTCTGTCACCGTCTCTCTATCCCCCCTCTCTCTTTCCCCCTTTCTCTGTACCCCCTCTCGCTGCCCCCCCCGCCCCCCCTCTCTCTGCCCCTCTCTCTCTGTCCCCCTCTCTCTCTGTCCTCCTCTGTCTCTGTCCCCTTCGCTCTGTCTCCTCTTTCTGCCCCCTTCTCTCTCTGTCCCCCTCTCTCTCTGTCCCCCTCTCTCTCTGTCCCCTCTCTCTCTATGTCCCCCACTCTCTGTTCCCCCTCTCTCTCTGCCACCCTGTCTCTGGCTTCCTCTCTCTTTGGCCCCCCCTCTCTCTGACCCCCTCTGTCTCTGACCCCCTCTCTGTCCCCCGCTATCTGTCCCCCTCTCTCAGTCGCCCTCTCTCTGACCCCCACTCTCTCACACCCGCCTCTCCCTGTACCACCTCACTGTCCCCCCTCTCTCTGTCGCCCCTCTCTCTCTGACCCCCTCTCTGTCCCCCGCTCTCTGTCCCCCTCTCTCAGTCGCCCTCTCTCTGACCTCCACTCTCTCACACCCGCCTCTCCCTGTACCACCTCACTGTCCCCCCTCTCTCTGTCGCCCCTCTCTCTGTCGCCGTCTCTCTGTTCCCCCCTCTCTCTGTTCGCCTCTCTCTCTGTCCCCCTCTCTTTGTCCCCTCTCTCTCTGCCCCGCTGTCTGACCCCCTCCCTGTTGCCCTCTCTCTGCCCCCACTCTCTCTGCCCCCGATCCCTCTCTCTGTCTCCCTCTCTCTCTCTCAGTCCCCCTCTCTCTCTGTCTCCCTCTCTCTCTGTCTCCCTCTCTCTGCCCCCCTCTCTCTGTCACCGTCTCTCTATCCCCCCTCTCTCTGTTCACCCTTTCTCTGTCCCCCCTCTCTCTGTCCCCCCCTCTGCCCCCTCTCTCTCTGCCCCTCTCTCTCTCTGTCCCCCTCTCTCTCTGCCCCTCTCTCTCTCTGTCCCCCTCTCTCTCTGTCCTCCTCTGTCTCTGTCCCCCTCGCTCTGTCTCCTCTTTCTGCCCCCTTCTCTCTCTGTCCCCCTCTCTCTCTGTCCCCTCTCTCTCTATCTCCCCCACTCTCTGTTCCCCTTCTCTCTCTGCCCCTCTCTCTCTGCCCCCCTGTCTCTGGCCTCCTCTCCCTTTGGCCCCCTCTCTCTCTGGCCCCCTCTCTCTGTCGCCCTCTTTCTGCCCCCTCTCTCTCTGTCCTCCTATCTGCCCCCCTCTCTCTGTCGCTTCTCTCTGCCCCCCTCTCTCTCTGTCCCCCTCTCCCTCTGACCCCCTCTCTCTCCCCGCTCTCTGTCCCCCTCTCTCTGTCGCCCTCTCTCTGAACACCACTCTCTCACACCCGCCTCTCCCTGTACCACCTCACTGTCACCCCTCTCTCTGTCGCCCCTCTCTCTGTCGCCATCTCTCTGACCACTCCTCTCTGCCCCTTCTCTCTCTGCCCCCTCCTCTGTCCCCATCTCTCTGTCCCCTCTCTCTCTCTGCCCCCTCTCTTTCTGCCCCTTCTCTCTCTGCCCCCTCTCTGTTCCCCCTCTCTCTCTCTGTCCCCCCCTCTCTCTCTATCCCCCACTCTCTCCATCCCCCACTCTCTGACCCCCTCTCTCCCTCACACTGTATCCCTCTCTCTGTCTCCCTTTGTCCCCTCTCTCTGTCACCGTCTCTCTATCCCCCCTTCTCTCTGTCCCACCTTTCTCTGTTCCCCCTCTCTTTGTCCCCCCCTCTCTCTGTCCCCACCCTCTCTGTCGCCCCCTCTCTCTGACCCCTTCTCTCTCTGTCCTCCTCTGTCTCTGTCCCCCTCTCTCTCTGACCCCCTCTCTCTCTGACCCCCTATATCTTCCCCACTCTCTGTCCCTCTCTTTCTCTGTCACCCTCTCTCTGTCGCCGTCTCTCTGTCCCCCTCTCTCTCTGTCCTCTCTCTCTCTGTCCCCCTCTATCTGTCCCCTCTCTCTCCCCCTCTCTCTGCCCCCTCTCTGTTGCCCTCTCTCTGCCCCCACTCTCTCTGCTCCCCCGACCTCTCTCTCTGTCCCCTTCTCTCTGATCTTCTCTCTCTGTTCCCCTCTCTCTGTCCCCCTCTCTCTGTCCCCCTCACTCCTGTCCCCCTCACTCTGTCCCCTCTCTCTCTCTCTCCCCCCCGCGCTCTTTGACCCCCTCTCTGTCGCCCTCTCTCTCTGCCCCCTCTCTCTCTGCCGCCCCGTCCCCCTCTCTCTGTCCCCCTCTCTCTATCCCCCTCTCACAGCCCCCCCTCTCTCACCCGCTCTCTTTGCCCCCCTCTCTGTCCCCCCACTCTCTGTCCCCCCACTCTCTGTCCCCCTCTCTCTGACCCCCTCTCTCTCCCCCACTCTGTACCCCTCTCTCTGTCCCCCTCTCTCTGACCCTCCTCTCTCTTTCCCACCTCTCTCTCTCTCTGGCCCCTCTCTCTCTGACCCCCTCTCTGTCCCTCTCTCTCTGTCGCCCTCTCTCTGACCCCCACTCTCTCACACCCGCCTCTCCCTGTACCACCTCACTGTCCCCCTCTCTCGCTGTCGCCCCTCTCTCTGTCGCCATCTCTCTGTCCCCCTCTCTCTCTGTCCTCTTTCTCTCTGTCCCCCTCTATCTGTCCCCTCTCTCTCCCCCGCTCCCTGCCCCCTCTCTGTTGCCCTATCTCTGCCCCCGCTCTCTCTGCTCCCCCGACCCCTCTCTCTGTCCCCTTCTCTCTGTTCCTCTCTCTCTGTTCCCCTCTCTCTGTCCCCCTCTCTCTGTCCCCCTCACTCCTGTCACCCTCACTCTGTCCCCTCTCTCTCTCTCCCCCTCCCTTTGACCCCCTCTCTGTCGCCCTCTCTCTCTGCCCCCTCTCTCTCTGCCCCCCCGTCCCCCTCTCTCTGTCCCCCTCTCTCTATCCCCCTCTCACTGTCCCCTCTCTCTCTCTCCCGCTCTCTCTGACCCCCTCTCTGTCCCCCTCTCTCTCTGCCCCCCTCTCTCTGACCCCTTCTCTCTCTGTCCTCCTCTCTCTGTCCCTCCTCTCTCTTTCCCCCCTCTCTCTCTCTGGCCCCCTCTCGCTCTGACCCCCTCTCTGACCCCCTCTCTCTGTCGTCCTCTCTCGGACCCCCACTCTCTCACACCCGCCTCTCCCTGTACCACCTCACTGTCCCCCTCTCTCGCTGTCGCTCCTCTCTCTATCGCGGTCTCTCTGTCCCCCCCTCTCTCTGTCCTCCTCTCTCTCTGTCCCCCTCTCTCTGTCCCCTCTCTCTCTCCCCCGCTCTCTGAACCCCTCTCTGTTGCCCTCTCTCGGACCCCACTCTCTCTGCACCCCTCTCTGTTGCCCTCTCTCTGCCCCCACTCTCTCTGCCCCGCCGACCCCTCTCTCTGTCCCCCTCTCTCTCTGTCCCTCTCTCTCTCTGTCTCCCTCTCTCTGCCCCCCTCTCTCTGTCACCGTCTCTCTATCCCCCCTCTCTCTGTTCCCCCTTTCTCTGTCCCCCCTCTCTCTGTCCCCCCCCCTCTTCCCCCCTCTCTCTGACCCCCTCTCTCTCTGACCCCCTCTCTCTCTGCCCCTCTCTCTCTGATCCCGCTCTCTCTCTGCCCCTCTGTCTCTCTCGGTACCCTCTCTTTCTGTCCCCCCCTCTCTCTGTACCCTCTCTCTCTGTCTCCCTCTCTCTCTGTCCCCCTCTCTCTGTTCCACCTCTCTCTGTCACTCTTTCTCTGACCCCCCTCTCTCTGTTCCCCTCTCTGTCCCCTCTCTCTCTCCCCCGCTCTCTGAACCCCTCTCTGTTGCCCTCTCTCTGCCCCCACTCTCTCTGCCCCGCCGACCCCTCTCTCTGTCCCCCTCTCTCTCTGTCCCTCTCTCTGTCTCCCTCTCTCTGCCCTCCTCTCTCTGTCACCGTCTCTCTGTCCCCCTCTCTCTGTTCCCCCTTTCTCTGTCCCCCCTCTCTCTGTCCCCCCCCCCCCTTTCCCCCCCTCTGTCTCTCTGTCCCCCCCTCTCTCTGCCCCTCTCTCTCTGATCCCGCTCTCTCTCTGCCCCTCTGTCTCTCTCGGTACCCTCTCTTTCTGTCCCCCCCTCTCTCTGTACCCTCTCTCTCTGTCCCCCTCTCTCTCTGTCCCCCTCTCTCTGTTCCACCTCTCTCTGTCCCCCTCTCTCTGTTCCACCTCTCTCTGTCACCCTTTCTCTGACCCCCCTCTCTCTCTCCCACTCTCTCTGTCCCCCTCTCTCTCTCTGTTCCCTCTCTCTCTATCCCCTCTCTCTCTCTGTCTCCCTCTCTCTCTGTCTCCCTCTCTCTGTCTCCCTCTCTCCCTGTCTCCCCCACTCTGTCCCCCTCTCTCTGTCGCCCCCTTTCTCTGTCCCCCTCACTCTCTGTCCCCCTCTCTCTGCCCCCCTCTATCTATTCCACTCTCTGTCCCCCTCTGTCTGTCCCCCTCTCTCTCTCTGTCCCCTTCAATCTTCCCCACACTCTGCCCCCCTCTCTCTCTGCCCTCCTCTCTCTCTGTCCCCCTCTCTCTCTCTGTACCCCTCTCACTGTCCCACTCTCTCTGTTGCCATCTCTCTGTCCCCCTCTCTCTCTGTCCCCCCTCTCTCTGATCCGCTCTCTCCCTGACCCCCCTCTATCTCCCCCACTCTTGGTGTCCCCCTCTCTGTCCCCCTCTCTCTTACACCCTCTATCTCCCCCATTCTCTGTGCCCCTCTCTCTGTCGCCCTCTCTCTGACCCCTCTCTCACTATATCCTCCCCTATTTCTCTCTCTCCCTCCCTCACCTTATCTCTCCCTTCCCTCTCTCTCTCCCTCTGTCTCTCCCTGCTCCTTTGCTCTCTCTCCATCTTCTCCCACTCTCGATCCCCCTACCTTGGTCTCTCTCTCTCCCCACCTCCCTCCGTTTCTCTCAGACTCAATCTCTCTCCCTCCTGTCCTGCCCTTCCTCTCTCTCTGACACACTCTGTCTCCCTAGTCCTTCCCTTTCCATCTAACCCAGAGACTGGGTGTTGGTGGTGAGGTTGCGTGGGGGGGGGGGGGGGGGTGAGATGATCGAGAGATGTGAGAAGTGGGAGGTGGGGAAATTGGGGTAGAGACGGAATTGCGGGAGGGAGACAGGAGAGAGAGAGAGTGAGGGTGAGGGGGAGAGAAAAAAAAGGAGGCAGGTGGAGAAACTCATGTTGGGGTGTGTGAGAGAGAGAGGGAGAGTGAGGCAGAAAGAATAGTGGAGGCAGGTGGAGAAACCGGGGTTGGGGTGGGGTGGAGGTGTCTGAGAGGGGACCAGAGAGAGTGAAAGGGAGAGGAGGTGAGAGAGAGACAGTGTGCAGAAAGAGAGAGAGAGGGAGAGAATTGAGGAGGAAGAGTGGGGGAGAGGAAATGGGGAGGCCAGGTTTGAGTGGGGGGGGTGTCAGAGGGAGTTAAACTCAGCTCCTGAGCTCAGGGTGCGGTGCCCTCCCCTTCCCTGAGGACCAGGACTTGGGGCTGAGTCTGTCTCTCTCCAGCTCAGCTTCTCCATCACAAAGACACACAACAACATCGGTCACTCTGCTGCTCGGCACGCTTTAATCAAATTTTGATTGGTTACAAATGGAAGTGATGGATACAGTCAGTGGGATGGTGCCTTTTCTCACTGGGCCCTGAGTTGTGAGAAACATTGAAATGTTTCCCTGTAACCCCCCTGGGGGATAAGGATGGACAACCCAGCGCTACCCTCAGTCTGTTACCATAGCGACAGGCTGCTCCATCGCTGAAACACTGAACTGAAATGAGAAAATCCCGGATGGATTGATTAATGAGGGAATTTGATGGATGGAAGGATTTGGGTGAAGGGATATTTCAGCACATTCTTCAGCTGCTGCCTGAACTTAGTCTGGGTCACGGCATAAATCGCGGTGTTTGTGCAGCAACTGAGGAGCTGCAGCATGAAGCCCAATTCCTGCACAAAAGCATGCAGATACACAGGGGTGTCCACAATCCAATCCATCCGGTTCCATATAGAATACAGCATTAACGTTGACCATAACAGGATGAAATTGGCCGAGATGACAAACAGTAAAACGATGGATTTTTTTCGGTTTCTCATTTCTGTGTCAGACTGAGCGCCCCCATTGGTGTGAGCGCGGAGTCTCCTGCGGGCTCTGCTGGTCACTACAATGTGTCTGACGGTGAGAACATTGAGCAGCAGAACCAGGAGAAATGGGACACACGGGGTTAGAATGTGGTGGAGGAACTCGATTGTGACCCAGACACTGGAGAATGCATCAGCGTCTGTTACATCACAAAACCAGGGGGCGTTCATCAGCCAATACCGAGCCGTGAGCATAAAATACCAGGAAATGTTCTTTAAACAGCTCAGCACAGTCACTGCTCCCAGAACCACAGCCGCCGTTTTCTCACTGCAATATTTACTTTTTAGCTTCTGGCAACAAATGGCCACAAACCGATCAAAGGTGAAAGTGACGGTGAACCAGACAGAGCAGTCAGTGGCTGCATAAAGCAGGACTGCGTGGATATGACACACGGGGACGGAGTCCTTCAGGAAATAAAACTGTTCCCGATAAACAATGGGAATGTGTCTCAGGATCAGGTCGAGGATAATGGCCAGGAGATCCGCTGCTGCCATGGCCCCCAGGTAACGTCTGACACATGGAGACAATCCACAATCTTTATAAAGCAGGACGTAGATGGCCACGACGTTAACTGTGAGGAAGGAAAACAAACCCATTATCCATCAGCCTGGAGGCAAAGGGACCCGTTTGATCGGGGACCCAGTGAGATTTTCAAATGTGTCCCTGTATTCAGGGATTTATTAAAATAATTGGAGCTGGAATAACAAATGGGAAGGTCTGAATTACTGACAAAAATGTGACATAAACCACAAGAAACCCTCCCTCCCCAAACACACAGAGACATATCCATAAGGACAGATGGTTTCTAGAACATTCCCACACACTGGGTCACTCCAGAGCAGACACAGGTCACTCCTTCCCAGTTCCGAATACGGAGGCTGGAAACATTGCTGTCCAGAAGGATTCTCTCCCAGTTTCCTAAAGGCAAACGGAGTTTGGGAATTCCTGTATTTTGGTCTAAATTGTGGTCGATCGTGTGTCGGGAAGAAATGTAAATGCAGAGAAAAAGTATTCCCCCTTTAACTGCCTGAGGGGCCTTCGGAACAGTGTCTCCTTCTCCCTGGAACGGGATCTCTTCCCTCGGGATCTTATCGTTTGTTCAATTCACTGACGTCCGGCCGTTCACAAACAATGTCAGGTACAGAACGTTCCGGCGAATGTCAGTTATAGAATGTTGGGGACAGAACGTTCCGGGGAATGTCAGTTATAGAATGTCGGGGACAGAACGTTCCGAGGAATGTCAGTTATAGAATGTCGGGGACAGAACGTTCCGGGGAATGTCAGTTATAGAATTTCAGGGACAGAACGTTCCGGGGAATGTCAGTTATAGAATGTCAGGGACAGAACGTTCGAGGGAATGTCAGTTATAGAATGTTGGGGATGGAACGTTCTGGAGAATGTCGGTTATAGAATGTCGGGGACAGAACGTTCCGGGGAATGTCAGGAATAGAATGTTGGGGATGGAACGTTCCAGGGAATGTCAGTTATGGAATGTTGGGGATGGAACGTTCCAGGGAATGTCAGCTATGGAATGTTGGGGATGGAACGTTCCGGGAAATGTCAGTTATAGAATGTTGGGGACAGAACATTCCGGGTAACTCCTTGACCTGTCCATCACCTTTCCCCCCTACCCACCCCACCAACATGATGTACTGTGCCTGGACACACTGTAACATTAATGGGGTGAGAGACGGAGGGTCCAGTCACAGGGATGGGAACTAAAGGCATTGCCAGATCAGCTGAAATGGTTAGATATACCACATTCTCAATCCACCTCCCAGTCCCAGCCCAGACACCATCAACCCAGAGGGGATATCTGTTCACTGTGGAACACTGTGCAGACCAGGCCAGTGTCCTGCTCAGTACAACCCAGCAATCTGTCCAGATTCATCCATTGCACTGGTCAATGCAATCCAGCGATCTGTCCAGAGTGGAACACTGCGCAGATCAGATCAGGGCATTGGTCTATGAACCCAGACCATATATCTGTCCAGGGCAGTGAGCTGTGCAGATCACAGCAGTGCGTTACCTATAAAACTCAACCAGATAGTCTGACCACCACAGCGACCTGAGCAGTGATCACCCGTGAATTAATCTATAAGCCAGGAGCAGTGACCCTCTCAGCATGTAGGTCTGTGTACCCCACCCCAGTACATTGATCTGTAACCCTGGAGCAGTTACCCTCCCAACATGTAGAGCTGTGTACATCACACCAGTGAATTGATCTGTAACCCTGGAGTAGTTACGCTCCCAGCATGTAGAGCTGTGTACATCACACCAGTGCATTGCTCAGTAACACTGTGATAAATCACTGCCCAGTGTGGGGAAACTTGCAGCCCATGCTGGAAGTGACGGGATGTGCAGCTCCCACCCATTTACAGCTCCCGATCTCCATTGTGCTCTGACAAGGGGGTGCTGTGGGTGTGAACATCACTGCCACAGAGAGGTGGCGGGGAAATCAGTTTAAATATCACCACATGGGAGGGGTTGGGGTATAGACAGAGAGGGGGAGACTGAGAGACAGTGTCATGGAATGATGTGTTCCCAGATTACAGAATGCTGAAATGTAGACACTTGGATAGCATCCTGTAACATGAGACAAGCTTCCCAGGAAAGTTGGGAAAAAGTGATATTGGTGTGAGGTCAGCTGCTGTGTGGTTTTGAAATTACGTTTATGTAATGTTAATAAGTGTCTTTTTGAAACAGTATATTGCTGTAGAGTTGGAGTAGGGTAATAAGCAATTAAGAGAAATGAGGTCTCCGAGTTGTGAATAGTTGATGTAAAATGTTCAGTTTCAGGGTTAAAAAAATAAATTGGTGTTTTTATTTAAACAGTGGAATTTGGGAGTTCTCTGTCTCTCATATTGTAACAGTTTACAAGGCAAATTGAGCATTTCTTTATGTTTAGTTTAAATTACCAGATGAGCTCAATGTTGTGTCCTAACAATTGCTGTGCGTGTATCTGTGTGTCTCTGTGTGAGGCAGGTCTGGCAGTCTCTGTGGTGCTTAAAGTGATGCAATGCCACCCTCTGCTGGCCTCCCCACGCCACTGCACAGCATTGGCAGAGGGTGAATACCAACAGGGATTCATTCAGAGAGGGCGAGGGAGAGGGCAGCTGCTCACAGCACCATCCAAACGGATGTCTTATCCATGGACTGATCTAAATGTCCTTTAAATGTTGTAACTGTCCCCGCTTTCACCACTTCCTCTAGAAGTTCATTCCACATCCAAGCCATAATTACCTCTTCGACTTTTGTAAATCTTTTTCCTTGCACCTTAATTATCCCTCAGTTTTGAATCCCCAACTCTAGGGAAAAGACATCAGCCCTTCAGCTTATCTGTATCCCTCATTATTTTATAAACCTGTGTAAAGTTACCGCAGAATCTCATATTCTTCAGTGAAAAAAGATCCAGCCTCTCCTTCTAGCTCACTCCCTCCTTTCCCAGCAACATCCAGGTTAATCTCTTCTCCATCCTCTCCAGCTTAATAATATCAAGGTCAGTAATATCAAAGTGAATAGTCAATGTGTTTTCTAAGGTACGGGGAGACCAAAACTAGAGGATATGGGCTTAAAGTGAGAGGGGAAATATTAAAGTGACATAAGGGGCAGCTTTTTCACCCAGAGGGTGGTGTGCCTATGGAATGAGCGGGCAGGATGACCAGACTGAACACAGTATTCCAGAAGAGGTCTCACCAATGTCCTGTACATCCTCAACATGACGTCCCAATTCTGATACTCAAAGGTCTGACCGATGTAGACAAGTGTGTTAAACACCTTCTTAAACACACTATCTATATGAGATGCAAATTTTAAAGAAGTATACCTGAGGGCCTAGGTCTCTGTTCTACAACATTGCCAAAGGCCCTGCTTTTAATTGTATTGATCCTGCTCTTGTTTGATTTACCAAATACAATTAAAACTCCATCTGCTACCCCTCAGCCCAGTGTGTGGTATTACTGCCACCTCCCCCTCCCCCTTCAATTTTAAAATGTCCATCCCTCTCCAGGATGCTTGCACACTCCGGCCTTGATTTTCACAAAGACCCTGAGCTTGGTTTGCCTTGTGTGGTTAGAGGGAGGAGGGACAGATTGCAGACACAGTCAGTGGGGAGGAGAGGCTGGACAGTAATCACCGGCCAGGAAGAGGGGATTCGCACGTTAGAGTTGGGTAAGAGTGATCGGTGTTGTGGGACCAGAAATTAAGCTCTTCCTTCGTCTCTGCTGTTCAGTAATAAATATCCATTTGAGACCCTTCATTGGGCAGAGTGTGGCTGCAGGATTTCTTTCCCTAATATTGCAGACTACAGATAATAGCGATTAAAGATGTTCATAGTTAATTTCGATGGCACAGCACAAACACTCAACATCCTACAGTTGAGACAAATATCTTGCATTTGCTTAACAATACAAAGTGTTTTGTGTAGTTCAGTAATGGTAAACTGATTGTAATAAATCCACACCGAGCTGAAAGTGGGCATAACATATAACCCAAAATCTGGGTATGGTAGTGTAGTGGGTAGTGTACCTGCCTCTGAGCCAGAACTCTGGATTTGATTCCAATTCCTGAACTTGTGTGGTAGCATTCCTAGCTCTGGACTAGAAGGCCTGGATTTAAGTCCTGCCTGTTGCAGAGGTATGTCACAGCATGTCAAAACAGGCTGATGAGCAAACACACAGGAGAATACTGTTACAGCATTATGGGTATTGCTAGTGTCCCTAACTCTGGGCACACAGGTCTGGGTGTAAAGCCCACAGATGTGTCTCATGATACATCTGAACAAACTGATTAAAATTGATTTAAAATTGTGACTTGATGGAGAAGGAAGAGGTGTCAGTATTGCAATTTCATAATTTAGGCCCAGGATGACTGAAAGTCCAGTTATTCGTGTTGATTGAAGTCACATTTCGCAGCAGTAAAGATTTATAAAATCGGAACGGTCCTGGATAGGGTGAGTAGTCAGGGTTTTACCCCAGTTTGGGGCGTCCAAAACTAGAGGGCATTGTTTGAAAGTGAGAGGGGAAAAGTTTGATGAGACCTAAAGGGCACCTTTTCAAACAGAGAGTGGTGTGTGTATGGAATGAGCTGCCAGAGGAAGTGGTGGAGGCTGGTACAACTTTACAAATTACTTACAGTGTGGAAACAGGCCCTTCGGCCCAACAAGTCCACACCGCCCCGCTGACGCGCACCACCCATACCCATTCCCCTACATTTACCCCTGTACCGAACACTACAGGCAATTTAGCACGGCCAATTCATCTAACCTGCACATTTTTGGACTGTGGGAGGAAACCAGAGCACCCGGAGGAAATCCATGCAGACACGGGGAGAATGTGCAAACTCCACACTGACAGTCGCCTGAGGTGGGAATTGAACCCAGGTCTCTGGCGCTGTGAGGCAGCAATGCTAACCACTGTGCCACCGTGCCGCCCACAAACTGCAGCATGTAAAAGGCATCTGGGTACTGACAGACCTGCTGTGCTTTACCAGCAATTTCTGTATTTGTTAAAAAAATGCATTCATTTTAACACAGGTATTCTCAATACATTAAATATTTTATTTTTTCATGACGCAGGGCAATGTAAACATATTTCAAATTGACCGAGACCATTTTCTGTTAAGGATATGGCTCTGTGTATGACAGCAGCAATGATGCATCTACATGGTACAGGGAATGTGATGGAGACATAGTTCGACAATGTACAAGGAGACCTCACATGGGGTCCAGTTTGGGAAAGGATGATATTATTATGTGATTCAACTCAGAGAGGGAGAAAATGCAATCCTCCTGAGAAGGAACGGCCTATTGCACTCTCCCTCCTTCAGTGTCCCTCACCACAGCAATGTGTGCAAGCTAAAACAAACTCTACAGTCATCATTACCATTCTTATTTTTATAGAATCCCTGCAGTGTTGAAACAGGCCCTTCGGCCCAACAAATCCATACCAACCTTCCCAACCCATTCCCCTATATTTGCCCCTGACTAATGCGCCTAACCTAGAATTCCCTGAACACTACAGACAATTTAGCATGACCAATCCACCAAACCTACACAGTCTGAGCTGTGGTAGGAAACTGGATCACCCATTAGAAGCTCACACAGGAAAGTGGAGAATGTGCAAGTTCCACACCGACAGTCACCCAAGGCTGGAATCGAACCCAAGTCCCTGGTGCTGTGAGGCAGCAGTGCTAACCACCGTGCTACCCATTGGGTGCTCCCTGACCATAATTCATTGGAATCTACTCACTGCCTAAAGCAAAGGGAATGCAGCCAAATCTAACTCTCCCAGGATGGAATCCCATTGCTAGCAGCTATGTGAGTACAATATCTTCAGAAGCAGAAAAATGTTTTAGACAACCTCAATTTTTACTTTTGTCATGAGTTCCATTAATATCTGGACAAAGTTCTTTCAAATTAAAATTGCAGAAATTTTGTTAATCTGTGTGTGTGTGTGTGTATGCATGTGTTTGTGTTTGTGTGTGCGTGTGTGCGTGTGTGCGTTTGTTTGTGTGTTTGTGTGTGTGTGTGTTTAGAAAGGGAAGTACTAGACCATAAGACCATAAGACATAGGAGCGGAAGTAAGGCCATTCGGCCCATCGAGTCCACTCCGCCATTCAATCATGGCTGATGGGCATTTGAACTCCACTTACCCGCATTCTCCCCGTAGCCCTTTATTCCTTGTGACATCAAGAATTTATCAATCTCTGCCTTGAAGACATTTAGCGTCCCAGCCTCCACTGCACTCTGCGGCAATGAATTCCACAGGCCCACAACTCTCTGGCTGAAGAAATGTCTCCGCATTTCTGTTCTGAATCGACCCCCTCTAATTCTAAGGCTGTGTTCACGGGTCCTAGTTTCCTCGCCTAGCGGAAACAATTTCCTAGCGTCCACCCTCTCCAAGCTATTGATTATATATTTGCAATACTCAAACAGTTTGCCATTCACCTTTCCATCATAGTTTGAGTAACATTGCCCTGGATCATAAACGTGTTGTTTTAGCAGATTAAAGTAACTAGCCTGACTTGTTCCTAAAACTGACCCTGACCCAGTGTGAGACCGATATCATCGGCCATCTCACCAACCTGGCTATATTTAACATGTGTTGTGAGCAGTGGAAGAGTGGGACTAGAAAAGGAAACAGTGACCCAAAAAGCCGGGGAACTATAGACGGGTGAGCCTGATGTCAGTGGTGGGTAAGTTGTTGGAGGGGATTCTGAGGGAAAGGATTTAAATACATTTGGGAAGGCAAGGGCTGATCGGGGTAGACAACATGGCTTTCTACATGGGAAATCATGTCTCATTAAATCGGTTGAGTTTTTTGAAGAGGTGACAAAGAAGAGTGATGAAGGCAGTTTGGTAGATGTTGTCTATATGGACCTCAGCAAGGTGTTCATTTAAAGAACAAAGAGCAAAGAAAATTTACAGCCCAGGAACAGGCCCTCCAGCCCTCCAAGCCTGAGCCGATCCAAATGTACTGTCTAAATCTGTCGGTCAATTCCTAAGCATATGTACCCCTCTGCTCCCACCTACTCATGCATCTGTCCAGACTCTTCTTAAATGAATCTACCGTGTCTGCCTCTACCACCTCTGCTAGCAACACGTTCAAAATGCCCACCACCCTCTGTGTGAAGTACTTACCGTGTGTATCCCCCTTAAACATTCCACCTCTCATCTTGAATGCACGACCTCTCGTTACTGAATCCTTCACCCTGGGAAAAAGCCCCTCTCTATCCACCCTGTCTATACCCTTCATGATTTTGTAAACCTCAATCAAGTCCCCCCTCAATCTCCTTTTTTCCAGTGAAAATAAACCTAACCTACTCAGCCCCTCTTCATAGCAAGTATTTCATTCTGATTGGTAGACAAATGAGTAAGGTTCGGTCACATGGGATACAGAGGAAGCTAGTCACAATTGGCTTGAAGGAAGAGGGGTATTTTACAGACAGGAGGCTTGTGAGCAGCAGTGTGCTGTAAGAATCAGTACTGAGTTCACTGCATTTCATCATTTATGTAAAGGATTTAGATGTGAATATTGGGGCCATTGTTACTAAGTTTACAGATTACATCAGAAAGGCAGTGTAGTAGATTATCTCAGAGTACAACAAGACCACAATTAGATGGGACAAAAGGGCAAAGAGTGACAGATTAAGTTTAATTTAGATAAATACGAGGTTTTGTATTTTGTGAATGCAAACCAGGGCAGGAATTATACACTTGATGGTAAGGTCCTGGGGCGTGTTGTGAAACAAAGGGAGAGGGCTGCAGGTACATTGTTCCTTGAACGTGGAGTCGCAGGTAGACAGAGTTGGACAGAACACATTTGGCACATCTCCCTTAATCAGTCAGAGCATTGTGTATAGGGGTTGTGATGGTATGTTGCATCTGTACAGGATGTTGATGAGGCCACTTTAAAAATACTGCATGCAACTCGGTTTTCTGCAGAAATTATTTAGACACAGATGTTCCAGAATTGGAGGTTTGAGCTGTAGGGAGAGGTTGATTAGAGTGAGGTGTTTCTCCCTGGAGTGTCAGAGGTTGAGGGGTGACATTATAGAGATTTATAAAATCATCAGGGGCATAGATATTCTGAACAGCCACGTTCTGCTCCCCAGTGGAGGGGAGTCCAGAGCAAGAGAGCATAGGTTGAAGGGGAGAGGGCGAATGATTTAGAAGGGACCTGAAGGTAAATGTTACACACAGAGAGTGGTGTGTGTATGGAAAGTGCTGTCAGAGGAAGTGGTGAAGGCAGTTACAATCGCACATTTAAAAAGTATCTGAAAGAGGAGGGATATTGGCCAAATGCTGGCAAATGGGACTGGATCAGGTTTGATATCTGATCGGAGTGAACAGGTTGGACTAACGGGTCTGTTTCCGTTCTGCATGACGCTCTGATTCTATAAAAAGGATGACGAATAATTCTGAAAGGACCTTTCAAGTGGGAATTCTCTTCACTGGAAGTTTATCGTGCCTCCATGCTCACATTGATTGAAAGCTGCATTAGGTAAATATTTGACAGAGAAGTGAGTCACGGATAATAGGATATAGAGAGCAAAGTGGAGCTGAGACCCCAACTTGATCAGCCACAATCTTAGTGTCTGGTGGAAAAGGCTCAAAGTATTTAATGACCCACTCCTGCTCTTCAGTCCCATTTTTCTGTATTCCATTCAGCCCATCAAACCTGCTAGACAGGAGCAGTTGGAGGCTACTTACTCCTATAACCTGGTGCACAGAAACAGAGGAGACTATTCAGCCTCTCAAGACTGTCACACACGATGTGAGGTGATTTGGGAAATGTAATTGGAAAACCCAGGCTGTTTATGAAAGAGGCTCCTCATCTCTCTTTACAGAGCTTCCCCTCTCTGCACCTTGTGCTCCATTTGTTGGTCATGTTGTAGACCCAGATTCACTGTGAATACAGCCCACATACCTCACCCAGCGATAGCTCACAAAATCCTCTGCTCCCTGACTGCAATATGTAATAACATAACATTCATGAAAATAACACCCACTACCTTTCCAATAACAGAATGTGAGAACATCAGAAACAGGGGCAGGTCGTTCACTCCCCAAGCCTGCCTTGTCCTTCACTAAGATTGTGGCTGATCTGCTCTCGGTCTGGAATCCTTTTTAATACCCAATTCCTCATAGCCATCACCTCTCTGACAGATCAATATCCATCTAACTCCTCTTCAAATAATTTCAGTCATCTCACTCCCCGAACACTCTTGAGAACAGGAATCCTGACATTGAATCCCACCTGTTTGATGAAAACAATTGCTGCTCCAATATCATGGTTTATTGATATGAACAAAAGAGGTTGAGACAAGGGTTCAGGTAAAGTGGACTCGCCCTGATATCAAGGCAATGGTTACCTTCTGTTGACATCAAGGAACTTAACAAAACTGGACTTAATGGGAATCAGACTAAACTCTCCAGTGTTTGGAGTCAAACATGGCACAAAGGAAGATGTTCACCATCTCAGTCCTGGGTCAGCTCTGTGCGAGATCCTCAGGGTAGCTTCCTCTTCACAAACATCTTCAGCTGTTTCATCAATGTCTCCCGACCCCACCCTCCCCACCATAAGATCAGAAGTGGGGATGGTCACTGAATATTCCACAATGTTCAGAACATTTTGTCCCCCCTCAGCTCCTGAACTGGTCTGTGTCAATGTGCAGCAAGACCCAGGCTCCATTGAGAGTTGTGCTGTTAACGTGTCAGTAACATTCATGTAACTGCACTGCCTATTGCCACAGTAAAATAAGAGTTCAATCAGCACTTCACAGGAATATGAGGAAGTCATTCAGCCCATTGACACTATTGGAGAAGAACAGGGACAACCCATTCAGTGCCTCCAGCCTATTACTCAGGAAGAGAAGGAGTCTAGTGTGATGGGCCACACCAGAGCCCCTCGAAATATTGGAAGGCAATAGCCTTGCTTCTAATGTTTTATTATTTTAAAGGAAATATAAAGGGTCTGTTCCAGATGCAATGTGACAGCATCAAGAGAAAATTCAGTGAGTAGCAGCCAGGAGACATTCCCTGAAGCTTCCAACTCTGTTGAGACCGCTATAGTTTTTGATGTTACTGAGAAACCAAAACCCAGAGATCCTAATCTGTGAGAGCTGGCCACACCCATTCAGTCTGCATTAAAATAAACCTAAGGCATGCCTCGCTGTTACTCAAGTGTCTTAACTAACCAGCTTGGTAACGATCGTTCAATCTCTCTCTTAAAAGAAACCAGGACAAAATAACCTCGTAAAGCTACAGCATCATCACACTTGTCAGTACATCGAACTATCAAACAGGAACCAAGGGTAACCCAGTCAGGCCCTTGGCCCTGTCCAATCGGACGAGGAAGAAGTCAATCAGCCCCTTGAGTCACTTATACATAAACAGTAGGAGGCCATTCCCACCTCAATACACTTACACGGGGCAGAATGAGGTAATTGATGCTGATTCCTGATGAATGTCTTATCCATGCAACGTCGATTCTCCTGCTTCTCGGATGCTGCCTGACCTGCTGTGCTTTTCCAGCAATCGACGCTCTACTCTGATCCTGGATTAGTGGTGCTGGAAGAGCACAGCAGTTCAGGCAGCATGAGAGGCGCAGTAAAATAGACGTTTCGGGCAATAGCCCTTCGAGGAGGCAAACTTCTTCAAGGCAGGCATCCTTGCAAGAGGATTCGCAGTAGGGTTAAAATCAACTAGGTAAAAACAATGACTGCAGATGCTGGAAACTCTGATCTCCAGCATCGGCAGTCTTAAGTTACTCCTAAATGATGCTCCAACATGATGAACAAGTGGAGCAGAGGCTTCACATACAGACTGTTCCACGTTGTTCCTCATGGCTCCATTGCTTATGATACACACGTGGGACTAAAACGTGGTTTTCTAGTGGTGAGCAGAGAAGCTTCATGTCTTGTGTGAAGTCTGAAGAAGGCATCTTCCATCTCTGAGAAAACAGCCTGGTGTTCTTTATGCAGGGCGGAAGCTGGTGGGAATGGCTACCTGTTTCAAATCGAAGGTATTGTGGCTGCTGTTGGGAATTGTAAGCAACATGGCGTTCAGTACGGGCTCACATGCCGACTGCACAATAACGTGGGGAGAGTTAATTAAGGCATATAAACTATTAGGATAGTCACGTTAGACTGATGAATGGACTCTCTATGTTCAAATAATGCTGACCGTGTTCATGTTGACCTTGTCGAGTGCATGTCCTGTGCAGTGTAACCTGTATGCCTTACTCTGTCCAAGTCTATTTCCACCCTTTGATCTGTCTGGCTATGCTTACTATGATCTGCCTCCACTGCTCATAAATAAAGTGTTTCTCTGTACTGAGGTACACGTGACAATAAATCAAACCAATCAATCCTGGGTAAAGTATGGAAGTTCTCTCCCTGTCAATGTCTCTTTTGGAAATAAGTGATCGCTGCCACTCCTCGCGTTTCAGCATCACCATTTCCTCATCTCTCACAGCTCTACAGATTAAACACTCAGCTTCTTCACTCTATCCTCATGTTACCATCACCTGTGTCTGTGGTAAGGAGATCATTCCTTACAAAGGAGATCAAATCTGTACAGAGAGCCTCAAATACTCTCTCAGCAAGGCTCTACAACTGCAGGAAAATGGCTTTACTTATTTACTCGAATCATCTTACAATGAAGGACAGCATACCATTGTCTGCACTCATTACTAACACAGGGTTTGATTCGGCACAGTCAGCATAGACTTGTGAGTGGGCGATCATGCTTCCCAAATTTGTTAGCGTTCTTTGATGAAGTGACAAGGAAGGTTGACGAGGACAGAGTGGTAGACGTAGTCTCTATGGATTTCAGTAACGCATTTGATAAGCTTCCACATGGCAGGCTGCTCAGGAAGGTTACATCGCGTGGAATGCTGGGGGAACTGGCCAATTGGATACACAGTTGGGTTGTTGGTAGGAAGCAGAGGGTTCAGTGGAAGGATGCTTGTCTGACTGGAGGCTGGGTCTATAGCTGTTTGTTATCTATGATTATCTATGATTATCTGTGACTGCAGACACATAGACATGGGATAAAACTTTTCAATGATCTCTGAATCAGCCAACAAGACACTCTATTGTGTCAAATTGCTCTGAGGGCTTAAAGGATAAACCTGGACAGAACACCTGACTCCAGCCTCAGTATCGGAAAAAGGCGACGGGAAACAGTCCTGTTGACACTGCAGAGACCTCCTTCCTAACATCTGAGAGCTTGTGACAACAATAGACGATAGACAATAGACAAAAGGTGCAGGAGTAGGCCATTCTGCCTTTCGAGCCTGCACTGCCATACAATATGATCATGGCTGATCATTCCTAATCATTATCCTCTTCCTGCCTTATCTCCATAACCCTTGATTCCATTACCTTTGAGAGCTCTCTCCAACTCTTTCTTAAATGAATCCAGAGACTGGGCCTCCACTGCCCTCTGGGGCAGAGCATTCCACACAGACACCACTCTCTGGGTGAAGAAGTGTTTCCTCATCTCTGTCCTGAATGGTCTACCCCGTATTTTTAAGCTGTGTCCTCTGATTCGGCACTCACCCATCAGCGGAATCATGTTTCCTGCTGCCAAAGTGTCCAATCCTGTCATAATCTTATATGTCTCAATCAGATCCCCTCTCAGTCTTCTAAACTCAAGGGTATACAAGTCTAGTCGCTCCAGTCTTTCAGTGTAAGGTATTCCCACCATTCCAGGAATTGACATCGTGAATCAACGCTGCACTCCCTCAATAGCCAGAATGTCTTTCCTCAAATTTAGAGACCAGAACTGCACACAGTACTCCAGGTGTGGTCTCACCAGGGCCGACAGCTGCAGAAGAACCTCTTTGCTTCTATACTCAATCCCTCTTGTTATGAAGGCCAGCATGCTATTAGCCTTCTTCACTACCTGCTGTACCTGCATGCTTACCTTCATTGACTGGTGTACAAGAACACCCAGATCTCTCTGTACTGCCCCTTCACCTAAATTGACTCCATTGACGTAGTAATCTGCCTTCCTGTTCTTGCCACCAAAGTGGATAACCATACACTTATCACATTAAACTGCAATTGCCATCCATCTGCCCACTCACCTAACTTGTCCAGGTCACCCTGTAATCACCTAACATCCTCATCACATTTCACCCTGCCACCCAGCTTTGTATCATCAGCAAATTTGCTAATGTTATTGCTGATACCATCTTCTATATCATTAACATATATTGTAAAAAGCTGCAGTCCTGCAGGGATCCCTGCGGTATCCCACTGGTCAATGCCTGCCATTCCGAAATGGAGCCATTTATCAACTACTGTTTGTTTCCTATCAGCCAACCAATTTTCAATCTAAGTTAGTACTTTGCCCCCAATACCATGCGTCCTAATGTTGCTCACTTACCTCCTATGTGGACTATATCAAAAGCTTTCTGAGAGACTCGGTGGTACAGTGGTTAGCACTGCTGCCTCACAGCGCCTGAGACCCGGGTTCAATTCCCGCCTCAGACGACTGTCTGTGTGGAGATTGCGCATTCTCCCCGTGTCTGCGTGGGTTTCCTCCGGGTGCTCCGGTTTCCTCCCACAGTCCAAAGATGTGCAGGTCAGGTGAATTGGCCATGACAAATTGCCTGTAGTGTTAGGTAAGGGGTAAATGTAGGGGTATGGGTGGGTTGCGCTTCAGCGGGTCGGTGTGGACTTGTTGGGCCGAAGGGCCTGTTTCCACACTGTAACGTAATCTAAAAAAAAAGTCCAGGTGCACTACATCTACTGGATCTCCCTCATCCATCTTCAGAGTTACATCCTCCAGAAGATTAGTCAAGCATGATTTCCCCTTCATAATCCATGCTGACTCTGACCTATCCTGTTACTACTATCCAGATGTGCCGTAATTTCATCCTAAATAATGGACTCCAGCATCTTTCCCACCACTGAGGTCAGACTAACTGGTCTATAATTTCCTGCTTTCTCTCTCCCACTTTTCTTAAAAAGTGGTATAACATTGGCCACCCTCCAATCCGCAGGAACTGACGCCGAATCTATCGAACTCTGGAAAATAATCACCAACACATCCACGATTTCCCGAGCCACCTCCTTCAGTACCCTGGGATGCAGACCATCAGGCCATGGGGACTTATCAACCTTCAGACCTAACAGTTTCTCCAACACCAAATCCTGGCAAATATAAATTCCCTTAAGTTCAGGTCCTTCAGCCACTGTTACCTCAGGGAGATTGCTTGTGTCTTCCCCAGTGAACACAGATCTGAAGTACCCATTTAATTCTTCTGCCATTTCTTTGTTCCAAGTAATATATTCCCCTGTTTCTGTCTTCAAAGGACCAATTTTTGTCCTAACCATTTTTTTGCCTTGCACATACCTAAAAAAGCTTTTACTATCCTCCTTTATATTATTGGCCAGTTTACCTTCGTACCTCATTGTTTCTCTGCTTATTTCCTTCTTAGTAATCCTCTGTTGTTCTTTAAAAGCTTCCCAATCCTCCGTTTTCCCACTTATCTTTGCTATATTATACTTTTTCTCTTTTAACTTTATATGTTTCTTAACATCCCTCGTCAACCACGGCCGCCCATGGTCTACATCCCAGGGTACTGAAGGAGGTGGCTCGGGAAATCGTGGATGCGTTGGTGATTATTTTCCAGAATTCGATAGATTCGGCATCAGTTCCTGCGGATTGGAGGGTGGCCAATGTTATACCACTTTTTAAGAAAAGTGGGAGAGAGAAAGCAGGAAATTATAGACCAGTTAGTCTGACCTCAGTGGTGGGAAAGATGCTGGAGTCTATTATTAAGGATGAAATTACGGCACATCTGGATAGTAGTTACAGGATAGGTCAGAGTCAGCATGGATTTATGAAGGGGATCTTTCTTCATGTTAGGAATGAACTGATCCTGCAACTTCTGCATTATACACAGAAATATCCGCCATTGTTCCTCCACGGTCATCCCTGCTAAGGTATTGCACCATTGAACTTTGGCCAGCTCCTCCCTCATAACTCCATAATTCCCTTTATTCAACAGAAATGCTGTCACTTCCGACTGTACCCTCTCCCTCTCAACATTTACAGAGCTCTCCCACAGACTATACAGAAACATCAGGAATGGAGTAGGCCATGCAACACATTGAGCCTTCCTCATTATCGTTCCTGTTCAAACATCTCCACAATGCACTTATCCCACACAATGAATATATCTGTTAATGTGATTAACCTTGGGAAGCTATAAAATAGGAAGTGCAATAGTCCCTTTGGTCCATCGAGTTTGCTACCCAATTCAATATAATGATGGCTTGCCCTTTATTTCCACACCGTTCTCCTGCTCGCCCACCATTCCTTTTCTGTCTATAAATCCTTATTTATATTCAATGTCCTGGCTTCCAGGTTCGAGTGCATTTCCCAGGTTCACCAGTCGCTGAGTGCAGACATTTATTCTCATCTCATTGCAGAATGGCCTATCTGTACCTAATACTGTGGCCCCTTGTTTTAGACACCATAGCCTGGGGAATTATCATCGCTGCTTCCAATCCGTCTCACCCTGTCAGAGCTTTATATATCTCACTGAGATCTCCATCCATTTTCCTAAACCCCATGGAATGCAGGCCCAGTCGCCCCAAACTCTGCTCCCACAACAAGCCTGTCATCACAAAGATCAGTCTGGTTATCCTTCGCTGCTCTCCCTCAATGTCAGGTTTGTTCTTTATGAAGGTACAGAGACCAAACCCGCACACAATACTGCACAGTGTTTTAGATGGGGATTCACCAAGGCCCTGTATAACTGCAGTACGACACCCTTACTCCTGGACCCAAATCCCTTTGGAATTAAGGTCAGCACACCACTGATCTTTCTAACTGCTTTCTTTCCTGCAATATTGCTTTCAGTGACTGGTGTACAGGGAGATCCAGATCCTTTGCAATGTTACAGCTCCCCACTTTGTGGGTCTATGTACCCTGGTCAGCGTGCCAATGCCATTCCCAGTATTGACTTCTGGGTTCAGAACTCACTGTGCTGCAGGGACCCCGGAGGGCTGCGAAGAAGGAAACAACAAAAAGGAGCATGTGTCCCTTTGTAGATCAACATGTTTCAAACAATCCCTTTTCAAACGATAGGCTTCCAATCTATTGTTCCCAACAAAGGGCACACCGTCACCTCTACCCACATTGCTCTCCATCTGCCACGTATTTGACCATTCACTCCACTTGTCTTAGTCGCCTTGAAGCTTTTTTACAGCCTCCTCACCCACTCACAATCCAACATCCTTTAGTTCTGTCAGCAGGTTGGGATATATTGCATTTGATTCCCACAACCAAATGTTTGATGAGTACTGTGAACAGTTGGGGCCTGAGTACCGATCTCTATGATATCTCAGCAACATTCTTCTGTTATTTTTTTAAAATAATATTTCTTTCCTCAATCTAGGTGTGATTGGCTGTCCCTGGTTGCCCCTTGAGAAGGTGGTGGTGAGCTGCCTTGTTGAACCGCTGCAGCCCACTGTGGATTCAGTGACAGTAACACCAATGAATGCCAAGCAGCAGTGGTTAGATTGTATTTTAGTGGTGATGGTCACGGTGTGGCATTTGTGTGGCGTGAATATTACTTGCCACTTGTTAGCCTGGATACTGTCCAGATCTTGTCGCATTTGGACATGGCCTGCTTCAGTATCTGAGGAGCCACAAACATTGCTGAACATTGTACAATCATTAGTGAACATCCCCACTTCTTACCTTATAATAGAGGCAAGGCCATTGATGAAGAAGCCCTGAAGATGTATGGGCCTAGGTCACTGCCCGAGCAACTCCTACAGACTTGTCCTGGAGCTGAGTTGACTGGCCTTTATCAACCATAACCATCTTCCTATGTGTCAGGTATGATTCTAACCAGCGGGAAGTTTGCCCCTGATTCCCATTGATTCTAATCTTGCTAAGGCCCCTTGATGCCACACTTGGTCGAAGGAAACCTTGATTTAAAGGGCTATCACTCTCACCCCACCTCTGGAATTCAGCTCTTTTGTCCATGTTTGAATCAAGGTAATGAGATCAGGAGCTGAGTGGCCCTGGTGGAGCCCAAACTGGGTGTCATTAACCCGGTTATTGCTGAGCAGGTGCTGCTAAAAAGCACTGAGACCTTCCACCACTTTACTGATGATCGAGAGTAGACTGATGGGGTGGTAACTGGCCGGATTGGATTTGGTCTGCTTTTTATGCATGGGAGATATTTGGGGTAATTTTCGATGTAATTGGCGAAATGTCGTTGTTGTAACAGTATTGGAACAGCTTAGCTAGGGCAGTGACAAGGGCTGGAGAACAACTTTTCAGTACTATTGCCAGAATGTTGTCAGGGTATGTACCCTCTGGGGTATCCAGTGTCTCCAACTGAATCTGGATATTGCATGGAGTGAACCAAATTGGCTGATGACTGGTAACTGAATTCCTGAGGACCATTGGAGGAGGATGAGATGGATCATCCACTCAGCACTTCTGACTGAAGATTGTTGCGAATGCATGAATGTTATCTTTTGTACTGATGTGCTGGGCTCTTCCATCCTTAAGGATAGGGATCTCCTCCTCCAATGACTTGTTTAATTGTCCATAACTATTCTCAACTAGAAGTAGAAGGACTGCAGAGTTTAGATCTGATCCGTTGCTTGTGGGGTCACTTAGCTCTGTCTATCACTTATTGATTATGCTGTTTGGCGCGCAGGTAGTCCTGGTTCGTGACTTCACCAGGCTGACAACTCATTTTCAGGTATGCCCGGTACTGCTCCTGCCCTCCTGCACAATCCATTGAATCAAGGTTGATCCTCTGACTTGATGGTAATTGTTGTGAGGGGGATATGCCAGACCATGAGGTTGTGCTGGAGTACAGTTCTGCTGCTATTGATGACCCACAACACCTTATGGAAACCCAGATTTGAGATGCTAGATCTGTTCTAATCTGTCCTATTTAGCACCGTGATAGTACCACCCAAAATGGTGGAGGTTATTCTCAATGTGAAGATGTGACTTTGTCTCCACAACGACTATGCGGTGGTCACTCTTACCCGATACATCATGGACAGATACTTCTGCAACTGTCAGATTAATAAGGCTGTGGTCAAATATGGCTTATCCGTATTGATGGTTCCTTTAGCACCTGCCGCAGACCAAGTCGAGAAGTTATATCCTTTCGGACCCAACCAGCTCGATCAGTAATGCTGCTGCTGAACCACTCTTATTGTGGACATTGACATCCCCCACCCAGAGTATATTTTGTGCCTTTGCCACCCTCAGTGCTTCCTCCAAGTGTTGGTCAGCATGGAGGAGTACTGATTCATCAGTTGAGAGAGGCTGGTACATGGTAAACAGCAGGAGTTTCTTTTCCCATGTGTAAACGAACGCCATGAGACTTCATGGGATACAGAGACACTGTTGAGGACTCCCAGAGCAATTCCCTTCCAACTGTATCCCACTGTGCCACCACTTCTGCTGTATCTGTCCTGCTGGTGAAACAGGAGATATCCAGGGAAGGTGATGGGGTGTCTGGGACATGATCATACTCACAGAATCATACCTTAAAGACAATGTCAGGCTGTTGCTTCACGAGTCTGATTATTTCTATTCACTGTTCCCTGCCAGCTGTCCCATTCTAGAAGCATGTCCATATATTCGCCCCAATCCACTAAGATTTGATTTTGTAAACTGGGCTTGGAGCTTTACCAAACTTTTTCTGAAAATCCACGTGTTTTACCTCCATTGCTTCTCTTTCATTTGTCTCCCAATCAGTTTCTCAAACATAATTCCCATTTTACAAATCTATGTTAGTGTTGTATATGACCATTACTTTCAGTCCCAATAATTTCTCCCAAACCATTTACTTACTATGTTCTATGTTCCATGTACTATTTCGTTTTCCCACACCAGACTTGGTTTTCCTGGTATTGTCAGAAAGTTCTGTGAAGACAGAACTGAAGTAGTGGATTCATAGGTCTGCCATTTCCCTGTTTCCCATTCTCCATTCTCTAGTTTCAAACTAGAAGGAAGCCACACTATTTTTTCATACTTCTCACATTGACATAATTTGAAAAGCTATAACAGTTCACCCTTATAACCTTTGTGAACATTATCTTCAGAAACCTATCAATTCCTGTCTTAAGCTGCTCAGCTCCACATCATACACGCACAGGAACATAGTCTCTGTACCAACAGAAATACAGCACGATCTATATTAGTCCCACTTTCCAACACCAGGCACATAGCCTTGAATGTTATGACACTTCCAAGTACACTTAACGGTTGAGAGATTAGCCGCGATAATTTCCCTCTCAGGAAGTACATTCCAGACCTCAACACACTCTGGGTGAAAAAAAGTAATCTTTAAATCCTCTCTGAATGTCAAACCCTTCACTTTAAGGTGTACTCCCTTGTTCTTGACCCTCTGTCTTAAAGGAACAGCTACTGTCTATCCACCCTGTCCATGCCCCTTGTTAACTTATCCTTCTGAATCACATCCCCCGCAGCCTCCTCTGCTCCAAAGTAAACAACCCGAGCTTATCCAGCATCTCTCCATAACTGATATGCTCCTTCCCAGGGAACATCCTGGTGAATCTCCTCTGCAAGCCCCTCCAGTATAATCACATCCTTCCTGTAATGAGGCTCCCAGAACGACATACAGTACTCCATCATGGACTAAACCAAGCCCTGTATAGCACTTATAATCTACTCCCTGATTAATAAAAGCTACACCCAAGGTTCAATTCTTACCTTGTCCATTACCCTGTTCAGTCACATTCAGGGATGTGTGGAGAAACACCCTATGAGCTTCCTCGTGTGCTGCCAATCATTGTGTACACCCCATGTCTGGTTCCTCCTTCCAAAGTACATCACCTCATATTCATCAGGATCACATTCCATCTTCCATTGATCTGCCCATCTGATCATTCCACTCGAATCTTCCTGTAAAATCGGAACTTCCTCCTCACTGCCAACCACCCTGCCAATCTTTGTGTCAAACACAAACTTACTTATCACAACTCCCACCCCTCCACCCACCAACACCCCCCCCCCCTCCAGATTCACATCTATACCATTTATGAATGCTACAAACAATAAGGGACACAGCACTGATCCCTGTGGTACACCAGGGGACACTGGTCTCCAGTCACACAAACAGCCTTCTCCCACCACCCTCTGCCTCCTGACACTAAGACAATTTTCGTTGTACCTTTTCAAGTTATCTTTGATACTGTGAGATTTTACTTTATTTTTTTTCAGTTTCCAATGTGGAACTTTGTCAAAGATCTTGCTGCAAAACTAAATAAGCGACCTCCTTAAACTAATTCAATCAAATTCATTAGGTGTGACTTCACTCTGATAAAGTCATAATGATTATGCCTGATCAAACCTTGCGACTCTAATTGGAGTTGGATTTTCTCCTTCTCTATTTTCTCCAGTAGTTTCCCTAACAGTGATCTAATACTCGCTCGTCCATAGTTACCTTGGCAAATCTCTACCACCCTTACTGTGAAGTGGAATCATATTAGCTGCTCTCCAGTCCTCTGGCAACTCCCCTATGGTCAGAATACAATTAAAGACTCCTCCCTTGACTCCAACAGTATCCAGACCTGCGGATTGGTCGAATTTTATATCAGACAGAGCCTCAAACCCCTGCTCGTATTTTACATGAATCTCTTCAAGAGCTTTCCAGTCCATCTTTTCGAATTCTGTGCCAGCATCCTGCTTCTCCCAAGTAAAACAGCTGTGATGTTTACATGTAACAATCTATCAATGTTCTCCGGGTTGACGCACTGATTGCCCCCCTTTGGTTTCTAATGGACACTAACTGTTTGCTGATTATTCTGTTCTACTTGTCCATGTAGAATACCGTGGGATTCTCCCTAATCTCGCCTACTTGCACTTCTCCATGTCCCTCTGTTATTCAGTCCCCTCTATGTTTCTAAGTTTCTAAGTTTCACTACAATCACCTCTCATCTTTTGAAACTCGAGACTACAGGCTGAGTTTCCCCATCAGACAATCTTGCCATTTTATGGATTAGTCTGGAAAATATCTTTTGCAGTTCCTCTGTAGTCAGTTACTCTATCTTAGATTGGGACTCCAAATGGTACACAATACTCTAAGTTTAGTCTCAGCAACACTATATTCAGCTGGTGCACGACATCTTCTATGTTGCAATTACATACACATGAATGTACACCTAATTTTTCGTTTCCTATTTGCATGCGTTCTTCCCAATTCCTTTCACTTTAACTTTTCTTATGATGTTAGTGGGAGAGTTCTTAAAAAAAGATCCTCCTGAATATCCAACGGTACGTTATCCATTAGCTCCTTGTTGCCTACGTCCACAAGAATCATCTTCACACCATTCCAAAAAATGTTTGTCACTTATGATTTTAGTTTCATCGATGCATGATCATCCTCCCCAGTTTTCCCATTACCTTCTATATATCCACCAACACGTTCTTTGTAATTCAGCCCAAGAGACACCCCACCGCGGATTACAAGTTACTGATCTGTAGTTCACCACTCTCCATTTCATCCTTTCTGAAACTGTTGGATAATATTTATAACTTTTGCCATATCCAGATTGGCTAAATATCTTTCCAGAATGTATTGGAAAATAACATGAAAATCTGAGATGCAATCAATACGTCTATTGCTGCTTCCTCTGAAATTCTTGTATGAAGTACTTCTGATCTGTTAGATTTACAAATACTCAATCTAGCTTCCTTTTAAAAGATGGCCTCAACATTGATAAGAATGATCTTAGATTTTACTTACAGAAGTCCCATGGTCACTTGGTATTTCTGGGAAAATTTCTGGATATTCTGCCTTGAAGATAGACACAAAGAAACTGTTTCTTTCCACTGTGATTTCTCTATTCTCTTCAATAAATTACCCTGTCCGCACACCTACTGTTCCACATTTGACCTTTGTTTTTACTTTTGTTTCATTCACTGATGTATTTGTTTTTTAGCAGTCTTTTTTTTTTCGCAGTCTTTATGTTTTTTTCTTTAGCAGTCTTTATGGTTTTCTTTTGTTTGCATGCTGTTTCGCTTTTTGATTTCCTTCTCAGTTTCTTGGTCATCCGTTGCTGGGTCCTACATTTCTCTGAATCCATTGGCTTACTACAACACTTGGCATTTTCCTAAGCTGCTTCCTTTGACCTAATAAGTACTTAAAGGTGAGGCTGAAAGGTTTAGGTTGGAGAGGAGGGTGGACCAGATTGATGGGAAGGAAGATGAACACATAGGAAAGTTCAAAAGGGGGAGTGTGCTGAGTTGGAATATTGGACTGGGATAAGGTGGAGTTAGGGGAAATGGGGAAACTGGTGAAATCTACATTAATCCCCTGTGGTTGGAGGGTCCCAAGGCAGAAGAGGAACCTTTCTTCATCCATGCTTCGGGTGGTTAGGGTTTGCCGATGGAGGAGGCCCAGGACTCTCATGTCCTTGGCAGAGTGGAAAGGAGAGGTAAAGTGTTCAGCCACAAGGCGGTGGAGTTGGTCAATGTGGCTGTTCCAGCGATGTTCTCTGAAATGATCCACGTGTGTCTCGCCAATGTAGAGAAGACCACACTGAGTTTAAAGGATGCAGTAGATGAGGCGTTCTGTCTCCCTTCATCACCTATTACTTTCAACCCGACCTTCATCCACCTCTCACATTCCTAGCTACCTGCCTCCTGCCACACCCCCTTCTCATTTATCGCTAAGCTCCCTTGACCCAGAAGCCTCATCCCTGATAAAGGGTTATGCCCGAAACGTCAATGCTCCTGCTCCTATTACGCTGACTGACTGTGCTTTTCCAGCGCCACTGATCTCCAGCAGCTGCAGTGCGCACTTTCTCCTCACACCTTCAGGGCTTGCATGATTCAGATTTATAACAGTTACTTCAAATAAAACAAAAACTACCGTGTACTCAAACAGCATAAAAGAAAACCAATGCATTGTGGTCACGGTTCCCAAAAGGTCCTTTACAGCAAAGTTTTCAATTAGCTTTTCTGATCATCCAACATCAATTTCTAAATAACCTGACCTCCAGCTCAGTGCTCGACAAAACATGCTCATGAAATCCATTTCTCCCAGCATTAGCATTCAGTTGGGTTAACACAGTTTAGATATAATGTAAACAGTACATTATTACTGCAGTAGCCACAATTGTGTATATCTCATTTTCCTGTTTTATAACCTGCCCAACATTTGTATTGCAGCTTTCACTTTGATATATAACTCCCATCAATGTTTCCTTCTTCTTGCTGTTTTTACGCTCCACATTACAAGATTCTGTAGAATCTGAGCGACGAGGAATTTGGAGAGATTAATGGTAGAGATCATCTCGCCACATCATTTATGATCTTCTTAAGCATCATTGTGACATTTTCTCCAGATCTCCTGTTATGCTGGTGAAGTAGAGAAGGACAATGATCATTCAACAATGCTCTGTATTTCCCCCAGAGAGCTGAGACTGCTCTAACCTGGGTGGGAACCTTACAGCAGGGTGGTAAAGTATTGCTGCTGCTGTACAGGATCTTAGTGAGATCACATCTGGAGTAGTGTGTGCAGATTTGGTCTCTTCAATGAAGAAAGGATTTGTTATATTGGAAGCAGCTCAGAGATGGTCCCCTCAACTGATTCCTGAAATGAAGGTGCTAGCTTATAACAAAAGGATTATCAGGTTGATCCAATAGCCATTGGAGTTTATAAAAATGAAAGAAGATCATATTTCAACATAGATGACAGGAAGGAGTCAACAACTGAAGAGAATTACACAGATAATGGAGGAATCCATTCCGTTATTCAGCCTCTTACACACGACCAACAGAAGGATATTCAGGCCTTTGACCCTGTTACACCAGAATAGGACGAGGCTGTTCAGCCCTTGGAGCCGAATGTATATTTACAGGAGGAGGCCATTCAGCCCCTCGAATCTATAACACTGGCCCCTGGGTAATCCATGCGGCACCAGTATCCTATTACACAGCAACAGAATCAGCCCATTCAGCCACCTCAAGTCCGTAACATAGGAACTGAAAGCGGTCACACAGTGACTGGAAATTTGTTACACTGGGATAACAGGAGGCCATTCAGACCCACCGAGTCTGTTGCAAGATAATTGGATAAGGATAAAAATTATCTGAGACTTATTTCATGAGAAAGGAGGAGGTAATTCAGACACGTGACTGTGTATTGGAACAAGAGAAGACCAATCAATCCCTCGGTTCCATTACTGGGATACATGAGGTGACCGTTCAGTATATCCACCTGTTATGGAGAAATATGAGAAGACCCATCAGCCTCTCAAAATGTTACACAGCAACGGGAAGATTCCATAATCCCCAAACCCTCTAACGCATCAACAGGAGGTGGTCATTCTGGCCTTGGAGATGACAACATGGGAACGCCAGAATGACTTCAACCCATCGATTTTGTTCACCAGCAGGATGATGAGTCCTGTCAGCCACACACCACTCATGCAGCAATCGGAGCACATCTCTTCAAACCTTTTGCCTATCAAACAGGAATTCAAAGAAAACGTAAAGGTTTTAGAAAGGGAAGAACTTATAATAACTGAATACATTGTGGAGTAAAATGTAACAATAAAGTAGTGTAATTTAAGGCAAATTATTAGAATCCATTGTTGTGGACATTTGCAAACGTAAACCACAATTCATCAGAGTCAACATGGTTTTACAAAGGATAAACCATGATTGAAGTGTTTTCTTGAGTTATTTAAAGATGTGACGAACAAGGTGGATAGTGGGAATCCTGGAGATGGAATATATCTGGTCTTCATAAAGGATTCAGATACGTCGCTTCTCCAAAGAGTGAGTGGTAAGATCAGACAGCATCGGTTTAGGAGTAATGTATTGGCTTGGTTGGAGGGTTGGTTAACCAACAAAATGCAGTAAGATGGATTAACTGTGTCATTTTCTATTGGAAAATGCAATTTGTTGGGTGCCATACATTTCAGTTCTCATGCTTCAACCATTTGTGATCGACATTATGACTCGGTTGACGGGATATAAAGTACTATAGCTACATTTTCAGATGACACTAATATTGGTGGGAAATTACGTCGGAATGATGATGCAAGAGATTTAAAAACTCAAAGTTTGTGCGAAGATTTATAGCTCGAGTGCTCGTTGTTGTGGTTCGTTTGCCGAGCTAGAAGTTTTTGTTGCAAACATTTCGTCCTCTGGCTAGGCGACATCATCAGTGCTTGGGAGCCTCCTGCGAAGCGCTTCTTTGATGTTTCCTCCGGTGTTTATAGTGGTCTGTCTCTGCCGCTTCCGGTTGTCAGTTTCAACTGTCCGCTGTAGTGGTTGGTATATTGGGTCCAGGTCGATGTGTTTGTTGATGGAGTTTGTGGATGAATGCCATGCCTCTCGGATTTCCCTGGCTGTTCTCTGTCTGGCTTGCCCTATGATAGTAGTGTTGTCCCAGTCGAATTCATGTTGCTTGTTGTCTGCGTGTGTGGCTACTAAGGATAGCTGGTCGTGTCGTTTCGTGGCTAGTTGATGTACATGTATGCGGATTGTTAGCTGTCTTCCTGTTTGTCCTATTTGGTATTTAGTGCAGTCCTTGCATGGTATTTTGTACACTACATTCGTCTTGCTCATGTTGGGTATCGGGTCCTTCGTTCTGGTGAGTTGTTGTCTGAGCGTGGCTGTTGGTTTGTGTGCCGTTATGAGTCCTAGGGGTCGCAGTAGTCTGGCTGTCAGTTCCGAGATGCTCCTGATGTATCACTACTATCATAGGGCAAGCCAGACAGAGAACAGCCAGGGAATTCCTAGAGGCATGGCATTCATCGACAAACTCCATCAACAAACACATGACCTGGACCCAATATACCAACCACTACAGCGGACAGCTGAAACTGACAACCGGAAGCGGCAGGGACAGACCACCATAAACACCGGGGGAAACATCAAAGAAGCGCTTCGCAGGAGGCTCCCAAGCACTGATGATGTCGCCTAGCCAGGGGACGAAACGTTTGCAACAAAAACTTCCAACTCGGCGAACAGAACCACAACAGATTTAAAAATAGATTGGGTGAATGGGCAAACATTTGGCAATGAAAATTAAAGCGTATAAATATGGGGTTATTCAAGTTGGCCAGCATAATAAAAAGGCAAATTATTATCTAAATGGAGAGAAACTTCAAAGTGCTTAAGTACAGAGGGATCTGGGTGTCTGCTAGCATATCACAGAAAACTTGCTTGCGGGTACTTGAAGTAATGAGGAATGCAAGCATAACTTCAGCGTTTATTTGTAACAGGATAGAGTAGAAAGGTAGGGAGTGTTAGTGTAGCTATGCAAGGCATTAGTGAGGCTGTAACTGGAGTACAGTTTGGGTGTCCTGCAGAATGAGGTATTTCCATTGGAGGTAATTCAGAAGAGCTTCATTAGATTGATTCCATATTTGAAGTGTTTGTCTTATGAAGAGAAATTGAGCAGTTTAGGCCTATACTCTCGACTTTATAAGAATGAAAGGAGAGCTTATTGAGGTCTGTAAAATGCTAAATGTCATTGAACGTATCGATGTGGAGTGGATATTTTTTCATGTCGCGCAATCTCCAACAAGAGACTACAGTTTTAGGATTGAGAGATGGCAGGGAAGTGGAACAGAGGCCGCAATGACATCAGCCGTGATTGTATTCCATGGCATAGCAGGTTCGAAGGGTTGGATTCCTGACTGATGCTCCTTGTTCATATTCAGCTTTACGACTGTGTTACATAGTAATGGGGAGGATTATGTATCCAACAGGAAGCAGGCACTCCGGATAAATCAGTCTAAATCGGTTTGACAGAACGTCACCAGAGGAATCACACAGTGACCAGTGATGGGTCCTCAACTATTTACAATCGATATTAATGATCAGGAGGATGGAACAGATATACAGATACTGAGTTTGGTCATGTTGCTGTGATAAACAAGAGATTAAATTATCAAGAGAGGGTGGAGGGTCTACAGATAGATACAGAGAGGTAAAGGCAATGGATAATAATTTGGCAGCTGCAATATAACATGATATACTCTATCATATCATTTACAGGAATAATGGAATTCAGTATGTTACTGAAATGGAGAGGGATTACAGAAATTAATGATACTGTGTACTGGGGGGTTCACTCAGACCAGTTCAGACATGAGAGGTTTTGCTCCATCCTCCGTCACCGAATGGTTACATTGATGGCAACATACTTTGAGATGATGGATATGTCACCCAATCCTGTTTGGAAAGTTCCAGAACATAGAAGCTGAATGAAACTGTGACCGTCACAGCCACTGGCAGCACCGTCCTTCCCCTGGTGTGAAGTTGCAGGACGTGTTAAAGGAGGTGACACCGCTCTGTGACCAGCTTCTTGTTCTGTCAGGGTCCCTTCACGCTCTGCTCCTGGGTTAAGTGGAGCTTGGGAAGCTGTTCCTGGAAAATACGGGGTGGACACAGCAGATCCCTTTCCTCACACACTCACTGCGTGGTTTAAAACCTTCCCTCTCTGCAACCTCTGCTCCATTTGTTGTTCATGTTGCAGACCCAGATGTTGTAACTACAGTCCCCAGACTCCATCCAAAGTTGGGTCACCAAATCCTCAGGTCTCCCTGAATGTCTGAGGCAGCTCACATCAGAACTTCCAGCAAACCAACCCCAGCCCCTCCACGAAATTTTCAATAACAGGAGTCTGTCAGAAACCCCTCGTCTATAAGTGTTGTGGACCAGACCAGATCCCCACAAAATATTTTAAGAAGGCCGCTTAGACCCAAACCTTTCGTTATTTGGAATATAGATGTGAAGTGTGCGTTCCAGATATGTTGTGACTGGTCAAACCACTCGACATTAAGCAAAATATAATCTATTTTAATGATTTAGATAAAATACTATCAAAGAAAAGAGCATCTCAGGATGGCTTATATGTTTGAAAACTTACACAAACAATAGATCCCGTACCTTCTTGGTTTACACCGCTTGGCACAAAGACATAATCAAAAACAGATCTATACATGAAGTTTTCTGATCCAGGGGAAATCAACATCAACAGAGATCTCAGAGAGAAAGACAGCTAGGGATCATGTATTGACACTTCCAACCATTCTGGGACCCGAACAGCTTCTGAATGCTGCAGCTAAAAACAAAACGCGGAAACCTGGTTTGGGAGAGCTGGCCACTGCCCTTCCATCGTTACCACCGTTTTAATAAAACCTAAAGGCTTTCTCAGTTATTTACTTAAACTGTTTTCAGACAGCAGTTCTGCATCTCTGCCTTTAAAACTCTCCCAAAAACAAACCCAAGAAAAAATAACCTTTTTACAGTGATAGTATTCTCACAACTCCACCTTTAATCAAATGATCCATCAATATACAAAAATGGATTCATTTTAGACCTCCTAATCTTCCTCTATTAGTAGAATGGAACGAATATATATTACATTGACTCTGAGCATACAAATGTTCACAACTCGATTCGATTTCAGTCATTTTACTTCTGCCACAGAATGCCTTTTGTCTTTCTTCATCCAAGTCTCCACAACGTATCAAAACTTACTTTTTCTCGCCCTGTCACCTGTATAATTTCAAATTGAATGGCAGCAATAATAAGCTCTGTTGAAACAGGCTGGTATTTTTCTCACTAAACTTCTCCAAAAACTTTAAGGGGTCACGATCCGTGACAAAGATTTGTCTCAGGTATGTTATTTTCAATTTAAATGCTGAAATGTTGTAATGCCAACACCAAGCTCAAGGCCTCCTTCCTCACTGTGGAATAAATCTGTTGATGTTTCCACTGGACACTCTGACCACACGTTACATAATGGAGCACTTCTCAGCTCTCCAATAGTCCCTCTGAATGACATAGCTCCTCATGTCTCAGCATAAAAGAGTTACATCCTTCTGTACCCCTTAATGCTGTAACCTCTTTACCTACTACTCCTGGCCTAGGCCAGTAAACCTTACTCTCACACGGATATGTTTTCAGAAGATCTCACACATTCATCTCAATCCCTCACAGAAACCAAACTTTGATTTCTGAACCCAATCACCATCATCAGCAATTTCAGCTTCTAATCTTGCCGTTTTAACTCTTTGCTCTTCCGCACGGGTTCTCACGACTGCAGGAAGTGAATTGTTGAACTTCTCCAAAATTAGAGTCTCTCTCAGAGTGCCATAGCTTTGCTCTGTTTTTAATACCCTTCCCCACCTTTCAAAATTACTTTGTTTGATTCTTTCAAACACAATGTGCGTTTAACCAGGCATGCTATTTTAGATCCCTGAAACACTGTCGGCTTCTGGCACAAGCTCATAGGCACTTCAGTTGGCTTTCTTCACCTCCTCCGATAGGGATGCAAATACCTATCAGCTTTGTTTGGATAAACTAAATCCACATGTTCTCTGGCCACTGCACTTGTTTAGCCACTTTCTGAAATGAAATTAAAAAGGCTCCCCCATCATTCTCATCAAATTTAGGTAATGCCTGGATGTATTTATACAGTTCCTGATCAGGCCATTGGCTACCATAGAGTTGCTCAACCTCACTATCCTCTAATGAAAATCCATACAAAGTGAAGAGGAATTTAGAATAACTTAACTATTGGAAAACCTGAGCTGAAAATGTGTTGCTGGTAAAGCACAGCTGGTCAGTCAGCATCCAAGGAACAGGAGAATCGACGTTTCGGGCATGAGCCCTTCTTCAGGAATGAGAAAAGTGTGTCCAGCAGACTAAGATAAAAGGTAGGGAGGAGGGACTTGGGGGAAGGGCGTTGGAAATGTGATAGGTGGAAAGAGGTCAAGGTGAGGGTGATAGGTTAGAGTGGGATGGGGGCGGAGAGGTCAGGAAGAAGATTGCAAGTTAGGAAGGCGGTGCTGAGTTCGAGGGATTTGACTGAGACAAGGTGGGGGAGGGGAAATGAGGAAACTGGTGAAATCCGAGTTCATCCCTTGTGGTTGGAGGGTTCCTAGGCGGAAGATGAGGCGCCTATTGGAAAACCTGACCGAATAATGGATACAGTGCGTTCTACAAATGGACTGTTCAATCTATTAACATCACCTAAACATACCCTTTGGCTAAAAGGAACATTCAGACATGCATTCTTCCAGGAGGAAACACCATCAAGTGAGGCTTTAGAGAGAGTAGCAGCTAGGGATAATTTACTAAAACTTCCAACCCCTCTGGGACCCCAAGCACCCGGTGATTGTTACAGCTCCAGAAAAAACAAACTAGAACGTGTGGTCTGTGCGAGCTGGCCATTGTTACTAGCATTTATTAAAATCCCTAAAAACCCCGTAAGTTATTTACTTGAGACGTTTTCATTAGGCAGTTTGTCCTTTAAGACCTCTTACTAATAAAAATGAGAAACTAATGATTTATTAAAAAAATTACAGCATTGTCAGGCAATTTAGATGCCTGGTCCTTCACTCAGTGGGCTCCCTCGTGTTACTGATCGCAAGGTCACCTGAGAGGGACAACCACAGGTACAGACCAAATTACAAGAATGTGTCTCATAACTTCTGAAACAAGTCTGTCCATGGACCATCACATGTGACATACCGGGAAGTAAATAACAGCTTGATACACACCATTTCACTATTTCTGAGCTACACAATGCCAGCACTAGATACACTAAGGAGACAAAACCCAAGGCCAGGAAAAGATACAGAGGGACAGAAAGAGTCACATTAAAGAAAGAAAGAGACAGTTAATTATTGTGGTTCTGTTCGCCGAGCTGGAAGTTTTTGTTGCAAACGTTTCGTCCCCTAGCTAGGCGACATCATCAGTGCTTGGGAGCCCCCTGCGAACAGTTAATTAACTGAAAAGATGTTGTGGAAATATGGGGAAAAAGACAGGGCAGTGGGACTAACTGGAGAAGTGAGATCTTTGTGAGTAAAATCACAGGAATGATAACATTGAATAAAGCATTGTCAGCTCAGCTGAAATGGTTTGTTACATTAAATTCTGAATCTGCTTCACCGACCACCACAAACAAATATACACTGGGACAAGATGACAGCCCGGCATGGAGAGCTGTGCAGACCATGCGAGCGTGCTGCTCAGTAAACTGCACTATCTGCCCAGCATGGAGTGCATTGCAAACTTTACTATCATATGCTAACTATCCTCGCATCAGATTACTGCCTGCAATGGGAAGATTTGCTCTGTGTGTTTGTGTGCGTGTGCGTGGTTGAATGCGAAACTCATTGTTTGAGAAGGAACGCACATGGAGGAAATTATTTTAAATACGAACAACTGGCAGAAGTTTTGTTAGTCAACAAAGAGAATGAGGGAAGTTTCATGGACAGATGAGGTAAAGTGTTTGAGAATGTTAAAATAAAGTCATTGCCAGACACAATAGCAATATATATCGGCGTGCACATGAATGACAGATGGATGGGAGTTTGGTGTGAGGTCGAATCAGATTTGCTTCGGCAGGTTTGAAGCCCGGAGCGTCAGCAGCACATTATTGGCTTTATTAAGACTGTACTTCATAGCTTAAGGTTCAAACAGCAGATGGAATAAATCAGTGAGATATATTCTGGAGTGGTGAGTATTTCAAGTTAGAAATGTTCAGGGCATGGTGTCAAGAATCAGCTCATAGTCAAAGGGATCTCCCACAGTTGTGACTTGTCTGCTTCAGCTGCAGATATTGGCCAGGGATGGGATGGAAACAGTGGAAGGAAGTGGAGTTTGTAACCAGAGCAGTAGACGGTGACCTCCAATCTCTTAACAGCAAAGGCAATGATACAATGCATTGTGGTTCTCCCCTGAAACTGAACAGATCAACATAGAGACCCGTGAGTAACACTGCCAGAGCAGAGAGCGAAACAGTAATTGAACACGTTCATTGATGTAGTTAGTAGTGGTCTGTAGAGTGAATATCTGGATTGAGAGATTCAACAGGAACAATAATTGTGGCAAGAAGTGTAGACTATATGAAATAACAATAATATAGTCATAACTGGTTTATAGAAATCAAAATATGGACAGTGACACTCACCAGGAACATCAACGATAGCCAGAAAGGGACAATAAAAGTATTGAATAATGAGAAGGGCGTAATAGATCTGAGATGATAATGACCACCAATAAAATGCAGAAAGATACCAAACATAATCGGATAAACTCCTGTCTATTGTTGGAACATTCCAGTCTAATGTTCTCAGATTCTGATCCATTGTTTGAATATTCTAGTTTAATGTTCTCAAATTCTGATCCATTGTTGGTACATTCCAGCCTACTGTTCTAAGATTCTGATATCTCCTCCCCTTCTCTCTCGATCTGCTGTTCCCTGTCAATGCTGCCGGTGATGCTCCCGCTCATGTTATGGGATAACACAATGAATGGAGCCCATTTATCATTAAAAGATGGAAATCCTCCACTGGCATAATTAGAATCCATGGAGATTGGCATTAATCGCACTTACCAAACAGGTAGGCTCAGTTAACCCGTTCAAAACATCACTTTTCATTTACTGGTTTTGGATGAAGGGTTGCTGAGGGATGGATCATAAATCTTTAAATATTTTAAATCTTTTAATTAACTTGTATATGAGAGTATTAACAGGACACTGCAGGGGTCTATATATGTTCCACTCTGTTTATGAAAGGAGGCAGTTATAAAATAATAGATCGACTGCATAAAAAAAAGTCGTGTGGGCAAGTTTCTAGATACCTGAACACAAAGTACGGTACTTATTGACCAGTGTGCGGCCGCTCCTGGTTTTAATGCCCTGTTGTCAAATCCTTTCATAAGCTTGAGACAGAACCTTGAGACTGCTGCTCAGGAACAGGCCGAAGCAATTCTGTCCCTATGGGCCTCTTACAGAGGGATAAGAGAAGACCATTCAACCCATATTAGCCTGTTGCTACTTGAATAGGTGGAAAGCTGGAATATTGGCACATTTTGCTGAAAGAATCATTCAAAACAAAGAGATGTGTCGCTGCAGCTGTATGAAGTGTTACTGAGAGGGCACCTGGAGGACATTGTCTTGTTTGTGTTTCTGTAACTGAGAAGGGATGGACCTCCATCGATACAGTTTAATGCCTGCTCGTAATCCACAGGTTGCTGTCTCATTTAATGTCTCGGATCTGTTACACAGGGACAGGAGGAGGCCATGAAGCCTCTTGAGTCTATTTCAGAGGGCCAAGAGGAGGTCATTCAGCCTCTCTAGTCTATTACAGAGGGACAGGAGGAGGCTATTCAGCCTCTTGAGCCTGTTACATCGGGGCAGGAAACGTTTATTTAACATTCAAGTCTGTTACACATAAATATTAATTATAAACTAGTTGAGGAATAGGAAAGATCTGATGTAAATATTAAAGTTCTAACTTTGAATAAGGCCAATTGTGAAAGTGTTAGGCGAGCCCTGTGAAAGGCACATTGGGATACCTTATTCGCAGGTAAAGGGATGGTTGGAAAATGCAAGGGCATCAAAACGTGGTTTAAGAGAGCCCAGAGCCAACGTGTTCCTATTAGTGAGTTGGGCAAATCTGGTGGGTGCAGGGGGTGCTGGATGGCTAGATATATTGATGCTCTGGTCAAGTTAAGGAAGGAGGCATATGTCAGGAAAACAGAGCTGAGATCAATTGGATCCCCAGAGGTGTAGAAGGGCAGTAGGTGTATAGTGAACGGTGAAATCGGACCAGAAAAATGTGGCCATGAGATGGCTTTCGAAATAGGGTTAACGAGGCATTGAAGCAACTCTAATAATTGCAAAAGATTAACTAGGGAGAGAATAGGGCACCTTAAAGGTCAATAAAGGCTACCTATGTGTGGAACCATAGGAGATGGAAGGGATACTAAACATGTATTTCTCCTCAGTATTTAATGTGGAGGAGGTTACAAGAGCGAGAGAATGAAGAAATATATAGTTATATCTTGAAAAGTGTCTATATTACAAGGAGGTGTTGAACATTTAAAAACATATAAAGGTGAACAAAGCCCTGGGACCTGATCAGTTGGGGCACAGGAACAGGAGGAGTCACTCAGCTGCTGAAGACTGGGACACAGGAGCAGGAGGCAGTCACTCAACTGCTCGAGACTGGGACACAGGAACAGAAGGCGGTCATTCAACTGCTCGAAACTGGGACACAGGGAAATCTAGAGGCTACTGAGGCCCGAGGATCCTGTTACGCAGGAACAGGAGGAGGGGACTCACTCCCCAGCAGTATGGGACACTGGGAGAGAAGGGGAGTTTGCTTGGAACAAACACAAATATATGAATAAGTTGCATTCGTGGTCCACACAATCCTGCCCCACCATTCGCTAAGACCACGGCTGATCTGATAGTGATTCCCTCATTCCATTTTACTGAGACTGTCCTCTCTGCAGCCTCTGCTCCATTTGTTGGTCATGTTGGGGACCCAAATGCTGCAACAACAGTCCCCATGACTCATCCAGAGGGTCGGGTCTAACCGGATGAGTCTGGATTTGAAGGGTCCAATAACAAGAATGAAAACACAAAATAAAGGTATTGCCAGATGTTTAGTTCTCTCACATTCGCAATCCAACTCACATAACCAGCCCATCCATTATACTTTCAGGATGGAGCACTGTGTAGATATGGCTAGCGTACTGCTAAATACAACCCAGCAATGTCCAGAGTGGAAATCTGTGCAGCCCACACCAATACTTGATCTATAATCATGGTCTAAATGTCCAGCTTGGGGAGCTCTGCAGACTGCACTGGTTCACTCATGTATAAACCCAGGCTGTTGCATTGTTCGGTAACATTGTGTTAGATCGCTGCCCAGTGTGGGGAAACTTGCAGCCAATGTTGGAAGTGACAGGATGTGCAGCTCCCATCCATTTCCAGCTCCATATCTCCACTGTGCCTTGACAAGGGGTGCCATGGATGTGAAAATCACTGCGACGTAGAGATGTAAATGGAAACAGTTTAAATACCAATAGTTCTGATTAAGGCGAGTATCACACCAGTATTTAAAGTTGAAAAACCTGAAATAATATCCAATGAGGTTTCGTGAAACAAAGTAGTTAGAGGGGGTTGGTAATGTTATAATCAACACTATTGCACTATAATTAACAATGTGAATTAGGGGAACAAATATGCAGGGGGACTGGGGAGACTTGCAGGAACAATAGGGTTGTTATAATAGGTGATTTCAATTTTCCTAACATAGACTGGGGCTTCCAGATGGTTAAGAACTTAGATGGAACGTAATTTGTTAAGTGTGTACAGCAAAGTTTCCACAATCAATATATAGAGTATCGTACTCGGGAAGGGACAAACTCGACCCACTGTTGGGAAATAGGGCAGGACAGGTGAAGGAGATAAAGAGGGGGACCATTTTGGTAAAAGTGATCAGAGTTGTATTAATTTTAAAATAGTTATGGTAGGGACAAAATTGGTCCACAGATTCAAGTTCTAAATTGGGGCAAGGCGTATTTTGTTGGAGTTAGACAGGGGATTGCAGGGGATGATTGGAGTTGTTTGATTCCAGGTAAAAGGATCTCGGGCAAGTAGGAGATAGCTCGAGTTCAAGGTTTCCATTTTGCTGTGAGGGTGAAGGTTATGTGAGACTGGAAGAGAGAACCCTGGATGCCAAGAGATATTGAGACTTTGACCAGAAAAAAGGAGGCGTGACTCATTTTCAGGCAGCTTGCATCAAGGGAATCCCTGGAGGTATACAGGGGATAATGTTCCAAATATTTCCCAGTTTCAGGAAAATGGTAGTGTCCCAATGCGTAACACATAAGAGTCACTTGACTCACCTTAATGATATTAAACCAAAAACAACTTCTAAACACGTCTTGTTATAAATACAATTTCGAGCAGAGACCATTTTTACCCTCTGGCGTTATCTTGACCGTTATCTGAACTGTACCACTTTCCTTACTATGAATGTTTCTCTTACCCATTGTTTGTGACAGTTTCTGTCTTTAACAGTTACACGGTCTCCCACTCAGTTGGCAGGAAGGCAGGTTTGTGATGTAGAGGCAGGGCAACAGCGCCGGTTCAGTTCGTCACACTGACAGAGATTACCATGAAGGGGAGACTCTCTCAGCCTCACCCTATCGCCCTAGATGTGGTGATCCTCAGGATAAACCACCATGCGTGGTCTCTCTAATGAGAGTTTTTTTGGGGCTGTATTATATCAAAGTTAGCATTTTAATTTAAAAAAAAATACTTAAAAAGAGTTTTTTAATATTATAATAAACCAATAACAACACAACTCAAATAACTGAGAAAAATTACATACAAAACAACTTAAAGCACTACACAGACAGAAGAAAAAAACAAAACTACACAATAAATAATGAATAAATAATACAGCTCAGCATGACAAAATGACAGTTCTCGTTCATCAAGAGCATTAACTGATACACATTTTTATGTTCACAGTTCTTCCTCTCTGGGGGTGGGGGAGTTCAGACATCCAACACAACAGAATATTTTTCCTAGCACGGAAAGTCCGGAATATAAGGATATAATTTTTTCCCATGTTCATCTGTGGAAAATACCTTGGGCAGGCCCAGGAAAACAGAAACCAAGTCCATCTCCAATTCAGTCCTCAATACGCACTCTATCACATCTGACACAGTGCTCCAAAATAGATGAAGTCTGCAGCAGAACCACAAGCAATGAGTAAGAGTGCCTGTAGTCATTCTGCATTTCGGACATGCTGAAGATAATCCCACTTCGCATTTTGAGAGACAATTTGGGGTCAGATAGACCCTATGAAGTATTTTCAACTGCATGGTTTGGGTCCTATTACAGATCAAAATCCTTCAAACATTTTCACAAATGTCCTCCCTTGTCTCCGAAGTGTTCTGAACCCCCAACTCTCTCTAGCAGACATCACAAAGCTGCACAGTCTCGTCTGAGGGGACACTCTCCAACTAATGATAAAGGGTACTGATAGAGTGTATTCTAAGCAATAAGCGCCCTCTTCCCTTTATCGGATCTGTAAGAGTGTAGTAAAAGTGTGTTTTTTTTTTAAATCAAATCTCTGATCTGGGAAAAAATACAGAAGAGATCTCTACTAGGTAGTCCATACGTACAAGTTATTTGATCAAATGATATCATTGTTTCTCCATCAAATAACAAGTGGTGGCTCAGTGGTGAGCATTGTTGCCTCACAGCACCAGGGTCTCGGCTTTGGTTCTGGCCTTGGGTGACTGGCTGTGTGAAGTTAACATTCTCGCCGTGTCTGTGTGGGTTTCCTCCCACAGTACAAAAATGCACATGTTAGATGAATTGGTCATTGATAAATCACCCATAGTGTTCAGGGATGTGTAGGTTTGGGCATTAATCAGGGTAAATATGGGATGGTAGGGGAATGGGTCTGGGTGGGTTACTCTTCAGAAGGTCGAAGTGGACTTGCTGGGCCCAAGAGCTTGTATCCACACTGTAGGAATTCTACTAATTCTAAATCACCCAAACATGGTACACCCCTTACTGCCCACAGTTTAAACCTGGAATCCATTCTCCCCGGATGACAACCCGGTGTACCAATTACAGGGGTAAGAAACATGGTTTTGGCTGTATTGCCGTCGATCTGACGCATTGCCATTCATGCTTTAACAATATTGATGATTATTGGGTTATGACAATACTTCATAAATGTTGTCAATTTAGCTAAGAAAAACAGACGAATAAAGGTTCACTTTATCTGATAGGGTTCAATATCTCACAGTATTGAAGCCGAGTCCTCAGCAGCCCAGGCACGAACATAGGATAAAAAAAGAGCTTAATTGATAGCTTTTATCTGGGCGATCTACTCCCCACAATCTGTGGGGTAGTTGCAATTTGGTTAGCTTGATAAAGAGTTGCTTATGCTGCCAAATAAAAGAGCTAAACCCGCCATTATGTCTCCTAAATACCTATGTGGGAAACATCAAAGGAAGCATTCACACGAGATATTGTAAATGAGGAAGGACATTCCTTAATAAGAGCTATCCGACCTAGCCAGGATATTGGAAGTGCCTCCCATCTTTGAAGGTCTTGTCAAATAAATGGACATAGTTCACGTTAAATAAATGATCAAAGACGGATGTAATGAATATACCGAAATTGGGAAACCCTTCCCCACCACACCCCCCGTGACCATTTAAAAGGAAACCAGGATTTGCCCTCATCAGGTATTTCCCCAAGACCTCCCACAGGCATGGCCTCCAACGTTGTAAAATTAATCATAGAGCCCGAAAAGGCGACAAGCGAAGTATTGCATTACATCACGTGAGCTGCCGAAATTGCGGGATTTGACAAAAACATAAGACCATCTGCATACAACATAATTTTATGAGACTTTTATCCCACTTCTGGGGCAGGAATGTTGGGATAATATTCCCAATGGAATCTAAGATTGTTGCAGGGATGGGGAAGAGATCAACCCTCGTGTGCCATTTCTGCGGGTTAAAGAAGAAAATAAAACCCCTACTTGTGAGGTAGATCTGCCTCCAGACATCCACCAGCTCTAGTTCTAGACACAAATCCATTAATTGCTTACATTATAACGAGGGCATTGGGGGAGCTTTGGACATTCTGTCCATCGTGGGGCCATAAGACAGTCGAAATCTCTTTCTACAATCATGTGCCATGATGCAAGATAACTGAATTTGGAAAATGCATCTACCAGGATTTTAATAGGGTGCACCGGTTGGCAATAAACATTTAAAATACTGTATTAACTCCCGTAGTTCAAGACTTTGCCATTATGATCCTTCCATGGGTGTTAATACAATCTAGTAATTTAAATGGAAGATTCTTCCTAGCCATTATGACTTTTACCCCACTCTTAGTATTAAAATACGAGAAATAAACCCGAGCAAACCCGCCCTGCTGTAATGTCAAATGTTCCTTGTCATCAAGGTGCATCTCCTGCAATAGGACAACTCTCTTTTTTTAAGACGAGAAAGTATATTTTTCCTCTTGACTGGACGATGGCTCCCCTTAATGTTTCAGGTAAACCATTTGAGCACATCATTATCCATAACACACTGCAGCAACATTTGAACTCTAGAGAATTTCATATCGACTTACACATCGCTGAGCATTAATGACTAAAGACTCATCGAGCCTTAAATCTGTACAAACTAAAACTACTGCAACTAACAAGCTCTCAAAACTTTCCAAAGCTAAAAACATAAAAAAAAGAAACAAAATCCAAAGTGCCAATGACACTTGATAGGGTTTTTACGCACCCCCCCGACCCAATGGGGACGCTGACGGCCTAGGTCTCTGTTCTACAACATTGACAAAGGCCCTGCTTTTAATTGTATAGGTCCTGCGCAAGTTTGATTTACCAAATCCAATACCTCGCATTAATCCAAACGAAAATCCATCTGCCACCCCTCAGCCCAGTGAGTGATATTACTGCCACCTCACCTTCCCCATTTAATTTTAAAATTCCCTCCCCCTCTCCAGGAGGCCTGCACACTCCGGCCTTGATTTTCACAAAGACCCTGAGCTTGGTTTGCCTTCTGTGGTTAGGGGGAGGAGGGTCAGATTGCAGACACAGTCAGTGGTGAGGAGAGGCTGAACAGTAATCAGCGGCCTGGTATCATTTCATGGTTTTAGGAAGAAGGCAGTCACACTTGAGAGTTGGGTAATACTGATCGGTTTTTTGGGACCGGAAATTATGATCTTTTTCCGTCTCTGGTGTTCAGTGATGAAAATCTATTTGAGACCCTTCATTGTGCAGAGTGTGTCTGCAGTATTTCTTTCCCTAATATTGCAGACTACAGATAATGGCGATTAAAGCTGTTCATAGTTAACTTCGATGGCACAGCACGTACACTCAACAAAGTAAATACAATGACTGTAGATGCTGGAAACCAGATTCTGGATTCGTAATGCTGGAAGAGCACAGCAGTTCAGGCAGCATCCAAGAAGCAGTAAAATCGACGTTTCGGGCAAAAGCCCTTCATTAGTTGAGACAAATATTTTGCCTTTGTTTAACAATACAAAGTGTTTTGTGTAATTCAGGAAAGGTAACCTGATTATAATAAATCCACACCGAGCTGAAAGCTGACACTTAAAATATGACCCAAAATCTGGATATAGTAGTGTCGTGGGTAATGTCCCTGCCTCTGAGCCAGAGGTCTGGATTTGATTCCTGAACGTGCGTGGTGGTGTTCCAAGCTCTGGACTAGAAGGCCTGGATTCAAGTCCTGCCTGTTGCAGAGGTATGTCACAGCATGTCAGAACAGGCTGATGAACAAACACCCGGGAGAATAATGTTACAGCTTTATGGGTATTGCCCAGTGATGCTCGTGTCCCTACCACCGGGCACAAAGGTCTGGGTGCAAATCCCACAGAAGTGTTTCATAACGCACCTGAACAAACTGATTAAAACGGATTTAGAATTGTGGCTTGATGGAGAAGGAAGAAGTGTCAGTATTGCATTTCAGAATTGAGGCCCAGGATGATTTAAAGCACAGCCATCCGTGTTGATTGGAGTCACATTATGCAGCAATAAAGGTTTATAAAATCAAAATGGTTATGGATAGGGTGAGTAGTCAGGTTTTTCCCCAGATTGGGGTGTCCAAAACTGGAGAGCATTGGTTGACATTGAGAGGGGAAAGGTTTTGACGAGCCCACGAGTACCATTTCACACAGAGGGTGGTGTACGTCTGGAATGAACTGCCAGAGGAAGTGGTGGAGGCTGGTACAAATACAGCATGTAAAAGGCATCTGGATGCTGACAGACCTGCCGAGCTTTTCCAGCAATATCTGTATTTGTTGCAAAATGAATTCATTTTAACACAATATTCTGAATACATTAAACATTTTATTTTTTTTAATGATGCAGCGACATATAAACATATCTTCAAATCGACCGAGACCATTTTCTGCTAAGGATATGGCACTGTGTATGACAGCAACAATGATGCACCTACATGGAACAGGGAACGTGATGGAGACAGAGTTTGGACAATGTACAAGGCGACCTCACATGTTTGGGAGAGGATGACATTACTGTGTGATTCAGCTCAGAGAGAGAGAAAATGTAATCTGCCTGATTACACTCTCTCTCCTTCATTGTTCCTCATGATAGCAATGTGTGCGAGCTAAAACAAAAAATCTACAGTCATCGTTACCATTCTTATTTTTATAGAATCCCTACAGTGTGCAAACAGGCCCTTCGGCACAAAACGTACTTACCAACCTTCTCAGGCTTGCTCCCTTACATTTACCCAGACCGATGCACCTAACCTAGAAACCCCTGAACACTTTGGACAAATTATCATGACCAATCCATCTAACCAGCACAGCTTTGGACTGTGGAAGGAAACTGGAGCAACCGTTAGAAGGGGAGAATGTGCAACCTCTGCACAAGTAGTCACCCGAGTCTGGAATTGAATGCAAAGCCCTGGTGCTGTGAGGAGCAGTGCTAACCACTGAACCACTGTGATACCCTTGGGCGATCCCTGGCCAGAATTCATTGGAATCTCTTCACTGCCTAATGCAAAGGGAATTCAGCCAAATGCAACTGTTCTAGGATGAAATCCCATTGCTAGCAGCTTGCGTGAGTAGAATGTCTTCAGAAGCAGAATAACATTTTGAACAATCTCTCAATTTTTCCTTTTGTCATGAGTTACAATAATAGATGGACAAAGCGCGTTCAACTTGAAATTGGTGTGTGTGTGTGTGTGTGTGTGTGTGTGTGTGTGTGTGTGTGTGTGTGTGTGTGTGTGTGTGTGTGTGTGTGTGTGTGTGTGTGTGTCAGTGTTTTTAGAAAGGGAAATATCGATTTTTATTTGCAAGTTCCAAACAGTTTGCCATTCATCTTTCCACCATAGTTTGAGTAACATTGCTCTGGATCATAAACGTACTATTTTAGCAGATTAAAGAAACTAGCCTGACTTGTTGCTAAAACTGACCCTGACCCAGTCTGAGACCGATATCATCGGCCATATCACCGACCTGGTTACATTTGACATTTGTTGTGAGCAGTGGAGCAGTGGGAATTGAAAAGGAAACATGACCCGAAAAGCTGTGGAACTTTAGACCGGTGAGCCTGATGTCAGTGGTGGGTAAGTTCTTGGAGGGGATTCTGAGGGAAAGGATTTACATGCATACTTATGCCCGAAACGTAGATTCTCCTGCTCCTTGGATGCTGCCTGACCTGCTGCGCTTTTCCAGCAACACATTTTTCAGCTCATACGTTTGGGAAGGCAAAGGCTGTTCGGGGTCGTCAACGTGGCTTTCTCCATGGGAAATCATGTCTCATTAATTTGATAGAGTTTTATGAAGAGGTGACAAAGAAGATTGATGAAGGCAGTTTGGTAGACATTGTCTACATGGACCTCAGTAAGGTGTTCACAACATTCCAATTGGTAGGCAGATGAGTAAGGTACGGTCACACGAGATAGAGAGGAAGCTAGTCACAATTGGCTTGAAGGAAGAGGGATATTTTTCAGACTGGAGGCTTGTGAGCAGCAGTGTGCTGTTAGAATCAGTACTGAGTTCACTGCATTTCATCATTTATGCAAAGGATTTAGATGTGAATATTTGGGCCATATTTAGTAAGGTTACAGATTACATCAGAAAGGTGGTGTAGTAGATTATCTCAGAGTACAACGAGACCACAATTAGATGGGACAAAGGGACAGGGAGTGACAGATGTAGTTAAATTTAGATAAATACGAAGTTTTGCATTTTGGGAAGGCAAATCAGGGCAGAAATTATACACCTAATTGTAAGGTCCTGGGTCGTGTTGTGAATCAAAGGGACATAGGGCTGCAGGTACATTGTTCCTTGAAAGTGGAGTCGCAGGTAGACAGTGTGGTGCAGAACACATTTGGCACATTTGCCTTAATCATTCAGAGCATTGAGTATAGGAGTTGTGGTGGTATTTTGTATCTGTACAGGATGTTGGTGAGGCAATACTGCGTACAACTCAGTTGCAGAACTGGAGATTTGAGTTTCAGGGAAAGGTTGACTAGGTTAAGGTGTTTCCCCCTGGAGTGTCAGAAGCTGAAGGGTGACATGATAGAGGTGTATAGAATCATCAGAGACATAGATATTCTGAACAGCCACGTTCTGCTTCCCAGGGTAGGGGAGTCCAGAACACGAGGGCATAGTGTGAAAATGAGAGGGCGATTAATTTAGAATGGACCTGAAGGTAAATGTTTCACACAGAGAGTGGTGTGTGTACAGAAAGTGCTGTCAGAGGAAGTGGTGAAGGCGGCTACAATCGCACATTTAAAAAGTAAATGAAAGAGGAGGAATATTGGCTAAATGCTGGCAAATGGGACTGGAGCAGATTTGATATCTGATCGGGGTTATCAGATTGGACTAACGGGTCTGTTCCCGTTCTGCATGACTGTCAGATTCTATAAGAGGGATGGCGAAATATTCTGAAAGGACCTTTCAAGTGGGAATTCTCTTCACTGGAAGTTTATCGTGCCTCTATGTTCACATGGATTGAAAGCTGTTTAATTAAATATTTGACAGGGAAGTGAGTCACGGGTAATAGTATGCAGACAGGAATGTGGGGCTGAGTCCACAATCTTAGTGCATGGTGGAAAAGGCTCAAAGCATCTAATGTCCCACTCCTGCTCCTCAGTCCCATGTTTCTGTATTCCATCCAGCCCCGCATACCTGCTAGATAGGAGAGGTTGGAGGCCACTTACTCCTATAACCTGTTGTACAGAAACAGAGGAGACCATTCAGCCTCTCAAGACTGTCACACACGCTTTGAAGTGATTTGGGAAATGCTGTTGGAAAATCCAGGCACGGATATGAAAGAGGCCCCTCATCTCTCTTTACAGAGCTTCCCCTCTTTGCAACTTGTGCTTCATTTGTTGGTCATGTTTAGACCCAGAATCACTGAGAATACAGCCGCGATATCTCACCCAGAGATGGCGCACAAAATCCTCTCGTCTCCCTGCCTGCAACATTCCATAACAGACATTCATGAAAATAACACCCACTAACTTTCCAAGAACAGAATGTGAGAACATCAGAAACAGGAACAGGTCGTTCACTCCCCAAGCCTGCTTTGCCCTTCACTAAGATCATGACTGATCTGCTCTCTGTCTCAAATCCTCTTTCATACCCAATTCATTATTGCCCTCAACTCTCTGACAGATCAATATCCATCTACCTCCTCTTCAAATACTTTCAGTCATTTGCTCCCCACCACTCTTGAGAAGAGAAAGCCTGACATTCAATACCACCTGTTTGAAGAAAACACTTGCTGCTCCTATATCATGGTTTATTGATATGAACCAAAGAGGTTGAGACAGGGGTTCAGGTAAAAATGACTGGCCCTGATATCAAGGCAGTGGTTGACGTCTGATGACATCAAGGAGCTTAACAAAACTGGACGTAATGGGAATCAGAGAAAACTCTTCAGTGTTTGGAGTCAAACATGGCACAAAGGAAGATGGTGATCATGTCAGTCCTGGGTCACCTCTGTGGGAGATCCTCAGGGTAGCTTCCTCTTCACAAACAGCTTCAGCTGCTTCATCAATATCTCCCCGCCCCCACACTCCCCACCATAAGATCAGAAGTGGGAATTGTCACTGAAGATTCCACAATGTTCAGAACATTTTGTACCCCCGTCAGCTCCTGAACTAGTCTGTGTCCATGTGCAGCAAGACCCAGACTCCATTGAGACTTGTGCTGTTAAATGGTCCGTAACATTCATCTACCAGCACTGCCTGAATTGCATATTGCCACAGTAAAATAAGAGTCTTGGTCAATCAAGCTCTTGGTCCTGTCCAATCGGAAAAGAAGCCATTCAGACCATTCAGTCTTTTATACAGGAACAGGAGGAGGCCATTCAGTTCCTTCAGTCTCTTTCACAGGAACAGAAGGAGGCCATCCAGCCCCTGGAGTCTCTTACACGGGAACAGGAGGAGGCCATTCGGCCCCTAAAGCCACTTCCACAGCAACAGGGTGAGGCCATTCAGCTCATTCAGTCTCTTACACAGGAACAGGAGGAGGTCATTCAGCCTCTAAAGTCACTTACAAAGGAACAGGAGGAGGCCATTCAGCTCCTTGAGTCACTTACACAGGAACAGTACGAGGCCATACCCCCTCAACGCTCTTGCAAAGGGACAGAATGAGGTAATTGATGCTGATTCCTGATGAATGGCTTATGTCCAAAACGTGGATTCTCCTGCTCCTCGGAGCTGCCTGAACTGCTGTGCTTTTCCAGCATTCTACTCTCTACTACAATCTCCAGCATCGGCAGTCCTCGCTGTTTCCAGATTGATGCTCCAACATGATGAACAAGTGGAGCAGAGGCACAGTAGTGCACAGACAGACTGCTCCACGTTGATCCTCCTGGCTCCGTTGCTCATGATAAACACGTGGGACTTTAACGTGGTTTTCTAGTGTTGAGGAGGGAAGCCATATGTCTTGTGTGAAGTCTCAAGAAAGCACCTTCCATCTCCGAGAAGCCAGCCTGGTGTTCTCTATGTAGGGTGGAAGCTGGTGGGAATGGCTACCTGCTCAGATCGAAGGTATTGTGGCTGCTGTTGGGGATTGTATGCAACCTGACGTTCAGTACGGGCTCACACGCCGACTGCACAATAACATGGGGAGAGTTAATTTAGACATATAAACTATTAGGAAAGTCTCGGTAAACTGATGAATCGACTCTCTATGTTCAAATAATGCTGATCTTGCTCTTGTTGATCTTGTTGAGTGCTTGTCTTGTGCAGTGTATCCTGTATGCCTTACTCTGTCCAAGACTATTTCCACCCTATGATCTGTCTGGCCATGCTTACTATGATCTGCCTCCACTGCTCATAAATAAATTGTTTCCCTGTACTGAGGTACATGTGACAATAAATCACACCAATCAATCCTGGGTAAAGTATGGAATTTCTCACCCTATCAATGTGTCTTTTGGAAATACACCTGCGACACCTCATGTTTCAGCATCACCATTTCTTCGTATTTCACAGCTCTGCAGATTAAACTCTCAGGTACTTCACTCTACCCTCATGATACCACCATCTGTATCTGTGGGAAGGAGATCATTACTTACAAAGGAGATCAAATCTGTAGAAAGTGCCCCTAATGCTGTCTCAGCAAGGAAGATGGCTTTAATTACATACTCGAATAATCTTACAATGAGGGACAGCATTCCATTGACTGCACCCATTACTTACACAGGGTTTGATTCAGAGCTGTCAGCGTAGACTTGTGAGTGGGAGATCATGCTTCCCAAATTTGTTAGAGTTCTTTGATGAAGTGACCGAGAATGTTTACGAGGACAGAGCGGTAGACGTAGGGTCTCGATGGATTTCAGTAAGGTCTTTGATAAGGTTCCACACAGCAGGCTGCTCTGGAAGTTTCCATCACGTGGAATGCTTGGGGAACTGGCCAATCGGATACACAGTTGGATTGATGGTAGGAAGCAGAGGGTTTAGTGGAAGGATGCTTGTCAGACTCGAGGCTGTGTCCATTGCTGTTTGTTATCTATGATTTGGTTGAGAATGTACAAGGCAGGATTAGTAAGTTTGCAGATGACACTAAAATAAGTGGTTGCGTGACCAGTGAGGAAATTTATCAAAAATTACTGCAGGACTTTAATCAGGTGGGGAGGTGGGCCGAGAAATGGCAAATGGAATTTAAATATGAAATACGAAAGTATTAATCTCAGTTATAACATTCATATTAATTCTGCACACCATTATAACACTGGAATAAGGTAAATCTTATCCACACTTTTTCCTTTAAATCCGCGATAGCACATCTGCTATCACATTGTAGGATCCGCAGCATGTACATTTTGTAAGTTTAAAGTCGGTAAGGTAAGACGCCAATGAAATAGTCTCATATTCTGCTCTTTAACTGTTCCAAAAAATGCGAGAGATTTGTCATTGTCCACAACCATCTCCGATAATTTGTTTGTCATATACACATTAAAATATTGTCAGGCCAGTGCGAAACATAATCATTCTTGATCACTTGCTAAAGATCACTACATCATACAGATAAACTGCACAATTTGTTCATCTGGCCACAGCTCTTTTCCTGAGTCTTAAATGTGGCTGGTGCATTATTCATCCAAATGAAATACTCGATTAAGTTTTTCTGTCATCTCCAGTGTCTTTGCTAGATAACTTAACTGGCTCCACATTTTTTTTAATTTGAAAGGGGCCACTAAACCTGGCTTTGAAGAGATTTCTTACCACTGGTGGCAATACTAATACGTCATTCGCACGGGAAGTCCTCAAAGTTTCAGAGCTTTTATCTGCCACCTGCTTCACTCTATGTTGTGCTCTTCAGATACTATTTAGCTAACTCACCTACTCCATTCACTCTCTCCTTCACCTCACACACAGAATCCAAGTGTGAGATTTCCGACTTCGGTCCTGTCAATTTATATTTTATTAATTTCAAAGGTCCTCTCACTTCACAAACGAATATTAACTCAGAGGAAGTAAACTGAGGAGATTTATTTGGGGCATCTCTAATGGCAAACAATATAATGGGACACCTTTATTTCAATCATTCGGGTAACCATAACAGTACGCTGTTAACATGGTCTTCAGGGTCTGGTGCTAACTTTCCAAGGCTCCCTGGGATTCAGGTTCTGACGCACTTGATTTAAACTGCTTATCCTGAACCTATCCATGACTTCATAAACAGCTGAGCGGTAAAATGAGATCATTGGTCTGACTGAATCTTACTGCCTAGCCCACAGCGAGTAAAGAAAGCTACCAACCCCTCCATCTCATTTTTTATCTTAACATTCCATAATGGAATTGCTTCTGGAAATCTGGTAGACACATTCATTATTGTCAGTAAATATAGTTTTCCACTTCTATTTTAGGAAGGGGAGCTACACAATTAATCATAACCCACGTGAAATGTTCTTCGAATGCAGTAATTGGCAAGAAAGGTGCTGGTTTTATTACTGCCTGTTACTTACCTACCATTTGGTATGTATGTCATGTACAAAAAAAACCACGTCTTTGTGCATTCCAGGCCACTAGAAATGCTTCTGTACCTTAGCCTGAGTCTTCTGTACACCTAAGTGACCGCCTGCAATTAGTATATGTGCTAGCCATAACATTGTATGCTACAGGTAACACGACGTGGTGCACTTCGTCCCATTTCCCTTCTGCACTAACCTATTGGGGTCTCCATTTTAATTTTAGGATTCTATCTTTAAGTCAATAACGTGTATATATCTGTTGTAAGTCCATTAGCCTTTCAGGACTAAACACCTCTGCCTGATCCTCTGCCTGTTCAGTTTTTTTTCTGTACCGTTACATCAAACAGGGTGTCAGTTCACTAAGCGTCAACTCATTTGCCTTTTTCTTTCGTTTTTCCTTACTGCTGTAACTTTTGAAAGTGGGATCTTGTTACTACACACTCTGGAAAAATTCCTGGGTACTTTTCTTTCAACACCTCAATTCCCTAATCTTCCGTTGTCTTCTTCACCACAAGGGGTGCGTCTCCCACCTCGCCTCCTGCTAAATCGTTCCCAAGAACAAACTGTATTCCGAGAACTGACACTCTGTTACTCACTGTCACTGTTACTTCCCTAATCTTGATTTGGCACTGCATCCTGATGTTACACAAGGGAATGCTTAATTTCTGTCCCCATTCTACAAATTATCACACTCTTGATTAACATGCCAGAAAGAGTGAAATTACTTTCATCTCTTACTATTAGCGGCCGAGAGAATGTGAGGATTGCAGATGCTGGAGATCAGAGTTGAAAAGTGTGGGGTTGGAAAAGCACAGCACATCAGCAGCATCCGATGGGCCGGAGACGTAACGTTTCAGGCATAAATCCTTCATCAGGAAGTGGGAGGTAAGGGAGGGGGAAGGAGGTTGAGAAATAAATTTGAGGGTGGGAGTGGAGCTGGGTGAAAGAGAGCTTGGAAGGCGATAGGTAGATGCAGGTGGGGTGTGATGGTGATAGGCGGACAGCAGGGTGATAGGACACCTATCGGTGATAGGACAGCTGGAACCCTCAAACTGTACATCATCGTTGACTTCACCAAATTTCAAATCTCCCCTCCACCAACCTCTCCCAGATCCAACCGTTCAACCCAGCACTGCTCTCTTGAACCACCCTAACTGGCCATCTTTTTTCCCACCTATCGACTCCACCCTCCCCTCTGACATATCACTATCACTCCCACCTACATCTTCTTATTGCCTTCCCATTGACCCTCCAACCAGCTCAACTACTACCCTCGTATTTATCTTTCAGCCCCCTTGTCCCCCCACCATGTTCCTGACGATGGGTTTCTGCCTGATATTCGATTGTCCTGCAGTTCGGACGCTGCCTGATCTGTTGTGTTTTTCCGGCGCCTCACCTCTCAACTATTAGAGACTGAGCAGATCCCAAATCTCACAAAATTATATCTTCTTGTCCTTTTTCTCCTGTTCTTTCTGAGTAAACTTTATCTACAGAGGCGAATTCTTTCAGAGATCAGGTAGTAACTCCATAACCAGCCCTGACCTCGGCTGTGCACTCTCCTGCATGATCCTCGGCTTTACTTGGGGTCTCCTTTACCAGTTTCACTAATTCCGCTGGGCTTAGCCTCTTCTACCACATCTTTCCTCAAAGTGCCTTCATTCAACGCCCATCACGGTGTGTCCCAGCTTACTGCAGTGAAGCCACCTTTTCCCAGTGCCCTTCTGAAACCATTGGCACTGTCATTTTATGTTTTCCACTCCCTCATAGTGAGAACTCCTGAGGCCTTTCACCACCTTTCAACCTCTTTGGGCTTCTTTTTCACCTGTGGTAAAGTATTGTGCGTTACTCTTCGCTTTGTAATGTGTGATCTTGCCTTCTCCCAATTTCTATCCCTCACAGGATGAAAATCCTGCCAGAAACTAAATATCATCCCATGCCCCAGTGCATATTTACCTGCCCTTTCTGCCGTGCTTCTCACTTCTTGAACTTTCGGTACATTCACATTAATTCTTACTATCTCTGTAAGTGAGTCTTTTATCTTCTCCAGCAAATTAATCTTCCGTCAAGCCTCACAGGCCTTATCCATTTATAAGGCCAGCACCAACCTATCAAAATGACTGTGGTTACTTCTTTCAAACTCAATATAAGACTGACCTGGTTCCGTCTCTATTTTTCTGAACTTCTGTCTCTATGCTTCTAGTACCAATTCATAACCAATCAAAATTGCCAATTTGACATCTTGATAATCTCTTTACCCCCCATCTGATAGCGCTGCATATACCTCACCAGCTGTGCCCACCAGCTTAGTCTGAACTAGCATTACCCACAAGTTCACTGGACACGTCATCTGACGAGCCATTTTTTCAAATGAAATAAAAAAGGTTTTGACATTTTTCTCAACGAAAAATGGCAAGTTATTAACATAGTTTTATACATCCCAATGTTCTCCCTTCACCTCCATCCTGTTAATTTAACTTTCTTGTCTAATTCTCAACTTCTGAATTTCAAATCCTCACTCTCTTTCTTTTTCCTTTCTTTCTGTTTCTTCTCTCTCTGTTTCCGTCCCTTTATTTATCTTCTATTTCCAGTTGCCACATTTGCAATTTAAGTTTTTATAACTCTACTGCAGTTGCCTATTTCTCTGATACATCAAAGTGCTTAACCAACTCCATTACAATTTCAGCTTCCCTTTTCTCCCTGGCTAAACCCAATTCCAAACTATTTGCTAATTCTAAAAAATGTCCTCCTTCTGTCCTTCTAAACTTCCTTGGAAAATTTGGGAACCTCTTTAGTAATGTTAAAAGCCATTTCCCTCACTTTTGATTTAATCAACCACAAGTAACAAAATTAAACGGATTTTCCCTCTGGTTTTATTTGAAGATCAAAATCACTAATTGCAAAGAGTTGGAATTTGCTGGGACCTTTTGTATCCCAAATCTGTTCACGTCTGTCCAAATCCCATATAACAAGGCCTCAAACTGTTATGACATCAATGTTGAATCCCTCTGTTAATTAAAACCACACACCCAGAAAAGCTCACCTCACATCATAATTTGTTAAAACGTGAGCGACAGAGAACTCCTAAATTCCACTAATAAACAATTTATATGTGTGCAAGTTAGCTCGCTGAGCTTGAAGGTTTGTTTTCAGAAGTTTCGTCACCATGGTTAGGTGACATCATCAGTGAGAGTCTCCGCTGAAGCTCTGGTGGTATGTCCCGCCTCTCTATTTATAGATCCTGGTTTCTTAAAGTGGGTGATGTCATTTCCGGTTATTTTAACAAGACAATGTAGACAGGATCTAAATTGATCCGTTTATTGATGGACTTCTGGTTAGAATGCCATTCCTCTAAGAAGGTCCTTACGTGTCTTAGCATGTGTGTGTGTGTGCTTTGTCCCAGTCAAAGTAGTGCCTTGCTTTATCTGTATGTATGGAACATAGTGATAGTGTGTCATGTCTTTTGGTGGCGAGTTGGTGTTCATGTATCCTCGTAACACGACAACAGGACAGTTTCAATGGTGGAAAAGTGATTTTATATACACTGTTTAATCAATGTGTGTGCAGTTAAGTAACATTTTTCACATGTGCACAACACATTATAAATGAACAACAGAGACACAGTTAACGAAAAATGATGCATATGATGTATAAAATTGATAAAACATTAAAACATGATTTGATCCTCTCAACGTTCCCTCCTTTTCTGGAATTCCCAACTCTACTCTCTCATTCTTACCAGGATGTGTGCTCCAAATTCTTGATTCTAGTGTCCCAACTTATTTCAGTTAATCCCCTTGAATATATTGGTCTGTTGGGTTCTTTCCAAAGTTAGTGTCTGTCATATAATCGGTGATAAATATTCTGGCATCAGACTCAGCATTTGAACATATTTCTCTGTTGTACATGCAATGTACAAAGGACCACAGCACACAGGCATTGCCAAAACATTGGGGGATGTTCATCTATTTCTTTCGATAATGTAGTTTTCTCATTTTCCACATCTCCATATCAATATCCTCTCCTTTGTTTCTCCCTTTGTATCTAGTTAAGAAATCCACCAATTATTCTTCGTGTACCATCTCTTAAAACTCCTTCTTTCAGTTTATATCTAATGCACTCTTCAAGATGTAATGTGGTTATAATTAAGCAATGTAACTACAAAGACATGCGGCTGCAGCTGGCCAGAGTTAATTGGAAGGGGAGCTGAGCAGGAAATACCATGGAGCCGCAATGGGAGGAGGTTCTGGGGATAATTCGGAAGATAATACCAGAATGCAACCCCAAGAAGATGAAACATACTCATGGGAGGACAAGGCAGCCATGAGTTACAAGGCATCAAACCAAAAGAGAAAATATACAATGTGGTGAAGATGATTGGGAATCCAGAGAATTCATTGGCTCTGAAACTACATAACGCTGGCATTACTGACACTGCAGAGCTCTTAATCGTGATCGGGGAGAGAAACAGAGGAAAAACATTCACTTTAAACACAGAAGATGGTATTTCTCTAGGAAAAAGATTCAGGTGAATTAAACATTTGAATTAAGATCAGTTAAATGCTTTTGCGGAATGTATCAGATTGGAAGCAAGACCCAGGGAGACAGACCCTCAGCAGAATGAGAGTTTGAAAATGGAAGTATTTCCACATCAGAAACCAGGTTAGATCACTGAGTGCAGGGCTGATGGGTGAATAGGTCTCAGTGAAAATTGGGGAACAGACAGCAGAATTGCATTGTAGCTATTGCAGCTCGAAACTGCTGGACCACAGCAACAGGAGATGCAGACCTGCATTCAACCACAACCTGAAACTTTTTGCCAGGATAACACTTCAGTCTGTCATTGCCATCAACACCATCGATGGTTCAGTGACGAGCGTGGGTGAACATGTCAGAACTTTAACCTGATGCTAACTCATTAAAGCTACCAGACTTGACCAACAGATCTGAACGAAGCCCTGCAATCCTGTGACGTTCAGTTATAAAATAGGGATGGACAATTAAACGAATGACTGGAGGCTAGGTGTCCACAAACATCCCCATCCGAAATAATGGAACATATCTGCACATCAGTGTAAAAGATAAGGATTTTTCATCTGCACCATCCTCTGCCAGAAGTATTGAGTCGATGATGCACCTCACTCTCATCATGATGCCCACAGAATCACAGATGTCAGTCTTCAACCAATTTCAATTGCTGCACGTGACATGAAGAAACAGCTGAACACAGTGGATATAACATAAGCAATGGGCCCTGACCCCATTCCTGCAATCGGACTGAAGACTTGTGCTGCACAACAAGCTGTGTCCCTGGGGAAGCTGTTTCATTCCAGCTCCAACTCCGACATCTCGCTGGCAACGTGGAAAATTACTCAGCTATGTCCCGTTCCCGAAGAGGGGAATAATTACAATCTGACCAATTACCACCTCCTCAGTCCCATCACGACAGTCAAATCGGTGGGAGTTCTTTTTGACAGAGCTGTCAAACAGCACAGAAATAACCAGCTCAGTGTGGTTTCCAATAGGTCCCCATGTGGAGATGGTGCTGTTGTGGAAATGTCACTGGATTACTAATACAGACCAGGCTAATGCTCTGGCAGCGGGTGGATGTTAAAAGCAATTAATAAAATATCGTGATCTAAAATCTGGGATCAGTAACAGTGACCTTGGAGCCAATATCGATTGTAAACAGAATTTCCTTCTCCAATGTACTTTAGGAAGTGAATCTCCCGTGATTTCCTGGGCTGGCCTAAAACTGACTCCAAAGACCCTGACATGTGATAAACATTTAAATGGTCTCTGAAACGGTCAATCAAGGCACTCATTTGAATCTAACTACTCCGAGGTCTGAAAGGATGAAACCGGACAGAACATCCGGCCTCAGCATCATTATCGGAAAAGGGAATGGGAACACAGTCCTGTCGACACTGCAGAGACCTCCTTCCTAACATCTGAGAGCTTGTGACAACATTTACAGAGCTTTCCCACAGACTGTACAGAAACAGCGGGAAAGGAGTAGGTCATACAACACATTGAGCCTCCCGCATTCTAGGTCATGGAAAAAATCTCCTCAATGCACTTACCCCACACGATATCCATATCAGTTAATGTGAGTAACCTTGGGAAGCGACAAAATAGGAAGAGCAGTAGTACGTTTGGTCCATCGAGTTTGCTACCCAATTCAAAGTAATGATGGTTGGCCCTTCATTTCCACACCGTACTCCTGCTCTCCCACCATCCCTTTACTGTCTCTAAATCCTTACCGAAAATCAATGTCTCGGTTTCCAGGAGCGAGCGAATTCCCCAGGTTCACCAGTCTGTGAGTGCAGACATTTATTCTCATTTCAACGCAGAGTGATCTGCTTCAAATCTGACTCACCCTGTCAGAGTTTTGTATATTTCACTGAGATCTCCACTCATTTTCCTAAACCCCGTGGAATACTGGCCCAGTTACCCCAATCTCTGCTCCCACAACAATCCCGTCATCCCAGAGACCAGTCTGGTCATCCTTCACTGCTCTCCATCAATGTCAGGTTTGTCCTTTATTAGGTAAGGAGACCAAAACTACACACAATACTGCACAATGTTCGAGATGATATCTCACCAGACCCTGTACAGCTGCAGTAAGACACCCTTTCTCCTGGACTCGCATCCCCCTGAAATGAAGGTCAACGCACCATTTATCTTCCTCACTGCTTTCTGTTTCTGCAATATTACTTTCAGCGTCTGGTGTGCAAGGAGATGCAGATCCTTTTTAATGTTGCAGCGCCCCACTTGGTGGGTCTATGTACACTGCTCAGCGTGCCAATTCCATGCCCAATATTGACTTATGGTTGCAGAACCCACTGCACTGCATAGGCCTCAGAGGTTTATGCGGATGGAAACAACAAAAGGGAGCATACGTCCCTTTGTAGATCAACGTGTTTCAACCAATTCTTTTCAAATGGTAGGCTGCCAATTTATCATTTCCATCAAAGGGCACACCGTCGCCTCTATCCACATTTTTCTCTATCTGTCACGTATTTACCCATTCACTCCACTTGTCTTAGTCTTCTCAGTGCTTTTTTACATTCTCCTCACCCATTCACAATCCCACATCCGTTAGTGCTGTCAGCAGGCTGGGATATATTGTATCTGATTCCAGCAACCCAATGTTTAAAGGGCATTGTGAACAGATGGGCCCCATGTACCATTCCCTGCGACATCTCAGCAACCTTCCTCTGTTAATTTCTATTTATTTATATCGTGAATCTGGGAGTCACTGGCTGGGCCAGCATTTATTGCCTGTCCCTAGTTGCCCTTGAGAAGGTGGTGGTGAGCTGCCTTGTTGAACGCTGCAGTCCACCTGTTGCAGTTGACCTTCAATGCCATTAAGGAGGGAATTCCAGGATTCTGACCAAGCGACTATGAAGGAGCGGTGGTATATTTTCAAGTCAGGATGGTGAATGGCATGGAGGGGAACCTGAAGATGACAGTGTTTCCATACATCTGCAGCCTTTGACCTAGATTGACGTGGTCGTGAGTTGGGAAGATGGTCTCTGAGGATCTTTGGTGAATCATTTCACTGCAGCGTGTAGATAGTAAAACACTGCTGCTGCTGCTGAACGTTGGTGGTGGAGCATTGTGGATGGAGGGACAGTCAAACTGACTGCTTTGTCCTGAATGGTGTAAAGCTTCTTCAGTGTTGTTGGGGCTGCAATCATCCAGGCAAATTGGGAGTCTTCCATCACACTTCTGACTTATGCATTGCAGAGTATGGACAGAATTTTGGAAGTCAGGACGTGACTTACTCGCCGCAGTATTCCTAGCTTCGGACCTGCTCTTATAGTTATTGTGTTTATGTGGCGAGACCAGCGAGTTTCTGAGTAATGATTACCCACCAGGACTTTGATACTGGGGGATTCAGTGATAGTAACACCATTGAATGCCAAGGGGCAGGTAAGATTGTATTTTATTGGTGATGGTCACGGGCATTTGTGTGGCCTGAATATTACTTGGCACTTGTCAGCCTGGATACTCTCCAGATCTTGTCACATTTGAACATGGACTGCTTCTGTATCTGAGGAGCCACAAATGTTGCAGCACATTGTACAATCATTGGCGAACATCCCCACTTCTGACCTTAAACTGGAGGGAAGGTCATTAATAAAGCAGCCCTGAAGAAGTTTTCGGCCACTGCCCGAGGGACTCCTACAGACTTGTCCTGGAGCTGAGTTAACTGACCTTCATCAACCATGACCACCTTCCTACGTGTTAGGTATGATTCTAACCAGCAGGGAGTTTGCCCCTGATACCCCTTGATTCCAGTGTTGCTAAGGCCCCTTGATACCATACTTGGTCGAAGGCAGCCTTGATTTAAAGGGCTATCACTCTCATCCCACCTCTGGAATTCAGCTATTTTGTCCATGTTTGAACCACGATAATGAGGTCAGGAGCTGAGTGGCCCTGGTGGAGTCCAAACTGGGCGCTGAGCAGGTGCTGTTTAAAAGCACTGAGATCTTCCACCACTTCACTGATAATCGAGAGTAGACTGATGGAGTGTGAATTGGCCGGATTGGATTTGTTCTATTTTTTACATACAGGAGATGCTTGGGGTAATTTTTCACATAACCAGGGAAATGTCATTGTTGCAACTGGATTGAAACATTTTGGCTAGGGGAGTGGCAAGTTATGGAGCACAAGTTTTCAGTACTATTGCCAGAATGTTGTCAGAGTATGGACCCTTTGGAATATCCAGTATCTCCAACCGTTTCTGGATATCGCGTGGACTGAATCTCATTGGCTGATGACTGGTAAATGAATCGCCGTGGACCACTGGAGGAGGTTGAGATGGATCACCCACTCAGGATTTCTGACTGAAGATTGTTGCGAATGCATCAGCCTTATCTTATACATTGAGGTGCTGGTGTTTTCCATCATGGAGGAAGGGGTTATTTGTGGAATCTCTTCCTCCAGTGAATTGTTTAATTGTCCTCAACGTTTCTCAACTAGATGTGGAAGGACTGCAGTGCTTAGCTCTGATCCCTAGCTCTGTCTATCACTTACTGCTTATGCTGTTTGGTGCACAAGTTGTCCTGTTTGGCGGCATCACCAGGCTGACACCTCATTTTCAGGTATGCCTGGTGCTGCTCCTGACACCCAGACTTGAGTTCCTAGTTCTGTTCGAAGTCTGTCCTATTTCGCACCGTGATAGTACCACCCAAAATGGCGGAGTTTATTCTCAATGTGCAGGTGTGACTTTGTCTCCACAATGACTATGCAGTGGTCACTCTTACCAATACTGTCATGGACAGATACTTCTGCAACTGGCAGATTAGTAAGGCTGTGGTCATGTAAGTATTTTCGTCTTGCTGGTTCCTTCACCACCTGCCGCAGAACTAGTCTAGCAGTTATATCCTTTAGGACCCGGCCAGCTCGATCAGTAATGCTGTAGCTGAGATACTCTTGGAGGTGGACATTGAAATCCTCCACCCAGAGTACATCTTGTGTCCGTGCTACCCTTAATGCTTCCTACAAATGTTGGTCAGCATGGAGGAGTACTGATTCTTCAGTTGAAAGAGGCTGGTACATGGTAATCAGCAGGAGGTTTCCTTTCCCATGTGTAAACTAATGCCATTAGACTTTATGGGATACAGAGTCAGTGTTGAGGACTCCAAGAGAAATTCCCTTCCAACTATATCCCAATGTGCCGCCACTTCTGCTGTGTCCGTCCTGCTGATGAGACAGGAGATATTCAGGGAAGGTGATGGGGAGTCTGGGATATAGTCTGAAATGGATCATCCACTCAGCACTTCTGACTGAAGATTGTTACAAATGAATCAGCCTTATCTTATAAACTTAAGTGCTGGGCTCTCCCATCATGGAGGCAGGGGTGATTTGTGGAATCTCCTTCTCCAGTGAATTGTTTAATTGTCCCCAACGTTTCTTGACTAGATGTGGAAGGACTTATACCTTACAGAACCTTAGAGACAATGTCAGACTGTTGCCTGACGAGTCTGTTTATTTCTATTAACTGTTTCCTGCCAGCTGTCCCATTCTAGAAACATGGTCATACATTAGCCCCAATCCACTCAGATTTGATTTTGTAAACTGGGCTTGGAGCTTTACCATTTTTTTTCTAAAACTCAACATGTTTTACATCCATTGCTTCTCTTTCATTTGTCTCCCAGTCTGTTTCTCAAACACAATTCCCATTCATAAATCTATGTTAGTGTTATCTATGACCATTACTTTCAGCCCCAATAATTTCTCCTAAACCATTTCCTTACTACGTTCTATGTTCCATGTACTCTATAATTTTCCCACACCAGATCTGGTTTTCCTTGTATTGTTAGAAAGTTCTGCGAAGACAGAACTGAAGTAGTAGCTTCATAGCTCTGCCATTTCCCTGTTCCCCATTCTCCATTCTCTGGTTTCAGCCTGTAATGAAACTGCACTTGTTTTCTCATATTTCTCACATTGACATGATTTAACAAGTTATTACAGTTCACTCTTATAACCCTTGTGAATATATTCTTCTGAAACTCATCAATCCCTGCCTGAAGTTGCTCAATAATTGACCTTCCACACCATACACTCACAGGAGCATAGACTCTGTGCCTAGAGAAGTACAGCACGATCAATATTGTCCCAATTCCCTCCAGCACGCCCATAGCCTAAAATGTCATTACACTTCCAAATGCTCGTCCAAGTACTTTTTAATGATTGTGAGGTTACCCGTGATAATTCCCCTCTCAGGAAGTAATCCCAGAACACAATAACCTCTCAGTGAAAAAAAAGTTTAAATCCTCTCTGAACCTCAAATTTTTCACTTTAAAAGTGTGCTCGCTTATTCTTGACCCTCTGACTAAAAGGAACATATGTTGTCTATCCATCGTGTCGTGTCGCTCATCATCTTATCCTTCTGAATCACGGGCCCCTCAGCTTTCTCTGCTCCAAAGTAACCAACCCGAGCTTATCCAGCCTCTCTCCATAGTTGATATAGTCCATCCCAGGGAACATCCTGGTGAATCCCTTCTGCACCCTCTCCAGTACAATCACATCCTTCCTGGAATGTGGCTCCCAGTACTACATACAGTACTCCATTTTGGACGAACCAAAGCCCTGTATTGCTCTTATAATCTACGCCCTGATGAGGAAACACAACACCCAAGGTCCAATTCTTAACTAGCCCATTAACCTGTCCAGTCACATTCAGGGATGTGTGGAGAAGCACACTCTGAGGTTCCCAGTGTGCTGCCATTCATTGTGTCCTCCCCTGCCTGGTTCCTTCTCCCAAAGTGCATCACCTCATATTTATCAGGGTTACATGCTATCTGCTATTGATCTGCCCATCTGACCATTCCATCTGCATCTTCCTGTAACTTCAGGCCTTCCTCCTTACTGCGAACCACCCAGCCAATCTTTATGTCAAACATACACTTACTTATCACATCTTCCCCCGATCTCCATCTGGCCCCTTCCACATTCACATTTTTTTTATGAATATCACAAATAATAAGGGACACAGCACTGATCGCTGTGGTACACTAGGATACATTGGTCTTCAGTCACACAAACAGCCTTCTCCCACCACCCTCTCTCTCCTGCTACTAAGACAAATTTCGTTGTAATTTGGCAACTTATCCATCATATTGTGAGATTTTACATTATTTTTCAGTTTCCCAGGTGGAAATTTGCCAAAGATCTTCCTACAATACTAAACAATCGACCTCCTCAAACTAGTTCAATCAAATTCATTGCATGTGACTTCCTCCTGATAAAGTCATGATGATTATCCCTGGTCAAACCTTGCAACTCTGATTGGAGTTCAATTTTCTCCTTCCCTATTTTCTCCAGTATTTTCCAAAACAGTGATCTAATACTCGCTCGTCTATAGTTCCCTGGTCAATCTCTCCAACCCTTACTGTGAAGTGGAATCGTATTAGCAGTTCTCCAGTTCTCTGACACCTCCCCTATGGTCAGATTCTAATTAAAATATTCAGTCAGGGTCTTTCCTCCTTTGACCACAACAGCCGCCTGTGATACAACTCATTCAGACACGGAGATTGGACCAAATGTGTACAGAACAAACCTCAAATCCCTGCTCGTATTTTACATCAATCTGTTCAAGAGCTTCCTAGTCCATCTTCTTGAATTCTGTAGCTGCATCCTCCTTCTCCCAAGTAAAATAGATGTGAAGGTCTCATGTAACAATCCATCAATGTTCTCCAGCTTGACACACAGATTAACTGTTTGCTGATTATTCTGTTCTACTTGTCCGTGTAGAATATCGTGGGATTCTCCATTATCTCGCCTACTTGTACTTCTCCATGTCCCTCTGTTATTCAGTCCTTTCGATGTTTCTAAGATTCACTACAATCAACTCTCATGTTTTGAAACTCGAGATCACAGGCTGAGGTTCCCCATCAGACAATCTTGCCATTTTAGGGATTAATCTGGATAATACCTTTTGCAGTTCCTCTGTAGTCAATATATTCTTTCTTAGATTGGGACTCCAAACGATACAAAACACTCTAAGTGTAGTCTCATGAACACTCGATGCAGCTAGTGCACGACATCCTCTCTATTCCAATTACATTCACATGAATGTAAACATAATTTTTACTTTCCCATTTGCATATATTCTTCTCAATACCTCTCGCTTTAACTTTTCTTCTGAGCTTACTGTGTGAGTTCTTTGAAAAGAAAAGCTCATGAATATCCAACTATATGTTATACATTGGTTCTTCATTGCCTATGTCCACAAGAATCATCTTCAAACCATTCTAAAAAAATGTTTGTCACTTCTGGTTTTCCTTTCATCGATACATTCCCACACTTCCCAGTTATATTATTACCTTCTAATTATCTAGTAGCATGTCCTTTGTAATCGAGTCCAACAGACACCTGACTGTGGATGGCAAGATAACTGGTCTGTAGTTCTCCACTCTCCAAATTCATCCTTTCTTAAACTGTTGGATAATATTTTATAACCTTATCCAGATTGGCTAAATGCTGTTCTCTTTTTGATTTTCTTCTCAGTTTCTTAGCCATCCTTTGCTGGGTCCTACATTTCTCTGAATCCACTGGCTTACTGCAACACTTGGCATTTTTCTAAGCTGCCTCCTTTCATCTAATAGGTAAATGAAGGTGGGGTTGAAAGTGATAATCGGAGAGTAGGGTAGACCAGATTTATAGGAAGGAAGGTGGACACATAGGAACATTCAAAAGGGCGGTGCTGACTTGGAAGGTTGGAGCGAGATAAGGTGGGATTAGGGGAAATGGAGAAATGGTGAAATCCACTATGATCCCCTGTGGTTGGAGGGTCCCAAGACAGAAGAGGAGGCTTTCTTCCTCATGGCTTCTGGTGGCTCAGGTTTGGTGATGGATCAGGCTTAGGCCCCTCATGTCCTTGGCAGAGTGGAAAGGGGAGTTAAAGTGCTCAGCCACTAGGCAATGGAGGTGTTCAATGTGGCTGTCCCAGAGATGTTCTCTGAAATGATCCACAAGTTGATGTTCTGTCGCGCCAATATAGAGAAGAACACATTGGGTTTAATGGATGCAGTAGTTGAGGTGTTCTGTCTCCCTTCGTCACCTATCACTTTCAACCCCACCTTCATCTACCTATCGCAATCCCTGCTAACCTCCCCCCTGTCGCACCCCCTTCTCATTTATCCCCCAGCCCGCTTGGCCCATAAGCTTCATACCTGATGAAGGGCTTATGCCCGAAACATCGATTTATCTGCTCTTAGTATGCTGCCTGACTGTGTTTTTCCAGAATCACACTCTTCCACTCTGATCTCCAGCATCTGCAGTCCCCACTTTCTCCTCACACTTTCATGGCTTGCATGACTCAGATTTATAACGGTTACTTCAAATAAAACAAAAACTGCCGTGTACTCAAACAGCATAAAAGAAAACCAATACATTGTGGCCACTGTTCCCAAAAGGTACTTTCCAGCAAAATTTTCAATTAGCTCTTCTGCTCACTCAACACCAATTCCTGAATAACCTGATCTCGAGCTCAGTGCTCGACATAATGTTCATGTAAACCATCTCGCACGTGGTCACGAAATCCATTTTTCCTAGCATTAGCATTCAATTGGGTTAACACAGTTTAGATATAATTTAAACAGTAAATTATTACTGCAGTCGCCACAAAGGTGAATATCTCATTTCCTGTTTTATAACATGTCCAGCATTTGTATTGCAGCTTTCACTTTGATATATAACTCCCATCAATGTTTGCTCCTCCTTGCTGTTTTTGCGCTCCACCTTACAAGATTCTGTAGAATCTGAGCGACGTGGGCTCTGGGGAGATTAATGGCAGAGATCATCTCACCACATCATTTATGATCTTCTCAAACATTAATTTCTCCAGATCTCCCGTTTTGCTGATGGAGTAGAGAAGGACAATAATCTTCCAACAATGGTCTGTATTCCTCCAGAGAGCGGAGACAGCTCTAACCTGGGTGGGAACCTTACAACAGGCTGGTAAAGTGTTGCTGCTGCTGTACAGGGTCTTAGTGAGATCACATCTGGAGTAGTGTGTACAGATTTAATCTCTTCTATGAAGAAAGGATGTTGTTATATTGGAAGCAGCTCAGAGATAGTTCCCTCAACTGATTCCTGCAATGAAGGTGCTAGCTTATAACGAAAGGATGGTCAGGTTGACCCAGTAGGCATTGGGTTTTACAAAAATGAAAGAGTGTCCTATTTCAACATAGATGACAGAAGGAGTCAACAAGTGAAGTGAATTACACAGATAATGGAGGAACCATTCCGTTCTCCAGCCTGTTACACAGGAACAACAGGGGGATATTAAGGCCTTCGAGCCTGTTACACCAAAACAGGACGAGGCTATTCAGCCCCTGGAGCCTGACATACATTTACAGAAGGAGGCCAATCAGCCACTCGAGCCTATAACAGTAGGCCATGCTGCACCAGTATCCTGTTAAACAGTAACAGGTTCAGTCCATTCAGCCTCCTCAAGTCTGTAACATAGGAACTGGAAAAGGTCACACAGTGACTCGAGCTTGTTACACTGGGATAACAGGAGGTCATTCAGACCCACCGAGTCTATTTCAAGGGAGTTGGATAAGGATAAGAACGATCTGCGACTTCTTTCATGAGAAAGGAAGAGGTAATTCAGACACATGTCTGTTGTATGGGAACAAGAGAAGACCAATCACTCCCTAGGTCCCATATCCAGGATACATGCAGAAACCGTTCAGTATCTCCACCTGTTATGGGGAAATATGAGAAGCCCCATCAGTCCCTCAAAATGTTACCCAGCAACAGGAGGATTCCATAATCCCCCAACCCCCTAACGCATCAATGGGAGATGGTCATTCTGGCCTTGGAGACATCAGCATGGGAACACCAGAAAGACGTCAGCCCTTCGAGATTGTACACCAGCAGTCAGTCACACATGCCTCAAACAGCAATTGGAGCAAATATCTTAAAACCTTTTGCCCATTAAACAGGAATTCAAAGAAAACGTAAAGGTTTTCAAAAGGGAAGAAATTATAATAACTGTTACATTTGGGCGTAAAACGTAATGATAAACTATTGTAATTTAAGACAATTATTAGAATCCATTGTTGAGGACATTTGCAAAGTTGAACCACAATCCATTGGAGTCAGCATGGTTTTACAAAGGTTAAATCGAGTTTGAAGTGTTTGCTTGAGTTACTTAAAGATATGACAAGCAAGGTGGATAGTAGGATTCCTGGAGATGGAATGTATCTGGTCTTCCTGAAGGCATTGGATGTGTCACTTCTCCAAAGTGTAAGTGGTAAGATCAGACAACATGGGTTTGGGAGTAATTTATTAGCTTGTATTGAGGATTGGTTAACCAACAAAATGCAGTCAGATGGAATAAATGTGTCATTTTATTTTGGCAAATGCAATTTGTGGTGTGCCATTGATTTCAGTTCTCATTTGCGATCGATAGTACTACTGTATTCGGTTGACGGGATAGAAAATACGATACCACATTTTCAGATAACACTAATATTGGTGAGAAATTACTTCAGAATTATAATGCAAGAGATTTAAAACTATATGGATAGGTTGTGTGAATGGGCCAACATTTGGCAAGGAACATTAAAGTGAATAAATATGGGGCTATTCAAGTTGGCCAGTATAATAAAAAGACAAATTATTATCTAAATGGAGAGAAAGTTCAAAGTGTTTAGGTGCAGAGGAATCTGGGTGCCTGCTTGCATATCACAGAAAACCTGCTTGTGGGTACTTCAAGTAATGAGAAATGCAAGCATAATTTCAGTGTTTATTTATAAAAGGATAGAGTAGAAAAGTGGGGAGTGTTGCTGTAGCTATGCAAGGCATTAGTGAGGCTGCAACTGGAGTACAGTTTGGGTGTCCTACAGAATGAGATATTTGCATTGTAGGCGATTCAGAAGAGCTTCATTAGATTGATTCCATATTTGAAGTGTTTGTCTTATGAAGAAAAATTGAGCATTTTAGGCCTATACTCTCGAGTTTATAATAATAAAAGGAGATTTCATTGAGATCTGTAAAATGCTAAATGTAATTGGAAGTGTAGGTTTGGAGAGAATTCTCTTTCCTGTGGCACAATCTACAACAAGAGACGAGGGTATAGGATGGAGACATAGCAGGAAAGTGGAACAGAGGCCGCGTTGACATCAGCCTCATCGAGAGTTTGGATTCCTCACAGATGCTCCTTGTTCTTATTCAGCCCTTCGACTGTGTTGGATAGGAATGGGGAAGGCCTGGGTATCATACAGGAAGCAGGCACTCAGGATAAATCAATCTCAATCAGTTAGACAGAACGTAAGCAGTAGGGCGACACAGTGACCAGCACTGGGTTCTCAACTATTTGCAATCTATATTAATGATCAGGAGGATGGAACAGATATTCAGATGCTGAGTTTGGTGATGTCGCTGTGATAAGCAAGAGATTAAATTATCACGAGAGGGTGGAGAGTCTGCAGATAGATTCAGAGAGGTAAAGGCAATAGATAATAGTTTGGCAGGTCGAATTTAGCATGATATCACCTATCATTTCATTTACAGGAATAATGGAAGGCAGTATGTGACTGAAATGGAGAGGGATTACAGGATTAAATGATACTGTGTACTGGGGGGTTCACTCAGACCCGTTCAGACATGGGAGGTTTTGCTCCATCCCTGATCGTCAGCTCCCAGACACTCCAAGTGACCCCATTGCTCTCCGTACACATGTAATACTTTGATGTGGTTGGTTGGAGATGGGGATGATGTTTTGAAATGTGCATCAAGGGGACGGCCTTTATCCAAGATATATTCATTTCTTTCTACGTGGAGACCCGATGACGATGGGAATGGCTGACTGCTTCTGAATGAAGAGGCCTTGATTGCTGCCAGGACAGTGGGTATTCACCAACATGAAGTACTGTGCATGGGCACACTGTAACATTAATAGAGAGAGAGCTCCTTCAGTTCCTCAACCTCTCCCCATTGACATGGGGACTCTGCAGATGCCATGTACACCATCGGGAATCCCACTACACTGGATACACCCGGCAGCTCCCTGCTGTGGGAGAAACAATGTGTTGACCTCATCCACCATATACATACTCCGTCACCGTATGGTGACACTGATGTTGAGATACTGGGAAATGATGGATATGTCACCCAGTCCTGCCTGGAAAGTTCTGGATCATAGAAGCTGAATGAAACTGTGACGCTAACAGCCACTTGCAGCACCGTCCTCCGCCTGGTGTGAAGCTGCAGGTCATGTTGAAGGAGGTGACACCGCTCTGTGACCAACTCCTTGTTCAATCAGGGTCCCCTCACACTTTGATCCTAGGTTAGGTGGAGTTGGGAAGCTGTTCCTGGAAAACCCGGGGTGGATACAGCAGATCGCTTTCCCCACACACCCTCACCGCGTGGTTTCAGAGCTTCCCCTCTCTGCAGCCTCTGCTCCGTTTGTTGATCATGTTACAGACCCAGATGTTGTAACTACAGTCCCAATGCTCCATCCCGAGTTGGGTCAGCAAATCCTCAGGTCTCCCTGAATGTCTGAGGCAACTCACAGCACAACCTCCAGCAAACCATTCCCCAACCCCTCCACTAACTTTTCAATAACTGGAGTCAATCAGAAACCCCTCGGCTACAGATCCCCGCAAAATATTTTAAGAAGGCCGCTTAGACCCAAAGCTTTCCTTAATTTGAATATAGATGGGAAGTGTGCATTCCAGATACGTTGTGACTGGTCAAACCACTCGACATTAAGCACAATATAATATAATCTATTCAAATGATTTAGTTAAAATCCAATCAAAGGAAAGAACATTTTGGGATAGCTTATATGTTGGAACACTTACACAACAATAGATACCGTACCTTCTTGGTTTACACCGCTTGACACAAAGATATATTCAAATACAGATTCTTACATGCAATTTTCCGATCCAGGAGAAATCAACATCAACAAGAGATTTCAACGAGAAAAGCAGCTACGGATCATGTATTGAAACTCCCTACCCTGCTGGGATCCCCAACAGCTTCTGAATGCTGCAGCTAAAAACCAAACGAGAAGACCTGGTGTGTGAGAGCTGGCCACTACCCTTCGATTGTTACCACCGTTTAATGAAACCTAAAGGCCTCCTCAGTTATTTACTTAAACAGTGTTTCGACAGCAGTTCTGCACCTCTGCCTTTATAATCTCTCTTCAAAAACAACCTAAGAGAAACTAACCTCTTTACAGTGATAGTATACTCACAACTCCTCCTTTAATAAAATGATCCATCAATATACAAAGATGGATTAATTTTAGACCTCCTAATCGCCCTCTATTTGTAGACTGAAATGCATATATAGGTAAAAACAATGACTGCAGATGCTGGAAACCAGATTCTGGATTAGTGGTGCAGGAAGAGCACAGCAGTTCAGGCAGCATCTGAGGAGCAGTAAAGTAGACGTTTCGGGCAAAAGCCCTTCATCAGGAATACAGGCAGAGAGCCTGAAGGGTGGAGAGATAAGTGAGAGGAGGGTGGGAGTGGGAAGAAAGTAGCATAGTGTACAATAGGTGAGTGGGGGAGGGGATGTAGGTGGCAGTCGGGGGGAGGGTGGAGTTGAGAGGTGGAAATGAAGATAGACAGGTAAGACAAGTCATGGGTACAGTGCTGAGCTGGAAGTTTGGAACTGGGGTAAGTTGGGGGAAGGGGAAATGTGGAAAATGTTCAAGTCCACATTGATGCCCTGTGGTTGAAGTGTTCAGAGGCGAAAGATGAGGCATTCTTCCTCCAGGCTTCTGGTGGTGAGGGAGCGGCGGTGAAGAAGGCGCAGGACCTCCAGGTCCTTGGCAGAGTGGGAGGGGGAGGTGAAATGTTAGGCCACAGGGCGGTGTGGTTGATCGGTGCGGGTGTCCCAGAGATGTTCCCTAAAGTGCTATGAGACGTCCCGACTCCCCAATGTAGAGGAGACCGCATGTCGAAGGCTCCTTTAGGGCCTTGGATGGAGGTGAGGGAGGAGGTGTGGGCGCAACTTTTGCAATTACTGCAGGGGCAGGGGAATGTGCCAGGATGGGAGGGTGGGTTGTAGTGGAGCGTGGACCTGACCAGGTAGCCACGGAGGGAACGGTATTTGCAGAAGGCGGAAAGGGGTGGGGAGGGAAATATATCCCTGGTGGTGGGGTTCGTTGGGAGGTGGCGGAAATGTCGGTGGATAATTTGGTTTATGCGAAGGTTGCTAGGGTGACAGGTGAGCACCAGGGGCGTTCTGTCCTTGTAACGGTTGGAAGGGTGGGGTCAGTGGGCGGAGGTGCGGGATGTGGACGTGGTGCGTTGGAGGGCACCTTTAACACGTGGGAAGGGAAATTGTGGTCTCTAAAGAAGAAGGCCATCTGGTGCGTTCTGTGGCAGAACTGGTCCTCCTGGGAGTAGATACGGCAGAGGCGGAGAAATTGGGAATACGGGATGTCATTTTTGCAAGAGGTAGGGTGGGAAGAGGTGTAATCCAGGTAGCTGTGGGAGTCAGTGGGTTTGTAACAACTGTCAGTGTCAAGTCGGTCGTCATTAATGGAGATGGAGAGGTCCACGAAGGGAAGGGGGCTGTCAGAGATGGTCCAGGAAAATTTAAGGTCAGGGTGGGATGTGTTGGTGAAGTTGATGAATTGCTCAACCTCCTCGCAGGAGCACGAGTTGGCACCAATGCAGTCATCAATGTAGCGGAGGAAGAGGTGCATATATATATTACATTGACTCTGAACATACAAATGTTTACAACTCGATTCGATTTCAGTCATTTTACTTCTGCCACAGAATGCCTTTGTATTTCTTCATCCAAGTTTCCACAACATGTCAAAACTTACTTTTTCTCGCCCTGTCACCTGTATAATTTCAAATTGAATGACAGCAATAATAAGCTCAGTTGAAGCAGGCTGGTATTCTTCTCCCTAAACTTCTCCAAAAGCTTTAAGGGGTCACGATCAGTGATAAAGATTTGTCTCAGGTATGTTATTCGCAATTTAACTGCTGAAATGTTTTAATGCCAACGCCAAGCTCAAGGCCTCCTTCCTCACTGTGGAATAAATCTGTTGATGTTTCCACTGGACACTCTGACCACACGTTACATAATGGAGCACTTCTCAGCTCTCCAATAGTCCCTCTGAATGACATAGCTCCTCATGTCTCAGCGTAAAAGAGTTACATCCTTCTGTATCTCTTAATGCTGTAACCTGTTTACCTGCTACTCCTGGCCTATGCCAGTAAACCTTACTCTACAGGGATATGTTTTAAGAAGGTCTCGTACGTTCTTCTCAATCCCTCACAGAAACCAAACGTTGATTTCTAAACTCAATCATCATCATCAGCCATTTCAGCTTCTAATCTTGCCGTTTTAACAGTCTGCTCTTCCACACGAGTTCTCACGACTGCAGGAAGTGAATTGTTGAACTTCTCCAAAATAAGAATCTCTCTGAGAGTGTCACAACTTTGCTCTGTTTTTCATACCCTTACCCACCTTTCAAATTTACTTTGTTAGATTCTTCCAAACTCAATGTGCGTTTAACCACGGACGCTATTTTAGATTCCTGAAACACTGTCTGTCGGCTTCTGGCACAAGCTCATGTACACTTCAGATGGCTTTCTTCACCTCCTCCTACTCCCCAGACACCGCCTCCGATAGAGATGCAAATGCCAATCAGCTTTGTTTGAATCAACATGTTCACTGGGCACTGCATTTGTTTAGCCACTTTCTCAAGTGAAATTAAAAAGGCTCCCCCATCATTCTCATCAAATTTAGATAATGTCTGGATGTATTTAAACATAACCCCATCAAGCCTTTGGCTACTATAGGGTTGCTCATCCTCACTATCCTCCTCATCCAGCCTACCGTCTACCTTCATCACCACCTTCTATGTCAACTTTCCTCTCTAATTACTAACCTTTGAAGTTAAATCTCTCTGCTTTTCTTCTTTCTTAATCTCTCTTTCTTCTTCATTTCCTGTTCTTTAATTTCTACTTTTCAACATAATTCAAACTGTTTCAATTCCTTCTCATGTTCACGGTGCCTCATTTGAAATTGAATTCTCGCCATTTCCAAAGACTTTGATGGCGCTTCCACCAAATGTAATTGCTGAGCTATAGCTGTAATCATCTATCATTTTCTCACAAACAAACGCAACCCCAACTCCAGCTTGTCTGCCAATTCCTATAGCTTTGCCTTCATTACCTTTTGTAAAACACCCAACTTCACTTCTTCCACACCCAGAGAACTCTCAGTGACTGAAAGAATCTTTATACACAAAATACTGTTTAAACCAACTGAATTCAACATCGGGCACAAGAGACAGTAACAGCTACCATCCGCGACCTTTGAACGCAATAGCTTCCTGGTGCGTGCTCTCCAGTGTCTGCATGAGCTTATTCTGGATTCGCTGGTTTCCTCCCACAATCCAAAGGTGTGCATGACAGGTGAATTAGCCATGCTAAATTGTTTGTAGTTTTCGGGGATGTGTGGGTTCGGAGTCTTTGTCGGGGTAAATGTGTAACAACAGGGTCGAGGAATGTGTCTTGGTAGGTTACTCCTCGGAGGGTCGGTGTGGACTTGTTGGGTCGAATGGCCTGTTGGCACACTGTAGGGATTGTAATTCTAAACCCAATTTGGTGTTACCGATTTAGAACCAAACAAGAGACCCCAGTTTGCTATAGACCAACCAGACTGCCTCAAACTATTTTAAGCAGGTAGCTTGGATACGAACCTTTTCGTATTTTAAAGGTAGATGTGAAGTGGGTTTTCCAGATGTGATGCTACTCGTCACACCACTCACCGTTAATTAAACCACAATATATTTAAACATTCTAATGATAAGCCATACAAAATGAAGAGGATTTTAGAATAACTTAACTATTGGAAACATTAACCAAATAATGGATACAGTACCTTCTACAAATGAACTGTTCCAATATACTAACATCACCTAAACACACTCCATGTTAAAGAGGAGCATTCAGACATTCAGTTCTCCAATCCAGGAGTAAACAGCATCAAGTGAAGCTTCAGAGAGAATAGCAGATAGGGATAATTTACTAAAACTTCCAACCCTTCTGGGACACAACCATCTGGTGACTTACAGCCGTAAGGAAAAAACTAGAAAGCCTGGTCTATGCGAGCTGGCCATTGTTACTACTGTTTATTAAAAACCCTAAAAGTCTCGTCAGTTATTTACTTGAGCCATTTCAGTAGGCCGTTTGGCCTTTAAGACATCTTGTTAAAAAAAGAGAAAATAACCTTTTATTTTTAAAGAAAATGACAGCATTGTCACACAATTTAGATGCCTGGTCCTTTACTCAATGGGCTTCTCCGAGTTACTGATCGCAAGGTCACCTGAGTGGGGCAAACACAGGTACAGTCCAAGTTACAAGGATGAGTCTCATAACTTCTGAAACATGCCTGTCCATGGCCATCACATGTGACATACCAGGAAGTGAACAACAGCCTGACACACACCATTTCATTGTTTCTGAGCTACACAATGCCAGCACTCGAAACATTAGGGAGACAAAACCCAAGGCCAGGGAAAGATACAGAGGGGCTGAGAGATTCACATTAAAGACAGAAACAGGCAGTTAATTAACTGGGAGGAGGTTGTGGAAATATGGGGAAAAAAGACAGAGCAGTGGGACTGACTGGAGAATGTAAGATATTCGAGAGTAAAATTACAAGAATGAGAACTTTGAATAAAGGCATTGTCAGATCAGCTGAAATGGTTTGTTACATCAAATTCTCAATCTGCTTCACACAACACCACAAACAACATGAACCGGGGCAAGATGACAGCCCAGCATGGAGAGCTATGCAGAACATGCGAGTGTGTTGCTCAGTAAACTGCACTATCTGCCCAGCATGGAGAGTACTGCAAACTTTACTATCATATGCTAACTAAACTCGCATCAGATTACTGCCTACAATGGGAAGGTTTGCTCTGTGTGTGTGTGTGTGTGCGTGTGTGTGTGTGTTCATCAGAAACTGAGAGAGAGTGCGTGTGCGTGAGCGATTGGCGTGGTTGAATGCGAAAGGAACACACGTGAAGGAAACTATTTTACATACGAACAACTGGCAGGCTTTTGGATAATCGACAGAGAGAGAACGAGGGAAGTTTCATGGACAGATGAGGGAAAGTGTTTGAGAATGTTAAAATAAAGGCATTGCCATACACAATAGCAATATACTCGGCGTGCACATGAATGACAGATTGATGGGAGTTTGTTGTGAGTTCGAATCAGATTTGCTTCGGCAGGTTTGAAGCCGGGAGCGTCAGCAGCAGATTATTATCATCATTAAGACTGTATTTTATAACTCAAGGTTCAAACAGGAGATGGAATAAGCCAGTGAGATGCATTGTGGAGTGATAAATATTTCAAGTTAGAAATGGTCAGGGCATGGTGTCAGGAATCAGCTCATGGTCAAAGGGATCACCCGCACATTTATGACTCGTCTGTTTCAGCCGCAGATATTGGCCAGGGATGGGATGAAAACACTGGAAAAAAGTGGAGTTTGTAACCAGAACAGTAGACAGTGACCTCCATGCTCTTAATATTTAAATAACAAAGGCAAATATACAATACATTGCGGTTCTCCGCTGAAACTGAGGAGGTCAACATAGAGACCCATGAGTAACACTGCCAAAGCAGAGGGAGGCAGTAATTGAACACCTTCATTGATGTAGCTTGTAGTGGTCTGTAGAGTTTCAACATGAACAATAATAGTGGCCAGAAGTGTAGAATATATGAAAGAACAGTAATACAGTCATAACAGGTTTGTAGAAAAAAACTGGACAGTGACACTTACCAGGAACACCAACGATAGCCAGGAAAGGATAATAAAAATATTGAATAATGCGAAGAGCATAATAAATCTGGAATGACAAGGACAACCAATAAAATGCAGAAAGATACCAAACATAATCGGATAAACTCCTGTCTATTGTTGGAACATTCCAGTCTAATGTTCCCAGATTCTGATCCATTTTTGTAACATTCTAGTCCAATATTGTCAGAGTCTGGTCCATGTTTGGAACATTCCAGTCTAATGTTCTAAGAGTCTGATCTCTCCTCCTCCTCTCCCTGGGTCTGCTGTTCCCTGTCAGTGCTGTCGGTGATGCTCCCTCTCATGTTATGGGATAACAAATTGAAAGACGCCCATTTATCGTTAAAAGATGGAAATCCTCCACTGGGATAACTAGAATCCACGAAGACTGGTATTATTCACAGTCACTGAACAAATAGGATCAGTTAACCAGTTCCATACATCACTTTTCATATCATTATAAAAGGGAACAGTTACTGGGTTTGAATGGAATGGATAAGGGTTGCTGAGGGATGAACCATAAATCTTTCAATGTTTTAATCATTTTTTTCCTTGCATACGAGAGTATTAACAGGACAGTGCAAGGCTCTATATATGTTCCACTCTGTTTATGAAAGGAAGCAGCTATAAAATAACAGATCGGCTACATAAAAAAAAACGTTGGGTGGGCAAGTTTCTAGATACCTGAACACAAAGTATGATACTTATTATCTGGTGTGAGGCTACTCCTGCTTTTAATGCCCTCTTTCCAGAACCTTCCTTAATCTTGAGACAGAGCACTGAGACTGCTGCTCAGGAACAGGCCGAAGCGATTCTGTCCCTATGGGCCTCTTACAGTGGGATAAGAGAAGGCCATTCAATCCATATTAGCCTGTTGCGACTTGAAAAGGTGGAACGCTGAAACATTAGCACATTTTGCAAACAAAATCATTCAAAATAAAAGGAATTGTCGCTGCAGCTGTATGAGGTGTTACTGAGAGGGCACCTGGAGTACATTGTGTTATTTGTGTTTCGGTAACTGAAAAGGGATGTACCTCCATCAGATATAGTTTAATGGCTGCTCATAATCCAAGGGTTGCTGTGTCATTTAATGTCTCGTGGCTGTTATAAAGGGACAGGAGGAGCCTATTCAACCTCTCGAGCCTGTTACAGAGGGGCAGGAAATATTTACTTAACATTTCAAGTCTGTTACACATAAATATTAGTTTTATAATAGTTATGGAATAGGAAAGACCTGATGTAAACATTAAAGTTCTAACTTTGAATAAGGCCAATTTTGAAAGAGTTAGGCGAATGCTTTGAAAGGCTGATTTCGATATGCTGTTCACAGGGAAAGGGATGGTTGGAAAATGCAAGGCCATAAAAACCTGGATCCAGAGAGTTCAGAGCCAACGTGTTCCTATTAGTGAGATGGGCAAGGCTGTGGGTGCAGGGATTGCTGGATGGCTAGATATATTGATGCTCTGGTCAAGGTAAGGAATGAGGCATATGTCAGGTAAACAGAGCTGAAATCAAGTGAAACCCCAGAGGAGTATAAGGGCAGCAAATGTATAGTCAATGGTGAAATCGGGCCAGAAAAATGTGAACACGGGTTGGCTTTAGAAATATGGTTAACGAGGTATTGACAAATCTCTACAAATCTGATCGTGGCAAAAGATTAACTAGGGAGAAAATAGGGCACATTAAAGATCAGTAAGGCTACCTATGTGTGGAACCACAAGAGATGGGAAAGATATAAACAAGTATTTCTCCTCAGTATTTCATGCGGTGGAGGTTACAAGAGTGAGAAAATGAAGAAGTGTATAGTGATATCTTGAAAAGTATCTATATTACAAGGAGGTGTTGGACATTGGAAAACACATAAAGGTGAACAAGTCCCTGGGACCGGATCAGTTGTATCCCAGAAGATTGTGGGAAGCTAGGAAAGAGATTGCTCAGACTTTTGCTGATATATCAGTATTATTGATTTCCACAGGTGAGGCATCAAAAGACTGGAGAGCTGCTAACATAGTGTCATCATTTCAGAAAGAAACGAAAAACCAGGTAACTATAGACTGGTGAGCCTGACGTCAATAGTGACTAAATTGTTGGAGGGGACATTGGGGGAAAGGATGTATATGCATTTGGAAAGACAAGGACTGAAGAGTGCTTTGCACATTGGACATCACGTCTCACTGACTCGGTGGAATTTTGTGACGAAGTGATGAAGATGGTTGATGAAGGCAGGATAGTGGATGTTGCCTTTATGGAATTCAGTAAGAAAAGCAAAATGTTCTACATGGTAGACTGGTTAGCAAGGTCAGACTGCCTGGAATCCAGGGAGAGCTCGCCATTTAGATCCAAAATTTTCTTGAATATTGAAGATATGGCGTGACAGTGGACATTTGTTCATTAAACTTGGAGACCTGTGACCAGTGGTGTGCCACAAAATCAATAGTGAGTCCACTGCCTCTTGTCACATATACAAATCATTTGCAATTGAGCACATGAAGTACGGTCAGTAAGTTTGTAGATAATTCCAAATTTGGTGGTGCAGTCGACAGTGAAGAATGATATCTCAGAACAAAGTGGAAACTTGATTAGGTGAGCCGAGGGGTGACAGATGGAGTTAAATTTAGATAAATGTGACGTGTTGCATTTTGGCAAGACAAATCAGGGCAAGACATGTAGGTAGTGCCCTGTCGAAAGTTGCCAATCAAAGAGAACTCCATTGAAATTATAGAATCCCGACAGCGAGGAAACAGGATTTTCGGCCCATCAAGGCCTCACTGTCCCTCTAAACAGTATCCAACTGGACAAACCTCTACCCTATCCCTCTGAGCCTGCATTTCCCATGACTAATCCACCTCGCCTACACATCCCAGGGTACTTGGGGCAATTTAGCATGGCCAATCTACACTTGCCTGTATATCTTTGTACTGTGGGAGGAAAACGTAGTACCCGGAGGAAACTCATGCAGACACTGGGAGAATGTGCAAACACCACACAGGCAGTCATTCAAGGATAGAATTAAACCCAGATCGCTGCGCTCTGAAGCAGCAATGCTAGTCACTGAGCTACTGTGTCACCATGTGGTGAATGTTCTCCATTCCTTGAAAGTGCCGTCACAGGTAGACAGCGCAGTGAAGAAGGCACTTGGTGATCTTCCCTTTTTTGGTACTTGATTTGAGTCTATGCGTTTGCAAGACATGTTGCATCTGTACAGGACATTGGTTCGGCCACATTTGTAATACTGCTTTTAATTCTGGTCACCCTGCTGTCGGAAAGATGTTGTCAAACGTGAAAGCGTGCAGAAGAGATTTAAAAGAATGTTGCAGGTGTTGGAGGGTTTGAGCTACAGGGAGAGTTTGAATAGGCTGAGGCTATTTTCAAGCGTTGAAGCTGAGGGTCCATCTTAAAGAGATTTATAAAATCATGACATGCATAGATAAGGTATGATTCGGAGGTGCTGGTGTTGGACTGGGGCGTACAAAGTTACAAATCACACAACACCAGGTTATAGTCCAACAGGTTTAATTGGAAGCACACTAGCTTTCGGAGCGACGCTCCTTCATCAGGTGATTGTCACCTGATGAAGGAGCGTCGCTCCGAAAGCTAGTGTGCTTCCGATTAAACCTGTTGGACTATAACCTGGTGTTGTGTGATTTTTAACATAGATAAGGTAAACAGTCAACGTCTTTTCCCCAGCATAGGCAAGTCGAAAATTACAGGACAAAGGTTTAAGGTGAGAGGAGAAAGTTTTATCAAGGGAAATGAGGTACAAAGATAGACTGCTGTGTGTATGGTTTGAGCACCCAAAAGAGGTGGCGGAGGCAGACACAATTACACCATTTAAAAGGCATTTGAATGGGTACGTGCATGCGAAGTGTTTAGAGGGATATGGGCCAGGTGCTGTCAAGGGGGACAAGATAAACTTAGGATATTTGGTCAGAATGGACGGCTGGATCAAGGGTCTTTTTCCATGCTGTACATCACTGAAACTCTGTTGACTCTTGAGTGTATAACACAGGAACAGGAAAAGGCTACTCTGGTTCTGAATTCTGTCAGTCAGCTTGTTTGCTCAATTACTGAGAGTCAAATACAAAAATACATCATTCAGATTTTGATGGTGTTGTGCAGAAACAGGAGAAAGGCTTTGAGTCAAGAGAAGCTGTAAGGAATGTGAAGAGGCCATTCAGTCCCTCAACTCCATTCTACAGAAGCAGCAGGTGAGCACAGAGCGATTGGAGCTTGTTAGTCGGTAGCAAGAGGAAGACATCTACTTTCACAAACTTGGGATCAGGAGGCAGCACTCAGTTGCTCAAGACTGGGACACAGGAACAGGAGGGAGTCTCTCAACTGCTCGAGACTGGGACACAGGAAAAGTAGGGAGTCATTCAACTGCTCGAGACTTGGATAGAGGAACAGTAGGGAGTCACTCAACTGCTCAAGACTCTGACACAGGAACAGGAGGCAGTCACTCAAATGCTCGAGACTGGGACACAGGAACAGGAGGCAGTCACTCAACTGCTCGAGTCTAGGACACAGGAACAGGAGGCAGTCACTCAACTGCTCGAGTCTGGGAAACAGGAACAGGAGGGAGTCATTCAACTGCTCGAGACTGGGTCACAGGAACAGGAGGCAGTCATTCAACTGCTCGAAACTAGGGCACAGGGAAATCTGGAGGCTAGTGAGGCCCGGGGATCCTGTTACGCAGGAACAGGAGGAGGTGACTCACTCCCCACGAGTATGGGACACTGGGAGAGAAGTGGAATTTGCCTGTTACAAACAGAAATATATGAATAAGTTACATTCGTGGTCCACACAATCCTGCCCCACCATTCACTCAGACCATGGCTGATCTGATTGTGATTTCCTCATGCCATTTTATGGAGACTGCCGTCTCTGCAGCCTCTGCTCCATTTTTGGTCATGTTACAGACCCAGATGCTGTAACAACAGTCACCATCACTCATCCAGAGGGTCGGGTCTAATCGGATGAGTCAGGATTTGAAGGGTCCAATCACAAGAATGAAAATACAAAATAAAGGCTTTGCCAGATGTTTCGTTCTCTCACATTCGTAATCCAACTCACATAACCAGCCCATCCATTACATATTCAGGATGGAGCACTGTGTAAATCCGGTCCAGAGTGGTTCTCTGTGCAGCCCACACCAATGTTTGATCTACAATCCTGGGCTAAATGTCCAGCGTAGGGAGCTGTGCAGACCTCACTGGTTCATTCATATATAACCCCAGGCTTTTGCATTGTTCGTTAACACTGTGTAAGATCACTGCCCAGTGTGGGGAAACTAGCAGCCGATGCTGGCAGTGACAGGATGTGCAGCTCCTATCCATTTACAGCTCTATGTCTCCACTGTGCCTTGACAAGGGGTGCTGTGGGTGTGAAAATCATTGCAAAGGAGAGGTGGAAATGGAAACCGTTTAAATACCAATGGTTCCGATTCAGGCGCATACCACTCCAGTATTTAAAGATGAAATAACTGAGATAATGTCCAGTGAGGTTTTGTGGATGGTGAAAAGAAGTAAGAGGGAGGTGGTAATGTTACAGTGGTTGCGCTATAAGCCTCCAAATAATCAATGCGAATTGGAGGAACAAATATGCAGGGAGACTGGGGAGACTTGCAGGAACAATAGGATTGTCATAATAGGTGATTTTAATTACACTAACATGGACTGGAAGGTCCAGAGTGTTAAGGACTTAGATGGAATGAAATTTGTTAAGTGTGTTCAGGAAAGTTTCCATAAGCAGCATATGGAGGGTCCTACTCGGGAAGGGACAAACCCGACCTACTGTTGGGGCATAGGGCAGGATAGTCGACAGAGGTAATGTGGGGGACCATTTTGGAGCTGTATTAATTTTAAAATAGTTATGGGAGTGACAAAGTTGGTCCACAGATTCAAGTTCTAAATTGGGGCGAGGCCAATTTGTTGGAATTAGACATGGACTTGCAAAGATTGATTGGAGTAGCTTGTTTCCAGGCAAAAAGATCTCTGGTAAGTGGGAGTTCTTTAAAATCCAAGGTCTATATGTGCCTGTGAGGGTGAAGGGAAATTGAGGCAGGAAGAGAGAACCCTGTATTACAAGAGATAATTAGGCTCTGACCAGCAAAAAAGAAGGCGTGGCTCAGGTTCAGGCAGCTGGAATCAATGGAATCTCTGGAGAGACACAAGGGATACAGAAGTTTACTGAAGAAGGAAATCAGGAGGGCGAAAAGGGGGTATGATATAGCCTTGGCTGAGAAAATTACAGTGGATCCAAAGATGTGCTTTCAGTATAGTAAAGAAAAAGAACGACTAGAGAGAAAGTAGGACGCCTTAAAATCCAAAGTGGGCATTCATGTGTAAAACCACAAGAGATGGGCGAGGTCCTCAAATTCCCCTCTGTATTTACCATGAAGAAAGACATGAAGATCTGTGACCTTTTGGAGGGGTTAGTTGTCATATCATGGTACCGTTCATATCAGAGTGAAGGTGCCGTTGGGCATAGTAGAATGCATTTAGTCAGATAAATCTCTTGGTCCTGACCAGATATATCCAAGAGCACTGCAAGAGACGAGAGAAGACAGGTCAGGGGCCAAGGTCCCGGAAGACTGGGCGGTAAAAAAATGTGCCCTTATTCAAGAAGGGCTGCAAAGAAAAACCTGGGAAATATAGACCAGAAAGCTTCACATCTGTTTTCGGTAAACCACTTGAGAAGATTCTGAGAAATAAGATATGCATGCATTTGGAAAGACAGAGTTTGACTTGAACAGTCAGCATAGCTATATGCATGGCAGATCATGCCTTACAAATTTTGTTCGAATTTTTTGAGGAAGTGACCAGGAAGGTTGACGAGGGCAGGGTGGTGGACATATTCTATATGGATTTCAGTGAAGTCTTTGATAAGGTTCCACATGTAGGCTGCTCGAGCAGGTTAGATCGCATGGACTCCAAGATAATCTGGTAAATTGGCGACACAATTGGCTTAGCGTTAGGAAGCAAATGGCTATGGTGGAGGGATGCTTGTCGGACTGGAGGCCTGTGACTAGTGGAGTGCCTCAGTGATCGGTCCTGGGCCCATTGCTGTTTGTTATCTATATCAATGATTTGGACCAGAGTGCACAACGCAACGTTAATAAGTTTGCAGATGACACGAAAAAGTAGGCATCCAGTGAGGAACATTATCAGAAATTGCAGCAGTACCTTGATCGGCAGGGGAAGTGGGCTGAGAAATAGCATGTGGAGTTTAATATAGATAAGTGTGACGTCTTGCATTTTGGAAAGTCAAATCCAGGTAGGAGTTTAGTGATGAATGATAGTGCCTTAAGTAGTGCAGTGGAACAAAAGGACGTTGGAGATCAGGTGCACGGTTGTCTGAAATTTGAGTCACAGATACACAGGACAGTGAAGAAGGCTGTTGGCACACTGGCCCTCATCAGCGCATTGAGTATAGAAGTTGGGACATTGTGTTGCAGTTGTACAGGGTGTTGGTAAGGCTGCAGGTAAGGCTGCAGTTGGAGCATAGGTTTCAGTTTTGTTCTCCTTACTGTAGAAAGGATATTATTGAATTAGAAAGAGTGTAGTAGGAATTTCAGTGATGTTTCCTGATCTAAAGAGTTTAAGTTATAGGGTGATTATGGACAGGTCAGAACTTATTTCTTTACAGCCTAGGAAACTGAAGGGGTTCTTATAGAAGTGTAGATCTTATCAAATTGTGAGAGACGTGCATCGGGGTGAATACTTCAAGTTTTTTCGCAAGGTTGGGGAATCGAGTACTCGAGGACATCCGTTCATGCTTCGAGAAGAATAAAATAAAAATTAACTCGTAGGGGCAACTCTTTTACACAGATAATGGTACACATAAGGACTGAGCTGTTACACTAACAACATTGAAAAGGCACTTGGACAAATACACAGATAGGAAATGATTAGAGGATACTGAGCAAGCGCAGGGAAATTGGATGAGTGTGGATGTACATTTTGTTCAGCATGGAACATCTGCGCCGAAGGGCCTTTTTCCGTCTGTAGAACCGTATGACTGCAAATACGTGCGTTTTGTGATAGAGACAGGGAGGGGGAGACCGAGGAAAAAATGTCATGGAAAGATATGTTCACTGGTTCCAGAATGCTGAAATGAAGACATTTCGATAGTATCATGCAATACGGGTCAGTATTATGAAGAATTATGAGTGAATGGTATACTAGTGTGAGTTCAGGCGATGGAGAGTTTTGAATGAGAATTTGTCCTGCAGCTTTGCAACTGGGAGGGGGGACTACAGAGTCTTTGACACATTGAGCTGTACAAAACAGTAATTTGTCTCAAATTCATTTTCATTGACTGTGACAGAGGGATTGTCTGTACGAAGCTGAGCTAGATTCCTGGTGCTATCTTATCGAACTTACCTCATTAGCTACCTACCCACCCCATGGTGTCCCTCTTATTCAATACCAGCCCGATTCTCCCACCCATCATGACTGGAGGTACACAAGTAGCCAGGGTGCCCCTGGATATTCCGTGATACTGGTGCCATCTTTAAAAGGCCAAGGGGCACACAGTTGAGCTTTCTCAGGTTGGTGCTGCCTTGCACAGATTACCCCGAGCATGGCATATAAGGGGCAATTACACCACAGCTTGTTGATGGAGCATGGCGGGCATAGTGGATGGGCTCGTACAGAGGGGGACCATTCCCTTCCCAGAGGGGGCCATACCACCAGACCTACCGAGCATGGTCTGTGCTCACCACCCAGCTCAGTGCAGTATCTGCGGTCTGAAGGAATATCCAGCAATACAGGACACGCATCAATAACCTTCCCCATTCTGCCAGGGTAAGTGTCACCGTATTCTCTCTGTTCCCTCACAGTCACTGTATATCGGTTATAGCACCGAGCCCCAAACAAGGCTCATGCTCCAACACGCTCACTGCAGCGCCTTCTCTCTCTCTCTCGTTTGCAATATCCACCCCCCCCCCCGCCCCCCCATTACAGTTGTAGAATATTCTGGAGAATACCACTTATTGAAAATTCCAGATGATGTTCCAAATAATTCCCAGTTTCAGGAAAATGGCAGTGCCCCAGTGTGTAACACATAAGAGGAAGGAGTAGAGATGTATGTTTTTCAAACCACACCCAATTCAAACCACGCTGAGGTCATTCAGCCCTTCAAACTTGCTCTAGCATTTAATAAGGTCCGGCTGATCTGATGGTTTTCTCAGCTCCATCTTACAAGAACTTTCAGTCATTCAACTCCCTGGGTTCCTGTCACTGACCAGACGGCACTCAGGCACTTTTACTCCAGTTTTCTTTAGGTGTCTGTTTGAGGGCATTTCCCATGGAATGCACTCTCCTAACAATATATTCCATCAGCTATATACTTTCATGCAACGGTAAGCATACTTAACACTAACCAAACAAAAATCTACACTTTTTTCGTTATAGATGTCCAATCACACTTAGTAATTCTGGTTATTTCACTTGACTAACCTTAATAATATTAAATCAAAGACAGCTTCTCAGCGCGTCTTGTTATAAAATATAATTTCGAGCAGAGAACGTTTTTACCCTCAGCCGTTATCTTGACCGTTTTCTGAATTGTACCCTTTTCATTGTTGTGAAAGTTTCTCTTGCCCTTTGCCTGTGACTGTTTCTGTCCGTAACAGTTGCTCTGCCGTCCCTCAGTTGGCTGGACGGAAGGTTTGTGATGTAGAGGGAGGCCAACCGCGCAGGTTCAGTTCCTCACACTGACTGAGATTACCATGAAGGGAATGCTCTCTCAACATCACCCCATCACCCAAAATGTGGTGACCCTCACGGTAAACCAGCATGAGTGGTCTCTCTAATGAGAGTTCTTTGGGACTCTATTCTATCAATGTTAGCATTTTAATTTAAAAAATAGTAATTTTATTGAAAAAGAGATTTTTAATATTATATTAACCCAATAACAACACAACTCAAATAACTGATCAAAATTACACTCGTGAGCATGTACATGCAAAACATGTACATTTAAAAACACTAAATAGACAGAGAAAAAAACAAAAATAAACAATAAATAATGAATAAATAGTACACCTCAGCATAACAAAGCGATAGCTCTCGTTCTTCAAGAGCATTAACTGATACACATTTTTATGTTCATAACTATTTCTCGCTGGATATTAGATTCATTAGGCCATATCGTCATGACTATTCACAAGCCCTTATTAATGTGACAGATAAGCCTGTATCGTGGTAATCCAAAAAGGGCTGCCATGTCTTATATAAGTCTCTGTTTTTTGATGCACCATACTGGTGAGAAAGTCCAAAGGGATATTCTCCATGAAGAACTTACGACGACCCAACCGACCCGGGGTTTTCAGATGTCCAACAGAACAGAACATGTTTCCTAGCACAGAAAGTAAGGATATAATTTTTCCGCATGTGCATCTCTGTAAAGTATCCGGGGCAGGCCCAGGAAAAGAAAAACCGGGTCCATCTCCAATTCAGCCCCCAAGACCCACTCTATCACAGCTAACACAGTGCTCCAATATATTTGAAGCCTGCAGCAGGACCAAAAGCAATGAGTAAGAGTGCCTGTAGTCATTCTGCATTTACGACATGCTGAAGATAATCGCACTTTGCATTTCGAGAGACAATTTGGGGTCAGATAGATCCTACGAAGAATTTTCAACTGCATGGAATGGGTCCTATTAAAGATCAAAATCCTTCGAGCATTTTCACCAATATCCTCCCATGTCTCCGAAGTGTTCTGAACCCCAACTCTCTCTTGAAGACATCACAAAGCTGCACAGTCTCGTCTGAGGGGACACTCTCCAACTAATGATGAAGGGTACCGACAGAGAGTGCATTCTGAGCACTAAGCACCCGCTTCTCTCTATCCGATCTGTAAGAGTCTGGTAAAAGTGTGTGTTTTTTTTTTAAATCAAATCTCTGATCTGAAAACAAAAACAAACAGAAGAGGTCTCTACTAGGTAGTCCATACTTACGAGTTATTTGATCGAATGATGTAATTCTTTCTCCCTGAAATAAAACATTGTGGCTCAGTAGATAGCATTGCGGCCTCACAGCACCAGGATCCAAAGATGTACAGGTTAGATGAATTGGCTATTGATAAATTACCCATAGTGTTCAGGGATGTGTAGGCTGGGGCATTAGTTAGGGTAAATATAGGATGGTCGGGGAATGGGTCTAGGTGGGTCGAAGTCGACTTGTTGGGCCCAAGGACCTGTTTCCACACTGTAGGGATTCTATTAATTCTAAATCACTGAAGCAAGGTACGCCCCTAGCTTCCCACAGTTTAAACATGGAATCCGTGATCCCCAGTTGGCAACTTGGTATACCAATTATAGGGGTAAGAAACAAGGTTTTGGCTGTATTGCCCTCGATCTGACTCATTGCCATTCATACTTTAACTTCATTAATGATTATTTGGTTATGACAATACTCCATAAATGTTGTCATTTTGTCTACGAACAACAGACTAATAAGTGTTCATTTTGTCTGAGAGAGTTCAATATCTAACCATATTGACGCCGAGTCCTCAGTAGTCCACACACTAACATATGATAATAAAGAACTTAATTGACAGCTTTTAATCTGGGAGATCTACTCCCCACAATCTGTGGGGTAGTTGCAATTTGGTTAGCTTGATAAAGAGTCGCTTATGGTGCCAAATAAAAGAGCTAAACCAGCCATAAAGTCTCCTAAATATCTGTCTGGGAAACATCAAAGGAAGCATTCACACGGGGTATCGTAAATTAGGAAGGACATTCATTTTCAGAACAGCTATCCGACCTAGCCAGGATATTGGAAGTGCCTCACATCTTTGAAGGTCTTTTTTTAATTTTGTCAAAGTTCACGTTAAATAAATGATCAAAGACAGATGCAATGAATATACTGAAATAGGGAAAGCACCCCCGTGACCATTTAAAAGTAAACCAGGATTTTCCTTCAAAATCAGGTATTTCCCTGAGACCTCCCATACGTATGGCCACAAACTTTGTAAAATTAATCTTAAAGCCCGAAAAGGCGATAAGCGAATTAATGCATTGCATCACGTGAGCTGCCGAAACTGTGGGATTTGACAAAAACATGAGACCCTCATCTGCATACAACATAATCTTATATGACTTCTATCTTAATTCTGGGGCAGGTATGTTGGGGTAATATTCCCAATTGTGCAGTATGCCACCGTGTCTAAGATTGTTGCAGGGATGGGGAAGAGATCAACCCTATTGTGACATTTGTGTGGGTTAAAGAAGAAAATAAAATCCCTACTTGTGAGGTAGATCTGCCTCCAGGTATCCACCAGCTCTAACCCACTAATTGCTTACATTATAATGAGGGTATTGTGGTACCTTTGGACATTCTGTCCACCGTGGGGCCATAAGACAGTCGAAATCTCCTTCTACAATAATGTGCCATGATGCAAGATAACTGACTTTGGAAAATGCATCTTTCAGGATTTTAAGACAGTGCACCAGGGGGCAATAAACATTCAAAAGACTGTATTATTTCCCATAGTTCAAGACTTTGGGAATGATCATCCTTCCGTGAGTGTCTAATACAATCTAGTAATTTAAATGGAAGATTCTTCTTCACTAGTATGGCTTCTCCCGTACTCCTAGTATTAAAAGACGAGAAATAAACCCGATCAAATCCACCCTGCTATAAGGTCAAATGTTCCTTGTCATCAAGGTGCATCTCCTGCAATAGGACGACATCCACTCTCTCTGTTTTAAGACTAGAAACTTCATTTTTCCTCTTGACTGGCAGATGGCTCCCCTTAATGTTCCAGGTACAACATTTAAGCACATCATTATCCAGAACACACTGTAGCAACATTTCAACTCGAGAGTTTCACATCGAATTACACATCGCTGATCATTAATTAAGAAAATACTCATTGGGCCTAAAACCTGCCCAAACTAAAACTACTACAACTAACAAGCTCTCAAAACTTTCCAAAGCAAACACATAAAAATTCAAAGAACGAAATAAAATCCAAAATGCCAATGACACTCGATTGGGGAATTTACCCCCACCGCCCACTAGGGACGCTTACATATCTCAAAACTTTATCTTCTGCCCGCTACCAATATTGAATCCAAGGCAATTAACAACAAACATCGGGCTTGAACTGCCCTTCGGTCGGGACTTAGTCATCACAACTACCTTTGTAACTCCCTCCAGCTTGAGCTGCACCCCAGACACAAGCAAAGAAAGAGAAAAAGAGTAGTAATACTAAGGAAGACGTCAAAAATGAGTACTCTACCCACTCCCGGCTATAATTTAACACTGGTTAATAGCAGAAAAATCCAACAAAAATTCTATCTAAAATGACTATCTAAATATCCAGCTTACTTTAAAATGTCCACAAAGTTTTCGCTTTCTCTGGAGAGTCAGACGAGTGTATGGATCCATTGAAAGCAATACGGAGCACCGCTGGGTACCGTAAGGAATACTGAATCCAGAGTTCCCTTATTCTTCTCTTGATATCATCAAAAGATTTTCTTTCCTGAATCACCGCCGTTGAAAAGTCCTGAAAGAAAATAATCCTGGAGCCCTCGTGAATTAAACCATCGGTTCTGGAAGATTCCATCAGTCTTTGTTTGGCCCCACAACGATGTAATCGCGCAAGGGCAGGATGAAGGCGTTGGTCTGAGTCTCACTTCCGCACCGTAACCCGATGAACTGTCTCACTCTTCACCCGTCCCTCCTCAGTTTTGAAGTGAAGGAATCGCTGCAGCCTGTTCTTGAAAAAACTCACTGGCTGACCATCTTCTGTCCGCTCTAGCAAACCGACGATGTGAATATTCTTCATCATACCCCTGTTCTCGAGGTCGTCATCTTGTTCAGTTAAGGGGCAGACCTAATTTTCAAGGCCGACGATCCTCTCCCGAGAGAAATCGATCACGGTCTCTGTCGCTGCAGTTCGGCGCTTGGCATCTTCTGTTCTGTTTCCAAGGCTGTCAAGTTGCTGCTCATGTTTTTGGAGCACGGCTGAGAGCGGCCCGAACCACAGCTGAACCCTTCTTCAATCATGGCTTCAATCATTTCACATAACTTGGTGAACTCAGTGACCAAGGCCTGGTGAGGAACTGGGTCTATGGAACGAGCAGAGTGGGTTGCAGCTGCAGCCTCAGGCAGGCTCGATGCTTCTGATGGGTGCACCGTGTGTTGGGACTTACTCGATCCTTTCCCACGTTTTGTCATTTCCACTTGATAAAACGGGATTACTAAAGATTCTATCGCTCTTTTAGTGTAGAATTTTAAGTAAATGGCTTGGATGGGGTGGGTTAGAGAACCACTTTGCCAGTGTGTTGATGCAGAGCCCAGCATGGATCGCTGCCATCTTGTATTCCCCCTTATCATGTTATCGATATTATCATTTCATTTTGCATTATATTCCTGGAGGTTCTGAAGCCGTGTTATTTGATACCACTGTCTACATTTCCCCCCACACTGCACATTGCTGCCCATTCCTCGGTAATCCTTGATTCTGTTGTTATTTATGAACCTTCCGTCTGTGCCTTAAAAATATTCAATATTTCCGCTTCCAATGGTCTGTGGGGAAGAGTGTTCCAAAGACTCACAGCACTTTGAGAAAACAATTATAAACATTATGATCTGAGTGTGAGATTAGTTTTTTTGTGTCTCCTTATGTGAGAAAGGATATAATTACACTGGAAGCAGTCCAGAGGTATTTCATTTCACGTATTCCTGGGGTGAAGGGCTTATATTATGAAGGCCTTAACAGGTTACTCTTGGAATGAGAATGAAACATACAAGACCTTGATAAGAGTGGATTAGGTATGTATCCACTGAGTATTTGTATTGTCCAAATTTATTGTCATTGTCATAGATCCTCTACAGTGTGGAGGCAGGACATGAAGTCTGCACTGATTCACCAAACAGCATCCCACTTGGACGTGCTCCCCAATCTTATCCATGTAACCCTGCATTTCCCATAACTAACCCACCTAACCTACACATCTCTGGGCACTATGGGCAACCACTTTAAACTGCACATCTTTGGACTGTGGCAGGAAACTGGAGCACTGAGAGGAAACCCACACAGTCACGGGGAGAATGTTCAAACTCCACATAGAGGGTCGCCCGAGGTTGGAATTGAACCCAGCTCCTTGGTGATGTGAGGAAGCAGTGCTACGCACAGATCCACCATACTCCTCCGTTAGTTCTGTAAGCAACTTGTGGCTGACTAAAGAAATCTGCCTTACTTGTTCTTATCATTGAACCTGACCCAGTCTGAGACCTTTAACATCGGCCATATCACCAACCTGGTTACATTTAAAATTTGTTGTGAGCAGTGGATGAGTGGGACTAGAAAAGGAAAGAGTGACACCCCCCATCCTCAGTCACAACTGGAGTGAGAAAAAAATCACAAAGTGGGAATTCATTCAAGTGGGAATTCTCTTTCACAGAAGTATGGGATGGCTGAATCTTTATATTATATCGAGGCTTCCTTCGTCTGATTTTCCATAGACAGGTGAATCAGGGATAATGGTACAAGGAGAGAAAAGTGCAGCTGGAACCACAATGAGATGAGCCATGACCTTATTTACTGGTTGAGTCGTGTCAAAGGGCCAAATGGCCCACTCTGTCCCTCAGCCCTATATTTTGATGTTCCATTCAGCCCTTCGGACCTGCTACATAGGGGCAGATCGAGCCACTCCGATGGTTAGGTGCAGTTTTTGTAATGTACTTGGAAAATCCAGGCTGGGTCAGGAAGTGACACTCACCCCCAATCTCTGTTTCCAGGCTTCCCCTCTCCGCAACGTCTGCTCCAGATGTGGGTCATGTTACAGACCCAGATTTGCTGTAAATACAGCCCCTTTCCCCCAACCCAGCGCTAACCTAAACAAATCCTCTGCTCACCTGAATGTAGCATTACACAACACAACTTCCGGAAAAATAACCAGTTACTTTGCAAAAGCATAACATGTGAAATTAATAAATAAGAACAAGAGTAGGCTATTCGGCCCCTCAATATTGCCCTTTCATTAATTACGAACATGGCTGATCTACTCCAGGTCTAACTCCACTTTCTTGCCAACTCCTTGTATCCCTCCACACCTCTCTGGGTTAGGGAATTCCAGACATTCACTACCTTCTGAGAGAAAACATCACTTTGCATCTCAGATAGAAATCGATGTTCCATATTCGGTATCTATGTCATCGAGTTCGAGACTCTACTCAGGAATGGTAACAACTTCTCAACATCTACCTTCTCCAGTCCCTTCCGTGTCTTGTATTTTTCAGCAGTATCACTCCTCATTCATTTAAACCCCAATGAATAAACGCCTCTCCACTTTACAGATTCTCAATAACACAACCCTTTCATCGGTCGAAGTCGGCTAATGAACCAAACTAGTTACTTGCTGCAACAACATGCTAACTTTATGTTTCATACACAGGAACACTCCAATGCCTTTGTACTGTTCTTTTTCTGGAAGTCCTCTCCATTAAATAACAGCCTGCCTTTTGATTCTCAGTGTCATCCTCAAACTCGGATGTATATTGCACTCAGCTCCCTCCTTCAGGCTATCAGTATAGAGTGTAAATAACTGATGTCATCGGTCTGATAGCTGTGGTCCTCCAGCAGATATACCTTTATCATGAAGATCCATTAATCCTGACTCTCCGATTTCTATATGTTAAGCAATCATCATCCCATGTTAATACATTCTCCATCATCCTACGGGCTTCTGTCTTGTGTGAGAACTTTCATTTTGTATTACCTTGTGGAAAAACTCTGGAAAGCCTGGTGTCTAACAGATCCCCATTATCAAGTCCGCTTGTTACATTCTCAGGCATCTCCAGAAATACTTTGCATGATTTTACAGGGCAAAATATAACTTCCCTTTCACAAAACCACTCTGAACCTGCGCGAAGCTTTTCTAAATGTCAATGTGAGCCAGGTTTTCCAAATTAAGCTAGTCCCATCTGCTTTCATTTGACCAATATGCCTCGAAATGTTTCCCATCCATATATTTGTCTAAATGAGTTTTAAATGTGTTAGCTGTACTGGCATCTATCACTCTTCCTCTGGCAGCTCATTCCATACCCACACCACCCTCTGTGTAAAAACATTGCCCCTGCGTCCCTTGTAAATTTTCCCTCTTTCACCTTAAACCTATGCCTTCTTCGGCTGAACTCCCCCATCCTGTGGAAAAGACCTTGGCTTTCACCCTATCCATACCCCTCATGATTTTCGAAACTTCCATAATGTCATCCCTCAACCTTCTACACTGCAACCAATACTAACTTCAAGAACAAGCATTTAAAGATAAATACTGCAAATTTGAAACTATAGTAAACATGACAGGTAAACAATACTCAGTCCAAACTTCGTATGATGATTTGTGTTTCTCCATATTACAATACTAAGGCAGCATGAAACGCTTCCTCGTGCCAATAAGAAGTCAAACACCTGATATCCTTTGTCTAAAGGGGTCGATGATCTCGACAGTGAAAACGTATTTATGGCCAGATCTTTTTAATGCCACATACTCAACATTCTCCCTCCTGGCCTCCCTATGACCTTGGGTGATTGTGTCTTGTTTATCTTGCACTCAATAGAGAATACCCCTTTCTCCATTCACACCTTAATTTAAACCCATTTTATATCATCTTCTCATTCACCACTGCTAAAAGCCGGTTTATCTTTGCCACGCCCTTTTTTCCCTGTCACCTATCTCCCTCCTCTGGAAAGCTATTACAAAGCCAAAGTTCCAATCCTTTTCAGTTGTGAAGAAGTGTCACACTGGGCTTGAAATGCGAACGCTGTTTCTCTGTCTCTGCAGATACTGATAGACCTGCTGAATTTCTCCAGAAATGAATAGGCACGGAACAAATTTTCACAAAACAAATGACTATGGATACTGGTAATAAAAATACTAAAATTGCTTGACAAACTGGGAGCTTTGTCGAGGGTCACTGTACCTGAAAGATAAACACTGCATTCATTCCAGAAGATGCTGCAATTTCTTCAGCAATTTCTGTCTTTGGACAATTTCCAAAGAAGTATGTCAAAGATGCTCAAACATCCTGTCCAACATGGAGTGCTGTACACTGGGAACTGAAAAATAACGCATGGTGGACAAGTTCCTTGACTCTGAAACTACATAAGTCTGGCATCACTGACACTGCAGAGCTCTTAATCATGGTCAGGGAGAAAAACAGAGGGAAACACATTCACTTCAAATACAGAAGTTGACATTGTGGAAGAGAAACGATTTCGATCATTACTTTAAATGGATTGAGTTAAAGTAACAAATTAGAGGCGTGACACCAGGGTGAGGTCCTCAGCAGAATGAGAATATGAAAATGCAAGTGTTACCGCATCAGAAACCAGGTTAGGTAGAGAATACAGTACTGATGGGTGAATGGGTCTCGGTGTGAATTGGGGGACAATCAGTAGAATTGAATTGTAGATATTGCATCTCAAACTGTGTTATCATTTGATGCTGCAACAACAGCAGAAGCAGAACTGTATTCGACGACAATGTGTAACATTTTCCTGACGATAATTCATCAGTCTACCATTACCATCAAGCTGATCCATGGTTCAGTGATGAGTGTGGGTGAACATGCCAGGGTCGGAATCACGTGGACCTAAACCTGTTGACAACCCATTAAAGCTACCACACTTAACTGGTTAAATTCCGACCAGCAAAACTAATTTCTGATGGAGAGGGGAAATGATCCCAAGACTAACAGATCCGATCTAAGGTCTGTCCGTCCTGCCAAATCCAAACAATAATATCGATGGACTATTAAACAATTTACTGGAGGAGAGGACTACTCCACAAATATCCTCATCCTAAATATCGGAACAGTTCTGTACGTCAGTGAAAAATGCCAAGGATGTGGTGTCTGCACTATCCTCAGCCAGACGTGTTGAGTGGATGATCCACCTCACACTCATCATGATTCGCACAGAATCGCAGATGCCAGTCTTCAAGCAATTCGATTTGCTGTACGGGCATGAAGAAACAGCTGAACACAGTAGATACAACAAAGGCAATGGGCCCTGACCCCATTCCTGCAATAGGACTGAAGTCTTGTGCTGCACAACAAGCCGTGTCCCTGGGGAAGCTGTTTCATTCCAGCTCCAACTCTGACATCTCCCTGGCAATGTGGAAAATTACTCAACTTTGTCCAGTCCCTGAATAGGAGAATAATTACAATCTGACCAATTACCACACCCTCAGTCCCATCACGACAGTCAAATTGGTGGGAATACTTTTTGATGGAGCTGTCAAGTAGCACCGAAATAATCAGGTCAGTGTGGTTTCCGATAGGTCCCCATGTGGAGATAGTGCTGTAGTGAACATATCATTGGATTACGAATCCAGACCAGGATAATGCTCTGGCAGCTGGTGGAAGTTAAATATAATTAATAAAGTATCGATATCTAAAACCTGGTGTCAGTAATAGTGATCTTGTGTCCAATGTTGATTGTAAACATCAATCTCCTTCACCAATATTCTTTCAGGAAGTGAATCTCCCGTGCTTTCCTGGTCTGGCCGAAAAGTGACTGCAGACGCACAGACATGGTCTCTGAATCGGCCACGTGAGACACTCAATTATATCAAACTACTCTGAGGTTTTAAAGGATAAAACCTGACAGAACACCCGGCATCAACATCGTTATCAGAAAAGGGAATGGGAAACACAGTCCTGTTGACCCTGCATAGACATCCTTCCTAACATCTGAGAGCTTGTGACAACATTTGCAGAGCTTTCCCACAGACTGCACAGAAACATCGGGAGAGGAGGAGGTCATTCAGCACATTGAGCTTTCCCCATGCTATTTCATGGCCGAACATCTCCTCAATGCAGTTTTCCCCACACAATGTTCATATCCCAAAATATGTTTAAACATTATGAACTATAGTGCCTTCGGCCCATCAATATATAGGGAGTTCTCTGATAGTGCTTTTTTATTAAGTGCCATTTGACTGCAATGCGATTCGTGAACCGCTTTCTATAAAGTGAACTATCATCCCTGCTTCCAATCTGTCACACCTTGGCAGAGTTTTGTATATCTCACTGAGATCTCCACTCATTTTCCTAAAGCCCATGGAATACAGGTCCAGTCACCCCAAACTCTGCTCCCACAACTAACTGTCATCCCAGAGATCAGTCTGGTCATCCTTCACTGCACTCCCTCGATGTCAGGTTTGCCCTTTATTAGGTACGGAGACCAAAATTGCACACAATACTGCACAATGTTCGAGATGGGGTCCCACCAAGGCCCTGTACAGTTGCAGTAAATGACCCTTACTCCTGTATTCTAAATCCCCTTGAAATGAAGGATAATAAACCATGTATCTTCCTACCTGCTTTCTGCTCCTTCAATATTGCTTTCAGTGACTGGTGTACAGGAAGATCCAGATTCTTTTCAATGTTACAGCTCCCTACTTGCTGGGTCTATGTACACTGTATACAGCGTGCCAATGCCATTCCCAGTATTGGCTTCCGTGTTCAGAGGTCACTGCCCTACATGGACTCGGAAGGCTGCGCAGAAATAAACAAAAATGCAGCTAAAGTTCATTTATGTATCAACATTTTTCAACCAATCCCTTTTCAAATGACAGGCTGCCATTCAATTGATCCCATCAATGTATACAACCTCTCATCTCTGCCATTGCTCTCCATCTGCCAGATATTTGCCCAGTCACTCCACTTGTCTCAATCAACTTGGAGCCTTTTTGACATCCTCCTCATCCACTCACAAGCTGACATCTTTTAGAGCTATCAGCAGACTTGGGAATATTGCAATTGAGCTCCACAACCAAAGATATGATGTGTATTGGGATTAACTGGATCCCAAAGCCCGATCCTTGTTATATCCTCCAAGCCTTCCATTCAAAAAAACATGGTTTTGTTCATACTCACTATTTCCTGCCTGCTCTCCCATTCTAAAACCATGACCATATATTAGCCCCGGTCCCATAGGATTCGAATTTGCACAATAGGCTTGGGGCTTTATCAAAAATTGTTCTGAAAATCCAATCGTATTGCGTGGATACCTTCTCCATAATTTTGCTAAAAGCAATTTTCTCAAACATGATTCCTATTTTATAAACCTCTGTTGACTTTGTCTATGCCCATTAATTTCAGTCCAATATTTTTTCTAAAACGTTTTAGTTACTAATGTCAATCTATTCCCTTTTTCTCAGCAGACTAAAGTCCCCTAATATTGCATGGACATTTTATTTTTGTGTTTTTTTTCTTCTTCTGTGAATGCATAACCGAAGTATTTGCTCCATTGATCTGCTATTTCCCTGTCCTCAATTATTTTGTATTAGACTGTAAGAAAGCTGCACCTTTTTCTCTTAATTTTGCCATTAACTTATTTTCAGAAGATATTACAAGTTCACTCATATACACTGTGATAAGATATTCTTCAGAAACCCATCAATTCCTATCATAAGCTACTGAATGATTGACCTTCCACAGCCATACAATCACACAAGCACAGACTCTGTACTATCAGAAATACAGCGCGGTCTACATCAGCCCCACTTTCCAACACAAAACCTGTCGCTGCGAATCTTATGGCATTTCAAGTGCACAACCATGTATTTTCTAATGGTTTTGAGGTTACCATGACAATTCCCCTCTCACAAAGTGCATCCCAGACTACAACACACTTTGGTTGAAAAACATTCCTCAAATTCTCACTAAGCCTCAAACCCTTCACTTTAAAGGTGTGTCCCTTTGATTAAAAGGACCAGCGGCTGTCTATCCACCCCATCCATATCCCTCGTAATCTTATCCTCCTGATTCACGTCCCCCTTAGCCTTCTCTGCTCCAAAGTAAACAACCCGAGCTTATCCAGGCTCTCTCCATAGCTGATATGCTCCATCCCAGGCAACATCCCAGGGAACGTCTCCTCTGCACCCCCTCTAGTACAATCACATCCTTCCTGTAATGTAGCTCCCAGAATTACACACAGTATTCCATCTTGGCTAACGAAAGTTCCGCATAGTTCTTATAATCTATGCTTCGATGTGTGAAGGCTATGTTTACGCTCCCGTACGCTTTCTCAAATTGTGTGTTACCCTGTCCAGCCACATTCAGGGATGTGTGGAGAAGCACTCTCTCAGCTTCCTAGTGTACTGCCATTCATTAAGTCCTCCCCTGCCTGATTCCTTCTTCCAAAGTGCATGACCTCATATTTATCAGGGTTACATTCCATCTGCCATTGATGTGACCATTTGACCATTCCATCTGTATCTTCCTGTAACAAAAGGCCTTCCTCCTCACTGCCATCTACCCGGCCAATCTTTGTATCAAACACAAACTTACCTATGACACTCCCCACGCCTCGTCCATATTCACAGCTGCATCCTTTATGATAAGGTTTAAAATCAGGAAACATCAGTTTATAGTTAACAGGTTTATTCGGAGGCACGAGATTTCGAAGCGCTGCTTCTTCATCAGGTGATTGTGAGCTTTGATGAAGCACTTCGAAAGCTAGTGCCACCGAATAAACCTTTTGGCCTATAACCTGGTTTATGCAATTTTTAGCTTTGTCCACCCCAGTCCAACACCAACACTTCCGAATCCCAAATATTAAGAGACACAGCACTGATCCCTGTGGTACACCATTGGACACTAGCCTCCAATCCCACAAACAGCCTTCTCCCACCACCCTCTGTCTCCTATCACTAAAGTTGATTTGGTTGCACCTTGGCAAGTCACTGATGAGTCCTACCTGTTACCTGGTTATTCTGTTCTGCTGGACACCCTTGGAGAATATCTGGAGATTCTCATTAACCTTGCCTGCCAGTAGGTTTCCACGCCCCTGTATTAGTCAGTCCCCTGCAAGTGATGAATTTCCTCCTTATTGTAGCCTTAACTGGCCTGTCCCCGATCCTGCCATTATAATGCCCTGACTGTGGAATAGACAGCGAGGGAAGCGTCCTGTTAATTTCCAACTTGTCAGATGTTTTGTGAATTTTCTAAATTTCACTGTGACCCACCTCTCATTCTTTGAAACTCTCGAGAACACAGGCCGAGTTTCCTCATCAGGCAATTTCAACATCTGAGGGATTAATCTGGAGAATGCACTTCCTCTCAGGTCATTATATTCTTTCTGAGATTCGGTCACCAAAACTGTACAGAATACTCCAGGTACAGTCCCATCAACACGCAGTGAAACTGCTTCAACAAGTCTTCACATCAATGTTCTGACTCCCCTAAATGAAGGCGAACCAAACTTTAACTTTCCACTTACACATGTTCCTCCAAATACCCTTCACATTCATTGCATTTACGAACTCACTGAAATCTTATAGAAACCCTTCCGAAAATACAATATATGCCACTTCTACTGTTTCCCCGTTATCTATGCTTTAAGAAACATCTTCAAACAATTCCAGAGTTTATCAAGTATGATGTCTCTTTCAGAAATGCATGCTGATTCTCTCCATTATTGCTGTTAATTCTAAATAGCAAAAAGGTCATCCTGTGTAATAGATTCCAACAGTTTCCCTACAAATGTCAAGTTAACTGGTCTGCAGTTCTCCACACTACATCTTTTTCCCTTTGTAGCTGTTTGGATCCCTTCCATTCATCTATAGTTTATCCACAATAGTTTCCAGTCTCTGCAGAATGTACAGGAAAATAAAACAAAGTCATCGACAATGCAATTAATACTACTATTGGTGGTTTATTTCCGACATTTTGATGTGAAGAACATCTGTTTCGTCAGACTTAGCAATGCTCAATCCAGCTCTATGTTCAAGTACTACCTTGTTACTGATATGAATTGACTTTATGTCTTTAGCTCCAGGAGTCCGATATGATCACTTGGTATTACAGGGTGACTTTCTGGATCTTCCTCCATGAAGACAGATGCAATGTAACTGGTTGTTTTCTTGGCCATTTCCACTCCCAATTACAAATGTCCACAGCTGAAAATGTGTTGCTGGAACAGCGCAGCAGGTCAGGCAGCATCCAGGGATCAGGAGAATCGACGTTTCGGGCATAAGCCCTTCTTCAGGATTCCTGAAGAAGGGCTTATGCCCGAAACGTCGATTCTCCTGATCCCTGGATGCTGCCTGACCTGCTGCGCTGTTCCAGCAACACATTTTCAGCTCTGATCTCCAGCATCTGCAGACCTCACTTTCTCCTACAAATTTCCACATTTGACCTTGCTTTTATTTTGTTTCCTTTGAAATATAGATCGCAGATTGACACAGTCAACACAGTCTTTGTGTTCCTGTGTGTTAGCAGGTATGTTCTCTTTTTGATTTCCTTATCAGTTTCATGGCCTTCCTTTCCTCGATCGTTAATTTCTGAGAATTTTCAGGTTTCCACAATAGCTGGAATTCTTCTGAAATCACTTCCTACGATGAACATATTTTCTAATTTGTTATGTTAACCATCACTGAGTCACTTTCTCACTCTTTGGTGTTTGTACCTGAAATAAATAGATGCATGTTTCAGACTTTTCAGTATTTCTAAAAACTCCTGGTCCCGACCAGTTATATTCAGGAACACAGCAGGAGGATAAGAGGATAGAGAACAAATTGCGGGAGCACTGCTTGGCTCTTTTCTATCATCGCTGGCCAACGAGTGCCGTCCTGGACGATTGGAGCAAAGCGAATGCTGAGCCCTTATTCAAGAAATGCTACAAAGATAAACCTGGGAACTAAAGACCAGTAATCCTAAAATCTAGTGGGTAGGTTACTTTAGAAGATTTGGAGAGATTGGATATACATGCATTTGGAAAGACAGGGTGTGGTTCGGAGTAAGATTAGAATGGTGCTGGAAAAGCAGAGCAGGTCAGGCAGCATCCGAGGAGCAGGAAAATCGATGTTTCGGGCAAAAGCCCTTTATCAACTTCAGCACGGGAGTTTGTGCAAGGGAGATCATGACTCACAAATTTGTTGGAGTTCTTTGATAAAGTGACCAGCAACGTTGAGGAGGTCCGGGTGGTATACGTAGTCCAGATTGATTCCAGTAAGGCCTTCAATATGTTTCCATGTGGTACGTTGCTCTGGAAGGTGAGATCGCATAGAATTGAGGGGGAGCTGGCAAATTAGGTACAAAATTGCATTGATGGTTGGAAGCAGAGATTAATACTGGAAACATGCTGGTCAGACTGGAGGCCTGTGAATAGTGGAATGCCTCAGGGATTGATGCTATTACCATTACATATTACATATATCTATGATTTGCATGAGAATGTACAGGCATGATTTGTAAGTTTGAAGATGGCACTAAATCAGGCGGCATCAAGGAAAGTGAAGAAGGTTATCACAAATTTCAGAAATTACAGCAGTATCTTGATCAGCTGTAGAAGTGGGCTGAGAAATGGCAAATGGATTTTAGTATAGATTAATGTAAGTTCTTGCATTTTAGAAAGTCAAATCAAATTTGGAGTTTCATGGTGAATGGTTGGGTCCTAAGGAGTGCAGTGGAACAGAGGGACCTTGGAATTCAGGTGCATGGTTCTCTGAAAGTTGATTCAGAGGTAGACAGTGAAGAAAGCTTTTGGCACACTGGCCTTAAGCGGTTTGTATCACTGAGTATCGAAATTAGGGAGTTATGATGCAGTTATACAGGATGCTGGTGAGGTCATATTGGTAGCGTTATGTTCAGTTTTGTTCACTTTGCTATAGGAAGGATGTTATTAAACTGGAAAGAGTGCAGAAAACATTGACAAGGATGTTGTCAAGGTCTCAATGGTCTGAGTTACAGAAAGAGGTTGGACAAGCTAGGTCTTTTTACTGTTGTGTGCATGAGACTGAGGGAGGATCATATTGAAGTTTATAAAATCATGACAGGCATGGATAGAGTGAATGCACCCAGTCTTTTTTCCAAATGTTGGACAATCACAGATTAGAGGGCATCAGTTTAAGGTCAGAGGGGACAGAATAAAAGGGAAACTGAGGAACAACTTTTTAACACAGGGGCTGTTACGCATATGGAATGAGAAGTGGTTGAGGCGGATACATTAACAATATTTAAAAGGCATTTGGGCAAATACATGAATAGTAAAGGATTAGAAAGATACGGGACGATGGCAGGGACATGGAGTTAGTGTGGATGGGCATTTTGGTTGCATTGGACCAGTTTGGGCTGACGGGCATGTCTCCGTGCTGTCTGCCTCTATGTCTCTAATAACCATTGCTTGTTTCCCACTGAATGTTATATTGTACTTTACCAATTTACTGAAGATATCTTGACACTCTAGCCTCCGGTCTTCCATAATGTTTGACTAGAATATTCAAGCATTCTATATTGTATGCAGACACCTTGTAAACTGCACCTTATAAATGCTATTATTCCTTAAAAGCTGCTTCAGACCAAGGTTAATAAGTCGTCCTTCTGACCACACAACATCAAATTCTAACTAACCTGCTCTCTAGTTTGCTTCACAAAATACTCTTCAACCCACCTCATATACACTTACGGAACTTATTTTTCACAGCTTCAGCAGTCACTTAGTTAACGCTGTTATCCATCCAATAAGACTGCGGTATCCACAATACTTGCCTATCTAATTTCCAGGGCATATGATGCTCCGATTTTCTGCTACCGTTTTGGTTTCGATATATAACACACCAATATTTGCTTCTCCGTGCTATCTGTAAACTCTACCTAAACTGATTCTGTGGAAGCTGAGGGACAGGTCTGTGTTGTTATTAGTGACAGATTTGGACAAGACATTCGGGGAGCCTCACCTCGACACTGAGATGATCTGAAGAAATGTCCTGCAATACAGGATAAGCATCCATATCCTCCCCGCTCTGTCAGGATAAGAGGTACCGTATACTCTCTGCTCCCTCACACTCACTGTATATCTGTTATAGCACCTAACCCCGAACAAGGTTCACGCTCTGTCTCCAAACAAGGCTCAGGCATTACCACTCTCACTATTGAAATCAGCAACTAATAATACTATATGGATTCAAAACAGTCGACTGACTCATTCCAGACACCTCACAACTCCCCCCACCTACAACAGCACAAACAGCAGGGTCATCCATTCACACTCTCCCTCCATCCCTTTCTCCCATTCCAGGAGAAACTGCCTGGAATAGGATAGAAACTCCAAGCCGGGTAGTGGAGTGCCCGATATCCGTTCCCTCACTCCCCTCCCCCCGTCATATGGGGAGGACACTTAAAGAGCTGGAGAGGACCAGGAAGCCGCGTGTGGAGAACCTGAAACATCCACGTCCTACTGACCAGTTAAGGAGCAATGTTCAGTGAAAGACAATTCTCACTTTAAACCCACTGGCAGCTCCCACAACAGTCAAAACAGTCCTTTCACTTCCAAACAAAAACCACAGATACCTCACTGCACAGAGACGCAGACACAGAAATACACAGACGAACACATACAATACTGACAAGGAGATAGGCATACACACACACATATAAACACACAGAGACATATACAGTCACATACAAATAGACATAAATACAGATAGCAACACAGGCTGAAACACAGACAGACAGATGTAGACACAAACACACAGACAACAAGCACACGGACACACACATACGCAGGTACGCACACAAACACAAACAGGGCACAGACACACACACACACATACAGATACACGCACAAACACTTACTCACATACAGACACACAGAGGCACAGACAATAGTATTATTAAGACCCAAGTCGATATGTTTTTGATTTGTAAGGGGATCCACGATTCAAGGGAGAAGGTAGAAGAATGAAGCCGAGGTACTAATAAGAAATTATTGAACAGAATTTCAGACTCAATAGGCTGAATGGCCTCAATCTGCTCATTTCCCTCATGCTCCTGCGGTATTATGCGATCAGGCATTCTCTTCCTGAGACAGCAGCAGAGGCTAGGTGTGATAGATATTTGATTGGAAAGGGTCAGTGGGAATGTGGGACAGGTTTACTTTTATTCCTAATTATTCTGTCCTTATGTCTGAAAAGAGGTAGTGACTTGATGTTCAGTTAACACAGTTTTAAAATAACAGTTGTCCCACAATGAAATAAGGACGTCCCTTTCACTTTAGTGTTGTGCTACCTGTGGTGTCCTCATCCTCAGGGAGCAGTGAAGACTTGGTTATAGAAGATATTCCAGGCAGAGCTCGACTGATCTTTACTGGACAGAAGGGTCAGTGTTTATTGGGAACAGACAGGAAATGGATGGTCAGGCACACTCGGATCAGCCATGAGCATTCTGAATGGTGCAGCCGAATGGGCAACTTCTGCCCCTACCCCATGTGTTCCCTCAATCCACCCCTCGAGGCTGTTACAGGGTTGGTGACCACTCCATTAAGTCAGACAGGATCGTTACAATGAGACAGGAGAAGACCATTCTGCCCCTCTAAGGAATTACACAGGAAAATAGAATGAAGTAATTCAGCTCGTTCAGTACACCATAAATTCGAGGAGGAGGCCTTTCAACCCACCTGAGCTGCTACACAGGAACAGGGACGCTGTCACTAACAGGAAATAGAGAGGAGAGACAAATGTTTATTTTCAGTCTGCAAAGCTGTAACTGATGGAGTGCCTCAGAGATCACTGTGGGGTTATCAATGATCAATAATCTTTATCAAAGATCTGGAGGAAGGGGAGGGAATAGCTTGGAGCTCAATTAGCTCATACACCAAGATGGCCATTCAATGTGTCGTCAAATGGAGGTAGTGAGTCTGCAAAGTGATACAGGCAGGGAAGGTTCGTGAGCAGACCTTCAGCAGAAATAACTTAACGTAAGTTGTCAATTTTGGCATGAAGGTAAATTATATTTTGGCATACAACAATGGTAAATAATTTAAATGGAGAGAGATTTCCGAACTCTGTGATACAGGAGGTTTCCATATTCTTGCGACATGAATCACATGAAGTCAGATGCAGCAAGTGATTTGGAAGGTAAGTGGAATAATGCTGTTTTTGGCAAATGTTATCAGGTTTAATTGCAGGAATGTTTAACTGCATCCGTACAGGGCATTGCTGAGACCACACTTGATGTACTGTGTGCAGGATTGATCCCCTAAACTAAAATAAAAAGATATAATTCTTTTCGAAGATTTTCACAGAGGTTTCCCTTTACTCATTCCTAGAATGCCGGCCTTCTGTTATGGGGGATTATCTGTTTTGATCTTATCTGAGAAATAGTATTTAACCATCCATGACTTTCTGAAAAGTGTATCAGCTGGATGCATATTATCTCCTGTCAGGGAGACTAAAGCTAGAGAATAAACTTTAAGAAAAACATGCATTGATATTAACACAAATACTATGAAGACACCTACCAATATTACAAATTACACAGACACATGTAAGCATGTCTTCAAATTATAAAGTGGGGATTTTTTTTGCGATTGGAAGAATTGTGTACAACAAGAGCAATGACGCATCTGCATATAATCCATAATCAGGTTTTCCAGTGAATGTTCCAGGAGATCGCACATGGTCCAGTTTGGTGTTCAGTTGACAAAATTGTACGTTCCAACACAGAGAGGGAGAAAAATGTTCCCTGTCTGAGAAGGAGCAGCCGATTGATCCCTCTCTCTTACTTTGTTCCGCCAGATAGAAAAGTGTGAGATCATAAAATCCTTGCGTCATCTTTACCACTTGTGAAGGATTCCTGGTGAGGACTCATTGGAATCTCTCCACTGCCTGAAACGAAGGGAATTCAGCCAAATCCCACTGTTCCAAAAGAAATCCCACTATCAGTAGCTTGTGTGAGCAGAATAACTTAAAAGGCAGAATAACATGTTGGGGCACTCTATTATTTTAACATTTGTTATGGGTGCAACTTTCTGTGTCTCACATTTTTCTAAAAAATGGCGGGGTCTGAGACCTAAATCATTGACCACCTCACTAAACTGGCTGCCTTTACGATGGGTGTAACCAGTGGAGACGTGGGACTGGAAAAGGACATAGTGACTCTCCAACATTTGTTGGTACACAAATGAGAAATTCCCAGAAGGCTGTTCAAGTGGAAATTCTCTTCCCCAGAGGATTGTGGTGCCTGGATGTTTGCATTTATTCAAATTTGTTTTCAGTATGTAGTAAAATGGTATACAGACAGAAACGTGCTGCTGAGACCAAAAGCACATGGAGCGGTGATAAAATATCTAATGGCTCACTCCTGCTGCTCAGTCCTGTGTTGCTATGTTCTATTAAACCCCCCACAGCTCCTGCAAGGAGCAGATGGAGGCCACTTGCTACAAATACCTGGTCAACAGTAACACAGGATCTCATCAGTCCCTCAAGATTGTCACACATGGTTTGGTGTCGGTTGGAAAATGTTATTTGTTTCGACAGACGCTTCTTGTCTCTTTACGAGTGTTTCCTCTCTGCAACTTGTGGTTCATTTGTTGATGATATCATCGACCCAGATTCACCGTGAATACAGTCCCCATACCTCAACCAAAGATGACTCACAAAATACTGTACTCTCTCTGATTGCAACGTTCAATAAAAGAACATTCAGGAAAATTACAGCCATTAACTTTGCAATTACTGAATATGAGGACAAAAGGAACAGGATCAGGTAATTCGGATGATCAAGCCATTGCATAACATCATGGCTGAACTACCGTTGACAGTAACTCCTCTTTTTTAAGCCCAATTCTTCACCCCTTAGCTACCTGACAGGTCAAAAATCCATCTAACTCCTCCTTAAATACTTTCAGCGATAAAGCTCCCCTAGCTCTCCCGCCCAAATAATTCCTGACAGTGATTACCTTCTGTGAGAGGAAAGCATTCCCCACACATGCACTGTCACCTATTGATATGAACAAGAGGTGAACACAGGGGCTCAGGAAAGAGCGAATGGCTTTGATACCAAGGCAGTATTTGGTTGAGGATGGCATCGGGACCACCTACTTATTTGAGCTGAATGTGGACGGGTTCTTTCAGAATACAAATAAAGAAGTTTGGGGTCAGTTGCCAACAATCCTTTCAGTCCCGGGACATCTCTGCAGGACATCCTCAGGTTAGCCTCCTCAGCACAAACATCTTCAGCTGGTCCATCAATGTCTTTCCCCATTATACGATCTGAAGTAGGCATGATGACTGAAGTTCACAGAATGTTCAGAACAAATTGACCCCCATCAGCTCCGGAACCATTCTGTGTCCATGTGCAGCAAGACCCGGACAGCATTCCGGTTTGTGCTGTTAACGTGTCGGTAAAATTTATGTAACAGCACGGTCACACACTGCACATTTCAACAGTTAACAGAGGAGCTCATTCAGCATCTCAAGCTGGTTGCACACGGGTATGAGTTAGCATTCAGGAACAGGAAGAGTGACAGCACATTAAATATTCCTGCCTGTTACACAGGAAGAAGAGTGGTCTGTTCAGTGCATCGAGCTGTTAAACAGGAACAGGCAGAGCCCAATCAGACCCTTAAACCTGTTCTATGAGATCAGGAGGATGCTATTCATCCCCACGAGACAGTTATACAGGAATTAGAGGGGATCATTGATATTCCAATATGACAAACCAATGAAACCGAGACTGCACTGATAGAAGACTCCATGATGTTAATCATGGTTCCATTGTTTGTAGAACGTGTGCTGCTTTAACATAGTTTGCTGGCAATGAGGAGGGAAGCTAAATGATTTGTGTCATCTCTCAAGGAGGCATTTTTCCATCACCGAGAAGACACACCCTTGTTCTCCATGGAGGTCAGAATCTGGTGGGAATAGTTAACTGTTTTAGCATGATGGTATTGTGGCTGCTGTAGGGATTGTGGATAACGAGACTTTCAATGCAGGACCATACACCAAATTCACTGTATTAATGTGGGGAGAGATTATTCAAAGACTGGCCTCTGTCTCTCTCATGCGACATGGGAATTGGATGTGGATTGAGGGGAATATTCTCAGAGGCTCTCAAACTATCGACAATCATGCAACCCGAGTAAAAAAGAAGCCATGGAATCTTTCACCGTATCAGTGTCTATTTAGAACATCGTGAGTGACTGTCCCTCCCCCTCAAGTTTCAATGCAATCGCCTCACCTTCTCTCACAACGCCAGGGATTAATCTTCACTGTCTCCTCGTGGTACCATAATCCCTGGAATTAGTCTGGTGAAACTCCATTGCATCCTCTTTGTGGCAAGGCGATCATTCTTTATAAAGAAGAGAATGTCTGTCCACAATATCCCAAATGCTGCCTCAACAACACTCTCAGCGACGATCATAAAATCTCTTTTTCCTCTTAGACATCTCCGTTTCTTTCCTGTGGCGTAAAAAGACTTTCCTTCTCTCTATAATGCTGGGAAGTGTTAACACTTTTATAATGAAGGTATTGTTGCTGCTGTCGTGATTATGGACACCATGACGTTCATGGCAGGATGACGCATCAATTGAACTCTATTAATGTTGGGAGAGTTTATTCAAAAGCATGAACCTCTGTCTCTCTCTCTCTCTCCCTCCCTCCCCGCTCTCTCTCTCTCTCTCTCTGTCTCTCTCTCTGTCTCTCTCTCTCTCCTTTCTTTCTCCTCTCTCTCCCTTCTCTTTCTCTCTCTGTCTCAGTTTAAATAGTGGGTGGGGTGGTTGGGTGGACCGTTCTCAGAGGCTCTAAAACTATCGAGAATCATGTGATCTGAGTGGGAAAAAAAAGCCATGGAACTCATCACCATATCAGTGTCTGCTTAGAACATCATGAGTGATTGTCCATCCCCCTTAAGGTTCAATGCAATCACCTCTTATTCTCTCACTGAGCTTCACTCATTACTCATGGTGCCATCATCCCAGGGTTTAGTCTGGTGAAACTTGAGAGAACGTCTATCGCAGTACCCCAAATACTGCCTCAAAACACTCTCAGGGATTGTCAAAAAACATATTTTCTCTCATTTAGACATCGCCATTTATTTCATGTGCCACAAAAAGCCATCCCTTCTCTATGCACTACGACTGACATGGAATTTATAAGTCCCTGACATCTGTACGTCAGCATCAATAAAGCCAGCACCAGAGATACCTATGGAGCCGTGCATCACTCTCGGGGAGAATTTCAATAAGATTGAATACACCTAAAATAGGGGATGATCACGTACCTGAATGGAAATGAGATGCAGCAATACAGAAAACAGGCAGAGAAAGGGAGCTTTCTTTACCTTTATTCTTCTCTCACAGGATGTATGAAGCCCTGGTCAGGGCAGTATGTTGTGCAGATCTTGAACTGAGTGACTGGTTCAGCTGTTCCACAGTACCATAAAGAGTAAAACGCATAGCTTTGGGTTTGTAGTGTCACATCACAGGAGAAATCTTCCTGCTTAATTAAAACCAGCAACAGAGAAAAGATTTATCCCATGCAGTAATCTGTGATAATTCTAGAGTCCAAATCTATTTAAAGTAAAAAATAACAACTTTATTTCTTAAAGTATTACAGAGAATAATAAACGAACAACTATTTACAACTTCTTCCTCTAACCTGTCTTTTACCTTCCCCCTCCACAGTACTAGTCCGATTAGACTCCTAATTAAGATTTACAAAACAAAACTTATTTTCTCAAAACCAGGAAACTTTCGGTTCTTCTCCATATTCCTGTCTTCTTTTCTTCTTGGGGACTCTGCTTCACCAAATACGAATCAATAAAAGTACCTATAGGAGAGCTATATTTCAGACAGTCTTTGCACGCTGGTAGCTCGACAGTTCTTCTCCCATTTTTTCAATTTTCCATGGTCTTGTACCGCCAAACTATTGGATTGTATCATTTGCTGTTAAGATTGTCAATATAATAAATTGAAACTTGTTTGGAGGTGGGTATTTTGGGGTATAATTTAAAATGGTTTGCTGAATTTGTTTCAAGACAATGAGCTAATCGGGTTGTTCGACCAAATGTTACATTATATCTATTGTTCAGAACTCTTGGTGCTGTCAGGTTGTTATTGTTGGCTTTTAATTCTCTAAAAGGTACAGTACACCCACGTGTTCATCAAAGAAGTCACACGGAAACCTGAGGAGGGAATCATGACACATTGACTTCCCTAAAGATCATGAGGCAAGCAGATTGGTTTTTATAACAAATGATAATGGTTGCTATTAAACTCCTCAATTTCAACAGACCATTATTCTGTGGCTCTAGATTATGAGTCAATGGCTTGACCACCATAAACTGACTTCCCTTATGTGCAGAGAACAAGTTAAACATTCTCAATAGCAATTATTTAGTCACGGACATGGTTACTAAGAACGTGAAACGGTTGCATCCTGATTTAACAAAGGCACGAATGGTTTATTCAGATATTGCACTGAGACAGAGGACGAGACTGGGATATCATGACGGTGGTATTGGACAGGATTGGTGAGTGAGGAGGACATGGAGATGTAAATCTGTGAAGGAGAAAATGGATTATGGAGTTTGAGAAGAGTCTGGCTCCTTCTTGCATATCAATGACTAATTTATAAATCGTAGTTTGATAGTTATAATATATAAGGAAATGAATTTTTGTTTGGAACTGAAGATATTGACTTGCACTTTACAAAATGTACATAGCATGAGCCGAAATTCAGTTCAACCCAGTTTAGTAGACAAATATAATGACTTACCAGGAACACCAACTATCGCGAGGATGGGATAGTAACCACCTTGAATAATCCAAAGGATATCCTGTATCCGATATGCTAATGATATCCAAGGCTGAGAAAGCCAGTAAAGACCCCCGGATAAACTCCTGTCCATTGTTGGAACATTCCAGTCTAATGTTCTCAGATTCGGATCCATTGTTGGAACATTCTAATCCATGGTCCTCAGATTATGAACCATTATTGTAACGTTCCTGTCTAATGTTCTCAGATTCTGATTTCTCCTCCCTCTCTCTCTCGAGTTGCTGTAAGTGATGCTCCTACTTACACTATGGGATTGCACATTGAACAGAGCCCATTTATCTTTCATCGATGGAAACTCTCCACTGGGATAATTAGGATCCACGGAGATTTTCTTTAATCACAGTCACTGAACAAATAGCTCAATTTAACCTCTTTGAGTTCAATATTGATTTTATTCAAATTCAAAAGAACGTTCAAAATTTACTCATTTAGGTTAGGATATGTGGGGGTGGCTGAGGGAGGGAATATTGGAGATGGTAGATTGATTGCGTGTAATCATTCAATCTGCCTTGGATATGGGAATAATGTCAAAGGATTGTCAGAACATAAATAAGATTCGCCGTTTATAAATAGAAACATCCAGTCTGTAACTACTGATCAGTGATTATAATGTCAGTAAAAAATGGAGAGAACATTTCTAGTCCTGAATCTGACAGGCACACGTGCCTTCGACAACAGGAGCTATAACAGACAAATGGCATGGATATGTTAACAGAGAATATGATATGACACACAATTCAAATGGTTAGTCGAGGATCAGAGAGGGCATGTGAGTGTCATGCTGTTAATGTTGTCGATGTCAATCAACTGTGATTAAGTACCATGCACTGGTTTTCAATTTGAGTGTGTTTATGTTTTTGGGGACATGGCTGCAGAGACTGGAGGGAGGGAACATGATATTTACCAGTCATCAGTACTGGGATGTTACTCTTTATAAACCATAAGAAAATCAAATTCCAGGAGACATCTCCAATGGGGAGTGAGGAGAGCCAATATTAACCATACGACCAGAAGACATTGGAGCAGAAATTTGGCCATTCAGCCCATTGAGCCTGCTCCGCCATTCAATGATGGCTGTTAAGCTTCTCAACACCATTCTTCCAATTTCTATCTGTAACCCTTCATCGCCTTTACAATAAGGAACCTATCTGTCTTACTCTTAAATACACTCAATTACCTGGCCTCGACAGCCTTCAGTAGCAGTGAATTCCCTAGATGCACTACTCTCTGGCTGAAGAGGTTCATCTTTATCTGTGTTTGAAAACGTCTTCTCTTTACTCTGTCCCCTCGGTCCTAATCTCCCCTCCATTGGAAATATCTTCCCAAAATCCACCCTGTTCAAGTCATTCAATAGTCTGTAAGTTTCAATTAGACCTCCTAATATTCTTGTGAACTCTATCAAATATAGACTCAGAGCCCTCAGATGTACTTCATATATTAAGCTTTTCATTCCTGGGACCACTTTCGTGAATCTTATAGGAAAATGCTCCAGGGCTAGTACATCATTCCTGAGATATGGGACCGAAAACTGTGCACAATAATCCAACTGTAGCCTGGCCAAAATCTTATAGAGCCTCAGAAGTACATCCCTGCATTTATATTCAAGCCTTCTTGAAATAAATGGAACCATTTCATTTGCCTTCCCAACTGCTGACAACCTGCAGGTTTACCTTTCAAGATCCCTGGACTAGCACCGCCCCCCCCTCCCCCCCACCGAGTCTTCTGAACTTGCTCGCTATTTAGAAAATAGTCCATGCGTTTATTTTTCTGGCAAACTGCATAACCTCACACTTGCCCACGTTATACTCCATCTGCCACTTATTTGCTCACTCCCCTAACTTGTCCAAATCCTTCAGCAGGAGAAAGCGAGGACCGCAGATGCTGGAGATCAGAGTCAAAAAGTGTGGTGCGAGAAAAGCACAGCCAGTCAGGCGGACTCTGAGGAGCACAATATTCGACGTTTCAGACATAAATCTTTTATCGGGAATGAAGCTGGTGGGCGGAAAGTGGTTGAGAGATGAATGGGAGGGGTTGGGAGGAAGGTAGCTTGGAAGACAATGGCTAAATCGAGGTGAGTGGTGAGAGCGGAAGGTGGAGTGGATAGATGGGAAGGAAGATAGACAGGTAGGACATTTCAACAGGGGGTGTTCAGTTAGAAGGTTAGATCTGGGATAAGGTGGCGGTAGAGGAGATGAGAAAACTGGTGACATTGCGCTGGATACCATGTGGTTGAAAGGTTCCAAGGTGGAAGACGACGCGCTCTTCATCCAGACGTCTGGTGGCTAGAATGTAGTGGATGAAGCCAAGAACTTGCATGTCCTTGGAGGAGTGGTGGGAGAGGCGAAGTATTCAGCCACAGGGAAGTGGGGTTGTTGGGTGTGTGACGGAGAGTGTTCCCTGAACCGTTCTGCAAGTTGACGTCCTGTCTCCCCAGTGTAGAGGAGACTAGGAGCAATGGACAGAGTATCTGAGGTGTTTGGATGCACAGGATCTTCTCTGCCTGATGTGGAAGGATCCTTTTGGGCCTTGGATTGAGGTGAGGAGCAAGTTGTTGGCACCAGTTTCATACCTCTTGTAATGGCAAGGGAAGGTGCCGGGAGTGGAAGGTGGCTTGTTGGGGTGTAGGAGGGGGGACGCGTGAACTAACAAGGGTGTCGTGAAGGGATTGGTCTCTGCAGAATGCTGATAGGGGTGGGGAGGTAAGTATATCTCTGGTGGTGTGGTCTTCCTGTTGGTGGTCGAACTGGCGGAGGGTGATATCCTGAGGTTGGTGGTCTGGAAGCCGAGTATCAGAAAGGTTGCTAGAGGGTGCTACTGCGCCCTCCTGCAGCTGAACCACCTCTTCGATGTTACCTATCCCTCTATTCCATCTTTGCACTGTTGGAAAACTTAGTCAGGATTCCCTCAGTTCCTTCATGTAGACCATTAATGCACAAAGCGAATTGTTGTGGTCCCAACACTGAGTCTTGAGGAATACCACTTATCATTGGATGCCATCCTGAGAAGGACACTTTTATCCCCATTCTCTGCTTTCTGTCAGACAACCATGCATCTATCCAAGCTAGCACCTTGCCTGTAACACCAGGGGCCCTAATCTTTCTCAATAGCCTCCTGCGTGGCACCTTATCAATGGAATTTAGAGAAGCAGGTGGATAACATCTACTGGTTCTCCTTGGTCAAATCTGCTCGTTACTCCCTCAAAGTATTCCAGTTGGGCATGACCTCCCATTGATGGAACAATGCTGACTTTGCACTATTTTGATAAATCCAAGTATTCAGAAATCCCATCCTTCACGATGGATTCCAGGATGTTACCCACAAACAAGGTTAGGCTAATCAATCTGTAATTTTCCATCTTCTGCCTAAACCCCTTATTAAATGGACTGTCACGTTAGCAATTTTCCAGCCATTCCTGATTTTAGTCATTCCTGAAAGATTACCACTTTCACTTTCACTACCTCTTCAGCTATGTCCCTTACAATTCTGGGGTGTATTCCATATGGTTCCGGTGATTTATCCAAATTCAGGCCATTCAGTTTTCTAGCATGTTCTCCTTGGTGATGACCACCATACTCAGCTCTGCCCTCTCACTCTCTTCAATTGTTGAGAAATTACTCGTGAACATTGATGCAAAGTTCCTCATTCATTTCTTTGTTTTCCACTACTGTCTCTCCAGCATCATTTTCCAGTGGTCCATATTCACTTTTCGCCTCTCTTTTGCTCGTTATATATCTAAAGATCCTCTTCCAGTCTCCTTTGTATTACTGATTAGCTTACTTCCATATCTAATCTTCTCTGTCCTTTTTTTCCCCTCAGTTAGTCTTTGTAAGTGTCCCAATTCTCTAGTTTCCCACTGCCCTTCACCATATTATACACTTGCTCTTTTGCTTGTATGCAATCCTTGACTTCCGTCGTCAGCCCTGGCTGCCTCATCCTCCCTGTACCATGCCTCTATTCCTCGGCAAGAATCCCTGCTGTGTCTCCTGAATTAATCTTGGAATCTGCTGCCATTGCTGTTCCCCTGTCTTTCATGCTTGACCCCTTTCCCAGTGATTTCTACCCAGCTTCTCCCTTATGCCTCTGTAGTTGCCTTTATTCAGCTGAAATACTGTTACCTCGGATTCTATCTTCTCTCTCTATCAAATTGCAGAATAAATTCAATCATGTTCTGATCATTGCTTCCGAAGTTTACCTTCACCCTAATCTCCCTTACGAATCCTGCGTCATTAAATCCAGTATCATTTGTTCCCGAGTGCGCACCACCAGATGTTCCTCCAAAAAGCCATCTCATAAACATTCCTAAAATTCCTTTTCTTGCGAACCACTGCCAATCTTATGTTACCAGTGCCCCTGCATGCTGATATCACCCGTGATTACTGTACTTTCCCTTTTCTACACATCTTTTCTATCTCCTGGTGTATCTTGTGCCCCAGCTCTTGACTACCCTTTGGAGCCCTGTACAAGGCTTCAACTGTGGTTGTCTTACCTTTGTGGTTCCTCAATTCTATCCAGGCTGATTCTACACCATCTGACCTTACTTCCTTTCTTACTATTCATTTAATCTCAATTCTTGCTTATAATGCAAATCCACTCCCTCTGCCCACCTGCCTATCTTTTTGATAGGATAAATATCCTTAAATATTCAGATTGCCTTGCAGCCACATTTCTCTGATGCCCATCGCTTCATACCGGCTGATTTAATTAGATTAGATTAGATTACATTACATTACAGTGTGGAAACAGGCCCTTCGGCCTAACAAGTCCACACCGACCCGCCGAAGCGAACCCACTCATAGCCCTACATTTACCCCTTACCTAACACTACGGGAATTCACCTGGCCCTGCACATCTTTGGACTGTGGGAGGAAACCGGAGCACCCGGAGGAAACCCACGCAGACACGGGGAGAACGTGCCAACTCCACACAGTCAGTCGCCTGAGGCGGGAAGTGAACCCGGGTCTCTGGCGCTGTGAGGCAACAGTGCTAACCACTGTGCCACCGTGCCGCCCACAAGCGCCACAAGCTCTGCGCCACAAGCTTATTTACCTTATTCCTTATACAGCATGCATTCAGTTATAACCCCTTCAGTCCTGCATTAACCGTCCCTCTTCTCATTGTCATTCATTTGTGCAGTGTGCTTGAAGTTTGATATGTTAAACATTTCCAGATGCTCTATCATATTTGTGTGTGTGCTGGAGACTTTAATAACCTCTCCTGAGTTCTGTCCTCTTACCTCCTCTTTTAATTCGGCTTTTCTAATTAAACCCTATAACTGCACCCCCAATCCGCACACACACAAACACACAGACACACAATCACACACACACTTTACACACACACACACATATACACACACACATACACACACACGGATACACACACACAGACACACACACACAGACACACACACAGACACACACACAGACACACACACAGACATACACACACACAGACACACACACACAGACACACACACACATACACACACTGAGGCACACACACACACACACACATACACAGACACACAGACACGCACACACGCACACGGACACACACACATACAACACACAGACACACACAGATACACACACACACACAGACACACACACACACTGACAGACACACACACATATACAGACACACAGACACACACACAGACACACATACATACACACACAGAGACACACAGGCACACACACACACAGACAGACACACATGCACACACACTCACACACACACATATACACACACACACATACACACACACAGACACACACACACATACGCACACACAGACACACACACAGACACACACACACATACACACACAGACACAGACACACACACAGACACACACAGACACAGACACACAGACACACACACTCACACACAGACACACACACATACACACAGACACACACACACAGATGCACACACATACACACACAGACACACACACACACAGACACACACAGACACACACAGACACACACAAACATACACACAGACACACACAGACACACACACAGACACACACACACACAGACATACACACACAGACACACACAGACACACACTCACATATACACACACACAGACACACACACACAGACACACACAGACACACACACAGACACACACACACACATACACACACAGACAGACAGACACACACACACACACACACATAGACACACACACATACATACACACACACACGCTCCTAATCAGTTTAAAGCTCTGTCTCCAGCCCTGGTTAGGATTCACTCGGACTCTGGTCCCAGCGCGGTTCAGATGACGACTGTCCCATTGGAGCAGGTCCTTTCTTCCTCAGTAATAAAATGTGTTTATTCAACACAAAATACAAGGATAAAAAAGCTTTTCTGTACATACCAAAATATGAAAACTACAAAAAGACAATATTATTAAAATATACTTACTATGTGGAGCTATATAAATTGTAATGTGAATTACAAAACCATGGAAGTGGTGTGTAGACTTTATCAATCATTATTTGAGCCAGAGCTGAGGTCCTGATTTCCCCTCTGCCAGTGATTCCCTTCACTGAGACTCCCCCCGCCTCTCACGCAGTGTCGAGAGGGGCTACAAGTTCCTATTGGCCCAGCATATTTAAATTAATCCACCTTCTCCCTGGAAGCAATCTATTGGTCTATTGGATTGTGTTTAACTGTTAGCAACTCAGCTCTGGGATGTTATTGGCGATAAATGATCTGGGATGACAGCCATTATCAGCATGGTGTTCATTGGGTATGAGGGCACCAGACAAAGGGCTTTCAGTCTGTGAGAGTTTCTAAGACAAGTTTCTGTGTATTTCTCTTCATGCTGTCTCCTGATCTAACTTCACGTTCGTCTGACACCCCTTGCTCTCACTCACTCTGTCGCTCCTTTTATTTCACTTTGTTTATCTCACTTCACTGTCTTTCTCTCTGTTTATTCCTCTCCCTCTCAGTCTAGCTCCGATCATTCCCTCTATTTTCAAGTTGTCATTCTGGTGAGCTCATGAACGCATGGTGAACTGAATGGCCTCCTTCTGTGTTGTATTAATTCTGAAGTTCTCTGACCACAGTAACAAGTTTTGGTGCCTGTAGAGACAAGCTGGTCCAGTGAAGGACACATTGGACAATTAACCATTATCTCTTCCTATTTTCTGACATGCAGCGACATCGAAATATCTGTTCAAACAAACAGATTCCTCAAATTAAAATCAGCACACTTCAGATTGCCAGGCCACTGTGTTCAGTACCCTCTGCCTGTTTTTTTTGTTTTGTTGGTCTTAGCTGTACTGGGATTAGTTTCTAACTCAGTCTCTGTATCTGTGGCCTACTGCTGTGATTCCACACACCCCTCCCCCACCGCCGCCACACACTAGTTTAAACCCTCGTAAAGGACAATAGCAAACCTGCCTGCCAGGAGATTGCTGCCAGTTCAGGTCCATCTCGTCCATCATACCAACCCGGGAATCCCAATGATCCACTTATCAGAGAGTCTTATCAGTTCATGTGCATCCCGTCCTTCTTGTATGTATCCTACTGACCCGTGTATCCCAATAATCGACATATCGTAAATTGCTGCCAGTTCAGGTTCATACCGTCCATTTTGTGTATATCCTACCGACATGGGAATCCCAATGATCCACATATCGGAAGTGCTGCCTGCTCGACCAGCACTTTTATCGTGTATTTAACTGTGCTACCTTACGATTCCTAACCTCATTCACACGTGACATATTCTAATGTCTCCAAAATTCAAATAACCTTTCAGCACAACTCCAGCAAGGCATTTTCTTTAATCTGGATAGACTTGATAATAAAAACTTAAGTGTGACGTCAGGAAAGTGAGACCACTAAATCAGTCCAGTGACCACCGGATCTGATATCTATCCCCGCCACCAAACCTGTTTGACAAGGCATACATATGGACCATCTATTTGCAGATGGACGAGAATAAGCAGAAGATTAGAACATGGCAGAGCAGATGGATGTAATGCAGCCTTTTTACTCTGCTTTGATATTCTGTTGGATTCTAGTTACTCTGTTCCTTTCAATGGCCGGGTCTTTACCCAGCATCCCCAGCGGATCAGAAAGTTCCCAGTGTCATTGTGTGCACAGTCCTGCAAAGGGAGTATCCAGTGCCAGGCAATGGGGTGTGAGGTGTCCCGGGGTGGCACAAGGAAAGGCTGCATGTAGTGCCGATGGACTGAGGGAACTGAGAGAGATGGAATGGGCATTCAGAGACACTGCACTCAGACAAGTGGCCAGGCAAGATTCCTAACCACCCAGGGAACTCGTGAACCACGACTGCTTTAACAAAAACCTGTCACATTTGCTGCATTTCATCATCGAACAAAAGCAAAAATACTGTAGATGGTAGAAATCTGAAGCAAACACAGAGACGTATTGTAGAGAAAGAAAAGAGTTAATGCTCCCAATGCAGACACGGGAAGAATGTACAAAGTCCACAGAGACAGGGTCCAGAGATTGGCAATGAACCCAAATCCCTAGCACTGTGAGGCAGCATTGTTGTGTCACCAGGCTGGCCAATGCTGGATAATTTGGGATAGTATAGTTAAAAGCATAGATACTGTTCTCCGTGATCGGGATTAAGAGTTCTGAAGGTTGTGTTGCCTACATGGTGCTCGGGTTTGGGATATATCATCTGGGTTGCAGAACTTGAAGCGGGAGGGGAATGATCCAGTGGTCAGGGTCCGTGTAGGTACCGACAGCTGGACAAACAAATGACAATGAGAAGAGCGACGGGTAATACAGGACTGATCTATTATATCGGAATGAATGCTGTCTAAGAAATAAGGTAAATGAACTTGTGACTCATCCATAAATTGGCAGGTACGACATAGTGGACATTACAGTGACATTGCTGCAACAGCATCAGGATTCAGAGCTGAATATTCAAGGATATTCATCCTGTCGAAAAGATAGGCAGTTGGGCAGAGAGATAGAGTTGTCTCAGTATTAAGAATGGAATTGAATCAATAATCAATAATAAGAAATGAAATAAGGTCAGATGGTGTAGAATCTGTGTCAGTAGAATTGAGGAATCAAAAAGGTGAAAAAATGCAGTTGGAGTTATATACAGGGAGCTGGGGTGTAAGATACACCAGGAGCTAGAAAGATCTGCAGGAAAGGCAAAGTTACAGTGATCATGTGGGATCTTATTATACAAATGGACTGGGAATTCAGATTGATAGTGGTTGGCAGGAAAATGAATTTGTGGAATGGCTTTTGGAGCAGCTTAGAGGAGAAAGTGAGGTCTGCAGATGCTGGAGATCAAAGTTGAAACTTTATTGCTGGAACAGCACAGCAGGTCAGGCAGCATCCAGGGAACAGGAGATTCGACGTTTCGGGCACAGGCCCTTCTGCTTATGCAGGCAGACGAGATGAGGGGAGCTGAAAATGACAGTGATGATAATATGATTGAATTTACTCTGCAATTTCAGGTGGAGAAGTTAGAATCAGAAGTAACAGTATTACAGCTGAATAAAGGCCATTGCACAGACATGAGTGAGGAGCTGGGTAGAATTGACTGGGAGACGGGCCCAGCAGGAAAGACAGTACAACAGCAATGGCAATAGATTTTTGGAGTAATTCAGGATACAACAGAGATTTATCCTAAGGAAAAAGAGGCTTATATAGGGAGGATGGGACAACCATAGCTGACTAGGGAAGTCAGGTATAACATAAAAGCAAAAGAGAAATGATATAAAGTGGCAAAGTGCAGTGGGAAACCTGAGGATTGGAAAGCTTTCAAAGACAAAACAGAGTGCAAACAAAATAAAATTAGGAGAGAGATTATTAAATATGGGGGTAAGCTAGCCAGTAAGATAAAGGAAGAGTGTAACAGTTTCTTTCGATATATAAAGTATAAAAGAGCGGCAAAGTGAACATTGGATTGCTGGAAAATGGTACTGGAGAGATAGTAGTGGGGAACGAGAAAATGGCCAAGGAACTGAATAATTACTTTGCATCAGCTTTCATGGTGGAAGGCACGAGTAATACCTTAAACATTCAAGAGATTGAGGGGCCAGAACTGAGTATGATGGCCCCCACCATGGAGAACATGCTAGAAAAAAATGTAATAGTCCGAAGGTGGTTAAATAACCTTGACCAGATGACTACATCCCAGTATTATAAGGGAGATAGATGAAGAGGGAGTGGAGACACTCGTGGTTATCTTTCAGGATCACGAGAGTAAGGAACGATCCCACAGCACTGGAAACCCACGAACGTGACACCCCTTTTTAATAAGGGAGTAAGGAAAAAAACAAAACAAACACCATTTTAACCTCCGTCATGGGTAAGATCCTGGAATCCATTGTGTAGGATGAGATTTCTGAATAGTTGAAAGCGTTTGGTAAAATAGGGCAAAGTCCGAGGACACAGCCTTAAATGAAAGGGAACACTTTTTAGAACAGAAATAAGGAGAAAGTTATTTAACCATAGAATGGTGACGCTTTGAAATTTATTCCCCCAGAAGGCTGTGTGGTCAGGTCATTGATAATATTTGACACGGAGATAGATAGTTATTGATTATCCAGGAGATGAAGTGTTACGCGGAGAAGGTCGGAGAATGGGTTTGAGAAACCTATCAGCGATGATTGAATGACGGAGCAGACCCGATGGGCTTACTGTCCTAATTTATGCTCCAATGTCTTATAATCTTCTGGTTCTAAACCTTAAGGAAGTACCTTGCATCTCTGAGAAGATAGATTCATGTTCTTCATGAAGGTCAGAAGCTGTTGGGAATACTTAACTGTTTTAAAATGAAGATATTGTGACTGCTGTCAGGGTGGTGGATAATATGACATTCCGTGCAGGATCACACACCAACTGCACTATATTAATGTGGGGAGAGTTTATTCAAAACTTGGACCTCTCCGTCTCTCTCAATTGGGAGTAGGCGTTGGGGTGGGTGGGCGGAACGTCCGCCCAGGCACTTAAACTATCCCGAATCATGCATCCTGAGTGAAATGGCAGTCATGGAAATTATCACCTTCCCATTGTCTGTTTATAATATATGGAGTGATTGTCCATCCCACTCAGGGTTCAATACAACCACCTTATTCCCTCACAGCGCTACAGATCAACCTTCACTCACTCCTCATGGTGTCATCATTTCAGGGATTAATGTGGTGGAACTCCTCTTCACCCTCTCTGTGGTTAGGAGATCACTCCATATTAAGGAAAGAAAATCTGTCCACAATACCCCAAATACTGCCTCAACAACACTCAGGTTTGATCACAATAATTCATTTCCCTCACTTAGCTGGCTCCATTTCTTTCGTGTGACACAGGAAACAATTCATTTACAATGCACTGCCACTGATGTAGAATTTAAAAACATCCTCTCATCTGTAGGTCAGCATCAATACAGCCAGCACCAGAAGTGCCCAAGGAGATGGACATGACTCTTGGAAGAGACTCGCTCACAAAGAATACATCTAAAACAGTGAATGGCTAACTACCTGAATGGAAACGAGCCGTTGGAATATGGGATGCAGGCAGAGGAAGAGAGCTACCTTTCCTTTTGTTCTGCCCTCACGGGATGTGTGCAGCCATGGTCAGGCCAGCATGTTATGCCGATCTTGAACTTAGTGGCTGTTTCAGGACAATAAATAGTAAAACAAATTGCCGTGGGTTTGCAGTTAAACAGAGACGTGACCAGAGAAGGATGACCCACCGCCTTCTCTAATGGGTATAAGGCAAGCCGATATCAACAGATTACCATTCTGTGGTTCCAGAATACGAGCCAATGACGTGACCTACAATACACTGTCTGCCCATCTTTCAGATTTTGTGCAGAGAACAAGTTAAACATCAGAAGTGCAATTATTTTGTCATGGACACGTGGTTAGAAGGGACTTGAAGCAGATATATGTGGAAATAACAAAGGCACAAACGATGGTGTATTCAGGAATTGAGCTGAGGATGAGGAGGAGACTGGGATGTCGAAATGGTGGAACTAGACAGGATTGTTGTATGGGGAGGATATGGAGATGTACACTTTGCAGGAGAAAACGAATCAAAGAGGTTGAGAACAGTGTGATTCTAGAATACGAGCCAATGACGTGACCCACCATACACTGTCTGCCCATCTTTCAGATTTTGTGCAGAGAACAAGTTAAACATCTCAATTGCAATTATGTTGCAGTGGGCACGTGGTAAGAAGGGAGTTGAAACGATGTATCTGGAATTAACAAAGTCACAAACGATGTTTTATTCAGGAATTGAACTGAGGCTGAGGAGGAGACTGGGACGTCTTAATGGTGGTACTGGACAGGATTGGTATGTGGGGAGGATATGGAAATGTACACTTTGCAGGAGAAAACGAATCAAAGAGGTTGAGAACAGTGTGTTTTACCCTCGCGTATTGGTGAGTAACATGTAAATAATACTTTGCTAGGTATAATTCTTAAGGAATGGAATTTTTGATTGGAGCTGAAAACGTTGGCTTGCACCTTCACCAAATCTACATATCATGAGCATCGAATCAGTTCAGACCGTTTCACTAAACAGACAAAGTGACTTACCAGGAGCACCAACTATAGCAAGGATAGGATAGTAACCAGCTTGAATAACCAGCAGTACATATTCAATCCGCGATGCTAATGATATCCAAGGCTGGGAAAGCTTGTAAAGACCGTAGGCTAAACTCCTATCCATTGTTGGAACATTCCAGTCTAATGTTCCCAGATTTCCATCTCTCCTGCCCTTCCCTCTGAAGTTGCTAATCCCTTTTCTTGCTGTTGGACATGCTCCCGCTCACACTATGAGATAAAACACTGAAAGCATTCCCTTATTGATCGAAGAGACAAACTGTCAAGGGATGCATACGATCCATGGAGACTGACATAATTACAATCGCTGAACAAATAGCTCCAGTTAACCCTTTGAATTCAAAGCTACATTATTGAAATCCAAAATAACGTTGAACATTTATGATTTCTGGGTGTGATATGCAAGTGTGACTGAATGAAGGAATGTTGAAGATGGCAGATTGATTGTGTGCACTCATTCAGTCAACCTTGGATATGGAAGTAATGCCAGAAGCTTAACGGAACATAGACATGCTTCTCTGTTCATAAATACAGAAATAAATCCCGTAACTACTGATTGCAATGTCTGTAAAACATTGAGAAAACAACTATCATCCATGATGAGATAGCAAAATCTGCCAATAAAGAAAACCCTGGGTTACAACAAACAAACGGCATGGATACGTTAACAGAGAATTGCACATGGCCAACACAGTTCAGATTGTTATTCCAGGATCAGAGAGGGCAGCTGTGGGTCATGCTGTTGATGTTATCGATGTTAAGGAACTGTCATGAAGTGACATTTAATGGGCTTCGATTACATTGTGATTATGATGTTGGGGAAAAGTCAGAGGATGGAGAGGACAGGGGGACATGGCTGATTAGATTGGGTGGAGGGACAGTGATGTTCCCCAGTTACCAGAATTGGAATGTTACTCTTTGTAATTCATACAAAGAACTGATTCAAGAATACATCTACAATGAGAAATTAGCAGAGACAATATTAATGAAATGTGTTTATGCAATATAAAATACAGGAACAAAATGATTTCCTGCACCCACCAATATATGCAAAGTACAAAGGGATAAGGTTGTTAAAATACACTCCTGATATTGAGCTATATAAATTGAAATGTGAATTACATAATTAGGAAAGTGGTATGCAAACTTTCTCAATCATTATTTGACCCACAGCTAAGATCGTGATTTCACCTCTGTCAGTGAATCCCCTCACTGAGATTCTCTGGCCTAGTCTCTCAGACAGTATCGGTGTGGGGGAGGGCGTCGTGGAGGTGGGGTGGTGGTTATCATTTCTTGCTGCTCTTAGCACAGTCTATTTAAAACCTCTGCTTTCTCCATGGAACCAATCTATTGGCCAAATGGGTTCTGTTTAGCTGTCAGTAACCCAGCTCTGTGATATTGTGGGAAATAAATAATTTGGGATGACAGCCAGTATCAGCACAGTGCTCACAGTGTATGGAGCCCAGACAAAGGGCTTGCCGTCCAGAGGAATTTCTAAATAAAGCTTCTAAATATTTATCTCCGTAATGCAGTCTTCTGATCTATCTGACTTCACCCTCATCTCACACCTCTTCCTCTCGCACTCAGTCAGTCGCTCCCCTTTCTATTCTCTCTAAGTTTATCTCCCTACACTTGCTTTCTCTCTGTTTATTTCTCTCTCACACAACCTCTCTTCACAAACTCTCTCTGTCTCCAATTGTGCAGTTGGAGAGCTTGGACTCCACAGTGGGCTGAATGGCCTCCATCCATGCCATAATAATTGAGGTTCTCTGACCCACAATAAATACTTCCTGGACAGACCTGCTGGTCCTGTGACAGGTACAGTGCACAATCACCAATTATCTTTTCCTGTTCTTCTCTGGTGTACAGCTGCCTTGAAATGTCTGTTCAAACAAAACAGACTGAATGAAATCCGAGCAGTCGAGAAGACGTTCATGAGTATGTATTTCAATCAAGATTTAATGAAGGATGAGATTCCAGAATAACATAAGGAATGAATGAAAAACAGGGTAACACAGGACATGGCAGCTGAGTACAACATGTGTTTACAAGTAGGTCTCATGGTATTACCAATAGATTATCGATCCAGAAATATCAGCTCCTGTTCTGTGGATCCAGGTGGAATCCCGCCACTGCAGATGGTGGAAATTCAATTCAATAATGTAAAGATATCCCTGGAATTAAGAATCTACTGATGAGAATAAAATCATTGCCGATTGTCAGAAAAATCCATCTGGTTCACCAATATCCTGCAATGAAGGAATCTTCCATCCTCACCTGGTCTGGCTGACATGCAACTCCAGACCCAAAGCAATGACATTGACTCTCAATCGCCCCCTGCAATGGTCTAATGAGTCATTCAGTTGTACCAATCGCTACATTGCTTGAAACAAATGAAACCGGATGGAACACTTGGCATCGAAATGGGAACCAGACAAGTCAACATTCGAAACATCAATGTAGAACCTGCAAAGTCTTCCTTACTAATATCTGAGGTCTAATGCCAACATTGCAACAACTGCCTTACAGACACGTTAAGCAACAGCCTGACATAGACATACCCACGGAATCATACTGTAAGAAATGGGAAAATGTGTTGTTTTTCAAGGGAGTATATGATGGATCTAGGAAAGTATTAGGGAAATGTATATTTACTTTTAATGCGGATTAAAAGTACTAAATTTAATGTAGAATTATTAAAGAAATGTTTAAAACAGTAGGTTCAGCAAAAAACCTAAGATTGCTGAAACATATAAGCGAGGCACTAAAAGGTACATTGTTAAGATGTATGTTCAAGAATGGAATGTACCTATGAACAATGAAAGATATTACAAAATGGAAGAAGGGAACATCAAGATACAAGTTTAGCCTTATGTCAGCACATACAAGGGGGAAAATTGCCAACTTGGAAAGAAGGGGGCAATGGGCGTGGAGTATAGATGAGCAAAGATGAAATGGTAAGAAAGATTGGGTAATGTAGGGATCGGAAGAGGTAGCCTCACGTAGCTCAAAACGTATAACTGTGTCGTACTTTGAAATCTCTTGCCTTCAATTGCTTTCTGAAATTGGGGTCCTTTTTTTGCAAGATCGTAAAATAAATTGTCTTGTTTCCAGCTTTGGTGGTCTCATATAATTTTATTGAGTTTGTTTCTTACAGATTTGAGGGCTCGTCCGGGATGCCAAGCTCCTGTCGCTCGGCAATTTCGGAAAAATCGGAGAAGGTGAACCCACCGATTTCGGCAGTCTCAACTTTCCCCCATTGCCGCGGCGGCTCGGGCGAGCGAGATCGGACAGAGAGACCCTGGAAACAAGACGTGTAGACGCGACGCGACGGGTTCAGTTGGGTAACTCTTGTGCAAAAAAACGGGTAAGATAAAGGTCTTAAAAGAGTATTATCCCGGCGACCGGGGTAGGCAGCGGGTTTTGTTTTGTTGTCAGTCTTTGCCACGAGCGAGGCGCACTAAGACGCGGTGGGTTGGTCGTGTAACTGTTATGGACTTAAGACCCACATTCACGGGCAGCCGGGATTTGCAGCAGCATTTGATCTTTCGCCGTGGTTCTAGGTCCGCTGAGACGTAGTGTTTTGACGGGTAACTCTTATGTACACAAGACCGGATTAGATTTGTAGCGACATTTGTTGTTGTGGTCTTTGCCACGGATGAGGCGCACTGAGACGCAGCGGATTGGTCGGGTAACTCTTATGGACTTAATGCCCGCATTCGAGCGGCCATGATTTGCAGCATTACTTGCTGTTTCGCCGCGGTGCGAAGGGCACTAAGACGTGGTGGTTCGGTCGGGTTACTCTTGTTTACATAAGACACGGGTAAAGGTAAATTTCGGGCGACCAAGATTGACAACGGTTTTTGCTGTCTGGTATTGCCGCGGGATGGGGCGCGCATTCGACCAGGTAACTCTTGGGCACAGACCAAGGTATGAAAATTGACCTTTAAGTATTACCTTGGTGGTCGGTACCGTAGAGAAGTACATGGGGAATGGCAACTTACAAACATAGAGAATAAAGGTCTTTAATTGGCTAGATCAATCTAACGAGTAAGGTGTCTAACTGATTCGATCACCCAGCCATAGACCGGTTTTTAAGAGAGGAAATCCCCTTGTCATTTCTTGTCATTTTTATTTAAGTTCTGTCATCAGCAGTGGTAGGACTTGAAACAAATCACTTGAAACAATATCTTTCGTTTAATTAGCTTTGCTTCTGAAATGCATCCAGTGACATTCTTACATTCATACAGTGTCCTAATCATGAAGTAAGATCCGAGACAAGAATAATTTTGTGCTTGAAATATTTGTATTTGGAGAAATGGTCAGCAGAGTGCTTGAAACATGAAGTCTGAATTTTACCAACATGCAGCCATTGGTTTGTTCAGCAACAGCACTGACACAGAGATGGAGTTTGGGGAGCGGGTAGTGGACAGGTTTCGTGACAGAGAGAACACGAGACATAAAGCAGTCCAGGGCAAAAAGCGATCTCGAGGTTGTGAACAGTTTTGTTCGCAGATGTTTCTGAGGTAGTGGTCTGCAATTCATGGATAATGAATGGAGACTTCAATTGAATCTGAAGACAATAGTTTCTTTCTCTGACAATATAGATAACAGAATTTGCAACGAAGTTCAAATTTGCTTTTGCGATTAATGAATGGACAGAGGTAGAGAACGCCAACAAAAGCGAGAATAGGTTAGTAGCACACCCTCAACCCCGCCCAGAATAATCATAAGCACTGCTGATGTTCGATATGGTAGAAATTCCTAATAGGGCGAAATCTTGAAATGACTCAAGGAAAATCTCCTCTCCATTGTTGTAATGTTCCAGTCTGCTATTCTCAGATTCAGATCTGTCCTCTCTCTGTCTACACAGCTGCTGATCTCTGTTAGTTTGGAGCTGATGCATCTGCTACTACAGTGGGATAGCGGACTGAATGAAGCCCCTCACCAATCGGAGAGGGAAACCCTCCACTGACACAGTTACATTGCATGGAGACTGACATTAATCACAGTCACTGAGCAAACAGTCCCAGCTTTCAATGCGGCACATTCATTTCACAATATAACTGGACTGGGCTACATGTTGGCATTGCCGGCTATTGGTCAAATCTCCCATCACCAATTGCTCTCGTGAAGCCAGTTGTGAGGGAGAATGATGGGTGTTATCTTTTCATAAGCGAGATGATTTTGCTCTGTTGTCCGTTTACTATGCTGTAACCATCTCTCCCCAAATCCATCCACCCCCTCCCCCCCAAAAGAATCAAAATTAGGATGTTGTTACTGTGCTAATCTCTCCTCCACTGGAACAAACGCTAGCGAACAGACTGTCAATGGGCACAGTTGTCCTGAACATAGTTAGGAAGTGTGGACTTCTCTGAATATTCCTCTCCCTGCTCTAATAAGGCGACTTTGGAACTTCCATAGGGAATATGCTTCAGTAATTAATTTTTTACAAATTGAGAAAATTCTAAATGCAGTTTTATTTGCTGTAAAGCAGTATTTTTTAACACATTTTGGCCTCAGTCCAAAACCAAAAGCGATAATTACAATGAACTTATTCATTAAGACTTATGAATTAATAAGTCAGGTTCGAATGAATATGACATTGGCTGTGAGCTAAGGCGGATTGGGGGCAGTGGCTGCGGAGAATGCATGGGGAGACATTGATATTCCCCAGTCATCATCACTCTTTCTGACAGACAGAATTAAATCTAATCCACAACAGGGAAACAGCCAACATTTGGGATATGTAATGCTGAATGAAAATGTGATCTGAAAAGGATAATTTTAAATGTGATGAAATGAACAATATTTTATATACACACCATTTAATCTTTGGGTATACAGCCTGAGTAAGGTCACAGGACCTGAAACATTAACTTTGACTTCTCTTCACAGATATTGCCAGACATGCTGAGCTTGCCCTCTAAGTTCTGTTTTTTTTTGTTGTTTGAGATTGATCGTATTGTTCATATCTAGCAGGATACTTACAATTAAAAGCAGACACTAATAACAAAATTTGAAGAGCTATGGGGACAATAGAGGAGATTAACAGTAGAGATATAGTCATTCCAAGCTGGAAGAGACAATGGGCTGAGTTTCCCCCACTTTTGTTATAATTAATTCTGTGATATGTAATCAAAGCCTTTGGAGAGGGTGTAGACAAACTAGTTTAATGAAGGATACAGAGTGTTCCATCATCAATACTCTATTCCTAATATCTCATGAATTTTCAGCTGGCTCTGAAATGCCTTTTCAATCAAAGTGGAGTTCCTGAGATTTACAGGATATTCAGAAAAACATTTTTTTTTACTTTGAATCTTAAAGAGGAAACAGATTTCGGTTGCAACACAGGTGTCCAAGACACACCAACTATAACAGGAACAGAAAAGGGCGACATTGTCCATAAAGAACGAAATTCAACATGTCCCCCTGTCAACAAAACATGAAACATAGTGATATGGAAACATGAAATACAAACTGAAAATGGTGGAGAAACGCAACAGATGAGGAAGTATCTGCAGAGAGAAACAGAGTTAATATATCGAATATGATGTGACACTGTTCTGAAAAAATCATATTGGAATCAAAGGTTAATTCTGTGTATCTCTGCTCAGAGGGTGCCAGGCCTGCTGAGTTTCTCTCATTCGATTTCTTTTTCTTTCTGAACTGTGAAAAATTGACAGATCTGAACAATATAAGCAAAGCTGCTATCTCAGTTGAATCTCGAATAATTTGTTATGGACATTAAATGAGAAATTACAAAGTTCCTATGTTTCACAGGGCTCTAAATATCGATGACGTATTGCATTGTGAGACAAACCAATTGCGAGACACTGACTTTTGCATAGGTACATCTTGGATATTCTGTGAAGAGGTCACCCAGTCTACCTTTAGTTTCCCCAAAGTAGGGCAGTCCACAATGTGAGCAGCGAATGCAGTAGATCGGATTGTGGGAAATGTTTGTAAACGCAGCTTCACCTGGGAGGTATGTTTGGCCTCTTGGATAGTGAGGAGGTTGGAGGTAAATAGGAAATGTAACACCTCTGGCAGGAGAAAGTGATGTGGACCTGTGGTGGGGGTGCAGGAGGTTGGGGGGGGGGGTGTTGGGAGTGAATAACGAGCGGACCAGGGTGTCCTGGAGGAAGTGGTCCTTTAGAAGGCGGAAAAGGGAGAGGAGGCAAATATGTGTCTAGTGGTGGCATCTCGCTGGAGGTGGGGTAAATGCGGACTGATGATTTTTTGCATGTGAATGCTAGTGGGATGGTAGGTAAGGACAAGGGGAACTCTAACGCTGTTGCAGGCGGGAAAAATGAGGCTGAGGGTAAAAGTGCAGGAGATGGGTCGGAACTGGTTGAGGGTCCTGTTGATAACAGTGCTGGGGAGTTCTTGGGTGAGGAAGAAGGTGGACATATCAGAGGCGACATTTTTGTAGTTAACATCATCAGAAGCAATGCGATGGAGACGGAAGAACTGAGAGAATTAATTGAAGTCTTTGCAGGAAACAGGGTGTGAGGATGTATACTCCAGGTAGCTCTGGGAGATGGTAGGTTAATGCTGGATATCAGTGACCGGTCTATCCTCAGACATAGAGCAGAGATGTCGAGGAAAGGAAGGGAGGAGTCAGAGATAGACCAGGTGAAAATGAGAGAGGGGTGCAAATTGGAAACGATTAACTTTTCCAATTTTGGAGAAGAGAGAGGAGAAGCAGCGACGAAATCATCTACCTATCGGAGAAAGAGTTGTGGATGGGGGCTGAAATAGAACTGGAACAAGGAAATGTCGACGTACCCCATGAAGGAACAGATATAACTTGGGCCCATGTCTGTATCCATGCACCCCGTCTGTATGGCAGGAGCATGCTGAAGCAATGGGTCTGCCCAGACAGTTCTGTTCGTGGGTTTTCAGGAGCAGATAAAAGCGAACTCTGCTATCAGAGGACCATCATGTTCTGGACAGTTACGTGGGGGTGAGTATGTGTGTGTGTTTGGGTGCGGGGGTTGAGTGCGTGAGAATCTCCAGATGAAATGTGGTCAGATTTAGTTAATAAAATAACCTGATGTGCCGTGGTAGGGATATGGACAAGAGGGTGATATGTGGAGGTATCTGAGAGCTGGCACTCAACCTCTGAAGTGTAGAACTGAGTCCACCAGACTACCGCAGCACCACTCTTATTGGCACAGGCTTGAAAACATAGTCAGGGTTGGATCGAAGCATACAGCATGCAGTCTGTTCAGAGGGTTATAGGTTGGATCGGGTGAGGGGGATACAGAGAATTTAAGACAACCAAACTCCCATGGAGCGTTCTCAATGAAAGGATTGAGTTCAAGTAAACGCCAGAGGAATGGGTCCGGGGGAGGGAGAGTGTTGGGGCTGGGCGAACGGCCTATGGGATGGGGAGTGTACTCTTGCACGAAGAAATGGACACCAAGGAGAAGACGGTGGAAGAGAAGTTCAACATTATGTCGCGCCTGACATTCATTAAATTGGGGGCACAACGTGTTAAAGCTGAGATCTTTGCTGAGTACAGAACATTCAGCATTAGAGCGTGGAAGCTTAGGAGGGATGGTGAATACTCGACAGGAGGTGGGCTTGGGGAAGGGGATGGACTCAGATTACAGGGCATGGGTGGCAGGTGCCAGAGGCTCATAGGCATCTCTAAGTTATTCCATTTTGTGGGCCTCGTATATCTGGCGAGCATGGCGAATGAGCTGGAGAATGAAATAGAATTGGGGAACAGTGCAGCCTTGAACCAATGTGATGTGATGCTGTTGAACAGAGAAAGTGTTGATCTCAGTGGTAATGACATTGTACGACCGGTCCTCAGAAAGTAAATGATTGAAAATAATCGGAATCATTGTCTTATTGTAATGCTCTGATTTTATTGGGGTGACACTCAATAGCAAGGTCTTACTTTTCTGAGACTTTAGACCAAACTGTGAAAACAGATGTATCTTGATGTTATTAATAAGACAAATGTATCCATGGTTTTGGATGCACTAGCAAGGGCAGAGTTTATTTGTCATCCTCAATAGCTCTCGGGAAGGTGTCATTGTTCATTGAGGAAATTGCCAGCACAGAATTTCCTCTGATTCCCGTTGACCGCAGTTTCCTGAGGGTGAATGATGCTACATGAGTCAAATACAACTTTGATGGCAAGGGAAGTTGCTATGATCTCACCTCAACTGACATTAGAAAATAAGTTAAAATACTAAAGAGAAAAAGGGTAGAACACGGCATATTTGAACAATGTGATCACTGTCTTCGCAACGTTTAAGAACAAACAAATGCATGGACTTCTGATTCTGAGGAGAGGTGTTTCTATTTGGGATGAATAGTTCCACTCTCTATGGGGAAAAAAAAAACACTCTATTCACGGTGCATTGGTCAATGACAGACATAAACTATTGTCTGTTCCTATTGGGCATTGATCATCTCAATCTCATCATTCACTGCTGACCAATAGCAGCACAGAAGCCAGCAGCTCCCATCTCCCCAGTGGATAGCAAAAAGGGTAAGGGATGGCCAGTGAAAGTGGGATTAACTAGGGAATTGGTGTATTTTACAGTGGGAGTGGCAGAAGAAGGGTGTGAAGAGATATCATCAGTGGAAGAGTATGTGGCAGCAGAAGGGGTAGTGCAAGGGAAGTAGGAGTGTAAAGAAAGTGTAGGAAGTGGGAGGAAGAATGGCTAATGATGTTTTCGTGACTGGGAAAAGCTTGTTTTTGGAAAGGTGAGGTTGGGTGAAAACCACCACTGTTAATAAAAATTGGGAACTGATTCAATTGAAAATTGAGATTTGATGTAGTTCTTTTTCTATCGCTTGATTCTTTATCAGATTGTACATTCACTCTATAGTTTAGTATCTCCATCAAATGCAGGTAACGTGTTTTCTTCTCCCCTGATGTTGTATATCAACATTTTTGAATTTTTTAACAGTATGTATTTGCTTCCAATTCAAGGTAGACATGAGAATATGATTTCATCTCCTGCAGTTTGTCCATAACGTAGAATTTAATTGAATATTTATCCTCATCACATTAGCTGATTCAAGCAATGAGTCTGTGTCCATCCTGCAGATGAAAAATTTCTCAGTTCTGACTATTGTTACAAAGCACAGTGCCACACAAAAGGGTAATGTTCCAGTGCAAGGTGCCAAAACCGTAGTTCACCCTAAATTAGTTACAAGCTTTATGAATAAGACATGCCGAGGGACAGAGTGAAAAAGGTGAATTTAACTTTGTGTCAAAAATGGCATTTGCAGCACTCTCATAATCGGTGTTAACTACATCACTCTGTGAATTCCCAAAAATAAGAACAACAAGAGACTGGAATTCTTAATTATTGCTTTGTGAATAACACCTGGAGAACAGGAAGGAAATCAAGGTTTGTTTCTGATATTCATAAATGATGATGGTGAGAATGTGGAAAATGGATGGCAGTGGAATGATAACTATTGTTGGGGATGACACAAAGATTAGATGGATGCTTCACAGTGATGAGGAAAGGGTTATGCTACAGGACGATATAAACAGATGATTTCTATATCCAGGTGAATGGCCGATGAAGTTTAACACTGATAAATGTGAGATAATGCACATCTGAATTAACAAGACAAGTGAGTATTAAAACTTTGAAGGGCGAGGGCTAATCGTGCTCCTTTTGTCTTTACAGCAGGAAAGGTTGAGGAGGGAACATATTACAGGTATACAAGAGCATAAGGGATACGGAGAAAATGAACAGTCAACAGCTGTTTTCTTTACTCGAAGGGTTAAAAACATAGGGAAACATTCTTGAAGTGAAAGGCAGGGGATGGAGATAGAATTTGTGGAGTCTGTATTGAACTGAGAGGCGGTACAGACATAGAATATAAAGCTCATATGTGTGGCAACAGACCTTCGGCCCAACAAATCCATACTGACCCTCCAAAGAGTAACCCATCCAAACACGTTCCTCCTATATTTACCCCTGACTAATGTACCTAACCTACACAACCATGAACACTTTGGGCAATTTAGCATGGCCAATTCACTTAACCTGCACATCTTTGGATTGTGGGAGGAAACTGGTGTACCGAGAGGAAACCCACGCGGACACGATGAGAATGTGCAAAATCCATACAGGCAGTCACCCGAGGCTGCAATAAAACCTGGGTCCCCAGTGCTCTAAGGCAGGAGTGCTAACCAATGTGCCGCCGTTCAGATCCTGGGGATATGTGCATGGAATACATTGCCGAGGCGGGTGATTGAGCAGGTAATCTCATAAACTTTTTAAAAAGCCTTTGGATATGCACGTGGTGGTGCAGGCTCGCATTTTCATTCAATTATTCTATGTGGTGGCAGCCACGAACACTCAGATATATTCTGAAGCAATAGCTAATGGCTGTTCCTGGTTTGTTCCATTAACTGTACTCAGTAAGTTAGCCTCCAGAGAAGTGCTGGTGTTATCTCCCACTTTCTATTTAAATGTTTCAGTTTCCTTGAGTTGGTAATGTAATTTCCTGTGTCGATGATGTCATTTCAGGCCCTTTTTCTCAGAGGATGGTAGATGGAGTCAAAATTGATGTGTTTGTTGATGGAGTTCCGGTTGGAATGCCATGTTTCTAGGAATTCTTGTGCTTGTCTCCGTTTGGCCTGTCCTAAGATGTATACGGAGACCTAGACAAAGTGGCGTACTTCCTCATCAGTACACAAGAAATTAGTGTTGGGATCATGTCGTTTGTAGCTAGTTGATGTTCATATATCCTGGTGACTTGTTTTAGGCTTGTTTTCCGTTGTGGTGTTTGTTACAGTTCATGCAAGGCTTATTGTTCCTAGAGCAGAACAGACAAAGATGTGAATTTATTGCGGTGCTCAAAAGTATGGAAAAAGTTGCAGAAAGGAAAAAGAATACTCTATTAGTTGGCATTACAGCATCAAGGGATTCTAATTTCAAGGTAGTCAGCAAAAGAGCTAGGAGTAAAATAAGGAAAAACGTCTTTATTTAGAGAGTTATTACGAATTGGAATTGACCGGCTGGGAAAGTTGGGGATGAAGATTCAAAAGAGAACTCGATATATATTTGGAAATTATGAATTTAACGGGCAACAGAGAGTGGGCTGGCAAATGGGGGGTGCTTGGGAGACATTTTGGAGCTGATTTATACATAATGGCCAATAGCCTCCTCCTGTACTTTAAAGTTTTGTACTCCATCATGTGCCAGCTGTGAATTAAAGTCAGTATCCAATTATTTTACAGTGTAAATGCTCGCAAATATCTGATTGTTTGGTGCAGAATAAGCATTTAAAATGCAAGTATTGCAAGGTCAGCTTCATTGTGAAGTCTAATTATTACTCAGAACATGAATATTTTACATGTTGAATTTCAATTACTAAAACAAAATATATATCATTGCTTTGTCACAAAACTCTTTGGAAATCTCTGACTTTTAACTTACACCATATCATGTTCATTGTTTATTTTTCACTCTTCACGTTTCATATTAAACATCATTCATTCTAAAAATTGGAAGTTTTCAAATTATTATTCACGAAAATTTGGTAACACAAATAGTTGTGGTTCTGTTCGCCGAGCTGGGAATTTGTGTTGCATGCAGGAACCGGAGTGGATCGTATGTGGCGCTTAGGCGGTTGGCACATGATTCCCATTGGAATTTGTGTTGCAGATGTTTCGTCCCCTGTCTAAGTGACATCCTCGGTGCTTGGGAGCCTCCTGTGAAGCGCTTCTGTGATCTTTCCTCCAGCATTCCTCCCAACTCGGCGAACAGAACCACAACAATGAGCACCCGAGCTACAAATCTACTCACAAACTTTGGTAACACAAATAATTTATTTAGTTTAATATTCACAGTCCATGTTGCATTATTGCCGTTTTTGAATTGCTGGCAAATAGCTGAAGATCGTACATTTCAGTGAGAAATTAAACTGATTGTTTATATATGTGTATAAGAACGCTAATTCTATTTGTATGTTCAATCGTTTGCTCACTCTGAACATGCAATCATTCAGAAGCCATCCACTTTAAAAATATTGGAGTGGCAAAACATTGCTTTGAACCCTGACATTGAATATCTAATTCTGATTACAAGAGTTAAGTTCTTTCTTCGATAAAATAAAATGTACATACTTTAGTTCTGTGTTAGAAAATCGTGACAGGAGTTTATATTTTAGTTCCATAAATATAGAATCAACATAATTGATTCAAGAGATTATAGTTCACTTGAAGGATTATCATTCACGTCTTAGTTTTGTCCAATTCGTGAAATATAGCAAACATCCGATTATTGTTCGGGGTCAGTAAACTCAAATCCTTGCAAGGAGCTACGCTGAAAATTGTTTCAAATAGATCTGAAACCATTTACAGTGTTATTGGACCTCACAGCTGCCTGTGAAACAGAGACTCAGTGGCCTGTTCCACAATCTGTGCATGGAGCATATAACGTGGTTCTGGGCAGTCAGCCAAACATTACTTCAAAATAAATAGTTTGGAATACACCTTGGGCAGGAGGAGAACCCGCCAACAGACTATCACTGGTCTCAGTGTAGGTAAAAATGTTGTCCACGTTAAATACTAATGGCTGACCAGAAACCAAGTTTTAAAATTCATCTTCAGTCAGAGACTGGCCCAGAGAGCAGACGTGTTGACATGGAGAGCCATAATCACACCATACAAGTTACCTATGGTGATGAAATCTGACCTGCCTCCCAGACTCCATACATCTGCACCCCGGATCAGACATGGGTGAAGACGTTAACAAGTTGACAATCTATTGCAGTGCCTTGTGTCTCACAAAGAAATCACTAAAGCCATATCCAATAAATGCCACCTTCACATTCTCCAGTATCAAAATAAAATTGTACATCTCTGTGAATGGTCAGAGATTACTACATGGGTCACACAGTAGAATGTATGTGAAATAACCAGCAGCAAACGGCAATCCAAAAATCGCATTAATAACTGAACTTGGTGGATTCTGTCTGGTCTAAGTAACCACACAGATTATACTGGCTTTCAGGTGACTGTAACAATGCACACCATAACTGGAGGTTTTGGCCTTATACCCTCCAAAGCTTCCTGAACTCACACACATCACTCCCTCACACATTCAACAATTGATGAGAATCCACTAGCTGGGTGAAACTGGAAACATAGAACAGTGCAGCACAGTGCAGTCCCTTCGGCCCTTGACGTTCTGTCGACCTTTTATCCTACTCTAAGATCAGACTAACCTACATACATTTCATTATATTATCATTCATGTGCTATCCAATTAAATATCCCTAATATAGTTGATTTTACTACAACTGCTGGCTGTTCATTGCATACACCCACCACTCTCTGTGTAAAGAACCTACCTCTGACATCTCCCCTAAACCTTTCTCCAATTACCTTAAAATCATATACCCTGGAGAGCCGTTTCCACCCTGGGAGAAAGTCTCTGGCTATCCAATCTATCTATGCCTCTCATCATCTTGAACACCCCTGTCAAGTCACTTTACATTCTTCTTAGTTCCAATGAGGAAAACAACCGAGATCCCTCAAATTTTCTTTGTAAGATATGCCCTCTAGTCCAGGCAGCATCTTGAAAAATCTCCTCAGCACCCTCACCAAAGCTTCCACATCTTTCCTATAACGACGCAACCAGAACTGATCACAATTTCTAAGTGTGGTCTCACCAGGGCTCCATAGTGTTGCAGCATCACCTTGCAGCTCTTAAACTCAATCCCTCAGCTAATGAACACATCAAACACCTCCTTAACAACCTTATAAACCTGGGTGGCAACTTTGCGGGAGCTATGCCATGGACCATATGATCCCCCTGTTCCTCCACAATGTAAGAATCTTGCCTTTAACCCTGTATTCTGCATTCAAATTCGACCTTCCAAAATGAATCGTATCCCGCTTTTCCATATTGAACACCATCTGCCACTTAGCAGCTGAGTCCTGCATCCTGTCAATGTCCTGTTGCAACTACAACAGCCCTCCATATTATCCACAATTCCACGAAGCTGTGTTATATCATCAAACTTACGAACTTACCCTTCCAGTTCGTCATCCAAGTCATTTATCAAAATCACAAACAGCAGAGGTCCCAGAATCGATCCTTACGGAACACCACTGCTCACCGAGTTCCACACTGAATACTTCCCATTTACCACCACCCTCTGTATTCTATGGGCTAGCCAACTCTGTATCCAGACAGATAGGTCTCCCTGTATGTCATGCCTCCTTACTTTCTGAATGAAACTACCACGGAGAAGCTTATCAAACACCTTGTTAAAAGCAATGCACTCCGCATTCACTGCTCTACCTTCTTCAGTGTGCTTAATCCCATCCTCAAAGAATCCAATAAGAGTTGTGAGGTATGACCTGCCCCTCACAAAGCCATGCTGACTATTTATAATCAAACTATAATTTTTCAGAATCCTCTCCAACACTCTGCCCAATTATGATGCAAGACTGACTGGACTGTCATTCTCAGGAAAATACCTGTTTCCTTGCCTGAACAAGGAACTAACATTTGCCACCCTCCAATCAACCGACGCTACTCCAATGGAGACTGAAGACGCAACGACCATCGCCAAAGGCACAGAAATCTCTACCCTCTCTTCCTGTAGTAACCTAGTGTGTTTCCCATCTGGCCGAGGGATTTATCTATCTTTATGTTTGTACTTCAATCAATCTGTATTTCAACGCAACTTGTTTACTCCCTGTCCAACCAACTGATTGACTGCTTTCAATTTCAGGGCTCTGTAGAGTGCTGAAACTTTATTGCTGGAACAGCACAGCAGGTCAGGCAGCATCCAGGGAACAGGAGATTCGACGTTTCGGGCACAGGCCCTTCTTCAGGAATCCTTTCAACTTTGATCTCCAGCATCTGCAGACCTCACTTTCTCCTCTGTAGAGTGCTGCCTTCCTGACCAAGTATGGTTACCAATATCCTGTATATTATGGAATGGAAAACATGGGAAGATTTGACTCTGCTGCTCCTCAGATGCAGCCTGACTGGCCGTGCTTTTCCAGCGACACAATTTTCGACTCTGATCACCAGGATCTGCAGTCCTCATTTTCTCCATTACTGAGGGCTGTCCCCTCTGCACACTGAGCAGGGAACTAATCAGCAGAAACTCGTTGCATCTGGAGCTGACTGTTCAGTTCTGGAAAGTTGCATTTGATGAACACATTTACTAAAACCGAAATTCAAATTCAACAAATATTCATTCAGTCCGAGAGTAACAGTCTTATTTCATGAATTGGACAGGTTGATAACGAACAATGAATGACTGAAGAATTCCGAGGTGCAGAGCATTCCAGGTGATATATTCCAGGTTGGGTGTGCTTTACCTTAACGCTGCTAATATTATCAGACAGACAGATATGGTAAGGAAACGAGGTGGCATGTGGAAGTGTGACATTTTTGCCATTAGAGAGATGTGTTTTTGGGAGGTCGGGGCTGACAACTCAATATTCTGTGGTACCAGAACTATAGTCAGGACAGCAGAGAGGGTAAAAGAGGAACTGGTGTTGCCTTTTTTAATTATGGAATCAGTTACTGGCGTAAGAAGGGACGATATCTTGAAAGGATCTTCTAATGAGGCTTGGTGTTTAGAGCTCAGGATCAAAACCATGACAGAAACACTGCTAGGGATATATTATAGGTCCCCAGATAAAGGAAAGTACGAGAGCAGGTACATAACCAAGTTATTGAGATGTGTAAACACAATAATAGGATCATTATGTTCAGGCATTTCAATCCCAAACATTCATTAGGTCAATGATAACTTTTTAAGAGGGGGCAGGTGTTTTGAAATTTATTCCAGAGAGCTTCTTATATCAACGTAGAGCAGGTACAAAAAAGGGCAGTGCAGTGCTTGGCCTCACTGTGGGGAACGAAGCCAGTCAGCTGTTCCAGCTAGAAGTGGGAGAGCATTATAGGACCAGTGACTGTGATATCACACATTTTGACTTTGCTAAGGAAAAGACCCCAACAATGTTAGAAAAATAAGAGCTATTTGCATTGGAGAGACAGATTTTATGGAAACAAATGACAGGATCTGGCCAAAGTGCAGTTGCGTCTGGGTGAAAGTGTAGCAGAACAAGATGGGGCGGGGGTTGGGGGATCATTTGATTAAAATTGAATTGATGACAGTGTCGGCCCAGCATGTTACACCGAAGATAAAAGTTAAGTAAACAAACCCAGAGAACCTCAGATGTCGACACAAATTCCGAACAGGATGAAAAAGGAATGAAAAGCTTAAATCTGGCACCAAGTGAGCAGGTCAATGAAGGACCTAAACGAATATAGAAAGCGTAGTACTAAACTTAAAAAATCAGTGGAAGAGCAGAAGGAAGGTTGATAAAATTTTAGCGGGTAAGATTAGCAAGAATCCAAAGTAATTTTTGTTTGGTTTACTAAGGGGAAGAGGATAACGCGGGAAAGAATGGGAGTATTAGGGAAGAAGGAGGCAGCCTGTTTACAGAGCCAGAGAATAGGTTAAAAACATGCTACGAATCTGTCTTCAGTTTGGAGAAGCAGTTCTTGGATTCAGGGAGAGTGACCGTTTGACCCTTGAGCAAATTGATACAGGACCTGAGGAAGAATTGGAATTTTATGTAAGATAGAGTGGACAAATCACCAGATTAAAGACCAAGTCTCACATCAGTGAAAAGTAAACAATTCTAGAAAATTCGGAGGGCTGTTGAGGCTGGATCATTAAACATCAAGTCTGAGACAGACAGGTTTTTATACAAGTGTTACGGGGAAATCACAGGAAAGTGGAATGGGGGATTAACAAAATAAATATAACCTAATCGAAGGAAAAGCAGACTCAGTGAGAGGATAAACATATTGTTGCCCCTATGTCTAATGGTGTTCTTTTCCAATAGCCCTGTATTCACAAGAACACCATCTCTCTCACTGTGGAGTGAGACACAGTTTGGAATGCAATCGAGGGATTCAAGGAATTCATAAACGCGATACTAATATACAGAGAGTATGAGAGGACTGCGATAACACGGATTGCCTGTCGGGGTGAGGATTTGCATCGACACAGTCACCACTACCAGAAGGAAGACCTCAGCAAGACACCCACCAAGGCCAAGCAGAGACCTGCACTGGGGAACAGGTAGTCAGAGGCCAGGTGTCAAAGAGTGCTGAAGGCCTAAACACTACATCACTGTCGTGTCTCCTTCCTTCCCTGACCAAAATTAAATATGGAGAGATAGAGAGACATGCCGTTGGTAGCAGAGTAAGCGGTAAGTCTTTGGCACGAGAGGCTTCGGACAGCTCCATCTCAGCAAAATGTATAGGTAAACTCAAATATAGTCCTTTTAACTTTATTGTTACAGCAGTCGAGATGGCATTTAGGGCAGTCGCATGCTCCTCTTATGGTATGTGGTTGCTCAGGGGGAGATTTCCACCGTCACTGATGGCTACACGTGTGGGCACTGCACTTAGCTTTAGATCCTGGGAGACCGTGTTAGGGAGCGACGTTGGGCGGCACGGTGGCTCTTGGGTTTGCACTGCTGCCTCAGAGAACCAGCGATCAGGGTTCTGTCTCGGGCAACTGTCTATGTGGAGTTTGCACATTCTCCCCGTGGCTGCATGGGTTTCCTCTGGGTGCTGCGGTTTCCTCCCACAGTCCAAAGATGTGTAGGTTAGGTGAATTGGTCATGCTAAATGACCAGTAGTGTTGCGCATAGGGGAGTGGGTCTGGGTGGGCTGCTCTTCGGTAGGTTGGTGCGGACTTGGTGGACCACTGTAGGTAATCTTATCGAGGATGCACTCAGGGTCATCCGAGATACTGACAAATTTATAGACACGACCCTAGTTATGTTTCTTCAATGAGTGTAATATTCCAGTCCAACGTTCATCGTCCTGAGTTCATTAGCCTTACCTGTCAGTCCTGTTGTATTTAAATAAACACAATTTAATCCCAACAGGCGTTCTTTGCTTCCTATCATGTTCCAGGCAGAGAGTAGATGGGCTTCCACCAGGAATGGCAAAGGGAGTAGGCAGGGTGTACACGAATCCAATGTGGCCATTCCTCTCGAAAACAAGTAGACCAGTTTGGATTGTTGGGGGCGATGTCCGTTCAGGGGAAAGCAGCAGGAGCCAGGTTGGTGGTATTACCACTAGCTCTGGGGCACCACGGGAAAGGGTTAAAGTAAACAGGATGATAAAGATTGGAGGGTCGATTGTTAGAGGGACAGTTCGGAGATTCTGTGGTCGCAAACGGGAATCCAGGATGGTGGGCTACCTGCCAGGTGCAAGGGACCAGGATGTCTCCAAGTGGCTGCAGAATATTTTCAAGGGGGACGGTGAGCAGCCAGAAATCATAATGCACGTTGGCACAAATGATACCCGTAGAAATAGGGACGAGGTCCTGCAGCGTGATTACAGAGAGCTAGGAGAAACATTTTAAAAAAAACCTTGACAGTGATAATCTCCTGAGAGGGAGATTACCGTCCGAGACATGCACTGGAGGGGATACCAATATCTTGGCGGCCAGTTTTGCTAGGGTTACAAGGGAGGGTTTAAACTAGATTGGCAGGTGGTCGTATCCTCAAGAGCAGGGAGGCAAGTGGAAGGAGACAGAGTAAATAGAAATAGTAAGGTTAGGCTGGAAAACGACAGAGAGGAAGTAATGCATTTTGGATTAAATTGCATCTGTTTCAATGCAAGAGGGCTGACAGGTAAGGCCGATGAACTCAGGGCGTGGATACGTAGGTGGGACTGAGAAATTATAGCCTTTACAGAAATATGGCTAAGTGATGGATAGAACTGAGAGCTTAATGTGCTAGGGAACAGGTGCTTTAGGTGAAACAGAAATGGTGGAAGGAGGGGAGGGGGAGTTGCATTTCTGATTGAGGGGTGTCCCACAGCAATAATCAGAGATAGAATAACTGATGGATCACCCAGTGAGGCTTTGTGGTTGGAGTTAAGAAATACGAATGGAAAAGTGAGGTGATTGGGATTGTAATATAGACCCCCAAAGAGTCAACAGGAATGAGAGTAACAAATATGCAGGTAGAGAGGGGAGACCTGCAGGTGCAATAGGGTTATCATAATACGGGATTTTCATTTTTCTAATATAGACTGGAACGGCCAGAGCATTAAGGGATTTGATGAGATAGAATCTATTAAATGCGTCAGGAAAGTTTCCTCAAGCAGTATATAGAGTGTCCTACTCGGGAAGGGGCAAAACTCGAAATTTTCTTAGGAAACAGGACAGGACAGGTGACTGAGTTGATAATGGGGGAACACTTTGGGACCACTAACCACAGTTCTCTTAGTTTTCAAATAGTTATGGAGAGGGACAAAACTAGTCCACAGGTTCATGTTCGAACTTGGGACGTGGCTCAGGTACAGGCAGCTGGGATCAAGGGAATCCCTGGAGATATATAAGAGATACAGGAGTTTACTGAGGAAATAAATCAGTAGGGTGCAAAGGGGCAAGAAAGAGCCTTGGCTGAGAAGATTAGGATGAATCCAAAAAGGTACTTTAAGTATATTAAAAGAAAAAAGCAATGAATGGAGAGAAAATAGGACCCCTCGAAGATCAAAGTGGACAAGTATGTGTGGAACTATAAGAAATGGGTGAAGTCCTCAACGAATATTTCTACTCTGAGGGGCAGGAGAATGTATGTTTCGGACATAAGCCCTTAATGAGGAACGTCCAAAACATGGATTCTCCTGTTCCTCTGATGCTGCTTGACCTGCCGTGTTTTTCCAGTGCCACACTTTTCGACACTGATCTCCAGCATCTGCAGAACTCACTTTCTCCAAGGGCAATCGATTTAGTCAATATGGATTTCAGTTACACCAAAACAGAATGAGGCTTTTTAGCCCCTGGAGCCTGATACACAATTACAGGAGGAGTCCAATAAGCCCCTAAGGCCTATAAAAGTGTAACCAGATCATGCAGCACCAGTATCCAGTTACACAGCAACAGGATCAGTCTATTCAGTTACTTGAAGTTAATAACACAGGAAATGGAAGAGGCCACAAAGTGACTGGACTATGGGGTATACTGGAATAAAACCAGGCTACATAGCCCCTCAGACCTCCCCTTCCATTCAGTAAGTCAGGGCTGATCTGCATTCGGCCGCAATTTCTCTTTTATGCCCAATTCTTTGTAGCCCTCGACTCTCTGACGGGTCAAAGTCCACTGACACCCACTCGCACCCCCCAAACATTTCAGTGATTTGGCCTCCCCAACTGTCTGGTCCAATCATCACTACCCTCTGCGAGAAGGAAACACTCCCCACACATATACCTTGGGCTGTTGACATGGATAGAAGATATGAAAACAGCGTAAAGTGATTGGCCCTGATATCATGACAGTTCTTGATTGAGCGAGATGTCAAGGAGACTGAACAAAATTTAACATAATGGGAATCAGTTGTAAACTCCCCACTGGTTGAATAATTCAGAACACAATTGGGCTGGTTGACATCAATCCTCCCAGTCCCTGGATATCCCTGTGAGCAATCCTCAGGATGGCTTCTTTGGCACAAACATCTTCAGCTGCTTCATCAATGTCTTTCCCTCTGTCATACGATCAGGGGTGGGGATGTTCTGTGAGGATGATACAATGTTCAGAATAATGAGTCACCTCCTAAAGTACTAAAGTATCAAATCTGGACAACATTCAAGCTTGTGCTGTTTATATAAAGGTAACATGAATCAAAAGCACTGCTGGACACTAAACATTTCCACTATTCAAAGAAAGAGGAACTCCTTGAGCAACTTTAGCTGGTTTCACAGTAATATAAGAAAGCCATTCAGCCCATCTGATCTGTTGGATAACAAGAGGCGCAATGCGTTCACTCACTCCTACCTATTACACAAGGAGACAATTAAAAAAAAAGGTATTGGAATCCAAAATACACATGAGGAAGCTGGAAGAACAAAATAAGCAAGGCAGCATCAAGACTTTGAGAAGTGAACGCCTTGGATATAACCCTTCGTCAGGACTGTGGATGGGAGTAAGGGGGTCTATAGATAAAGGGGCGGGTGAGGGAGGAGGAGCCAGAGTGGCGAGGTGGGGGATAAGTGAACACAGATGAAGGGTATCAGCGAGTTGTTGATGGGAGGGCTGAATCCAGTTGGTAGCTGGACAAAAGCTTGCTCAGAGGAATGGAAGGGAGGGGAGAGCCTGGGAAGGGAGTCGGGGCATTCGAAGGGAGGTTATTTGAAATTGGAGAATTCAATGTTGAGTTCCCGGGTGTCGGCTGCACAAGGTGACAGATGAGATCTTGTTCCTCCAAATTATGGTTTGGTTCATTGTGGCAATGGCGGAGGCCAAGGATGGCTATGTTTGAAAGGGATTGGGAAAGAGAATTGAAATAGGAAGTGACTGGGAGGTCTTCCATTCCACCTAACCACCCTACCTTTCAGCTGCCAACGGGATTCATCCCTCCAATCGCCCAATCAGGTTGCACACACCACTTGTGTCCACATATCCATAACTCACCATCCTCCGATCTCCCCACCCCAACCACCCCCTTCAGTCTTTATCTGCAGCTCCCCCTATCCACCAATCCAGTTCTGAAGGACATTTATACCTGAAATGTTGACTTTCCCAGCTCATGATGCTGCCTGTCTTGCAGTGTTTTTTCAGCCTTCCGTTTGTCTCCTATGACTCAGGAAGATCGAGTCTAGTCAGCACAACGTGTTGGTAGGCAGGAACCACGGGCTTCCCACTGAAGTCCTTGAATGCCTTCCCTCTGGCCAGGAGGAAGCCATTCAGTCCCTCGAGACACTGACACATGAACTGAAGAGGCTATACAGCCCCTCCAAACTGTTACACTGAAATAGGAGGATGTCATTGTTGCTGCAACACGACAAATCAATAAGGCATAGACTGCACAGACAGACTGCTCCATGTTGTTCCTCTTGGCCCCATTGCTAATGGTACACACGTGTTATGCTGACCATGAGGAGGGAAAGTGATTGGTTTGTACCAAGTCCCAAGGAGGCACCTTCCATCTCCGAGATATTACGGACTAGGCGAGACCACTCAAAACACTTTTAAGCAGCAGCCCAGAGCACACCTTTGCAATTTGTTTCGGTAAGTGTACAATGAAAATTACCCGGAGTAGTTTAGCTAGGTTGACTGCTAGATTTTAAAACAGACAAAAACTTTATTCATAAAATTAAACAATAAAACTCAAAGAACAGAATAAAGAATCACAACAGAATTCAACCGATTCAGCTAGACTTAATTATGCTATTCTGAATATATACAATAGTCCCAATGCGCAAACTCCCAATAAAAACCAGTATAAATGGAACAAATCCTTCCAGGTTGAAGTTGAATATCAGAAAAGAGAGAGAGTTTCCACACAGCCCCCAGTCGAACTTCCCAGTTCAAAACTCAACTGAAAACTGCTCAGCTCAGCTAGTTCAGCAAAAATAGCACACCACTCTCCGTTCATTATACTGGTCACTTATAAAGCATGACCACTTTGGCCTGAAGTCTCATTTGTTTCCATAAAAACAAAAGGCCTCTGAAAATACTTTTCATTTCTGTACCAAACTAGACTGATCTGAGCTTTGCGCCGTTTTATTGTACCTCTGAAAAAAATCAAGGACAGAGTCTCCTTGAGCCAAGGATCGGCTTTTAGACAAAAAAGGAACTTGCTTTGTGATATGTCTCCTCCCCCTAAAAAAAAGAACCATCGATGCTAAAAGCTGGTTGCATTTTAACCCTTCGAACCCAGTTAGTAGTCTCAACACAAACAGATACACTATACTAACTGTAAACATTCAAACACAAACCTATGCAAATTCAGGCCGCGGTACACCCACCATCGAACACCTTCGTATCTCATTCGAGTCTCAATAACTCATGAGCTTTCACGTTTTCGCGACCTGCCATATGCACAGTTGTCAGATTGAATGGCTGCAGCCACAAGTTCCATCTAAGCAATCTGATATTTTTGTCCTTAATTATGACATCTTGGAGTGTGCGCTCTATCTACTTCTGAACATGTGCCTATAAGGATGTTGCTTAATCAGAACAGGATTCCCTGTGTCTACATCATGCACAATTATGTTCGTACTTCCCAGTTTATTGCCGCATATCTCTCCACGATATCTCTCCACTCTTTCAGGTCACTTTGCTTTTCTTGTGTAAGGTAACTCAATAGTTTATCCCAATTTTTGACAACTTTCTCATTGTTCAATTTGATTTGAGGAATGTCCAATTCAGAATCCTCTGAACTTGGTTCTTCACTCTGTGCTGTAATCATTAACACCTTCTCCACTTGCTTCTCTTCCATTTCAAAATACCTTTTGAGCAAATTCACATGACACACTCTGTGAGATCTCATCCTGTCTGGAGTCCGTACCAAGTAGTTCACCTCATTCAATTTCTTCCCCAATTTGATAAGGTACACTAAAACTTGCTTCTAAAGGCTCAGCTGTTACTGGAAGTAACACCAATACCTTATTCCCAATTGCAAAATTGCGAATTTGTGATTTCTGATCCACTTCCTGTTTCATTGTATGCTGCGATACTTTTAAATGCTGTCTAGCCACCCTCCAGCTCTATTTAAGCGTTCCCTAAAATTTGACACATTGTTCAAATGGGTGGTCTCTGAATTATGATTTATTAATTTCTCGTTAACCAATGGTAATGGTCCTTTTACTTCATGCCCACAAATTAATTCAAATAGTCTGAATTTGGTCAATTCATTCCGTGCGTGTCTGATCACAAAGAGTTCAAAAGGAATTTCCTTATCACATTCATCTGGATAATCCTGACCAAAAGCCCTCAATATGGTCTTCACTGTTTGATACCATCTCGCTCATGCTGACTGTGATTCCGAATACTACGTAGTATATTTGAATTGCTTGATTCCCAAATTATCAATCACCTACTTGAATAGTTCGGATGTGAGGTTTGATCTGTCTGGATCTCTATTAGTAGTTCGTACCTAATTAAATAAGGAGAATTTTTTTCTACAGCTCTTTTAGCTGGAATGCTGCATAATGGGTCTGCCTCTGGAAATCTAATCGACACATCCATTATTGTTAATAAATACTTATTCCCACTCTTGTTTGAGGTAGGGGACCTACACAATCTATCAAGATTCTTGTGAAAGTTTCCTCAAATGTTGGAATCGGTATTAAAGTTGCAGGTTTTATTACTGCCTGTTAGACATGTTTGAGACACTTGGCAATATTCAACGACATCTTTGTGTAGTCCAGGCCAGTGAAAACAACTTTGTATTTCAGCCTGTAATGCCCTCACCCCGAAATGATATCCAAGTGGTAGCTCTTGTGCCACTCGCAGCACCTCCTTTCTATACCCGAACAGGTAAAATAATTTGAAGAATTTCTGTCCACGTCTGATCTGCTTCAATGTACGCTGATCTCCATATCCGCATTACGACATCATTTGTTAAGTAATAACACACAGGAATGCATTCATTTTCTTTCTTGTTAAATATCTTTTGATATAAATTTTTTAACTCCTCATCTTTCTGCTGTAATTCAATCAGCTTACCAGAGCTACAAAAATGTTGATATTTTCCTACTTGTTCCTTCTCTGTTCCACTTATCCGATCAAAAAGAAACTTTCGGATAACTCTACGTCAGCTTCCTTATCTGTCCCTTTATCCTGCTAAAACCTGTGCATCTGTGATCTTCTGGTCACGCAATCAGGGGAAATTCATGGTTAAACATTTTCCAGGTTTTCAGTTGCCTGCATCTCCACTGGCTTTTCAACTAGAGTAGGCAGCACGCCTACCAGTGAATCAGCTATATTATTTGCAAGGACAAATTTTATTCGGGAGCTGAGAGTTAGGGGTCCACTACTCCGACCACACATTCTCCACACTTCTCTGGACTCTCCAGCCACACTTTACATAACTGAGCACTTTTTGCCTCACTATGAATTCCTGTTACCAGCATATTTTCTGGTAATAGTCTCTCAAGAGTGCATAAAGCCTCACCCCTCAGCATTACAGACTGAAAAAATGCTGTGTCAATTAATATTGGAACCTCCTTACCAATTACTCCTGGCCTATGTGAATAAACTTTACCCTTTCATGTATGTTTTTTATGCAGAATTGGCACGTCTACTGATCATCTTGTACACTCTGAGGCAGTTGCCTACCTTCCCTTATGCTTTTTGTTACGAGTCTAACAAAACTTCCAGGCTTGTCTGTTATCCTACATCTGGTTTTCTCCCAGCCCACCAACACTGTGATTTTGTGTGGCCCAGTTTATTACAATTCAAACACCATAGTATTTTAACTTCTTTGTCCCCCTCAAGGTTTTCTTTATTACCGTGGTAAATTATCCTTACGTTCTACACTGTTATCTACCTTTCCCTTTGCACGCGAGGATATCTCTTTGCTCCAACTTCTGTCCCTCAGAGACCAGAACTGGTTCTGGAAGCCAAACCAAGTTTATAGACCAGTTCATAATCATCAGCCATTTCAGCAACTAACCTTGCTGTTTACACTCTGCTATTCCACCTGAGTTTGCACTACTTCAGGCAGTGAATTTTTGAATTCCTCCAAGTACTAACCTCTCTAAGGGCATTATAGCTTTGCTCGAATTTTAAAGCTCATATCCAACTATCGAAATTAGTCTGTTTGTTCCTTACAAACTCAGTGTAGGTTTGACCAGGATTCCTCATTAGATTCCTGGAAGGTTGCCAATGCAGATAAAATGTTTTTTTTAACCTCCTCGTATTCCCCAGATACCTCCTCTGTAGGGATGTGAGTACCTCATCAGTCCTACCTACAAGTTTCATTTGGATCAACAAAACCCGCAATGCCTCTGGCCACTGCATTTGTTTAGCCAACGTTTCAAATGAGATGCAAAGGGCATCACATTCTTCTCATCAAATTGAGGCAATGCTTGAACACACACAAACAAATTCTCACTAGGCTTCTAACTACCAGGGGCTTGCTCATCCTCACTCTCGTCCTTACTAAGCGCACCCTCAGACGTTATCTCCAGCCTGTTACACTGACTATCCTTTTTAAGTGTCAGTTTTTGCTATTCAAAAGCTCTCTCTTTCTCTCTCCCCTGTTGCTCTCTCTTTTGCCAATTTTTGTACTCTCTGTTCTCCTGCTCCCTTCCACCCCCCCCCCCCCCCCCCCCCCCCCCCCACACACACACACACACACACTTTCTGCATTTTATCGAAAGTCAAATGTTTCATTTTGGCTGCCCTTTCCTTACCTCTCGATGTTAACTCAAGATGTTTCATTTGCAACTGAATTATTGCCATCTCTATAGATTCTGATGGTTTTTCCAGCAAGTTTAATTGACGAGCTACTGCTGTAATTATCTCTCCTTTCCTCACAGATGCAGTCAGTTTCACTTCCAGCTTCTCTGCTAATTCTTGCGACTTGGTCTTATTAACTTTTCGTAAAATTTCCAAAGTCACTGCATGCACACCCAGGAAACGTTTGGCGACTGAAATAGCCATTACTATTCGAAGCTCTGTCAACCCAATCAAACTAATACCCGAATTAAAGACACTAGAATCTCCCACTCGCTGTTAAAAATCCAGCAATGAGCCCCCAGTCTGTTATGGACGAGGCTAGACTACTCAAAACATTCTTAAGCAAGCAGACCAGTGCATAACTTTGCAGTTTGTTTTAGTCATTATCCAATGAAAATTACCCGGAGTAATTTAGCTCGGGTGACTACCAGATTTTAACTCAGAGAAAAAACGTTATTCACAAAGTTACACAATGAAACACAAAGAACAGAATAAAGAACCCGAACAGAATTCAACCTAGCCAGCTAGATTTAATTATGCTATTCCAAATACACACAATAGTCCCAATAATCAAACTTCCTTGGAAAAACTTTATAATGGAATGCATGCTTCCAGGTTGAAGCTGAAGGGCAGAAAAGAGAGAGAGTTTCCACACAGCTCCCAGTTGAACTTCCCAGTTCAAAACTCAACTGAAAACTGCTCAACTCAGCTCAACTCAGCTAGCTCAGCTAAAAGAGCTGTCCACTCCCCGTTCATTATACAGGTCACTTCTGAAGCATGACGATTTTGGTCTGTAGTTTCATCTGTTTACATTTAAATAAAAGGCCTCTTAAAATCTCTTTCGTGTCTGTACCAAACCAGACTGATCGTTGCCTGGTCCCGTTTTATTGACCCTCTGAAAAAACATCAAGGACAGCGTCTACTTGAGCCAATGAACAGCTTTTAGCAATAAATAAGTCAGAGAAGACAGGCGAGTGTTCTGTATGGAGGTCAGAAGCTGGTGGGAATGGCTAATACGATCAGAGTGTGGCTGATGACAGATTCGTGAACAAAATGACGTTCAATACAGGGTCACATACCAACTGTACATCCAGACGGTGAGACTTCTTTCAGAACCTGGAGCTCTCTCTCAACCAACATGGGGGCTACATAGAGCTCTGTAAACGATCATCGAGTCATAGAATCCCACAACACAGAGACAGGCCCATTATCACAAACTGGTTCATGCTGATCAAAATGTCCATCCATGCAAACCCCATTTCCCTGCGCTTGGTCCATATCCTTCTAAACCTTTCCTATCTATACATTTGTCCAAATGTGAAGACACGTATCATGGAAAACATGTTATATCTAATGCTATCCGTATTTTGTTTTGGAAATAATGAGTGTTGATTCATAACACTCCAATGTTAATGCAATCACGTTTCATTCTTTTTGTAGCGTTACAGATTAAACACTCATTTCTTTCACACTCTCCTCATGGTATCATAACTGCAGGGATTAGTCTGGTGAAACTCCATCACACCGTCTCTCTGTAGCTAGGAGATCATTGATTATAAATGAAAGACAATACTGTCTCAAGTACACTCCACAACTGCAGGACGATGTCTTCACACTTATACTTTAATCATTTTGTAATGAACGATGCTACTCATTTATTGTTCTGATTATTTGCTGAGTCATAGAATCATAGAGATGCACAGCATGGAAACAGATCCTTCGGTCCGACCCATCCATGCCGACCAGATATCCCAACTCAATCTAGTCCCACCTGCCAGTACCCGACTGCTCTGTATGGATTCTGTTAATGCCCCATGATCAAGGACATCCAGCTCCTTTTCACCAAGAGCACTTCCCATCATCTCGCCTTCTCATAAATACAAAATGCGAAGGATGGCATTTTTTGCCAATCATTTATTTGCCTTATGAAGCAAAGTCACACCAACCACAACATCACTGTTGCCATTGGGGTTGATGGGAGATACTGAGGAGGCGATGACCCAGCTGTATTATCTCCGAATATTAATCCAGGGAATCAGGTAATGACCCAGACATTGGATCCGAATCCCACAATGGCAAATGTTGGAAATTGAATTCAATAAAATATCAGTAATTAAGAATCAAATGAAACAATGAAACCATTGCTGATTGTCCTACCTGGCACCCTCATGCCCTTCAGGACAGGAAATCTACAATCTTCAGCTGGTCGGGCTTACATGTAACTGCAGACCCACAGCAATGTGGTTAACTCTCAGTTGCAATTTAAAATAGCCACGCCAGCTACTCATTTACATCAGTCACTTCAAAGCCAAAAGAAATGAAACCGCATGGACCCCAGCACTGACTACTTACAGCCCACGGACTGCAGTGGATCAGGAAGGCAGCTCACCAAAAGCTTTTCAAGGACAATGAGGAAAGGGAATTAAATGTTGGCCCAGCATCCCATTAATGAATCAGGAAGATGATCCCACTCAGGGAAGAGAGAAAAACAGACATAAATAACTTTAAACAGGAACTTTGCCATATTCCTTACATGGTCATAATTATCAATAATATGGGAAGAGGAGAAACATAAGTAAGGTTTAATTTCATTTTTTATTTCCATCCCAGCTGATCATCAACAATCCCTTTGTTTGCTTCTTTCTCTCTATCTCTCTCTTTCTCCATCTATTCAACTCAGTCCTTCTCCCCTTCATAACAGTTTTCGGTGTCACCAACATCAATCACACTATTTCCCAACTGTGTTCAGTTCTGATGTATGGTCATTAGAATCGAATTGCCAATTCTATTTTTCTCTCGACCCAATGTGGCAGATAGGCTGCCACATCTGTTCAGTTTGTCTGGTACTTTCTCGTTCGTTATTGTTTCAGATTTGTTGCATCATTCTTTGCTTTATTTAACCTTTAATTTTGTTATTATTTGGAATGTCTGCATCGCTGACAGGGGCAGCAATCGCTGCTTTCCAGTCTAGAGGATCCTTTCCAGAATCTAACCAGCTTTGAAGAATAATCAGCAATTTTTCCACTAGCTCTACTGCCACCTCCACAATAATCTGGGATGTAGCTCATCAGATGCAGCAATATAGCAACCTTAAATTCAATGAGGTTTTGAAAGTCGTACTTTTAGTAATTCTAATTTCCTGCTGTTCCTCATTTTCACCAGTCACTCTGTTCCCCTGTATTTCTGGAAGTTTCTTTCTGTATCTTCCTCAGGGAGATGGACACAATATATTGCTCTCAGTGGACAGAGGGGTTCTGTCAGCCAGTGAATATATCGGAGGACTGCACTCCGGTGACGATGGATATGTTAATCACGCCTGCCTGGAAAGTTCCAGAATTAATGCAGTTTAATTCATGGTGAGCATCAGCACAGTCCTGTCACAGTATCCTAAAGGAGGGGACACAGCTCAGTGACCACCTCAATTTTGAAACAAACTGGTTTCATACCTGACACCTGGTCCAGCTTAGACAAATGTCCCGGGAAATCCCAGGAGAGATAATGCACTGTCCTGCACCTCCCTATTTATAGAGCTTCCTTTCTGTGGAGCCTCACCTACATTTGTTTATCATGTCCCAGACACTCTGTAAATGCAGGGTATAGAGTGGGGTCACCAGACTGAGCAGCTGACAATACAAACCCGAGATAAGCATCCCCAGAAAATCCACTGATTTTCCAATGACAGGAACAAGTAAATTCCCCACACGGAATGTGCACGCGCTCAGTGTTGAAATTTATTTCTACTCCTGAGTTTCTCTTCCTGGCTGAGAAAGCCGTTGCATCTCTACAGAGTCCCACAGTAACAGTTTCTCTCGCCAAAGAAGCAGTTGACAATGTAACATTACCTTTCTCTATGTCTCAGCAACTAGAAGGGCAGCACCAATATTGCTAATGGATTTGATCATCACACTCAGAGAAGAGAGATACAGGGACCCAATTCACTTTAAACAGGGACAAATCTAAATGGACGCTATATTCAGGAATATGGGAAAACGGCGAAATGTGAGAATAACTTGCCATTTTGTTTTCCTTTCAGTTCATCATCAGCAATCCCTTTGCTCACTTTTCATTTATTTTCCTCTCTTTTTCTGGCCATTTCTCCATCCATTCAATTTAAACCTGGCCCCCACCTCTCTCTCCAACCCAACCATCCAGGATACCAGGATAAATAATATTATTTCCCAGCTTGCTTTCAGTTGTGAAACAGGGTCGCTGGACTCAAACCGTTATCTGCATTTCCCCTGACAGAAGCTGCCATACCTGCGAGATTCTCCAACACTTTCAGACGCTGGAGAATTTTATTCTCGAGCTCTAGCACCCACCATTCCTTGGTTTATTTCACCTTTAATGTTGTTGTTTTCCGGGATGCCAGCATCACGGCCAAGGGCAGCATTTGTTGTCCATCACTAATTATACTTGACCACACGGCCATTTGTCAAGACAAAATGGAGCCAACAATTTTGTTGTGGGTCTGGAGTCACACTGAGATCAGACTGGGCAATGATGTTAAGATTCTTTACCAAAGACTATCAGTGAAATAATAAAAATAAATCCTGACGGTTTCTGGTTTCCAAGAGTGAAATTAGGTTTCATTCCAATTTTTGTCATTCGAATTTAAGCTCTGACATCGGCTGTGGTAGGATTTTAAACACTGCTTGGGAAGCACAGCCCGTTCCTCTGAATTCACCGTCTGGGTACATTATCACCCTGATACAGAGTCCTTGTTGCCTATTCCGTAATCCCTAGCCCCTGTCAGAGAGAGATGGCGGGGAAATCAGTTTAGCAACCAACAATCAAAAGGATTTTGGGGAAAAAAAAGAAAGGGAGTTTGAGAGACAATTTCATGTAAGGTCATAGATTTCAGAATGCTGAAATGAAGACATTTCGACAGCATTCTGCAACATGAGCCAGTATTCCCAGGAATGATAGCTGAAGGGGATATTGGTGTCAGTAAAGATGATGGAGAGTTTTGGTGAGCATTTGTTCTGCAACATTGTAACTGGGTGTGCGGTCAGCAGAGTCTTCGATTCATTGGGCTGCATCTAACAATAATTTGTTTCAGTGACAATTTTATTAATTGTGACTGAGGGATTGTCTGTACGAGGCTGAGCTAGAATCTTGGTGCTATCTTATCGAACTCACCTCATTACCTACCCAGTCAATCTCATAATATTCCTCTCATTCAATGCCAGCCCGTTTCTTCAAGTTAAAAAAAAATGAATGCAGATGCTGGAAACCAGATTCTGGATCAGTGGTGCTGGAAGAGCACAGCAGTTCAGGCAGCATCCAACGAGCAGCGAAATCGATGTTTGGGCAAAAGCCCTTCATCAGGAATAAAGGCAGTGAGCCTGAAGCGTGGAGAGTTAAGCTTGGGGAGAGTGGGGGTGGGGGGAGAGTAGCATAGAGTACAATGTGTGAGTGGGGGAGGAGATGAAGGTGATAGGTCAGGGAGGAGAGGGTGGAGTGGATAGGTGGAAAAGGAGCTCGGCAGGTCGGACAAGTCCGGACAAGTCATGGGGAGAGTGCTGAGCTGGAAGTTTGAAACTAGGATGAGGTGGGGGAAGGGGAAATGAGGATGCTGTTGAAGTACACATTGATGCCCTGGGGTTGAAGTGTTCCGAGGCGGAAGATGAGGCGTTCTTCCTCCAGGCGTCTGGTGGTGAGGGAGCAGCAGTGAAGGAGGCCCAGGACCTCCATGTCCTCGGCAGAGTGGGAGGGAGAGTTGAAATGTTGGGCCACGGGGCGGTGTGGTTGATTGGTGCGGATATCTCGGAGACCTTCCCTAAAGCGCTCTGCTAGGAGGCACCCAGTCTCCCCAATGTAGAGGAGACCGCATCGGGAGCAACGGATACAATAAATGATATTAGTGGATGAGCAGGTAAAACTTTGATGGATGTGGAAGGCTCCTTTAGGGCCTTGGATAGAGGTGAGGGAGGAGGTGTGGGCACACGTTTTACAGTTCCTGCGGTGGCAGGGGAAAGTGCCAGGATGGGAGGGTGGGTCAGAGGGGGGTGTGGACCTGATCAGGTAGTCACGGAGGGAACGGTCTTTGCGGAAGGCGGAAAGGAGTGGGGACGGAAATATATCCCTGGTGGTGGGGTCTGTTTGGAGGTGGCGGAAATGTCGGCGGATGATTTGGTTTATGCGAAGGTTTGTAGGGTGCAAGATGAGCACCGGGGCGTTCTCTCCTTGTTATGGTTGGAGGGGTGGGGTCTGAGGGCGGAGGTGCGGGATGTGGATGAGATGCGATGGAGGGCATCTTTAACCACGTGGGAAGTGAAACTGCTGTCTCTAAAGAAGGAGGCCATCTGGTGTGTTCTATGGTGGAACTGGTCCTCCTGGGAGCAGATACGGCGGAGGCGGAGGAATTGGGAATACGGGATGGCATTTTTGCAAGAGATAGGGTGGGAAGAGGTGTAATCCAGGTAGCTTTGGGAGTCAGTGGGTTTGTAAAAACTGTCAGTGTCAAGTCGGTCATCACTAATGGAGATGGAGAGGTCCAGAAAGGGGAGGGAGGTGTCAGAGATGGTCCAAGTAAATTTAAGGTCAGGGTGGAATGTGTTGGTGAAGTTGAATTGCTCAACCTCCTCGCGGGAGCACGAGGTGGCGCCAATGCAGTCATCAATGTAGCGGAGGAAGAGGTGGGTAGTGGTGGCGGTGTAATTACGGAAGATCACTGTTCGACGTAACCAACAAAGAGACAGGCATAGCTGGGGCCCATACGTGTGCCCATGGCTACCCCTTTGATCTGGAGGAAGTTGGAGGATTCAAAGGAGAAATTGTTAAGGGTGAGGACCAGTTCGGCCAAACGAATGAGAGTGTCGGTGGAAGGGTACTGTTGGGGACGTCGGGAGAGGAAAGAACGGACGGCTTGGAGGCCCTGGTAATGGCGGATGGAGGTGTAGAGGGATTGGATCTCCAAGGTGAAGATGAGGTGTTGGGGACGGGGAAACGGAAGTCTTGGAGGAGGTGGAGGGCGTGGGTGGTGTCTCGAACATATGTGGGGAGTTTCTGGACTAGGAGAGATAGGACAGTGTCGAGGTAAGTAGAGATGAGTTTCCTGGTGTGTTGTTTTCCTGGTGCCAGGATCAAGGATGTCTCAGAGAGGGTACAGAATGTTCTCACGGGGGAGAGGGGCCACCAAGAGATCATTGTCCACATTGGAACCAACGATATAGGAAGGGAAAAGTTTGAGATTCTGAAGGGAGATTACAGAGAGTTAGGTAGAAATTTAAAAAGGAGCTCCTCAAGGGTAGTAATATCTGGATTACTCCCAGGGCTACGAGCTAGTGAGGGCAGGAATAGGAGGATAGAGCAGATGAATGCATGGCTGAGGAGCTCGTGTATGGGAGAAGGATTCATATTTTTGGATCATTGGAATCTCTTTTGGGGTAGAAGTTACCTGTACAAGAAGGACGGATTGCACCTAAATTGGAAGGGGCTAATATACTAGCAGGGAAATTTGCTAGAACTGCTTGGGAGGATTTAAAGTAATAAGGTGGCGGCGTGGGAAGGGGAGGGGTGTTTGGGACCCTGCAAGATAGTGAGGAAAGAGAGCAATCTGAGACTGGTACAGTTGAGAACAGAAACGAGTCAGACTGTCAGGGCAGGCAGAGACAAGGTAGCACAAACAAAGTAAACTGCATTTATTTCAATGCCAGGGGCCTAACAGGAAAGGCAGATGAACTGAGGGCATGGTTAGGAACATGGGACTGGGATCTCATAGCAATTACAGAAACATGGCTCAGGGATGGGCAGGATTGGCAGCTTAATGTTCCAGGATACAAATGCTACAGGAAGGATAGAAAGGGAGGCAAGAGAGGAGGGGGAGTGGCATTTTAATAAGGGATACCATTACAGCTGTGCTGGGGGAGGATATTCCTGCAAATACATCCAGGGAAGTTATTTGGGTGGAATTGAAAAAAAAAGGATGATCACCTTATTGGGATTGTATTATAGATCCCCTAATATTCAGAGGGAAATTGAGAAACAAACTTGTAAGGAGATCTCAGCTATCTGTAAGAATAATAGGGTTGTTATGGTTGGGGATTTTAACTTTCCAAACATCGACTGGGACTGCCATAGTGTTAAAGGTTTAGATGGAGAGGAATTATTTAAGTGTGTACAAGACAATTTTCTGATTCTGTATGTGGATGCAACTATGAGAGAAGGTGTAAACCATGACCTACTCTTGGGAAATAAGGCAGGGCAGGTGACTGAGGTGTCAGTGGGGGAGCACTTTGGGGCCAGCAACCATAATTCTATTCGTTTTAAAATAGTGATGGAAAAGGATAGACCAGATCAAAAAGTTGAAGTTCTAAATTGGAGAAAGGTCAATTTCGAAAGCTGATTGGAGGCAGATGTTCGCAGGTAAAGGGACGGCTGGAAAATGGGAAGCTTTCAGAAATGAGATAACAAGAATCCAGAGAAAGTATATTCCTGTCAGAGTGAAAGGGAAGGCTGGTAGGTATAGAGAATGCTGGATGACTAAAGAAATTGAGGGTTTGGTTAAGAAAAAGAAGGAAGCATATGTCAGGTGTAGACAGGATAGATAGAGTGAATCCTCAGAAGAGTATAAAGGAAGTAGGAGTATACTTAAGAGGGAAATCAGGAGGGCAAAAATGGGACATGAGAAAGCTTTGGCAAATAGAGTTAACCAGAATTCAAAGGGTGTTTACAAATATATTAAGTACCAAAGGATAACTGGGAGAGAATCGGACCCCCTCAATGATCAGCAAGGCAGCCTTTGTGTGGAGCCACAGAAAATGGGGGAGATACTAAATGAATATTTTCATTAGCATTTACTGTGGAAAAGGATATGGAAGATATAGACGGTAGGGAAATAGATGGTTACATCTTGCAAAATGTCCTGATTACCGAGGAGGAAGTGCTGGATATCTTGAAATGGTGAGAGGTGGATAAATCCCCAGGGCCTGATCAGATATACCTGAGAACTCTGTGGGAAGCTAGAGAAGTGATTGCCGGGCCTCTTGCTGAGATATTTGTATTATCGATAGTCACAGGTGAGGTGCCAGAAGACTGGAGTTTGGCCTACGTGGTTCCACCGTTTAAGAAGGGCGGTAAAGACAAGCCAGAGAACAATATACCGGTGAGCCCGACCTCAGTGGTGGGCAATTTGTGAGAGGGAAACCTGAGGGACAGGATGTACATGTCTTTGGAAAGGCAAGTACTGATTAGGGATAGTCAACATGGCTTTGTGCGTGGGAAATCATGTCTTTCAAACATGATTGAGTTTTTTGAAGAAGAAACAAAGAAGATTGATGAGGGCAGAGCAGTAGATGTGATCTATATGGACATCGGTAAGGTGATTGGCAAGATTCAAACAAGGGCTGCAGATGCTGGAAACCAGATTCTAGATTAGAATGGTACTGGAAAAGCACATCAGTCCAGGCAGCATCCGTCGTGCACGAAAATTGACGTTTCGGGCAAACGCCCTTCACCAAGAGTAGAGGCAGAGTGCCTGTAGGGTGGAGAGATAAATGAAAGATAGGCAGGTAGGACAGGTCATGGGGACAGTGCTGAGCTGGAAGGCTGGAGGTGGGATGAGGGGGAAAGGAGAAATGAGGAAACTGGTGAAGTCCACATTGATGCCCTGGGATTGAAGTGTTCTGAGGCAGAAGACGAGGCATTCTTCCTCCAGGCATCAGATGGTGAGTCAGCGGCGGTGAAGGAGGCCAGGACCTCTATGTTCTCGGCTGAGTGGGAGGGAGAGTTGAAATGTTGGACCACAGGGTGGTGTGGTTGATTGCTGTGGGTGTCCCGGAGATGATCCCTAAAGCGCTCTGCTAGGAGGCGTCCAGTCTCCCCAATGTAGAGGAGACCGCATTGGGATCAACGGTTACAATAAATGATATTGGTGCATGTTCAGGTAAAATTTTGATGGACGTGGAAGGCTCCTATGGGACCTTGGCTGGAGATGAGGGAGGAGGTGTTGGCTCAGGTTTTGCAATTCCTGCAGTGGCAGGGGAAGGTGCCAGGATGGCAGGGTGGGTTGTAGGGGGACGTGGACCTGACCAGGTAGTCATGGAGGTAATGGTCTTTAGGGAAGGCGGAAAGGAGTGGCGAGGGAAATATATCCCTGGTGGTGGGGTCCGTTTGGAGGTGGTGGAAACGTCGGCAGATGATTTGGTTTATGCGAAGGTTTGTAGGGTGGAAGATGAGCACCGGGGGGGTTCTGTCCTTGTTACAGTTGGAGGGGTGGGGTTTGAGTGCGGAGGGGCGGGATGTGGATGAGATGCGTTCGAAGGCATCTTTAACCATGTGGGAAGGGAAATTGCTGTCTCTGAAGAAGGAGGCCATCTGGTGTGTTCTGTGGTGGAACTGGTCCACATGGGAGCAGATACGGGGGAGGCGGAGGAATTGGGAATATGGGATTGAAGTTTTGCAGGAGGTAGGGTGGGCAGAGGTGTGATCCAGGAAGCTGTGGGAGTTGGTGGGTTTATAAACAATGTCAGTGTCAAGTCGGTCGTCATTAATGGAGATATCGAGGTCCAGGAAGGGGAGAGAGGTGTCAGAGATGCTCCAGGCAAACATAAAGGCAGGATGGAATGTGTTGGTGAAGTTGATGAATTGCTCAACCTCCTTGTGGGAGCACGAGGTGGCGCCAATGCATTCATCAAAATAGTGGAGAAAGAGATGGGGTGTGATGCCGGTGTAACTACGTAAGATGGACTTTTCTACGTCGCCAACAGAGACAGGCACAGCTGTGGTCCATATGGGTGCCCATGTCTACCCCTTTTGTCTGGAGGAAGAGGGAGGATTCAAAGGACAAATTGTTGTGGGTGACGACCAGTTCAGCCAAACGAATGAGAGTGTCGGTGGAACGGTGTTGTTGGGGACGTCGGGAGAAGAATAAATGGAGGGCTTGGAGGCCATGGTCATGGTGGATGGAGGTGTAGAGGGATTTCATATCCTTGGTGAAGATGAGGCGTTGGGGGCCGGGAAAAGTGAAGTCTTGGAGGAGGTGGAGGGGTGGGTTGTGTCCCGAAGGCATGTGGGGAGTTCCTGGACTGGGGGGGTTAGGACAGTGTGGACGTAGGTAGAGATGTGTCCAGTGGGGCAGAAGCATGCTGAGATAATGGGTCGGCCAGGTGGTCAGGCTTGTGGATCTTGGGAAGGAGGTAGAATCGGGCAGAGCGGGGTTCCCGGACTATGAGGTTCGAAGCTGTGGGTGAGAGATCTCCTGAGGTGATGAGGTTCTGTATGGTCTGGGAGATGACGGTTTGGTGATGGGGTGGGGTCATGGTCGAGGGGGTGGTGGGAAGAGGTGACTTCTTTATGGCGGCTGGCTTCAGCAGTGTAGAGGTCAGTGCGTCAGACTACCACTGCACCCACTTTGAATGCTGTCTTAATAGTGAGGTCGGGATTGGAACAGTGGGAGTGGAGGGCTGCATGTTGTGAGGGTTAGAGGTTGGAATGGGGAGGCGGGGTAGACAGGTTGAGGCGGTTAACATCCCAGCGGCAAATGGAAATGAAGAGGTCGAGGGCGGGTAATAGGCTGGCACGGGGTGTACAGGTAGATCGAGCGTGTTGGAGGTGGGTGAAGGGGTCCTCGGAAGGTGGACTGGAGTCCTGATTGTAAATGTGAGCACGGAGGTGGCGGAAGAAGTGTTTGACATCACGGCGTGTATTAAATTCATTGATGCGTGGGAAGAGGGTGATACAGGTGAATCCTTTGCCGTGCGCTGATCTTTCGTCCACCGTGAGGGGCAGGTCTGAAGGGGTAGTGAAAACGCGGCAGGGCTGGGAGCTGGGAATCGGTGTGGGGTATTGAGATGGGAGTGGGGGCGGAGGATGTAACGGAGTTGGCGTGGTGGGGGGGAATGTGGGTGGAGTCATGAGCAGGGGTGGAGTTCTGGGGCGGGGATGGTGACAAGGTTCCCCATGGGAGACTGATTATCAAGGTTAGATCTCACGGAATACAGGGAGAACTCGTCATTTGGATACAGAACTGACTCAAAGGTGGAAGACAGAGTCTGGTGGTGGAGGGTTGTTTTTCAGATTTGAGACCTGTGACCAGTGGAGTGCCACAAGGATCGGTGCTGGGTCCTTTACTTTTCGTCATTTACATAAATGATTTGGATGTGAGCATAAGAGGTACAGTTAGTAAGTTTGTAAATGACACCAAAATTGCAGGTGTAGTGGACAGTGAAGAGGGTTTTCTCAATCATAACAGGATCTCGAATAGATGGGCCAATGGACTGAGAAGTGGCAGATGGAGTTTAATTCAGATAAATGTGAGGTGCTGCATTTTGGGAAAGCAAATCTTAGCAGGACTTATACACTTCATGGTAATGTCCTAGGGAGTGTTGCTGAACAAAGAGACCTTGTTCATAGCTCCTTGAAAGTGGAGTCGCAGGCAGATAGGATAGTGAAGGAGGCGTTTGAGATGCTTTCCTTTATTGGTCAGAGTATTGTGTACAGGAGTTGGGAGGTCATGTTGTCATGTTGCGGCTGTACAGGACATTGGTTAGGCCACTGTTGGAATATTGCGTGCAATTCTGGTCTCCTTCCTATCGGAAAGATGTTGTGAAACTTGAAAGGGTTCAGAAAAGATTTGCAAGGATTTTGCCAGGGTTGGAGGATTTGAACTACCGGGAGAGGCTGAACAGGGTGGGGCTGTTTTCCCTGGAGCGTCAGAGGCTGAGGGGTGACCTTATAGAGGCTTACAAAATTATGAGGGGCATGGATAGGATAAATAGACAAAGTCTTTTCCCTGGGGTCGTGGAGTCCAGAACTAGAGGTCATAGGTTTAGGGTGCGACGGGAAAGATATAAAAGAGGCCTAATGGGCAACTTTTTCATGCAGACGTGTATGGAGTGAGTTGCCAGAGGAAGTGGTGGAAGCTGGTACAATTGCATATTTAAGAGGCATTTGGATGGGTATATGCATAGGAAAGTTTTGGAGGGATATGGGCCTGGTACTGGCAAGTGGGATGAGATTGGATATCTGGTCGGAATGCACAGGTTGGACTGAAAGTTCTGTTTCCATGCTGTACATCTCGATGATTCTATGACCCTATGTGTACCAGTCCCCATTTATCAAGGCCGCTTGTTACATTCTAATGGATCTCCAGAAAACATTTGAATTATTTTACAGACAAAATATAGTTCGGCTTTAACATGACTATGCTGACTCTCTGTGAAGCTTTTCTATATGGCCTGCAGTCCCTTCCTTAATAACAGACTCTCACAGATTCCCAGCAATCATGGTTAGGCTAGGTGGTTCCCGCTTTTAGTCTCGCTCGTTTCTTGAAGACAGGCGCCACATTGGAGGGTCTCCAGTTTCACTGGAACACTCCTTTAATCCAGAGAGTTATGGAATATTTCACACAGTGCCACCTGCCACTCTGTGTCCACTTTTCTTAAAACCAGCTATGAATTGTTGATGATCTGTTTACCCTTGGTCTCATCTGTTTGAGAAATGTCTTGTTCCTTTTGTTAGTTCTGGATCTTCCCTCCTATTACCATTTTGTTTATACCATTGAAATACTTACAGTATCTTCACCTGTGAGGAACGAAGTAAAATATTGGTGTAAATTACCTTTCTGTTCCCTGTATCCAGTTCCCCAGTCACACACTCCAAATGTCTCGAATATACTTCCTGACTTCCTTTCTACCAAAGATCACACACACCTCTTGAACCCCTCTTACATACATGGAAAAGCTCCTGCTGCTTGTTTTTATATTTCTTGACAATTTGCTTACATCACATCTTTTCTTCCCTTTTCTTTGATTTCAATATTCATACAGTCTTACCGCATACAAACAGAATCTTTGGTCCAACTTCTCCATGCCGACCAGGTTTTCCAAACTAAACTATTCCCATCTTCTTGCATTTGGCACATAGGCCTCGAAACGGACCCCATTCATATGTTTGTCCTAATGTCTTTCAAATGTTGGAGCTGTACTTGCATCTGCCAGTCTTCCTCTGGCAGCGCATTCCATAAACACGTCACCCTCTGTGTAAAATCAATTTCCTCTTCCTCCCTTTTAAATTTTCCCTATTCCACCATAAACCTATGGTTCTCTGATTTAATTTTCCTATCCTGTGTAAAAGACCTTAGCTTTTCACCCTATCCATGCCTTCCCTGATTTTATAAATTTCTATTATGTCCACCCTCACCCTCCTACACTCCATCTGGTACTAACTTCAAGAACAAGCATTTAAAGATCAGCACTGTAAATTTGAAACAATGTTAAAAGTGACAGGTAACCAGCACCCAGCCCAAATTTCATACTGTTAGTTGTTATCTTCATTATATTACAATAATAAGACAGCATGAAAATCTTACTAGTGCTAATAAGCCGTCAAGCACATGAATTCCTTTGTCTGATGGCAGTGATGATCTCTACAGTGAAAATGTATCTCTGGCCAGATCTATATAATACCATATGTTCAACATTTTCCCTCCTGGTCTCCCTATGACCTTATGTGGTTGTGTCTTCTTTATCTTGCATCAATAGAGAGAACTCCTTTCCCCCATTCATATCTTAATTTAAACTCATTTTATACCACCTTCTCGTTCACCACCGCTAAAAGCCTGTTTATCTGTTGTCACACCCTCTTTTCCCAGTGACCTACCCCCCACCTCTGGCAAAGGACTAAAATGCCCAGTTTCCAATCATTTTTTCTGAGGAAGTGTCAGACTGGACTTGAAACGCTAACTCTGTTTCTCTGTCTCTGTAAATGCTTCCAGACCTGCTGGGTTTCTCCAGAAATGAATAAGCTCAGCACAAATTTTCAATTAAACAAATAACTATGAATACTGGAAATTAAAATGCACAAATTGCTGTAGAAAGTGGGAGCTTTGTCGAAGGCTCACTGGACCCGAACAATGAACTCAGCTTTCACTTCAAAAGATGCAGCCAGACTTGCTTAGTTTCTTCAGCAATTTCTGTTTTTAAAAGTTTTCGAAAGACATGTGTCGAATCTGGTCTAACGCTCTGTCCAGCACAGCGCGCTGTACATTGGGAAGTGAACAAAAACGCAAAGTTCACAAGTTCATTGACCCTAAAACGACATAAGGCTGGCATCACTAACACCACTGAGGTCTTAATCATGACCAGGGGAAAAACAGAGGGAAAAAAAAACATTCACTTCAAACACAGGAGATGGTATTACAGGAAAGGAAACGTTTCAGATTAATATTTTAAAGCATCTGTGTAATGTAACAAATTGGAGGTGTGACGTCAGTGTGAGACCCTCATCAGAATGCGATTATGAAACTGGATGTGTTCGCACATCAGAAATCAGGTTAGGTCACTGAGTACAGGGCTGATAGGTGAACGGGTCTCAGTGTGAACTGGGGGAAAGTCTGAAGAATTGATTTGCAGATATTGCAGCTCACACCGCAGAACTGCGTTCAATCACAATCCATAACATTTTCCCCAGGATAATCCATCACTCTACCATTATCATCAAGCCGAGTAATGGTTCAGTGCCGAGTTTGGATGAACATACCAATGTCAGAACCATGTGTATCTAAACCTGATGACAACCCATTAATGCTACCGCACTTGACTGGTTACATGATTAACAGCAGACCTACCATCTGGTGGAGAGGGGGGAAAGATCCCAAGACAAACAGATAAGATCGAAACTCTGCAGTCAAGCCACATCCTGTCATCAATGTCGATGGATTAATAAACAACTTACAGGAGGAGAGGGCTCCACAAATATCCCCAGCTCTGTACATCAGTGTAAAAGACAAGGATGTAATATCTGCAACATCCTCCTGCCAGAAGTATTGACTCGATAATCCAACTTCCCTTCCTCGTGATGCCCACAGAATCCCAGATGCCAGTCTTCAACCAATTCGATTCGCTGCACGTGACATGAAGAAACAGCTGAACACAGTAGATATGACAAAGGCAATGGGCTCTGACACCATTCCTACAATGGGACTGAAGATTGTGCTGCACAACAAGCTGTGTGGGTGGGGAAGCTGATTCAATCCAGCTCAACTCTGACATCTGCCTGGCCACGTGAAAAGTTCCTCAACTATACCCAGTCCCGTAACAAGGGAATGACTACAGTCTGACCATTTACCACGCCCTCAGTCCCGTCGCGATAGTCGCATTGGTGGGAGTTCTTTTTGACAGAGCTGTCAAGCAGCACAGAAATAATGTGCTCAGTGTGGTTTCCGATAGATCCCCATGTGTAGATGGTGCTGTTGTGCAAATGTCACTGGATTACTGATCCAGACCAGGATAATGCTCTGGCAGCTGGTGAAAGTTGAAAACAATTAACAAAATATCGAGACATAAAATCTGGTGCCAGTAATATTGACTTTAAATCTAATGTCCATTGTAAACATCTGTCCCTTCCCAAATTTACTTTCAGGAAGTGAATCTCCCGTGCTTCCTGGTCTGGCCTACAAGTGTCTCCAGACACACAGACATGTGATAGACTCTACAATGGTCTCTGAAACGGCCAAGCAAGACACTCAATTGTATCAAATTACAGTGAGTTCTTAAAGGATAAAACTAGACAGAACACCGGCAACGAGCTTTGGAGAAGGGAACGGGAAACACAATCCTTTCAACCAGACAGATGCCGCCTTCCTAATGTTTAAGAGCTTGTGACAATAATGACAGAGCTTTCCCGCACACTGCACAGAAACATCAGGAAGGGAGCAAGGCATTCGAGACTTTGAGCTTCCCCTGTTCTAGCTCATGGAGACAAGTTCACTTCTATAACCTTCGTTAATGCATTCATCAGAAACTCATCAATTCCTGTCTTATGCTGCTCAATAATTGACCGTCCAACCCATACAATCACATAAGCACTGATTCTGCACTGTCATAAATACAGCACGACCTACATTAGTCCCACTTTCCGATACGAGACACATAGCCATGTATGCTATGGCACTTCAAGGGCATGACCATGTATTTATTAACGGTTGTGTGGTTATCTGTGCCAACTGCCCTCTGCATTCCTGACCCCAACAGCCTCTGGATGAAAACCAATCCTCAAATCCTCATTAAAAATCAAACCCTTCACTTTAAAATGGCACTCCCTTGTTCATCGCCCTTTGACTGAAAGGAACAGCTGCTGTCTTTCCATCCTGTCCATGCCCCTGTTAATCTCCTTCTGAAGCACGTCCCTCTCAGAATAAACAACTCGAGTTGATCTACTCCATCCAAGGGAGCATCCTGGTGAATCTCCACTGCACCCTCTCCAGTGCAATCACACACTTCTTGTAATGTGGCTCCCAGAATTGTACATAGTATTCCATTTGGCCTAACCAAAGTTCCACATAGCTCTTATAATCTGTGTCTGCATGAATAAAGGCTCTGTTTATGTTCGCTATGCTTTGTCAACTTGTGCATTAATCTGTTTAATCACATTCAGGAATATGTGGAGAAGCACCCTCTGAGCTTCCTACTGTGCTGCTATTCATTGAGTCCTTCCCTGCCTGGTTCCTTCTTCCAAAGTACATCACCTCATATTTATCAGGGTTACATTCCATCAGCCATTGATCCACCCATTTGATCATTCCATCTGTATCTTCCTGGAATATAAGGCCTTCCTCCTCACTGCCAACCAACCAGCCAAACTTTGTGTCAAAAGCAAAATGATTTATCACTCACCCCAACACCTCCATATTCACAGCTGCATCATTTATGAATACTACAAATAATAAGGTTAAAATCACACAACGCCATATTATAATCCAACAGTTTTATTCGGACGCACTAGCTTTCGCAGCGTTGCTTCTTCATCACGTGATTATGCTCTTTGAAAGTTCGTGCCTCCAAATAAACTGTTGGACTTTCATCTAGTGTTCTGCAATTTTTAAACTTTGCCCGAGCCAGTCCAGCACTGGCATCTCCGAATCACAAATAATATGGGACACAGCACTGATCCCTGTGGTACACGATTGGATACGAGTCTCCAGACAAACAAACAGCCTTCTACCAGCAGACCTTCTGTCTCCTACCACTAAGTTGATGTGGATGCAACTTGGCAAGTCGCTAATGAGTCCTACCTGTTCCCTGGCTATTCTGTTCCACTTGATGTACCTGTAGAATATCTGGGGATTCTCCCTAATCCTGTCCTGCCAGCAGGTTTCCATGTCGCTGTGTTAGTCAGTCCCCTTCAAATGAAGAATTGCCTTCTTATTGCAGTCTGAAATGGCCTATCATTTACCTGCCATTATTTGCCTTAAATGTAGAGTAGACAACCAGAGAAACATCCTGTTTATTTCCACCTTGTCATTTGTTTAGTGACTTTTCTAAATTTCACTACGATCAACTCTCATTCTTCGAAACTCTACAGGCCACAGGCCGAGTTTCCACATCAGGCAATCTCGCCATCTGAGGGATTAATCTCGAGAATGTCCATTGCACATCCTCCGTGGTCAGTATATTCTTTCTCAGATTGGGTCAATACTCTATGCACAGTCTCATTAGCAAGCTGTGAAACTGCTTTAACATGACCTTCCAACTATGTTCTGATTCTCTTAAATGAAGGCGAACCTGACTTTAACTTTCCACTTCTATATATTCCTCCAATTACCATTCACATTACTTTATTTAGGTATTCACTGCATGAGTTCTTATAAAAAGCCTTCTGAAAATCGAAATATGCCATTTCTATGTTGTAATAAACAAGTTCATATCATTCTGAATTTTTTCAAGTATGAAGACTCTGTCAGACTCTATCAGTGTATACTGATTCTCTCCAATGTTGCTGTTAATTTCTAAATATCCAATATCAGATCCTATATAATAGATTCCTTCAGTTTCCCTACAGATGTCAAGTTAATTGGTCTGCAGTTCTCCACACTATATTTTCTTCCCTTTGCAGATGCTTGAATCCTTCCCATTCATCTAAAATGCTTGGAACATATTGACTAACTTCCAGCCTCTGCAGAATGTACAGGAAAATAAAACAGTCATCGACGCACAATTAATGCGTCTATTGCTGATTTATTTCTAATATTTTGATACGAAGTACAACTGGCTCATCAGACTTAGCAATGCTCAAACCAGCTACAATACTACTATGCCAGCCTTCAACTACTACCTTGTTATTGATATGAATTGACTTTATGTCTTTAGTTCCACAGGTTCCATGTGATCACTTGTTATTTCTCAGCGATTTTCTGGCTCTTCCTCCGTGATGACAGATGCAAAGTAACTGGTTACTTTCTTGGCCATTTCCCTGTTCTCCACAGTAACCTCTCCTCTCCCGATTCTAAAATTCCACATTTGACCTTGCTTTTATTTTGTTTTCTTTGCAAGACAGATTGTAGATTTATGCAGTCTTTCTGTTCTTCTTTCACAGAATCATTAAAAGCCCACAGTGTGGAAAAGGACCTTGGGCCCAACAAGTCCACCCCGCCTCTCCGAAGAGTAACCACTCAGACCCTTCCCCCTCTGATTCTACACTTTGCGACATATGCACCTAATCTACGCATCCCTGAACACTTTTGGAAAATAAGCATTTCCAATTCAGCTAACCTGTAAATCTTTGGGCTGTGGGAGGAAACCGGAGCACCCGGAGGAAACTCACGCAGACACGGGGAGATTATGCAAACACCACACAAATTTCTGAGAATTCTCCGGTTTCCACAATGTCTAGAATTTTTCTGAACTCATTTCCTATGATTAATATAATCTTTAATTTATTATGTTAACCTTCATTAAGTCACTTGCCCTTTCTTCGGTGATTCTACCTTAAAGAAATAGACATATTTTTCAGACATTGCAGTATTTCTGTAGATCTCCTGGTCCTGATCAGGTGTATCCAAGAACACAGCAAGAGACGAGAGAAGATATTGCCGGGGCCCTGGCTGATTTTTTGCATCATCGCTGTCCACCGGGGAGGTCCCGGAAGACTGGAGGGTAGTGAATATTGTGCTCTTGTTCAAGTTGTGTTTGTGAAGAAGAACCTGTGAACTCTAGGCCAGTTTGCTTAACAACTGTGACATGTAAGTTCCTTGAGGTTCTGAGAGATAACATATACATGCATTTGAAAAGACAGTTTCATAAGGAGCAGTCAGCACTGCTTTGTGCAGAGGATATCATAGTTCACAATTCTTTAGCGTTCTTTTGAGGAAGTGACCTGGAATGTTGATGAGAGTATGGTGGTAGACGTAGTCTATTTCGGTTTCAGAAAGGCCTTTGATAAGGTTCCACATGATAGGCTGCTCTGAAAGGTTCGATAGCATGGAATCCAGGGGGATCTGGCAAATTGGATACTCAATTTCCTTGATGGTAGAAAGCAGAGGCTAATACTGGAAGGGTGCTTGTTGGACTTGAGGCCTGTGACTCGTGGAGTGTCTCAGGGGTCGGTGCTGGGTCTATTACTGTTTGTTATCTATATCAATGATTTGGATGAGAATGTAGAAGGCATGATTGGTAATTAGGCTGATGACAATAAAATAGGCAGTACTGTGAACAGTGAGAAAGGTTATCAGAAATTGCAGCAGGACATTCTTTCAGCTGGGAAGTGGGCCGAGAAATGGCAACTGGAGATTAATATTGATATGTGTGGGTTATTGCATTTAGGAAAGTCAAATCCAGGTCGGAGTTTCGTGGTGAATGTTAGACCCTGAAGGAGTGTAGTGGAACATTGGGACCTTGGAGTTCAGGTCCGTGGTTCTCTGAAAGTAGTTGCACGTAGACAGGGCAGTGAAAAAGGCTTTTGGCAAACTGGCCTTCATCAGTCAGGGCACTGAGTATAGAAGTTGGCGAGTTATATTGCAGTTGGACAGGACGCTGATGAGGCATGCACTTGGAGTATTGTGTTCGGTTGTGTTCATTTCGCCATAGGAAGGATGTGATTAACCTGGAAAAAGGACAGAAGAAATGTACACGGATGTTGCCAGTACTCAATGCGCGCTGAGCTGTAGGGAGAGTTTGGACCGACCAGAACATTTTACTTTGACTGTAAGAAACTGATGGGGAAATCGTATAGAATTGCACAAGATCATGAGATACGTGAATAAGGTGAATGCACTCATTCTTTTTCCCAGTTTTGAGAATCAATAACTAGAGGACATCAGGTTAGAGATGAAAGAATAAAAAGGATCCGAACGGTAACTTTTTTACGCAGAGGTTGGTGCACATATGGAATGAGCAGACAGCAGTTTGATTGAGGCACGTACATTAACAACACTCAAAAGGCTTTTAGACAAATACGCGGATAGGGAAGCTTTAGAAGAATAAGGGGCAAGGGCAGGGAAATGGAATTAGCAGGATGGACATTTTGGTGGCACGACCACTTTGGTCCAAAGGGCCTGTATCCATGCTGCAGGCCTCCATGATTCTATGACTCTAACAGCCATTGCGTGTCTACCACTTCATGCCCAAACATTCTATGTTGTATGCTGGTGCTGTGTAAAATATAACATATTAACGCCTCTAGTCCTCAGAGCAAGGTTAATAATGAGTCCTTCTGACCACACAACACCAAATACAAAATAACCTGCTCTCTTGTTTGAGTCACAACATACTCTTCAACCAACCTGTTATACGTTTATGGAATTTATTTTTCACAACATTAGCAGTCACTTAGTTAACACAGTTTAGATGCAATTTGAGATCATGCAGTAATACTGTAGCACCCACAATATTTGCATCTCTAATTTTCAGAGCATATAATGCACAGAATTTGCACGAGGCCATTGGTTTAGATATATAATACACCAATGCTTGCTTCTCCTTCCTATTTGTAAGATCGATCCAAACGGATTCTGTTGAATCTGAGGGACAGAGTCTGTGGCGTTATTAGTGACAGACTTGGAAAAGACATTCGGGAAGGGTCACCTCGATTCTGACATGATCTGAAAAAATTACCAGCATCACAGGACAAGCATCGATATCCTCCCCACTCTGTCAGGTTAACTGTCCTCTCTCTGCTCCCTCACACACATTACCTGTTATAGCAACTACCCCCAACAAGGCTCACACTCTATCTCCAAATAAGGCTCACACACTACCACTCTCACTACTGAATTCAGCACCTTCCGCACCCCCCTCCCACCCCGCGCACTCTCTCTCCCTTCACTATACTCCCAACACTAAAAACACTGCATGGATACAACACTGTGGACTGACTCCCCCCGGGCACCTCACCATTCCCCCACCCCCTCCTTGTACACCAGCACTAACAGCACGGCCACTCACTCCCACCATCACTCCCTCCCCCCCTTTCTCCCATTCCAAGAGAAACGGACTGTAATAGGAGAGAAAGTGCCAGGCCAGATGGTGGAGCGCCCGATATCTGATCCCTCGTCCATCACCCCACCCCTCCCCCGCCATGTGGGCAGAAACCTGGTATGAGCTGGAGAGGACCGTGACGTGTCGTCTGGAGATTCCGTGACATCCATGTCCCTCCAACTAAGTAAAAAACAATGTTCAGTGAATGGCAATTCGCACTTTTACCACTCTGTCTGTTCTCACAATTTTCTCCCTCCCAAAACAACAATTATCTAATTGCAGAGAGATACAGACACAAAAATATTCCGAGACATATGTAGACACGCTCATATACTGACACTCACAGTGCATACACGGAGATAGAACCGCACACAAGTAGTGGCATACGGAGACATAGACCGTCGCACACAAATAGACACAAGCACAAGTAAAACGCACAGGCTAATACACAGATGAACCGATGTCAGCACATAAATACACAAACACACAGACACATGAACAAACACACACAAGTGTACACACGGACCCACAGAGACACAGACACTAGTGCTTATAAGACAGAGATAGATAGGTTTTTGATGAATAAGCATGTCAAGAGTAACAGAGAGTAATCAGGAGAATGATGTTGAGAAATCTCTAAGCCGCTATTTAATGACATTCAGAGTCGATGAGTCGAATGTCCTAATTCTGCGTTTTTAATGCACGTGTGGTGTCATGCTATCAGTTATTCTCTTCCTGGTACAGGAGCAGAGAATGTGTTTAATACATATTTGATTGAAAAGAATCAGTGGTACTATTGGACAGGGTTAGAGGACTGAATGGTTTATGTCTATTCCTAATTATTCTGTCCTTGTGTTTCAAAAGAGGTGGCGATTTCATGTTAGGTTAACGCAGATTAAAATAACAGAGTCCACGCTGAAATAAGGTCGCCCCTTTCACTTTCGTGTTGTACTATCCCTCATCCTCAGGGAGCAGTGAAGACTCGGGTTTTGAACATATTCAAGGCTGAGCTCGACTGATCTTTGCTGGACAGGAAAGTCAATATTTATTGAGAACAGACAGGAGACGGATGGTCAAACACAATCGGATCAGTCATGATCATTCTGACTAGAGGCGCCAAATGACCAACTGCTGCCCCTACACCATGTGTTGCTCCCTCAATCCACCTTCGAGGCTGTTACAGAGACATGCTGCTGTCCCTACGTCATGTGTTGCTCTCGTAATTCACGGCCAATGCTGTTACAAGGATATACTGCTGTCCCTACCCCATGTGTCGTTCCCTCAAGCCACCCTTCGATGCGGTTACAGAAATATACTGCTACCCGATGTGTTGTTCCCTCAATCCACCCTCGATGCTGTTACAGGGATGTACAGCTGCTACTACCCCATATATTGTGCCCTCCATCCACCCCTCGACGCTGTAACAGAGATAGGGGACCTTCTCATTCAGCCAGTCATAATAGTTACCATGAGACTGGAGGAGACCATTCTACCTATTTAACGAGTTACAGAGGAAAATAGAACTAAACATTTTAGCTCATTGAGTACATTTTACTGCTCAGGGGGCCATTTAAACTGCGTGAGCTGCTACACAGGAAGCTGTTACTAACAGAAAATAGAGTAGAGATAAATGCTTATTGTCATATTACAAAGCTGTAACTGGTGGTGTGCCTCAGAAATCACTATGGGATCATCAACGATCAATATCTGTGTCAAAGATCTGGAGGAAGGGACTGAATGTATCAAACAGCATCCATGGAACAGGAGAATCGACATTTCGGGCATAAGCCCTTCTTCAGGAATGAGGAAAGTTTGTCCAGCAGGCGAAGATAAAAGGTAGGGAGGAGGGACTTGGGGGAGGGGCGTCAGAAATGCAATAGGTGGAAAGAGGTCAAGGTGAGGGTGATAGGTCAGACTGGGGTCGGGGTGGAGAGGTCAGGAAGAAGATTGCAGGTTAGTAAGGCGGTGCTGAGTTCGATGGATTTGACTGAGACAAGGTGGGGGAGGGGAAATGAGGAAACTGGTGAAATCCGTGTTCATCCCTTGTGGTTGGAGGGTTCCTAGGCGGAAGATGAGGCGCTCTTCCTCCAACCGTCGTGTTGTTGTGGTCTGGCGATGGAGGAGTCCAAAGACCTGCATATCCTTGGTGGAGTGGGAGGGGGAGTTAAAGTGTTGGGCCACAGGGTGGTTGGATTGATTGGTCCGGGTGTCCCAGAGGTGTTCTCTGAAACACTCCGCAAGTAGGCGGCCTGTCTCCCCAAAATAGAGGAGGCCACATCGGGTGTAGAGGATGCAATAGATGATGTATAACCAAATTCATTAGGGAATGGAAAGTTGTGAGAAATCCATTGGTATTGAAGACAAATTGTTAGAGTCCATTACGAAGGAATTAATAACAAGAAATTTTCAAAGTCAAGCCAGAATTCAGCACAGTCAACATAGTTTTATGAAGAATAAATCATGTTTGAATGATTTGACTCGCTTTCTTAAAAATGTGACAAACAAAGAACAAAGAAAATTTCCAACCCAGGAACAGGCCCTTCGGCCATCCAAGCCTGAGCCGATCCAAACGTACTGTCTAAACCTATCGGTCAATTCCTGAGCTTCTGTATACCTCTGCTCCCCACCTACTCATGCATCTGTCCAGACGCATCTTAAATGAATCTACCGTGCCTTCCTCTACCACCTCTGCTGGCAACGCCCACCACCTGCTGTATTAAGTACCTGCTGCGTGCATCCCCTTTAAACTTTCCACCTCTCACCATGAAAGCTTGACCTGTCGTTATTGAATCCTTCGCCCTGGGAAAAAGAGCTTGCCTCTATCCATCCAGTGTATACCCTTCATGATTTTGTAAACCTCAATCAGGTCCCCTCAATCTCCTTTTTTTCTAATGAAAATAAACCTAACCTACTCAACTTTTCTTCATAGCTAGCACCTTCCATACCAGGCAACATCCTCGAAAACCTTCTCTACACCCTCTCCAAAGCATCCACATCCTTTTGGTAATGTGTCGACCAGAACTGTACACAGTATTCCAAATGTGGCCGAACCAAAGTCTTGTACAATGTTAACATGACTTGTCAGCTCTTATACTCAATACCCCGTCCAATGAAGGCCAGTGTACTATATGCCTTCTTGACCACTCTATCCACCTGTGCAGCAACCTTCAATGTACAATGACCTGCACTCCCATTGTGCAGACCAGATCTCTCTGCCCATCAACTTTTCTCAAGGCTCTTCTGTTCATTGTATAATTCGCTCTCGAATTAGTCTTGCCTACATGCATCACCTCACATTTGTCTGCATTGAACGTCATCTGCCAATTTTCGGCCCACCTCTCCAGTCTATCTATATCCTACGATATTCTCTGACAGTCCCTGATGCTTTCTGCTACTCCACCAATCTTCGTATCATCTGTAAACTTGCTGATCATACCAACAGTGCCCTCTTCCCGATCATTTATATAGATTACAAACAACAGTAGCCCCAATACTGAACCCTGTGGTACACCACTGGTCACCTTTCTCCATTTCGAGAAACTCACTTCAACTACTACTCTGTCTCCTGTTTCTCAACCAGTTCTTTATCCACCTGGCTAGAACACCCTGCACACCATATGACTACAATTTCTCCATTAGTCTCCATTATCAAACGCCTTACTAAAATCCGTGTGCATGAAATCAACGACCCTTCCTTCCTCTGTCAACTTGGTCACTTCCTCGAAGAACTCTATTAAGTTGGTAAGGCACGATCTCTCCTGCTCAAAATCATGTTGCCTATCACTGATAAGCCCATTCTTTTCTTAATATGAATGGATCCTATTCCTCAGTACCTTCTCCAGCAACTTTCCCACCACTGATATCAAGTTCAATTATCTGTAGTTGCTCGGAATATCCCTCGTACCCTCCTTGTCCAGGGGGACAAAATGAGCAACCCTCCAGTCCTCCGGCACCTCACATGTATTTAAGGATGCCACAAAGATATCTGTTAAGTCCTCAGCTATTTCATCTCTCACCTCCCTCAGCAACCTGTGATAGATCCCATCCGGTCCTGGGGATTTGTCCACCTTAATATCCTCCAGCGTACCCAACACATCTTTCTTACTTATGTCAACATGATGCAGACTAATCAAATTTCTATCTCTAATCTCAACATTCGTCATGTTCCTCTCCTCAGTGAGCACTGATGAAAAGTATACGTTCAGAATCTCACCAATTCTTTCAGGTTCGACACACAGCTTTCCTTCATTATCTTTTAGTGGACCAATCCTTTCTCGAGTTACCCACTTGCTTCGTATATAAGAATAAGATGCTTTGGGATTCTCCTTAATTCTGCTCGTTAAAGCTATGTCATGACAACTTTTAGCCCGCTTGATTCCTGGTTTAAGAGATGGGCAATGGGGCTCATCTAGATGTATTATATCTCGAATTCCAGACAGCAATGCGTCATGTGCCTCACAATAGATTAATATGCAAGACAAGACCACATGGGGAAAGGAAAGATTTATTTACTAAGAGAGATAATGGGATAAGCAATAAATAAGGAGCCGCTAGTTTTGGACTGCGTCGGACAATGTCAAAATTCACACGACAGTCGGTTAGAGTCCAACGGGTTTATTTGAAAACACAAGCTTCCATAGCACTGCTTCTTCGTTCAGTGTTAGAGAGAGAGAAAGACCTTAGACCCAGACGTTATAAGGAAAAGATCAAAGGATTGTGCAACTCATGCACATGAATGGTACACACCTAAGATGGCTCTTAAATCCTTAATCACTTAGAAACGAGGTGTAGGTTTTGATGGATTGATATGCAAATCGCAGACATTATCGCTGTAAAGGAGGTAACGCATCCGATCAGGCAATGTATTTCAGTGGTGAGGTCTTGTTTGGACTTTGTCTGTGTCTTCATCTGGAGTCAGACTGGGTTTGTTCCGAGTTCAGGAGTTCATAAAATGCCACATTGACTGACTGTCTCCAAATTGTATGTTTTTGGAACAAAATAAAGCGTATCTGCAAATCCAAATGCAAATATACGCCGCAGATTTGAACGTGCATACGTGTATATGCATGTACATGTGTGTGAGGGGGTGTGCCTGTGTGAGGGGGAGAGGGAGAACGTGTGTAAGTGAGAGAGACTGAGGGGGAGTGTCTGTGTGAGTGCGGGATGAATATATAGTGGGTATGGGTGTGCATGCGTGTGACAGAGCAGAGTGTGCATGTGTGCATGTGAGACAGGGGGAGTGTGAGTGTGTGTATGTGTGTGTGTGTATGTGTGTGTGTGTGGAGCGGATAGGGAGAGTATGCATGAGTTTATGTAACGGGGACAGTGAGAGTGTGTGTTTGTCCAGGCGAAAACACAAACAGATACCGCAGATCCCTTTGCCAACAGGCATTCACTCCATGGTTTCAGAGCTTCCCCTCTCTGCAGGCTCTGTTCCATTTGTTGTGCATGTTACAGACCCATATGCTGTAACTACAGTCCCCATGCTCCATCCCGAGTTGGGTCACCAAATCCTCAGGTCTCCCTGAATGTCTGAGGCAGCTCACAGCACAACCTCCAGCAAACAATCCCCAGCACCTCCACTAACTTTTCAATAACAGGAGTCAGTCAGAAGCCCCTCAGCTACAAGACTTATGGACTGACCAGACCCCTCAATATATTTTAAAAACGTAGCCGAGACCCTAACCTTTCCTTATTTTAATTGTAGATGTGAACTGTGCGTTCCACAAATGTTGCAACTGGTCAACCTATGCAACGTTAAGTAATATGTAATCCATTCAAACACTCCAATTAAAACACAATCAAGCAGATGAACAATTTGAGATAGCTTCTCAATTGGAACACTTACGCAAACAATAGATACAGTGCCTTCTACTAATTAACTGTACTAATATTGTCCCATAAACATGTTCCTTGACACAAAGATACATTCAAACACAGATTCTTAGCTGTAGTTCTCCAATCTAGGAAGAAGCATCTTCAAGAGAGTTTTCAGAGAGAGGAGCAGCTCGGAATCATGTATTGAAGCTTCCAACCCGCCTGGGACACCGAGCAGCTTCTGATTGCTGCAGCTAAAATCAAAATGAGAAGATCTGGTCTGGGAGAGTTGGCCACTGCCCTACAATTGTCACCACTGTTTAATAAAACCTAAAGGCCTCGTAAGTTAGTTACTTCAGCCGTTTTTAGTAGGCAGTTAGGCATCTCTGCCTTCAGACTTCTTTTCAAAAAAAAAAGAGAAAATAACATTTTCAAAATGACAGCATTGTCACATCTGCTCCTTTGACAAAACGAACGGTTAATACACAACAGCAGCTTCTTTTTAAACCCAACTGATCCGCCGTGATAATGACAACTGACCATAATACATAGACAAATACGAAATAAAAGAGGATAAACTCCTGTCCATTGTTGGAACATTCCAATCTAATGTTCTCAGATTCTGATCCATTGTTGGAACATTCCAATCTAATATTCCCAGATTTTCATCTCTCCTCGCTTCTGTCTGGAGCTGCCGATCCCTGTTAGTGGGCTGTTGGTGATTCTCCCGCTCATACTATGGCAGAACACATTGGACGGCACCCATTTATGTTTGAAAGATGGGAACTCTCCACTGGGGTATTTAGAACCCATGGAGACTGACATTAATCACAATCACTGAACAAACAGGCTCAGTTAACCCCTTCCTTACATCACGTCTCATATCACAATAAAAGGGAATCATATTTCCTCATTCTGGATGGAATGGACGAGGGTTGTTGGATGCACTATGAATCGTACATTTTAAAAATATTTTTCCTTGAATGTACGGGTACTGTAAGAGCACTGCAGGATTGTTCATGTCCCACTCTGTCTATAAAAGGAGACAAGGATTAAATGTCAGATTAGCTGCATAAGATGTCTGGTGAGGAAATTTCTGGATTCACTAACTCAAGGGAGAAAGTGAGGATTGCAGATGCTGAAGATCAGAGTCGGGAATGTGTGCTGGAAAAGCACAGCCAATCAGGCAGCATCCGAGGAGCAGGAAAATCAACATTTTGTGTGTACACCATTCGTTAGGAAAGAGGCTTGAGGCCCAAGGTGTTAAGAGATAAATGGGATGGGGTGGGCTTGGTGGGAAGGTAGCTGAGAATGTGATAGGTAGATGAAGGTGGTATGCCGGAGAGGAGGGTGGAAGGGATAGGTGAGAAGGATAATGGACCGGTAGGACACATCAACAGGGCCGTGCTGAGTTGGAAGGTTAGATTTGGGATAAGGTGGGTGTCAGGAAATGAGAAAACTGGTGATATCATCATTGATCCCATGTAGTTTCAGGGTCCCAGGGCGGAAGATGAAGCTTTCTTCCTCCAGGCGTCGGGTGGTTAAGGAGTGGAGGTGGAGGAAGCCCAGGACGTGCATGTCCATGTCGGAGTGGAAGGGGGAGTTAAAGTGTTCAGCTACGGTGCGGTGTGATTAGTTGGTGCGGGTAAAAATCCAATTGACGTGGAAGGTTCCTTAGGGATATTGGACGGAGGTGAGGGGGAGGTGAAGGTGCAGGTTTTACAACTCCTGCGGTGGCACTATAAGGTGACAAGATGGGAGGGTGGGTTGGTGGGTGGCGTGGACCTGACAAGGGAGTCGCGCTGGGAATGTTCTTTATGGCGCACAGGTAGGGTGGGGAGGGAAATATAACCCTGGTGGTGGGTCTGCTTGTAGTTGGCCCAGATGGGGGACGATGATGCATTACATCTAGAGGTTTGGTAGGGAGGAAGATGAGGACCAGGGTGTTCTTTTCCTGTTGCGTTTGGAAGGGTGGGATTCAAGGGCGGAGGTGCAGGAAGTGGATAAGATGCACTGGAGGGCATCGTCGATCACGTGGAAGGGAAAATTACGGTCTTTGAAGAAGGAGACCATTTGGGATATACACTGGGTTCAGAGTGTGGTACTGGAAAAGCCCAGCAAGGCTGGCAGCATCCGAGATCGCTTTTGCCTGAAACATCAATTTTTCTGCTCCTCGGATACTGCATGACCTGCTGTGCTTTTCCAGCACCACATTATCGACACTAATCTTCAGTACCTGCAATACTCACTTTCGCCAACACACTAGATTCAGCGTCTTCCATAATAGTGCCTTGAATTCAGTTCTCCCTGCTTTAGAAAAGATGTTGTTAAATTTGAAAGAGTGCAGAAAACTTTTACAAGTATGTTGCTGGTGTTCGTAGTGGGTGATGTTGAGCTACATTGAGAGTACGAATAGGCTGGGGCTATATTCCCTGGAGTGTTGAGTCTGAGGAGTGACCTTACTGAGGTTTATCGCAGTGAATCCCAATTCTCCAGGGTGAGCAACGTCAAAGGCCAGGGAAGTAGAACAGTTTTACTCACATTTGAAATGGACAATAACACATGGGACAACACGTTACTGAACGATGGAGATAGATTGAAGAATGGAACTGGCCGGTGGAGTCAGAATTTGGAGGGTCCAACCACAAGAATGAGAACAAAAGTAAAAGCATTGCCACATCAGTTGAAGTCATTAGTTCTATCACATTGTCAATCCATCTCAGAGAACCAGCCCAGACACCATAAACCCAGAGGAGATATCTGTTCAGCATGGGGCACTGTGCAGACCATGCTCGTATATTGCTGAACAGAACCCTGCAATCGGTCCACAGTAGAATACTGTGCAGACCTCTGAAGTGATTGATCTATAAACCCAGGTGAGATGTGTTCAGTATGATACACTGTGCAGATCGGACTGGTGTACTGTACAATAAAATCCCCAATCTACACAGAGTGGAAAGGTAAGCAGACCACAGCTATAAACCGAGATGAGACATGCGACCAGGGTGTGGAACTGTGTCCACCACCCCAGTACGTTTCTCAGTAACACTGCATGAGATCACTGTCCAGCGTACAGTATCCTGTAACATTAGCCAGTGCTTCCAGGAATGATAGGTGAATGGGATATTGGTGTGAGTTCAGGAGAATTTTGGATTAACATTTGTTCTGCAGCATTGTAAGTGGGAGTAGGGTCAGCACAGACTTCAACCCATTGGGCTGAATCTAACAATAAGTTGTCTCAGTGCCATGTTCGTTGAGTGTGATAGAGGGATCGTCAACACGAGGCTCAGCTCGTTTCCTGGTGCTATCGTATCGAACCCACCTCATTAACTACCCACCCCACCCCATGGTGTCCCTCTCATTCAAAGCCAGATTGATTCTAACACCCATCATGGCTGGAGGTACTCACCATCGCTCGGATACCCCTGGATTTTCCGTGATCCCTGGCACTGTGGCCAGCTTTAAAAGGCCAACGGGCACATGTGTGAGCTTTCTCTATTAGGAACTGCCCTACAAAGTTTACCCCGAACATGTCAGATAAGGGGCAATTACACCACAGTTTGACGATAGGGGCACGGAGGTCCTGGTGGATGTGCTAGGACAGAGGGGGAACATTCTCTTCCCAGAGGGTGCCACACCACCAGGCCCAACGACCATGATCTGAGCTCACCACCCAGTTGAGTGCAGTATCTGCGGTCTGAATAAATGTCCAGCAATACAGGACAAGCATCAATAACCTTCACAGCTCTGTCAGGACAAGGGTCACCGTATTCTCTCTGCTCCCTCACTCTCACTGTATATCTGTTATAGCACCTACCCCCGAACAAGGCTCATGCTCCAACATTCTCACTGCTGCATGTAGCATCTTCCCCCCTCCTTCTGCTTCTCTCAACTCCACTATACCCCCACACTAACAACGCTGCATCATTACAACACTGTCGACAGACGCCCCTCCGAAAAGCTCTTCATTCTCCCCTCACACCGACACCAGCACTAACAGCAGGACCACCAACCCCGCCCCCACCCCCCACCTTCCCTCCATCCCTCCCTCCCATTCCAGAAGAAACCGCCTGGAATAGGACAGAAAGGGCCAAGCCGCGTGGTGGAGTGCCCGATATCCGTTCCCTCACCGGCCATGTGGGGAGGACCCTGGTACGAGTTGGACAGGACCGGGACGTCACGTGTGGTGATTCTGAAACATCCACATCCCACCGACCGAGTAAGGAGCAATGTTCAGTGAAGGGAAATTCCCACGTTAAATCCATTGGCAGTTCCGTTTCCCCCGGCAGAACTTAGAAGCCGTGACCCTGATGCCATCTCCCTTTTGTATCGAGCTGCTACAAATGGATTCCCCGCGGTTGGCAAGAGGGTGGGTTCACAACACATCGTCACCACCACCTCCCAGGAAGGGAGCACGGAGACTCCGTCCTACACCTCCCCCTGTAAACAGCTCAGATACTGAAACTAATCTGTGACAGTTACTGCTCTCCCCACTTGTCTTGACATCTTCAATAATCTGTGCTCATACACACCGAGGTCCCTTTGCTCCTGCACCCACTTTATAACAGCACAGCATGTTTTTCTTCCAAACTGCATCACCTCACACTGTCTTGCATTGATCGTCGTATGAAATATACCTGAACTCTACACCAAGTTGGCGTTGTCCTGTTGCTGTTGCACTCCATCCTCCACACACTTCACAATTCTTCCAGGTTTGCTGACATCAACAAGCATCGAAGTTGCCATAGTGTCACACGCCAGTCAAAATAACTGAAAGAGAATGTGGTGCGGGAAAAGCACAGCAGGTCGGAAAGTAAGGACTGCAGATGCTGGAGATCAAAGCGGAGAGTTGGTGCTGGAAAAGCACAGTTATCCAGGCCAGAATCCGGATTATAGACTGGGCTGATGAAGGGCTTATGCCTACAATGCCAATTCTCCTTATCTTCCGATGCTGCCTGACCTGCTGTGCTTTTCCAGCACCACACTCTCGTTTTTGATCTCCAGCATCTGTAGCCCTTACTTTCCCCTACAGAACAATTGAAATACTGACAGACTCACTGATGTGAGCAAGGTGTACACAGATACTAAAGGAGTGTCAGAAATAACAACACACATCCCAAAGAGCCAGAGAAGAAAACGGACATGCTGCAAACAGAGAAATAGAAATAATATTGCACACCATACAGAGTGGGTGAAATAGTGAAAATTTGCCACTGAGAAAGAGAAATACCGATTGACTCCCATGTTTGTCTCATGTCAGTGTATCTCTGTGTGTGTATTTATTCATATGTCTGCATCTTCGTGTATGTAATAGTGCATGTAACTGTGCGTATTAGAGTGTGTGCGTGTACCTCTGTGTGGGAATGGTCTGGTGGTCCCTGTGTTAGTTAAAGTGATGGAATTCCACACACTGCTGGCCTTTCCACTCCATTGCACAGACAGTGGCGGAGGGTGAAAACCATCTGGAAGGAGCGAGGGCAGCAGGTCACAGCATCATACAAACTGACACCAACATCAACAGTACACAGACAGACAGACAGACTCAGTCACACACACACAGACGCAGACACAAACTCTCTGTCTTTCTCTCTCTCTAGACTGGTGCAGAGAGGATTGCAATTGTACTGAGGATCATATGGAGAAATGTCTGTGCTCCACAGCATTTGTCTTCAGACGTCTATAAGTGAACCATTGTGAAAGAAGATTAGAAAATTTGATTGCACGTTCTGCACGTTCTACTACTGCATTTTATTTGCTCTAAACTCTGACAAATGACAAGTGCGAAAGCATTCTTAATGGCCAATGGTGCCAGCAGGTCAATGTTAGACATGTCCGACCTCCTTCTCTAATATCTCAGGGACAGCATTGCAAGGGATCAGACAAACACCTCTCTGTTGCGAAGGCTATTCTTTGAAGCATGAATGTGGGTGATTCACAGTCAATAATGCATTCTCAAGCAAACGATGAGTTCTCTACTTTCCCCCTGTAGTTCAAAGATGTGCAGGTCAGATAGATTGGCAGTGCTAAGTGGTCCATAATGCTTAGGGATGTGCAGCTTAGATGGATTAGCCATGTGAAACGCAGGGTTAAAGGGATGGTAATTATTGTGGGACACTCTATGGCTGGTCACGGTGAACTAGATGGAATGAATTCCAAACTGAATGGATTCTATGAAGCCTACTGTTTGCACAGTGGAGTTGGTGAACCAGCAGAGGATTATATTACATCATTTTAAACATACGAGGAAACAAGGTGTTATTCCCCATTTCAATTAATCGCCTGTCCCCAAAACAAGAGAGATCCCATTACACAGTGTTTCAGGACGGAGCAGAACTCTCAAAATAAATTAAGAAGTTAGCCTGGACCCTAACGTTTTCTTATTTTACAGGTAAGGTGCCGTGTTCCAGGTCCAATTCAATTGATCAAACTAATTGAAGTTACGAAATACACAGTTGATTTGAACACTATAGTAAAAATATAATCAAATAAAGATGAACGTGGAATAACTTAACTCTATTGGAAATCTTAACAAAACTCAGTAAATTATTTTATTCCTAAACAGTAACTGTTCAAATGTGGGAACAGCTCATAAACACACCCTGGGCACAAAATTTCGAAAAACAAACTGCAGGACATGCAACTCCTGCAATCCAAAAAGGAAAATTCAGAGAGAGTAGCAGCCACCGACATGTAGTACAGTGTTCAACCCTGGTGAGATCCCGGCTACTACTGCTGCAAACTGCCGACTATACGCCCTGCTTCTTTGAGACTTTGACTGTACTCATTGAGGCTGCTTCTATTGTTCAAACTTTTAAAAAAACTAAGGTCTCACAAATTATTTACTCTAGTTGCTCTGGAAGATTGCTCGGTAACTCTGCCTGAAAACTTAAATTTAAAAGAGTCCAGGGTAAAATAATCCCTTAAATCTACAACAGACACATGCATTAACACACATACAGACACTCATATATGAACAAAAATGCAAACACAGTAAATCATTAGCGTCTTTGAGATAGAGTTTGGTAAACTTTTGATGAATAAGTGAATCAAGGGTAATTGGGAGGAGTGAGGAGTATGTGGTTGAGAAACAAACCGGCCATGATCAAGCAGCAGAGCAGATTCGATGGAGCTAATTCTGTTCTCGTTTCTTATGATCCTTTGATATCTGGAATTGGCTTTGTGAGGGTGCTGTGCAGGCTGGCTTTGATTGATATTTAACCAAAATATAGTCAGTGGTAACGTGAGACATGTTTGGAAGGCTGAATGTTGTTTGTCTATTCCGAATTATTGTCATTTCCTGTTCCTCAAAAGCAGTGGTGATTTTTTTTTTGAGGTTGGCACATTTTGCACATTCTCCCCATGTCTGCGTGGGTTTCCTCCGGGTGCTCCGGTTTCTCCCACAGTCCAAAGATGTGCAGGTGAGGTGAATTGGCCATGCTAAATTGCCCATAGTTTTAGGTGCATTAGTCAGATGGAAATGGGTCTGGGTAGGCTACTCTTCAGAAGGTCAGTATGGACTGGTTGGGCCAAAGGGCCTGTTTCCACACTGTAGGAAGTCTAAGTTACTCTAATTTAATCTAATCTGATCAAATATATTATAAAATAAGCGCCTTCTAATTAAGATTGAGTTAAGGATAATTTTTTTCTCCTTGCCGATTTTCACATTCCCAGGGAACAGTGAAGACTGGGTTATTGAAGGTATTCAAGGCTGAGCTGTACTGACCATTGATAGACAACAGAGTCAGTGTTTATTGGGAACAGACAGGAAAAGGATGCTCAGACACAATCATATCAGCCAAGAGCATTCTGAATGTTGCAGCAGGCCTGAGGGGGCGACTGGCCAACTGTTGATCCTCCCTCCTGTGTTGTTCTCTCAATCCACTCCTCAATGCTTTTACAGAGGGAGAGAAAGACCACATTCAGCCAGTAAGGCAATAAGACAGCGGGAGACCATTCTGACCCTCTAAGGAGTTAGACAGAAACGAGGTGATGGTATTCAGCCCTCCACTACACACTACACAGCACAGGACGAGGCAATTCAAACTGCCTTCGGTGCTGAGCAATCACAGCAGGCTCCTGAATATAACAGGAAGTAGTGCTTCGAGATTAATATTGGTTTATATTAATTTATATTGATTTATATTAAGCTCTGAGGTACTCCATTAGTTAGTTATTTGGATGACCCGATGGATTGAAACTATATGAACTAATTTATCAAGATAGTCATTCAATGCTTTGTCAACTGGACGCTGGTAGTCAACAATGGGATACAGACAGGGAAATCTTCAGCAGAAACTGTTTAATGTGGATTATGAGAGTGGGTGTTTTAGAAGAAGGATATAAAATCAGTAACTGTTTAAATGGTGAGAGATTTCAGAACTCAGTGACACACAAGGATTTGTGAGTACTTTTGTATGAATCATGTAAAGTTAGTCACAATGTGTAGCAAATGATTAGGAAAGTAAATGGAATGATGCTGCTAAGGTTATCGGGTTTAATCGTAGGAATGTTTTACTGCATTAGTACAGGGCATCGCTGAGATCACGCCTGATGCAATGTAAATTGTTTTGAACCCTAAACTGACAAAAAGAAAGATTCAAACTGAGGAAGGACACCATTCAGACCCAAAATGTTAACTTTGATTTCTCTTCACAGAAGTTCCCATATCTGCTGAGATTTTCCAGGAAATTCTGTTTTTGTTCCTGATTTACAACAGGAAGTTGTGTGTAGAATTTTATATTGATTTTCAGGTTGAAAAACTGAAACCAGTGGAATGCTCCAGGGATCGGTTTATATCTGTTATCCAACGTGCTTTTGGTTTCTGGAAAAAAAAGATTCATTACATTTAGAAACTTCCAAAGATACTTCACTTTACTGTTTCTGAGTTGAAGTCATTGTTTATGAAAGGTATGCTTTTTCGATCTCAGTGTCAGTGCTCTTGCTATTGTACTAAACAAGATCTTGAAAACCGTGGATCAGGGGAATACCTGATGGACATTTCCTCTTGTTTGGGAGACTATCACAGCGCCAGAGACCCGGGTTCAATCCTGCCTCAGGCGACTGTCTGTGTGGAGTTTGCACGTTCTTCCCGTGTCTGCATGGGTTTCCTCCGGGTGCTCCGGTTTCCTCCCACAATCCAAAGATGTGCAGGTCAGGTGAATTGGCCATGCTAAATTGCCCGTAGTGTTAGGTAAGGGGTAAATGTAGGGGCACGGGTGGGTTACGCTTCGGCGGGTCGGTGTGGTCCTGCTGGGCCGAAGGGCCTGTTTCCACACTGTAATGTAATGTAATGTAATCTAATCTAATCTAAAACTAGGGAATTCATTTTAAGAATAAGTATTCACTTTGACACAGATATTGGAAAGTCATTAACCTTTTTTTTATAAAAGGTAAAAGAATCATAGTAACAGAATCGAACATCATGGAACCACACCTTTTGTTCAACTAATACTACCAGCCTGAGTTTGGCCCATATCCATCCAAACCTTTCCTATGTTTGTACCAACCCAAACATCTTTTAAATGTTGTAACTGTATCTGCACCTGCCACTACCTTTGCAAGTGCATTACACACACTAATATCTCTACGAAAGAACAAATTGCCCCGCACGTATTTTTGAAATCCTTCTCTTCTCACTTTTTTCTCGCTGGTTTTGAATTACTCCGTCCGAAAGAACAGAAACATGCCATTCACCTTAAATATCCCTCATGATTTTATAATGTAACCCTTGGATTTTCTGCCCTCCAAGGAAATAAGATCCAATCCAATCTCTCCTTATACCCTCCGTTCTCAGTAACATTCCGGTAAATATATTTTAACTCTAACAAGTTTAATAATGCCCTTCCCCTGACTGTGTGATCAGAACTGGACCCAGTACTCCAAAAGAGGCCTTATCAATGCCCTGTACAAAATCAATATGAAATACCGACACCTAAAGTGAAACGTCTGAGTGACGAACGCAAACGTGCTAAATGCCTTCTAAAATACTTTTTCCACGTGTGACACAAAGTTCAAAAAATTATGTACCAAAATCTCTCGATCTCTGTGGCCTGAAGTACTACCTTGGACCGTATAATTATTTGTTTTACGTCATGTACTTGTTTATTTTACCAAAATGCATTTCCTCCCATTTAGTTTATCTAATATCCATCTGTCACTCCTCAATCCATTGACCTAATTGCACAATGACTCTTTGCAATCAGAGATAACTGTCTCACTGCCCAATATAACAGCAATTTTAGTGTTATCTCTAAATGTACCAACCATGCCATTGATATTATCATCCTAACCTTTTACATCAATGACAAACAAAAGCCCATCCAGTACTGATCCCGGTGGAACACTGCTTGTTCTAAGCTTCGAGGCGAAAGCAAAATCCTCTATTCTGTCTCCTTCTGTAAAACCGAATTTACATCCAGTTGTCAAGCTTACCCGCAATCCCATGTGCTCTAACTTAATTAATTGGTCTACCATGCAGAACCTTATCAAAGGCTTTTCTAATGTTCATTTAAACAACATCTACCATTCTACTACAATCTTTCTGTTTACTTCATTTAAAACAAATTAAAATCATGTTTATAAGACATGATTCCTCTCATACAAAATCTTTCTGACCAACACAAATCAGCCCTTCTCTCTCCATGCATGTAAATCTTATCTTTCAGAATCTCTTCCAACAACTTACTCATCACCAATGTCAGGCTCACGGTCTATCGTTTCCATGCTTTTCTTTCTGGCCTTTCTAAAGGCGCATCATTAGCCATCCTCCAGTCCTCCAGTACTTCACGTGTGTATAAATGATTCAACTATATCTGCTGGGTTCCCATAGTTTGAAAGAACAAAGAGCAAAGAAAAATAACGAAGAATATTTCAGCACAGGAACAGGCCCTTCATCCCGCCAAGCCTGTGCCGATCCAATTCTTCTACCAAAGCATATTTTCTAAGGATCTGTATTCCTTTGCTCCCTGCCCGTTCATATATTTGTCTAGATAGATCTTAAATGATGTTATAGTGTCCACCACTAACACCACTACTGGCAACGCGTTCCAGGCACCCCCACCCTCTGCATAATGAATTTACCACATATACCTCCCATCAACATGTCCAATCTCACGTTGAACTCGTGGCCTCAAGAAATTCAGTACGCCACTCTGGGGAAAAAAATCTTCTTGCTATCCACCCTATCTATACTTCTCATGATTTTGTAGACCTCATTCAGATTCCCCCTCCCCAGCCTCTGTCTTTCTAATGAAAATAATCCTAATCTACTCAACCTCTCTTCATAGCTTGCACCCTCCATATCAGGTAATATCCTAGTAAACCTCTTTTGTACTCTCTCCAACTCATCCACATCGTTTTGGTAATGTGGGCGACCAGAAATGTACCAGATATAATGCTGAACCATAGTCTTATAGAACTGTAACATGACCTGCCAAATCCTGTACTCAATACCGAGTTCGATGAAGGAAATCATTTCATATGTTTTCCTGACAAATCTATTGACCTGCATTGCCACTTTCAGGGATCAAAGGACTTGAACACCCAGAGATCTCTCTGGACATTAATTTTCCTCTGGACATTTCAACTTACTGTATAATTCGCTCTTGAATTGGATCTTCCAAAAAGCATGACCTCGCATTTGACAGGATTGAACTCCATTTGCAACTTCTCAGCCCAACTCTCAAACCTACATATCTTTCCTTCCACAACGCCCTGGCATACACATTATCCGGTCCTGGAAATTGATCAATCCTTATGGTTTTTCAGACCTTGCACGCACAACAACACCCAAATCTCTCTGCGCTGGTCTTTTGTTTTCACAATCTTTCTCCATATAAATAATCATTAGCTTTTTTATTATTCCTTCTGAAGTGCTTGACCTCACACTTTATTAAAATGAACTCTATCTTCCAATTACACAGTGCAGATTTCTTTCATCCTGATCACACCATGCACTCCAACCTATCTTTACCATCATCAAATATGCATTGATTGTATTCTATACCTCGCGCCCCCCAACAAAAACAACTTTAATACAGACAGTAAGCAACTGGGAGTCCAAGGGCTGACATTTGTGGCACACCACTTATTATGTCTCTCTGAACTCACACAGACATGTTCATCAAGACTCACTCCTTTGTGTCTTCACAAATGTTCAATCTCTGAACAATAACCCACAAGTTCCTACTTTGTGCAATATACGCTTTAGATAGTACTTTACAAAATGCTTACCAAATCTAATTACACAATCTGAGGGTTCACTTTTATTATCACTGCTTCTCGTTTTCAGATAACTCTATTGAGCCTCTTTGATTCCATTAAATTATTGTAAATCACACTATAATGGACACGAGCAATTTCCTAATAATAGACATAAGGCGACCTAGCCTTTATTTTCCTGCTTTCTGCATTCCTCCCTCCTTGAAGACAGGCATCACAGTAAGATCTTTGAATCCACTGAAATCCCCTTGGACTGTAGTGATATTTCAACAAATGCCAGGAATATGTCTGGAGCACATTGTTTCGAAATCCAGGAAACAGACCACTAGGTTTTGGTGGATAGTTCATCCACAACCATTTCCTTTATCAAAGGGGTTGTCCTGAAGTTAAGGCCTGCGATCCTTTGGGATATTCTCTGTCGAAAAAGTGTCACAACTAATATAAAATAGCTGTTTGAGTTATTTGAGAGTTTCCATTTTTCCTGTGTGGAATCTCTCGATGTCATTTTCCAATTGTTCCAAAAAAGGTTTTAGCTTTTTTATTATTATTATTTTTATTTCCACATGCTGCCTCGTGCTGTTTTTGTTTATACTTTGCAACAATTGACCTTCCTAAATCAATTGTCCCCAACTTTATTCGCTTTACGTCTTTCAGCTTGTGGGCTCTAAAATTTTGTCCCACACCTCTGGTCTACCAGCAGTTTTCATCATTTGAGCGCCTTTGTTTTCATTGGGTACACACCCTGACTATATTTGCTAATCATGCAAAGTTTACCATTTCATCAATTCCATTTTGATGTTTTTTTTAATTTGTTAACAGAATTAGGGAATCATTGGCTAGGTCAGCATTAGTTGCCGATCCCTAATTGCACAGAGGGCAGTTCTGAGTCAACCACATTGCTATGGAACTGGAGTCACATGTAGGTCAGAGCAGGTAAGGATGGCAGATTCCTTCCCTAAAGGACTTCAGTGATCCAGAGAGGTTTGCCCAACAATTGACAATGGATTAATGGTCATCATGAGATTCTTAATTTGAGATTGTTTTTACTGAAATAAACTTTCAGCATCTGCCGTGGCAGGATTTGAACTCGGGTCCCAGAATGTTATCGGGGTCTATGGATTAACAATCTAGAGATAACACTTACAAGGCCATCGTCTCCCCAACATGTTTGATCATCGTGAAATGTTAATTTAAATATCTGTCAACGTTATCAACTGAAATTCATTTCAGTCTATTTTCCAGCTCCTTGTTAGCAACAAGTGCTTAAGCTGTTGATTATAACATAAGAACTAGAAGCAGGAGTAGGCCGTCCAGCCCTTCAACCCTGCTTCATCATTCAATAAGATTATGGTTGACCTTTTTGTGGACTCAGCTCCACTTACTCAACCTCTCACTGTATCCGTTATTTTCTTCCATTTTTAGAAACAAATACACCTTACTTTAAAACAGTTTCCTGAATAGCGTCAATTACTTCACTGGGCAAAGAATTCCATAGATTAACAACCCTCTGGATGAAGACATTCTTTCTCAATTCAGGCCTAAACTGCTTCCTCTCTTCTTGCAGCTGTACCCTCTTATCCTAGCTTCACATGTCTGTGAAAACATACAGTCTATTTCTATCTGATCCATTCCCTTCATTATTTTATATGTTTCTATAAGAATCCCCCCTTATTGTTCTGAATTCGAACTAATATAATCCCAATCTACTCAGTCTCTCCTCATAAATCAACCCTCCTCAACGCCGGACACACCCTTCTCTGCACCTCCTCCAGTGCCTATACATCCTTTCTCAAGTCCGGAGACAAAATCTGCACACAGTACTGCAGATGTGATCTCACCAGCACCTTGTACAGCTGCAACATTACCTCTCTGCTTTTAAACTCAACCTCTTTAGCAATGAAGGAGAAAATTACATTTGCCTTCCTAACCACTTCTTGTACCTGCAGACCAAAAGTCTGTAATTCATGCTTGATTCTTCTCAAACCTCCAAGGGGTTTTCCCATTTGGTTCAAGTATGATCAGCTGACGATGACTAACATGGAGTTTCAATGGATTGACAGAGAATAATTGTGAAAGTAATGAGTCAAAGTTGCTGATATCCCTGTCTAACAGGAAGCTTCACGTGTGACGCATTGGGAAGTGAATGAAAATACAAGCAATGACACAGTACCATCAACTGTACAGGGGCTCAAATCATGGTCAAGGAGGGAAACAGAGAGAAAAACATTCATTTTAAGCACAATTCTGGAAGGGAAAACAAATTTGAGGGATCTATGAGAAATGACTTGAGGAATGGTACTAATTGGAGATGTGATGCCAGAGAGAGACACTGATAAGAAAGAGAACTTTAAAATGAGATATTACCATACCAGAAGCCACTGTAGGTCAACGATTATAGGGGTGATAAGTGAATTAGACTTCGTATGAGTTGATGGACAAGCAGCAGAGTTGAGGATAAACTGAGGTTCATGGAGAGTATGAAGTGAGACGCCAATGAGACGATTATTAGAACAATTGAGACTGGAGCAGACCGAGACATGGATGAAGTTTTCAGATTCAAAGTGTCTAAGGCAGGGATGCATATCGAGGCTGCAATAGAGCTGGGAAATGGGGAAAGTTTTGTTGACAGATGAGAAAATTAGGAAAAAACTCAATTCAGTTTAAAATAGAATGCTGAGATTGTACACAAACTTGTTCAGGCTCAGGTAAAATCTGGGAGAGGAATAAAGTCAGTACATGTGGGAGATCACAGCAGAGTGTGATGATATGGGCTCCTGTGTTATAACAGAACAGTCAGTATTGATTAATGCAGGAATGATCTATGGAGCAGAAGGCAGATATAGAAATGAATTTATACAAAAAAGAGCATGTCACTAATTTTATCATTGATATGATACTTAGAATAAGTACTTGACAAATTAAACAATGTTACAGCCTCCACAAGATTGATCACCAAAACAAAAGCATGGCCTGTGTAAGATACAGAGCACAGCTCCCTCATTGTCTGTGTGCAGAGATGGGGGTGGGGGTGAGTGGTATTGAACATTTCAGTAAGGATGCTGGATTACAGTTATGCAGGAATTCGTGAGTTTACATCTTGAATCCTATCTGAAGATTTAGTCAGTCGTTTTTGAAAGTATGCAAATACCTTGTATGCTGCCACAGGAAGTTTACTCAATTGAAACTTCAGATATTCAGGCTATCTTTTGTGAAAAGATGATAGGCTGGATTTGTTTACATGAGTGTGCTCAGGAGAGAGGAAAGAATTTATAAAGTACTGTATAATATTCACAATGTGCATATGAAAATGAGGATGTAAATTATTGGTGGCTCCACCTACAGTTGAACATTGCTATTTATCTTTTGATATCATAGATGAGTTGTGTACGATTTTTTTAAACACTGTGTCAAAGAATGTACAAACGGAGACAGCCGAACTGGGAGCATGCCATTCAGCTCGTTATGCTTACCCTGATTGAATAAGGTTACGCTGAGCTGATTATAGCATTGAACCTGCATTCCCAACTAATCTGCGAATCTGTTCAACCCTTTCCTGAGCTAGAACCGATCTACTTCTGTCTTAAAAAGGTGTTTATGGTCTCTGCTTCCAATCAATTTTCAACTCGAGAAATCCAAAATAAAACCACCTGCAGAAAGGAAAGTTAATTGCTGTTTGGAATGGGTGATCCCTCATGTTAAATAAATGAACTATAAGTTTGGATGCTATACGTAAGTCGAAGCATTCTATCCACAGCTAATCTGTCAGGATCCAATAGAATGTTTATCAGACCTTAGGCTAACATAGTCTATTCAACAAATCAAGTCTGCTCCACAATTCATTACCATCATGGCTGATTGATGATCCTCAAATCCGCCTTCTTGCCTTATCCCCATAGCTCTTGATTCCCTCACTGCTTAGAAATCTGTCCACCACCTGCTTTGATTAGACTTAGCGGTAGAGTTTCAACAGGCATTTCATTCAGTAACCCTATGAGAGAGAAGGCACTCCTCACCTCCCTCATAAAGATATGCACTCTTTGACTGAGGGTATACCCTCTGGTCCTGGACTCTCCCACAAATTGAGACAACCTTGTTGGCAATGAGCCTGTCAAGCCTACTGACAATCTGTTTTTGTTTTCATTGAGATCTTCTCTCATTCTTTCAAACTCCAATGAGTTTTTCTCTAAGCTACTCAAGCTCACTCCATAAGAAAATACCTCAATTCTCAGGATTAATTCTGTGAAGCTTCTCCCATCTGCTACCAATATGTCTGTTATCTCCACTACATATTTCCTTAGAAAATTAGACCAGAACCGTTCACATTTTTGCACGTTCAGTCTGCATAGAAACGTGTACATGTTTAGAATGATATTTATGCACCACCACGTTTGAAATAATTGCTAATAGTGGTTTCGAATTTCCTGTAATTGCTGAATTGCATGCCAACTTTTTAACTGTCAAGCCGAGGGCCTGAACTTCCTGAGTCTTTTCTCTTTTAAATTAGATTCACTCTTCTATTTTAACTGAAAAAGTTAATCAGTACAAGCTTTCCAACGCTATATGTCAGATGCCAACTTTTTGTGCACTCACCTTATTTTTTTCTATCTCATGATAAACTCCTTGCATCATTCTCACCATTTGCCTTCCCACTTCTGTTTGTGTTACTCGCAAATATGGAGGTAATACTTTCAGTTCTATCAGCCAACTCATTGTGCGGTTAATAATTCCGGCTCCAGCACTGATCCCTGTGGCACTGCACTGGTTAAAGTTCATTATCCCAAAAATAGTTCCTAGATGCTTCTCTTTCAGCGGATCCGTTCTGCAGACATGTTATACTCAATTAAACTATCAAGTGAGAACAGGAATTCAACCCATGCTATTAGTATCATTCTGTTTGATAGACTAGCTATCTCGGCAACTGAACTTGCCAACACGCAGTGCCTGATACAACTGAAACATTAACATCTACATTTATATTCAATGTTGTTCACAATAACTGATACAATTTTGTGACGTTGCCTCATTACTTATTGTACCTGCATAAAACGTTTTGCAAATAAAGCAGAAGTGCACGCACCAGATTGCATTGCTTTATATAACTCTGTCATCGCTCATCTTATTTTATTTCTTCTATTGGACGATTTCGCAATTCCTTATCTCAGACATTTGCTTCACCTTGTTCATCTGACCTCCTCATTACGTTTGTCAAACCATAAAAATGTAATGGAGATGGATTATTTGCATAAATTTAAGGGTGGGGATGCATGTATTCATATTCCCGTTAAGAAGGGGATTCAGCATTTTTTAGGGGAGAGGAGAATGTTGGATACAAATCGGAAAGGAGTCAGTCATGATCTTGTTGAATGTCAGAACGCGAGGGGCCAAATAGCCCACATCAGCTTCTAGATTCTATGCATATTCCTGTACAATTACTTTCCAGATGACCTCCTTTTCATCAATATTACCTCGAACATGACAGTACAGTATAGGCCCTTCGGCCTTCGATGATGTGCCGACCCACGGAGCCAACTTCAAAACTCCATGTAACCTATACAGATTAAAAATGACAGGTAAACAACACTCAGCCCAAACCTCATACTATGATTTGTTTTTCTCCATGTTACAATACCAAGGCAGCAGGAAACTCTTTCCAGTGCCAAAAAGGCATCAAACACCTGAATTCCTTTGTCTAAAGTGGGTAAAGATCTCTACAATGAAAACATATCTCTGGCCAGATCTCTGTAAAGATGGGAATTCTTATACCACACGGTAAGAATGCAGTTACCTTTAGCAGAGTGAAATGTAGACTGAGTATACTTTTTGAAATTTCCATCACGATGTGAATTCAGGGCAAAGGAGGAGATGTGTTTTCAATAAGGTTTACTCCAAGAAGGAAACTTTCCAGAATGAGATGTGAGTGGAAGTTGTAAAACAGCGTAAATGGAGAGGCCGAGCCACACTGAGACCAGAGGAAAAGTGGCATCACAAAATGCAGCCTGATGCTAGTGCAGGGAAGGTAGACTGGATCAAAGAGCTGAAGGTGATGTGGGTAGGGACAATAATGTGAGAGAATATGCTTTTTAATTGGAGAGGGAGAACCTGGAATCAGGAAGGGGAGACGAGCAGAGAAGAGGATGGAACAGCAATGACAGGGGTTTCTGGGATAATTCAGGAAGCACAGCTGAAATTCATGCCTAGCATCTGCCAGTAGTCCCTGAAATAAACATCCTAAACCTGGCCCGATATCAATGCTCATCAATTTGTGATTCAATAGTATCCTTGAGAGATTTAGTCAACCATGGGTGGTTCATCTCCTCATCAATCCTTATTTTTGAGCAGAAATAAATAATTGCTGAGCATTATGGGATATCTACTTGAACGTCTGCCCATGTATACCCACTGACCTTCCTCTGGGTTTCTATCCACATCACGCTTCTGACCAGATGTGAGTCAGAACTCCTCCATTTAATGTCTGGTTCTTTTCAATCATCAGCGGGAACTTCTGCATGTGGCTGAACACATGATCAGCGGAGGGTGACTCTTTTCTCCCAGTTTCTCCATCTCTGACGATTCTGATTGATGATGCCACATTCCAGTGAGCTGCCTCCGACGTGAGCGCTTTTCCTTCAAACCAGGAATCCCCTAACGACAGTGGACAGGGCCTTATGGACAGCCACATTGCCGCCCCCACTGCACTCTCATTCACTTGTACTGTTTCAAATCAGTCTCCACACAGTTGGAGGCCGGCACGGTGGCTCAGTGGTTAGCACTGCTGCCTCAGAGCACCAGGTACCCGGGTTCATTTAGAGCCTCGGGCGACTGTGTGGAGTTTGCACGTTCTTCCTCTGTCTGCGTGGGTTTCCTCCGGGTGCTCAGTTTTCCTCACACAGTCCAAAGATGTGCACGGCAGGTGAATTGGCCACGCTAAATTGCCCATAGTGTTACATCCATGAGAGCGAAATGGGTCTGGGTGGGTCACTCTTCAGAGGATTGGTATGGACTTGTTGGGCTGAATCTAATCTAATCGAAAAAATCCTGTAATTGCCGCTCACAATGCAATATCCTTCACATCGGGGAGACAAAACAGAAACTGCTTTGAAGAATACTCCCACTCTGTTTGTAGGAATAACCCTGACCCTCTCATTGCTTTCCATTTCAATAACCTACCTTGCTCTCATGCTAACATTTCGGTCCTGAGCTGCTGCAATGTTCCAGTGAAGCACAACCCAAGCTCGAATAACACCTCACTTTACACTTTGGTACGTTACAGCATGTAGGAGTTAATATTCAATTCGATAACTTCACAGCCTGACCCCATTATGACTGTTCTCCATTTTCATACATTCTCTCTCCTAGTCTGGCTATGACGTTGTGTGGTTGTATCTTCTTTATCTTGCACTCAATAGAGAGAACCCCTTTCCCCCAATTCGCATCTTTCACATCACCTTCTCGTTCACCACTGTTAAAAGCCTATTTATCTTTTACCACACTCTCTTTTACCCATCACCCACTCCCCCACCTCTGTCAAGGGATTAAAAATCCCATTTTCCAATAAATTTCAGTTCTGAAGAAGTGTCACACTGGACTTGAAACGCTAACTCGGTTTCTCTGTCTCTGCAGATTCTGCCAGACCTGCTGAGTTTCTCCAGGGTTCAATAGGCACAGTACAAATTTTCAAATAAACAAATAATTATGGATATTGGAAATAAAAACACAAATATTTCTGGAGAAACTGGACCTGAAAGATGAACTCTGCTTTCATGCCACAAGATGCTACCAGACCTGCTTAGTTTCTTCAGCTATGTCTATTTTTGAACTGGGTCCACAGATGTCTGTCAAAGTTGCTCAAAAGCTCTGTCCAACACTGAGCACTGGGTACCAGGGAAGTGAACAGTAACACCAGGTGCACAGATTCATTGGCTCTGAACGTGCATACGGCTGCATCACGGGCACTGCAGATCTCTTAATCATGGTCAGGGAGAGAAACAGAGGGAAACACATTCACTTTAAATATAGAAGATGTCATTACGGGAATGGAAAAGATTCACATGAATATGTTAAAGAATTTAAGTAATGTGACAAATTGGAAGCGTGACACCATGGAGAGATCCTAACAGAATGAGAATACGAAAATGGAAATGCCACCACATGAGAAACCAGGTTAGATCACTGAGTACAGTGCTGATGGGTGAATGGGTCTCGGTATGAATTGGGGGACAGTCAGTAGAATTGAATTACAGATATTGCAGGTCAAACTGGCCATTCATGTGATGATGTAGATCACAGCAGCAGCAACAGAATTGTGTTCAATCACAATCTGTAACTTTTTTTCCCTGGGATAATCTCTCAATCTACCATTAACATCAAACTGATCCATGGTTCAGTAAGGAGCGTGGGTGAACATACCAGAGTCAGAACCATGTGCACCTAACCCTGATGATAAACCATTAAAGCTATGGTACTTGATCAGTTACATTCCAAATAGCAGGATTAACATCTGATAGAGAGGACAATATTATCTAAAGACCAACAGATCAGATCTAAGTTTTGCAGTCCATCACAACCAAATATAAATGTCAATGGACTACTAAACAACTTACTGGAGGAGAGTACTCCACAAGTATCTCAATCCTAAATAATGGACTGCTCTATTCTTCAGTGTAAAAGATAAGGATATATTGTCTACACCGTCCTCAGCCAGGAGTGTTGAGTGATGATCCAATGGCAATGGGCCCTGACACCATTCCTACAATAGGACTGAAGACTTGGGCTGCACAACAAGCCGTGTCCCTGGGGAAGCTGTTTCATTCCAGCTCCAACTCTGACAACGTCCTGGCAATGTGAAAAATTACTCAACTATATCCAGTCCGCTAAGAGGGAATAACTACAATCTGTCCAATTACCACCCCTTCAGTCCGATCACGATAGTCACATTAGTGGGAGTACTTTTTGACAGAGTTGTCAAGCAGCACAGGAATAAGCAGCACTGGAATAACCAGCTCAGTGTGGTTTCTGATAGCTCCCCGCAGCGATGGTGCTGTTGTGGAAATGTCTGGATTACTAATCCAGACCAGGCTAATGCTCTGGCAGCTGGTGGAAGTTAAAAACAATTAATAAAATATCGAGATCTAAAATCTGGTGTCACGAATAGTGACTTTGAAGCCAATGTCAATTGTGATTACCATTTTCCTTCCCAAGTGTAGTTTCAGGAAGTGAGTCTCCCGTGCTTTCCTGGTCTGCCTAAAAGTGACTCCAGATACACAGACATGTGATAAACTCTTCAATGGTCTCTGAAACTTCCAAGCAAGGCACTCAATTTTATCAAACTGCTCATCGTTCTTAAAGGATAAACCGAGTCAGAACACCCGGTCTCAGCCTTGTTGTTGGAAATGGGAATGGGAAACACAGTCCTGATGTCCCCGCAGAGTCCTCCTTTCGAACGTCTGAGAGCTTGTGACACGACTTGCAGAGCTATCCCACAGACTGCACAGAAACATCGGGAAGGGAGGAGGTCATTCAACACATTGAGCATCCCCCATTCTCGATAGTGGAGAAAATCTCCTCAGTACGATTTGCCACATACAGTGTTCACATCATTTAACATGTTTAAACGTCGGGCTATATAAAATGGAAACTGCAGTAATTGCTTTGGTCCATCAATTTTGATCCTCCCTTCAATATACAGGCAGTTCTCCGATAACGCATGTTTATTAAACACAACTTGTTTGCATCATAATTCGTGAATTGTGCATCCTCTTTATAAAGCGAGCTCCCATTCACTGTAACGCAATTCCATCCCCGGCACCAGTTGATCAGCAAAACCCAGCCTCAGGATCCTCTGTCTGCAAAATGCACCCTCAGTGTGTTCACTACAGCAGGAATGTAATCTGCTCTGCAAGCCTTGAAACTGAGACTGAAACTAGGAATTGTAGTCTACATTTAGACGGACCTTTATTTCAAACCGGAATTCCATGTCAGCATCATGTGGTCAGTCAGTTCACGCGCTTTCTGGCGAAGAGCTTGGTGAAAGGTACAGTGCTGTCGTCAGTGACATTCGGGTGAAAGTGCAACATTTACAGCATTGTTTCATTACAATATATGATTTAAAGATTTTCTTAAGCTATGCTCGTGTGTGTTAGATTAACTTAAATTTTTGGTTTTTGCTGATTTATATGGGGGGGGGGGGGGGTTTCCCGTTCCCCACTTTTTCCCATAGACCGCATTATTAATATTGCATGATTTTCTACAACACGGTGTTCCACAGGAATACAACTACCGTATTATTGGAGAAAAACATGGAATGATATCTGATCCTCTATCTTCACACGATACTCTTGCTCTCTGTCTATCCCTTTAATTTCCAGAAATCCTCATTTATATTCAGTGTCTTGGCTTCCACAGCCTTATGTGTCAGAAAATTGACCAAGTTCAGCAGTCTCTGAGTGAAGATATTTATTCTCATCTCAATGCAGAGTGGCCTGTCTGTACCTAATGTTGTGGCCCCTTGTTCTTTGACGTCCCAGTAAGGGGAATTATCCTCCCTGCTTCCGATCTGTCTCACCCTGTCAGAATTTTAGATATTTCACTGAGATCACCACTCATTTTCCTAAACCCCATGGAATACAGTCGCCTTAAACTCTGTTCGCACAACAAGCCTGTCTTCCCAGAGATCAGTCTAGTCATCCTTCACTGCTTCCCCCCAATGCAGATTTGTCCTTTATTGGTAAGGAGAGCAAAACCGCACAAAATACTGCACAATGTTCGAGATGGGGTCTCACCAAGAGCCTGTACAGCTGCAGTAAGACACCTTTACTCCTCTACTCAAATACTCCTGAAATGAAGGTCAATGGGCTATTTATCTTCCAAACTGCTTTCTGTTCCTGCAATATTGCTTTCAGTGACTGGTGTACAAAGAGATCCAAATCCTTTTCAATGTTACAGCTATCCACTTGGTGGCTCTATGCACAGTGGTCAGTGTGTCAGTGCCATTCCCAGTATTGACTTCTGGTTTCAGAACTCACAGCCCAGCATGGAATTCATAGATCGACGCAGAAAGAAACAAAAATGCAGCTTTAGATCATTTATAGATCAACATTTTTCAATCAATCCATTTTCAATTGATTGGCTGGCATTCTATTGTTCCCAAGAAAGTGCACAACGTCACATCTCCCCCCATTGCTCTCCATCTGGCACGTAGTTGCACAGTCACTCCAGTTGTCTTAATCAGCTTGGAGCTTTTTGACATCCTGCTCACCCACTCACAATCCAACATCGTTTAATGCCATCAGCAGACTTGGGAATATTGCATTTGAGCCCCTCAACCAAAGATATGATGTGTATTGGGAATAGCAGGTCCCAAACCCCGATCTTTGCTATATCCTCCAAGCCTTCCATTCTAAAAAAAAGTTTTATTCCTACTCACTGTTCCCTGCCAGCTGGCCCATTCTAAAAGCATGACCATATATTAGCCCCAGTCCCATAGGATTCAAATTTGCACAACAGGCTTGGGAATTTATCAAAAATCTTTCTGAAAATCTAATCGTATTGCATTGATAGCTTCTCTATAATTTTGATAAAATTCACACTCTCAAATATGATTCCCATTTCATAAATCTGTGTTGACTTTGTCTATGCCCATTATGTTCTGTAACAATACTTTCTCTCGAACTGTTTAGTTGCTAATTTCATTGTATTCTCTTTTTCTCACCAGACTAAAATTTCATGGTATTGCTGGGAAGGTTTTTTTTTGCTTTGGTATCTTCTATGAAGACAGAATGAAATAGTTGCTTCATAGTTCTGCAATTTCCCTGTTCTCCATTCTCTATTCTCTGGTTTCAGGCTGTACTGAGCTGCAATCGCTTTATCTTACCTTTTACACTGGCATATCTTTAGAAGCTATTATAGTTCACTCGTATAACTCTCATTGATATACTCTTCGGAAAAGCATCAATTTCTGTCTTGAACAGTTTAATGATCAGCATTCCACAATCATACAATCACAGAAACACAGACTCCATATCGTTTGAAATACAGCACGATCGACATTAGTCCCACCTTCTGACATGAGGCCCAGAACCATGCATGTTATGACTCTGCAAAAACTCGTCCAAGGACTTTGCGTTGTTGTGGAGTTACCCGTGACAACCATTCTCTCTCTTCCGGACACCAACATCTTCTAGGTGACAAAATATCTTTAAATTCTCTCTAAACCTCAAGCACTTCACTTGTTCCCTTGTTCTTGACTAAAAGGAACAGGTGATGTCTATCCACTCTGTCCATGCCCCTCGTAATCTTATCCTTCTAAATCACGTCCCCTCAGCCTCCTCTGCTCCAAAGTAAACAACCGAGCTTATCCAGCCTCTCTCCATAGCTGATTCTCTCCATCCCAGGGAACATCATGGTGAATCCCCACCAAACCCCACCCCCCTCAGTGTAATGACATCATTTCATAATGTGGTATCCAGAACTGCACACTGCATACCATCTTGCCCTAAGCAAACTCCTGTATATCTCTTATAATCTATGTCTACGACTCCTAGGCCTTTTTAGCTCGACTATTAACCTGTTCATCCACATTCAGGGATGTGTGGAAAAGCACCCTCTGTGATTCCTAGTATGCTGCCATTCATTGAGTCCTCCCCTGCCTGGTTCCTTCTCCCAAAGTGCATCAACTCATATTTATCAGCGTTACATTTCATCTGCCGTCGATCTGCAGTTCTGACCATTCCGTCTGTATCTTCCTGCAACATAAGGCCTTCCTCCTCGCTGCCAACCACTCGGCCAATCTTTGTGTCCAACTCAAACTGATTTATCACACCATCCCCCACTCTCCCCTCCACATTCTCATCTCCATAATTTATGATAACCATAAATGATAAGGTTAAAAATCACACAAAACCAGGTTACAGTCCAAAAGGTTTATTCGCTAGTCCTCGCCTTCGAAACGCTGCTTCTTTATCAGGTGGTTGTGCACTTTGAAAGTTTGTGCCTCCAATTAAACCTGTTGTACTACAACCTAGTGTTGCGTGATTTTTAATGTTGTCGACCCCAACCCAACACCAACTCCTCCGAATCACAAATATTTGCTTGGATCCCTTCCATTCATCTAAAATGCTTGGAACACAGTTACTACCTTCCATTAGTCTACAATGGTTTCCAATCTCTGCAGGATGTACAGGAAAATAAAACATAGTCATCGACTACACAATTAATACTTCCATTGGTGCCTTATTTCTGACATTTTGATACGAAGTAAATCTGTTTTGTCAGACTTAGCAATGCTCAATCTAGTTACATTTTCATGTACAGCCCTGTTACTGATATAAATTGGCTTCATGTCTTTAGTCCCATAAGCTCTATCTGATCACTTGGTTTTCTGGGTGATTTTCTGGTTATTTTCTTGGCCATTTCCTTGTTCTCCACAATAAACTCTCCTCTCCCGATTACAAATTTCCACATTTGACATTGCTTTTATTTTGTTTCCTTTGAATTATAGATAGTAGATTGATGCAGCCTTTGTGTTCCTGTTTGTTAGCATGCAGGTTCACATTTTGATTCCTTAACAGCTTCATGGCCCTCCTTTTCTGAATCATCAATTTCTGAGAATTCTCAGGTTTCCACAATTTCTGGAATTCTTCTGAAGTCACTTGCTATGATTAATATAATCTTTAATTTGTTACGTTAACCATCAATAAGTCACTTGCTCACTCTGTGGTGTTTTTAAGTTCAAGAAAGACTTTGCAATACTTCTATAAATCTCCTGATCCTGACCAGATCTATTCGGGAATTCTGCAGGTGGATAGAGAAGAAATTACGGGAGCTCTGGTTGGTACTTTTCCAACTTTGCTGGCCAACGGGTGAGGTCCCGGATGACTGGATGATAGTGAATGCTGTTCCCTTATTCAAGGAGTGCAACAAAGATAAACCTGGGAGCTGTAGCCCAGTAGAACTAACATCAGATAGTTACTTGAGAAGATTCTGAGATAAGATATACAGAGGAAACTTGATTATCCGATAGAGATGGACGGAGCACTACTTCATTGAGATAATTGATTATTCGGTTAATTGATTTACTCTGGGGCGTGGAGTTTTCTGTGAAGTCCGCTCCCTTTCAGGAGACAAGGCAAAAGCACACTGCATGCGAGACCACACCCTGCATCCGCTCCCACCCCGCCTTGTCCACTCCCACCCTGCCCCATCTATGCCCCGCCCACCCGAACCCAGTCCACACCCACCCCGGCCCCCGCCCGCCCACAACCCCGTCCACTCCCACTCCACTTCCCTGTCTGCCCCCACGCACACCAAACACGCCTGCTCCCATACCACCAGCCGCACGCCCACATCCTCATCCATTCCACCCCATGCCACCGCCTGCCCCCGCCCGCCCCAACCTTGTCTGCTCCCACCCCAACCCTGCCCGCACCAGCCCACAACCCCGTCCAACGCAACTCCCGTCTGCCCATGCCCGTTCCTAACCCTGCAACACCAACATCTGTCCCCTAACCCCGCAAGCCCAATCATCCCCACCGATTGTCCAAGTCCCATCCACACCCCCGCACGCCTCTAACCCTGCGCCCCCAAACCCGTACCCCCAAACCCAACACCACCAATCATCCCCACCCATCTTTGGAGTCCCGTCTGCGTCCCCATCCGCCCCCTAACGCTGTACCCACAAACTGCCATCCTCAACTACCTCCCCGGGCCAGCCGGACTGTACACCAACAGAACTGCTGCTGCTGCTGTCTTTGTCGGGTAACTCATCAAATTGCACACACACACACACACACACACACACACACACACACACACACACACACACACACACACACACACACACACACACGTTTTGAGAAATTTCACCTTTGCTGTGTACAGGACAATGTTGGCGGAGTTATCTGGGGGAGGGGGTGTTTAGAGTAAACCCCTGTGTAAAATTCCAGGGAATGTGTGGGGTGATAGAGACAGAGAAGGCGGGAGGTCAGACTTTTGGAGACGGTGCCTGGACTGTTCTTGGCAGCATTTTAGTGAGACAAGGTGTTTTTTTTAATCATTGTACCTACAAACAATAGACGCAATCAGGGTTGAAAGACGTAATGTTTCTATCGGGACCTTGAGGTCCCCTTCGGATCATCCAAATTTTGGATAATTGATATTTGGACAATCGTGGTTCCTCTGTGCATGCTCTTGAAAGTCAGGGTTTGATTGGCAGCAGTCAGCATGGCTTTGTGCATGAGAGATCATGGCTCTCAAACTTGTTACAGTGCTTTGATGAAGTGACGAGGAACAGTGATGAGGGAGAATGGTATACATAGTCTATATGGATTTCAGTAAGGCCTTTGATAAGGTTACAGAAGATCAGCTACTCTGGAATGTTTGATCACCTGGAATCGAGGGGTAACTGGTAAATTAGATACACAACTGGCTTGGTGGTAGGAAGCAAAGGGTAATATAGGAAGGATGCTTGTCAGACTGGAGAACTGTGAATAGTGGAATACCTCAGGGGTCGGTGTTGGGAACATTGTTTGTTTCTATGTATAGATGTGTGTATGTATACAGATAGATAGATATATAGATAGATATATATACATACACACATCTCACCAGACTAAAATTCTCTCATCCTCATCATAGATGTATGTAATATGTTATATACACATACACATATTTACCAATTACATACATGTATGATCGAGATGAGAATGCACAGGCATGATTTGTAAGTTTGATGACGACACTAAAAGGGGTAGCATCATGGAGAATGAGGAAGGTTATCAGGAATTTCAGAAATTTCAGCAGTACCTTGATCAGCTGGAGAGGTGGACTGAGAAATGGAAAATGCAGTTTAGTACAGATCGGTGTAAGATCGGTGTAAGCATTTTAGAAAGTCGAGTCAAGGTTGGAGTTTCATGATGAATGGTTGGGCCTTAAGGAGTGTAGTGGAGCAGAGGGACCTTGGTGGTCAGGTGCACGGTACTCTAAAAGTTGATTCACAGGTAGACATGGCAGTGAAGAAGGCTTTTGGTACACTGGCCTTCATCAGTCAGAGCACTGAGTATCGAAGTTGAAGAGTTACGTCGCAGTTATACAGGACGCTGGTGAGGCAATATTTGAAGCGTCATGATCAGTTTTGTTCACTTTGCTATAGGAAGGATGTTATTAAACTGGTAAGAGTGCAGAAGAAATTGACAAGGATGTTGCCAAGCTCTTAATGGTCTGAGTTTTCGGGAGAGGTTGGACAAGCTAGGACTTTTTACTTTCGAGTATATGAGACTGAGAGGGATCTTATAGACGCTTAAACGATCACAGGAGGCATGGATAGAGTGAATGCACCCAGTATTTTCTTCCCAGGGTTGGACAGCAATCACCGACTAGAGTGCATCAGTTTAAGGTCAGGGGGGTAAGAATAAAAGGGAAACTGACGAGCAATGATCTTTACACACATCTTGGTATGCATTTGGAATGAGATGCCAGGGGAAGTGGTTCTATAACTCGAACAAACATTGCTTGTCTCCCACTGAATGTCATATTGTATTTTCCCAATTTACTGGAGCGAACTTGACCCTCTACCCTCCAGGCTTCCATGATGTTTGACCAGAATGTTCAAACATTTGATATTGTATGCGGACGCCATGCAAAATGCACCTTATTAACGTCACTATTCCTCAAAAGTTGTTTCAGAGTAAGGTTAGAAATAAGGCTTTCTTACCACACAACACCAACTCCGAAATAACCTGATCTCTACTTTGTTTCATAACACACACTTCAACCCACCTCATATACACTTATTTACAGCATGAGCAGAAACTTAGTTAACGCAGTTTAGATGCAACGTGAGACCATCCAATAAGACTGCAGCATTCACAATACTTGCATGTGTAATTTCTAGAGCACATGATGTTCAGATTTTCTGCTACCGTTTTGGTTTAAATATATAAAACAGCAATGTTTGCTTCTCCTTGCTATCTGTAAGCTCTACATAAACTGATTCTGTGAAAGCTGAGGGACATGGTCTGTGTCATTATTAATGATACACATGGACAAGACATTCGGGGAGGCTCACATCGACGCTGGGATGATCTGAATAAATGTCCAACAATACAGTACAAGCATCAATAATCTTCCCCGCTCTGACCGGAAAAGTGTCACTGTACTCTGTCTGCCCCCTTATACTCACTGTATATCTGTTATAGCACTACCCCCGAACAAGGTTCAAGCTCTATCTCCGAATAAGACTCAGGCACGAACACTCTCACTATTGATTTCAGCAACTTCCTTCACCCACTTTCTCTGTCACTTATGCAATAGCCTCTACACTAATAACACGACATGGATACAACACTGTGGACTGACTCACTCAGGACACCTCACCATGTCACCCCACCTGGAAAAGCACTAACAGCAGGGCCACCCTCTCCCACCCTCACACCCTCCCTCCCTTTCTCCCATTCCAGGAGAAATAGTCTGGAATAGGACAGAAGAAGGCCAACCCAGGTGGTGGGGTGCCTGATATGTGTTCCCTCTCCCCTCCCCACGCCGTGTGGGGAGGACCTTGGTACAAGCTGAAGAGGACTGGGTCGACTTGTGTGGAGATTCTGAAACATCCACTTCCAACCAACCGAGTAAGGAGCAATGAACAGCGAACAGCAATTCTCACTTTAAACCCATTGGCAGTTCCAGCGTCAGCTCTCTGGCAGTTCCAGCGTCAGCTCTCTCACTCTCAAATAAAAAACAGATACCTCTCTGCACAATGATGCAGTCATAGAATTACCTAGAAATATTGGTAAATACCCCAATATAATAACATGTACAATATGTACAAGGAGACAAGCATACACACACATAGAAGCACACAAAGACATGTACAGTCACACACAATAGAAACAAACACAGATAGAAATACACAGGTTGATACACAGACAGACGTAGGCAAACAAATCCTCATATAACAAGCAGATGGACACACACAGACACTCGTCTTATTAAGACACAAATAGATCAGTTTTTAATTTATAAGGGGATCTAGGATTCAAGGCAAAAGGCAGAAGAATGTGTTTGAGGAGCATATAAGAAATTATTGAACGGCATATCGGACTCGATGGGTCGAATGGCCTAACTATGCTTCTTTTCTAATTCTCATGTGTTGTTCCCTCAATCCACCCCACGAGGCTGTTACAGAGATATACTGCTGCCCCTACCCCATGTGTTGTTCCCTCAATCCACCCCACGAGGCTGTTACAGTGATATACTGCTGCCCCTACCCCATGTGTTGTTCCCTCAATCCACCCCACGAGGCTGTTACAGAGATATACTGCTGCCCCTACCCCACGTGTTGTTCCCTCAATCCACCCCACGAGGCTGTTACAGTGATATACTGCTGCCCCTACCCCATGTGTTGTTCCCTCAATCCACCACTCGATCTGTTACGGTAGTATACTGGAAGGTCCTCACCAGAACGAAGGACCCGATACCCAACATGAGCAAGACGAATGTAGTGTACAAAATACCATGCAAGGACTGCACTAAACACTATATAGGACAAACAGGAAGTCAGCTAACAATCCGCTTACATGAACATCAACTCGACACGAAACGACACGACCAGCTATTCTTAGTAGTCACACACGCAGGCAACAAGCAACATGAATACGACTCGGACAACATTATTATCATAGGGCAAGCCAGACAGAGAACAGCCAGGGAATTCCTAGAGGCATGGCATTCATCCACAAACTCCATCAACAAACACATCGACCTGGACCCAATATACCAACCACTACAGCGGACAGCTGAAACTGACAACCGGAAGCGGCAGGGACAGACCACTATAAACACCAGAGGAAACATCAAAGAAGCGCTTCGCAGGAGGCTCCCAAGCACTGATGATGTCGCCTAGCCAGGGGACGAAACGTTTGCAACAAAAACTTCCAGCTCGGCGAACAGAACCACAACAACGACCACCCGAGCTACAAATCTTTGCACAAACTTTGAACACCACCTTGAATAATTCAAAGGGTATCCTGGATCCGTGATGCTCTTGATATCCAAGGTTGGGAAAGCCAGTAAAGGCCTGAGGATATATTCCTGTCCATTGTTGGAACATTCCAGTCTCAGATTCTGATCTCTCCTCCCCCTCTCTCTGGAACTGCTCATCCCTGTTAGTGCTGTCGGTGATGCTCCTACTCATACTACGGGGTAATACATGGAATACAGTTCAATACTGTTTTACTAAAACTAAAAAAAAATTAAACTTTACATATTCTGGATAGGATATGTGAGGGTGACTGAGGGAACAAATGTTGGCGTTGGTAGATCAATTGAGTATAATCATTCAATCTGACTTGGATATGGGAGTAATCCTGGTGTTTTATCGGAACATTAACATGCTTCTCTATTTATAAATGGAAACATACATCCTGCAACTACTGCTCAGACATTACAATATCAGTAAGACATTGAGAGAACTTTTATAGTCCATAATCAGGAGAGAAAATGTTCCTAAGACAACGTGGAGTTAAAGCAGACAGACGGCATTGCATGTTAACTTAAGAGACAATGGTGACTGCAGATGTTGGAGAATTCAGTGTTGATAAAATGTGGTGGTGGAAAAGGCATTGCAGGTCAGACAGCATCCGAGGAGCAAGAGAGTCAACATTTCAGATAGGACCCTTCTTCAGAACTGGGAAGGGGGAAAGGGTCTGGTGGGGGTGAGGAAGGGGGAAAGGTAGGCACTACGTGGAAGACGCTGATAGTAATAGGTCGGATTGGAGTGTGGAGTGTATAGATGGGAAGGAAGATGGGCAGGTAGATCCCCTCGAGAGGGTGGATCTGATTCGGAGGGTTGGATCTGGGATCTGGGTGGGTGAGGGGAGATTTGTAAATCAGTGAATCGAATGCTCATGCCATGTGTTTGTAGCTCCCGAGGCAGAAGATGAGGTGTTCCTGGCAACATTCTGGGAAATCTCTTCTGAACACTCTCCAGCTTAGTAATCTCCTTCCTATAACAGCACTGCACACAGTACAACGGAAGAGGCTTTTTCAATGTCTGGCACAATCTCAGCATGACTCCTAACTTCCAAACTCAATGATCTGAGCACCCTTGGATCCCTGTGTTCTATAACTCTCCCAACGCACTACCATTAATTGTATAAGTCATTCTCTTGTTTGATTTTAAAAAAATGCAATACCTCCCATTTATCCAAGTTAACCACCATCTGCCACACCTCAGCCCAGTGAGTGTTATTAATGCCCCCTCATCCTCTCCCTTCAGCTTTAAAAGACCCTCCCCTCACCAAAGGTCTACAGATACCAACCTTGAGTTTTCGAAAGACCCAGAGGTTGGTTTGCCTTGTGTAGGCAGATTGTGCAGTGGTTATGGAGAGGCTGGAAAGTAAGCAGTTGCCTTGTATCACTTAATTGTTTTAGGAAGACGGAAACCACATGTCTGAGATTGGAAATAGTGACTAGTGTGTTTTGGCCAGAAACTGGGCTCTTTCCACATCTCTGTTGTTCGGCATTGATATCTTTTCGAGATCCTTCAGAGTGTGCCTGCAGGATTTCTTTTGCTAATATTGCAGACAACAGATAATAACCATTTAAGCTGGAAATCATAGCCCAGCAATTAAAGATGTTCATAGTTTATCTCAATAGCAGAGCACATGCGATTATCATCCTGTAGTTGAGTCTAATACCTTTTATTTGTTCAACAATGAGAACAGTGGTCTGTGTATATCAGTAATGTTAATCAGAATGTAATAAATGCTTGCAGAGCTGAAAGCTGACACTTAAAATATGACCCAAATTCTGGGCATGGTGTAAGTCTTGTGTAATGGAAAGCGACCCTGCCTCTGTGCCAGAGTTCTGGATTTGATTTCATTCCATGAACCTTTGTTAGTGTCACAATCTCTGGAGCAGATGATCTGGATTCATGTCCTGCCTGTTGTGGAGGTGTGTTACAGCATGTCAGAACAGGCTGATGAGCAAGTACACAGGAGAATCATGTTGCAGCTTTCGGGGCTATTGCTGATTAGTGGTAGTGCCCCTTCCTCTGACCCTAAAGGTTCAAGTTTCTAATCCGACAGAGATGTTTCATTACATGTCTGAACACGTGGATTAAAATAATTTTAGAATTGTGACTTGATGGAGATAGAAGAAATGTCATGATTAAATTTCAGACTTTAGGCCCATGATGACTGAAAGCATAGCCATTCGTGTTGATTGGAGTCGCATTTGCAACTTCTAGAGGGTTATATAATCTTGGGAAGGGTAGATAGTCAAGGTCTATCTCCCAGGGTAGGGAAGACCAAAACTGAAGGGCATAGGTTTAAGGTGAGAAGAGAAAGATTGAAGAGGGACCTAGAGGGCAACGTTTTCACGCAAAGCATAGTGCGTGTATGAAATGAGCTGCCAGAGGAAGTGGTGGAGAATGGTGCAATTCCAACATTTAAAAGGCATGAGTATATGGATTGGAAGGTTTCAGAGGGAGATGGGACGAATGCTGGAAAATAGGATAAGATTAATCCAAAATATCTGGTCGGCTTGGATGAGTCGAAGGGTCTGTTTCTCTACTGTACAGTTCTACGAACCACATATTCAATTGATCAAGATATCGTTATAATCACGGACTGTAAAACATTAAATAACTTTGTCCACGATACAACCAATCTTGATGTCATCTGTAAATTTGCTAATCATGGCTTCTACAATTCTAATCTAAGTTTTTGATATAAATGACAAACAAAAGGGGATCCAATACTTTTTCTTATGAATCACATCTGATCCCAGGTTTCCAGTTTAAAAACAACCCACCACCTTCACCCTGTCTCCTGCCATTAAACAGACATACACAGAAGCACACACACGCACAAAACTCACCACCACTACACTGCCTCCTGCAATTAAACTGATATACACAGAAACACACACACACAACCCTCCACCACCACCTTGTCTCCTGCCATTAAACAGTTACACACAGAAACACACACATCCCTCCACCACCACCCTGTGCCCTGCCATTAAACAGATATATACAAAACACGCACACATAACATTCCACCGCCACCCTGTGTCCTGCGATGAAACAGATAAACACACACACCAATATCGAGATACAGGTAGTCATATCTTTAATACAGAGATAGATAATTTTTGATTAAAACATGGGTCCAGAGTTACATTGAGAATGTAGGGGCATTGTGTTGAGAAACATGTCAGGCAGGTCCGAACAGCAAAGTAGAGTTGATGGGCATAATGATCTTATTTCAATTTCCTATCCTGTGTGGCCGTCAGGTGACAGGAATTTTTTTTGGAGAGTGCAATGGAGGCTGAGTTTGATAAATACTTTACTGAACAGTCAATGCGATTGTGGGATAGGTTTGAGGAGCTGATTAGTCTATGTCTGTTCCCATTTGTTGTGCTGTTATTTCTCAGAAGAGGAGGTGACCTTCTGTGAGGTTAACACACTTTAAAATTAAAAGATCTCCCATTGACATTTGAGATAACCTTGTTCTGTTCTCCTTCGGACTGTGCAATCTGTGGCGCTGTCATCCCCAGGGAACAGTGAAGACTGGGTCATTGAAGATACTCAAGGCTGATCTTGACTGATCTTTGATGGGCAGAAGAGTCAATGTTTATAGACAAGAGACAGGAAGGGGGTGGTCAGCTACACTCAGACCAGCCCTGATGTTTCTAAACTGAGCAGCAGGTTGGAGGGGACGAATGGCCAAGTGATGCTCTTATCCCACATGTGGTACTCCCAATTCGCCCCTCGAGGCTGTTACAGAGAGAGAGGAAAGCGCCTTTCAGCCAGTCAGGTGCGTAATAATGAGACAGGAGGGGACCATTCTGCCCCTCTGTGGAGTTACACAGGAATAGAATACATCATTCAACACAATGACTAAATTACATCTCACTGGAGGAGGCCATACAACCTTTCTGGGCAGCTACACAGGAACAGGGAAGGTCTGGATAACCAGCTGGAAATATAGAGTAGAGTGAGTAAACCTGTGACAAAAAAAAAGCAGTACAATGTGGGTGACTGGAACTTTGTGTTTTGGGGAAACAATAAACCAGCAGTAAATAATGTAAATGGAGAGAGAATGCAGAACTTGGTGGTATACAGGGATTTGTGTGTCTTCGTGGATGAATCACATCAAGTTGCTCTGAAGATGCAGCAATTGATTTGGAAGGGAAGCGGAATGATGCTGTTTTGTGCAATGGGTATTGGGTTTGAACTTAGCGATATTTTCCTGCATCAGTACAAGGCATTGCAGAGACCACGTCTGACGTATTGTTTGAAATTATGATCCCCACAACTGAAAAAAAGCTAAATTGCTTTCAAATGTTACAAAGATGCTTATCTTTACTTGGCCTTCGGATGAAGGCACATGACGGATTACCAGTTTCGGCCTGAGAATGAGAGATGTTCTTATTGACCATACAAGATCACGGGGAGAGTGCAGCTGGTGAATATCTGACGGATATTTCCTCTTGTGTGGGAGAATAAAACTGGGGATGTAATTTAAAAATAAGACAAGTTCTGATGCAGGGTCACTAGACCAGAAACGTTAACTCTCATTTCTCTTCAGACATGCTGCCAGACCTGCTGAGCATTTCCAGCAATTTCTGTATTTCTTTCAGAATAAAAAACATGCATTTTAACTTCGATATGGTGAAGACATTAAACGTTTTATTTTATATTACGCAGGCACATATAAACACATCCTCAAATCAAGTAGGGTAAATTATTGGTTATTGAAATTGGTTATTGGTTATTGCACCTACATGAAGCAGGAAATGTGATGGAGTCATATCGTTCAGACAATGTTCAAGGAGATTTCACATGGTCCAGTTTGGGGAGTAATAACGTCATTGAATCAACTTAGAGATGGAAAAGTGTAATCTGTCTGAGAAAGAACAGTCTGTTCCTCCCTTTCTCTTTCCCTATCTCTCATCACAGCAATGTGTGCGAGCAAAAAGAAAGCGCAGTCGGTTTTATCACTCATGGACGGTTCCGGATGAGGATTCATTGGAATCTCCCCACTGCTTGAAGGAAAGGGAATTCAGCCAATTTCATCTGTTCCGGGAAGGAATCACATTTTCAGAAGCTTGTGTGAGCAGAATAACTTCAGAAGTAATTACTAAGACTCGATAGTGGTGGGGCGGGGGATGCAGACAGGAGATTCTGTGGGATTCTGTGGCTGCAAATGGGAATTCAGGATGGTGTGTAGCCTCACACATGCCAGGGTCCAGGGTGTCTCAGAGCGGCTGCAAATCGTTCTCAAGGGAGAGGGGCAGCAGCCAGAAGTCATTGTGCACGTTGGTACAAATGACTGAGGTAGAAATAGGGATGAGGTCCGGCAGAGCAATTGTAGAGAGCTAGGAAAAAAAGATAAAAGCCAGGATCATGACAGTGGTAATATCGGGTTTACTTCCAGTACTACATGCTAGTGACGGTAAGAACAGAAGGTTATGGCAGATGAATGTGTGGCTAAAGAATTGGTGCAGGGGGCAGAGATTCAGATTTTTAAATCATTGGGATCTTTTGTGGGGCACAAGCAAACTGTTCAAGAGGGACGGGCTATACCTGAACTGGAGGGAGTCCAATATGTTGCCAGGCAAGTTTGCTCGTGCTACAAGGGAGGGTTCAAACTAGATTGACTGGGGCTGGGGAGGCTATTGAGCGTGGGATCCTCAACAGCAGGGAGAAAAATGCGAGGATGGAAGGAGATACAATAATCAGAAACAGTAAAGTGAAGAGAAAGGTCAGGCAGGAACACGACAGAGGGCAAGGAAAGCCTGTTGGATTAAATTGCATCTGTTTCAATGCAAGATGGCTGACAGCTAAGGCTGATGAACTCAGGGCGTGGATAAGTACGTGGGACTGAGATATTATAGCCATTACACAAACAGGACTAAGGGAGAGACAGGATTGGCAGCTTAAGGTACCAGGTTATAGCTGCTTTTGGCGGGATAGTGGTGGTGAAAGGAGCGGAGGGGTAGTTGCATTTTTGATTAAGGTGAGTATCACAGCTGTGATCAGATATAAAACAATTGAAGAATCATCCAGTAAAGCTTTGTGGGCGGAGCTAAGAAATATGGAGGGAATGGTGACATTATTGGAGTTTTACTATAGGCCCCCAAATAGTCAACGGGAATTCGAGGAACAAACATATGTGGAGAGATTGGGGAGACTTGCAAGACCAATAGGATTGTCGTTGTACGAGATTTTAACTTGCCGAACATAGACTGGGACTGACACATAATTAAGGGCATAGATTGGGTGAACGTATTAAGTGTGTTCAGGGACGTTTCCTCAAGCAGTGTGTAGAGGGGCCTACTCGGGAAGGGGCAAAACTCGACATACGTTTGGGAAATAGAGCAGGACAGGTGACTGAGGTGACAGTGGGAGAGCACTTTGTGACCAGTTACCATTGTTCTATTAATTTTATTATAGTTATGGGGAGGGACATACTGGTCTACAGGTGCAAGTTCTAAATTGAGGCAAGGTGAATTTTGATGGAATTAGTCTGAAACTTGCATGGGCTGTTTGGGGTAGTTTGTTTGCAGGCAAAGGGACCTCCAGCAACTGGGAGGCATTTAAAAGTGAGATAGCAAGAGCTCAATGTCTATATATTTCTGTGAGGGTGACGGGCAAGGTTGTCATGAAGAGGGAACCCTGGATAACAAGAGATATGAGGCTTTAACCAAAAAAAAAGAGGAGGAGGTGCGAGTAAGGTCCAGGTTGATAGGATCAAAGGAATCCCTGGACATATACTGGGGATACAGGAGTTTACTGAAGAAGGAAATCAAGAGGGTGAGAAGGGGGCACGAGATAACCTTGGCTGAGAAGATCAGGACGAATCCAAAGAGTTTATTTACATATATTAAGGAAAAGAGAATAACTACAGTGAGAATACGACCCTTCAAGGACCAAAGTGGATATGCATATGCGGAACCACAGGAAATTCTGAAGGTTCTCAATTGATATTTCTCCTCTGTATTTACTGTAGAGAAATACGTGAAGACTTGGTGTGGGAGCTTATGGAAGTTAGTGGTGATATCTTTGGGGACAATCTATATCATAGTAGAGGAGGTGTTGGATGTACAGGTATTAGAATGTAGAAAGGTGGATAAATCTCCTGGTTCTGACCATATGTATCAAAGAACACAGCAGGAGTCTAGAGAAGAAACGACAGGGAGCCTGTTTGATATTTTACCATCATCGTTAGCTACAGGTGGGGTCCCAGTAGACTGGAGGGTAGCGAATGTTGTTCCCTTATTCAAGAAGGGAAGGAAAGAAATACCTGGGAAATATAGACCAGTAAGCCTAAGCGAATTTGATGATGACAGTGAAGGAAGTTTTCAGAAATTGCAGCAGGACCTTGATTAGCTGGGGAATTGGGCTGAGAAATAGGAAAATATAGTTTAATATATATAGACGTGAGTTTTGCATTTTGGAAAGTCAAATCAAGGCAGGAATTACGTCGTGAATGGCAGGGCGTTAAATGGTGTAGTGAAACAGATGGACCTTGGAGTACAGGTGCATGGTTCTCTGAAAGTAAAGTTACAGGCAGACAGGGAAGTGAAGAAGGCTTTTGGCACATTGGCATTCATCAGTCCGGAAGTTGGGAAGTTCTGATGCACGTTTCAGGATGTTGGTTAGGCCCACTTGCATTGCTGTGTTCAGTTTTGGTCACATTGCTATTGGAAGGATGTTATTAAACTGGAAAGATTGCAGACGAAATTTACAAGGATGTTGACATGATCCAACAGTGTGAGTTACAGGGAGAGGTTGGTCAAGCAATGACATTTTTCTTTAGAGCATAGGAGACTGAGGGGGACTGATGGTGGGACGGGTTTGTTAAAAAAGACGCAAGATCATGAGAAGCATGGATATGGTGAACGAACCAAGTCTTTTTTTCCCAGAGTTTTGTAATCGAGGATGAGAGTGCGTCAGTTTAAGGTTAGAGCAGAAATAATAAAAGAGACCAAGAGGGGCAAATATTTCTCAGAGCGCAATACGCATATGGAATGAGCTGTTAGTGAAAGTGGTTGAGGCATTAACATTAACAATATTTCAAAGGCACTTGGAAAAGTACATGGATAGGAAAGGTTCAGAAGCATATGGGCCAAGTGCGGGGAAATGGGGTTAGTGTGGATGGACATTAAGGTCAGCATAGATTAGTTTGGACCAAAGGGCCTGTCTTCACGCAGTAGGACTCTCTGACTCTACAAGTAGAATAACATTTGGGCCAAACTCTATTTTTTTCCTTTTGTCATGAGTTCCAATAATATTTGGACAATGTTCTTTCAAGTTAAAATCGCAGAGATTTTGATTTCCATTCTTTTTATCAAGTGTGTGTGTGTGTGTGTGTGTGTGTGTGTGTGTGTGTGTGTGTGTGTGTGTGTGTGTGTGTGTGTGTGTGTGTGTGTGTGTGTGTGTGTGTGTGTGTGTGTGTGTGTGTGTGTGTGTGTGTGTGTGTGTGTGTGTGTGTTCCTCAGTATTTTTCAAAGGGAAGTATTAATGTACATGTTTGCAATACCCACTCATCATCCTTCTTTACATCATTGTTTGAGTAACTTTGTTTTAGTCATAAACGTTTTGTTTTAGCAGATTAAAGAAATCTGCCTGACTTATTCAGAAGAAGATGTTGTGAAACTTGAAAGGGTTCAGAAAGGATTTACAAGGATGTTGCCAAGGTTGGAGGATCTGAGCTAAAGGGAGAGGCTGAACAGGCTGAGGCTGTTTTCCCTGGAGTGTCGGAGGCTGATGGGTGACCTTATAGAAGTTTACAAAATTATGAGGGGCATGGATAGGAAAAATAGGCAAAGTCATTTCCCTGGAGTTGGGGAGCCCAGAACTAGAGGCCTTAGGTTTAGAGTGAGAGGGGAAATACTTTAAAGGGACCTAAGGGGCAACTTTTTCACGCAGAGAAGATGTGGTGGAGGCTGGTACAATTGCAACATTTAAGAGGCAAATGGATGGGTATATGAATAGAAAGGGTTTGTAGGGATATGGGCCGGGTGCTGGCAGATGGGACTAGATTGGGTTGGGATATCTGGTCAGCATGGACGGGTTGGACCGAAGGGTCTGTTTCCATACTGTACATATCTATAACTCTATGACTGACCCGACACACTCTGAGAACTATATCATTGGCCATTTCACTAACCTAGTAATAATTAAAATTTTTGTGACCAGTGGAAGAATGGGACTGGAAAAGGGAACAGTGATCTAAAAACACAGTTAACTATCAGCTCAGTGAGCCTAACGTCAGTGTAGTGTAGGTTGTTTGAGGGTGTTTTGAGGGATATTATTTACATGCATTTAGAAAGACAAGGACTGGTTTGGGGTAGTCAACGTGGCTTTGTGCGATGGAAATCAAGTATCATTAATGTGATTGTGTATTTTGAGGACGTGACAAAGAAGATTGACGAAGGTTCTCTGATATACATTGTTTACACAAGCTACAGCAAGGCGTTTAATAAGGTTCCTCATCCTAACAGATTACTCAGGTTAGGTCACATGGAATCCAGGGAACGTTAACCATTTAGATACAAAATTGTCTTGAAGGTAACGGATTGTTTTCGAGACTGGAGGCCAGTGGCCAGGGGTGTGCTGAAAGATTCACTGCTGAGCTCACTGCTTTTCATCATGGATATAAATAACTTGGATGTGAATATCAGAGGCATGGTTATTAAGTTTACAGATAACATCAACAAGGTGGTGCAGCGGACAGGAAGAAGATTATCTTAGACTACAACGGCACCGTTGACCATCAAAGGGCCAAGAACTGGCAGATGAGTTTAATTTAGATATTTTTGAAGTTTTGCATTTTGGTAAATTAAAGCAGGGTCGTGCCTTCGGGAATGTTACAGAACAAAGAGACCTATAGGTGCAGGTTCACAGTTCCTTGAAAGTGGAGTCGCAGGTAGACAGGACGGTGAAGAACACGTTTGACATGCTTGCCTTAATTGGTCAAAACTTTGAGTATAGGAGTTGATGTGGCATGTTACCCCTATACAGGACGCTGGTGAAGCCACTTTAAGAATACTGCGCACAATTCCGTTGGCTCTGCTGATGGGAGGATGTTGAGAGGGCGCAGAAAAGATTTACAAGGAGTTTTCGCTACAGGGTGGGTTGAGATTTAGGTACAGGATGAACAGATTCAGGCTTTTCACCTGGACTGCAGGAGGGTCAATGGTGACATGAAAGTGGATTATAAAATCCTGAGGGGCATGGATAGTCTGAATGACCAAGGTGTTTTTCCCAGAGTTAGGGGAGTCCAGAACTAGACGGTATTGGGGAAAGATTTAGAGTGGACCTTAGGAGTTACATTTTCATGCCAAAGGTGATACGTGTACGAAAGGTGCTGTTCGAGAAAATGTTTAAAGTGGGTACAATTACACATTCAAAATATATTGGGATAGGTACGTAAATAGGAATGGTTCAAAGGGATATGGGGCAAATGATGGCAAATGGGACTAGATCAGATAGGGATATCTGGCCGATGTGGGCAAGCTGAAATAAAGGATCTGTTTCCATGCTGTTTGACTCTCTAATTCTATAAGAGAGATGGGGAAAATTCTAAAAGGGCCTTTCAAGTGAGAATTTTCTTCCCCAGAAGTTTGGCATTCCTCTTTGTTTACGTTTATTCAAAGCTGCGCTGGTTAAGTATTTGACAGAGCAGTGAGTCACAGAGAATGGGATACAGACAGTAAAGTGGAGCTGAGACAACAACCTGATCAACCACAGTCTTAGTGCCTGGTCGAGAAGGGTCAAAGTGTCTAATTACCCACTCCTGCTCCTCAGTCCCATGTTTCTGTGTTCCTTTCAGCCCCTCAAAACTGCTAGACAGGAGCAGTTGGATGCTACTTACTGCTATAACCTGGTGCACAGAAACAGCCTCTCAAGTCTGTCCCACACGGTTTAGGAGATTTGGAAAATAGAATTGGAAAATCCAGGCTGGGTATGAAACAGGCCCCTCATCTCTCTATACGGAGCTTCCCCTCTCTGTAACTTGTGCTCCATTTGTTGGTCATGTTGTAGACCCAGATTCACTGTGAATACAGCCACGAGACCTCACCCAGAGATGGCTCACAGAATCCTCTGGTCTCTCTGACTGCAACATTCAATAACAGACCTTCCAGGAAAATAACACCCACTAATATTCCAATAACAGAATGGGAGAACATCGGAAACAGGAGGAAATTGTTCAAATCCCAATCCTGCCTTGTTCTTACTAAGATCATGACTGATCTGCTCTAGGTCTCAAAGCCTCTTTCATGCCCGATTGCTAATAGCCCTCACCTCTCTGATCGGTCAAAATCCATCTAAATCCTCTTTAAATAGTCATATAGAAGATAGAACATAGAACATTATAGCACATTATAGTTCCTTTGGCCCTCAACGTTGCACCGAGCTTTTGTCCTACTCTCAGATCAGACTAACCTACATGCACTACTGTGTACTATCTTCTCATGTGCCTATCTAAGAGTCGCTTACATGTCCCTAATGTACCACTGCTGGCAGTGCATTTCACACATCCACCACTCTCAGTGTAAAGAACCGACCTCTGACATCTCCTCGAAACCTTGCTCCAAATGATGCCACATCCTGATGGCCATTTCTGCCCTGAGAAAATGTCTCTGGCTATGCAATGTATATGTAGCCCTCTCACCACCTTGTTTATCTCTATCAAGTCACCTCTCATTCTTCTTCACGCCAACCAGGAAAGCCCTAGCTCCATCAATCTTTCTTCCTAATGCATTCTGACAAATTTCCTCTGCACTCTTTCTAAAGTTTCCATCTCCATTCCTATAATTGCGTGACCAGAACTGAACACAATATTTCAAGCGTGGTCTAACCAAGGCTCTATAGTGCTGCAGCATAACCTTACAGCTCTTAAAGTCAATCCCCCTGTTAATGAAAGCTAACACACCATTCGCCTTCTTAACAATCCGATCAATTTGAGCAGCAACTTTGAGGGATCTATGGACGTGGGCCCCAAGATCCCTCTGTTCCTCCATACTGCCAAGAATCCTGCATATAACACTGTATTCTGCATTCAAATTCAAGCTTACAAAGGGAATCACTTCACACGTTTCCAATTTGAACTCCATCTGACACTTCTCAGCCCTGCTCTGCATTAGAGTCAATGTCCCGTTGCAACCTACAACATCCCTCCACACTATGTACTATTCTACAAACTTTCGTGTCATTGGCAAACTTATTAACCCCAACCTTCCACTTCCTTATCCAAGTCATGTATAAAAGTCGCAATGGGCAGAGGTGCCATAACCGATCCCTGCGGGACACCATTGGTCCCTTTCAGTGAGCTAGCTCATCTAAGTCTCTGTGTAAGATACTTCCTGACAGTCACTACCGTCTGTTTGAAGAAAACATTCTCCGCTTCTACACCATGACCTATTTATATGAACAAAATAGGGAACATATGGTCTCAGGTAAGAAAGACTGGCCCTGAACTCAAGGCAGTGTTAGACTGAGATGACATTAAGGATCCTGAGGAAAATCGCACTTAATGAGAATCAGTAGTGATCGCTCCACTGTTTGGAGTCATTCATAGCACAAGGGAAGATGTTTATCGTCAGTCGACATCAATCATCTCAGCCATGGGACACATCTGTATGAAATCCTCAGGGTAGCTCCCTCAGCCCAGGCATGTACAATTGGTTATTATAGAAAATATGGGAGGAGGTCATTCAGCCCATTGATTCCAAACTGAGCAGAAGTGGGGATATTCATGGAAGGTTAGTTAATGTTCAAAACAAGTTGCCACTCCTCAGCTCTTGAAGTAGTCAGTATGCAACTAGAACTGGACACCATTCAAGACCATGCTTTTAAAGTCTGGTTAACATTCATGTAACAGCACTGCTGGACACCGCAAATTTCCACAATAATTGGAGGAGCTCATTCAGCACCTCAAGCTGAGTTCACAAAAATATGGGGAAAACATTCAGTCTATCAAACTATTGGACAGGACGTGTGGTAGCTCACTCAGTCCCTCCTGCCTATTACATTGGAAGAGAAGACATCTGCTCACTCCCACACTTCACTTACACAGGATCAGAAAGAGATCATTTCACACTCGGAGTGATTAAAAAGAAACAGGAAGAGGTCATTCAGCTTATCATGTCATTAATACAGGAACAGGAAGTTGTCACAGATCCTCCAACATCACAACAAATGGAGCAGTGACTGAATGGATAGACTGCTCCAATCTGCTCCACATGGAGTAATTACTCATACTACCTATGTGTTACTTTAACATGGTTTTCCGGTAGTATGAATGAAACCAACCTTTTTAACCGTTCTCCAAGATGTCTTCAATCTTCAAGAAAACAGACTCACGGTCCCTATGGAGGTCAGATGCTGGTGCATAATTGTTAACTCTTTCAGGCTGAAGGTATTTTGACTGCTGACAGGATTGTCTACAAAGTCACATTCAATTCAGTGTCACATAGTAACTGTGCATTAAAGTTTTCAGAGTTCATTCAGAGCGTGTACCTCTCTGTCAAACGACATGGTGGCTCTGGAGAGGCACACATCAGGAATCAAACATGCCATGAAAAGTATGGAATTGTCGCACTATTCAGCTGTTTGGGACATAATGAGTGCCCGTCCATAACCATCAAGTTTCAACTTCTTATGCTCTGACAGCGCTACAGATTAAACACATAGATCCTGAACTCTCTCGTCACGGTACATCATGCCAGGGTTTAGTCTGGTGAAACTCCTTTGCACTGTCTCGTTGACAAAGAGATCATTATTTATAAAACAGACCAAATCTGTACACAATGCACCAAATACTGTCTCAACAAATCACTACCATTGGGAAGATATACTAACCCTGGTACTCCAATCATTTTGTAAAAAGAGCCACGTATCATTTACTTCCTGTCCCGTAAGAATTTTGTTAGTGACTTATGACCAAGGACATCCAGGTCCTTTTCGACAAAAGCACTCGCCAACCTCTCACCATTTAATAAATATAAATGTGAATGATGATATTTGTTGTTATCATCTGATTCCGTTTTTATACCTTATGCACAGCTATTGACCAAACACTGATCCTTCTGATACACCACAAGCCTTCAGTCCAGAGAAAAACACTACTCCCTTCATTGTCTCCATTATCCAATTTTTAATCCAAGTCGTATATATTCCACACGTACCTACCCATGGAATTTAACATACCCACTCACCTATATTCAACCGTGTCAAACGTCTGCTGAAAATTCAAATATTCCACTCCCATTGGTTCTCAATTGTTGATGGACAATCTCCACAAACTACAGCAGGTTTATCAATGATCATTTCCCTTTCCTGAATCTAGACCGAATCTACCAAATCATATCACTGTTTTCCAAGTGTCTAGTTGTCACATTCTAATAAAAGATTACAATGTTTTTCTCATAGCTGACATAAAGCTATTTAGTTTTCTGTTTTCCCTCTCCGTCCTGTTTTAAATATTTAGGCTTATAATAGCTGCTTTCCAGTCTGCAGGATCCTTTCCTGAATCTAACTAGCTTTGAAGAATAATCAATAATTCTTTCACTAGCTCTGTTGCCACTTCCTCAATACTCTGGGATGTAGCTCATCAGATGCAGCAACTTTTGAAACTTCAATTCAATTAGAAGTTCAAATTCATACTCATCCTTAATTCCAATTTCCTGCGGTTTCTCATTTTTACCAGTCACTCTGTTTTCTCGTATTTCTGGAAGTTAGTTTCTGTACCTTCTCCTGTGGAGATGGAACCAATGTATTTCTCTTAACAGGCAGATGGCTTCTGTTAGCTCGTGAACACATCGGAGGACTGCACTTCAGAGATGGTGGATATATTACCCACTCCAGCCTGGAAAGTTCCAGAATCAATCCAGTTCACTTCTCGGTGAGAGTTAGCACTGTCCTGTCACTGATGTGAGGCTTCAGGTTATACTGAAGGAAGGGATACAGATAAGTGACTACCTCATTTTTGAAACAAACTGTTTTCACACTTTACACTTGGAAGGGGTCCAGATTAGACAAATATTTTTGGAAATCCCAGGGAGAAATGAGCAGTGCCCAGCCCCACCCTGTTTACACAGCTTCCCTTCTGTGTAGTCTCAGCTCCATTTGTTTTCCATGAACCCAGATAAACTGTAAATGCAGTGTCTAGAGTGGGGCCAACAGGCCCTCGGTCTCCCTGAAGGAACGCAGCCGCTTACAATACAAACCTGAAAACACTATGCACAGAATCTCCACTGACTTCCTAATGACAGCAGTGAGTCAATTCCCACACACATGGTTCACCCATTCAGTGTTGAAAATACGTCCGTCTCCTCAGTTTCCTTTTATAGCTGAGAAAGCCGTTACATCTCCACGCAGTCCCACAGTAACAGTCTATCTCTGCAAAGGAGCAGTTGACAGTGTACAATTGTGGTTCTTTTTATCTCAGCAACTATAAGGGCAGCACCAGTATTGCCGTTGGCTTTGATCACCACACTCAGAGAAGAGGGACAGTGGGAACATGACTCACTTTAAACAGGACATGCCGAAATGGAGGTGGTATTCAGGAATATGGGAAAAGGGGAAATGTTAAAATAACTTCCCATCCTATTTTACTTCCGGTCCATCATTAACCAGCCTTTTGCTTGTTTTTCCTCTCTCTTTTTCTCTTTTTATCTCTACCTCTCTCTCTCTCTCTGACTCTCCCTCTTGCTGGACATTTCTCCATCCATTCAATCCTCCCACTCACCCTGGCAAACATCCCTGATACAAATAATATCATTTCCTAGTTGCATTCAGTTTTGATAGGGTCACTGAACTCGAAACGTTATTTGTGTTTCTGCAGTCCGACAGACTGCCATACCTGCTGATATTCTCCAACATTCTTTCAGACGCCAGAGAATTTTATTTCAGATCTCCAGCATCCATATTTCCTTCGTCATTTCACCTTTAATCTTGTTGTGAGACAGGATGCCAGCACCACTGGCAAGGGCAGCATTTGTTGTCCACCTCTAATGGCTCTTGACCATGCGGCTACTAGTCAAGGCAATATGAACCAACCACATTGTTGTGTGTCTGAAGTTACACTTATCCAGATGGGGCAAAAATGCTAAGTTTCTTTACAAAAGGTTACCAGTAAAATAAGGAAAAGAATCCTGATGGTTTATGGTTGCCATGAGTGAAATTAGATTTCATTCCAATTTTTGTCATTTGAATTTAAGTTTAGTCATTGGCGATGGTAGAATTTCAAATAATGCTTTTAGAGTCATTACCTATGCCTCTGAATTACATTCTCACTGACATTATTTCTCTGATACAGAGTCCCTGTTGTGAAGTAACTGTAGAGACAAGAAATTGCTTGTGGGCAAAATATTTGAAACTGGAAGATACGTCAGAAGAGAACTGGAGCCGTAAAATCTGTCATTGACAAAGGGGTAGATGATGGCTAATTCAGCACCAGCACGGAGGCAGAGCTGGAGACTGGGAATATTATGGATGTTGGTGTCGGCAAATTTGATGACAGAGAGAATATGGAGACATAAAACAGTTCAGAGCAAAAAGGACATTCAAAATTCCGAACGGGCATGTTACTTCAGTTTGTGAGTAAGCAGTTTGGAAATACATGAAAAGGAAGTGGAGTTTGTGACTGAGAGTTCATATATTTGTAAAATATAATTAATTTGAATAGCAATAATCTTCATCATAGGTTATAGAATTGACAGAGATAGGCCTAACAGGAACACCAACAATAGCGAGGATGGGATAGTACACAGCTTGAATAATCATCAGTATGGCTTGTATCCGCAGCTCTAACCATGCCCACTCCCAATAAAGATAGTAAAGACCCCAGGATAAACTCCTGTCCATTGTTGGAATATTCCAGTAAAAAAGTTCTCAGATTCTGATCCATTGTTGGAACGTTCCAGTCTAATGTTCTCAGATTCTGATGCATTGTTGGAACATTCTAGTCTAATGTTCTCAGATTCAGATCCATTGTTGGAACATTCTAATGCTTTCAGATTCTGATCCAACCCTCGCTCTGTAGCTGCTGATCTCAATCGTGTTGAGGATGACGCTGTCCAGATACATCACATAACAAGTTGAAAGAATCACCTAATTATGGAAGAGGAAATCCCTCCAGTGATCCAGGAAGACTGATATGAATCACAGTCGCTGAACAAACAGATCCAGTTAACCCCTTTCACGATAACGCAATAATACTTGGTGTGGGTGGGATGTTGACATCGCTGACTATTGGGTGAATGGCACATCTCAATTGTGAAGTTAGAAGTGAGGGGCAGAGATGATGCTGTCTCTTCACAAGCTCGATGATCCTACTATGTTTTAGCAGGGTAGGAATTGTTGGAATCACGAGGCCGTCCGTGTCTGATCACCAGGCCTGCCACATCCTTTTGTTTTATTTATTTATGTTCAACTTTGACATTTATCTTACCAGCATTTAACGGCTTCGGTGGGTTTAGGCATTTTTTGACAGGCTCTACGGTGCATTCCGTGTGGTCCTTGCAGCAGCGGCCTGGTCCTGTGGAGTAATTTCAAACTCTCACATAACCAGAATTCTTAGTTTTACCTTTCGCCAGTTATTGCTGGGGTCTTCGCAGGGTTGGAAGGCAGGAAATCTCTCTCCTATGCTACACTCTCTGTCTGAGATTTCTCTCAGAATTGTCTTTTGATGTTCTTTCCTTCTGGATTGGAGAACTTTATGTTTACTGAATTTGTTTTTTGACACGTCTGTGTTTATTGAATGTTACCATGTTTGAGCAGTTACTGTATCGTAGTTAAATAACCTATTATTCTGTTAAGTTTTCCAACAGAATTAAGTTATTCTAAGTTCCACTTCCTTTTGTTGTATTTTCTCGGCAATGTTTGAATAAACTGTGTTTTGCTTAATGTCGAATATTTTGAACAAGCGAATTGTATCTAAAACACAACACCTCACATTTACCATTAAGATAAGAAAACTTTCGGCCCGAGGTTAATTTCTCCATGTATTTGGAGGGGATTTGCTCTGGTCCATAACAAACGGACACATATTTTCGTTTTACTTGGGTAATTACTGAATGAGGAGAAAGTGAGGTCTGCAGATGCTGGAGATCAGAGCTGAAAATGTGTTGCTGGAAAAGCGCAGCAGGGCTTTTGAAGAAGGGCTTATGCCCGAAACGTCGATTCTCCTGTTCCCTGGATGCTGCCTGACCTGCTGCGCTTTTCCAGCAACACGTTTTCAGCGCTACTTACTGAATGAACAAATATTGCAGAAATATGGGGTTTGGCAGTGGAATGGGCCGAGCAGGAGGAGTGATAGTTATGTCGGATACTCAATCCACCTAACAGATCAAGCCTGGACATGCATAATCTAAGATGAGATATCTGTTCATCAAGAAACACTGCGTAGACCAGGCTAGTGCACTGCTCAGCAATCTTTCCAGGATTGAACACTGTTCAGAGCTCACCAGTCCATTTCTTATCCCTCAAACAGTGCAATGATATTTAAACTGGACTAAATAACCTGTTCAGCACAGGACGCTGTGCAGAACACACCAGTTCATTGTTCGATAAACACAGACTGTGTCTGTCCATCATGGGGAGCTGTGCAGTGAAAGTGAATAGAAGTGACGTTATGTGTTAATCTGGAGCAGTTACCTTCCCAGCATGTGCAGCTGTCTACACCAACCACTGCATTGCTGAGTAACACTGTGTTAGATCATTGCCCAGTGTGGGGGAGCTTGCAGCCCATGCTGGAAGTGACAGGAAGTGCAGCTCCCATCCATGTTCAGCTCCATATCTCCATTAGGCCATATCAATGGGTGCTGTGGGTATGAAACTCACTGCCAGAGAGAGACCATGAATCAGTTGAAAGACCACAAAATGGGAGGATCTTGGTTAAAAGAGGAGGGAGATTGAGAAAGAATTTCAGAGAAGGATCTGATGTTAGGTATAAAAACTGTGAAATGAAAACATTTAATAGCATCTTGCAATTTGGGTCACTGTATCCAGGTGAACAGGATATTGGTGTGTGGTCAGATGATGGAGATTTTTGGATGAGTATTTGGTCTGCAGCTTTGTAACTGGGAGCAGGGTCACCAGAGTCTTCGACTCATTGCGCTAAATCTAACATTAATTTGTCTCAGTGTCATTTTCATTGAATGTGACAGAGGGATTGTCTGCACGAGGCCGAGCTATTTTCTTTGTGCTATTTTATCGAACTCACCTCATTAACTACCCGACCCACTTCATTCATTACCATCCCGATTCTCCCACCCATCATAGCTGGAGGTACTCACAATCGCCCCGGATGTCCCTGGATATTCCATGAACCCTGGCAGTGCTGCCATCTCTAAAAGGCCAATGGGCACAATGTTGAGCTTACTAAGTTTGGAACTGCACGCACATAAGACCACATATCTGAGAGGGGGTTAGTTGCAGACGGGACAGTGACAGGATATATTGAATCTATCAGGAAGGTTTCTCGCGTGATGAAACAAAGGGATCAGTTAAAGTGTGTCAGATTTAATGCAAGGAATGTTCGAAATAAGAGTGACGAACTTAAAGCATGGATCACTACTTGGGGCTACGATGTCGTGGCTATAACGGAGACGTAGGTTTCACAGGGACAGGGATGGTCGCTTGATGTTCCAGGGTTTAGAACTTTTAAAAACGTTTCGGGGCGGCACGTTGGCACAGTGATTAGCACTGCTGCCTCACAGCGCCAGCGATCCGGGTTCAATTCCTATCTCAGGGAACTGTCTGTGTGGAATTTGCAAATTTTCCACGTGGTTTTCCTCCGGGTGCTCTGGTCTTCTCCCATAATCCAAAAATGCGCAGATGAGGTGAATTGGCCATGCTAAATTGCCCGTAGTGTTAGATGAAGGGGGAAATGTAGGGGAATGGTTCTGGGTGGGTTGCTCTATGGAAGGTTGGTGTGAAATATTGGGCCAAAGGGCCTGTTTCCACACTGTAAATAATCTAATTTAATCTAAAAATGAACAGTGTGGGTGGAAAATGAGGAGGGGTGTAGCATTGCTCATCAGTGAGTTCGTCACAGCTACAGAAATGAAGGTTGTTGAGAAAGGTTTGACTACTGAGTCGGTATGGGTGGAAGGTAGGAACAGCAAGGGAACAGTCACCGCATTTGCGGGTTTCCTGCAGACCACCTAATAACAGGAGAGAGATTGAAGATCTCATAGGCGGGCAGATTCTGGAAAAATGCAAAATTAGCAGGGTTATTATTATGGGTGATTTCAACTTTCCCAATATCGACTGGAACCTCCGAAGTGCAGATGGTGTGGATGAAGCTGGTTTTGTCAGCTGTGTTCAAGAGGGTTTCCTTGCTCAATATGTAGACAGACCGAAGAGGGGAGAGGCCATTTTGGATTTGGTGCCTGGCAACGAGCCAGGACAGGTGTCAGAACTCACGGTGAGAGAGCACTTTGGCGAAAGTAATCACAACTGCCTCACATGTAGCATAGTCTGGGAGAGTGAAAGGAACAGTTTCCGAGGGAAGATATTTAATTGTGGAAAAGGAAATTATGATGCTATCAGACAGGAGGTGGGAAGTACAGACTGGGAGCAATTGTTCCACAGAACGGGCACAGCAGACATGTGGAGACTGTTTAAGGAGCAGTTGTTGCGATTAATACATATATTTGTTCTTCTCAGACAGGTAAGAAGGGGCAAGATTAAGGAACCTTGGATGATGAGCACAGAGGAATGTCTCGTCAAAAGGACGCAGGCAGCTTACGTAAGATGGAGGAAGCAAGAATCTAGCACACCTTTAGAGGATTACAGGGATTGCTAGAAAGGAGCTCAGAAATGGACTGAGGCGAGCCATGATGGGGCACTAAAAAGGCTTGGCAAGAAGGATTAGAGAGAAACCAAAGGCATTTTTTCTCATACGTGAGGAATAAGGGAATAATCAGGGAGAATGTAGGGCCGATCAGGGATAGCGTAGGAACTTATGCATGGAGTCTGAGCAGATAGGGGAAGCCCTAAATGAGCTTTTTGCTTCGATTTTCACCAAGAAAAGGGAGCTTGCTGTAAATGAAAACTTAGAGGAACTGGGCCAGATCACTCTTGACCAGGTCAGGATTGATAAAGTTGATGTGCTAGCAATTTTGGGAAACATTAATATGGATACATCCCCAGGGCCGGACCAGATTTACCCTAGACTGCTCCGGGAATCAAGAAAGGAGGTTGCTAAGCCGCTGGTGAGGATATTTTCCTCCTCACTCTCCACAGGAGTCGTACCGGAGGATTGGAAGGAGGCAAATGTTGTTCCTTATTTCAAGAAGGGTAATAGGGAAATCCTTGGAAATTAGAGACCAGTCAGTCTTACGTCTGTGGTGAGCAAAGTTTGGAAAAATTTCTGAGGGATAGAATTTATGACTATTTGACAAAACATTGTGTGGTTAAAGGCAGTCAGTATGGCTTTGTGAGGGGCAGGTCATGCCTCACAAATCTTATTGATTTCTTTCAGAAGGTGTCAAGACAGGTTTACAACGGTCGAGCAGTGGATGTGGTGCACGTAGACTTCAGCGAGGCATTTGATAGGGTTCCCCATGGAAGGCTCATTCATAATGTCAGGAATTATGGGATACAGGGAGATTTGGCTCTCTGGATTCAGAATTGACTGGCTGGCAGAAGGCAAACAGTGATTATAGATGGCAAGTATTCTGCTTGGAGGACAGTGTTGAGTGGGATCCCACAGGCCTGTTTTCTTGGGCCTCTGCTCTTTGTAGTTTTTTTAATAAATGACTTGGATGAGGAGGTTGTGGGGTGGATTAGCAAATTTGCTGATGACACAAAGGTTGGACGTGTTGTCGATAGTATAAAGGGCTACTGTAGGCTGCAGTGCGACATAGACAGGATGTACAGCTGGGCTGAGAAATGGCAGATGGAGTTCAACCTGGATAAATGCGAAGTGATGCATTTTTTAAGGTCAAATCCGAATGCTGAATATAGCATTAAATACAGGGTTCTTGGCAGTGTGGAGGAACAGTGGGATCTAGGTGTGCAAGTGCATAGATCCCTCAAAGTTGCCATCCAAGTGGATAGTGTGTCAAGAAAGCATATGGTGTTTTAGCTTTCATTAACAGTTTGATCATGTTTAAGAGCCGCAAAGTTTTGCTGCAGTTCTGCAAGTCCCTGGTGAGACCACACGAGGAATATTGCGTGCAGTTGTGGTCGCCCTACTATAGGAAAGATACAGAGGCTTTGGAGAGGTTGCAAAGAAGTTTTACCAGGATGCTGCCAGGAATGGAGGGCTTGCTTTATGAGGAAAGGTTGAACAAGCTTGGACCTTTCTCTCTGGAGACAAGGAGGAGAGAGGAGACCTGATCGAGGTGTACAAAATAATGAGAGGAATAGATAGAGTCAATACCCAGAGACTTTTCCCCAGGGCAGGATTGACTAGTACGAGAAGTCATAGTTTGAAGGTGTTAGGAGGAAGGTATAAGGGAGACGTCAGAGGTAGGTTCGTTACGCAGAGAGTTGTGAATGCATGGAATGTGCTGCCAGCTCTGCTGGTGGAAGCAGAGCCATTGGGGACATTTGTACGACTGCTGGACATGCACATGGAGAGCGGTGAGTTGAGGGTTGCGCAGATTAAGTTATTATATTTTACATTAGGATTAAATCTCGGGACAACATCGTGGGCCAAAGGGCCTGTTCTGTGCTGTACTTTTCTATGTTCAATGTTCTATTTAGTATATTTATAACAGAGGCAAATAAGTTCTTGATTGACCAGGGAATCAAAGGTTACTGAGAGGAAGCAGGGAAATGGGGTTGAAAATCTATCAGTCGTGATCGAATGGTGGAGCAGACGTGATGGTCCGAATGGCTTCATTTCTGCTCGTATAGTCGTGTGGTCTGATGATATTTCGGTCCTGGATCGCATGGTGGCTCAATGGTTTGCACTGCTGCCTCACAGCCTCAGGAAACTGGGTTCGATTTCCTCTGGGTGCTCCAGTTTCCTGCCACAGTTCAAAGTTGTGCAGGTTAGGTGAACTGGCCGTGCTGAATAGCCGATTATGTTCAGTGATGTTGAGGTTAGGCACTATAGTCAAAGGTTTATGTATAGTATTAGGGTAGAGAATGGGATTAGTTCACATACTCTTTGGAGGGTCAGTATAGACCTATTGGGCTGAATGGCCTGTTTCCACACTGTAGGGATTCTAAGAAAATGCAGGCTGCTGCAATGTTCCAATGAAGCACAACCCAAGCTCGAGTAACACCTCACTTTACACATTGCTAAGTTACAGTCTGTAGGAGTTAATGTTCAATTCCATAAATTCACAGCCTGAACCCATTATGGCTGTTCTCCATTTTCCATACACGCTCCCTCCTGGGCTCCCTAAGTTCGTGTCTTGTTTATGTTGCATTCAACAGAGAAAATCAATTTCTAATATTTACACATTAATTTACACCCATTATATACTTGTGTCTCTTGCACCACAATTTAAAGCCCATTTGTCTTTCACACTGGGCTTCCAAACACTCTTTCCCACCTCTTCCAAGATACTAAAGCGCTCACTTTCCAATCCTTTACACGTCTAAAGAAGATTTAGACTGTACTTGAAACATTAACATTGTTTCTCTGTCTCTGCAGATGTTGTCAGACCCACTTAGTTCCTTCAAAAATGAAAAGTCACAGAATATACTTTCAATATAGCAAAGATAATTGGATACAGGAAATCTGAAACAAAAACAAAAATTGTTGGACTTACTGGGTGCTTTGAGGAACAGTCACAGAACCCGAAAGATTAACTCTGCTTTCACTGCACAGATGCTGTCAGACCTGTCAGTGTCTTCAGCAATTTCTGTTTTTGAATAAGTTTCAAACGTGTGTCAAAGCTGCTCACACGCCCTGTCCAACATGGAGTGCCATGCACCGGGAAGTGAATGATAATGCAAGGCATACAAATTCATTTGTTCTGAAACTACATAAGGCTGTTATCACCTACACTACAGAGCTCTGAATCATGGTCATGGAGACAAACAGAGGGAAACACATTCGCTTTAAATGGAAGATGGCATTACTGGAGGGGAAAATATTCCGGTGAAAACGTTAAATGCTATTGAGGAATGCGGCAAATTGGAGGAATGGCATCATGAAGATATCCTAACAGGATGAGAATTTTTATAAAAATGGAAGCGTTCCCACATCAGAAAGCGGGATACGGCACTGTGTACAGGGGAGAAGGGTGACCGGGTCCCCATGCGAATTGAGCAGAATTGTATTGCAGATATTGCAGTTCAAACTGGGCATTCATGTGATGCTGCAAATCATAATAGCTGTAGTAGCAGCAGCAGTAGAATTATATTCAACTACAATATAATCTCTCAGTCTACCATTACCATGAAGCTGATCTCCGGTTCAGTGATGAGTGTGGGTGAACCTGCCACGGTCAGGACCGTGTGTACCTAAACCTGATGACAACCCATTCAAGCTACCGCACTTACTGCTTACATTAACAAACAGTAGAACTAATAGCTGATAGAGAGGGCGTCATGACCCCAAGACTGTGACCATTTCTTTTAAAACCAGCTACGAATTACTGCTGGCCTGTCTACTCTTAGTCTTATCTGATAGAAAAATCCTTGTTCCTTTTGTTAGAGACTGTTCAAGAACTTCCATCCTATTACCATTTTGTTAACATCATTGAAATACTTACTGTGCCTTCCCCTGTGATGAAAGATGTAAACTATGGTGTAAATTATCTGTCTGCTCCCTGTAGCCAATTCTTCAGTTACACCCTCCAATTATCCTGACTTAATTTCACCTAAAGTCACACACTCATCTTAAACTTTTTTTATATGCTCGAAAAAGCTTGTGCTGCATGTTTTTTGTATTTCTCGCCAATTTACTACATCATGTCTTTTCTCCCCTTTTCCTCGCTTTCTCGACTCATGCAGTTATATAGCGCATAAACAGACCCTTTGGTCCAGCTTGTCCATGCTGACCAGATTTTCCAAACTAAACTAGTCCCATCTGATTGCATTCTGTCCAAATGCCTCTAAACTTTTCCCATTCATATATTTGCCCTAATGAGTTTTAAATGTTATGGCTGTACTGGCATCTCCCACTCTTCCTCTGACAGCTCATTCCATATACACCCATCACCCTCTGTGTGAAAACATTGACCCTTCGTCCATTACAAATCTTCCCTCTTTCACCTTAACCTACGCCTTCTATGGGTGAACTCCCCCATCCCGTGGAAAAGGCCTTGGCTGGTCACTCTATTCATACCTCTCATGATTTTATAAACTTATACAATATCATCCCACAACCACCGACACGCTATCTGACACTAACTTTACGAACAAGCATTTAAAGATAAGCACTGCAAATTTGAAACAGTATTCAAATGACAGGTAAATAATGCTCAGCCCAAGCTTCGTACTGTGATTTGTTTTTCTCCATGTTACAATAGTAAGGCAGCATGAACTCTTACGAGTACCAATAAGAGGTCAAACACCTGAAAAGCTTTGTCCAAATGGGGTGATGATCTCTACAGTAAAAGCGCATCACTGGCCTCAACCATGCAAGAAGGGGAATTCTTATACCACACGGTCAGCGTGCAGTTGCCTTTAGCAGAGTGAGATGAAGGCTGAGTATACTTTTTGAAATTTGGATCACATTGTGAATTCAGTGCAAAGGGGGAGAGGTGTTTTCAATAAGGTTTACTCCAAGAAGGAAACTTTCCGGCGTGAGATGTGAATGGGAGGGGTAAAACAGCATGAATGGAGAGGCCGAGCCACACTGAGACCAGAGGCAAAGTCGCAGCATAAAACTCAGCTTGATGCTACTGCAGAGTAGGTAGGCTTGATCAAAGAGTTTCAGATGAAGTGGTTAGGGACCATAATGTTAGAGAATGCACTCTGTAATTTGAGAGGAAGAACCTGGAATAAGGAAGGGGAGACGAGCAGGGAAGAGGATGAAGCAGCAATGGTAGGGTTTTCTTGGGGGTAAATCAGGAAGCACAGCTGAAATTCAAGCCTAACATCTGCTTATGGTCCCTGAAATAAACATTATAAATCTGGCCCTCCACTATTGCTCATCAATAGCATCCTTGAGACCTTTTGTCAACCATGGGTGGTTCACCTTCTTATTGAGTTCTTCATCTTGAACAATTACTGAGCGGTTTGGGATATCTGCTTGAATGTCTGCTCACGTATACTCACTGACATTCCTCTGGGTCTATTTTCACATTCCGCTTCAGACGGGATGTGAGGCAGAAATCCTCAGTTGAGATGCCTGGTTCTTTTCAATCATTCAGGGGAGATTTCTGCATGTGGCTGAGCACATGATCAGCGGAGGCTGACTCCATTCTCCCAGTTTCTCCATCTCTGCTATTTTTGTTTGATGATGCCACATTCCTGTAAGCTGCGTCTAATGTGGCCACCTTTTTCTTCAAACCAGAAATCCCCTAACTCTGGTGGACAGGGCATTCAGCTGTCACTGTTCCACCCCCACGGTGTTGCCCTCAATCCGTCCCCTCCATGTCAGAACAATGATAGATTCCTCCTGTCCACACTCCCTCCTGCACTAGAATCCACATTCACACAATTATCTTTCACCATTTCCACCATCTCCAACAGGACAGCACTATCAAACACATCTTCTCCTCCCACCCACTTTCAGTATTTCACAGGGACCGTTCCCTCTCTGTCCCCTCCATCACTCCGAACACTTGCCCACTCCCCCATGGCACTTTCCCATGCAATTGCAGAAGCTGCAACACTTGCTCATTCGCCTCTTCCCTTCTCACTGTGCAAGGCCCAAACATACCTTCCAGGTGAAGCAGAATTTCACTTGTAAACTTTCAATCTGGTCTCCTATCATTGCTGCTCACAATGCAGTCTCTCTATATTGGTGAGACCAAACAGAGATTGCTTTAAGGAACACTCCCACTCTGTCTGTGGAAATAATCTTGACCCTCTCATTGCTTCCCATTTCGATAATATCCCTTGCTCTCATACTAACATTTCGGCCCTGGGCTGCTGCAATGTTCCAAGGAAGCACAACCCAAGCTCGAGTAACAACTCACTTTACACTTTCGTAGTTACATCCTGTCGGAGTTTATGTACAATTTCACAACTTCACAGACTGACCCCATTATAACTGTTCTCTAGTTTCCGTACATTCTCCGTCCTGTCTCCCGATGACCTTGTGTGGTTGTATCTTCTTTATCTTTCACTCAATAGAGAGAATCCCTTTTCCCCATTCACAGCTTAATTTAAAGCTATTTCACATGATCTTCTCGTTCACCACTACTAAAAGCATGTTTACCATTTGCCGCACCCTCTTTTACCCTTCAACCCACTCCCCACATCTGTCAAGGATTATAAAGTTCATTTTCCAATCCTTTTCAGTTCTGAAGAAGTGTCATACTGGACTTGAAAGGCCAACTCTGTTTCTCTGTCTCTGCAGAAGATGCCAGACCTGTTGACTTTCTCTAGAAATGAATAGGCTCAGAACAAGTTATCAATTATACAAATAACTATGGATACTGGAAATGAAAATGCAAAAATTGCTGGAGAAAATGGGAGCTATGTAGAAGGGTAACTGGCCCTGAAAAATTAACTCTGCTTTCACTCCACAAATACAGCCAGAATTGCCGAGTTTCGTCAGCAATTTCTGTTTTTAAACAAGTTCTATAGACGTGTGTTAAAGCTGCTCTAACGCCCTGTCTAACACGGAACGCCATGCACTGGGAATTGACCGATAATGCAAGGTGCCCAAATTCATTGATCTAAAATTGCATAATGCTGGCATCACTGACACTGAAGAGCTCTTTATTATGGTCAGGGAAAGAATCAGAAGGAAACACATTCACATCAAACACAGAAGATGGCATTGGGGGAATGGAAATGATTCAGAGGCATATGTTCAGGGATTTGAATAAAGTAACAAATTGGACGCGTGACACCAGGGATAGACCCTCAGCACAATGAGAATAGGAAAATTGAAGTGTTACCACATCAGAAACCAGGTTAAGACACTGAGTACAGAGCTGATGGGTGAATGGTTCTTGGTATGAACTGGGGGACAGTCAGTAGAATTGAATTGAACATATTGGAGCTCAAAGTGGGGATTCATGTGGTGCGGTACAATCACAGCAGCAGCAGAATTGTATTCAATTACACTCTGTAACATTTTCCCCAGGATAATCCCTCAGCCTGCCATTACCATCAAACCGATTTTTGGTTCAGTGACGAGTATGAGTGAACATAATAGGGTCGGAAACATGTGTAACTAAACCTAATGATAATCTATTAAAGCTACCCTACTTGACTGGTTACATTAGAAACAGCAGAACTAACATCTGATACAGAGGGCGAAATGGTCCCAAGAATAACAGATCAGATCGAAGTTCTGCAGTGCTGCCACGTCCAGACATAAATGTCGATGGACTATTAAACAACTCACTGGAGGAGAGGACTCCAGAAATATCACCATCCTAAATCACGGGACAGCCCTGTACATCAGTGTAAAAGACATGGTTGTATTATCTGCAACGTCCTCAGCTCGAAGTGTTGAGTTGATGATCCACCTGACCCTCGCCATGCTGCCCGCAGAATCACAGATGCCAGTCTTTAATCGATCTGATTCACTGCACGTGACATGAAGAAACAGCTGAACACAGTAGATATGAAAAAGGCAATGGGCCCTGACCCTATTCCTGCAATAGGACTGAAGACTTGTGCTGCACAACAAGCCGTGTCCCTGGGGAAGCTGTTTCATTCCAGATCCAACTCTGACATCTCCCTGGCAATGTGGAAAATTACTCAGCTATGTCCAGTCCCAAAACAAGGGAGTAACTACAGTCTGACCATTTACCACGCCCTGAGTCCCCTCGCAATAGTCACATTGGTGGGAGTTTTTTTTTGACAGATCTGTAAAGTAGCACAGAAATAACCTGCTCAGTGTGGTTTCAGATAGGTCCTCATATGGAGATGGTATTGTTGTAGAAATATCACTGGATTACTAATCCAGACCAGGCTAATGCTCTGGCAGCCGGTGGAAGTTATAATTAATAAAATATCGAGATGTAAAACCTGGAGTCATTAACAGTAACCTTGAAGCCAATGTCGATTGTAAATACCAATTTCCTTCCTGAATGTACTTTCAGGAATTGAATCTCGGGTGCTTTCCTGTTCTGGCCTAAAAGTGACTCCAGACACACAGATATATGAAAAACTCTTCAATGGTCTCGGAAACAGCCAAGCAAGACACTCTATTGTACCAAACTGCTCCGAGGTCTTAAAGAACAAAACCGCACAGATCACCCGGCACCAGCCTCAGTATTGGAACGGGAAACACTATCCTATTGACCCTGCAGAGACCTCCTTCCTAACATCTGAGAGCTGGTGGCAACATTTGCAGAGCTTTCCCGCGGACTGCACAGAAACATCGGGAATGGAGTATGTCATTCAAAACACTGAGCATCCTCCATTCTAGTTCATGGTGAAAATCTCCTCAATTCAGTTTTCCCCACACAGTGTTCATATCCTTTAGTATGTTTAAACATCGGAACACATAAAATAGGAACTACTGTATTCCCTTTGGTCCATCAATTTTGATCCTCCATTCAATATACAGGCAGTTATCCAATAAGGTGTGGTTATTAAACGCAATTTTGCTGCAACACAATTCGTGAATTGTGCCCCTTTCTTTATAAAACGAGCTCCCGTTCACTGTTATGGGAGTCCGGCTCTGGCACTAGCTGAACATCAAATCCCAGCCTCAGGATTCCTCTGTTTGCCAAATGCACCCTCAATGTGTTCAGATAAAGCAGGAATGTAATCTGCTCTGCAAGCCTTGAAACTGTGCCTGAATGTGGGATTTGTGGTCTACATTTAGAAGGAATTTTATTTCAAACCGGGAGGGGAATATCTTGGAGAGAACTGGAATGCCGCATCGGCATCACGTGGTCAGTTAGCTCGTGCAATTTCTGGTGAAGATCTTGGTGAAAGGTACAATGTTGTAGTCAGTGACTGTACTGTTAAAGTGTGGCATTTACTGCACTAACTCATTACAATATACAGTTTAAAGATTTATGTAGCCTGTGCTATTGTTTGTGTTAGGCTGACTATTATTATTGTTTTGATTTTTACTGGTAATTTGGGGGTTCACACCGAAGTCTCTTTTTCCCATTGGCCCCATTATTTATATTGCACCGTTTTCTATAATACGGTATTCCACAGGAACACAGCTGCCACATTATTGGATAACTCCCTGTAATTATTGCTGATTCTTTACCTCCACAACCAAACTCCTGTACTCTCCCCATCCCTTCTGTGTCTTGAAATCCTTATTTATTTTCAGTACCTTAGCTTTCACAGCCTGATCAGGGAAATAATTCCCCAAGTTCACCAGTCTCTGAGTGCAGACATTTAGTCTCATCTCGACGCACTTTGGCCTGTCTGTACCCAACACTGATCCCATGTTTTGGACATCCCACCCAGGGGAATTATCATCCCTGCTTCCAATCTGTCTCGCCATGTCAGAGTTGTATATAGTTCACCCATTTTCCTAAACCTCATGGAATACAGGCACAGTCGCCCCAAACTCTGTTCCCACAACAAGCCTGTCATCCCAGAGATCAGTCTGGTCATCTTTTGCTGCTCTCCCTCAATGTCACGTTTGTCCTTTATTAGGTATGGAGACCAAAACTGCACACAATACTGCATAATGTTCAAGATGGGGTCTCACCAAGGGGCCGTTCATCTGCAGTAAGACACCCTTACACCTGTACTCAAAACATCCTGGAATGAAGGTCAGCACACCATTCATTTTCAACAAAATTGTGTATTCCCGTGACAGCTGAGCCTGCTCTAACCTGAGTGGGAACCTTACAACAAGCTCGTAAAGTGTGGCTGCTGCTGTACAGGGTCTTAGTGAGATCACATCTGGAATAATGTGCACAGATTTAATCTCCTCACTAAGAAAGGGTATTGGTATTAACTCAGATATTATTCCCTCAACTGATTTCTGCAATGAAGGTGTTAATCATAGAATCCCGACAGTTTGGAAGCAGACCATTTGACCCATCGACTCCACACTGATCCCCCGAAGGCCATCCCATACAAACCCCACTCCCTAACCCCCTTCCCAACCCAATCTCTGCAACCTAACATTTTCCATGACTAATGCACCTAACTGGCACATCTTGGGACTTTGGGAGGAAACTGCATTACACGACAGACACCCCTTGCAGGCACAGGGGGAATGTGCATAATCCACACACACAGTGACCCGAGACTGAAACTGAACCAGATCTCTGGTGCTGGCAGGCAGCAGTGCTAACCACTGAACTACCTACTGTGGACAACGCAACCTGCCTGCTAAATTCAACACTCGAAATGTGGCATAACAGCAGGGAGATTCCATAAGTCTCCATACTTGTCATTGTGCAACAGGATGAGGACGATGGTATCTTAAGTGGCTTGGTCAGGAAGAGGCGCAGGACATGCAAGACATCGAAGCTATAGTATAGGAACACCAGGAGGACATTCAGCCCATCGTGTGTGTAAAGCAGGAACAGAATGAGTCCAATCAGCCACCCATGCCCCTCACACAGCAATTGGAGCCGATCTTTCACAGCCTCGTGCCTATTTCACAGGAATTGAAACGGACTGTCGAGGTTATGAAAAGAGAAGAACTTAGAATAACCAACTTAACTCGGGAGTGGAAAGGTATGAGCAAACGATTGGGGCTAAAGATAAATTGTTCAAATCTGTTATTAACGAATTAACAACAGGAGACTTTGAAAGTCAAACCACAATCCATCAAAGTCGACATGATTGTATTAAGGATAAATCATGATTGAATGATTTTCCTATCTTTTTTGTATTAAGAAGTGTGACAAACAAGTTGAATAAGAGGGACCTGAAAGATGTATTATATCTGGACTTCAAGAAGGCAATGCATAACATGCTTGACGAAAGATTAATATGGAAGACAAGAGCACATGGGGTTGGGACGATTTATTTGCTTGGAGAGAGAATTGGCTAACCAATAAAAACCATGAAATGGAGGTGCTAGCTTTGGACTGGGATGAGTAAGTTCAATAATCATATGGCACCAGGTTATAGACTGACGGGTTTATTTGAAGACATAAGCTTTCATTGTCCTGATCCTTCGTCAGGTGTTAGAGAGAGAAGACCTTAGGCAAAAAATTTATTAGGAAGAGATAAAAGGCTTATATAAAACATGCACATGAATTGAACACATCTAAGATGGCTGCTAAATCTTAATTCGGTTAGAATGGAGATGCAGGTTTTGATTGATGAATATGCAAATTCCAGAGTTCCTTTCAACTCCTGCCTGGAGATACCTTCAGGTATTATCAATGTAAAGGAGGTGACCCTTCCAGTAAGACAACGTATTTTAGGCATGCAGTCTTGTTTGGGGTCTGTATGTGTCTTCACCTGGAATCAGACTGGGTTTATTTCCAAAGTAGGAGTTCATAAAATATCACATTGACTGACTGTCTACAAATTGTGTATTTTTTGAGAAAATATAATGCATCTTGAAATAAAAGCCAGCAAATGAAAATTCATCTTACATATTAGATGTGTGTGTGTGTGTGTGTGGATGTGTCTGTGTGTTTGCGTGCACGTGCGTGTGTGTGTTTGAAAATAAGGTGGAATGTCTGTGGGATGGAGAGAGAGTGTGTGTGTTTGTGAGAGAGTGAGGGTGAGGATGTGAGTCTTTGGGAGGGAGAGAGAGGGTGTGCGTGCGTGTGAGAGAGGGGAGAGTGTGTGTGTGCATGTGAGAGTGGGGGAGTGTATTTGTGTGCGGGGAGGAGAGGGTGAATTTGCATGGGTGTATTTAAAGGGAGAGGGAAAGGATGTATGTCTCCTCGTTAAAACGCAGGCAGATTTAACAGATCCCTTTCCCCCACACACACTGTGGTTTCAGAGCTTCTCCTCTCTGCAGTCTCTGCTCCATTTGTTGTTCATGTTGCAGACTCAGATGCTGTAACTACACTCCCCATGCTCCATCCAGAGTTGGGTCACCAAATCCTCAGGTCTCCCTGAATATCTGAGGCAGCTCACAGTACAACCTCCAGAAAACCATCCCCAGCCCCTCCACTAACCTTTCCATAACAGGAGTCAGTCAGAAGCCCCTCAGCTCCAAGTTCAAGACCTGTTACTTGAGAATATTTCTCGAGGGGTTTCCTCATGTGATGAACCGCACAATCATGTAAGAGGGACAAACACAGGCTTTCAGTGGTCAGGCAGAGACCAAGTTTCAAAGACGTGTCTCAATACTGCTGGAACCCCCTTTATAACTTGGAGAAACAGCCCGCCACATGCCATTTAATTTTTTCTGAGCTTCACAATGCCAGCACTCGATACACTTGGGAGCCAAAAAAACAACGCCAGAGAAAGGTACAGAAAAACAAATAATTAATTAACTGATAACATGTTGTGAAAATATGGATAAGGAGACAGGGGAGTGGGAGTAACTGGAGAAGTGAGACAATTGTGGGTCCAATCACAAGAATGAGAGCATTCAATAAAATTACTGCCAGATCGGTTGAAATGGTTAGTTACATCAAATTGTGAATCTGCCTCACAGAACCATCCCAGGCACCATAAACTGGGACAAGGGACCAGCCAGAATGGCAAGCTATGCACACCATGCTCGTGGACTACTCTATAAACTGTTCTACCTGCCCAGCATGGGGACCATTGCAAACCTTTGCCAGTATATTGCTACTATACTTGCACTACAGAAATGTCTTGCACGGGAAGATTTGTAACTCATGCAGTGAGTGACAGTAAATGGACTCCCACAAATGTATGGCTCTGTATCTCCACTCTGTGTGTGTGTGTGTGTGTTGGTGGCAGTAGATTTGTAAATTGCTATTTGAGAGAGAATAGACATAGAGGAAATCAGCTTAAATGAGAACAACTGACAGGGCTTTTTGTCATTAACAGAGGGAGACTGAGGACCGTGTCATAGACAGAGGTGACGCCGTGCTTGTGAATATTAAAGTAAAGGCATTGCCAGACCCAGCAACAATATAAAGCAATCCGTACAGGAATGATGGGATTTTGGTCTGCGTTTAGATAAAAGCCATGGAATACCCACTCAGATTTGGTTAAGCAGCAGCAGATCATTGGCTTTATTAAGACTGTGTTTCAAATGAAGGTTCAAACAGCAGATGGGATGAACCAGTGAAGTATAATCTGCAGTTGTCAATAGTTAAAATTAGGAATGGTCAGGATATAGTGTCAGTAATCAGTTTGTGGTCAAAGGGACCACCGTAGTTGTGACTCGTCTGTTTCAGCCTCAGTTATTGGCCAGGGATGAGATGTAGTCAGAGGACAGAAATGGAGTTTGCATCCAGAACAGAAGACAGTGACCTTGAGGCTTTCAATATTTAATTAGCAAGGGCAGTAATGCAATGCATCCTGGTTCATACCTGAAAGTGAGTAGGTCAACCAACAAGGCACAGTTCCAGAACTAAAGAAGGAGAGAAAGAATGAACAGGTTCACTGTTGTTTGTTGTGGTTTGGAGCGTGAATACTTACAGAGTAGAGTAAATGAAAAGAACAGTAATACAGTCGCACATGGTTAATGCAAATAATATATCGACAGTGAAACTTACCAGGGACACCAACAATAGCCAGGATAGGATCATAAAAACATTGAATAATGTAAAGTGCATATTTGATCCGCGATGTTAACGGCCACCAATAATATGTAGAAAGAATCCAAACATAATCGGATAGCCTCCTGTCCATTGTTGGCACATTCCAGTCTATTGTTCTCAGATTCTGATCCACTGTTGGAACTGTCCAGTATAACATTCTCAGATTCTGATCTACTGTTGGAACTTTCCCGTCCAATGTTCTCAATTTCTGATCTCTCTCTCTCTCTCTGGAGCAGTAGATCCCAGTTAGTGCTATCAGTGTTACTCCCGCCCATACTATGGGATAACATATTGAATGGAGCCCTTTTATCATGAAAAGATGGAAACCCTCCACTGGGATAATTAGAATCCATGGAGACTGACATTAGTGACAGTCACCAAACAAACAGGTTCAGTTAACCAGTTCCTTGCATCATTTTACATAACACAATAAAAGGGAACATTTACTTGGTTTTGATGGAATGGATGAGTGTTGCTGAGGGATAGACCATACATCTTTCAATCTTTATAACCTGTCTTCCTTGTATGTGGGAGTATTGTCGGAACACTGCACTGTTGTATACGTTTCACCCTGTTTATAAAAGGAGACAGGAATAAAGTAACAGCTGAATAAAATGTTTGGTGGAGAAGTTTCTAGATATCTTTGTGTAATGCTGCTCCAGGTTTGAAATTCCCTGTTATCAAGTCCTTTCTTAACCTTTCATTCAGAGCATTGAAACTCCTGCTCAGGAACAGGGAGATACAGGAGGTAGTCACTCAACTGCTCAAGACTGGGAAACAGGGACAGGAGGTAGACACTCAACTGCTTGAGACTGGGACACAAGAACAGGAGGCAGTCTTTCAACTGTTCGAGACTGGGATACAGAGACAGGAGACAGTCTTTCAACTGTTCGAGACTGGAACACAGGGACAGGAGGTAGACACTCAACTACTCGATACCGGAACACGGGAACAGGAGGCAGTCACTCAATTGTTCGGGACTGGGAAACAGGGAAATCTGGAGGCTAGTGAGGCCCCAGATTTCTGTTCCCCAGGAACAGGAGGAGACGACTCACTACCCACCAGTCTGGGACACTGGGAGAAAAGGGAAATTGGCTTGTTACTAACAGGAATATCTGAATAAGTTGCATTAGCGAGCAATTCAATCTTGCTCCAACGTTTTTCAAAACCATGGCTGATCTGATTGTTATTCCCTTATCCCATTTTACAGAGATTGCCCTCTCTGCAGCCTCTGCTCTATTTGTTGGTCATGTTGCAGATCCAGATGCTGCAACTACAGTCACCATGTTTCATCCAGAGTTGGCTCACCAAAGCCTCTGGTCTTCATGAATTTCCACAGCAGCTTAAAACACAGCCTCCATGAAATCAGCCCCAGCATTTCCACGAACGTACAAAAACTAGAGTTAAGACAAATGTCAGTCAAATGAAAGTGAGAAGCCTGGTCTAAATCACTAACATGTTACTGAGTACATGAGCAGCAGAGAGTGATTAATACAGGCTTTCAATGGTTAGGCACAGAGCAAGTTACAAAGGTGTGACTCAAAACTGCTAAAACCCCACTATCCAACATGGAGCACAGGGCAGGACACTGGGAAGTCAAAGAAAATGCAAGCAATGCTTTTTGAACATTGTTTCTAAGCTTCTTAGTTTTGGAAGCTGATGCTCTTGGGTGAGCAACATTCAAGGGCAGGAAAAGATATACGGCAGATATTCACATTAAAACTGGACTATTAAAACTGGATGCTGGGGAAGCAGTTTAAACACCAACAAATGGGACGGATTTGGGAAATAGACAAAGGGAGAGAGACTCTGAGTCAGTGTTATGGAAGGATGTGTTTGCAGGCTTCAGAATGCTGAATTGAAGACATTTCGATCATATCTAGCAATATAGGTTAGTATTTCCGGGAATGATGAATTAATACGATATTGGTGCAAGGTCAGATAGAGTCAGAGTCTCGGAGGTGTACAGCACGGAATAAGACGCTTCAGACTAAGTCGTCCATGCTGATGGAATATCCCAAATTAAACTAATCACATTTGCCAGCATTTGACCAATATTGATGTAAACCCTTTCTCTTAATGTACCCATCTAAATTCCATTTAGAAGTCGTAATTGTAAAAACCTCCACCACCTCCTCTGGCAGCTGATTCCACACATGCACCACAATCTGTGGGAAGAAGCAGCTCTTTAGGTCATTATTAAATTTTTTCTCTCTCATCGGAAATCGATGCCCTCTAGTTTTAGGGAAAAAGACCTTGGCTATACACCCTATACATGCTCTTCACGCTACTGGAATAACCTACTCGCACGCTCCCTATAGCTCCAATCCTGGCAATATCCTTGTAAACATTTACTGACTCTCTTCAATTTTCACAATATATTTCCAAAAGGAGGGAGACCAGAATTGAATGCAGTACTCCAAAAGTGGCTAAAGTAATGCGCTGTACAGCAGAAACATAACCACCCAATTCAAATAGTCAAAGGACTGGCCAATAAAGGCAAGCATACCAAATGCCTTCTGCACAATCCTATCTACCTGCGACTCTTCTTTCAAGAAGCTACGAACCCGCATTCCAAGGTCTCTTTGTTCAGCAACACTACCCAGGACCTTACCATTAAGTGTATATGTCCTGACCTGATTTGCATTTCCAAAATGCAGCACCTCCCATTTATCTAGATTAAAAACCATCTGCCAATTCTCAGCCCATCTGCCCATCTGATCAAGATCCCATTGTACTCTGAGATAAACCTTTTTTGCTCTCCACTACACCATCGATTTTGGTTTCAGCTGCAAACTTAGCAACTATTGCTGCAATGTTCACATCCAAATGATTTATGTGAATAGTGAAAAGTAGCGGATCCAGTACCAATCCTTGTAGCACACCAATGGTCACAACCCTCCTGTTCGAAAAACAATCCTTCACCACCACCCTCTGTCTCCTGCCTTCGGGCTAATTCTGTATACCTATGGCTAGTTCTCCCCGTATTCCATATGAACTAAACTTGTTAACCAACTTACCATGCAGAAAGTTGTCAAATACCTTACTGAAGTCCATTCCAACAATATACACCTCTGCCTCAATGAATCCTCTTAGTCACTTCTTAAAACATACTCAGTCAATTTAGTGAGACACAACTTTCCATGCTTCGCGACAGGTTGCCTATCACTCATCAGTCCTTGCTTTTCAAAATCCATGCAAACATTGTGCCTCGTAATCCTTACCAACAACTTGCCCTCCACTGAAGTCAGGCTCACTACCTTTTCCTTACCATCCTTCTTAAACATTGTCAGTAATCGCACCAAGTTCGCAAGCCTCCTATCTTCCAGCATCTCATCTGTGACAATTGACGATACAAATATCTCAGCAATGGACCCATCAATCACTTCACTTGCTTCCCACCGTATTCTAGGGTACATCTGATCAGGTCCTGGAGATTTTCCCACCTTTACGGGCTTTACGAACTCCAGCATCTCCTTCTCTGTAATACAGGCACTTTTCAACGTGTCACGGTTTATTTCCAAAGTTCTTTGGCTTCCATGTCTTTCTGCACAGTCAATACTGACGCACGATGCTTGTTTAGTATCGCCTCCATCTCCTGCTGTTTTGCACATCGGCAACCTTGCTGATCTCTAAGTGGCCCAAAACTCTCCTGAGTTACTCTTTTGTCCATAATGTATGTGTAGAGTCCCTTTGGATTCTCCTTAACCCTATTTGCCAGAACTATCTCATGTCCCCTTTATGGCCTCCGGATTTCCCTCTTATGTATACTCCTACTGCCTTTAGACCCTTCTCGACAGTCACTTTAAATCTGGAATTAAGAGCCAAATGACGATGATGAATCCATTTTCGATTTTTGGAAAAACCCATCAGGTTCGCTGATGGCCTTGAAGGAAGCAAACTGCCTCCTTACCCGGCATAGGTTACATGTGACTCCAGACCGACAACAATGTGTTTGTGTTGGGTAATGAATGCAGGCCCAACTAGTGATACCCGCATCCCGTGATTGACTACTGAAAAAAACCTTGACTCCTGCTCTCTCTCTGTCTCTATCTGACATATGCCTCCCTTTTATTTGTAACCTGACACTCAATTTCTCCAGTCCTCCAGCATTCCTTACACCTACCAGCCTTACCCTTCACTCTAACAGGGACAGACTGTCTCTGTGATTTTGACATCTCATTTCTGAAAGTTTCCCTTTCTCAGCTGGCCCCGTAACTGCGAATATTTGTTCCAAACCCGTTTGGAAGTTCTTGCTAATATCATCAAAATTGGCCTTCCTCCAATTTAAAGCATTATCTTTTAAACCCAGTTCGTCCTTTTCCATCTCTATTTTAAAACTAGTAGAATTATGATTATGTGTCCAAAAGTGCTTCCTCACTGATACCTCAGTCTCCTGCCCTGCCATATTTCCCAAGGAGAAGGTGACATTCAGCTCCTTCTCTGTGATGGAGAGCATTGGTCAAGCAGCTGCAGCGTTGTAACTGGGATTGGGCTCAACAGTGTCTTCGTCTCATTGGGCTGAATCGAACAATAAATTATCTCAGTGCCATTTTCATTGAGTGTGAAAGAGGGATTGTCTGCATAAGGTCGAGCTCGTTTCCTGGTGCTACCTTATCGAAATCATCTCATTAACTATCTCCCCCACCCCATGGTGCCCCTCTCATTGAATACCAGCCTTATTCTCCCACCCATCACGGCTGGAGGTACTCACCATCGCACTGATACCCTTGGATATTATGTTATCCCTGGCACTGGTGCCATCTTTAAAAGGCCAGTGGGCACACAGTTGAGCTTTTTTGATGTCGGTGCTGCTTTGTACAGTTTACCCCGAGCATGGCAGATAAGGGGCAATTACAGCCCGGTTTGTTGACAGGGGCACGGAGGTCCTGGTGGATTGACTAGTACAGAGGGGGACTATTCTCTTCTCAGAAGGGGCTCACACTATCAGACACACCTGGCATGGTCTGAGCTCACCACCCAGCTCAGTGCAGTACCTGCGGTCTGAAGAAATGCCCAGCAATACAGCACAACCATCAATAACCTGCCTCATTCTTTCAGGATAAGGGTCACTGAATTCTCTCTGTTCCCTCACACTCACTGTATATCTGTTGCAGCAGCGACCCAGAACAACGTTCTTGCTCCACCACTCTCACTGCTGCTTGCAACAGCTTCCCTCTCTCTCTCTCTCTCTCTCTCCCCCCATTATCCCCCCCTCCCCCGCCACACGCGCACACTAATAACATTGCATGGATATGCCACTGTGGACTGACTCCCTCCAGACACCTAACCATATTTCCCCCCACCTACACCAGCACTAACAACAGGGGTACCCACTCCCACCCTCCCTCACTCCCTTTCTCCCATTCCAGGCGAAACAGCCTGGAATGGACAGAAATGACCAAGCCTCATGTGGAGATTCTGAACTATCCACGTCCCACCTACTGAGTAAGGAGCAATATTCAGTGAAGGGCAATTCTCACTTTAAACTCACTGTCAGTTCCGTTTCCCCCCGGCACAATTAGAAGCCGTGGCCCTGATGCCATCTCCCTTTTGTGTCGAGCTTTTACAAATGGAATCCCCACGGTCTCGGTGGGCAGGAAGGTGGACTCACATCACATCGTCTCCATCACATCTCAGGAAGGGAGCATGGAAATTCCCTCGTACACCTCCTCCTGTAAACAGCTCAGATGCTAAAACTAATCTGTGAGATTTACTGCTCTCCCCACCTGTCCTGACATCTTTAATAATCGGTTCTCATATACACCCTGGGCCCTCTGTTCCTGCACCTTCTTTATAACGGTACAACCTGTTTTATATTGTCTTTCAATGTCCTTCCTACTAAAGAGCATCACCTCACACTGCGCTGCATTGATCCTCATCTGTCATACACCTGAACACTACACCAACATATAACTTTCCTGTTGGAGTTCCACACCATCCTCAACAAACTTTACAATTCTTTCAGAATTGGTATCTGCAAATATTGAAATTGTCCTACAGTCACACTCCACCCAAAAATAATGACACACACCAGACAGAGCGAGTGAAATATTGACACACTCTCCATGTCTGTATTACTGTCAATGTATAGTGAGTGCCTCTATGTGTCTGTATTCGTGTGTGTATCTGTGTGGGGCGGATCTGACAGTCTCTGTGATGTTTAAAGTGATGTAATATCCCCCGATATGAGTTCTGAGTAACGGTCACTCGATCCAAAACGTCAACTTTCATTTTTGTCCAAAGATGCTTCCAGAGCTGCTGAGATTTCTGTTGTTGTCAATCTCTGTTTCACCCCCCCACCCCACCCCGATGCCCCACCCCACTGTAATCGTGTAAAGTATGTCAACGACCATTCAGTCAGAGAGGGAGAGAGGGAGGGCAGCAGCTCACAGCACAATCCAACCTGAACTTTGATTTCACCAAACATACACACAGGCGCATACATGCGCGCGCAAACATACATACACGCACATGCACATGCACACACTAGGTCGGTTTGGAGAGGTATTCATTGCACTTAGGCCCTCAGAGTGGAACACGTTCATGTGGAGAAATGTCTGCGCTCTTTCTGCAGTGTAGAAATGGTTTTTCACTGGGTAGTATTTCCAACACACAGAATACACATTAAAGCATATTTCCATTGTAATTATAACCAAGCAATTCCGAGCGAGCCGTTTTCCAAGGCAATGAGATTAATTTTAATGCACTTCCTTTAACTTGAAATTATTAATGTTTTACTCTTCCAAGTAATCTTATCTTTGAGAAAGGATTGAAAAGACCTAAACCAGACCAGCAGAGTGTGGGCTTGTATCACTTTAAAGAAAAGAGGGAAAGGGAGAGGAAGCAAGAGTGATTTTGACCCCGTTTCAGTGATTCACACCAAAAACAAGAAGAGTTCCCATTGCACAGAGATGCAGAGACAGAGATCCACACACTAATGCAGGAACACATGTAACAAGCACAGAGAGAGATAGACATGCACACAGTGGTTAACAGAGACATATGTAGACACACAGGAATAGACAAACACCAACAGAAATATGCAGACACATACTTGGACATACAAACACACACAGACTCATCGAGTTACACAGGGTATTTGCATGCAGGCCTATCGGCCCATACAGTCCATGCTGACCATCATCCCAAGCTAAATCATTCCCAATGCCTGCGCTGGGCCCAGATTTGTCAAAGTGTTCTCTTCTTCTTGTACTTTACCAAAACGTTTTAAAAATTATAACTTTACCCAAAATCCATCACTTCCTCAGGAAATTCATTCCCTACACGAACCACATGCTGTCTAAAAAAATGAATCACCTCATAAGGTCGTGATCAGAGGGACCCAAGAAATTTGTAGGAAGCTAAAGAAGTGATTGTTGGGTCCCTTGCTGAGACGTTGTCATCATCATCAATAGGTACAGGTGAGATGCTGGAAGTCATGAGTTTGACTAAAGTTTTGCTATTAAACAAAATGGAAAGAAAAAGCCAAGAACTATAGATTGGGGATCCTGACATCAATGGTGGGCACGGTGTTGGAGGGAATCATGAGCTACAGGATTTACATGCATTTGGAAAGGCAAGAACTGATTAGGGATAGGCAACATTGAGGACTGCTGATGCTGGAGATCATAGTCTAGATGAGAGTAGTACTGGAAACGCCCAGCAGGTCAGACAGCATCTGACGAGCGGAAAAATCGACGTTCTGGGCAAATACCCTTTATCTGGATAGTGAAATGGGGTTATGCGTGGAAAATCATGTCTCATTAATTTGATATATTTTTTGTTGCGAAGTAACGGAGAGGATTGATGATGGCAGAATGCTGGATGTGATCTCTATGGACTTCAGTTAGGCATTCGACATAGTTCCCCATAGAGACTGGTTAGTAAGGTTAGATCACATGGAATACAGGGAGAATTAGCTAGTTGGATACAGAACTGGCTCAAAGGCAGAGGACAGAGGGTGGTGGTGGAGGGTTGTTTTGCAGACTGGAGGCCTGTGACCAGTGGAGTGCCACACGGATCGATGCTGGGTCCGCTACATTTCGTCATTAATATAAATGATCACGATATGAACATAGGAAAGTTAGTAAGTTTTCAAATGACACCAAAATTGGAGGTGTAGTGGCCAGCAAAGAAGGTTACCTCAGATTACGATGGGATCTTAATCAGATGGGCCAATGGACCGAGGAGTGGCGGACAGAGTTTAATTTAGATAATTGTGATATGCTGCATTGGAAAGGCATATCTGCGCAGGACGTATACACTTACTGGGGAGTGTTGCTGAACAAAGTGACCTCAGAGCACAGGTTTATAGTTCCTTGAAAGTGGATTTGCAGGTAGATAGGACAGTGAAGAAAGTATTTGATATATTATTGGTCAGTGTATTGTGTATATGCGTTAGGAGACTGGAATGCGACTGTATAGGACATTGGTTCAGCCACTTTTGCATACTGTATGCAATTCTGATCTCCCTGCTCTGTAGGAAGGATGTTGTGAAAGCTGAAAGGGTTCAAGAAGGGTTGACGCTGACTTTGCCATGGTTGAAGGGTTTGAATTAGAGGGAGAGGCTGAATCGGCTGAGCCTGTTTTCCCTGGAGGATCAGAGGATGAGGGTTGATGTTAGAGGTTAGTAAAATCATGGGTGCAACAGATAGAGTGAATAGCCAAGGTATTTTCCCTAGAGTAGTGGAGTAAAAAACTAGGTGGCAAAGGTTTAAGGTGGGATGGGAAAGACAAAAAAAGGTTCTAATGGGCAACATCTTCATGTAGAGGATTGTCCGTGTGTAATGAGCTGCCAGAGGAAGGTATTGAGGCTGGCACAATTTCAACATTTAATAGGCATCTGGATGGACAGATGAATGGGAAATGTTTAGATGGAAATTGACCAAATGCCGGCAAATGGCATGAGAATAATTTTGGCTATCTGGTTGGCATGGACACGTTGGACCAAAAGGTCTGTTTCCACGCTATACAGTTCTCTGACGCTATGTCTTTTAAGAAACTTCGTCCTCTTATCTTAAAACAATCTCCCAATCGAGGGAAAAGAGACCTAATATTCAACATTATCGATAACTTTCATGATATTATAAACCTCAACAAGGTTACCTCTCAGCCTCCTACGCTCCAGTAGAAAATGTCTGAGTCTGTTGAGCCTGTCCTTATAATTCAAACACTCCATTCCCAGCAACATCCTGATAAACCTCTTCTGAACTATCCCGAACTAATTAATATTCTCGATATAACAGGGCGACCAGAACTGCACACAGTCTTCCAGCACATGCCTCACGAAAGTCCTGTGCAACCAGAACACAACACTCCAACTCCTGTACTCAAAGGACTGTCCACTGCTATTCGTCATTTATATAAATGGTTTGGATGTGAATATAGGAAATATAGCTAGTAAATTTGCAGATGACACCAAAATTGGAGGTGTAATGAACAGTTAAGAACGTTACCACTGAGTAAAATGGAATCTTAATCAGGTGGGCCAATGGACTGAGGAGTGGCAGATGGAGGTATATTTAGAAAAATGCGAGGTGCTTCATTTTGGAATAGCAAATCAGAGCAGGACTTACACACTTAATGATAAAGTCCTGGAGAGTGTTGCTGAACAAAGATACCTTGGGGTACAGGTTCATATTTCCTTGAGAGTAGAGTTGCAGGTAGATAGGATAGTGAAGTAGGTGTTTAATATGCTTTCCTTTATTGTTCAAACCTCTGAGTACAAGAGTTGTGAGGTCATGTTGCGGCTGTGCAGGACATTGGTTAGGCCACTTTTGGAATAATGCGTACAATTCTTGTCTCATTCCTATCGGAAAGATGTTGAGAAACTTGGAAGAGTTCAGAAAAGATTTACAAGGATGTTGCCAGGGCTGGAGGATTTGAGCTGGAGGGAGAGCCGGAATAGGCTTGGGCTGTTTTCTCTGAATCATTAGAGGCTGAAAGGTGAACTACAGAGGTTTATAAAATCATGAGAGGCATGCATGGGGTAAATAGACAAAGTCTTTTCCCCGGGGTGGGAGAGTCCACAACTAGAGAGCATAGGTTTAGGATGAGAGGGGAAAATTTAAAAGGGACCTCAGGGGCAATTTTTATGCATAGAGGGTTGTATGTGTATGGAATGAGTTGCCAGAAGCAGGTCAACTTAAATGTATATAAAAGACATCTGGATGAGTATATTAATAGGAAGTGTTCAGAGGGAAATGGGCAAGAGTTGGCAAAATTGACAAGATTAGCTTAGGGTATCTAGTCGACATGGACAAGTTGTACCAAAGGACCTGTTTCCGTGCAGTACATCTCTATGACTCTAGGTCTCTATAATGAAGGCCAACAGGTGAAACACCTTCATAACCACCCTGTCTACATATGTAGAAAACTTCAAGAATTATGTCTGAAACAATTATGTTGCTCTGTTCTACAACACTACCAATGGCTCAACATTTAATTGTATAATTGTTTTATTAGTTTGTTTTACCAAAGTACAATACATTGCATTTATCAACATTAAACTCCATCTACAATTATTTAGCCCAGTGAATGATAATACTGGGGAAGAAAGGCTGGAAAGTAATCAGTTGCCTTGTATCATTTAATGGTTTCAGGAAGAGGGCAGTCACACGTTAGAGATGGGAAACAGTGATCGTTGTTTCAGGCCAGAAAGTCTGCTCTGGCTTTGTCTCTGATATTCAGTACTGATATCTATTTGAGTTCCTTCACAGTGCAGAGTGTGTCTACAGGATTTCATTCCTCATATTGCAGACTACGGATAATAGGAGAAAATGAGGACTGCAGATGCTGGAGATCAGAGCTGAAAATGTGTTGCTGGAAAAGAGCAGCAGGACAGGCAGCATCCAAGGAGCTGGAAGAGAGGTCTGAAGAAGGGCTCATGCCCGAAACGTCGATTCTCCTGCTCTTTGGATGCTGCCTGACCTGCTGTGCTTTTCCAGCAACACATTTTCAGCGACTACAGATAATAGCTATTTAAACTGGAAACAATAGCCAAGTATTTAAAGATGTTCATAGTTTATCTCGAAGGCAGAGCACATAAACGCGATATCCGACAGTTGAGGCAAGTACCTTGCATTTTTAACAACATTATTATTCTAACTGGGTAATTCAGTAAAGAGAACCAGATTTCAATGAATCCATACCGATCTGAAAGCTGGCATTTAAAGTTAAAAGTTTGGGCATGGTTTAGACCTTGTGTAGTCGGTAGTATCCCTGCCTCTGAGGCAGAGCTCTGGATTCTATTCCAATTCCTGAACTTGTCTAGTAGTGTCCCTAGCTCGAGACCATATTGTCTAGGTTCTGGTGCAGCGTGTCAGAACAGGCTGATGAACAAACACCACAGGAGAATAATGTTGTGACTTTCAGGTCTATTGTGGGGTGGTGGTAGTGTCCCTGCCTCTGGCCCCAAAGGTCTAGGTTCTAATCCTACTAGAGGTGTTTTTTAATATGTCTGAACACGTTGACTAAAATGATTTTAAAATTGTCGTTTGATCACGATGGAAGAGGTGTCAGTATTGAATTTCAGAATTTAAGCCCCGGAAACACAGACCTTGGGTGGGAGACGCATTTGCACCTTCTAGAGGTTTATAAATTCATGAATTGCATGGATAGAGGGTGAGTAGTCAAGATCTTTTCCCTATGTTTGGAAGTCCAAAATTAGTAGGCATAGATTTAATGTGAGAGGGGAAAGATTTTAAAGTGACCTCGAGGCAACTTTTTAACTCAGAAAGTGGAAATGAACTGCCGGACGTAGTGGCACGCAGATGGGTATATTAATAGGATGGATTTAGAGTGATATGGGCCAATTGCTGGCAAATAGATTAGATTAGCTACAGTGTAGCACAAGTCCACACTAAACCTCTGAAGAGTTACCCACCCAGAACCATCTCACCACATTTGTCCCTAACTAATGCACCTCACATTATGTGCAACTTTGCATGGCGTATTCACATAACCTGCACAACGTTGGACTGTGGGAGGAAACCCACGCAGACACAGCGAGAATGTACAAAATCCACACAGTCAGTCACCTGAGCCAGCAATCAAACACAGGTCCCTGGTACTGTGAGGCAGTAGCACTGAGCCACTGCACCACCCCAAGTAGGGCACGATTAATTTCAGAAATCAGGATGGCATGGACGAGTTGGTCAAAAGTGTTTGCTTCCGTGCTGTACAACTCTAAGATTCATCAAGCCATTTGATCTCGGTCCCTTTTAATCTTCATTGTCCGCTATATAGCCAAACTTGATTTCATCCACAATCTTTCCAACCGTGCCTTCTATAATTCTCATCTGAATCATTTGTCTCAATGTCAAACAAAAATGCATTGAGCACAAGTCCCTGTGGAACACCACTGTGCATTGTGTCACAAAGCTGGTACCTTTTCTCTAAAAGCTTCCTTTTCTGAAAGATACTGTGTCCTTGATTTTTTTTTTCAGAAGGGTTGTAAATAGTTCCCGGCTTCCAGGTGATTGGCTTGGTATAGAGATTAAACGGTTTTGTGATTAAAGGTATAATCAAAAGGGAGTGGTCAGCTCTCTATGTGAGCAGTTCAGTCCAGAACCAGTTTGTAGTTCAGCTGTGTGGATAGGCTCTCTCTCTCTCTCTCTCTCTCTCTCTCTCTCTCTCTCTCTCCCTCGCACTCTCGCTCTCTCTCTCTCCTTCTGCCCTTCTAGCACCAACCTGTAAACATTTGTTCCATTTGCACTGTTCTTAAGGGGGGTTTGCTTATTTGGATGGTTGTGTGCTTCCAGAACAACTAATTAAGTCTAGTTTGAATAGATTGAGTTCTGTAGGGGTTCTTTAGTCTGTTCTTTGTGTTTCATTGTGTAGTTTAGTGAATTTTTTTGTCTGTTTTAAAACGTGATAATCTTCACTGTGCACTTACTGAAACGAATTACAAAGTTACAGTCTGCGCAGCCTGGTTAAGAAAATTTTGAGTGGTCTGGCCTAGTCCATAACAACAGGCCTCCAGTCTGAAAAACACCCCTCCTCGATAATGCTGTCTCCTGTTATTAGGCAAACGTACACGAACACGTACACAGACACGTACACAGACACACACACCCAGACACACACACACAGAGACACACACACACGCACACAGATGCACATGCACAAATACACACGCACAAAGACACGCACACAGAGACACACAGACACATGCACACGCACAGACACACACACACACAGACACACACAGACAACACATGCACACAGACACGCATAGACCCACAAAGAGACATAGACACACTGACATACACAGACACGCTCAGACACATACACAGAGCGACACACAGTTTGGTGGTCAGATAACATTATTGTATATTTCTGCTCAGAGATGGAGAAAATGCAACATGCTGGAGAAGCCACTGCTTATTGCTCCCTCTCTTTCCTGTTCCTTCTCGCAGCAATGTATGAGAGGTGAAAACCGTTCAGTCATCTTTATCATTCATGTAGGATTACTGTTAAGGAATCATTGGCATCTCACTACTGCCTAAAATCAAAGGTAATTCAGACAAATCCGACTGTTCCAGAAATAAATCTGAGCAGAACAACCTCAGAGGCAGAATAACATGTAATTATGTTGTGGTTCTGTTCGCCGAGCTGGAAGCTTTTGTTGCAAACGTTTCATCCCCTGGCTAGGCGACATCATCAGTGCTTGGGAGCCTCCTGCGAAGCGCTTCTTTGATGTTTCCTCCGGTGTTTATCGTGGTCTGTCCCTGCCGCTTCCGGTTGTCAGTTTCAGCTGTCCGCTGCAGTGGTTGGTATATTGGGTCCAGGTCGATGTGTTTGTTGATGGAGTTTGTGGCTGAATGCCATGCCTCTAGGAATTCCCTGGCTGTTATTTAAACAACAACCATTGCCTGTCTTCCAGTAAATCTTTTTCATGCACTTCTCCAATTCACTGAATCTAATTTTAGCCTCATACTTTCGTGAATTACATACTCAGGTTTATAACTACAGTTTCAAAAATAACTGGTTTGCTTTCAGACATCATATAAAATGCAATATATTATAAATACTATTCCCGAAACCTCCTTTTCAGCAGGGTTTTCAATTAGCTCTTCTGATCACATAATATCCTTTTCAAAACAGCCTCACCTCTACCTCAGTACTCAACATACTGTTAAACGAAACCATCTCAAATACGCTAATGAAATTCATTTTCCCAGCATTATTATTCAAGTGGGTTACCACAGTTTAGATGCAGCTTGAAACTGTTCATTATTACTGCGGTACCCACAAACCTAGATATCTAATTTCCTGTTTTATATCATACCCAACATTTGTCTTGACACTTTCACTTTGACATATGACTTCCATCAATCTTTGCTTCTCCTTGTTGTTTCTAAGCTTCAACTTATTAGATTCTGTGGAATCTGACTGATGTGGCCTCTTGGAAGATTAATGGTAGATTCAGGTGAGATATTTGATGAAGCCTATTTGGACGTTGAGATAGTCTCGTCACGTCATTCCTTCTTCTCAAGTGTTATTGTGACATTTTCACCAGATCTCCCGTTATGCTGGTGGGGTAGAGAAGGACAATGATCGTTCAACAATGCTATGCATTCCCCCAGACAGCTGAGCGTGCTCTAACCTGACTGGGAACCGAGCAGCAGACTGGTAAAGTGTTGCTGATGTTGTACAGGATCATAATCAGATCACATCTTGAGTAGTGTCCACAGATTTAGTCTCCTCACTGAAGAAAGGATATTGCTATATTGGAAGCAGATCAGAAATGGTTCCTTCAACTGATTCCTGCAATGAAGCGAAATCACTTACAAGGAAAGGATTATCAGGTTGATCCAATACGCATCAGAGTTTAAAAGAATGAAAAGTGACCTTATTCTTACATAGAACACCGTAAAGAGTCAGCAGCAGAAGCCACTTACAGAGCCAATTCCGTTTCTCCAACCTGCAACACAGGAACAACAGAAGGGTATTCAGGACTTCGATCCTATTACACTAGAACAGGACAAGGTTATTCAGCCCCTGAATCCTGATACACAGTCAGGAGGAGGCCAATCAGTCCCTCGAGTCTATAACACTGCACGCAGAGTAGGCCATGAGGCACCAGTATCCTGTTATGCAGCAACAAGATCAATCCATTCAACGTCCTCAATTCGCTAACACAGGAACTGAAAGAGATTGGTACACTAGAATAACAGGAGGCCATTCAGCACGAGAATTAAAGAAGGAGATCAAATTATTTGGGACTTGTTACGGAAAGGTGGAGGTTATTCACCCATGTGTCTGTTGTATGGGAACAGAAGAAGACAAATCACTCCTTTGATCCCATTTCAGGGATGCAGGAGGTGATTGTTCAGTATCTCGAACCTGTTGTGAAGGAATATGAAGAGACCATTCAGCCCCTCAAAATGTCGCACAGCAACAGGAAAATTCCACAATCCTTCAGGCTTCTGACATATTATCAGTAAGAGGAGAAGCAGATTTTGAATCTGTAAATCAGAACAATCTGGCATCAAGACTATAATGTAGGAACACCATGGGGTCATTCAGCCCGTTGAGCGTATAAACTAGGAACTGAGCGAATCCATTCAGACACTCATGCCTATTACACAGCAATTGGAACAGATCTTTTAAAGATTTGTACCTGTTACAGAGGTACACGGGAAAGGGAACGTAGAGGGTACGGAAAAGTTAGGAATTAGGATAATCATCTTCACTTGTCAATAAAAGGTTGTGAGCAAACTGTTGGCAATTAAGGGAAATTGTGAGATTCCATTATTAATTAATTAATTAACAACAGCGGATTTGCAAAGTAAAACCAGAATACATCAGAATCAGCATTTTTAAGCATTTGTTTGCTCGAATTCTTTGAAGATGTGACATTCAAACTTAGACAATAGGTATCCTGGAGGAGTAAAGTACCTGGACTTTGAAAAGGCATTGATTAAACGCTGCACAAAATATTTAGCTGTAAAATAAGAGGTCAAGGGTTTGGGAGGAAGTTATTCGCATGGATAGTGGGCTGGTGAGCCAACAAAATGCAGAGAGATAGAATAGTTGTTTTGTTAGTGGTTGGCAACTTTTGAGGTTCCATAGAGTTCAGACCACATGACCTGACAATTTACCATCCACAGCCACATTTTCAGCTGACACTAAAACAAGTGGAAAAGTAGGTTGATGTAATGAAGATGTAAAACAGTTACAAATGGGCATGTACAGTTTAGACGAATGTCCCAACATCTGGAAGCAAAAGCCTAACGAGGATATTCCCCAGAGGAATTCAACATATTATGGAAATGGACAGCAAATTCAGAGTGCTTACTTGCAGAGGCATCTGGGTGTCCTTGTGCAGACCACAGAAAACTCACTTGCAGATACAGCAGGGAATGGGAAAAGCAAGTGCATTTTCAGCAGTTACTTATTTAAGTATAGCGGATAAATAAAGGGAAGAACTAGTGCAACTCTGCAAGATATCAGTGAGACGGTAACTGACGTTACTGTGTTCAGATTTGTTGTCCTGACTGCAGGTGTGATGTTGTTTCAACGAAGGCAGTTCAGAACACGTTCATTAGATTGATTCCATAGATGAATTTGTCTTTTGACAAGTTCGAGCAGTTCAGGCCGATGCACTGTAGGTTTAGAACAATGAGTGGAGACCCCATTGAGGCCTGAAGGATGTTAAAGGTGATTAACAATGTCGGTATGGAGTGGATATTTCCTCATCTGGGGCAAACTAGAACAGGAGATCATGGTTTTAGGATTAGGCAGAGCATATTTAAAACAGGGGTGAGGAGAACTTACTTCTCTCAAAGGGTTGTGAATCTGTGTAGTTCACTATCCCAGTGTGCAGGGGATGCTGGGATGTTGAGTAAATGAAGGGATATGGAGAGCAGGCAGGGAAATGGAAATGAGCCAGCGATGACATCAGTCATGATTGTATTCAATGGCGGAACAGGCTTGAGGGGCTGGATAGTTCCTCTTTCATATTCAGACTGTGCTCCACAGGAACGGGGGAGGACTAGTTATTTATCAGGCAGCAGGCACTCCGGATAAATCAGTCTTAATCAGTTTGACAGAACGTAACCAGTGGAGTCACACAGTGACCACTGCTGGGTCCTCAACTGTTTTCAATCGATATCAGTGATCAGGATGATAGAACAGATGTACTACTACTAAGTTTGGTGATGACACTCAGGTAAGCAAGACATTAAATTATCAAGAGAATGTGGAGAGTCTGCAAATTGATATGGACAGGTAAAGTCAATGAATAATACTTTCCCAAGTGGAATATAACGGAATGTATAACCTGCCAGCTTTTTCAGTAAGAATGGAAGACAGTATGTTACTGAAATGGAGAGGGATTACTCAACCTAGAGACACAGTGCGTTCTGGAGGGTTTTCTCTTACCCATTCAGACTTGGGAAGTGTTGCTCCATTTCCCTGATCGTCTGCTCCCTGACATTCTCAATGGTTCTATTGCTCTCAGTACACATGGGATATTTTGATGTGGTTGGTTGGCGGTGGGAGTGGTGAGGGGGAGGATGTTTTGAGCCGTCCCAACCTACCTCTTGCAAAAATGCCGTCCCGTATTCCCAATTCCTCCGGCTCCGCCGGATCTGCTCCCAGGAGGACCAGTTCCACCACAGAACACACCAGATGACCGTAATTTCCCTTCCCACGTGGTTAAAGATGCCCTCCAACGCATCTCATCTATATCCCGCACCTCCGCCCTCAGACCACACCCCTCCAACCGGAACAAGGGCAGAACGCTCCTGGTGCTCACCTTCTACCCTACCAAACTTCGCATAAACCAAATCATCCGCCGACATTTCCGCCACCTCCAAACAGACCCCACCACTAGAGATATGTTTCCCTCCCCACCCCTTTCCACCTTCCGCAAAGACCGTTCCCTCTGTGACTACCTGGTCAGGTCCATGCCCCCCTACAATCCACCCTCCCATCCTGGCACTTGTCCCTGCCACCGCAGGAACTGTAACACGTGCGCCCAGACCTCCTCCCTCACCTCTATCCAAGGCCCTAAAGGAGCCTTCCACATCCATCAAAGTTTTACTTGCACATCAACTAATATCATTTATTGTATAGATTGCTCCCGATGCAGTCTCCTCTACATTGGGGAGACGAGGCGCCTCCTAGCAAAGCGCTTTAGGGAACAGCTCTGGGACACCCACACCAATCAACCACACCACCCCGTGGCCCAACATTTCAACTCCCCCTCCCACTCTGCAGAGGACATGGAGGTCCTGGGCCTCCTTCACCGCCGCTATCTGCTCAAAGAGAAAACATTCACCTCATCCACAATATATATCCTCCGTCACCAAATGGTGGCATTGATGTTGAGATTAGATTACTTACAGTGTGGAAACAGGCCCTTCGGTTCACCAAGTCCACACCAACCCGCTGAAGAGCAACCCACCCAGACCCAGTCCCCTACATTTGCCCCTTCACCTAACACTATGGGCATTATAGAACATAGATAGAACATAGAATATAGAACAGTACACAACGGAACAGGCCCTTCAGTCCACGATGTTGTGCCGTGCACTGATTCTCATGTATGCACACTCAAATTTCTGAAACCGTATGCACGTCCAGGAGTCTCTTAAATGTTCCCAATGACCCTGCCTCCACAACTGCTGCTGGCAATGCATTCCATGCTCTCGCAACTCTTGTGTAAAGAACATGCCTCTGACATCCCCTGTATACTTTCCTCCAACCAGCTTAAAACTATGACCCTTCGTGTTAGCCATTTCTGCCCTGGGAAATAGTCTCTGGCTATCGACTCTATCTATGCCTCTCATTATCTTGTATACCTCAATTAGGTCCCCTCTTCTCCTCCTTTTCTCCAATGAAAAAAGTCCGAGCTCAGTCAACCTCTCTTCATAAGATAAGCCCTTCAGTCCAGGCAGCATCCTGGTAAACCTCCTCTGAACCCTCTCCAAAGCATCCACATCTTTCTTATAATAGGGCGACCAGAACTGGACACAGTATTCCAAGTGCGGTCTAACCAAAGTTTTATAGAGCTGCAACACGATCTCATGACTCTTAAACTCAATACCCCTGTTAATGAAAGCCAAAACACCATGTGCTTTCTTAACAACCCTTGGTTGGCCATTTTAAGAGATCTATGTACCTGCACCCCAAGATCTCTCTGTTCCTCCACACTGCCAAGAATCCTATTCTTACTCCTGTACTCAGCTTTCAAATTCGACCTTCCAAAATGCATCACCTCGCATTTATCCAGGTTGAACTCCATCTGCCACCTCTCAGCCCATCTCTGCATCCTGTCAATGTCCCGCTGCAGACTACAACAGCCCTCTATACTGTCAACGACACCTCCAACCATTGTGTCATCTGCAAACTTGCTGACCCATCCGTCAATCCCCTCATCCAAGTCATTAATAAAAATTACAAACAATAGAGGCCCAAGGATAGAGCCCTATGGAACACCACTCACCACAGACTTCCAGGCAAAATATTTTCCTTCTACTACCACTCGCTGTCTTCTGTTGGCCAGCCAATTCTGCATCCAGACATCTATGTTCCCCTGAATCCCATTCCTCCTGACCTACTGAACGAGCCTACCATGGGGAACGTTATCAAATGCCTTGCTGAAGTCCATATACGCCACATCCACAGCTCGACCCCCATCAACTTTTCTAGTCACATCCTCAAAGAACTCGATAAGGTTTGTGAGGCATGACCTGCTCTTCACAAAGCCGTGTTGACTGCATTTAATCAAGCCATGCTCTTCCAGATGGTCATAAATCCTATCCCTCAGAATCCTTTCTAACACCTTGCAGACGACAGACGTGAGACTTACGGGTCTGTAATTGCCGGGGATTTCCCTATTTCCTTTCTTGAAGAGAGGAATTACATTTGCCTCTCTCTAGTCCTCAGGTACGACTCCAGTGGAGAGCGAGGATGCAAAGATCTTCGCAAGTGGCGAAGCAATGGCATTTCTCGTTTCCCAAAGCAGCCGAGAACAAATCTGGTCCGGGCTGGCGACTCGTCAATCTTAATGTTTGACAGAATTGTCAGCACATCAGCTTTTTCTATCCCTATCCATTTCTGCATGCACACCTGCTTTTCAAAGGTTTCATTCACTACAAAGTTCGTTTCTTTCATAAAGACAGAAGCAAAAAACTCATTTAGGACTTCCTCTACTTCCTCAGACTCCACATACAAATTCCTTGATCGGCCCTACTCTTTCTTTGAACATTCTCTTATTCCACACGTAAGTGTAAAATGCCTTTGCGTTGTTGTGGTTCTGTTCGGCGAGCTGGGAATTTGCCTTGCAAACGTTTCGTCCCCTGTCTAGGTGATATCCTTAGTGCTTGGGAGCCTCCTGTGAAGCGCTTCTGTGCTGTTTCCTCCGGCATTTATAGTGGTCTGCCTCTGCCGCTTCCGGTTGTTAGTTCCAGCTGTCCGCTGTAGTGGCCGGTATGTTGGGTCCAGGTCGATGTGTTTGTTGATAGAGTCTGTGGATGAGTGCCATGCCTCTAGGAATTCCCTGGCTGTTCTCTGTTTGGCTTTCCCTACAATGGTAGTGTTGTCCCAGTCGAATTCATGTTGCTTGTTATCTGTGTGTGTGGCTACTAAGGATAGCTGTTCGTGTCATTTCGTGGCTAATTGGTGTTCATGGATGCGGATCGTTAGCTGTCTTCGTGTTTGTCCTATGTAGTGTTTTGTGCAGTCCTTGCATATTGCAGAACTGCAAAAAGAGGAAGAGGAACACTTATACAAGGTATTCGCCAAAAACGGATACCCTCGCAATTTCATCAAAAGATGCTTAAGGGAAAGAAAACGGAACGAGGACATGCCTCAACCCAAAGGACTAGCCACACTACCATACATCAGGAGCACTTCCGAACTGACAGCCAGACTACTGCGACCACTAGGACTCATAACAGCACACAAACCAACAGCCACTCTCAGACAACAACTCACCAGAACGAAGGACCCGATACCCAACATGAGCAAAACAAATGTAGTGTACTAAATCCCATGCAAGGACTGCACAAAACACTAGATAGGACAAACAGGAAGACAGCTAACTGTGGTCACTATCACCAAAATAGCCTCCCACCACCAGATCTGATACCTGCCATGACTCGTTTCCGAGCACTAAGTCGAGAATGGCCTCTCCCCTCGTCGGCCTGTCAAAGTACTGAGTTAGGAATCCCTCCTGAACACACCTTACAAAAATAGCTCCATTCAAATCTTCTGCTCGAAGGAGGTTCCAATCAATATTGGGAAAGTTAAAGTCACCCATTACAACAACCCCACTACATCCACACGTTTCCAAAATCTGCCAACCTATGCTTTCTTCCATCTCCATGCTGCTATTGGGGGGCTTGTAGTAAACCCCTAAAAAGGTGACTGCTCCCTTGCTTTTCCTAATTTCCACCCATACTGACTAGGTAGGCAGATCTTCGTCGACAATGGAAGCTTCTGTAGCTGTGATACCCTCTCTGATTAGTAGTGCTACACTCCCTCCTCTCCCCCCACCCCCCCTCCCCACTATTCTTTTTAACTGCTCTAAACCCTAGAACATCCAGCAACCATGCCTGCCCCTGAGAAACCCATGTCTCCGTTATGGCCACAACATCATAGCACCAGGTACTGATCCACGCTCTAAGTTCGTCACTTTTATTCCTGATACTCCTTGCGTTAAAGCAAACACACTTTAACTGATACCTTGGTTCCTTCCCAGGAAAATCCTTCTCACTAGCTGGTCTACCTCTTGCCATTGCCTCATCTGCATCAACTCTCACCTCCAGTATACAGCTCAAGTTCCTAACCTCTGCCATACTAGTTTAAACCCTCTTGAACTACTCGAGCAAACCTTCCACCCAGGACATTGGTCCCCTTCCAGTTCAGATGCAACTCGTCCTTCTTGTACAGGTCCCACCTTCCCCAGAAGGCATCCCAATTATCTACATATCTGAAGCCCTCCCTCCTGCACCAGCTGTGCAGCCACGTATTAAGCTGCGCCCGCTCCCTGTTCCTCGCCTTGCTATCTCGTGGCACCGGTAGTAAACTAGAGAACACTACTCTATTCGTCCTGCTTTGCAGCTTCCATCCTAACTCCCAGAAATTACTTTTTATATCTTCGATAATTTTCCTGGCTATATCATTAGTGCCAATATGTAACAAGATTTCTGACTGTTCGCCCTCCCCTTTTAGAACCTTATACACCCGATCGGAGACGTCCCGGACCCTGGCACCAGGGAGGCAACATACCTTCCGGGAATTCAGATCCTGACCACAAAATCTCCTCTCGATTCCCCTAACTATCGAATCCCCTACCACGAGTACTTTTCTATTCTGCCCCCTCCCCTTCGTTGTAGCAGTGGCAGGCTCAGTGCCAGAGAACTGACTGCAATGGCTTTCCTCTGGTAGGTCATCCCCCCCAGCAGTTATCCAAAACGGTATACTTATTGCTGAGGGGAATGTCCACAGGGGATCGCTGCACTGACTGACTGTCCCCTTTCCTTCCACTAACTGTCACCCATTTATCCTTGTCCTGAGCCTTAGGAGTGACCAAAACCCGATAACTCCTCTCAATTACCCTCTCAGCATCCAGCTCCAACTCCAATTCCCTAACACAGTTTTCAAGGAGCTGGAGTTGGGTGCACTTCATATCTTGGATCTCCCCCGGAAAAACATCAGACCCCAGACAAAATGGTGCATTCACCTTCTCTTTCTGACCCATTGTGGTAAAAATACTGATCCGCTGTATTGCTATATGTCAGTTGAAGTGAGTAAGGAAAATGACTAATGGTAAGGGACTACGTGGATCGCAACTAGCAGGCACTGCTCTGCAGCAACGGATACGCCTGCGCCGTGGCCTCGGTCTCTGCGAACATGCCAGGGGACTTCCCATTGGAGCAGAGCTTGGTCATGGAGTATGTAAAGATCCGAGAGAAAATTGATTCAGAGATGAAAGAGACCCAGACCAGGCTGGAACCGATCTCGGCCATGCTGCAGAAGCATGACCAGGAGATCCAGCGTCTCAGGCACATGTCATGTGTCCCCTGAAACTGCAGTGGAATTCTCAGCAGGTCATGTCCAGGCCTTGGGATGGCAGGCACCGGTCGTGGAGGAGCACGTCAACTTCGAAAATCAAGGCCATCATTAGAATATCTGCCTGGTCGGGCTGGCGGGACGAGAAGAATAAGGCAAGCCCGTCAGTTTCTTAGAGTAATGGCTCCGTTAATTTTTGAAACTGGAATTCGAGGCGGGCCGGGTGTAGGTTGAGCAGGCCCACCAGTTCGCAGTGTGCAAGCTCGGGTCATACCAGCATCCCCGCCCAGTCCTTGTGCAACTCCAGCTCCATGGAGAGAAACAAATGTTTCTCGAGCACTGGGGAAGGATCCACAGGCTCTGATAGCCAAAGGATTGCGAATTATATTTTTCCAGATTTTTTCTACGGCCATGCTCCACAAGAAGCAAGCCTTTGATAGGGTAAAACTGGGGCTGAGGGACGTTAATATTCAGTATACTGTAAGATTTTACGTTTCAACCATGAATGGTCCGTGTTTAATTTTGACTCACAAGAAAATGTAAAGGACTTCCTGGACACCTTAAGATCGACTGGATGGCTAAAGTAATGTGGACAATCATGTTCTGTTTGTTTCATCTGGTCCTATTCGTTTCTCTTTCTCTCTTTACTCCTTTCTTCCTCCCCTCCCATATTCATTTTTTCTACCATTTCCTTTTCGTTTCTCTCTTTTAGTACGGAATTGGGGTAGTGTTTGGGGGAGGGGGCTGCATCTTTTTCACCAGGATTGCCTTGGATATGGATGGGACCATCGATTGCCCATTTTTAATTTTGTTGTTGTAAGATGCACGTAACTTTTTATTACCTTGCTTTGTCTGGGATTAGAGAGCAGTTTCAGATAGTAGGAGCCAAGTGGCATTAGTGGGAAGTATGAGCGCTCACTGTGGGGAAGGTGGAGGGGGAGGGGGGCGCGGGGAGAACCTCCTCTTACTTTTGTTATACGTAGTTTCATTGTACAATGAGTTGTCAGACGTTTTGGTCTGGCAGTTTTTGCAGTTGTATTTTCATGTTTATATGAACTGTTTAATGCCTTCGCTCGGTGCACAATAAAAGGGGTCCTTCCTCACAGTGAGGCCATGGATTGTTTTGGATGGCTATGGCTAACCGCCCGTTTAAATAGTGAGTCTGGAACGGTAAGTGGAGTCACTCACCGACTGATGCTTTCAAGCCTTAGAAAGGATAGTGTCGAGGTAGCAAGAAAAATAACATCTAACTGATAAGAAATATTTAAAGTAACAGAAGAGAGTGTTTGGTTGGGTGTTATTTTCATAGTTTAATTAAAGATGTAGAGGAATAGCTTTACTCATTCAGAAGAACCATCTATATCAACTGTTGGCCAAATTATTGAAAGGGTTTGATTATTTCTTACTCGGCGACTCGGAAGCTGTAGAAGGGAGAGCAGCAGTTGAGACAGCATATTTTGACAGACCGTCTGGAACCAAGTTGCAACAGATTACAATGCTCCGGTCTTCTCTGAACGCTGGGCTCACCCAGACAGCAAAGAGAGCGATGTTGTTTGCAAAACAGAGGGTATTCGAGTATGGTGATCATCCGGGTAGAGATCTGCATACTAGTCCACAAAGTACCGTGCCTCCAATCCATCACATCCATTTGGGAGTGTGCTGTTGCTAGCACCTGCGATCCCAGAATAATGCAGCATTCATGAAGTTCTTTTCTGGGCTGTTCCAGTCAGTGGGCTGTGACGACAGATTGTCGATGATGAAGCCCATTTTTAGTAACCTGGACTTCCCAGGTGTAACTTCAGAGCAGGCATCTCTTTCGAATTCCCCTCTGACAATCCAAAAGATACTGGAGACGCTGACGCAGCTCCAGAGTGGTAAAGCAAAGTGCCCAGATAGATTTTAGAGTGATATTTGAAATGAGTTCACAGAGATGCTGGCTGGCAGATGTTGGATACGTACAATTCTTCATACAGTCAGGCCTGCCTCCCATCCTGAAGAAGGGCCTGTGCCCGAAACGTCGAATCTCCTGTTCCCTGGATGCTGCCTGACCTGCTGTGCTGTTCCAGCAATAAAGTTTCAAAACTGCCTCCCATCCTCTCTGAGAGAAAGAAATATTTATCTTATTCTCCAGGTGATTGCACTTCATACCGGCCTATATCTTTATTAAACGTGGACTTTAATATTTTGGTGAAAATGCTGGCGTTGAAGCTGGAGAGGGTCTTGCCCTTCGTTATGAAATAGGACCAGACATGTTTTATTAGGGGGTCATAGGTCGTCTAACAATAATAGGAGAATGCTAATATGGTTCAGGTGTGCCAACAAGGGTCGATTCCAGGCTTGGTAGTGACTGCAGAGAAAACATTTGACCGGGTGGAGTGGCCGTACCTCTTTTATATCCTAGAATGGTTTGGCCTTGGAGGGGCCTTTGCCAGGTGGGTGACATTTTACATAATTACAAAGCAGCGGATCTCACTCATGGTATAAGGTCTGACAATTTTAGCAATGGCTGAGGCAGCCATCAAGGGTGTCGTCTCTCACCGTTATTATTTACATTGGTGATCGAGCAGTTGGCAAAGACCATCTGGAGGGACCACAATATTACTGCCCTGGAGGTAGGATCAGGATGGCATAAGATCACACTTTAAGCAGATGACGTTCTTCTCTTTCTAACTAACTCGATGATATCTGTGCCCCAAGTGATTAATGAATTTGGATCTTGGGCTATAAAATCAATTTCATGAAATTGAAGACCATGCCTGTCGGGGGTATTATTAGAGTTCCTGGTCTTGGAGGTGGAGTCCGATTCCCATTCAGATAGCCAGAGGGAGCTTTCCTGTATTTAGGCATTTTTATCACACCAGCCTTCAATCAATTAGATAAATCTATCTTCCTGCAGTTGCTCGAGAACATAAGGCAGGACCTTCAGCATTGGGAGGATATTTCGATATCTTGGTTGGGTAGAATAGCTCCGGTCAAAATGAATGTATTCCCCCGTTTTTATATTTCATGCAAATGCACTTTTTGATGCTGCCCAGTCAACCTATTAGGAACTTTGCAGTCGGCTTGGATCTTTTATTTGGCATCACAGGCGGCCTCTTGTGGAGCTCACCCAATTGCAGGTTCCGCAGGGGCTGAGGGATGTGGGTTTTACACACTTTACCAAATACCAATTGAGTTCTCTCCTGGCCTATGTGGCTGATTTTACTCGCCAAGACCCGCGGTCAATGTGGTTGGACATCGATGCCTCCCAGGCAAAATGTCCCCTCATTAATCTGGTGTTCATGGGCAAGATGCGAACTGTTATGTTCCATTGCAGAAATCCAGCTGTCCTTAACACAGTTAAAGCATGGAGAATGATGCAACAAATTGAGGGCAATTTACAAAAGAAAACACTTCCCCTTTTACTCCCATTGTAGGATTGATGAATTCTGGGAGTACAGAGGAGTTTCCTGTTTGGTAGATTTATTTGACATGGTGGGCAGGATGCCTTTCAAGTAGCTGAGCGAGAAATATGAGCTATCTAGGAGATTAGTTTTTTTTTATATAGAAAAAAGACTACATTAATGGTTATTTCCCAAAAGTCGAATATGGAGGTGAGTGTTTCAGTCCACGTGCACTCTCTCAGTCAGCACTTTCTAGCATTTGAGGAGGTACTGTCTCAAAGGACATCAAGCAGCTGTGTGGAGTTTGGGTTCAGCAATTGGCGGTGGATATCTTCACCAGAGGAGTTGGCAGAACTTTGGAAGAATGTCTGGAAGATTTCGATTTGCAATAGGACGCAAGCTATGCAACTGAAGGTACTCCACAGGGTTTATTTGGCATCGGAGTGGCTTGCCAAATTTAAGAACGGAGCGTTCCCAAAGTGCCCAAATGTAAAGCAGATGTTAGTACGCATATCACATCATGCCACAAACTTCGTAGGTATTGGGTCCCTATAGCGAGTGTTTTGGAAGGGGTCTTGGGAACCGAGGTCAAGATAGCTCTGATGTCCCGCCTCTTGGGTTTGCCAAATCACCCATCTTTGGGAAGAAATTATTTAGTATACTTTCATTTTGTGCGAGAAAGAGCATTCTGATAAGGTGGTGTCGGAAAATCCCCCAGGATTTTCGGGGTTGTGTAGGTTAGTTATGGAGCATATCCCCCGGACTTCGTTACAATTATCATGCACCAGAAAATGGAACTTTTTGATAGGTTGTGGCGCAGACTTATTGACTATTTTAGTCAGGGCCCTTGTGTAACCATTAGCATTGTGTCCTCGATGTCCCATGGGAGGAAACATTCTGAACAAACACGGCTACACAATGCCAGCTCTCGATACACTAAGTAGCCAATTGGGACCCACAGCCAGAAAATACAGGAGAGCTCAAGCCATACATCTTGCACATTGTTTCGGAGCTTGATAATGATGTCCATGGGATTCCCGGGAGATGATAAGCAACTGCTAGGTTAAGGTACAGAAGGACGGATATTCATGTTATAATTGGATGATTACTTGACTGACAAATTGAATAAACGTGGCTCTTCTCAGAGAAATAGGACTAGCTGGAGATATCAGACTTTGGGGGCGGCGTCCAAGAACAAGTAGAAGAACATAAAATAAATATGCTGAGAGATAAGCTCAAAAAGTCAGTTATATCAGATGCCCAATCCGCCACACGGAATCAGATACCATAATCCAGAGGAGATATACGTTTAGCATGGAGCACAGTGCAGACCAGGCTAGTGTACTGCTCAATACAATCCAGTGCTCTGTACAGACAGTGCGGACCACACCAGTCCGTGGGGAGCTGTGCAGTGTATAACAGTGAATTGTCTGTAAAGCTGGAGCAGTTACCATACCAACATGTAGGACTGTGTACACCACCCCAGTGCATTGAGCTGGAAAGCTGGAAGTTACCCTCCCAGCATGCAGAGCTGTGTACACCATCCTATTGCATTGATCTGTAAACCAGGAGCAGTTACCCTCCCAGCATTGAGGACTGTGTACACCACCCCAGTGCATTGTTCAGTAATATTGTGTTAGATCACTGCCCAGTATGGGGAAACTTGCAGCCCATGCTGGAAGTGGCAGAATATGAGCTCCCCTCCCTTTACAGCTACATACTTCTATTGTTCCAAGGGATGCAGAACATGTAGTCAAAAGGAAGCAGAAAGTTTACTTAAGGTTAGGTGGCAAGGATCAGACAAGGCTGTAGAGGGTTACAAGATAGCCCGGAAGGAACTGAAGAATGAACTCAGGAGAACAGGAAGCGGGCATGAAAACTTCTTGGTGGGTAAAAGCGAAGATGTTCTACACGTATGTCAGGAACGCGAGGACGGCCAGAGTGAGGGTAGGGCTCATCACAGATTGCGGAGGGAATTTGCGTCATGAGTTGGAAGAGGTAGGGGAGGTTCTGAATGAATGCTTTGCTTCAATATTCACTACTGAGAGGGGCATTGACGTTTATGGGGAGATTGTGAAACAGGCTGATATGCTCGAGCAGGAGGGTATGACGAAAAAAATGAGAAACACAAGGATAGATAATTCTCCTTGGACAAACAGAATATAAGCAACGATGCTACAGGAAACGACAGAAGAGATAGCTGCGCCTTTGGCAATGATCTTTGCATCCTCACTGCCCAGTGCAGCCAGGCCAGATGAAAGGAGGTTGGAAAATGTTATTCCGTTTTTCATGCAATGGAATAAGGATAATCTTGGAAATTATAGACTCATCAGTCTTACTACAGTGGTGGGCAAAGTATTGGAGAGGATTCTGAGAGACATGATTGATGATTATGTGGAAAAACCATCGTTTCACAGACATAGTCAGTATGCCTTTGTGAGGTGCAGATCATGCCTCACGGACCTTTTTGAATCATTTGAGGATATGACAACCCATTTGTGAAGGGAGATCAATGGATGTGGTGCATATGGATTTTAGCAAGACGTTTGATAAAGTTACCCACAGTAGGCTCATTCAGAAAGTAAGGAGGTATGGGATGCAAGGAAATTTGGTTTTCTGGATACACCATTCCTGGCCCATAGAAGACAAAGGTTGCTAGTAGAAGGAAAACATTCAGTCTGGAGCTCTGTGATGAATGGTGTCCCACAGAATCAGTTTTATGACCTCTGCTCTTTGCGATTTTTATTAATGGCTTGGATGAGGAAGTGGAAGTGTGGGTTAGTATGTTTGCCGAAAACACAAAGTTTGGTGTTCTGTATGATGTTGAGAAATGTTGTAGTTTGCAATGGAAAATTGACAGGATTTAAAACTGCGCTGATGAGAAGAAGATCAAGTTAAACGTGGAAAAGTGTGAAGTCATTCACTTTGGAAGATCAAATTTGAATGTAGAATATTGGGCTAAAGGCAGTAGTTTTGGCTGTGAGTGGGAACAGAGGGATCTTGGGGTCCATGTCGACAGATCCCTCACAGTTGCCACCCAGGTTGATGGGAAATCGACAAAAGCAAGGACTGCAGATGCTGGAGATCAGAGTCAAGATTAGAGTGGTGCCAGAAAGCATTGTAGGTCACGGAGCATCCGAGGAGCAGGAAAACAGACGTTTCAAGCAGGAGCTCTTCATCATCTGATGAAGGGCTTCTGCCCGAAATATCACTTTCCCCGCTCCTCGGATGCTGCCTGACCTGCTTTGCTTTTCCAACACCACCCTAATGTTGATCCAGGTTGGTGTGGTTGTTAAGAAAGTGTATATTGTGTTGGCTTTCACAAGCTGGGGAACTGAGTTTCAGAGTTGTGAGATTATGCTACAGCTCTATAAAGCTCGGAATAAACCACTGTTATGAAGTTGAAGGTGTGTATAGTACCTTTTAAGAGAAAGTGAATGTTGTTTTGCACTGAGAGCTTGCAAGTACCTGTTGTATGACCAGCTAGCAGATCCCAAAGTATACTGCAAAATATAAAGCATGCAACGTTTGGCTGTGAAACAGATACCTTGAGTTTTGGTTGCTAATTGACAACAAGTCGAATTTAACCATTCAGTTTAAATTATGCCCCAGGATACAAAAGTCAATCGATTTTGAATTTATTCTTTTGCCAACATCCAACCAATGAGATGATCAAATATTGAGTGGCATAAAAGAGGCCGGCAGTTCGCAAGTTAGGCTGAGGGTAACTGCCGTCTAGAGAGAGACTGCCATGCAAAACTCTCTTTGACAAAGATAGCGTTTTTGTATGAAACCTCCTCGCACTAAAATTCATAAGACAACCCAGGAAGATCTTCAGCTGAAAGAAAGAGGACACTGGAGATGACAGATGCTGGGTGGTTTTGAAATTAATTTGATGCAATTTTAATATGAGCTTTTCTTATTGGAACATTGTGTTGTTATAAATTTGGAGGCAAATACCAATCAGTTCCGAGAAAGAGGGGCTTAGAGTTGTGAATAGTTGTTGTTCAATGTTCACTTTTAGAGTTAAGGAATCAATTGATACTATTTATACTTAAAGAGTGAATTTTGAGATTTATACTTTAACAGCTTACGTTGTGAGTTGAGCTTTTATCGCTGTTTGGTTTAATGAGCAGAAGGGTTCATCGCCATGATGTAACACCGCACGTGAAACATTGTGTTCAGCTCTGGTCGCCTTGTCATAGTAAAATGTGGAAGCTATAGAGAGGGTGGAGAGGATTTCCAACAGTGCAACAGAGATTTTGATACACACCACACAGAGCACGTGAAATATTGAGAATGTCACCACGTGAAAAAGTAAATACTGGTAGATTCTCGATGTCTGTATCAGCATCAGTGTGTCAGTGTCTGTATAGTATGCCTGTATTGATGACAGAGTATCTGTGTATGCATGTGCATCAGAGTATCGGTATGTGTCTCTATGCGTCTGTATTAGTATTTATGTGTGTGTGTATCGATAATCTATAATGTGTGTCTTTGCGTGTCTGTATTCGTCTCTGTGTGCACCTGCGTGTCTCTGTGTGTATCCATGTGCATAGCGGATATGTCAGCCTCTGTGGGGTTTAAAGCGAAGCAATATCCCCTCGGTTGGCCTTCACACTCTACTATGTCCATGGCATTCCTGGTGAACTGCTCCGGCCCAAAAAGTTAATTTTCCGGCTCCTCAGAAACAGCCTGACCTGCTGTGCTTCTCCAGCACTCTGATCTCCAGCATCTGCAAACCTCACTTTCTCACGTCAGAGTTTCAGTCTGGGAGGCAGCCAGCCAAACTGACAGCACCGTCACAACACGCACATGCATACACGCATATAGATAGGTATAGGGAGTATTGTAATTGTACTGAGGACCCCAAAAGTGGAGAATGCTTATGTAGAGTAATTTCTGCGCTCCTTCTACAACGTGGAAGTGATTTGTCTTTCAAGATTATTCGTGACACGGAGTGTCCACAATAAAGAGTATTTCCATTGCAACTGCATCCAATGAAGGTCGACTGAAACAAGGGGACATAAATTTAAGGTTAAGGGTGGAAGGTATAGGGGAGATGTCAGGGGTGGGTTCTTTACCCAGAGAGTGGTGGGGGTATGGAATGCGCTGCCTGTGGGAGTGGTAGAGTCAGAATCATTGGTGACCTTTAAGCGGCAATTGGATAGGTACATGGATGGGTGCTTAAGCTAGGACAAATGTTCGGCACAACATCGTGGGCCGAAGCGCCTGTTCTGTGCTGTATTGATCTATGTTCTATGTTCTATGAAACATTTGTAAAGTGATGAAATGCATTTATTGAACGTTCTTGAACTTGAAATCTTTTGTAGTGCACTTTTACAAATTATAAGTGAGAAAGGATTGAAAAGTCTTGAAACTGACCCATTGATGTTGGGAAAATCTCAGGAACGATATGACTAGGTATCAGATGAAACTGCTCTTTGCTTAAAAAGGCGTTATTTGAAAACCCAAGCAGCCGTGCAATCTGAGAGATTCACAGAATTTGATGTCATCTGAGAGAGAAAACAATCTGACTTTTGCACAGGGGAGGTCAGCAGAGGGTGCCATTGTATGGCTCTACACTTAACATTGACAGACAGTAGAGATGGAGGAAGGGGGAGGGTGTTGGTGTCAATTTCAGTGGATTTACCCCAAAAACTACAAATACCACGTTGAACAGAGATGCAGACAGAAATACACACAAACATACATAGACACATTAAACACACAATACAAATAGATACAGGTATGAACACTTACACACTAACACATGCACACTCCTGCACACAGAAAAAGTAGTTTATTTAAGATAGAGATAAATACGTTTTGCATTAATGAGGGAACCATTTTATCAGTTGACGAAGGCAGAAGAATGCGGCTGTGAAACATTTCACCCGTGATCAAACGGCACAGCAGATCCGATTGGCTAAATGGCTTACTTCTGCTCCAATTTCCTATTTTCTGAAGTGATTCATTTTGGAAGATCGAATTCAAATGCAGATTACTGGGTCAAAGGTAGCATTCTTGGCCGTGTGTAGGAACAGATGGATCTTAGGGTCCACGTCCGTAGGTACTTCCAAGTTACCATTCAAGTTGATAAGGGTGTAAAGAGGAGTATGGTGAGTTGGTTTTCGTTAACAGGAAGATTGAGTTTAAGACCCGCGAGATTATGCTGGAGCTCTATAAAGCCCTGGTCAAACCACACATGAAGTATTGTGTTGAGTTCTGCTCGCCCATTACAGAAAGAAATGGAAGCTTTCCAGAGGGTGCAGACAGGATTTACCAGGATGTTGCCTGTGCAGGAGTGCATGTCTTATGGAGAATTTCGAAGGGAGCTGGGCTTTTCCCATTGGAGAGAAGAAGGATGAGAGCTACATAATGTAGGTGTGCAAGATGATGAGGCATAGATAGAGTGGACAGCTGGAGACTTTTTAACAGGGTGGAAATGGCTATCACGCAGGGAGAATAATTTCAAAGTGATTGGAGGAAGGCTGAGGGGAGATGTCAGAGACAGTTTTTTTTTCTACAGATTGTGGTAGGTGCGTGGAATGCACAGCCAGCGGTGGTAGTAGAATCAGATACATTCAGGACATTCAAGCAATTCTTGGATAGACACATAGATGATAATAAAATGAAGGGTATGAAGTTTAGTTTCGTCTTAGACGAGAATAAAAGATTGGCACAACATCGAGGGCTGAAGGGCTGTGCTGTGCTGCATTCTTCTATGTTTCAATTTCCTATACTCTTATGAGCTTATGGAATCTGGAGTTAATGTACCCTCAGCTGAGGCTAACTTTAGTAAGCATTTGATCGTCGGTTGTTAAAGCAAATTGGGACAGGTCTGAGTTTTGAATGGCCTATATCTGTTTCTAATTGTTGTGTCCCTGTGTCAAAAGAGTGGTGATTGGCTTGAGGGGGGACACATTTTAAGAATAAGGACATTCCCATTTCTGACTGAGACAGGGATGTTTCTTTCTCTTTAGTGTTGTGTGATCTATCGTGTTCCCACGCCCACGCAGCAGTGAAGACTGGGTTACTAAAAACATTCAAAATTGAGTTCCATAGATCATTGATGAACAAACGAATCCATGTTTATTGGGAACAGACAGGAAAGGGAAGTTTAGTTACAATCAAATCAACAATGCACATTCTAAATGGGGGAGCAGGCGCGAGGGGCTGCATGGCCACCTGCCGTTCCGAACCCATGTCTTGTTCTCTCCCTCGATTCTTTTACAGAGGGAGAGGAAGATTCAATTCAGCCGATCAGCAATGAGACACGAGGAGAACTGTTTGCCATTTAAGGATTTACAAAGGAACTTGCTAAAGCCATTCAGCCATTTAAGTACATTACACAGCACATGAGGAGGCCATCCAACCTTTCTGAGCTGCTAAGCAGGAACAGGGAACCCTGGGTATCTATGAGGAAATTGACAGTGGGGATTGATGTTTGTTTTCAGTTTGGAAATCTTTAACGTGGTGGAGTGTCTTCGATATCAGTGCAAGATCAACAACTATTTCGAACCTGTCAATGATTTGGATGTGGGGATTGATTGGATTTGAGCTCATTTGTCTCAGCCACCAAGATATTCATTCAATAAGATGTCACGTGGAGGTAGAGAGTCTGTAATGGGGGTAGAGAAAGGTGAGGTTAGTGTGTAAACCTTTAGCAGAAACAGTATAACCTGCGCAAATGAAGTTTATGCTGTGACAAAAGGGTAAAATACCAGTAAACAACTGAAAAGGAGAGAGATCACAAAACTCAGTGGTACAAAGGAATTTGTACATCCTGGTACATGCATCACACAAAGTAATTATGCAGACGTGTTAAGTGGTTAGGAAAGTATATGGAATTATTCTACTCCATGCAATGGCTATCAGTATATTTTACTGCATCTGTAAAGGGGCTTTCTGAGGCCACATCTGATTTATTGCGTGTAGTTATGATTCCTTAAACTGAAAAATAAATATACTCAATTGATTCGGAAGCTTTGCAAAGTTGTACTTGTTCCTGGAAAGAAGGCCTTATTCTGTCTTACAGCTCAGAAACAGACTTTTCGGTTCACCTTGTCCAGGACGACCCGATGTCCTCAATTAATCTCATTTGGCAGAACTTGGCCATAACCCTTCCTATTCAAGTATCCATTCAAATGGTTTTTAAATGTAATTTTCCCGGACGCCAACACTTCCTTTGGCGGTTCATTCCATACACTCCGAGAAAAGATTACCACTTTTATTTCTTTTAAATCTTTCACCCTCACCTTCAAACTATGTGCTCTAGTTTTGGACTCTCTAACCATCAGAAAATGTCCTTGGCTATTCACCATTTCCATTCCCCTCATGATTTTATAAACCTCTACAAGGCCAGAGCACTTCAGGTTTGAGAATGAGAGATTTTCATACTGAACCATATAAGATCTTGAGGAGAGTGCATCACGTGCTTGGCTGATGGACATTTCCTCTGGTGTGGGAAACTAGAACTAAGGGTTCAAATTTAAGAGAACAATTTATTCATTTTGACACAGATAGCCCAAAGACATGAACTTATTGGACAAAATTATAAGGACACATACAAACGCATCTTCAAATGACAGCTTATAAATTGCTCCAACATGGAGCAGGGAACAGGGACGGATTCGTACAGTCCCAAGCATGTTCAACGAGGCTTCACATGGCCCAATTCGGTGGTCAGATAACATTATTGTATATTTCATTTAAACGTTGGAGAAGATGCAACCTGCTAGAGACGTCATGGCTTATTGTTTCCTTTGTTTCCTCGTTCCTTCTCACAGCAACGTATGAGAGGGGAAAACTCATCTTTAGCACTCGTGAAGGATACTTGTTGAGGATTCATTGGAATCTCCACACTGCCAGAAGCAAAGGGAATTCAGCCAAATCCAAATGTTCCAGGAAGGAATCCGATTGACAGCAGCTTGCGTGAACAGTAGGACCTCAGATGCAGAATTCAGTTTAATATTTGTCTTGAATTTGACTTTTGCTACGAAAAGCTCTTTCAAACTGCTATTCTACAGAGTTGTTTTTCTGTTTGTCTTCATGCATGTGTTGTGTGTGTGTTGTGCACCTGTGTGTGTAACACTGTGAATGTCTCAGTGTTTGTGTCCGTGTGTGCACGTTTCTGTGTAGACAAACTGCGTCTCAGTATACATCGAAAGATAAATATTAAAGTACATATTTGTCCACACAGCTTGTCATGTATCTTTACATCAAAGGTTGAGTAAGTTTACTTTGGTAAATTACCTTTCCCAATTTAATTTATCTACCTGACTTGTCCATAACAAAGAACCTGACCTAGTCTGAGAACTACATAATTGGTCATATTACCAACGTAGTTACATTTAACATTTGTCATGACCAATGGAGGAGCTGAAGTAGAAAATGAAACAGAGACATCTCCATGCCCAGTCTGACAGGGATGAGGAGAAATTCACAAAAGGCTGTTTGAGTGGGAATGGTCTTCCCCAGAAGTTTGTGGTGCTTGTGTGTTTGCATTTATTCAAAGCCATGAGACTACGATATTGGATAGTAAAGGACAGTGAACTACAGACAGGAAAGTGAGGCTGAAGCCATAATCTCATCAACCTCAATCTTAGTGCCTGGTGGAGAAGGCTCAAAGTCTCTAATGACCAACCCTTCTCCTCTATTCCATGTTCCTATGTTCGATTGAACCTCTCAAACCTACTGGACAGGAACAGTCGGAGGCCATTTACCACAGTAACCTGGTGCATAGAAACAGCAGAAACCATTCAGCCAATGAAGACTGTCACACACATTTTGACATGGCGTTGGAAAATATTCTTGGGAAAAGAAAGGGTAGGTGACGGTGTGAAACATCTCATTCCCCTGTCTTTACAGAACTGTCTTCATTTGTTGGTCATGTTGCCGATCCAGATTCACTGTAAATACAGCGCCCATACCTCACCCAGCGATGGCCCACAAAATCCTCCGGACCCCCTGATTGCAACATCCAATAACAGAACTTCCAGGAAAATAACTTCCCAATAACAGAATGAGAGAACGTCAGATACACAAATAGGTAATTTAGCCCTTCTTGTCTTTTTTCCCGTCAGTATGATCATAGCTAATCTGCAAAATCCTCAACTATTCTTTTCTGCTCAATCCCTGCAGCCCTCAATGTTCTGATGCCTCATATATCCATTGTGCCCCCTTCCAAATATCTTAGTGATCTACCTCCCAACTTCTCCGGAATACAGAAGTCCTGACAGTCACTACCCTCTGTGAGAAGAAAACGCCCCTCACAAACATACCGTGACCTATTCACATGAATAGAAGATATGAACACGCGGTAAGAGTGACTGGCCCTGGTATCAAGGCAGGGTTTAACTGTGGATAGTATCAAGGAACCCGAACAGAATTGAATACAAAGGGAATGAATTGTAAACTCCCCACTAGTTAGATGCATTCAGAGGACAAGTGAAGATATTTGTGGTTGGTAAGGATAAATCATTTCTGTCACAGGACATCTCATAGAACATAGAACATAGAAGAATACAGCGCAGTACAGGCCCTTTGGCCCTCGATGTTGCGCCGATCCAAGCCCACCTAACCTATACTAACCCACTATCCTCCATATACCTATCCAATGCCCGCTTAAATGCCCATAAAGAGGGAGAGTCCACCACTGTTACTGGCAGGGCATTCCATGAACTTACGACTCGCTGAGTGAAGGACCTACCCCGAACTTCAGTCCTATATCTACCCCCCCTTAATTTAAAGCTATGCCCCCTTGTAATACCCGACTCCATACGCGGGAAAAGGTTCACGCTGTCAACCCTATCTAACCCCCTAATCATCTTGTACACCTCATTCAAGTCACCCCTAAACCTTCTTTTCTCTAATGAAAACAGCCCCAAGTGTCTCAGTCTTTCCTCATACGATCTTCCTTCCATACCAGGCAACATCCTGGTAAACCTCCTCTGCACCCGTTCCAGTGCCTCCACATCCTTCCTATAGTATGGCGACCAAAACTGCACACAATATTCCAGATGCGGCCACACCAGAGTCTTATACAACTGCATCATGACCTCAGGGCTCCGGAACTCAATTCCTCTACGAATAAAAGCCAGTACGCCATATGCCTTCCTCACCGCACTATTTACCTGGGTGGCAACTTTCAGAGATCTGTGTACATGGACACCAAGATCCCTCTGCTCATCCACACTACCAAGTATCCGACCATTAGCCCAGTACCCCATCTTTTTGTTATTCTTCCCAAAGTGAATCACCTCACACTTAGCTAAATTGAATTCCATTTGCCACCTTTCTGCCCAGCTCTGCAGCTTCTCTATATCCTGCTGTAACCTGCCACATCCTTCCTCACTGTCAACAACTCCTCCGACTTTCGTATCATCCGCAAACTTGCTCACCCAACCTTCTAACCCCTCTTCCAGGTCATTTATAAAAATGACAAACAGCAATGGTCCCAAAACAGATCCTTGCGGAACACCGCTAGTGACGGCACTCCATGAAGAAACTTTGCCATCAACTACTACCCTCTGTCTTCTTCCATCCAGCCAATTCCTAATCCAAACCTCCAACTCACCCTCAATGCCATATCTCCGTATTTTCTGCAGTAGCCTACCATGGGGAACCTTATCAAACGCCTTACTAAAATCCATATATACCACATCTACCGCTTTCCCCTCATCAACCTCCTTCGTCACCTTTTCAAAGAATTCAATAAGGTTTGTGAGGCACGACCTGCCCTTCACAAAACCATGCTGACTATCCTTGATCACATTATTCCTATCCAGATGTGCATAAATTCTATCCCTTACAATTCTCTCTACGACTTTGCCCACAACAGAAGTGAGACTCACCGGCCTATAGTTACTAGGGTTATCCCTACTCCCCTTTTTGAACAAGGGAACCACATTTGCTATCCTCCAGTCTTCTGGCACTACTCCTGTAGACAAAGAGGACATAAAAATCAAGGCCAATGGCTCTGCAATCTCCTCCCTTGCTTCCCAGAGAATCCGAGGATAAATGCCATCAGGCCCAGGGGACTTATCTATTTTCACCTTTTCCAGGATCTCCAACACCTCTTCTCTAGATACCTCAAAGCCATCCATTCTACTTATTTGTGACTCAGTATTCACATCGACGACAATGCCCTGTTCCTGAGTAAATACTGAAGTAAAGTATTCATTCAGTGTCTCCCCAATCTCTTCCGCCTCCACACGCAACTTCCCACTACTATCCTTGACTGGACCTATTCCTACCCTAGTCATTCTTTTATTCCTAACATACCTATAGAAAGCCTTAGGGTTTTCCCTAATCCTACCGACTAAGGACCTTTCATGTCCCCTCCTTGCTGCTCTTAGCTCTCTCTTCAGGTCCTTCCTGGCTACCCTATAACTCTCAATCGCCCCAATTGAACCTTCACGTCTCATCTTGAGATAGGCCGCATCTCAGGGCGCATCCTCAAGGTCGCTTTCTTCAGCTGCTTCAACGTCTTTCCCACATCATACGGTCAGAAGTGGGAGATGTTCCCTGAAGATTGTTAAGAATAATTTGTCACCTGTCCACTGCTGAAGCAGTCCATATCCATGTGCAGCAATGCCTGGATAGCATCTAAACTGTGTTGCTAAAGTGAAGGTAAAATTCATGCAGTTCTCCAGCTAGTCCCACAGTAAACAAGAGCAGCTCAATCAGCACCTCAAGCTGGTTGCAACGGAATGTATTAAACCCACTGAAACTATTGGACAAGAACAGGGGTAGCCCATTCAGTTCCTCCTGCCTGTTAAACAAGGAGGGAAGGAGTGTAGACAGAACATCGAGGTGTTAAACAGGTGACAGGAGTTGCCAAGTCAGGTCTTTGAGCCTCTTCCATGTGAGCAAGAAGAGGCCATTCACCTGTCAAGTCAATTACGCAGAAATAGGAATATGTCATTGATGACCCAACATGACAAACGGTGAAGCAGCGACTACACAGATAAACTGCTCTATGTTATTCCTCCTGGATCCATTGCCAGTGGTGCACGTGTTACTTTAACTTGGTTTACTGAAGGTGAGAAAGAAAGGTGGATGGTTCGTGCCAAGTCTCATCTAAACAGCTTCTGTCTTGGAGAAGACAGACTGGTGTTTTTATGGAGACTAGAAACTGGTGGGAATGGCTACCTCTTTCAGAAATACGGTATTGTGGCTGCTGACAGATTTCTGAACAGTGCAGGTTTGCACACCAATTGCATACTGAGACTGTGATAGTTCATTCAGAGCCTGGAGCTGCCTCTCAAACAACATGGGGGCTCCGCGCAGGGATGTGAACTATTGGGAATCAAATATCATGGAAAAATGTAATGTTGCACATGATCACTGTCTTTGTCTTGACAATATGAGTGTTAGTGCCTAATCCTCAAGTTTAAATTTAAAAGACTGTTAATCGCTCTCAGCACCACAAAGTAAACACTCATTTTGTTCACACATTCCTCACGGTACCATCATCCCAGGAATAAGTCTGGTGAAACTACTTTGCACTATCTCACTTGCAATGAAATAATTCATTATAAAGGAGAAAGAATCTGTACTCAGTGGCCTAAATAGTGATCAAGCAACACTCTACAACCGCAGGAAAATGAATTTACTTCAACACTTGAATCATTTTGTAATGAAGGACAACATACCATTTACTGCCCTGATTCCTTGCTGGCTCATGTGAATTGTGTAAGTGATAACTGCAGTTCCCAATCTCTCATCTTCTAATAAATTCAAACTGAAAAGGTCTATATTTGTTGCTCACATTCAAGTCATTTATTTGCCGTGTGAGCAGCTGTGCTCCAAGCACTGATACATGTGATCCCTATGAGCAATGACCTTTAGTCCAGAGCAGGAACTTACTCTCTGTATTCTCCCCATTATCCAATTCTCAATACATGTAGTATATTCACTCCTTACATAAGGACTCTAACGTTCTTCCTTTCCTGTCAAAAGCCTCCTGAAGATTCAAATACACTGTTCCCATTGGTTCTCATTTGTCGATGTCACAATCAACATTCTCTACAAACTCCAAGTGGTTTATCAAAACGATTTCCCTTTCTAAAATCTAGGCTGACTCCGCAAATCATATCATTATTCTCCAAGGATATAGTTATTGCGAATTACTAAAAAAAATCTAATATTTTCCCTCACATCTGAGATCGATTTATTCATCAGCTGGTGTTCTGTTTTAAATATTTGTGGTCACAGTAGTTACTTTTAAGTCTGCAGTATTCTTTCCATAACATAAAATGCTTTGACAATCTTTGCCCTTCCTCAAAGAGTTAAGGAATTGACTGAACAGAATCAGGCCATTTTGTACCTGCTGCCGAAAGAGCTATGTTATTTAGTCCAGCAACTTACCAACATTCAATCCAATGAGCTTTGTGTTTTTTTCCCCCAGTACTTCCTCTTTGATAATTCTAACTTCTTGCAGTTCCACATTTTCGCCAGTCACCCTAACATTTCGGGAAGACTTTCTATTCCTTCCTCTGTGTGGAGACATAACCAACATATTCACCTCACCGGACGGAGATGGCCTCCGTCACCTTGTGAGCACATGAGAGGATGGCAATCTGACAAAATGAATGCTTCACCCACTCCTACTTAGAAAGTTTCGAATCAAAACAGTTGATGGGCATTTTGAGTACTGTCCTCTCCTTGGTGTGAGACTACAGTTTGTGCTGATGGAGGTTTCACAGCTCTGTGACCTCATTGTTGAAATTAACTTCATACTTTGCACATGGGAAAGGTACATCATTTGGAAATATTTGTGGAAATCTCAGAGAGGATAGTCTGGTGTCCTTCTCCTTCCTATGCAGTCTCTGCAATCCCAGACTCTCTCCAAAATGTAGTGCCCAAACCTTGTCCAGAGTGGGGACACCAGACCCTCAGGTTTCCCTAAATCATTGTAGTAGCTGATAACACAAACCCAAGAAAACAATCCAGAGACCCTCCACTCACTTTCCAGTGACGGGTACAAGTCAAATCTCTGTATACATGTTACACCCACTCAGAGTTTAGAAATGACTTTTTCTCCTCAGTTTCTATTCCTGGCTGACAAACCATTGCAGCTCTGCGCAGTCCCTGTGAGCTGAAATATTGCTGGCCCTGTTCTCCATTGAAATAGCTGACAATGTAACTGAACAAATTTCTTTACCTCAGTCACAATAACAGCAACACTACCCGTTAACAGTGTAGATACTGGGGATCCGACGGTCTAGTGCTATTATCTCCAGACCAGCTAATGACTCAGACCTGGTCTTGAATCCCGCCTCATCAGATTATGGAATTTGAATTCAATGTAGTATTTGGATTAACAATCTAATGAAGATTGTCAATTGTCAAATAAGAGCAAACACCTGGCCCACTTGTGTCCTCCGTGGAAGGAAATCTGTTACCTTCACGTGGTCAGGTCTACGTGTGTCACCAGACCCAAAGAAATGTGATTGACTTTCAATTGCCCTTTGAAATGGCCAAGTCAAACATTCAGTTATATCACCACAAGATCTCAATGAAATGAAAACAGACAGATCTAAGCACTGGCAGCCTACAGCATTTGGGCTACATTGGTTCAAGTAGGCAGCTCACCAACACCCTCTGGTGGGCAACCCGGAAAGTGAAATATATATTGGCCCAGCCAGTGACACCCAGGTCCCATTATTGAATAAAAGAAGATGACCATACTCAGGGAAGAGAGACAGAGGGGACATACCTCGTTTTAAGCAGAGATTTGGATATATATCTACATAGGCATAATACTCAGGAATATGGAAAAGATTTTAAAAAATCAACGAGATTAATATCACATTTTATTTCCATCCCAGCTGATCATCAACAATTCGTTTGTTTGATTATTTTTCTCTGTCTCTCTATTTCTCCATATATTCACCTCTCTCGACCAACACAATTTAACTATTTCCCAGCTGCTTTCAGATCTGATGCATGATGAGTGGACTGAAAATGCTAACTCTGTTTTTCTCTCAATAGAAACTGCCAAACCCGTTCAGTTTCCCCAGCACGTTGTGTCTTTTTGTTTCAGATCTTCAGTAGCTTTCTTTGTTTGATTTAATGTTTATTTTTGGTATTTTATGGGATGTCATCATCACTGCCAATGGCAGCATTTGACGACCATCACTAATTGCCCTTTATTATGACCATTCCACAAGGCAGTCCTGAGCCAAGCACATTGTTGTGGGTCTGAACTCACTCTCAATCCAGACCCGGTAACGACGTTAGATTACTTTAGCAAAGGACATCAGTGAAACAGGTAGATTTTTAGACAAAATGTTCCTCGTTTTATGGTTACAGATTGTGCATTTGTTTTTATTTATATTCTTATCATTTGAATTTAAGTTCTGCGATCAGCTGTGGTAGGATTTGAAACAGTATATTTAGTATTTTGATCTGTGCCTCTGAATTACCCATCCAGCGACATTACTACTCTGACGGTGTCCCTGTCATGCACTTACTTTAGAGGCATTACAAGTTTGTTATCCATCTATTCGTAACTGGAGCAGTGGCTAGAAGAGAATTGCATCTGTAAAATCTGACCTTTACCAAGGCATAGATAATGGTTTATTCAGCAACAGCACTGACACAATGTTGGAGACTCAGGGTGTTATGAAGCTGGTAGTGAGCAGGTTTGGTGATGGTGACAATACCAAGACATTAATCAGTTCAACGCAAAAAGAGTGCTCACAGTTTTGTGTCAAATGTTTGTGAGAAAGATGAGTGAAATTTGTGGATAATGAGTGGAATTTATAACGAAACTAAATACAGTATTTTCTGGTTTTACCAGATATAGATAACAAAAAAACGCAATGAAGTTGAACATGGTTTATGTAATTAATAAATAGATAGAGGTGGAAAAACTTACCCGGAACACCAACAATAGCGAGACTGGGATAATAACCTGCCTGAATAATCAACAGTACACCGTATATTTGCTCTGCTAATGTTGACTGAGACCAGGAAAACCAGAAAAGACCATTGGATATACTCCTGTACATTGTTGTAACATTCCAGTCTAATGTTCTCAGGTTATGATCCATTACTGGAGCATTCCAATTTGTTGTTCTCAGATACTGATCTCTCCTTTCCTTGTAGCTGCTGACTCCGTTAATGTCGGAGGTGGTGTATCTGTTGCTACCAAGGGATAAGGCATCGAAAGAAGTCCCTTACTAATAGGAGAGGGAAAGCCTCTATTGACACAGTTGAGTCCATGGAGGCTCAAATCAATCACAGTTACTAAACAAACAGTTCCAATTAACTCTTTCACTACTGCACTTGCAGCTCACATTAACAACTGGACTGGATTGGATGTCGAAATCTCTAGCTATTGGCCACATCTCTAGACACTAATTGCTCTTACAAAGTTGGTGGCGAGGTGAGGGCGGGGTGGGAGTGATGGATGTTTTCTTTTTGCAGATTAGATTATTTTGCTGTGCTGTTCATGTACAATGTTGTAATGGCTTGCAGCCCCAAACATCACACAATCAAGTTGTTGTTATTGTGTTGTTCTCTCCTCCGCTAGAACAAGTACCAACCAAAAGATTGTCCCTGTGCATAGTTGCTGTTGAAATGCAGAGAAAGTTTGGAAAGGTTTGGACATGACTCTGACTGCTATCTGAAGGCAACACTGGAATGTCAACACACAATGCGCTTCAGGTTTTTTTTAAATCAACAAGCATCTTTTTGCTGTTTTATTCGCTTTAAAACAGTGAGATTTACATTTTTTTACTTCAGTCGAAAGAAAAAAAAACGGAATGTACAAAGATCTGGTTCATCAAAACCCCTGGATTAATGAGCCTGGGAGAGAATGAAAATCACATTAGTTATGAGACAGAAAGGAACGGGAGCAGTGGTTGTGGCGATTTGAGGGGAAGACAACGATATACCCCAGACACCATCACGCTTTCTGACAGACAGAATGAAATGCAAAGCAAAGCAACCAAAATGAGATAGAATACTGATAGCTGATGTGACTCTATGGCTCAGGGATTAGCACTAAACTTTCACAGTGCTAGATCCTGGTTCGATTCCAACCTCAGGCGAATCTCTGTGTGGAGTTTGCATATTCTCCACAGGTCTTAATGTATTTCATCCCACAGTTCAAAGACGTGCAGATTAGGTGAATTGGCCAAGCTGTTCTTCTCATTGTGGTAAAAACAATGACTGCAGATGCTGGAAACCAGATTCTGGATCAGTGGTGCTGGAAGAGCACAGCAATTCAGGCAGCATCTGAGGACAGGCAAAATCGACGTTTCGGGCAAAAGCCCTTCATCAGGAATAAGGGGGTTAGGCACAATAGTGAGGGGTCAATATCGGGGGCGGGTGGGGAGGGGTAGACGAATGGGTCTGGTTAGGAGACTCTTCCAAGGACCTGTTTCCACACTAAATGCATTCGATGAATGTGAACAGGGCTATTTCAAATGGAAAAAATATTATGCTACATAAATATTTCAATCACTGGATATACCGTTTGGCAGTTGTGTGCACAAAGAGAACATCGAACATGACAGGGCAGTACAAACCATTCTGCACTCGATGTTGCGCCGACCTATGAAACATATCTGAAGCCCATCTAAACTACACTACACCATTTTTCATCCACGTGCCTATCCAATGATCACTTAAATGGTTTTAAAGTTGGCGAGTCTACAACTGATGCAGGCAGTGTTTTCCACACCCCTGCAGCTCGCTGAGTAAAGAAACGACCTTCGACATCTGAGCTATGGCTCACAGTGAGAACGAAAGAGTTAGGTTACAGGAGGGTAGAAAAGGATTGTCCAAATGGCCACATCAATGTCCGAAAAACTTAACACTGCAATATGTGAGATGCTGCACTTTGAAAGAAGTAACAAATCAACGCAGTACTCAAACCATGGAGATAAGCTAAATTTGCTTTTGCTTTACTTTGGATCAGAGAAGGTTATGGGGTGAACCTGACAGAGGTGTCTAACAGCATGGGAGATATAGACAGAGGGAACAGACAGCAGCTGTTGCCCTTAGTCAAACGGTTAAATACAAGGGGATACATGTTTAAAGTGAATCACAAGAGATAAGTAATGATGTGTGAAATCTGCTTTGAACCCAGAGGGTGATATGCTTTTGGAATGCATTGCCTGTGAGGGTGGTTGAGGAATGAAACCGTACAAACTTGGCAAAACACTTGTGTCAACACTTGATGGTGCCCGATTTGATAGGCATCTTCTTTATTATACGATTCCATGATATATTGTGAAGCACCACCCTCTGCCAGCTGTTCATCACAGTACAGAAGCTTGTTCAACACTACCTGCACCACCAGTAATACTTACTCTCAGCTAAACTGGCACGAGATGCACAGCTGGCACTCCCTCCCAACAGCCATTTTGGATGGAACAACACCAACTGGACTGGAACTTCTCAACGGCAATTAATGTTGGACTAGCTCCATTAAAACCCCCGAAGGAATTTTTGAAAAATCCAATTCACTAATAATAATTGATCAATGTAACCATGTTTATTGATCTGATGAGCTTGTTGCGGACATTGAAGTAGTGTGATATATTTGCAGAAACCATATCGTGAATACATTGAAATAAAAGGCCAACTGACAGCCCAGGTCACGAACAACCAGAAGTTAATGCAGCATTGAATCAGCAGCTGACTGAGCCCAAAATGCCAGAGCAGAGTTGGTCATGCGCCTTGAGTTAACTTTCATTAATGTAGTTTGGTGTTTTCTGATTGGTGTAGACGTGTTGCGCTGAATGGCCTGTTTGTGTGCCATAAGACTCTATCACTTTAATTCTTGAAAACAGAAAATAGTCTCAGGATTTCCATAGCTTGTGAACATCAATTGGTGAAGAATATAGTCTCCAAGGTCACGTTGCATCCTGACTCGAATAAAAACCATTGTCCCTTCACTGTCACTTGTTCAAAATTCTGTAACTCTCTCTGAAACAAAAATGTTAGTGTTCCTGCACCACGAGGACCACTGGGGTTCACTAACACATTATGAGTGGAAATTAAACATAGGCGACGGATCGGTGTCTTTGCTGACGAAACTCACCTCACAACAATAACTGAAAGGCAGCTGCACTATTAAGACATCAATTCGACATTATCTAATTTCTAAAGCAGTTTCAAAGGAGTTTTTCACTTGTTAAAAAAAACACATTTGGAAAGTTGTGCCCATCAATCTGAAAGGAAAAGTCTTCATGTTGATGAGAATGATCTCCAAATTTTTTGGAAGCTGAAGACAACAAAAAAGTAGAAGCTAGCATCAGGCCAAGAAGGTCAGTGTTCCTTCTTTGCCCTTACAACGTTAGTGTGTCATATTTAGTCAAGAATCTCCCTGCCTCTGCCTCAGGAATATTAAATATCCTCGCCTTCATCATTCTCTAGGAAGAGAGTTTCACAAATACAAAACACTTTGAGAGGGCTGAAACAACACATAATCTTATGAAATGAGATATTCTTCAGTTTTACTTTCCATCCACTTATTGTAATCTCTCATACAAACTGAAGTATTATTTCAGATTTCAACTTAAAAAGACTATTCGGAATGTTCTGAGGTTAAACAAGATCACAGATTGTCCAGCTAAACTCCAGGAGATCCAGGGCCAGTCTGGTCAATATTTACTCCTGAAGTACAATTCTTCACAGGAGTCAGTCGAGTGAATCTTCTCTGGACTGCTTTGCATGTCATTATGGCCATAGGTCTTTCGATGTGGTCTCACCAATACCCTGTAAAACTGTAGAAAATTCTTCCTACTTCTCAATGAATTCGGTTTCAAAAAAGTTTCAACATTTGTCTGGCCTCTCTAAAACCTTGATGTACACGACCTTTTTTGTGTGATCCAGGTGCCTGATTCCTCTGTGCCTTAATTCAATATCTTCATTTGAATAATTCTTGCGTTTCCATTAAACTTCCAACATATTTGAACACAGATACATTTTCCATTCTACCTCCATACAGCAATATTTGTTCATTTGACCAAATTATATTCCTTTATTAACTCGTGTATTCTTCATATACAAATAAATACAAAAAAAATAAAATATGACATTGTCAAGTCCATTGGGATGCGACGACAGCCTATGTCTTTGACCAAATATTCTGTCTGTATTATGGAAGAATACACACATCTGAAATTGTCTGTGTCCTCTCAAGCAGGTTCACATGTTTATATTCTTCCATAATGCAAACAGAATATTTCGTCATACACATAGGTTGACGCCACAATCCAGTGGAATCGACACTGTCATATATTTAGTCCATGTCCAAGCTATAAATTAGCGACAATGCTGAAGTGATTTGCTGTCCTATTACTCAGTTGCCATCATTGAAACATGGACAGATGCTGTAGAATCTGTGTGGATGGAATTGAGGAACAACAAAGGTTAAAAGGCAGAAAACAGCGAGTGAGGATAAAAATGATCACGTCATTATGGTAGCCAGTGACATGTGATATTCCACAAGGCTCAGTGTTGGGACCACGACTTATTACTTTGTAAATTAATGGGCTAGAAGAATGTTCTAAGGGCATTCTGATTAACCTTTCAGATGATATAAAGATAGGTGGAGAGACAGGTAGCATTGCGGAAGTGGAGAGGCTGCAGAAGGTTTTAGACACGTTAGGAGTGTGGGCAAAGGAGTGGCAGATGGAGTACAATGGGGTAAGTATGAGGTCATGCACTTTGTTACGAAGAATACAGGATTGGACTATTTTGTAAATTCGGGAAAATTCTCCAGTCTGAAGTGCAAAGACACTTGGGAGTTCTCGACCAAGGTTTTCTCAAGGTAAACTTGCAGGCGAACCAATTGTTAGGAAACTTTTGTATCACGACACAGTGTGTTTTAAAATCTAACATTCACCAAAAGAACTGTGATTCGGCCCATAAACAACAACATCTGTTTATTGAACTCAATTAATATTAGTACAATAAATTTTACTGTAACGTGACGAAACACACAAACAACTAACATATGCTTTAACCTAACTCTGTATGATCAGAATATTGTCGGGATCCGCGTGCTGATTTCTCTTTCTTACGATGGACTTGGAGGTATCTTCTGCTTTGGTGGTTATTCTCGATTTACTGCGCTAAGTGGGGCTTTTAAGTGATTCTCATTCTTCAGATACTTCACCTCATTTTGAGAGGATATGCAATGATCTGTCAACAGAATGACCATGTTGGATAACTCTGACCAATCAGACCCAACCAAGGGTTAAAGCATTGATGGCCTAAGGGCGGCATTCCGTTGTCCCATTCAAGTTCAACTCCCGGTTTGTATTCCATGGTCTGTAGTTGTCAAGTTCGTTTACAAACCGTCTGTGCGTAGCTGCAGCCTGTTTGGATTCTGCAGCATATGGATTAGCACAGAGAGTTTACTCAAGGCCGAGATCCATTTCCCAGCATACTTTAACCATTGTTCATTTTTGCAATCCCAGGGAAATTTGTTATTGTCTATGATAAGTTCATTATTTCAGGTGGCACGACTGGTCACAAAGGCAAAAACAATGATGACATTTATTTTGAGAGCACTTGAATATAAAAGCATGGATGTGCTTCTGAGACTCTGTAAGACTCTAATCAGACAACATTTGGATTATTGTTTGATGTTTTTGGGCCCCATATCTCAGGAAGGATATACTGGCCTTGGAGCATGTTCAGAGGCAGTTCACAGGAATGGCCTCAGGAATGAAAAGCCTAACATACGAGATTTCTGGGATTAAACTCGCTAAAGTTGAGAAGGATAAGGGGATCTAATTGAATCATACAAAATACTAAATGCCTGGCCAGAATAGATGTCAGAAAGATGCTTCCATTGTTTGGAGGGAAAGGACCCAAAGGCATAGTCTCATAGTTAAGGGAGGACCTTTTATATCGGAGATAAGGAGAAACGTCTTCAGCCAGAGAGCGGTGAATCTATGGTACGGATGGAAGTTTCCTTTCTTAAAGGACATTAGTGAACCACCATGAGTTTTCCCTTACAATCGATTCATGATCACCATCAGTCTCTTAATTCCACATTTGAATTCAAGCTCCACCATCTGCCATGGCAGAGTTCAAATACAGGTCATCAGAACATTAGCTGGGTCTCTTGCTTAACAGTTCAGCGATACCACCACCAAGCCACTGCTTTGTCCAGTCCCCCAGAGTGTGACTAACTTGTGTAACATGATTTGCCTGAGAATTTTCCCTCAAGCTATTATTGATGTCCGTGTCAAATTATGGATGATTTTTCTCCATTACGCAATTCATCTTGCTCTCACCAATATACTTTAATTGAGGTTATTTAGTATCTCCTTTTGTCTTTACTTTTTTTTTTATCTGTCCTGCTCTTGATAGTTTTGGGTTTTTTTTCCTGGCCATTCCACCCAAGCCAACTCCTTCCTTAGCACAATATAATTATCATTGCTCAACACTAAAACCGTCATGTGTGACTCTTGCCTTTTACATTTAATCTGAGTTTGAAACTCCAGCGTGTTGCGGTCACTGGTTCCAAGAGGATCCTTAACTGCAAGATCATTCAACAATCCTTCCATGTCACATAATATCAAATCTGAAGTAACCCGTTCTCTGGTTGCATCCATGACATGTTGCTCTCAAAAACAATCCTTCATGCAGTCTCCGAATTGTTCTTCGATGCTACCTTTGCCAAGTTGATTAATTGAGTCAATATGCATGTTCATCCCACTGTTGTGCCCTTGTCACCAGCCGGCATTATTTCCGACCTCAGAAATACTTCGGGGGGACGGTATCAGAACATTACTCTTCCCAAGAGATTTCTCCTCTTGCTTTTTAATTACAGCTGGACTGATTTACATGCCGTTCCCACCTGCCAATATAATTTCCTAATGCAGCCTTGATATCATACTTAACCAATACATCAATTCCATCTCTTGCTCCTCCTTGTCTAACCTTCCAGAAAAGTGAGTGCCCTTGGATAGGTCACTGCCCTGTCTTGATCTCACTGTAACCATATTTCAGCAATCTGTGCCAGGTCATACACATTTGTCTCTGTTCCTATTGACGGCTCATCAGTATTTTTCCAAATACGTTGTGCTTTTAGGTACAAAGTATTTAAATAAGTTTTATTGGTTTGTCTTTCCCTTCTCATACTTTAGCTTCCTAATCTCACACACTTCGCTCCCTCACATCCCCCAAACTATCCAACTTTGTTTGTTTATCTCTGATAATTATGCACCTCATCTCTATCATTTATTCCAATCTCCAACTCACATTTGGAATTGACATGTTCCATCCTTCATCATGGTCATGAGACTGGCCATGCCTGCTGTCCTATTCACATTTAAATTCTGCACAGCTTCTGACTAGCTGCTTTGGTTCCCAGCCTCCTGGTTTATTCGTTTAAATCCACCCAATTTCCAAACCTCCACATTACGATCCTCCAGTTAAGATGCAACCTGTCCACTTATGAAAGCTCTCACTTGCCCTGGAAGAGAACCTAATGATCCAAAAATTAAAACCCTCACCTCTGTACTAGTTCATTAACCACCTGTTAATCTATACCACCTTCCTAATCATTACCTCTTTTCTACGTGCACCGGGAGTAATTCAGACATTCCAGTGGATTGTTCTCTCTCTCACACTCCCTCTATCTCTCACATACACAAACACACCCACACGCATGCACATGTGCACACACAGACAGACGTATACACACAGGTGCACACATAAACACACAAATATGCAGACAAACACACACCACATTTCTTTGTGGAAGTATACCCAGTAACCTTATAAATAATCAGAATGACAACTGGAATTAACGAACTAGTTAAAGGTATGATGCGAACAATTGGGGTTACTCTTCATTAAGCAGAACGGATAAAGCTGTGAAATTAGTGCAGGGCTCAAAATTATAGAAAAAACTGACAGCTTAAAATGCGAATACTCTGTTTCTGGTCGTTGGCATTACAGCGTCTAGGAGTCTTAGTTTCAAGATTGTCAGCACAAGAGCTAGGAGAGAGATAAGGAAAAACTTCTTTTTTGAGAGATGTGTTAGACATTAGAATGCTCTGTCTGGAAGAGTTGAGAATGAAGATTCAAAAGGGAACTGGATATATATTTGTGAGTTACGAATGTAAAGGGCTGCAGAGACCGGGTGAAAAATGGGAGGAGTTTGGGAAACATTTCCGGAGCTGATGCATACATAGTAGCCCAATGACCTCTTTCTGTCCATTAAAGTTCTGTGCTCTATCATGTACAGATGCAAGCCAACATCAGTATCTGATTATTTCCTGTTGTAAATGGTGGAAAATATCTGATCATATTTGCTGCAAAATAATCACTTAAAATGCAAGTATTGCAATGTCAGCTTAATTATTACTCAGCGCATAAATATTTTAAATCTTGTATCCCAATTATTAAAACAAATATTTCTTTGCTTTGGCACAAAACACTTTGTAAATGTTTGACTTTTCTCTCATATGGAAATATGTTCATCGTTTTTTATCATTAACCAAATTTCGCATTAAATGCCATTCATTCTTTAAAAGATGCAAGATTTCATATTATTGCTCGCTTCAACGGAATATCACAAATCATTTACTTACGGTAATATTCACAGTGCTTGTAGAATTATTGTCATTTCTCAATTGTTGGTAAATAGCTGAAGCTCGTACATTTAATTTAGAAATCAAACTGATTATAACTTAAATATATAAGAATGTTTTTTCTATATGATAGTTCAACTATTTTCTCAATCTGAATATGTAATCGGTCAGACACTAAGCACTTTCCAAATGTTGGTGTGACAATGTATTTATTTGAATACCGACAATGAGCATGTAATTGTAATCACGTTAATAGTCAGATCGCTTATTCTTTGTTCGAAATAAAATAAAATGCCCATCTTTATCTTTGGGTCATTAAATGTTGACAGGGGTTTGTATTTTTGTTCCATAAATATAACATCAAACTCATTGTTTTCAGAGATGACGCAAGTGGTTGAATAATTATACTTCACATCTTATTTTTGTGCAATTCATGAAACATAGCAAATATCTGATTATTTTTCGGATCATATACTCATCATCTTGCAATCATAACCTTCATTGAAAATAGATTTAAAAGGATCTGAATTTAGGCAGAGTGTTACTGAACCTCATAGTTGCCTGTGGCACTTCGTGAGATCCTGGCCTGCACCTAGATGTATCCAGAACACGACCACGTGATTCAGGGCAATCATTCAATCATTATTTCACAACAAATCGTTTGGAATCCAACTTGGGCCGGGGGAAATCGAGCCACCAGACTATCATTGGTCTCTATGTAAGTACAAACGCTTTCCAAATTAGACATCAATGACTGGCTAGCAACCAAGCTTCACAAATGCATATTCAGTCAGACTCTGGCCCAGGGAGCAGATGTATGGACATGGAGTGTCAGAAGCACACCACACAAATTACTTACGGCGATGACATCTGGCCTACCTCCCAGACTCCATACATCTGCAACCTGGACAGACACTGAGTAGAGACGTTAACAAGGCGAAAGCGAAGACAACAGATGCTGGAAGTTAGAGTCATGAGGCTGGAGCTGGAAAAGCACAGCAGTTCAACAGCATCCAAGGAGCAGGAAAATCGACGTTTCGTGGAAAAGCCCTTCATCAGCAATAAGAATGGGATCCAAGAGAATGGAGTGATAAATAGGAGGGGTTCGGGCTGGGGAAAGGTAACTGAGCGTACGATAATTGGATGGAGGTGAGGATAATGGTGATACATCGGAGGAGAGGGTGGAGCGGATAGGTGGGAAGGAAGATGGACAGGTGGGTATGGTGTCTCAGTGGTGAGCACTGCTGCCTTACAGTGCCAGGGACCAATTTCAATTCCAGCCTCAGGCGACTCTCTGTGTGGAGTGTATGGAATGATCTGCCAGAGGATGTGGTGGAGACTGATACACTTGCAACATTTAAGAGGCATTTGGATGGGTATATGAATAGGAAGTGTTTGGAGGGATATGGGCTGGGGTCTGGCAGGTGGCAAGAGATTGGGTTGGGGCACCTGGTAGGCATGGACGGGTTGGACCGAAGGGTCTGTTTCCATGCTGTACATTTCTATGACTCTATGTCTGCATGAGGTTCATCCGGGTGTTCCGGTTTTCTTCCACAGTCCAAAGATGTCCAGGTCAGGCAAATTGGCCATGTTAAATTGCCCATAGTTATAGGTGCATTCGTCAGAGAGACATTGGTTACTCTTTGGAGGTTTGGTACTGACTTGTTGGACCAAAGGGCCTGCTTCCACTCTGCCGGGATTCTAAAAAAATCCATTCCCACTTAGAATAAAAAGATGGGACGGGTCATGAGGGCGGTGCTAAACTGGAAGTTTGGAACTGTGATAAGGTGGGAGTAGGGGAAATGTGGAAACAGGTAAAATCCACATTGATGCCATGGGGCTGGAGTGTCCCGAGGTCGAAGATGAGGTGGGAAGGGAGTGGCGATGGATGAAGCCCTGGACCTGCATGTCCTCAGCTGAGTGGGATGGGGTTTGAAGCGTTCGGCCAAGGAGCAGTGGGGTTGCTTGATGCGGGTGTCCCAGAGAAATTTTCTGAAGTGCTCGGCGAGTAGAGGTCCTATCTCCCCAACGTATTGAAGACCGCATTGGGAACAATGGATACAGTAGCTGACATGTGTGCAACTGCAGGTGAAACCTTGATGGATGTGGAAGGATGTTTAGGGCCCTGGGGGGTCGATGAGGAGGTGAGGGCACAGGTCTTGCATTCCTGTGGTGGCAGGGGAAGGTGCCCAGACAGGAGGGTGAATTGTTGGGGGCCTGACGAGCACTACCTATCTTTTATCCTGTATTCTGCATTCAAATTTCATTTTCCAGAATGAATCTCTTCACACTTTTCCAGGTTGAAATCCACCTGCAACTTATCAGCCCAGTTCTTCATCCTGTCAATATCCTAGTGCAAACTACAACAGCCCTCCACACTATCCACAATTCTACCGACCTATGTTCCATTGACAAATATAATAACCCACCCTTCCACTTCCTCATCCAAATCATTTATAAAAATCTCAAGCAGCAGAGTTCCCTGAACCGAATCCGAAACAACACCACTTTTTACCGATCTGCAGACTGAATATTTCCCGTTTACTACCACATAGTATGTCTATGGGCCAGTCAATTCTATATCCAAACAGGTTTCTCCGTATCACAAGCCTCCTTACTTTCTGAATGAATCTAACTGGGGGAATGTGGTCAAACGCCTTGTTAAAATCCAGGCACACCACATCCACTACTCTACCTTTTTCAATGTGTTTGATCCCATCCTCAAAAAATTTCATAAGGTTTGTGAGGCATGACTTGCCCCTCACAAAGCCATACTGACTATTTCTAATCAAGCTATGATTTTCCAAGAAATCATAAAGTCTGTCTGCCACAATCCTCTCCACTACTTTGCCCAATACTGATGTAAGACTGACTGGACTGTAATTCTCAGGATTATCCCAATTCCTTTTCCTGAACAAGGGTGTAACATTTGCCACCCTCAATCACCTGGCACTACTCCAATGGAGAGTGAAGACGCAAAGATCATCGCCAAAGGTGCAGAAATGGCTTCCCTCTCTTCCTGCAGAAACCTAAGGTGTTTCCCCTTTGGCCAAGGCGATTTATCTATTCTTATGTTTGTACTTCAATTAATCTGTACTTTACCTGCAATTGTCTCCTCCCTGTCCAACCAAATGATTGACTGCTTTCCATTTCAGGGCTATATACCGTGCTGCTTCACTTAGCACGTATGGTTCCCGATATCCTGAGAACCATGGAATGAAAAATATGGGAAGGCATGAATGCGCTCCTAATGAAGGGGAGATGCCCAAATCTTTGACTCTCTTGTTCCTCAGATGTTGCCTGACTGGTTTTTCGATTTCAGTGTCACACGTTTCGACTCTGATCTCCAGCATCTGCCGTCCTCAATTTCCCTATTACTGACGGCTGTCTCCTCTGCACACTCAGCAGGGACTTAATCAGCAGAAACTCATTGTATGCGGAACAGTCTGCTCAGTTCTGGAAAATTGCATTAGATTAATACATCGATGAAAAACGAAATTGCATTTCCACAAATACTAATTCAGTCCCAGAGTTACAGTTTTGGTTCATGAATTGGGCAGCTTGATAAGTAACAGTGAATGACTGAAAATCTCCGAGATACAGAGTATTCCAGGTGTTATATTCCAGGGTGGATATGCTTTACCTTAATGCTGGGAATATTATCGGACAGACAGATGAGATAAGGGAAAAAGATGACGTGGAAACGTGACAGTATTACTATTACAGAGATGCGTTTGAGGGAGGACAGGGCTGACAACTCAATATCCTGTGGTACAAGAACTATAGGCAGGACAGGAGAGGGGTAAAAGAGAAGGTGGTGTTGCATAATTAGTTATGGAGTCAGTTACTACAGTAAGGAGGGACGATATCTTGGAAAGATCTTCAAATGAGGCTTGGTGGTTAGAGCTCAGGATCAAAACCATGGCAGAGGCACTGCTGGGGGCATATTATAACCCCAAGATCAAAGAAAGTACAGGAGCAGATATAAAACCAATTTACTGAGGTGTGTAGAAACAATAATAGGTTTATTATACACAGGCATTTCATTTTCAAGCATTAATTAGGACAGTGATAACTTTTTAAGAGGGGAAAGATGCCTTGAAATTTATTCCAGAAAGCTCCTTGTATCATCATGCAGCAGATACAACAAAGGGTGGGGCAGTAATGTGCCTCACTGTGGGGAATGAAGCCAGTCAGTATATTGCAGGAGAGATGGGGAGAGCATTATATGGCCGTGACATCATACATTTTATGTTTGGTAAGGAAAAGATAAAATAACGCGCTATCTGGTAAATAAAAGATTTTTGGATTAGGGAGACAGATTTTATGAAAACAAAATGACAAGATCTGGACAAAGCTCAGTGACTTCTGGGTGATGCTATAGCAGAACACCGTGTTGAGGGGGGTTGGGGGATCGTTTGATCAAAATGGAATTAATGAGAGTGTCCGCCCAACGTGTTACACTAAAGATAAAAATTTGGAAAACAAGCCCAGAGAACTTCGGGTGTCAACAAAAATAAAAAATCTGAACAGAATTAAAAACGAAAGAGAATCTTAAAGCAGGTACAAAGTGAGCAGGTCAATGGATGCACTAAATGAATATAGAAAGTGTCGTGCTAATCTTAAAAAGTCAGCAGAAAAGCAGAAGGGGGATCGTGATAAAACATTAGTGGGTAAGATCAACAAGGATCCAAAGGCATTATATCAGTTTATTAAGAGGAAGGTGGTAACAGCAGATAGAAAGGGGAGTATTAGAGACCAAGGGGACAGCCGATGCACGGAACCACAGGATATGTCAACCATGAGCTTCATATCGGTCTTCAGTTGGGAGAAGCAGTTCCTGGATTGAGGGAGAGTGACAGTGTGCCCCTTGAACGAATTGATAGAGAAACCAAGGAAGAATTGGAAGTTTATGCAGGGTAAAGAGTGGACAAATCCCCAATCCGGGTGAGCTGTAACTTAGGCTGATGTGGAAGATGAGGGAGACGAGTACAGGCTCTGACATTTTTTTCTCTTGTCTCTGGCTACAGTGAAAATGTGGTGGGACACGATAACATCTAATGTTAGCACATCTCTCACATAGAGTGCTAGAAATAAGGTATGGGATTAAAGACCACCAAGTCTCCCAACAGTGAGAGGGAAATAATTGGAGAAAATTCTGAGGGCTGTAGAGGCTAGATCATTAAACATCTTAAAGGCTGAGGCAGACTGATTTTTAAACAAGGGTTGGTTATAGTGAAAATGCAATAAAGTAGAATGGGGGATTATCAGAATAAATATAACGGAATTGAACAGAAAAGCAGACTGAGTGCGCAGATAGCCAGAATGTTGCTCCAATGTCTAATGCAATTCTTTTTCCAACAGCCCTGGATTCACTTGAAGATAGCTTCTCTCTCTTTGGAGTGAGACACTGTTTGGATGCAATCGACGAATTCAAGGATTTCATAAATGCAGTATTAAGAAACAGAAAGGACTAGGGGACTGCGACAACGCGGATTGGCTGTTGGGGTGAATATTTGCCTGAGCGCAGTCACCACCAGCAGGAGGAAGACTCAGCAAGACACCCTCTAAGTACAAGTAATAACGTGCTCTGGAGAGCAGGCTTGGTGTCAAGGACTGCTTAAGGCACAAACATTGCATTACTGTAGTGTCTCCCTTCTTTCCTAAACAAAAGTAAATGTGGAGGAATAGAGAATATGCAGTTGGCAGCAGAGTAAGTAGTAAGTCATTAGTTTGAGAGGCTTCAGACAGCAGCAGCTCAGAACAAACGTGTAGGCAAGCTCAAATAAAGTCATTTTAATTTAGTATTGCAGCAGGCAAGAAGGCAGTTAGGCCTGTTGTACGTTCCTCCTGTGGGATGTGGCAGCTCAGAGAGATTTCCACCGTCCCTGTTGACTACACGTGCAGAAAGTGCACCCAGCTGCAGCTCCTGGGAGACCATGTTTGGGACCTGGAGCTGGATGCTCTCAGGATTATCGGACATGCTGCGAACTTCGTATATAAGTGCTTCAGTGTGGTGGTCACGACCAAGACCCACTCTGGCCATGTTTCTATAATGACTATAATGGCACAGTCCCACATAAAGATCCATGCCCTGAGTTCATCAATCTTATCTGACAGCCCTATTGCATCTAAATAAACACAATTTAATCCAACAGCCAGTCCTTGCTCCCTATCATGTTCCAAAGCAGAGAGTTGGTTTGGAATGGCAAAGGGAGTAGGTAGAGAGTGCAGCTATTCCCTGTGGCCATTCCCCTCGAAAGCAAGTATACCATTTCAGATACTGTTGGTGGGAATGACCATTCAAGCGAAAGCAACAGTAGCCAGGTTGCTGGCGCTAACACTGGAAATGGGGCACAGCGGGAAAGGGTAAATTTGAACAGGGTCTTAGAGATAGGAGAATCGATTGTAGGAGGGATAGATTGGAGATTCTGGGCCTCAAATGGGAATCCAGCAAGTTGTGTTCCATCCTAGGTGCCAGGGTCCAGGAAGTCTCCGAGTGGCTGCAGAATGTTGTCAAGGGGGAGGATGAGCAGCCAGAAGTCATTGTGCACGTTGGCATCACGAATGATACACGTAGTTATAGGAATGAAGTCCTCCAGAGTGATTACAGAGAGCTAGGAGAAAAGTTAAAAACCAAGACCTCAAAATGGTAATCTCCTGATTACTTCCTGTTTCATGAGGTCATGAAAGTAATAATAGAAGGATATGGCAGATACATGCATAACGAAAGAATTGGAGCGGGGGGAGGCACACAGATTTTTAGATCATAGGGGTCTTTTCTGTGACAGAGTTGACCTGTTCAAGACGGCCAGGTGGCACCTGCACTGGAGGGATGACCAATATCCTGGCGTCAGGTTTGCTCGTGCTCCAAGGGAGAGTTTAAAAGAGATTGGCAGGGTTTGAGATCCTCAAGAGCAAGGAGGCAAGTGCGAGGCAGGAAAGAGATACAGTAATCAAAAAAAGTAAAGTGAAAAGACAGGTCAGGCTGGAACACAACAGGGAGCAAGAATACCTGTTTTTATTAAAGTGCTTTTATTTCAATGCAAGAAGACTGACAGGAAAAGGCCGAAGAACTCAGAGCGTGGATAGCTATGTGAGACTGGGATATTATAGACATAACAGAAACATAGCTAAGGGAGGGACAGGAATGGCAGCTTAATGTGCCAAGCATAGCTGCTTTAGGCAGGACAGGGATGGTGGAAAGAGGGGAGGGGGTGTTGCATTTCTGCTTAAAGGGAGTATCACAGCAGTAATCAGAGATGAACTAACTGAAGGATCAAACAGCGAGGATTTGTGGATGGAGCTAATGAATAGGAAGGTATATGGTGATGTTATAGGGGCTGTACTATAGGACCTGAAATAGTCACCTGGAATTAGAGTAACTAATATACATGCAGAGAGGTGGGATATGCAGAAGCAAAAGGATTGTAATAATTAGGGATTGAATTTTTATAACATTGACTGGGACTGCCAGAGAGTTAAGGGATTTGGTGGGGTGGAATACGTTAATTGACTCAGGAAAATTCCCTCAAGCAGTATGTAGTTGGGCCTACTCGGGAAGGGGCAAAATTCGACCTTTGCTTAGGAAATAAGACAGAACAGGTGACGGAGGTGACGGTGTGGTAGAACACTGGAACCAATGGCCATTGTTCTATCATTTTTAACATAATTATGGAGAGAGACAAAACTGGTCCACTGCTTCAAGTTCTAAATTGGGGCAAGACGAATTTAGATAAAATTAGGTAGGAGTTTGCAGGGGTTTGTTGGAATAGTTCGGTGTCGGCAAAGGGACCGCTGGCAGGTGGGAGTCCTTTGAACGTGAGATACTGGAATTCAAGGTCTATTTGTTACTGTGGGGGTGAAAGGAAAGTTGGCAGGAATGGGAAACCATGGATGACAAGAAATATTTAGGCTTTGACCAGAAAAAATAAAGCAGCTCCGTTACAGGCAGCTGGCATCATGTGGATCCCTGGAGGTATACAAGAGATACAGGAATTTACTGAAGAAGGAAATCAGTAGCGCGAAAAGAGGGCATGAAAGGGGGCTGAGAAGATTAAGATAAATCCAAAATGGTACCTTCAGTATATTAAATGAAAAACAATAACTAGTGAGAAAATAGGACCCCTCAAATAACAAAGTGACATGTGTGTGTGGAACCATAAGAGATGGGCGAGATCATCAACGGATATTCCTCCTCTGCATTGTGGTTCTGTTCGCTGAGCTCGGAATTTGCGTTGCAGACGTTTCGTCCCCTATCTAGATGACATCCTCAGTGCTTGGGAGCCTCCTGTGAAGCGCTTCTATGATGTTTCCTCCGGCATTCCTCCGACATCACAGAAACACTCCACAGGAAGCTCCCAAGCACTGAGGATGCACCTAGACAGGGGACGAAACGTCTGCAACACAAATTCCAGCTCGGCGAACGGAACCACAACAACGAGCACCCGAGCTAAAAATCTTCTCCCAAACTTTGAATCTCTGCTCTATGTTTAACATGGCGAGAGACACGAATACTTAGGAACTTGGCGAAGTTCGTGGTGATTTCTTACGGACAGTCCACATCACAGTATCTGAGGTACTGGACAAACTAGAATGCTTCAGGTTGGATAAATCTCACGTTCCTTACCAGATATATCCAAGAACACAGTAAGGTGCTAGAGAAGCATTTGCGGGGGACCTGGCTGATGGTTTTGATCATCATGAATCAGAGTTGAGATCCTGGAAGGTTGGAGGATATCAAATATTTTGCCCTTACTTAAGAAGGACTAAAAAAGCGCCTTCAAACGATGGAGCAGTAAGTTTAACATCTGTGGTAGGTACGTTACTTGAGAAAATTCTGTAAGATGAAATGTACATTAATTTGGAAATACAGGGTTTGATTAGGAATATTGAGAATGGCTATGTGTTTGAAAAATTTCTTAAAGTTATTTGATGATGTGACCAGGAAGGTTTTTAGGTCGGGCGGTAAACGTCAAAAAGTGTGGATCTGGAAAAAGCACAGCAGGTCAGGCAGGAACAAGAGAATCGATATTTCAGGCATAAGCCTTTCATCAGGAATGTCCAAAACATCGATTATCCTGTTCCTTGGACGTTGCCGAACCTGCCATGCTTTTCCAGCACCACACTTGTAGACTCTGATCTCCAGCATCTGCAGTGCTCACTTTCTGCTAGGGTGGTGGATTCAGTCAATATGGATTTCAGTTACACCAGGACAACATAAGGCTTTTCAATCCCGGAAGCTTGATATACAGTTACAGGAGGAGGCCAATCAGCCCATCGAACCTATACAATTGTACCGAGATTATATCATGCAGCACTGGTATCCTGTTATGCAGCGACAGGATCAGTGTATTCAGCTACTTCAAGTCAGTAACACAGAAAATGCAAGAGACCACAAACTGACTGGACTCTGGGGAATGCTGGAATATAACGAGGCTATGTAGCTCCTCAAATCTGCCCTTCCCTTCAGTAAGGACAGGGCTGATCTGCTCTTGGCAGCAATTTCTCTTTCATGCCATAATCTTTGTAGCCCTCGACTCTCTCAAAATCAATTGACACCCTCCTCACCCCCTCCAAATCATTTCAGGGATGCAACTGTCTGGGATAGAGAGGCCCCAACAATCACTATCCTCTGAGAGAAGGAAAGTCTCCCCACACATATAGCTTGGCCTATTGACATGAACAAAAGATATGAACACAGCGTCAGAGTGACTGGCCCTGACATTACATCAAGATTTGAATGAGCAAGGTTTCAAAGGGTCGGAACAAGATTGAACTTAATAGGAATCATCTGGAAACTCCCCACTGTTTGGGTCATTCAGAACATGATGTGGTTGGTGGACATCAATCCTCTCACTCCCTGGATATCTCTGTGGGTGATCCGCAGGGGAGCTTCCTCAGCACAAATATCTTCAGCTGTTAATGTGCAGGTAACATTCGTGTGTCAGCACTGCTGGACCCTGAACTTTTCCACAGTATGGAAAGAGGAGCTCATTCAGCATCTCAAGCTGGTTTCCATGGAATGTGAGAAAGCCATTCAGCCCATCGAAACTATTCGGTAAGAAGAGACCATTCACTCTGTTGTTTCTTACACAAGAAGAGATTTTTTAAAAAATCTGCAAATGTTGAAATTCAGAATAGACTGTCAGGACGCCCAAACAACACAACAAGAGAGGCGGCATCAGGAGGTGAGAAGTCAATGACATGAGTAAAAGCCTTCTTCAGGACTAGGGTCGTGGCGGGGAGGGGGGGGGAGGGGGGGTAAGGGGTCTACATTTAAAGAGGCGGAGTGGGGGAAGAGGAGACAGGATGGTGAGGGTGGGAATATGTGAACAAAAGTAGAGGTTATGACCGGGTTGGTCGATGGGAGGAATGAATCCAGTTGGGAGATGGAAGTAGGGCTGATCAGAAGGGAGGAGGAGGAGCTGGGAATGTATTTGGGGGATTGGAGGGGAGGTTATTTGAAATTGGAGAACTCAATGTTGAGTAACCCGGGCTGTAGGCTGCCCAGGCAGAAGATGAAATGTTGTTCCTCCAATTTGCGGTTTGTTTCATAGTGCAAGGATGGCCACTGTGGAAAGCGCGTGGAAGGGGGAATTGAAATAGGCAGTGGCTGGGAGGTCAGCTCAGCCTTTATTGGCCCAGCTGAGGTGCTTAGCAGAACATCCCCTTAGTTTATGCTTGGAATCGCCGATATCGAGAAGACCATATCTGGAGTACCAGATACAGTAAACTAGGATGGTTTCCAACATCTTGCACATTTTACACAAGGACCATTCCCTTCGCTAATCTTTGTTTCGTTCGCCACTCCCCACCAAACCCTCCAATCCCCACTGACAACTGTCCCTGCAAACGGAAAAGATGCATCACCTGCAGGCACCCAATCTCCCTCACCTCCATCCAGCGCCTCAAACAGACCTTCCAGGTGAAACAGAGATTCACCTGCCTCCCTTCCAACCCAGTGTACTGCATCAGGTGCTTCCGATGTGGTCTTCCCTACACTGGGGAGACCAAACATAAACTAAGGGCACATTTTCCGAACCATCACAGCCGGGCCCAAAGGGACCGACGTGAACTCCCAGTCACTACCCAGTTCACTTCCCCTTCCCCTGCTCTCCCCAGCCCCGACCATTTCATTCTCAATTTATCTGCAGCTTCCCCTACCCCCACCCCGCATCCTGAAGAACAGTTATACCGGAAATATAGACTTCTCCACCTCCTGATGCTGCCTGGCTTGTTGTGTTCTGTCAGCCTCCTGTTTCTCTGTTATTACACAGGACGAAAAGGAGTCTAGTCAGCACAACAAGCTGGTTAGCAGTTACCATGAGTCACCCCATGATCTCTTCCCTGGGATGAGGAAGAGGATATGCAACCCCTCGAGACGCTGACACACGAAATGAAGAGACCATTCAGCCCCTCCAAACTGTTCTACTGAAATAGGAGGATGTCATTGATGCTGCAACACGACAAATCAATGAAGCAGAGACTGCACAGACAGACTGGCCCAAGTCGTTCCTCCTGGCTCCATTGCTTATGCTGCACATGTGTTGCATTAATGTGGTTTGCTGATGGAGAGGAGCACACCGGATGGCTTGTCCCAAGTCGCAAGGAGGCATGTACCATATCCGAGAAGATAGGTTCATCTTCTGCATGGAGATCAGAAACTTTTGGGAATGGCCAACACTATCAGCTGACATGTTTGATAACATCATTCTTAGTGCAGGGTCTCACTCCAACTGTACATTGAGATAGTGAGAGTTCATTCAGAATCTGCAGCTCTCTCACAACGAACATGTGGTCTCCACAGGGAGTGTAAAGTATCAGAGAGTCATAGAGTTTAACAGCAGGGAGACAGTCCCTTTAGCCTAAATTGGACAATGCCAACCAAAATGTCCATTCATTTTAACTCCATTTCACTGCACTTGGCCCATATCCTACTAAACCTTTCTATCAACGTATATGTACACATATGAAAACATATACTGCAGGAAAACACGTTATATTTCACGCTATCATTGTTTTGTTATGGGAATAATGAGTCCTGGTTCAAAATGCTCAAGTTTTATTGCAATCACTTTTTAATCTTTTGCAGCATTACACATTAAACACTCATTTCCTTCACATTCTCCTCGTGGTACCATCACTGCAGGGATTTGTCTGATCAAACTACTTTACACTATCTCACTGTGACAAGGAGATCATTCCTTACAATGGAGAGAAAATCTGTTCGCAGAGCTTCACGTGCTGTCTCAATATCTCTCCACAGCTGCAGGGAGTTGTCTTCACGCCTATATTTGAATAATTTTTTCAACGAAGGACATTATACAATATACTGTGCTGATTACTTGCTGCTCTGTATGAATTCTGTCAGTGACTCATGACCAAGGGCATTCAGTGCCTTTTCACCAAGAGCCGTTCCCATCATCTCACCTTCTCATAGATACAAAATAAGAAGGATGGTATGTTTTGCTAAATCATTTCTTTGCCTTGCGAAACGCTACACTTCCAGCACAGCCACGCCAACAGCAACATCACTACTGCCATTGGAAATGTTTGGAGATGCTGAGGAGGCAATGACCAAACTGCATTATCTCCGGATTATTAATGCAGCGACACAGGTAATGACCCAGAGCACAGATTTAATTCCCATCACAGCAAATATTGGAAATTGAGTTCAATAAAATATCACGAATTAAGATACAATGAAACGATTGTCAGAAAAACCCTACCTGGTACACTGATGTCCTTCAAGGAATGAGATGTATCATCTTCACCTGATCGGGCTTACAGGTGACTCTAGACCCATAGCAATGTTGTTAACTCTCGGCTGCCGTTTGAAATGTCCAAGCCCAACCACTCAGTTATATCACTCATTATAAAGTCTCAAACAAATTAAACCAAACGGAACTAAGCATTAAATGCTTACAGCTCACAGACTGCAATGGTCAGGAAGGCAGCTCATCAACAGCTTCTCAAGGACAACGTGGAAAGGGAATTGCATGCTGTCCCAACATCCCTTTAATTAATGTTTAAAAGATTATTACTATTAGGAAAGGAAGACAAAAGGACATAACTCACTTCAAACCGTGACTTTGATGTATACCTTACATGGACAGGATTTTCGTTAATATGGCAACAGGAGAAAAATAAATAAGATTAATCTTGATTTATATTTCCATTCCATCTGGTCATCAACAATCCCTCTATTTGCTTCATTCTCTCTATCTCTCTCTTAATCTATCTGTTGAACTCCCTCCTTCTCCTCTTCACAACAGACATCCCTGTCACCAACATTGATCACACTATTTCCCAGTTGTGTGCAGTTCTGATGGATGGTCATTGGACTCAAAATGTCAATTCTATTTTTATCTCGATCCGAGGCTGCCAAATCTGCTCAGTTTCTCTGGCACTTCTTCATTCTCCTGATCTCTCGCATCATTCTTTTTTTCCCAACGTTTAGTGTTGTCATTAGATAGGACGTCTGCATCGCTGTTAACTGCACCATTTGTTGACCTCACTAAATGCCCTTTACTATGAGGCCATACCTTATGGCAGTATAGAGCAAAGCACATTGCTGTGGACCTGACGCCGTCTTTATCCAGACCAGGTCCAAATGTTAGATTTCTTTACCAAATAACATCAGTGAAATAGATGAACTTATCGACAAAACGCTAGGGGTGGTTATATTAGTGAAATTCACTTTTATTTCCAGTACCTGTCATTTGAGTTTAACTTCTCTCATCATCTGAGATAGGATTTGAAACAATGTCTTTAGTGTAGTAACCTGGACCACTGAATGACGTGGCCAGCGACATTACTATTCTGACACAGTGTCCCTGACCTGTAATAACTTTAGAGATACGATCAATGTCATGATGGAAACATTGTATTGGAAAGAATGATTAGAAGAGAGCTGGAACCATGAAGTCTGAAATTTTCCAAGGCATGTATAATGGTGTACTTACCAACTGAACAAACGTCAAGCTGTGGAATGGGGATACTATGGAGCTGGTAGTGGGTCTGTTTGGTGATGGAGAGAATGTGAAGACATAAATCAATTCAGGACAAATAGGTACTTCCTGATTGTGAACAGTCTTATTCTCAGATGTGTGCGAGGGCGGGGCAATGGGCGGCTTTGAAATTTGTGGTAATGAATGGATTTGCATTTGAAACTGAAGACAGTAGTTTCCAACTTTGCCAAATATAGTTAACAGAAATAGCACTGAAGTTCATCATGGCTTTTGGGATTAATAAGTAGATAGAGATGGCGAGACTTACCAGGAACACCAACAATAGCGAGCATGGGATAGTAACCAGCCTGAATAATCAGAAGTACACCTAATATCCGAACTGGTAATATGTTCCAATACCTGTAAGTAATGAAAAGACCCCAGGATAAACTCCTTTCCATTGTTGTAGCATTCCATCCTAGGGTTCTCAGATTCTGAGCCATTGGCGCAGCATTCCAGTCTACTGTTCTCAGATTCTGAACCATTGCTGGAACATTCCAGTTTACTGTTCTCAGATTCTGATCCATTGTTAAAATATTCCAGTCTACTCTCAGATTCTGACCTCTCCTCTCCCGGTCTCTGCAACTGTTGATTCCTGTTAGTGTTGCAGGTGATGCATCTGCTGCTACAATGGGATAAATCACTGCAAGAAGCCCCTTACTAATAGAAGAGGGAAACCATCCAAGACATCATTAGGATCCATAGAGACTGACATCAATCACAGTCACTGAGCAAACAAATCCAGTTAACCCCTTTCTGTATGGTACAAACAACAACTGGATTTGATTGAATTTTGACATCGCTGACTATTGATCACATCTCCCATCACCAATTGTTCTCATGAAGTTAGTTGTGAGGGAGAATGATGGATGTTTCCTTAACACAGACTAGATGATTCTGCTGCATTGTCTGTTTGCAATGCTGTAACCATCTGAACACCGCCACACCCCCAACACAGCCACTCACAAAATACGCAATCTCGATGTCGTTAAAGTGCTGATCTCACCTCAACTAGACCAGACGCCAGCAAATAGATTCTCACTGGGAATATTTGCCTTGACCATACACAGGAAGTGTAGATCTATCTGGACATTCTTCTCATTGCTCTAATAAAACAATGTTGAACCTTCAACACACAATGCGATTCAACTTTGTTTTGTGTAAACTCACAAACGCTTGATTACACTTTATTGGCTTCAAAGCAGTAAGACTTACATTTATTGAATTCAGTCCAAAGCCATATGTGGCATATTCTCACAAAACCAGTCCTTTTACAAGGTTATGTTGTCTTTAATTTGTTAAAGAGGGTCTAAATGAACCGAGATCCCAATATGTCTTAACTTATAAAGTTTCATTGGGATCCTTTTGTTTATATCTAACAGGTAATGACTCAGCCAGAAGGCTCTCTCGTGTTTAATAGGAAACTTGTATAATCAAGAGGGCGTGGCCAACTCTCTAACTGGACAGGCCTGATCAGTTCTGGGGTTAGTTCAGTCAGGGTCACTGTTGGAACTGGACGCTCTCCTCTTCCTTCTGTCCTTCTGACCTTATAACCTGTAAGCCTTTGTGTCAGTTTTACTCTTGGTGATAAGGAGTTTGCTTATTGGGATTGTTGCTAGTATTTTGGAACAGGATCCTAAAGTCTGGATAGACTGTCGGGTTTATATAGGATTAGTTATTCAGGTATTCTATTTTTGGTTTCTTATGTTTCATTCGGTAATTTGGTAAATGAATGCTATTTGTTTACAACTCGGCAGTCTGACCAGCTAATTCACCCAAGGAAGATCCACTGTACATTAACTTTTCATTAATAACAAAGTTATGGTCCAGGCTACCTGCTTAAAATGTTCTGTGGGGTCGGACCTGTTCCATAACAGAATGGGGGCCATTTCCGGGTTTAGGCAGCGAGTGGCAAGTATTAGTGTCTCCTATTTCGTGTGTTGATTTGGTGGGGACACAGAGCTTTAGATAGCAGTGGCTCTTGCAGGAGCCAAGGATATTTTGGAGGTGGAAGAAGTGACCTTCGGGATTTTAACAGAATGCACATAAGTCCAAGCTCTGGACAAGCTAGCGTTGAAGCTAATTCCTAACGTGAGGAAAGATGAGATGATTGCAACAGTAGCCTAGCATTCCATTTTTCAGTAAACTCCATCAGGATCTGTAGAGATGAGCAAACTTCAATTGCAAATGATGCAGCTTGATTTAAAAGCGGGAATGAAGCACTTTGAGTTACGGCTAACATCAGAAGAGAAAGAAAGAGAATGAATAGGTTTAGCAGAGGAAAGAAAAAAGAAGAATGTCCTTAGCAGAAGTGTAAGAAAAATAGAGAGGGATTGTGATTCAGAGATGGGCACTTAGAATGGAAAGTTAGCTTAAAAGGACGGGGATGAAGGCTGAAGGTGAGCTTAGTGAAGAACAGAGTGAGGATGAGCAAACTCATGGTAGTTAAAAGCTGGAAATGTGTTGCTGGAAAAGCGCAGCAGGTCAGGCAGCTTCCAAGGAACAGGAGAATCGAAGTTTCGGGCATAAGCCCTTCTTCTGGAATGAGGAAAGTTTGTCCACCAGACTAAGATAAAAGGTAGGGAGGAGGGACTTGGGGGAGGGGCGTCGGAAATGTGATAGGTGGAAAGAGGTCAAGGTGAGGGTGATAGGTCAGACTGGGGTGGGGGCGGAGAGGTCGTGAAGAAGATTGCAGGTAAGGAAGGCGGTTGGAGGAAGAACAACAAAACGACGGTTGGAGGAAGAACGCCTCATCTTCCGGCTAGGAACGCTCCAACCACAAGGGATGAACTCGGATTTCACCAGTTTCCTCATTTCCCCTCCCCCCACCCTGTCTCAGTCAAATCCATCAAATTCAGCACCGCCTTCCTAACCTGCAATCTTCTTCCCGACCTCTCCGCCCCCACCCCAGTCTGACCTATCACCCTCACCTTGACCTCTTTCCACCTATCACATTTCCGACGCCCCTCCCCCAAGTCCCTCCTCCCTACCTTTTATCTTAGCCTGCTGGACAAACTTTCCTCATTCCTGAAGAAGGGCTTATGCCCGAAACGTCGATTCTCCTGTTCCTTGGATGCTGCCTGACCTGCTGCGCTTTTCCAGCAACACATTTCCAGCTCTGATCTCCAGCATCTGCAGACCTCACTTTCTCCTCATGGTAGTTAAAAGCCTGGTGAGAAACATTTTAAATATATTCACACCTTGCCTAAATTTGATGATTAGGATATGGAAACCTTTTCCATTTCATTTGAAGAAGTGTCCAAACAATTGCAGTGGCCAGTGACCATGTGCGTTTTGTTGATCCAAACAAAACTTGTAGGTTGAGTTCGGCAAGTATTCGCAACACAACACTATCAGATGAGGGATCTGGGGTGTATGAGGAGGTAACGAAAGTGCATATGAGCTTGTGCCAGAATCCGACAGACAACATTTGAGAAATATAAGTAGGGATCCTGATCAAACATATATTGAGTTTGAAAGGATCAAACAAAGTAATTTTGATAGCTGGAAAAGAGCTTTACAATGCTCTGAGAGAGACAATTACTTTGGTGGAGTTCAAAGTTTCACTGCCTGACATAGTGCAAACACATTTGGAAGAGCAGAGAGTTAAAACGGCAAGGCTGGCAGCTGAAGTGGCTGATGATTATGAATTGGTCCATAAAACATGGTTTGGCTTCGAGAATCAATTTCAGTCCATGAGTAAAGTTCAGTTAACTGGAGCAAAAATAAAACCTCACGTGGGAGGGAAAGGTAGATCTCGAAGAAGGTCATAAAGATAACTTGGCACAGGCTAGAAATGAAAGAAACAAAGAAGTTAAATAGGTCCGGTGTTTTCATTGCAAAAAATTAGGTCAGATGAAATTACTGTGCTTGTGGGTTCAGAAAGCAAATATAGATGTCGGAAAACAGTGTAGGCTTGGAAGTTTTGTTGGAGTGGTAACAGAAAGCACAGTGGAAGCTGCATCAGTGTGTATAAGCTGATAAGAGGTCTGTTAAAGAGCAGGTGGCAGATCTGCTTAGAAAATATAAATGCAAAGGGAAAGTTTACAGACATAGGGCATGTAAGATGATGCAATATTAAGGTACACAGGATCCTCTTAGTCCGTGACGCTGAAAGATCAAGAGATATATATTCAGAACGACTATGTTCAGAAAAGGTACTTCTAAAGGGAATTCACCTTGAGACAAAAAGCGCATAATGATGAAAAGTGAGGATAGAGTGTCCAGAAAAGTGTGGAGAAATTGTGGTTGGAGTATTGGACAAACTCTCAGCTCCAGGAATACAATCTATCCTTGCAAAAAATACAGCTGATTCAGCGGTAGGAGTACTGCCTACACTGGTTGAAAGCCAGTGGAGACTCAGGCAACTGAAGAAATGCAGGAGTCTTATCCTGGACGTTTCCTGAGTGTTGGTAACGAATCCCCAATGCCACCAGTTGAAACAGGAGATATCAAAAATGTAAAGATAAGGAAGCTGAAGTGGCATTTACAGAGACTTTGTTCCATCACAAAGTTGTGAAAAATACTATTGAGCAAACAGGGCATCATGCAAATATTTTACTTCATTTAAACTAATTGAGTTACAGCAGAAAGATAAAAGGTTAAAGCAGTTTTATCAAAAAGCACATACGTTAGGAATTTTGAATGTATCCCTGAGTGCTATTACCCTAACAATTATGTCCAAATGACCAAATTCGAGACTATCACATATTCATGGAGATAATAAATGGGCAGAAGTTCATCAAGTCGTATTTCCCATGGGATAGAGAAAAGAGGTAATGTGAATAGCGCAGTGATGTGAATAGCGCATGGGCTACCACCAAGAAGTCATTTAGGAGTAGGGATAGCCCTAGTAACTATAGGCCGGTGAGTCTCACTTCTGTTGTGGGCAAAGTCTTAGAGAGAATTGTAAGGGATAGGATTTATGCACATCTGGATAGGAATAATGTGATCAAGGATAGTCAGCATGGTTTTGTGAAGGGCAAGTCGTGCCTCACAAACCTTATTGAATTCTTTGAAAAGGTGACGAAGGAGGTTGATGAGGGGAAAGCGGTAGATGTGGTATATATGGATTTTAGTAAGGCGTTTGATAAGGTTCCCCATGGTAGGCTACTGCAGAAAATACGGAGATATGGCATTGAGGGTGAGTTGGAGGTTTGGATTAGAAATTGGCTGGATGGAAGAAGACAGAGGGTAGTAGTTGATGGCAAAGTTTCTTCATGGAGTGCCGTCACTAGCGGTGTTCCACAAGGATCTGTTTTGGGACCATTGCTGTTTGTCATTTTTATAAATGACCTGGAAGAGGGGTTAGAAGGTTGGGTGAGCAAGTTTGCGGATGATACGAAAGTCGGAGGAGTTGTTGACAGTGAGGAAGCATGTGGCAGGTTACAGCAGGATATAGAGAAGCTGCAGAGCTGGGCAGAAAGGTGGCAGATGGAATTCAATGTAGCTAAGTGCGAGGTGATTCACTTTGGGAAGAATAACAAAAAGATGGAGTACTGGGCTAATGGTCGGATACTTGGTAGTGTGGATGAGCAGAGGGATCTTGGTGTCCATGTACACAGATCTCTGAAAGTTGCCACCCAGGTAAATAGTGCGGTGAGGAAGGCATATGGCGTACTGGCTTTTATTGGTAGAGGAATTGAGTTCCGGAGTCCTGAGGTCATGATGCAGTTGTATAAGACTCTGGTACGGCCGCATCTGGAATATTGTGTGCAGTTTTGGTCGCCATACTATAGGAAGGATGTGGAGGCATTGGAACGGGTGCAGAGGAGGTTTACCAGGATGTTGCCTGGTATGGAAGGAAAATCGTATGAGGAAAGACTGAGGCACTTGGGGCTGTTTTCACTAGAGAAAAGAAGGTTTAGGGGTGACTTGATTGAGGTGTACAAGATGATTAGGGGGTTAGATAGGGTCGACAGTATGAACCTTTTCCCGCGTATTGAGTCGGGTATTACAAGGGGGCATAGCTTTAAATTAAGGGGGGGTAGATATAGGACTGATGTTAGGGGTAGGTTCTTCACTCAGCGAGTTGTTAGTTCATGGAATGCCCTGCCAGTAACAGTGGTGGACTCTCCCTCTTTATGGGCATTTAAGAGGGCATTGGATAGGTATATGGAGGATAGTGGGTTAGTGTAGTTTAGGTGGGCTTGGATCGGCGCAACATCGAGGGCCCAAGGGCCTGTACTGCGCTGTATTCTTCTATGTTCTATGTTCTATGTTCTAGGAGTGAGGAAAACACAGGCTGAAACACAGAGACACTTTTACTCGCCTGGACAGCAACAGAATGTAGTTGAATTTTGCCAGACGTGTCATTCATGTCAAGTAATTGGGAAAAAAACACAAGCGGTAATAAAACCAGCGCCTTTCTTAACTATTCCTGCATGTGAAGAACCTTTTACAAGAGTCTTAATTGATTGGCTAGGTCCCCGACCTCAAACAAAAAGGTGGACACCAGTATTTGTTAACAATAATGGATGTATCGACTAGGTTTCCAGAGGCCATCCCAAGATGCAGTATCACAACTAAAAGAATTGCAAAGGAATTACTCTTTTAAAAACGAGACACGGACTACCAACAGAGATATAGTGAGGTCAAGGTTCAGACCTCACATCTAATTTGTTCACTATAATGTCTTAGGAATAAAGTAATTCAAATCGACTGCATACTATCCAAAATTGCAGGGAGCACTAGAAAGGTGACATTAAATATTAAAGACCATGTTGAGGGCTGAAGATCAGGATTATTCAGATGATTAGGGTAAGGGAATTCCATTTGCGCTTTTTGTGATCAGAGATGCACCAAATTAACAGAGCAAATTCAATCCATTTGAATTATTTTTTTTTGGCATTAAGTGAGAGAACTATTAATATTGATTAAGGAGAAAATAGTAAATCAGAATTCAAAGACCACACATTTGGACCAGGTGTCAAACGTTAGGGAACGATTAATAGTGCTGGGCAGTTGGCTGGACAGCATTTAATAGTACTTCGGCATGCAATAAAGCAGGAAGCGGACAGGAAATCAAAAAATGCAATTTTGCGATCGAGGAAAAGGTATTACTGTTACTTTCAGTTATAGGTGAACCTTGAAAAGTAAGGTTTGTGGACCTTAACAAATACAACGGATATAGAGTGAGGATAACTACTTGGTAGGGACTCCAGAACGAAAAAAAATCTCACAGCATATCTCATGTGAGCATGCTCAAAATATACTTTGATCGGGAAGGAAAGCCAGAGAACAAGGTGTTAATAATTACGGCACAGAAGTAAGAGCCAAGTTCAAAGGATTCTGAATTGGATATTCTTCAAATTAAAGTGGAAAATGAGGTACTTGTCTAAAATTAGGATGATTTATTGATTTGCTTTCATGAGAAAAATTGAAATGATCATAAAGAGTTATTACTATCACATGTGGAATTACGCAGATATTAACTTCGAAGTACTCACCTAATTGTGCATAATGTAGCTGTAGGAGATTTCGTCATGATTAAACAACATCTTTACAAGCATAATCCTCTCTCAAGTTAGCACAGGCTCAGAAGGAGATTGAATGCAAACTCTAAGATGACATAATCAATGTGCGTTACAGTGACTGGAAATCACCCATAGTCATGGGGCCAAAGCCAAATGGTACCCAACGATTATGTGTGGACTATCGTAACGTCAATGCAGTTAAATAGGTTAACGTATACCCAGTTCCACGGTTGGAAGACTGTGTTGAAATGTGGGACAAGCAACTTACATTTGGTATGAAAAATGTGCCGGCCACATTTGTGGCACTAACCAATACATTGCCGGATTATCCAACCTGTGGTTTACATCGATGACCTTGTGATTTTTAGTGACTCATGGAAGGAATACTACAGCATCTATCAGACTTGTTCGATCGACTTCGGAAGGCAGGTTTAGTGGCAAACTTAGGGAAAAGTGAATTTGCGAAAGCAAAATTCACCTTCCTTGGCCATGCTATTGCACGTAGATAAATGGTGCCATGACATTTAAAAGCGACGGTAATTCGGGAATTTCGCATTCTGTTGACAAAAGGAGCAGTTCCTGGGATTAAGTCAATGTAATCGAATGTTTTTGCTTCATTTTCGCAGTGTGACTGCTCCACTCACTGAATTGTTAAAGAAAGGCAAGAGGTTTCAGTGGACAGAGGACTGTCAGAAGGCATTTGACGGACTTTGAAATATATGGTAACTACTGCCCACGATCAGACATACTTGATCATGCAAAACCATTCAAGGTGGATTTAAATGCGAGTGATGTGGATTTTGGTGCTGGACTCCTGCAGGAAGATGACGAGAAGACAAAGACACTTACTGGGTATTCCTCCAAGAAGTTGAAAGTTCATTAGTAGAAATATTCAACAGTTGAGAAAGAGACTGTGAACTTTGTGTTGGTATGACAACATTTCAGTGTTTATATTAACAGCAACGTATCAGAGACACACCATTTACACTGATCATAACTCAATGAAGTCTTTATGAGAAATGTTAGAACAAAAATGCGGGATTATTAGCTGGAGCCTGTTGTTACAACCACTCAATTCGAAAATTGCGCACGTGGCAGGTCTAGAAAACATGATTTCCAATGCATTGTTGAGAGTTGAGTGACAAATGGAGGCACTCAAAGATGGAAGTACCACACATTGAATCTGGATGTAGTTGTGCATGTTTGCATGTTTATAGTAAACGAATGCACGTGTGCATTGCAGAATACGAACTAATATTATTGGGAGTTTTGAAAACTCAAGCTATCTTGGATATTGAAGATTAAGTTTTATATTGGGGGAGTTGTCACACAGGTAGTATCTTTACAAGTTTATGTTGTCCTTGATTTTTTTTCATAGAGGTTCTAAACGACCCAATGTTCCTACATGTCTCAATATTGAATGCTTCATTGGGGCCCTTTGTTTTTTGCCTAATAGATAATGCCTCGGGAAGAAGGCTTTCAAGCCTTTTAGGAAAATGGTGTAATCAAGAGGATGTGGCCAGCTCTCCAGCTGCACAGGTCAGTTCATTTCGAGGGTTAGTTGAAACTGGACGCTCTCCCCTTCCTTCAGTCCTCTGACTTTGTAAACTATAAGCTCTTTTGTGTAATGTTTACTCTTTGTACTCAGGGTTCTTTAAATTGGATTGTTGCAAGTAATTTGGATCAGCATCCTTAATTCGAGGTAGCCTGTCAGTTTTAGATAGGTTGAATTATTCAGGTACGATTTTTTTGGTTCTTTGTGTTTCATTCCTTATTTTTACAAATACATTCAGTTTGTTTAAAAGTCGGCAGTCGGATCAACTGATTCACTCTGGGAATATCCAATATACACTTACCTTCAACAAATGGCAACATTACGGACTGAGCTACGTGCTTAAGAATGTTTTGAGTGGTTGAGCCTGGCCCAAAACAATGTACAATAACCTTGTTTATTAAAAGTCATGAATGAATGAGTAAGGGATGGAATTAATATGATATTAGCAATGAGACAGAAAGGGCTGCGGCCACTGGCTGAGGAGACCTGAGGGGAGTGCAGCAATATCTCCCAGTCACTAGTATTCTGCCATCATTGTTTCTGACAAATGGAGTGAAATGCAATGCAGAGCAAGATAACGGATGAGCTTTGGTACATGGAATGCTGAACGACAATGTGAATGGAATAGGACAATTTTAAATGTGATGTACATAATTATATTTTATATGTAGACTGTTTAATCACAGGTTATACAGGTTGTTAAGATTGTTTATATCGGAACGGGATATACAGAAATAAAAACAGACACAGATTACAAAATGTGTTGGGTTATAGTGAGTTACTGCAGAGTAAGAGTGAAGACAAAGCTCATACTGAGCTGGTACAGTGATGATGGGCTGCAACCCATCTTTGTTGTTATTATTCAGAGAAACGTATTGAAAATGTTCAGAGACTGAGGAGACATATCTAGTCATAAAACACACAGACAATATCATAATTAATAAACTATTCCTACTTTTCATCAAGTGCAGCTGTCCCTAAAAGGCCTTTTAAATCAAAATTATATTGGTGAGAACTGCGCATTTATTTTCAGAACTTAAAGAAGAAACAGACTCCAGTGCAATACATGTGTCACTGGCACAAGTGATAGGAACAGGAATGGGGCATATTTCCCAAATATAACCAACATCCATAGCAATCAAGAAAAAGAAAAATATTAGAGATAGTGGAAATCTGATATGCAAATGCAAAATGATGGAGAAATGCAACAGATGACGCAGGAACTGGGCAGAGAAACAGAGTTAACATATCAAGTCTTATATGACCCTATATTGAACACGTTATGTTGGACTCAAAAAAAGTTAATTCCATTTTTCTCTGCTCCGATACTGCCTGAACTGTGGGGTTTCTCTCCAGCACTTTCAATTGGTGCAATGGCAGGAAACAGAGTAATGGTGGGCGGTTGCTTTTCGAACTGAAGGCTTGTGCCAGCAGTGTTCCACAGAGGTTGGTTCTGAGTTTTCTTTATTTGTCATTTATGTAAATGATTTGCGTGAGAATATCGAAGGCATGGTTCATAAGTTTATGGATGACACCAAAACTGGTGGTACAGTGGACAGTGAAGAATGTTTTATAAGAATACAAAATAATCTTGATGAAATAGGTCAATAGACTGACAGATAGCAGATAGAGTTCAAGCTGAATGAATGTGAGGTGGAGGCAATTTTGTGTGTTTGTTGCTGTCTGTTGCACCAGGAATGGGATGATTTTATTCTCCATCTCCTGGGTTCAAAACATCGATATCCTCAGTGATCTTTGAGAGGCCTAACCCTTTCTACGGTTACCCTCTTACTGGTAATGTAGTTGCACAATAACTTTGGATTATCCTTAACCTTATCTGCCCATGCTATCTCATATTGCCTCTTTGATTTCCTGATTTCTCTCGAAATACTGACTAAGAGATAAAATTGAATAAAGTTGTCCATATCTAAAGTAAGGTTTTCTTTGATTCTTGAATAAAAGCTCAATAATTGCAGTTGTCCATTGTTCCTTAAGCTTATCAACATTACCCTTCACTCTAACAGGGACATAATGACTCTCAACTCCCGTCGTCACACCTTTGAATGCCTCCCACTTGTCAGACATCGTTTTACCTGCTAACAGTCTACTTCAATTAAACTTAGTAAGCTAATGTCACATACCATTAAAATTTATGGTACTCCAATTAGAACAAACATTAATGGAAGGCTTATTATTTTCCATAACCATTATGAAAGTAATATAGTTATGATTGCAAAACCCAAAATATTCCCTCACGTTTACTTCAGTCACTTGCGCTGCCTATTGCAAAAAAGAAGGCATAGTTTTGCTCTTTCTCTGTTGCAATCATCCGCATATTGATGAAGAAGATTTTCAGGAGCACATTTGACAAATTCTTCACCATCCAACCCGTTAACCCAGGGGTATTCCCAATCAATTTTAGAAAATTAAAATCCCCCATTATTACAACCTTATTAAGCTTAAATATATCCGGGATCTCCCTACATTTTTGTTTCTCAATTTCTTTCTTACTGTTGGAGAGCATATGGTACAATACAACCAACGTGCTCTTTCCTTTCTTATTTTTAATTTCAACCAATATATTTTCACTGAAAGATTTGTCACAAACGAGCATTTAGTGCAATCTGTTCAAAGTGAACTTTATTTTGGTATTTTTAATACGACTTATGTATTTTAACTGGTTAATTTTACAGAAATATCTTCCCCAGTTACAGCAATCAATTATTCCTTTAATCAAAAATGGCAGACCTCCCCCTCCCTGCCCTCTTGCATGTCTGTTTCCATCCTTTCTATGACACGTAACACCTGGAATATTGAATTGCCAGTCTTGAACATCTTTAAGGCAAAAGTGAGGACTGCAGATGCTGGAGATTAGACTCAACAGTGTGGTGGTGGAAAAGCACAGCAGGTCACAGCATCCGAGGAGCAGGAAAACGTTAACTTTCCTGTTCCTGACATGCTGACCTGCTGTGCTTTCCCAGAACTACAGTCACGACTTGGACATCTGTCAAACAATTTTCTGTAATGCATATGATGTCACAATCCCATGTTCTTAAACATGCCTTGAATTCATCAGGCTTCCCTGTAAGACCCCTTACACTGAAATAAATGCAATTTCGTGCTTCAGAATTACTACATAATCTTGACTCTGTCGGTTTTCTTTTCTAATTGACTTGCTCTCCTCACATTCATTAACTTTGCTAACCATCCTGCCATTTCCACTGCTACCTGGAATATCCGCCATGCCGTCTCTATCAATATAAAGATTCCCTACATAGAATGAGCAAATCACTTTGCTGAGATATTCGTTGCTTTCCAGTTTCGATTAGAACAATTTTTTCTGAACAGGTCATTTCTATTCTAAAATAGATTCCAATTTCGCAAAAATCTAAATCCCTCAATAACACAATAGCTCTTCAGCCGTAGATTTTTCTCCTTTAACCCTTTGTTCCTTCCCAGTTGAGTTTGGCATTGGGCATAAACAAGAAAGTATTGCTTTAACGGTTTTATTTTTAATACTCTCCCTCACCTCTTAACATCGAACATAGAACATAGAACAATACAGCACAGAACAGACCCTTCGGTCCACGATGTTGTGCCGAACATTTGCCCTAGCTTAAGCACCCATCCATATACCTATCCAATTGCCGCTTAAAGGCCACCAATGATTCTGACTCTGCCACTCCCACAGGCAGCGCATTCCATGCCTCCACCACTCTCTGGTGAAAGAACCTACACGTGACATCCCCCCATAACTTCCACCCTTCACCTTAAATTTATGTCCCCTTGTAACACTCTGTTATACCCGAGGAAAATGTCTCTGACTGTCTACTCTATCTATTCCCCTGATCATCTTATAAACCTCTATCAAGTCACCCCTCAGCCTTCGCCATTCCAAGGAGAAAAGGCCTAGCACTCTCAACCTATCCTCGTTAGACCTATTCTCCATTCCAGGCAACATCCTGGTAAATCTCCTCTGCACCCTCTCCAAAGCTTCCACATCTTTCCGAAAGTGAGGCGACCAGAACTGCACACAGTACTCCAAATGTGGCCTAACCAAGGTCCTGTACAGCTGCAACATCACCTCACGACTCTTGAATTCAATCCCTCTGCTAATGAACGCTAATACACCACAGGCGTTCTTGCAAGCTCTATCCACCTGAGCAATGAACATAGACCCCAAGATCCCTCTGCTCCTCCACCTTACTAAGAACCCTACCGTTAACCCTGTATTCCACATTCTTATTTGTCCTTCCAAAATGGACAACCTCACACTTGACAGGGTTGAACTCCATCTGTCACTCCTCAGCTCTGTATCATATCTATGTCCCTTTGCAGCAGACAACAACCTTCCTCACTATCCACAACTCCACCAATCTTCGTATCATCTGCAAATTTACTGACCCACCCTTCGACTCCCTCTTCTAAGTCATTAATAAAAATTACAAACAGCAGAGGACCCAGAACTGATCCCTGCGGAACTCCACTTGTAACTGGGCTCCAGGCTGAATATTTACCATCTACCACCACTCTCTGACTTCGACCGATTAGCCAGTTCTCTATTCAACTGGCCAAATTTCCCTCTATCCCATACCTCCTGACTTTCTGCAAAAGCCTACCATGGGGAACCTTACTAAAATCCATGTACACTACATCCAATACTCTTCCCTCATCCACATGTTTGGTCACCTCCTCAAAGAATTCAATAAGATTTGTAAGGCAAGACCTACCCCTCACAAATCCGTGCTGGCTGTCCCTAATCAAGCAGTGTCTGTCCAGATCCTCATAAATCCTATCCCTCAGTACCCTTTCCATTACTTTGCCTACCATGAAGTAAGACTAACTGGCCTGTAATTCCCGGGGTTATCCCTATTCCCTTTTTTGAACACTCTACTGTTTTAATCTTTCCCTAAAAATGTCATTCCTGCCATTATCTACAATAATGTTTGGCTACTCAATCTCACCTTTAACAACGTGCTTAAAATGTTTCGAAACGTTCTTAATCCTCGCACAGGAAAAGCAACAAACCATCCTAAATTAATGGTCACTGCCTCAGAATCTCCTGTTGATGCCCTTGATAGAAAAGTCCACTGAAGCAATAATTCTACTAACACTTCTCAAACACTGCTGAACATAAGAATCATTCCAATTGTCCAATCATTGATTGCTATTCCATTTTCCTCAGAGAGACAATCCCCCTCAGCTGTTCTAAAAGCTGAAAAGCATTTTGATAGAGGAATAGCCACCGGAGACATTTGAACTACCTTCTTATCTTTCCTGACAGACACCCAACTATCTAAGTGATTTGCTGGACAACATTTTTTTTTTTCTAAATCTTCTAACCATCTCTCTCTGTGCCTGACATATGGCCTTAATAACATTATGCCTCAAAGCAGGATTGTTTTTGACAACTTATATAAATGTTACCTTTCATTACCTGCAGCCAATAATGTTTAAAAAATGATAAAATATATACATATACTTATCAAACATATAAAACTTAAACAAAATCAACAATTTAGCTAATTAAATCCATAAAATATTCCTCTTCAATAAATCCTGAAAAGAAAGTAGTCTCCTCCGGAGCTGAAAACATGTAGGACTCTCTGGAAGGAAGGTTCAACTCCTTATTTTAAACAGAGATGATTAATTTTTCAAACCGAAAACACATATGCAGTGTAATAAAAGAAACCTTTTAAAATTGAAATAGACGTTTCCTTTCTTTCTTAAACTACCCTTAAAAAGTTGTTTTAAAACAAAAGTTCGTTTCAAAGAAAATTGCATTTTTTATTTTGTTTATTTTTATTTGTATGTTAATGAAACAAAATATAAACAAAAGATGTTAAATTAATAAACTATAATAACTATATCAACTGCAAAAAATGACTACATTAAATATTTCACTGCCTGCAATCCCAGGAGCAGCTGTAAGATCCATGCTGCTCTAAGAACATTATGCGAAATTGTTTTTACAATATGAAGAAAAGTGGTTGCATGTTTTAATAATTTGTTCCCAATTCAAAGTGACTTTACAATAAGATTTAATCTCCTGCCACGATTCTAAATGTAGAATTTAATTGAATCTTTATCCTCATCACTCGAACTCTTTCAAACAAAATTGTGAATCTGTGTTCATCGTACAGACAGAAAGTTCCTTCAGCTCTGACTATTGCAGGAATGAAACAAAAAACATTATCCAGGTCCACGTAAAACCCAAATGTTGCAGGAAAATCCACCTAAACCTAATCCAATATTAATTACGTACAAGCCTTATGAATAAATCATAGAGAAGGGCATAATATAAAAGGCGAATTCAGCTTCATGTCCAAAATCAAATTCGTGTCTCCCTCATAAAAAACCTCAACTGCATTACGCTATAAATTCACAAAAATAGGAATAACAAGAGAACGGTAAGAAAATCAAGGCTAAGTAGTGAACTTCATAAATGATGATGATGAGAATGGGAGGGATGGAGTTTGTGGGGAATGATACATAACGTTGTGGATGACACAAAGATAAGCTGGTGGTTCACAGCGAGGAGAAAAGTGTGAGGTTACAGGAGGGTATAAACCAACTGTTCAGGTGGACAGACCAATCGCTGATGAAAAATGTAACACATATAAATGCGATACATTTCTGAAGTATTAAGACAAGAGAGTACTCAAACTGAAGAGAGAGGCTTGATTTACTTGATTTTACTTTTAAGCAAAGAAGGTTGAGAGGTGCTCCTGGTGGCGTTGTTAAACAGCATAAGGGGTATTCCCAGGGTGATCAGAGAGCAGCCTTTCCACTTACTCGGAGTCTCAATAATAAGGACATACACTTATAAAGTGAAAGTGGTCTCACCATTAATCTGTAAACTGTAGAAAAACTTTCCTATTTCTAAATGTATTTGGTTTTAAAATATTTCAAGATTTATATTGTATTCAGAAAAATGTGATATTGACGCAGAGGTTTGTTTTGTGATCCAGATTCCCCATTCCGTGTGCCTCCGTTTCGCAATCTGTTCATTAAAATAATACATTTTTTCCATTCAACTCTCCAACATGCTCAAACACAGACACAGTTTCTCAACTATGATCCAAAGACCAATATTTGCCCGTTCCCCTGACCTCTTGAAAGACTTGTATCCTCTTCACATCTTCCTTTTCTAATCTTTTCAATGTCTGTATTCTTTTATAATTATTCAAAATATTTTTCGTAAGATGTACAGAATGACACTTTCCAACAGTGTTGATAATGTAATATCTTTACTCAGTATCTAAACTATAACGTTGCAACAATGCTAAAGTGTTTTGCAGTCCCGTCACCCACTTCCCAGTCTGAAATTGCAGCAAATAGACATTGAAATCTCTAAAGAATTGCCAAGTATTTACTTCTGATCGGAATGGTAATTTGTCTCTTTATTATGAAATGGGCATGTTAATTACGGACTGTCTGTCTGACTGCAACATTTTGATGTGGTTTACTGCAGGCAATTAAACATCAGGAATAAAGAGCAGGGGTAGGCCAGCTGGGTGCCAGGCCTGCTGTGGGAATCAACAAAGCCTGACTGCGGTCTTTTCTCCACATTAATGTCTTTTTCCGGACACTCAGAGCAACCTACACCTCCCTCAAACAAACCCGTCGACTCCTGTCACCCCAACCACCAACAATGAATAAAATTCAAAGAACTGTAGATGGAGCAACACAAGAACATAGAAATTAGGGGTAGCGGAAGGATTATCCACATTAAACACCATCCGCCAGATATAACAATCTGCCCTAATTTCCAATATTCATCAGTAAACTCTTTATTTCTGTATTACAGCCTGTTTGCCATCTAGTTTAGTACCATCTGTAAATTTAGTTGCTACACTCTGTCTCTCCTGCCAAGTCATTGGGATTGATTGTAAACAGTTGAGGTCTGAGAACTGAAACTTGCAGCACCTCACTTGTTTTAGTTCGTCAGAGAAAGAGAGTTATCCCGATGCTTAGCTTTCTGTCAGTAAGCCAATCTTTTATACAATTCAATATTCTACCCGTAACACCCTGGTATCTAACCTGCTCGATCAGTCCTTTATGCAGCACCTTGTCAAATTCCTTCTGAAGTTTAGATGTACAGCAGTTGCTATATCCCAATTATCCACATTGTCGGTTACGTTCGAAGTCCAGCAGGTATGTGAAGCACAACCTGCCCATCATGAAACCGTGCTGACAGTGGTGGACTGATCTTTGTTTTTCCAAATGTTCAGTTATTTCCTACTTTATGGTTGACTGAAGAAACTTACCCGCCACAGAGTTAAAACTCACTGGTATAAAATTTGCCTTTTTTTTGCAATCTCTTGTTTTGAATACGAGCGTCACATTATTAATTTTCTAATACTTCGGCACAGTTCCAGAATCAAAGGAATTTTTTTAATATCGTAACTAACATGTTAGGTACCTCTGCTGTTACCTCCTTTATTATAATCGACTGCAGGCCAAGAGCCTGACCTCCCTCAAATCCCATCAATGTATTTAATACATTTTTCCCTCAGCATCGTACTTCCATCAAGAGGCTTTGCAGTTGTTGTAAGTTTTAGGAAGAAATTATCGTCCACTGTGAAAGCAAGAAGTGTTGGCTTTACCTCTGCCCCTTCTGAGTTTCCCATTACTACCCCGCCGTTTTCATTCTTTATAAGGCCAACATTTGCGTTCAGCATTCTTTTACTTTTCGTCTACTCGGAGAAGTGTTTTTTATTAATTCTTATGTTTTTGACGCATTTTCCTTCGTAGCCATTTTGATTTTGTTTTTAGCAAAAGTTTGCGAACAATTAAAGCGTTTTTCTTTATTCCATTCATAGGAAGTTGGCGTCGCTGGTTAGACAGCACTCATTGGCCTTCCCTAATTGCTCAGAGGGCAGTTAAGCGTCAAGCAACTTTGTGTGGGTTTGAAGTCACATGTAGGTCAGACTAGGCAAGGATGGCGGTTTCCGGTCCTAAAGGACATTCATGAAACATATGGGTGTTTCAAACAATAAGCAAAGGATTCATTACCATCAACAGACTCTTAATTACAGGTTCATATTGAATTTAAACTCCACCATCTGCCATGGCGGCATTTGAACCCGAGTCCCCAGAACATTATCTGGATCAGCAGTCGGTGATAATGCCTTCATGTTATAATTAAATTCCTTGTTAAGACATGGATCACTTTACACCTTTTTTAAATTTCCTCTTCCACTCAGGATTACACTTTAATTAAGGAGTTTGGACTATCTCCCGATGTAGTTGCCACTGTTCTTCAACTGTGCCGCCCTTAAATGTTTTTGCCAAGTCCACTCAGGCCAAGTCCTTCCTCAGGCCAGTAAACTTATCATTGTCCAACACTACACCTCACATCTGTGACTCTTTCTTCACTGTTTCAGTCTGAATGTGAAACTCGAGCATGTTGTGGTCACTCTTTCTAAGGTGATCTTGTACTACAGTATGATTGGTCACTCCTTCCTCATTACATTATAACAAAGTCAGTTGTCTGTTTGGTTCCTTGAAATGTTACTCGAAGAAATCATCCCTCCTACGTTCGACGAATCGTTCTTTGAGGCTCCCCTTGCCAAATTCATCAATCCAGTCAATATGCATGTTCAAATTACGCATGATCACTCTTGTGTCCTTGCCTCAAACCAACGTTATTCTCTGGTTCATGCTATTCCCTACTTTGAAAGTAGTTTGCCGGGGTGGGGGTTTGTGAGCTGGGAATGCTTCTACCAACGGGTATCTTTCGATGTAATTTATTTCGATCCGGATGGATTCATCGTTTTTGTCCAACGTGCTAATATCATTTCTTATTACAGCCTTGACATCACCCTTAACCAATACAGACACTCCACCTGTTATTCCTTCTTGTCTGAATTCTGAGTACCCTTGCACATTTAACACCCCAGTCCTGACCTTCCTGTACCACATTTCAGTTATCCCCACCAGGCCATACCTAGTTATCTCTGTTTGAGCTGTCAGCTGATTAATTTTATTTCAAATACTGCACACATTTAGTTAAAAGTATTTTTATGTAAGTTCTATTGATTTGTCTTTCTCTTTTAATAGTTTTGTGCACAGGCTCTTCATCCTTATTTATTGATCGCCGATAATAGTGAGCCTATCATTTATTCCAACTTTCTACTCATTTCTTAAATTGTTACTATTCCTTCCTTCAGCATGATCATGTACTGGCTCTGCCTGTTTAGTTGACTAACCTTCACTTTCAGCTCAGTTTCTAATTTGCTGCTTTGGTTCCCAGCCTCCTGTATTATTAGGTTAAACCTACCCGAGTTACACTATCACACCTCGCTTGCAGGATGTTGGGCCATTCCAGTTTAGGTGCGCCCTGTCCTTTTTGCACTGCTCTCACCCGTCCCAGAAGCTATCCGAATCATCCAAATATCAGAAAGCCTCCTCCAAGACCAGCTCTTTAGTCACGTATTCAACTATGATATCTCCCTCTTCCTTGTCTCAATTCTAGGTGGCACGGGGAGTAATCCCAAGATTACAATCCTGGAGATCCTGCTTTTCAACTCAGGCTTTGCCACCTAAAATTCTTTGCAGGACCTTTCAGTCCTCCTACGTATGTCATTCGTATCAATGTGTATCACGACCGCTGGCTGTTCACCCTCACCCTTCAGTTTGCCCAGAACATGCTCGGAGACATCCCTGATCCTCGCACCAACCGCCCTTTGTATGAAGAATTCATATAATCATAGAATCACTGCGGTGGGGAAACAGGCCATTTCACACAGCACGTCCACGCTGACCCTCCGAAGAGTAACGCACCCTGACCCATTCCCCTACTTTATTACTCTGCATTTACCCCGACTAATGCATCTAACCGGCACATTGCTGAACACTTTTGGCAAAAAGCCAGCAACCTCGACCCATTCCGTTACACTGTGTTAAATCTGCTTTCTCTCAACAGATACTTCCAGAACTACTGAGCATTTCCAGCAATTTCTGGTTTTGTCACCGATGATAGTTGCATATTGATTAAAACATATGCAACTCAGACTTGAAAGAAAGCTGAATTTAATCTCTCAGGAGAAAACTAAATATTTGGTCAGTCAATAATCCCAGTTAAGTTTTATTAAATTACTCCTGTTCTGTCTGTGAACATCATTTGTTCACTTTCTCAATCCTGAATAAAGGAAATTTTGCATTTTTTTAAAAATATCAGAAACCTCGAAAAAGTTGCACACTTACTTCTTCATATGGGAATGTGATTACATCTCATTCTTCCGTCTCAGTTCAATTACAGAGGATTATTCACAACACACACACACACACACAGAAAACGGATCTTTTTTTGAAACTGAAAAAAAGTATTATGTCAACTTAGATGATCGAATTTATGGAAAACTATGTCGGGCTGACAAACGATATTGTTATGAAGGTATAGAGGTGTACATTGTTCTGAAAGAAGTTAAAATGTAACATTTGACTGTGAAGCTAATCTTGAGTCTGAGTTGCCACGGAACAAAAACAAATTCAGTTTAAATTATGCCCCAAACACTGAAATCCAATCGAGTTTGAAATATAATACGTTTGATGACGTCAAGATCAATGAAATAATCCAATTTTTTGAGGTGTAAAACTGGTCATTTTGAACATTTAAGGGGAGAACTGTCAAGGACACCCACAAAGATAGACTGCTGGCAGAAGAGCTTTCTAAACGTACCTGTCTATAAGAAGTTTGCACAGCAGAACATCGAAGCTGACACGAGATAAAAATTTACAGTGCAAAATCTACAAAGGAGAATTGATAAAGCTGACTGGTTTTGAAACGTGATTTTGTTTTGTAAATCTTAATCGTGGTGTTTTGTTTTATCGGACCAGTATTGTAGAGTGGGAGGTAAAAGATAGGTTTAACGAAACGAGTTCTAAATAGTTACTCATTTTAATATTCTCTGTTGGAGTTAAATAGAAAAATTGTAAATTTTACTTTAAATAGTGACCTATGTAAATGGTTCTTTGCTTCTCGAAATTTAACAGATTCTGGCATGAGGTGAACATTTTCTCTGTGGCTGGTTTAATTTAGGTGAGGGGTTTACCGTTTGGTGCCCTTTGAATGCGATTTGAACGGGTTTAGACAGATCCAGTCTGGGATTCGGGCAGATTTAAATAGGTTTGGGGTATGAAAACGCACAGTAGATTTAATCATTTGCACATTATTGTCCGAGAGCTTTAAACAAAAAGTCGGTGAGACACTTTGTTTAATTTCGGTGACTTGTGGTTGGTTAAATTAAAGGTGAGAGAAATGGCTCTTAAAATGTTAAAGAGGTTCTGAGCTTGAAGATTATTCTCACATTGGCCGAGGGCGTTTAGAAGCAAAGATAAAGGCAAAACTTTTAGAATTAGCAAATAACTTAGATTTGTGTTTCTCCAAAAACAAGAGTAAAGCTGAAATTGTCAGGAAATTACTCAAACACAAAGTTATGTCAGAGAAACAATTACAATTCAAAAAAAATACAATTCAAGAAAATTCAGTTTAAAAATAAACGAAAGGAAAGAGACAGAGAAAGAAGAAAGAGAAAGCAAGAGAGAAGAGAAAGAAAAAAGAGAGAAGTTTCGTAGCTGAGCAAAGAGAGAGAGAGAAGAAAAGGCGAGAGAAAGAGAAAGAAGGTGCTTAGCTGAGCAAAAAGAGAGCCAATTTGCACTTGAGAAGTTGCGATTTAGTTAGCAAAGTCAAGTTAACATGATGAAGATTAAAAGGGACATTAGTGACATATATAACTATGTCAAAACTCTGCCACATTTTGATGAGAAGGATGTTGAGGCCTTCTTTATTTCATTGAAAAATTGGCTCGGCAGATGGAGTGGTCTGAGGATTTTTGGGTAATGCTACTTCGGACTAAGCTGTTCGGCAGAGCTCGAGAAGTATTCGCTGCGCTGTCAGATGAGAGGGTCACGAGATTATGAAGACGTCAAATAACGTGTTTTATCTGCCGATGGGTGACATGAGAGGCACGTCAATCCTTGTAAGGCTCGAGGAATCGAGCCATCTGGGGCCCTGTTATTCGGAATAAAGGTGCAGCAACTTCCCCCTCACATAACACAAACTCCCTCTTTTTCTGCCAACATCATATCTAAGGCCATCCTATTTTCCCAGGCCATCCTGCTTGTGGCATCTAACTGTCCAGCTATTACTTTAACAGCGTTTCCGGTGCAATTTGTAAATCTTTGTTGGTTATAAAAAATGTAATTAATCCAATCGACATTTTTATTCATTGTTACCCTCCAGAAAAGAGATTCAAATCCAGCTGCTATTTTTGAGGATGTAACTGTGAAGATGGACGAGGGAGATCCAGTAGATGTAGTGTACCTGGACTTTCAGAAAGCTTTTGATAAAGTCCGACATAGGAGGTTAGTGAGCAAAATTAGCGCGCATGGCATTAGGGGCAAAGTACTAACTTGGATTGAATGTTGGTTGGCTGATAGGAAACAAAGGGTAGTGATAAACGGCTCCATTTCGGAATGGCAGGCAGTGACCAATGGGATACCGCAGGGATCAGTGCTGGGACCGTAGCTTTTTACAATATATGTGAATGATATAGAAGATGGTATTAGTAATAACATTAGCAAATTTGCTGATGATACTAAGCTGGGTGGCAGGGTGAAATATGATGAGGATGTTAGGAGATTACAGGGTGACCTGGACAAGTTAGGTGAGTGCTCAGATGCATGGCAGATGCAGTTTAATGTGGATAAATGTATGGTGTCCATTATGGTGGCAAGAACAGGACGGTAGATTACTACCTAAATGGAATCAATTTAGGTAAAGGGGCAGTACAAAGACATCTCGGTGTTCTTGTACACCAGGCAATGAAGGTAAGCATGCAGGTACAGCAGGTAGAGAAGAAGGCTAATAGCGTACTGGCCTTCATAACAAGAGGGATTGAGTATAGAAGCAAAAATGTTCTTCTACAGCTGTACAGGGCCCTTGTGAGACCACACCTGGAGTTCTGTGTGCAGTTCTGGTCTCCAAATTTGAGGAAAGACATTCTGGCTATTGAGGGAGTGCAGCGTAGGTTCACGAGGTCAATTTCTGGAATGGCGGGATTACCTTACACTGAAAGACTGGAGCGGCTGGGCTTGTATACCCTTGAGTTTAGACGACCGAGAGGGGGTATAATTGAGACATATAAGATTATTAAAGGATTGGACACTCTGGAGGCAAGGAAACATGCTTCTGCCGATGGGTGATTGCCGAACCAAAGGACACAGCTTAAAAATACGGGGTAGACCATTTAGGACAGAGATGAGGAGAAACTTTTTCACCCAGAGAGTGGTGGCTGTGTAGAATGCTCTGCCCCAGAGGGCAGTGGAGACCCAGTCTCTGGATTCATTTAAGAAAGAGTTAGATAGAGCTCTCAAGGATTGTGGAATCAAGGGTTATGGAGATAAGGCAGAAACATGATACTGATTAAGGATGATCAGTCATGATCATATTGAATGGTGATGCAGGCTCGAAGGGCAGAATGGCCTACTCTTCCACCTATTGTCTATTGTCTATTGTCTATCTGGTTATGAGTCTTAAATTCATCAGGCACCCCTCTGGGAAGCCCTATCCCGTCCAAATAAATATCATCATCCAAAGGAGGCAGCAAACACTGACCGTGCATTCCTCGTTTTCCCCATTCCAGGAATCTCACCTTTTTCAAATGCTAGGTTGAATAGAATAGCCAATTGCACAATTGCACAAGAGTCTCGCCAGTCAGAGGGCACAGTAGGTCTTAGAATCTTTCCGCCACAGTACCACCACAAATCCACTTGGGGTATCTTTAAAGCTGAATAGTTTCCTCCCAACACTGTCTCGGCAACCGATTCGATTTCCGAGCAGGACTTTACGTCTCCAAGAAATCGGGACCAGTCCGACACCTGCCTTCACACACAGGAGATACGATTCCCGACCACGTCCGAAAATGAAGGGGGACTTTTTAAATCCTCCGTCAGGGGAGGGAACAACAACAGCAAAGACCGACAGCCTGGGTCCCCCACGCTGTCTCATCCTGGTACAGGGCTATCATACATATCATACCAGACCTGTCCCGCATCTACCCGTGCGGAAAGGGAACCATGTGAGCCACCAGTCTACCAGAGGCACATGCATAGCAAATGATTTTATTCAGACTTTTCACAGTGTACTTCACCCATTCAACCCAGGCATTTGTATCCCCGTATTCCGTTTCTATTTCAATAGACTGTTTCAAGTCTTTCATCTCTACAATTGTGACCGTCCCCCTCCCAACCCCGCCCTAACCTTGGCATTCGTACTTTCCACTACGGACCCGGTTCTCACCTGTAGGCGAAATCAACATCACGAGAAAATCAAATTCTGCCTGCCAATTATCATTTCTATGCCAAATGTTTCATTGAGCTGGACCTGGTAAACCCTCCTCCCCACCACCCCACCCACGCCGCCGGTCATATATCCCTTCCTTCCACTAGGTATTCTTCACTGTAATGTACACTGGGTTGCACCTTTGGTCTGGACAATGAGGGGGAGGCCGAACAGGGCTTCGGTGTACTTGGATGAGAGGATTTTCCTAAGGTTTGCCCTTACCGTGAAATGCATTCCAAAATGTATTCCTATCACCAAGATCAGCCATCTCTGCCATGGGGGCCCGGGGGTCAGAGGGTTTGAGGTCTAATTTCATTCCATTTTGTACTGAGTAACCTCCATAGGATTTGAGATGAATTGCTGAGTTACTATACTTCCTCTGACTTTCCACAGTCCCACAATCTACCAACTGCAAATATCGGCTTCTGTGACATGGGGATTGGTACTCTCGGGGACCATTAGTACCACATAAGACGTTCTTACTAAAACGCAATCATGGAAGGGGAGCAAAAAGACTAAACTATACACTCTCTCCATTCGTGAAAAGGGCGTGCCGAGAGACGAAACCAACAATTTGACAGAAACTTATCCCGCGATCACGTTGCAACCTTACAAACAATCAATTATCCATCCATTAAACGTTCCTTTAAACAGTTCTTTTTAACTTAAGTTTAAACGGTTCCGTTGTTGTTTCTGTTCTCCAAATTCCCTTGTCGTTCGGGGGTTTGACTAGCCTTTTGATTCTTGTATAATGTGTCCAGCCCTTTTCGGCCGTCCTAATTGCCGTCTCTGTCATGAGGGGGGCTTGATACGGACCTTCCCAGTCTGGCTGAAGTTTCGTCTCCGACTACGATTTGATTAGTACCCAATCGCCCGGTCTGAGCGGATGCACTGCAAAGTCAAGGGGGTGGCGTCTCGGCAAGCTGACCCTGAGTTTGAAGAAAAGATAGAGAATCGGACAGGGCCAGTACATACTTCTTTAACTTCTGTTCATTAATTTGAACCACCACTTTTGTGCCCAAATAAGGTAAGCCGAACAATATTTCATTGGGGACAGTCCCAAGTCGTTTTTCTGTGCTATTCGCCGAGGGTAGACACTTTGTCCACGGGGGTTTGGTCTCAAGTACTAATTTAGACAGTTGCTTTTTCAGCGTCTGATTCATTCTTTCAACCTTTCCTGATGAGGACGGGTGCCAAGAGGTGTGGAATTCCCAGGAGATTCCTAAACTCTTCATTGTCTCCTATAATACTTTAGAAGTAAAATGTGTACCTTGATCTGAGTCTATATGTTCTACTATCCAGTACCTGGGAATTATCTGTTCAAGAATCACCTTGCATACCCCATTCTCGGTGGCTGTAGCCAAGGGGTATGATTCAAACCGAACATATGGTCAACGAGCACCAACAGGTACTTCAAACTTTCCACACGGGGTAAATCGGTATAACCTACCTGGATATTCTGAAATGGTCGTAGCCCATGTGGTCGTCCTCCCTGAACCTGTCTCCTCAAAACCTTTTTGTTTATCTTTTTATATGTTATACATCCTTCACATATCTGTTTGGCAATGGTATATACTTCTTTACACCCATATTTTCGCAGGACTAAATCGCACATTGCCTGCACCCCCCCCCCCCCCCACCCATGACTTCCCTGATGCAAAATGGTCATAATTTCTCGCGTCATCATTTTATTAAGCATCTCCATTCCATCAGGTAGCAGCCAACACCCCTCTTCTGTTTTAAACGCACTAATATCTTTCAGTTCCTCCTCCTCCTTATTATTAAATAACGGAGTACTCGGAGGATCAGGGAGCGAAGGTATCAGGGGACATATTACTGCTTCTGGTGGACTCATGGCCACCACCCTAGCTGCCTCATCTGTCAATCTATTCCCCCTTACTTCTAGGGTATCCCCCTTCCTCTACCATACCGTTGGTTTTTCTCATTTGGCCACATATTCCGTCGGTTATCAATTTCCTGTGTTTCAGTCTTTTTTGCCTTATTTTTGCCTTTTGTTTCTGTTTTTCGTCCTCTCTCCTTAAAAGTACTCTCTGAGCCTCCCTCAGCAATTCATCAAATGGTTTCTCACTCCATCCCAATATTTTCTGTATTTTCTTCTGAATATCTGGCCAAGACTTAGTCGCAAAGTATATTTTCAACAATCCTTCCCCTACTGGCCCCTCTAAATCCATCTCAGAATATTTGCACATAGAGTCCTTCAGTCTTTGTAAAAACGCCGAGGGACTCTCTTCCTTTCCTTGACGTACCTCAAATGCCTTCAATTGCTTCTCCAATTGCCCTTATTAATAAACTTTTCATAATTTTCATCTTTTCCCTATTTTCTTGTTTCTGATTATCCCAATTGGGGTCTCTTAAGGGGAACTTATCGCCTGCCTGACCTGCCCCTTCAATTCCCATGGGGTGTTCCCTGTTTCAGACCCCAAATGCTGCTTTCCTTTTCAAACATCTTTCTTCTCCACTAAATAAAATATTTAGTATGGACATCAATTCTGTCCAAGTATATACATGTGGACCCAGGAATTGATCAATTTGTTCTGACATAACTATCGGGTCGTCTATAAGGATTTACATTTGTTTTTTAAAGGACCTTACTTCGCTACTAGTTAAAGGGGCATTATCAAATCCAATTTCTTTTTCCCCGATCGGGACATCTCTTAATGGAAGCATGTTTTGGACCAACATTTCTTCCGCCTCCCCTTCACTTTTTTCTAATCTTTCCATTTAGCTTCTGGTGCGTTTTGCAATCGGGACATGACTTTTATCTATTTCCTGTTCTGTCTCAGATGTGGTGGGACCTTTATCCACCTGCCCCAGTCCCACTGCCTGCCCCTGACTCGTACCAGAAACCGCCATGGGCTGTTGGATTCTACCAAATGGCGGGAGGTAAATTATCTAATAGCTCTCATGGGGATAAAGGTGGTGTACAAGGGATTTTCTTTTCATCTATTTTTACAATGCACATCCGTATTTTAGATCCACCCTTCCAACAGGAGGCATAATCAGACTCCTCCTGACTGAAGGGTTATTTTTCATTAACATATAAATTTAAATATTGACAAACCGAGTCTTCGTCCGACTCGTACTTTGGTCAGAAGATGGCAGGACGAAGAATATGTTCCTTAGTCCATACAAAACTACAACACTTAATCATCTTCTTTCTAGCTTTTTATCGTGTGTGTTCATTTTGCTTCCAATTTCCCAACATCTTACCCAACGGACTTTCTCGAGGAATGTTGCCAGGAACGCTTCCCTTCTCAGCGGAGGATTTTCCTTTACGACTTGTTGCATAACCCATTTCACCCTCGTTCACCACCCAGTGGCTTCAATCACCTCTCCCAATAGGTATCCAATCCCTACAGAATCTGAGGAACCTTTCCCTAGAAAATCCTTGAGTCCAACTCAAGATAGGGCACTTTTTATGGGTTAGCCTGACCCCTGTCAGGTGATTCTGGTGTCCTTGTAAATCGCGAAAAGGCAATCGAGTTAGGGGTCCCACCCTTATGAACCAGAAACCTCGAGTCCTACTCGAGGTAGGAGTTTGGAACTCCCGAACCCCCAGGTTACTTTCATTAACACCTCATAACTACTAAAACCCAAGACCCAGCCACCAAGGTAATACTTAAAAGTCAGTTTCCTTACCTTGGTCTGTGCACAGAGCTACGTGGCTATTAGACGTCTTCCGGTTGTGCCTTCCCCCTTGGGTCCCACCCAAGGTCCCCATGAGTTCAACTCAAAGTACGCACACTCACTGCCAACTGGTTCGGAACGATTCTTAAAGAATTCAATTTACGCAATCCCTCAAGCCATCCACCGCTGAAAAATGGGGAACGGGGCGCACCTTCTCAGTTATCGAATGTGGGAGCCTTTTCAGGAGGTGAAGTTCATCCCGGACGAGCCCCCAATTGTTAGAAACTAACCCACTTAATCAATAATTTTCAGTCCAAGTCAAAGAGATCCGAAGCAGTACATTTATTCGAACATCTTTAAAGTTGGGTGGCTCTACAAGGAGAGTCACACCCGACAGTAAAATACAGAGCTTTTTTCTGAGACCCTTTCTGAGGGGTCTCTCGACACCCCTACACTAAGCAATAAACCTATCATAAGTGCCTATTTCTTTCTACCCCCTTCTTTGGTTATTACTTGCGGCCGTTATTCCCTCATTTGGTAATTCCCTGCACCCAAGCCTAAGTCGATCATACTTATTAATTACCTCACTTGTTTTCCTTTTAAATATGTCTCATTTGGCTGTCCTTGTTCGTTACAACCTTTCTGTCATTTTATCCAGTTCCTCTTTTCTAACCTTCTGACTTCTGAGATCACCCTTTACTATTATGATAGACCAAAAAGCGGACCTACAAACTATAAGCTTATTGCGAAATGTCCCTCCTACTTCTCTTGTGGTCAAGCTACAATACCAAAAGTTATTTCTTAGCTTAAAACTATTTCTTTAAAGGTCCTCTATATTCGTTAAAATCAACATGCACCTGACAACCTGAAAAGTTTCTCTCTCACCACAGCTCCAATATCCCTCCTTAGCTGTGTAACCTTTTCCAGTCCTGGAACACTCTGAAAATGTGGACATCCTACAATCCTCCCTGTCTGTGTAATCCTCTCAGGTCCCTGCAACAAACCCGATCTGTAGAACCAACTCCAATGCTTGTCACTCTCCCGATCAGTTTCTACAAGACTGGTGATCTATGTAACATCTTCCCGTCGTTCCGAACCGTGTCCAAACTCCCGGACTGGGGTCTGAGACTCCCCCTGACTCACTGTGCTGGGCACCGTGACTGACCGTGTCCAAGCTCCCGGACTGGGGTATGAGACCCCCCCGACTCACTGTGCTGGGCACCGTGACTGACCGTGTCCAAGCTCCCGGACTGGGATCTGAGACTCCCCCTGACTCACTGTGCTGGGCACCGTGACTGACCGTGTGCAAGCTCCCGGACTGCGTTCTGAGACTCCCCCTGACTCACTGTGCTGGGCACCATGACTGACCGTGTCCAAGCTCCCTGACTGGGGTCTGAGTCTGCCCCTGACTCACTGTGCTGGGCACCATGACTGACTATGTCCAAGCTCCCGCACTGGGGTCTGAGACTCCCCCTGACTCACTGTGCTGGGCAACGGGACTGACCGTGTCCAAGCTCCCGGACTGGGGTCTGAGACTCCCCCTGACTCACTGTTGGGCACTGTAACTGACCGTGTCCAAGCTCCCTAACTGGGGTCTGAGTCTGCCCCTGACTCACTGTGCTGGGCACCATGACTGACTATGTCCAAGCTCCCGCACTGGGGTCTGAGACTCCCCCTGACTCACTGTGCTGGGCACCGGGACTGACCGTGTCCAAGCTCCCGGACTGGGGTCTGAGACTCCCCCTGACTCACTGTTGGGCACTGTAACTGATCGTGTCCAAGCTCCTGGACTGGGGTCTGAGACTCCCCCTGACTCACTGTGCTGGGCACCGTGACTGACCGTGTCCAAGCTCCCAGACTGGGAGGTGAGACTCTCCCTGACTCACTGTGCTGGGCACCTTGACTGACTGTGGACAATGATACCAAGCTTCCTGGGTTTGTGTCTGTGCTAAGCACCAAGACAATACAGCAGGCAGATGGCTTTGTAGCTCTGGCTGAGAAGTAACACTGCTAAAGGCAGGGTAAGGCAAGGCAATAATTCTGCGAATATTCAAGTCAGCTCAAAGTGAGTGTGTACAAGCACGGACTGAGCAGGCCAGAAGGACAGTCCATGAGCTGAGTGTATGTCCCTGAGCACAGTGTCTTTGCGGCAGCATTGAGTGTGTACAAACACGGAGTGAGCAGCCCAGCAGGACAGGCCATGATCTGGCTGAGCACAGTGTCCTTGCAGCAGTATTGAGTATGTACAAGCACACAGTGAGCAGCCCAGAGGGACAGTCCATGAGTTGTGTGTGTATCCTTGAACAGTATCCTTACAATTAAAGTTGTCAGTGCACCCCGAGCATCATTGAAGTACAGAAGTGTACCTTCAGTGGGTCGCACATGTGCTAGGAATGCATGATGAGGCTGGCATGTGACAGATGCCAGCATTGGTGGGTGTGGAGTACTTGTAGTTTCTGATCGTGCATTGTCACCCGAGACGTTGGTGTCCAATAGAGAAGGCCGTAGGAGCAAGGTGCAAGATGGAGTAACCAGTTACCAACTCTGGCATTCATGTCAAATTCTCCATATTGAGCTTCCCAACAGTGAGAGGGAGGATATGAAGGTGAAACTTGATGAGGACAGATCTACAATAATGTGGCTGTTGATAATCAGTCATCATTCAGTCAGCACCTCGCCACTGCTGCGCTCAAATCTTGACTTAAAGAACAGTCCAGCACAGGAACAGGCCGTCCCGCCGAGCAAGCCCACACTGACACATGATGCCCTTCGAAAGTTCAAACGGAAGTTTTTGCTTCTACACATTCTATATCATTCTTTTCGCTGCTTTCTCTTCTCTGTGCCAAGATACCTCTTAATTCTTGCCATATTAGCTCCTTCCCTTCTATCAATGCATCCCAGTCACTTGCACATTCTGTCTGGAAAAGCAAAAAAAAAAATTACCTATCATATCTCCTGAACTTTCTCCCTTTTACCTAAAACCTATGGTCCCTAGTAATTGATATTTCCCCTCTGGGAAAAAGCCTCTAACTGTCCTTCAATCTATGCCTCTCACAGTTTTGTAAATGTCTATCAGGTTGCCCCATAGTCAATTATGCTCAAATGAAAATAAACCATGTTTGTTCAATTTCTCCTTCTGGCTAATACAGACCAGACAAAACGCTGGTAAACCTTTTCCATACCCTCTCCAACACTTCCACATCGTGTGGCAAACAGTACTGTATACAATATTCCAATGTGCCCGAACTAAGTTTCTCTACAGCTGCAATATGACCTGCTAATTTTCATACTGCATGACTCCGATGCCTGTCTGCAAGCTTGCCATCAGTCTTCTTGATCACCCTATCCACCCATGTTGCCACTTTCAGGGAACTGTGGAGTTATACACCTAGATCCCTTTGGATGTTGATGCGGCCAGTAGTTTTTCTGTCGACTGCATACTTCTCTCCTGCATGAGAACTTCTAAAAGTCTACAGCTGACCTATATCCTGCTGCATTTTCTGGCAATCATCCTCACAATCTGCAACTCCACCAATCTATTTACAGGTCTCCAGTCAGAAAAAAACACTGTTCCACCACTACTCTGTCTTCTACGACCAAACAGTTCTCTCTGCATTTTAGTAACTAACAGCTGATCCCATTTCACCTTCTGTATGAGCCTGCCATAAGGAACCATATCAAAGGCCTTGCTAAGGTCCAAACGATTAGCATCCATGCCCACATCAATCAATTTTCTCACTTCCTCAAAATAATCAATCAAGTTTGTGAGACAGGATCTTCCCCACACAACTGTGTTAGCCTGTTGCTAGTAAGTCCATACTGGAGTACTGTTGGAGCTGCACTCATTCAGATAATTGATTATTCCATCATATTCCCGACTTGAACCTTGGAGAGTAGATTAGATTCCCTACAGTGCGGAAACAGGACCATCGGCCCAACCAGTCCACAGCAACCTTCCGAAGAGTAACCCACCCAGACCCATTTCCCTCTGACTAAAGCACCTAACACTATGGGCAATTTAGCATGGCCAATTCACCTGACCTGCACAACTTTTGACTTTTGGAGGAAACCCACAAAGACACGGGGGGAACGTGAAAACTCCACACATTCACCCTCGGTCCGTGGTGCTGTGAGGCAGCAGAGCTAACGACTGAACCACCACGCCGCTCTTGATGCTTACCGTAGAGAAGGAGGCATGTTGGACCGTGATGGTTACTGTACAGTGGGAGGTATGTCGGGCCGTGATGATTACTGTACAGTGGGAGGTATGTTGGGCCGTGATGGTTACTGTACAGTGGGAGGTATGTTGGGCCGTGATGGTTACTGTACAGTGGGAGGTATGTTAGGCCATGATGGTTACTGTACAGTGGGAGGTATGTCGGGCTGTGATGGTTACTGTACAGTGGGAGGTATGTAGGGCCGTGATGGTTACTGTACAGTGGGAGGTATGTCGGGCCGTGATGCCTACTGTACAGTGGGATGTATGTCGGGTTCTGATGGTTACTGTACAGTGGGCGGTATGTCGGGCCGTGATGGTTACTGTACAGTGGGCGGTATGTCGGGCCGTGATGGTTACTGTACAGTGGGATGTATATCGGGCCGTGATGGTTACTGTACAGTGGGATTTATGTCGGTCCGTGATGGTTACTGTTCAGTGGGAAGTATGTCGGGCAGTGATGGTTACTGTACAGTGAGAGGTATGTCGGTCCGTGATGGTTACTGTACAGTGGGCGGTATGTCGGGCCGTCATGGTGACTGTACATAGGGAGGTATGTCGGGCTGTGACGGTTATTGTACAGTGGGAGGTATGTCGGTCCGTGATGGTTACTGTTCAGTGGGAGGTATGTCGGGCTATGATGGTTACTGTACAGTGGGAAGTATGTCTGGCTGTATGGTTGCAGACTGTATTTTTTGTGCAGAGTATGATTCCGCTCCTGCCGATGGCCCACTGCACTTCATGGATACATCATCATCAGTTTCTCAAATTATTTAAAGACTGTACCATTCACTGCCCAGGGGGCTATATATCATGGTGGGCGGGAGGGGGGGGGGGTGGTCTGCAAAATGTACCAAGGAGCTGCCCCCTCAGCCTGGCTATGTCCTGCCACTGGGGCAGACCCCACCGGAGAGGGTGCTGATCTTGCCTGGGACGTAGTCCTGTTCACAGAATCCTGCTTTACAAACAATATCTGACTGTTGCTTGATTAGTCCGTGGGAAATATACAACGTTTCCTTTTTTGTATAATGAAGAGTTAATATCACTTTTCTTACATATTTCAAATTAACGAAACATCATAATTTTTCAGTTGAAAACAATTGAAGTGAACAATAATTAAATTACCAGAGCACATACCTAACTATTACACAATTCAGTGACTGTAGTAAACAGCTCATTGATGTTCAGATGAATGAACACACCGTCTTGCAGGCAGCATAGCTGTTGAAAAAGACTTTGAGAAAAAGCCTGAATTCAGACACAGTTTTACTGGGCCTCACCATGACCTCCAAAACACTGGCCATCTCCAAAATCTGGCCAGAGAGCTTCCAAACTGGAGCTGGGCAGTTACTCACATAATCCCTCACAATGCACTGGTTAGAGACATACCTGAATAGCAGGGATATGTGAGTGGGGAAAACTGGTCAATGGACTAGCACATGGCGCTGGTCTAGACCCAGTTCAACATTTGTAACAATGACCTGTGAACAACCATATCTTGCAAGTATATCTCTTCTGGTATGGCCCCTAAACTCTGTAATTATGCACCTTGGACCCGATCCTGAATGAAAGTGTTATAAAGGTGATGGGCTCCAGCAGCACATGGCATCATACATTGAATCCCTCATAAACCATATCCAGTGTTATAATATCCAATATTCAAACAGAATTGTGCAGCTCCATTGATGGCCAGTATGATCCCAGCCCAACAACCTTTTGTGTGACCTGAGCTGGACATCTCTGTGTAAATGTTTGCAGCTTTGTTCTAACCGTTAACAGCAAAGTCTCTTTACTGATGGTCCGACATCCTTTCATAATACCAACTTTTAGATTGTCCAATAAGCACTAAATCCACCCATTTATTCCATTCACTTTTATAACAACGATATGATGAAAACAGTGCCCAACTCATGGCAAGGAGCATGGAAATGTTGAGTCTCATTACCAAACCCAAGACCAAATTATTATTAAGTGCAAGGACTTTGAAAATATGCAATTCTTTTCCTTTGTATTACTATTGTGAACTAATAGTTGACCCTCCTGTTCCTCAGATGCTGCCTGAATGGCTGTGCTTTTCCAGAACCACGCTTTTTGACTCTGATCTGCAGCATCTGCAGTCCTCATTTCTGCCTGCTAATATCCACTCATAATCATTTTCGTGGCAACAATATCACTGTGTGTGTAAACATGTTACAGTCAGATATGTGTATATTTTCAATTGCTTCTGCCTATCTTAGAGCTCAGTAATGTGGGATGTGAATGTCAGTGTCTGTGTGAAGCTCGGTATGTAGGCCATGCGTCTGAAAGGCTGACATATTATTTCAAAAAACATATCCCTTCAGCTGTTCACAACAAGCAAGATACTCCCAGGACCCAACCAGCCTGAGCTCACAAAGCCCAATACTCAGTGACAATATTTTTCATTTTAATTTCTTCATGGAATATGATTGGGACGGTATTTCTTGCCTGTTTTGCGTTGCCCTTGAGAAGGTGGTGTTGAGCTGTCACATTGACCCGTTGCAGTTCATATGCTGTAGATGTGCATTAGCGAGGGTCTTTGAAACAGTGGCACTGAAGGAAAAGCAATATACTTCCTAAATCAGGATGGTGGACAGCTGGGATCGGAACGTGAACATGATGGGGGTCCCATGTATCTGTTTCCTTTGTCCTTGTTGATGGTCGGGCTTCAATGGTACGTTGTAAGGAGCCTTGTAAATTTCTGCAGAGCACCGTATAGATGGCAGGTATTGCTGCTATTGAGTGTTAGTGGATGAGGGGTGAAGCTGCACTAACACAGGCAAACGGTGGGTATTTCATCACACACACATTCAGTGTGTGTCTTCTAGATAAGTGACAGGCTTTTGGAAATCATGAGGTAAGTTACTTCTGCAGGATTCCTAGCCCCTGACACATTATTGTAGCCAATTAGTTTAGATGCGTCAAAGTGTAACGCTGGAAAAAACACAACAGGTCAGGCAGCACCTGAGGTACAGGAGACTCGACGTTTTAGCATTACCCCTTCACAGGAATGGGTAATGAAATTATATGGTCAGTCCAGTTCTGGTTAACGGTAATCCCCGGGATATTGCTAGGTGGGAGTTCAGTGATGGCGGTGGCATTGAACGTTAGAGAATATATTTCAATTTTCTATTGTTAGAGGTAATCGTTGTCTGGCATGTGTAATGGAAATGGTACTTGTCACTATTCAGCACAAACCCGCATATTTCCAGGTCCTTGTTGCATTTGGATAAGGGTTGCTTCAGTACCTGAGTAAATCACATATTGTGTTGAACATTGTCCAATCATTTGCAAGCATCTCCACTTGTGATTTTAGAGCTTAGGGATGGTCATTTATGATTAGGCTTAGGACAGAGAGCAATCTGAGAGCTCACTGATGCTGCCCCTCTCTCTGAGCTAGGAAGCTCAGAGAGAGGGGCAGCATCAGAAGTTTCTGACAACATATCTGAAAGGATTAATGTTACAATATTTATCCAAAGAAGCTGAGTGAGGACTTAGTTAGCTCAATCGGTTGGACGGTTAGTTATTAATGCCAATAGTATGGGTTCAATTCCTGCACTAACTGGGGTGACTAACGGACTGTCCTACTCAACCACTCCCTTACTTGAGGCATGATAACTGTCCAGTTAAATTGCCACCAGTCGTCTCTCTCTCTAACAAGAGAGCTTCCCTATCATCCTGTCGGAGTATGGTGGCTTACTCTTCCATTTCTGATCTACAGGCTTACCCAGAAACCCCTCCCCTGGAGAACTGGAGATGGGATGGCTGCTGCCCACCAACCCCAGCCACCTTCCTTTGTACCAGATATCACTTCAGCCAGTGCAGACGATTCCTATTTGCTCCAGTTTTGCCATTAATCCTGGATACAACACTTGATCAAATGCAGTTATGATGATAGGTGCAGTCCCTGTCGCCTCATCTCGAGCATTCAGCAGTGTGTTTTCTTGTTGTACATAGTTAAACCAAGGCTTCAATGAGCACAAGGGATGAGAGCCCAAACTGAGCTTCAGTGAGCAGGTTAGTGCTGAGGAAGTGCTGCTTGATCCCACTGTGAGTGACATCTTCCATCACTTTATTAATGATAGGGATTAGAGCAATGGGGCAGTCATTGATTGTCTGATGTTTTGTCTGTGTGAGTACAGGATCCGCGCGGATAGTTTCCCACATTGTCAGGTAGGTCCCAGTGCAATATCCCTGCTGGAACAATTTGAATGGAATGTTATCAGAGCCCATATCCTTTGCATTATCCCATCCCTCCAGCCGTTTGGATTTACCACACACAGTGAATCAAATTAGCTGAAGACTCCCATCTGGAGAAGACTAAAATAGATCATCCTATCGATACTTCGGTCTGAACATTGTTGTAAATGTTTCATCCTTAGCTTTTCCATTGTTGTGCTGGGCCCTTCCATCGTTGAGGAAGGTGATATTTGTGTATTCTACTCTTCCAGTGAATTGTTTAATTGCCCACGCAATTCACGCTGATTGCATGTGACACGATTGCAGAAATTAGGTCTGATTTGTTAGTTAGATCGGTCTGTCACTGGCCTTTTATGCTATTTGGTGAGTAAGTGGTCCTGTTGGGTAATGTCACATCATTGTGAGGTGCATCTAGTGCTGCTCTTGACCGGCCATCCTGTGTTCTTATTGAACGAGGGTTTATCCCCTGGCCTGATGGTCAGGGTATTGTGGAGCACATGCCAGGCAGTTACAGTGAAAATTGTGCAGGAGTACAATTCTGCTGCTGTTGGTAATGTCCCGAATCACCTCACACACGCCAGTGCTGAGTTCTAGATCTCTTTGAAGTTTGTTCCGTTGAACATGTTGATAGTATCTCTCACATGTGTGCTCATGTGTATACACACAGTCACACGCACACTCTCACTCTCACACTCACTATCACTGTCATTCTCACTCTCACACTCACTCTCACAATCACAAACACAATCACACTCACACTCACTCACTCTCTCACTCTCACTCTCACATTCTCTCACTCACTCTGACTCTTTCACTCCGACTCTCACTGTCTCACTCTCTCACTCTCTCTCTCACTCTCTCACTCTCACTCTGTCACTCACTCACTCACTCACTCACTCACACTCTCACACTCACAAAATTCACAATGTAAAATTGGGACTTTGTCTATAGAAATACTGTGTGTGGTAGTCACCTTTCCCAATGTGGTCATCGATCAATGTGCCTGCAGCCGGTAGGTTGGTGAAGATGAGGTCAAGAATATTTCTCCCTCTCAGTCGTTCCGTTCCCACTCAGTGCAGTCCCTGTCTTGCAGCTATGTCCTTTTGGACCCGACCGTCTTGATGAGCAATGCTGCTGCTGAGCCCCTCTGGGAGGTGGTTTTGAAATAGCCCACCCAGTATACCTTCTCCAGCTTTGTCACTCTCGGCTTCCATCAGAGGGACACTGATCCATCAGCTGAGGGAAGGGAGTCAGCACGAGGTTTCCGTGTCAGTGTTGGATCTGACACAATGAGGTTTCGTTATGACACATTGTTGCTTGAGGAGTCTGTTGGACGCCTCTCCCACATTTAGCCCTAGCCCCCAGATGTTAAGAAGGAGGGATTTCCAGGGTCTGCAGAGCTTTTAATGTTTTGTCACTATCAATCGAAGGGCCTCTTCTGTGCTGTATGACACCCACTCTATGACTTTTGTGATTTGACAATCCAAGGTCTCACTCCTTCAGTTCCTCCAAGTGCCTTGTCTATTCCACAGATTTCTACAATATTTTCTCCATAAAGACATTGCATAATTCCGTTTTTAAACTATTTCCGTGTATTTCTGTTTCTTTCCCTGTCATCTGCTCCAGTTGCAACATTCATTTGTATCTCAGTAACCCTCCGTATCACTACAATCTTTATCTCTTACTCTAGTACCATCTATCGCTGTAAATTCGGCCAGCCCCTACTCCTGTCCCTATCTCTCTAATCATCAGCTGCTTCATCTTTCCCCATATTCTGTAAATGAATTTAAAAATATCTCACTAACCTAGTCTAGCATGCACAGGTCACACTATCTCTGTAACATCTCCAGCCTTGCTTTCCTGTATCTACAACATCTCCAGCCTTGCTTTCCCATCTCTGTAACATCTCCAGCCTTGCTTTCCTCTCTTTGTGTCATCTCCAGCCTTGCTTTTCTCTCTCTCTTTGATATCTCCAGCCTTGCTTTCCTCTCTCTGTAACATCTCCAGGCTTGCTTTCCTTTCTCTCTGTCACATCTCCAGCCTTGCTTTTCTATCTCTGTAACATCTCCAGCCTTGCTTTTCTCTCTCTTTAATATCTCCAGCTTTGCTTTTCTGTCTCTCTGTAACATTTCCAGCCTTGCTTTTCTTTCTCTGTAACATCTCCAACCTTGCTTTTCTCTCTCCTTAACATCTCCAGCCTTGCTTTCCCATCTCTGTAACATCTCCAGCCTTGCTTTTCTCTCTCTCTTTGATATCTCCAGCCTTGCTTTCCCCTCTGTCTGTAATATCTCCAGCCTTGCTTTCCTCTCTATCTGTAACATCTCCAGCCATGCTTTTCTCTCTCTTTAATATCTCCAGCCTTGCTTTTTGTCTCTCTGTGACATCTCCAGCCTTGCTTTCCAATCTCTGTAACATCTCCAGTCTTGCTTTCCTTTCTCTCTGTAACATCTCCAGACTTGCTTTCCTCTCTCTCTGTAACATCTGCTGCCTTGCTTTCCTATCTCTGTAACATCTCCAGCCTTGCTTTCCTCTCTCTCTGTAACATCTCCAGCCTTGCTTTCCTCTCTATCTGTAATATCTCCAGCCTTGCTTTCCTCTCTCTCTGTAACATCTCCAGCCTTGCTTTCCTCTCTATCTGTAACATCTCAAAAATTGCTTTCCTCTGTATCTGTAATATCTCCAGCCTTGTTTTCCTCTCTATCTGTAACATCTCCAGCCTTGCTTTCCTCTCTATCTGTAATATCTCCAGCCTTGCTTTGCTCTCTATCTGTAACATCTCCAGCCTTGCTTTCCTCTCTATCTGTAATATCTCCAGCCTTGTTTTCCTCTCTATCTGTAACATCTCCAGCCTTGCTTTCCTCTCTATCTGTAATATCTCCAGCCTTGCTTTGCTCTCACTCTGTAACATCTCCAGCCTTGCTTTCCTCTCTATCTGTAATATCTCCAATCTTGCTTTCCTCTCTCTCTGTAACATCTCCAGCCTTGCTTTCCTCTCTCTGTAACATCTCCAGCCTTGCTTTCCTACCTCTGTAACATCTCCAGCCTTGCTTTCCTCTCTCTGTAACATCTCCAGCCTTGCTTTCCTCTCTCTGTAACATCTCCAGCCTTGCTTTCCTGTCTCTGTAACATCTCCAGCCTTGCTTTCTTCTCTCTGTAACATCTCCAGCCTTGCTTTCCTACCTCTGTAAAATCTCCAGCCTTGCTTTCCTGTCTCAGTAATATCTCCAGCCTTGCTTTCCTGTCTCTGTAATATCTCCGGCCTTGCTTTAATATCTCTGCTTTCCTTCACACCTCAGTGAATTTGATTTTACGTACCTCAGTGAATAGTTTATATATCTGCTCCCTGAATTTTCATCTTCCTGTGGCTCTATAAAATATCCCCAGCAGTGTGTTTGTCATCATTTTGACACTAACCTCGACCCATAAAGCCTCATTTGAATACACTTCCAAGATATCCTCCCTCCTTACTGCAGTAACTGTTCCTTAATTAATAATGCAATACCACCTCCTCTTCAAAACCCTCTCCCGTCCTGCCTGTAGTTCCAGTACAGCAGAATATTGAGTTGTTTGTCCTGATCTCCCTCAAACACGTCTCTGTGATAGCAAAAATGTTCCACCTCCACATGTCAATTCATGCCATTATCACATCAGTCTGTCTGATAATGATCCCAGCATTAACGTAAACTGGAATATAACACCTGGAATACTCTGTATCTCGGAGTTCCTCAATAATTCACTATTTATTAATAGGCTGCCCAAACCATGAACCAAAATTGTAACTCTGGGACAGAATGACTATTTGTTGAATTGTAATTTCTTTTTTTAAAAATGTATTTATCAAAGACAACTTTCCAGAACTGAGCAGTCAGCTCCACATACAATGAGTTTCTGATGGTTAATTTCCCGCTCAGTGTGTAGAGTCGATAGCCCTCAGTAATGGAGAAAGTGAGGACTGCAGTTGATAGAGATCAGAAACGAACAGTGTGGTGCTGGAAATGCACAGCAGATCAGGCAGCATCCCAGGAGCAGGAGATTCAATGGTTCGAGCATGAGCTCTTTATCAGGAAGGGATTGGTGCATTCTTTTCTTTTTATTCTGTGATTCGAAGGACGTTGGAAACCGTACTTGCTTAGGAAGGCAGCACTATATATTGCACTGAAATGGAAAGCAGTCAATCAGTTGGTTGGACAGGGTGTAGACAAGTTGAGTGGAAGTACAGACTGATTGAAGTACAAACATTCCCTGGGCCAGATATTGTATACACGAGGTTACTCCAGGAAGTGATGGAAGAGATTGGTGTTCCTTTGGTGATAATCGTTGTGTCTTCACTGTCAACTAGAGTGGTGCCAGATGATTGGAGTGTGGCAAATGTTATTCCCTTGTTCAGGGAAGGGAATAGGGATAACCCTGGGAATGACCAAACAGTCAGTCTTACATCAGTGGTGGGCAAAGTATTGGAGACGCTTCTGAGAGACAGGATTTACAATTACTTAGAAAATGATAATTTGATTAGAAATAGTCAGCACGGCTTTTTGAGGAGCAGGTCATGCCTCACAAACCTTATTGAATTATTTGAAAATGTGAAAAATCATGTTAATGAAGGTAGACCGGTAGATGTGGTGAACATGAATTTTAGCAATGCGTTTGATTCGGCTCCCCATTGTAGGCTCATTCAGAAGTTGAGGAGGAATGGGACGCAGGGAAATTTGGTTATATGGATACGGGCATGGCTGGCCCATAAAAGACAGAGGATGGTAGCAGATGAAAAGTATTCAGCCTGGAGGTCAGTGACCAGTGGTGTTCCACAGCGATTGGCTCTGGGACCTGTGCTGTTTGTGATTTTTATAAATGACTTTGATGAGGAAGTGGAATGATGGGTTAGTAATTTTACCGAAGACATGCAGATTGATGGCGTTGTGGATAGTGTGGAGGGCTGTTGTAGGTTGCAACAGAACATTGACAGGATGCAGCGCTGGGCTAATAAGTGGCAGATAAAACTCAACCTTATAAAGTGTGAAGTGATTTGTTTTAGAAGGTTGCATTTGAATACAGAATACAGGGTTAAAGGCAGAATTCTTGGCAATGGAGAGGAACAGAGGGATCATGGGGTCCATGTCCATAGATCCCACAAAATTGTCACCCAAGTTGATAAGGGTGTTAAGAAGGTGTATGGAATGTTGGCTTTCATTATGGGAAATTGAATTTAAAGCGACGAGGTTAATGCTAAGGTCAATAAAGCTGTGGTTCAACCACACTTGGAATATTGTGTTCAGATTTGGTAGCCTCAGTATAGGAAACATGTGGAGGCCTCAGAGAGTGTGCAGAGGAGATTTACCAGGATGCTGCCTGGACTGGAGGACATGTCTTAGGAAGAAAGTTTGAGGGAGCTAGGGCTTTTCTCCCTGGAGCGAAGATGAATGACAGCTGACTTGATAGAGGTGTACAAATGCTGAGAGACAAAGATAGGATCGCCAGAGTCTTTTCCCATGGCAGAAATGGCTATCTACAAGGACCATAATTTTAAGGTGTTTGGAGGAAGGTTTAGGGATGATGTCAGAGGTAGCTCCTTTACACAGAGTATGGTGGGGTTGGAATGCACCGCCAGTGATAGAAGTAGTGTCAGGCACATTAGAGTTAACTAAGAAGACTCTTGAATAGGCACATGCAAGCTAGTGTATTGAAGGTTATGTTGGTTAGTCTGATCTTAGAGTAGGATAAAAGTATTGAGGGCTGAAGGGCTCTTAATGTGCTGTACTGTTCCATGTTCCAAGTTTCTCTCAGCTGGTGGATTCTCATCAGTTGGTGAATGTGTGAGGGAGTGAGGTGTATGAGGTCAGGAAGCTGGAAGGGGCGTGAGGCCAAGACTTCCAGTTATGGTGTGCATGGTCAGAATCAGCTGAGTGCTAGCACAATATGTGTGGTTACCTCGACCAGACAAAATCCACCAAGTTTAGTTATTAAACTGATTTTTGGTTTGTCGTTAGCTCCTGTTTTCTTCAGATACATTCTGTTTGGTGACCAATGTATTAATATCTGACCATCCACAGACATGTACAGTTTTATTTTGATACTGGTGAATGTGAAGGTACATTTATTGGATACAATTTCAGAGGATTCATTGTGAGACACAAGATGCTGCAGAAAGCTGTCAATTGTGAACATTTTCACACAGCGTCTGGACCAGGGAGCAGATGTAGGAAGTATCGGGAACATGCCAGATGTCAGCACCGTAAGCAATACCATGTGATTCTGACACTCCATGTCCAGACAATGCTCTCTGGGTCATGCTCTGACTGAAGATGAATTTGTAAGACCTGGCTCCAGATTAAACATTGATATCTAATATAGACAGTATTTGTAACTGCACTGAGAACATTTGATAGGTAAAACAAGGACTGCAGATGCTGGAAACCAGAGTCTAGATTAGAGCGGTGCTGGAAGAGCACGGCAGGTCAGGCAGCATCCGAGGTGCAGGAAAGTCAGCGTTTCGGGCAAAAGCCCTTCATCAGGAATGATGACTGCTAGCCTGTTGGCCAGTTTCCTCCTGCCCAAGGTGGAATCCAAAGGATTTACTTTGAAGGAATGTTTGAATGATTGTCCTGAGGAGAAAGTGAGGACTGCAGATGCTGGAGATCAGAGCTGAAAAATGTGTTGCTGGAAAAGCGCAGCAGGTTCGGCAGCATCCAAGGAGCAGGAGAATCGACGTTTCATGCGTCTCCGCCTCCACGCCGACCACCTGATTGTCCTGATCCAGGTTGGAGTCTTTCTGGTCAGATTCTGGAGCAGGCCAGTATCTCACTCAGTGTCACAGGCAGCTTTGAGGTCCAGTAGCACGTGCCTGATTACAACGTGGTGGGTTTACTGACCTGAACAATAATCAGGAGTTAGCCATGTTTGTGAATTGGGCAATGATGAGATATGAACTACAATTATTCAACTGAGCAATAATTGCATCATCCCTGAAAACAATGAAGTTGGTTCTATATTGAAGGAAGTAAAATGTAAACACACAACAACATTTTATGATACAAAAGTAAAGAGTGCGCGTTTTGTTTTATACCAAAAAGAAAATGTTGTCTGATCATTCTGGTGATCACAATTACACATTGAATGCCAGTATTCAAATCCCATACATTGTCGCTCTATCATTTACAAAGTGGTTAACCTCTGACTGATTGCATATTCAGAGTGAGCAAACAATTGAACAATCAATAGAATTATCATTCTGACACATTTATATCTAATCAATCGATTTAATTCTCACTGAAGTGTGTGAGCTTCAGCTATTTGTCAACAATTCTATTAGTTTTAAAATAGTGATGGAAACTGATGGGCCAGATCTAAAAGTTGAAGTTCTAAATTGGAGTAAGGCTAATTTTGATGATATTAGGCAAGAACTTTCAAAAGCTGACTGGAGGCAGATGTTCGCAGATAAAAGGGTAGCTGGAAAGTGGGAAACATTCAGAAATTAGGTAACGAGAGTCCAGAGACAGTATATTCCTGTTACAGTAAAAAAGAAATGCTGGCACGTATAGGGAATGCAGGATGGATAAAGAAATTGAGGGTCTGGTTAAGAAAAAGAAGGGACCATATATCAGATACAGACAAGGTAGATCGAGTGAACCCTTAGAAGAGTACAAAAGGCAATATGAGTATATGCAAGGTTTAGAAGGTTTGAAGCTCAGGTTGAGGTTTAGGGTGTAGGTTTGCTCGCTGAGCTGTAGGTGTGATATCCAGACGTTTCATTACCTGGCGATATAACATAATCAGTGGCGACCTCCAAGTGAAGCAAAGCTGTTGTCTCCTGCTTTCTATTTCTATGTTTGTCCTGGATGGGGTTCCTGGGGTTTGTGGTGATGTCATTTCCTGTTCATTTCAGAGGGGTTGATAGATGGCATCTAGATCTATGTGGTTGTTTATGGCGTTGTGGTTGGAGTGCCAGTACTCTAGGAATTCTCTGGCATGTCTTTGCTTGGCCTGTAACAGGATAAAAGTGTTGTCCCAGTCGAAATGGTGGGGTTTTTTTTCATTCGTGTGTAGGGCTACGAGGGAGAGAGGGTCGTGTCTTTTTGAGGCTAGCTGATGTTCATGTATCCTGGTGGCTAACGTTCCTCCTGTTTATCCTATGTAGTGCTTGTGGCAGTCCTTGCATGGAATTTTATAGATGACGTTGGTTTTGTCCATGGGTTGTACTGGGTCTTTTAAGTTTGTTAGTTTTTGTTTGAGAGTGTTGGTGGGTTTGTGTGCTACTAGGATTCCGAGGGGTCTTAGTAGTCTGGCTGTCATTTCTGAAACATTTTTGATGTATGGTAAGGTGTTTCGGGTTTCTGGCTGTGTTTGGTCTGCTTGTCGTGGTTTGTTCTTGAGGAATCTGCGGACTGTATTTTTTGAGTATCCTTTCTTCTTGAATACGTTGAGTATAATATGAGTATACTTAAGAGGGAAATCAGGAGGTCAAAAAGAGGACATGAGATAACATTGGCAAATAGAATTAAGGAAAATCCAAGGGTAAATAGGGAAAGAATAGCGCCCCACAAAGATCAGTTTGGAGGCCTTTGTGTGGAATGCAGGAGTTGCGGGCGATACTAAATGAGTATATTGCATCAATGTTTACTGTTGGAAAGGACATGGAAGATATAGAATGTAGGGAAGTAAATGGTGACATCTACAAAAATGTTCATATTACACAAGAGGATGTGCTGGATGTCTTGAAACGTATAAAAGTGGATAAATCCCCGGAACCAAATTAGGTGCCCAGAGAACTCTGTGGGAAGCCAGGGAACGGATTGCTGGGCCTGTTACTGAGATATTTGTATAATTGATAGCCATAGGTGAGGTGCCAGAAGACTGGAGGTTGGCGAATGTGGTGCCAATGTTTAAGAAAGTTGGTAAGGACAAGCCAGGGAACTATAGACCAGTGAGCCTGATAGTGGTGGTGGGAAAGTTGTTAGAGGGAATCTTGAGGGACATGATGTACATGTATTTCGAAAGGCAAGGACTGAGCAGGGATAGTCAGCGTGGCTTTGTCAGTGGAAAATCATGTCTCACAACCTTCTTTGAATTTTTTGCAAAAGTAACAATGATCATTGATGAGAGCAGAGTGGTGGATATGATTTATTTGAACTTCAGTAAGTCGTTCGACAAGGTTCCCCATGGGAGACTGATTAGCAAGGTTAGATCTCATGGAATACAGGGAGAAGTAGCCATTTGGATCCAGAAATGGCTCAAAGGTAGAAGGCAGAGGGTTGTTTTACAGACTGGAGGCCTGTGACCAGATCAGTACAACCAGGATCGGTGCTGGGTCCAATACTTTTCGTCATTTATATAAGTGATTTGAATGTGAGCATAAGAGGTATAATTAGTAAGTTTCCAGACAACACCAAAATTGGAGGTGTAGAGAATAGCAAAGAAGATTACCACAGATTGCAACAGGATCAGATGGGCCAATGGGCTTAGGAGTGGCAGATGGAGTTTAATTTACATTAATGTGAGGTGTTGCATTTTGGGAAAGCAAATCTTAGCTGGAGTTATACTCCTAATGGTGATGTCCTAGGGAGTGTTGCTGACCAAAGAGACCTTGGAGTACAGGTTAATTGAAAGTAGAGTCATAGATACATAAGATAGTGAAGAGGACATTCGTATGCTTTCCCTTATTGGTCAGAGTATTGAGTACAGGAGTTGGAAGGTCATGTTGTGGCTGTACAGGAAGTTGGTGAGGACTCTTTTGGAATATTGCGTGCAATTCTGGTCTCCTTCCTATCGGAAAGAAGTTGTGAAACTTGAAAAGAATCAGAAAAGATTTACAAGTCTGTTGCCAGGGTTGGAGGCTTTGAGCTACAGGGAGAGGCTGAATAGGCTAGGGCAGTTTCCGCTGGAGTGTCGGAGGCTAAGGAGTGACTATTCGTGTCGTTCACGGTGAAATGTGACGTGAAATAATTGTTCAGTTTCTCAGCCATTATTCGTTCCCCATTGATTAGATTAGATTACTTACAGTGTGGAAACAGGCCCTTCGGCCCAACAAGTCCACACCGCCCCGCCGAAGCGCAACCCACCCATACCCCTACCCCTGCATTTACATTTACATTTACCCCTTACCTAACACTACGGGCAATTTAGCATGGCCAATTCACCTGACCTGCACATCTTTGGACTGTGGGAGGAAACCGGAGCACCCGGAGGAAACCCACGCAGACACGGGGAGAACGTGCAAACTCCACACAGTCAGTCGCCTGAGGCGGGAACTGAACCTGGGTCTCTGGCGCTGTGAGGCAGCAGTGCTAACTGCTGTGCCACCGTGCCGCCCACTCCAGCGTCGTATTCCACGAACAATGAGCATTTCTGCCTCTCTTTTGTCCTTTACGTATCTAAAGAATCTCTTAAAGTCTTTTATATTACTGGCCAGCTTAACGTCATATTTAATCTTCTTCCTCCTATTTCTTATTTTGTTGCCCCATATTGGCATTTTTAAACTTCCAAATCCTCTGGTTTCCCAGTGCCATTTGCCATGTTATCTGATTTCTCTTTTGCTTTTACGCTAACTCTGTTCCCTGTCAGTCGTTGTTGCCTCATCCTCTCTATACCATGCTTCTTTTAGCTTGGGATGAGTCTCTGCTGTGTCTCCTGAATTACTCCCAGAAACTTCCGACATTACTGTTCCACTGCCTTTCCTGCTAACCTACTCTCCCAGTCAATTTAACCCAGATCCTCCCTCATGCCTTTGTCGTTGCTTTTATTCAGCAGTAATATTGTTAACTCTGATTCTATCTTCACCCTCTCAAATTGAAGAGTAGGTTCAATGATATTATGATCACTGCCTCATAAAGGTTTCTTTACCTTAGGCTCCCTTATCAAGTCTGCACAACACTAAATCCAATATTGCCCGTTTGCTCGTTGCCTGCACCATAAGCTGCTCCAAAAACCCATCTCGTAGACATTCCACAAATTCCTTTCCTTGCAAACCACTGCCAACCTGATTTTCCCAGTCCAGCTGCATATTGAAATCCTCCCAATCACTGTAACTTTGCCTTTCCGACACATCTTTTCTACCTCTTAACTTGACGTCCGACCAAGCTCCTAACTACGGTTTGTGGACCTGGACATAACTCCAACTATGGTTTTTCACCTTTGCCGTTCTCTAATTCTAACCACACAGATTCTACACCGTCTGTCCCTACTTTGAGTTTTGGGAACTGAGTGATGGGACTGCAAAGCACTTTAGATTGTCACAAGTTCATAGTTTAGACATTAATTAAAAATATTACATTGTCAATTCCATTGGAATATGGCCACAATCTCTTTCTTTGGCCAAATATTCTGTGTGTGCAATGGAAGAATGCAGACTTTTGAAACTGTTAGAAAAGCATCATATAAAGAGGACTTGAGTTTATCAAGAGATTAAGGTGCGTCAAGTAAACAGAAAATATTGTTGTATGGAGCATTGTAGGATGTATTTTCTGTGCGCTCAACGATGTTGGCGGGTTAAATCGAAAGGCAGTGTATTATTTCAATGGACGGATTTGGCTTGAGGCGCAGAAGAACCGGGCACCTGGGTTACAAAATAAAAACTTTGTGTGCATAAAGATTTGAGGGAGGTAAGATAAATGTAGACATTTTCTGAAATAGAATACATTTAGAATTAGGGAAGATTTTCTACAGAGTAGTGGCGAGAATAATGGTCACACTGACACGCAAGTCAGTCCAGAGAAGATTCACTCAACTGACTCCTGTGTGGAACGTTTATTTCAGGTGGAAATCTTGAATTGACTGTGGATCTGCTGGAGTTTAGGCGAACAACATGTGATCTTGGTGACACCAGGATATTCCAAGTCGTCTTTCCATGTTGAATTCTGAAACCATATTTCAGCTTGTGTGAGAGATTACCAGGAATGAATGGACTATGAAACTGAAGGTTATCTCACTGAAGAAGAAGTGTCGTGTATTTGTGAACTCACTTCCCAGATAGTAATGGAGGATAAAACATTGAATATTCCTAAGGCAGAAGCAGGCAGATTCTTGACTAACAATGAAGCACTAACATTGTAAAGGAATAGGAGGGATGTGTGATTGATGTCACAATTAGATCATCTACGATCTTATCGCACGACTGAGCTGTATTGGTGACTTACCCCTGATGTTAGTCTCTGCATTTCTGTTGACTTTAGGCACTGAAAAAAATTATGAGATGATTCTCATGAACATAGAGACATTTCCTTTCAGATTATTGGGCGCAGGTTTCCATATGTGACTTTTAAACAACACTCAAAAGCAGTCAGGGAAGTTTCATGGTATTGGAGAAGGGTCAGGAGCATAGGGCAAAGTGAAAGCCTGCTTTGAATCTGCTTTAGAAATCACATTGGGTCGAATGGATAACTTTAATTTTGCTCATTCCTTTCAGTTCTTGTTGTGTGGAGAGTTTCATTAGCAAGGCCAGCATTCTGTTGCCGATGTGTAATTTCTATTCAGAATATGGTGATAACCCCAGGGATTCTTGTGGTGCAGGAACACTAACAAAGAGAGAAATGGGGTTCTGATCCATTTGATAGTGAAGGCAGAATGATAAAACTTCAGGTTGGTGTGCTGTGTGACCTTGGAGATTGCATTCTTCACCACTTGATGCTCACAATCTATGGAAATAGTGAGACAACAATTAAAGTAATAGTCATACAGCATATAAACAGGCCCTTCAGGCCAATACATCTACGCCAGCCAGAAAACACCAACGTACATTATTCCCAGTCACCTGAAGATCTATGGCCTACTATGCCCTGGCTGTTTTTGCTTAAATGCTGCATTGTCTTCTTATACACATAATGGTAACGTACTAGGGAGTGTTGTTGAACAAAGATATTTTGGAGTGCAGGTTCATAGCTCCTTCAAAGTGGAGTCGCAGGGAGATAGGATAGTGAAGAAGGCGTTTGGTATGCTTTCCTTTATTGGTCAGAGTTTTGAGTACGAGAGTTGGGAGGTCATGTTGCGGCTGTACAGGACATTGGTTAGGCCACTGTTGGAATATTGCGTGTAATTCGGGTTTCCTTCCTACCGGAAGGATGTTGTGAAACTTTAAAGGCTTCAGAAAAGATTTACAAGGAAGTTGCCAGGGTTGGAAGATTTGATCTACAGAGAGAGGCTGAACAGGCTGGGGCTGTTTTCCCTGGAGAATCGGAGGCCGAGGGGTGACCTTCTAGAGGTTTATAAAATTATGAGGGGCATGGATAGGATAAATACACAAAGTCTTTTCCCCTAGGGTCGGGGAGTCCTGAACTAGAGGGCAAATGTTTAGGGTGAGAGGGGAAAGATATAAAAGAGACGTCAGGGGCAACGTTTTCACGCAGAGGACGGTACGTGTATGGAATGAGCTGCCAGAGGATGTGGTGGAGGCTGGTACAATTGCAACATTTAAGAGGCATTTGGATGGGTATATGAATAGGAAGGGTTTGGAGGGATATGAGCCGTGTGCTGGCAGGTGGGACTAGATTGGGTTGGGATATCTGGTCGGCATGGACGGGTTGGACCGAAGGGTCTGTTTCCATGCTGTACATCTCTATGACTTTATCTGTGACCTGAGGGTTTTTTGTTCTTTTATGTACAAAATGGTTTCATGAACATAGATAACGCAACGATAAAGACAGTGACAAACTCATCAGATCAATAAAAACAAACTCTGCATTTTTCAATAATTATAGAAAATCTAATTGTCGTTTCAATTCATTTGAAATTTTAAAGGAGCTAGACCAGCATTAATTGCCCTTGTGACATTCCAGTCCAGTTGATGTTGGTCTGTCCAAGTGGCTGGTGGGAAGGAGTGCCAGCTGTGCATCTCATGTGCTGGGTTAGCTGGGAGTAAATATTGCTGGTGGTGGATGGAATGTTACACAATCCGCCATGCTGTGATGAACAGCTCGCGGGCAAACAGGAAAACGGACTCATTGTCAAAGCAAACATATAGGATGGAGTTTATTATTTTTCTGAGAAATAGCAACCTTGCATATACAAGTCTATATAGTAATGAAGAGAAATCTGTGTCTGTGTTATTGGTATCCTTAAGATAATGGTGCCAAACAGTTGGAATTATGTTATTGCTTTGGAGGGACGATGCTTGCACTGAGCATATGATTTATCCTGGATATTTTAACAGATGGCTGGGCTGTCCTAGGTTGAGTAAGTGCTGATATTCCATGGGATGATGTTGATTTGTTATCTCGCCACTTACTGAGCACAGTTCGCCAGAACAAACCAACAAGTACCGTTGGTTGGTGCTTCAGAATGTATCAGAGCTTTCATGGCTGCCATCACATGGAATCATGTATAAAGACAAGGCCAATCGAGTTCACACCATCCAGTGCTGATGCTAGTGTTTTATAAAGTTTGTGAGGTTACCTTACTGAACCACCCTCCCAGGCAATGCATTCTAGACACAATCCATCCTCTGTGTTCAAAACGGATTCCCCAAATCCTCTCTCAATATCTTCTCTTTCGCTTCAAACACGTGTCCCTTCTTTTTGACACTTTGATTAAGAGGAACAGCTGCTGTCTGTTCACTCTGCCCATACCTCTCATGCTCTTATACACCTCTGTCAGGTTCACCCCTCACCCATCTTTGCTCCAAAAGCAAGACTAACCTATCTTCTTGGTTTGAGTTCTCACTGTGCCCCATCCAGCCTATCGTTGCGTCATCCACAAGATTGTTTATCATTCTCCAACTCCCCCCCCCCCCCACCATCTCCCACATTAATATCATCAACATTTCGGTGCAGCGAGAGGGGGGAGCCGGGAGGAGGTGATATTGGTGCAAGGTGATTGTCGGGATGGCCGGTAAGTTTATTTAAACTTCTTACCTTCAGGCCAGCGAGGGAGGAGCGAGCAAAGGACTTCTGGGAAGGGTAAGTATAACAGTTTATATTTGCGTGGTTGCATTACCTGAGACACTACTCGGGTAGTGTCTCCCAGACATTCTCCTCCTCTAATCTAAAGAAAAGTTGTGGGTGCCAGACTGATGAGGTAAGGTAACCTTGGGAATAGTGGGAATTGAGTTTAGGGCAGTGGAATGTTCCTCTTGCAGAATTAGGGAAGTAAGGATCACCACTAGGGTCCCTGCTGACTACATCTGTGGGAAGTGCACCCAACACCAGCTCCTCGAATACCGCGTTAGGGAACTGAAGTTGGTGTTGATAAACTTTGGATCATTCGGGAGGCAGAGGGGGTTATTGGCAGGACTTACAGAGAAGTAGTCACTCCCCAGATAAAAGAAAAAGACAGATGGATAACAGTTAGGGGACAGAAAGGGAACCAGCAGGCAGTGTAGGGATCTCCTGTGGCCCTTCCCCTCAACAATAAGTATACCGTTTTCGATACTGTTGGGGGGGGATAACTTACCAGGGAAAGCAGTGGGGCATCTGCTGCTCAGAAGGGAAGGAGAAAGAGGAGCAGAGCAGTAGTCATTGGGGACTCGATAGTTAGGGAGGCAGATAGGAGGTTCTGTGAGGAGGAGAGAGACTCACGGTTGGTATGTTGCCTCCCGGGTTCCAGGGTCCGCGATGTCTCTGATAATGTTTTTGGGATCCTTCGGGGGGGGGAGGAGAGCAGCCCCAAGTCATGGTCCATATTGGCACCAACGACATATGTCAGAAGAGAGATGGGGACTTGAGGCAGAAATTCAGGGAGCTAGGATGGAAGCTTAGAGCTAGGACAAACAGAGTTGTTTTCTCTGGTTTGTTGCCCATGCCACATGCTAGTGAGGTGAGAAATAAGGAGAGAAAGGAGTTGAACACATTGCTACAGGGATGGTGCAATAGTGAGGGTTTCGGGTTTTTGGATAATTGGAGCTCTTTCTGGCGTAGGTGGGACCTCTACAAGCAGGATAGTTCTTCATCTAAACCAGAAGGGTACCAATATCCTGGGTGACAAATTCTCTAAAGATATTAATGTGGGATTAAACTAATACAGCAGGGGGGATGGGAACCAAAATTGTAGGACAGGTACAGAAGAGGATGAGAGTAGGGAGTTCCAAAATCAAGTATCTGACACTGGCACGCGAGAGCCTGGTTTGAAGTGTGTGTAATTCAACACGAGGAGTATCCGAAATAAAGTGGGTGAACTGGCAGCGTGGGTTAGTACCTGGGACTTCGATGCTGTGGCCATTACAGAGAAATGGATAGAGCAGGGAGTGGAATGGCTGTTGCAGGTTCCAGCATTCAGATATTTCAGTAAGAACAGAGAAGATGGTAAAAGAGGGGGAGGTGTGGTATTGTTGATCAGGAACAATATTACAGTTGTAGAAAGGATTTTTGGAGACTCGTTAACTGAGGTAGTGTGGGCTGAGGTTAGAAACAGGAAAGGAGAAGTCACCATGCTGGGAGTTTTCTATAGGCCTCCGAATAGTCCCAGAGAGGAAAGGATAGCAAACATGATTTTCGATAGGAGTGAGAGAGGCAGGGTAGTTGTCATGGGGGACTTCAACTATCCAAATATTGACTGGGATCACTACAGTACGAGTACTTTGGATGGGTCAGTTTTTGTCCAGTGTGTGAAGGAGGGATTCCTGACACAGTATGTAGACAGGCATACAGGGGGCGAAGTTTAGATTTAGTACTGGGTTACGAGCCTGGCCAGGTATTAGATTTGGAAGTAGGTGAGCACTTTGGAGACAGTGATCACAATTCTGTCAGGTTTACTTTAGTGATGGAAAGGGATAGGCGTACTCCACTGCGCAAGAGTTACAGCTGGGGGAAGGGAAATTATGATGCAATTAGGAAAGATTTAGGAAGCATAGAATGGGGAAGGAAACTGCAGGGGATGAGTACATTAAAAGTATGGAACTTATTCAAGGAAAAGCTGCTGTGTGTCCTAGATAAATATGCACCTGTTAGGTAGGGAGGAAGGTATAGAACGCGTGAACCGTGGTTTACTAAGGAAGTGGAATCCCTGGTCAAAAAGAAGAAGAAGGCTTATGTTAGGACAAAATGTAAAACTCAGTTAGGGTACTTGAGGGTTACAAGGGAATCAAGAAAGACCTAAAAAGAGAGAACAGAAAAGTCAGGAGACATGAGAAGTTGTTGGCAGATAAGATCAGAGTTAACTCCACGGCTTTCCACAGATATGTCAGGAATAAAAGAGAGGTGTGAGTTAAATTAGGGCCAACCAAGGATAATAGCGGGAAGTTGTGTGTTGAGACAGAGGAGATAGGGGAAGCACGAAATAAATATTTTTCGACAGTGTTCACTATAGAAAATGAAAATGTTGGCGAGGAATATACAGAAATACTTGCATCTAAACTAGAAGAGATTGAGGTTCACAAGCAAGAGGTATTAGAAATACTGTAGAGTGTGAAAATAGACAAGTCCCCTGGGCCGGATGGGACCTATCCTAGAATCCTCTGGGCAGCAAGGGAAGAGATTGCCCGCTTTGGCATTGACCTTCAAATCATCATTGTCTACAGGAATAGTGTCTGAGGACTGGAGGATAGCAAATGCGGTTCACTTGTTCAAAAAGGGTTGCAGAGACAACCCCGGTAATTACAGACCAGTAAGTCTCACTTCACTTGTTGGTAAAGTTTTGGAAAAGGTTATAAGAGATAGGATTTATAACCATCGAGAAAATAATAATCTGATCAGGGACAGTCAGCACGGTTTAGTGAAGGGTAGGTCGTGCCGAACAGATAGATGAGAGTAAACTGGTTGATGTGGTGTATATGGATTTCAGCAAGGCGTTCGATAAGGTTTCCCACAGTAGGCGATTGTACAAAATGCAGAGGAATGGGATTATGGGAGACATTACAGTTTGGATCAGTAATTGGCTTGCTGAAAGATAACAGAGGGTTGTAGTTGATGTAACATGTTCATCTTGGTGTCCAGTTACTAGCGGCACACCACAAGAGTCAGTGTTGGGTCCACTGCTGTTCATCATTTTTATAAATTACCTGAATGAGGGCTTAGAAGGGTGGCTGAGTAAATTTGCGGATGACGCTAAGGTCGGTGGAGTTTTGGATAGTGACGAAGGATGTCGTAGGTTGCAGAGAGACATAGATAGGATGCAGAGCTGGGCTGAGAGGTGGCAAATGGAGTTTAATGAGAACAAATGTGAGTTGATTCACTTTGGACGGAGTAATCGGAATGCAAAGCACTGGGCTATTGGTAAGATTCTTGGGAGTGCAGATGAACAGAGATATCTCGGGGTCCCTCGGTGAACAGAGATATCTCGGTATAAGAATGAATATAGTGTTTTGGCCTTTAATAATAGAGGGATTGAGTTCCGGAACAGGAGGTTATGCTGCAGCTGTACAAAGCTCTGGTACGGCCACATTTGGAGTATTGTGTACAGTTCTTGTCACCGCATTATAAGAAGGATGTGGAAGCTTTGGAAAGGGTGCAGAGAAGGATTACTAGGATGCTGCCTGGTATGGAAGGAATGTCTTACGAGGAAAGGCTAAGGGCCTTGAGGCTGTTCTCGTTAGAGAGAAGAAGGTTGAGAGGTGACTTAAAAGAGACATACAAGATAATCAGAGGGTTAGATAGGGTGGACAGGGAGCGCCTTTTTCAAAGTATGGGGACGGCAAAGTCTGGGGACGAGGAGACACAACTTTAAAGTGAGCAGAGATAGGTATAAGACAGATGAGAGAAGTAATTTCTTTACTCAGAGGGTAGTAAGGGTATGGAATGCTTTGCCTGCAACGGTAGTAGATTCGCCAAGTTTACGTGCAGTTAAGTCGTCATTGGACAAGCATATGGACGAACATGGAATACTATAGGTTAGATGGGCTTGAGATTAGTATGACAGGGCGGCGCAACATCAAGGGCCGAAGGACCTGTACTGTGCTGTAATGTTCTGTTTTCTATGTTCTATGTTCTACTTATGAATATCAGTTTCAAATCTTGATTTTCTACCTGTTCTACAGATCTGTTGCAGAGGAAGAATTGGGAATTCCAGTCTCTTGTTTTTCATATTTGGTGAATTTACAGCGTGATGAAGTTGAGGTCATTTGTGAGGAAGCCACAAATAATATTTTGGACATGGAGCTGAATTCTGCTTTTACAGTCCACCTCTCTGCATGTATTATTCATAAGACTTAATGTTTCTCATTAATTTTGGAATAGCTTTTGGCACTGTGCACTGCGACAGTTCAATTTGATGTGGGCCTGCATCTTATTCTGTACAATGTGAACAAAAATCATTTGTTAATAAAGAAATATGAGAAATCTTTTCTTAATTTTCAAAGGAAACCAGATCCCAATTTTTGAACAGTGATGTTTGATTGTTCATCAATCTCACTTTTCCAATTATATGCTTTTCTTGTTACTGATGCACCTTCTGGCACACCTCATCCTCCCTTCTGACTCGTTCCTTACCCTCCTACTTCCCTTGCATTGCCTATTCTGATGCTACATACCCTTCCACTGACCATCTCCCTTCACACTTCTCGCACTGTATTTCACACCACTTCCCCTGACCCTCTATTTCCCTTTTTGCTCTCACGCTAGATGCTGGAACCTGCTGATTTATGTGCTACTACTGGTCATCAGTGAATGATGAGTTTGTAATGATCAATGTCCAATAGCAACAGACAATAGGATGTTTGCCACTGTCTGATGCACGGTGAACAGGATAGTTTTGTTCACAAATGGTACAGACCGGAGCTTCTTCCTGTCCGTCTGACACAATGTTTAACCAAACAGACTCATCACCAACAGGATAAACAACTTCTGACAGAAACGTACGACCATGTATCAATTGTCTTTTGAATATTGCGAGGACATTGTTCTAACAAACAGTGTTCTTGTCTTTTACTCTTTATCCTTTCAACTGATCTTCCCATGTGATTTGGGCTGAGATCAGAGTGACTTCCCTTTCAATCGAAGCAGAACTTGACTGAGGGTGGAATCAAAGACCCTGAGTAAAACTGTGATTAATGGTAATTAGAGAAAATTCTGCACTGGAAATTGGAACAATGGAAAAAGCAGTGTCTGCAAGTTATCATCCAAATTGCATGTCATTCTGACGAGGGACTAATTTATTCTTACTTCATTATCGGTTGTTAAAAATCTTGAAATGTCCCAACAACAGCTCTGTGTGGATCTGCATTACTTAGATTGAAGAGGTTCAAGTAGGCAGCTCTCTGGCGTCATTTCAAGAGCTACTTGGGACGACAAATAAACTCTGCCCTTGCTAGTGCCTTCCAAAACCCTGGATGAATATGTCCTGCTTAAAAGAAAAACAAGATATATTATGTTTACACACTCTCATCTGAAGTTTCGGAAAGGTAAGACCTTGCTGGATGAGTATGATGCCAGTGACATCAGGAGCATGACAAGACATTGATAACAATTGAAATCATTAATTCAGTTAGTTATTTACAGATAATTGATTGTGTGATGTCAGTGCCACTGAGTTCAACATTTTCATAATGTGTAATGGCAGACTTTTTCATATTTTAAAATTTTTCATTCAGACGCCATAACCAAATACTCGAGAGCCAACAGAAATGGCAGCTTCATTGTTCACTTTCAGATCAGACAAATATCCACAGTCCAAAAGACGAAGTAAGTTGAAAGTGCTGGAAAACCTTAACATGTTCTGAGCAGAGAGAAACAGATTTAACTTATTGAATCGAATATGAGTTTTTCCCAATAGGGTAATATCAGACTTAATATTCTAACTCGGTTTCTCTCTCCAGATACTGGCTCATCTGCAGAGTTTTGCCACTGTTTTCTATTTATATTACAAATTTGCATTTTCCCCAGTATTCCCAAGCACAGTGATTCACTGGGGGGAGGGGTGGGAGTGACATGGTGTGTCCGTGGTTAGCACGACTGTCTCACAGTAGCAGGGGCCCTGTTTGTGGGGGGAGGGGTCATGGCGTCTCATTGGTTAACACGGCTGTCTCACAGTACCAGGGACCCGGTTTGGGGGGAGGGGGAGAGGGGCATGGTGTCTCAGTGGTTAGCACAGCTGACTCACAGTACCAGGGACCCGGTTTGGGGTGGGAGGGGGAGGTGGGCATAGTGTCTCAGTGGTTAGCACGGCTGGCTCACAGTACCAGGAACCCAGTTTGGGGTGGGAGGGGGAGGGGGCATGATGTCTCAGTGGTTAGCACAGCTGACTCACAGTACCAGGGACCCGGTTTGGGGTGGGAGGGAGAGGGGGCATGATGTCTCAGTGGTTAACACGGCTGTCTCACAGTACCAGGGACCCGGTTTGGGAGGGAGAGTGGGAGGGGACCATCGAGTCTCAGTGGTTAGCACAGTTGTCTCACAGTACCAGGGACCCGGTTTGAGAGGGAGAGTGGGAGGGGACCATCGAGTCTCAGTGGTTAGCACAGTTGTCTCACAGTACCAGGGACACGGTTTGGGGGGTTATGGGGGAGGGAGAGGGGGCATGGAGTGGGGGGGGGCGGTTGGAGGAGACGAATATCGGGCACTCCACCACCCGGCTTGTCCCTTTCTGTCCTATTCCAGGCTGTTTCTCCTCGAATGTGAGAAAGGGAGGGAGTGAATGTGGGAGTGAGTGTCCCTGCTGTTAGTGCTGGTGTGGGAGGAGGGGAGATGGTGACGTGTCCAGAGGGAGTCAGTCCACAGTGTTGTATCCATGCGGTGCTATTAATGAGGGAAATATAGTAGAGGGGAAAGAGAGAGGGAGGAAGTTGCTGCATGCAGCAGTGAGAGTGTTGGAGCATGAGCCCTGTTCGTGGGGGTGACCCTTACCCTTACAGAGGGAGGAAAGTTACTGATGCTTGTCCCGTATTGCTGGACATTTCTTCAGATTGCAGATACTGCACTGAGCTGGGTGGTGAGCTCAGACCATGCTCGGGGGGTCTGGTGGTGTGGCCCCCTCTGGGAAGACACTAGTCCCCCTCCATCAGGACCTCATGCCCCTGTCGACAAACCATGGTGTAATTGGCTCTTATCTGCCATGCTCAGCGTAAACTGTGCAGGGCAGCTCCATACTGAGAAAGCTCAATCGTGTGCCCATTGGCCTTTTAAAGATGGCACTAATGTCAGGGATCACGGAATATCCAGGGGCACCCGGGCGATGGTGAATACCTCCAGCCATGATGGGGAATCGGCTGGCATTGAATGAGAGGGACACCATGTGGTGGGGTGGGTAGTTAATGAGGTGAGTTTGATAAGATAGCACTTGGGAACTATCTCAGCCTCGTACGGATAATCCTCTGTTATACGCAATGAAAATGGCAAATTATTGTTAGATTCAGCCCAATGAGTCGAAGACTCTTCTGACCCCAATCCCAATTAAAAAGCTGCAGCTGCTTGTCCAATGGTTTCCATCACAGAGAAGGAGCTAAACCTCACCTTACCGTTGGGAAATAAGGCAGTGGGAAGGGGTGGTTGAGGGGCAGCACTTTATGGCAAGTCATCATAATTTCAAAATAGTGATAGAAAAGGACGAATCACGTCTAAAGCTTAAAGTTCTATATTGTTCAAAAAAATTGATGATATTAATCAAGAACTTCCAAAGTCGATTGGGACATATATTCGCAGGTAAGGGGCCAGTTGAGAGGTGGGAAACCGTCGAAAATGAGATGTCAAGAGCACAGAGGTAATATGTACCTGTCAGGGTGAGGGTCAGGCTGGTAGGTGGAAGGAATGCTGGAGGACTTGAGAAATTGAGGTTCTGGTCACGGATAACAGGGAAGCATGTGTCAGGTATAGACAGCAGGAACCAAAGTTTTTTTTTTCTTAATTCATTCGCAGGGTGAGGATGTCGCTGGCTAGGCCAGCATTTATTACCCATTCCTAATTGCCCAGACGGCAGTTAAGAGTCAACCACATTGCTGTGGGTCTGGAGTCACATGCAGTCCAGACCAGGTAAGGATGGCAGATTGATTCCTTCAAGGATGTTAGTGAACCAGATGGATTTTTCTGACAATCGAAATGGTCATTCTTAGCTTCTTAATTCCTGATTTAAAGTGAATCACTGGAAGAGTCTGAAGGCCACAGAAGTATACTTAAGAGGGAAATCAGGAGCACAGGGAATAGGGTCCCTTAAAGATTAGAAAGGTCACAGATGTGCTGAACTGCAGGAGATGGGGCTGGTTCTGAACGAATATTCTGTGTTAGTATTCACTGTGCAGGATATGGAAGATAGATAACTTAGAAAAAAATACTGACATCTTGTAAAGTGTCTGTATTACAGAGGAGATGCTGGAGGTCTTAAATTGTGCAAATGTGGATAAATGTCCACGACGTTATTAGTTGTTTCTTAGAACTTTGAAGGAAGCTGGGGAAGTGATTCCTGGGCCCCGTGCGGAGATATTTGTATTATTGATAGCCACAGGTGAGGTGCCGGAAGACTAGATGTGAGAAACAAAGCTCACTCACCTCAATAATTTCAGTCCGAGGCAAAATCTGAATCAGTAGTGTCCTTTATTTTACCCTTGCAAGAGGGTGTGATGTCCACACACACACACTGAATTCAACTAATACACGATATTTATGTAATTTGGTTCCTATTTTTTTATCCCATGTCTCCTCCCCGTTTACATCTTCCACTTCTCTAAGACCGGCACCCATTATTCCTGATTATCTCTTGCCTTATCCGATCTTGTCTGTGACAAAATGCTTAATTCTGGCCTCACAAGGCCATTTGACCACATCCTGCTGTGGCCCATTGTTAGGTATATCCTTTCTTCACCATTATCTACTCCCTCCATCTGTGCTTTCCCCAACCATACTGATCCTTATGACCTTTTAATTGGGGTTTGTTCCAGTGTTTCTGTAAAAGTGGGAAACAGATGCTTATAACTACACCTTGTGCAAGCATATCTGCCTTAACTCCCTCCCCTCACAGCACCTTATCTATTTGTCTGTAACATCTATCATTCTTTGCAGGCACATTTCAGCTAATACAAAAACAATTATGTATTTCCTTCACATAGTTTCCATTTTTGTTGACTCAGCTCTTAGTTGAAACAATTACACACTGGTGTGAGTTCATTTACCTTGCATAAGTAATTATAATTGCAGAAGTAACACTACTTTACCTATATCCCACAATAGAGGTTGCCTAATATGATGCCATTACTTAAATGATTTAAGATTTAAGGTTGATAGGGAAAAGCCAGTGAGCCTGATGTCGGTAGTGGGTAATTTGTTGGTGGGGATTATGAGGCATTGGATCTGCACGTATTTTGAATGGCAATAACTGATTAGGGATCTTCAACATGGCTTTGTGCAAGCGATATTGTGTCTCACTAACTTGTCTGAGTTTTTTTGAAGAAGCGACTAAGATGATTAATTGCGGCAGAAAGGTGTACATTGTCAATTTAGACTTTGGTAAGGCGTTTAATAATGTTGTGCATAGGCATCTGGTTAACACGGTTGGTTGATATGAATATATGGAGAACTAGACATATGGATATAAATTTTGTTCAAAGGTAGGAGACAGACGGTAGTGGTGGAGGGTTGCAATATACTGGCAAAGGTTTGCAATGCTGGGCAGATAGTCCAGTTTAGGGAGTAATCCCTGAGCACGGTCTGCACAGCTCTCCATCCTGGCTGTTACCTTGTTCCAGTTTATGGTGTCAGGGCTGGTTCTGTGCGGTAGATTCAGACTTTGAGGTAATGGAAATTCCAGCTGATCTGGCAATGTCTTTATTCAATGTTTGCATTCTTGCGAGTTGTCCCATCATTTTCTCCCTTCTCCAGTTACGTCCATTCCCATGCCTCCTTAATCGTATTTTCTCGAAGTTATCAGTTTATTAATTATTTGCTTTTTTTTTCTTTCTGTATCTTTCCCTGGCTTTTGTTTTTGGCTACCTCGAGTGCTGGCATTATGAAGCTCAAAAACATTGAAATGGTGTGTGTCGGGCTTTTGTTCACTTCCCGCTGTGTCCCATGTGGTGTTCCATGTAGGGCAGGGCGATTCCAGTAGCTTTGACTCACGCCTTTGAAACTTGGTCTGTGCCTGTCCACTGATCACCTGTGTTTGTCCCTCTCAGCTGATCGTGCGGTGAGTTACACAAGGAAGCCCATCGAATATTATTGTAAAGGAGCAGGCATCGAACTTGTAGCTCAAGGGCTTCTGAATGACTCATTTTCTTGAAAAGTTAGTGGAGCTGCTGGGGATGGTTTGTTGGAGGTTGTGCTGTGAGCTGCCTCAGACAGTCAGGGCGACCTGAGGATTTGGTGACCCAACTCTCGATGGAGCATGGGGACTGTAGTTACAGCATCGGGGTCTGTAACATGAACAACAAATGGAACAGAGGCTGCAGAGAGGGGAAGCTCTGAAACCACGGAGTGAGTGTGTGGGGAAATGGATCTGCCAAGTTTGTCTGTGTCTTAGCCTGGGCAAGCACACCTTCTCACTCTCCCCTTTACATACACTGATGCACACTCTCCCTATCCGCTCCACAGACACACGCATTCATAATCCTCCTGTCTCACATGTTCACACGCACACTCAGTTCTGTTACACCCATGCCCACATCCATTCTGTTTCCCTCCTGTACTCACACACACATACCTCCTTAGTCTCTCTCACTTACACACATTGTCTCTCTGCCCTTCACACAGACACCCTCGTTCACACACATATGTATGCGCGTATAAATTTGTGGTGTGAATTTGCATGTGCACGTTTGCATTTGCAGATACACTTCATTTTGTTCCAAAAACACACAGTTTGGAGGCAGTCAGTCAATGCTGTATTTTATGAACTCGTACTTTGGGAACAAGCCCACTCTGACTCCAGGCGAAGACACTGACAGACTCCAAACAAGACCTGTCGCCAGAAATACATTGTCTGACCGGAGGGGTCACCTCTTTTACATCAATAATGCCTGAAGTTATCTCCAGGCAGTGACTTGAAATAAATTCTGCGATTTGCATTTTATCAATCAAGACATGAACCTCCATTCTAAGTGATTAAGGATTTAAGAACCATCCTAGGTGTGTACCTTTCATGTGCATGAGTTGTACAATCCTTATATTTTATGTGTTTAAGGTCGTCCTCTCTCTCCAACACTTAATGAAGGAGCAGCGCTATGGAATCTTGTGTTTTCAAATAAACCCGTTGCACTAAAACCTACTGTCGAGTGAATTTTGACCTTGTCTGACCCAGTCCCTGCAGCTCCATATCATAGCTTTTTATTGCTTCGTCAATCAGCTCTCTTAGCAAATAAATCTTTCCTTTCCCCATGTGAACTTCTCGTGCATTACAATATTTTGTGAAGCACATTACACACTGCTGTCTGGAAATCCAGGTATAATACATCTATATGATCCCCATTATCCACCTCGTTTGTCAATTTTTTAAGAAAGCTAGTCAAATCATTCAAACATGATTTATTCTTTATCAAGCTATGTTGCCTGTGCTGGATTATGTCTTGACTTTGAAAATATCTTGCTATTAATTCCTTCATAACGGATTCTAACAATTTGCCTTCTTTACCAATAAACTTTTCGTTACTTTCCATTCCCTAGAGAAGCTGGTTATTCTAACTTCTTTGTTTTCTATAACCTCTACGTTTCCTTTCACAATTCCCATGTAACAGGCACAAGACTGTAAAAGATCTACTCCAATTGCTGTGTTAAAGGCATGATTGGCTGATTGGACTCATTCTGTTCCTGCTTTACACACTTACTAGGCTGAATGTCCTCCTGCTGTCCCTATATTATAGTCTTGATGGTTTGCATGTCCGGCTCCTGTTCCTGACCAAGCCGTTCAAGATCTCAATGCCCTCCTCCTGTCGCTCAACAACAGTTTTGGGGACTTATGGAATCTTCCTCCTCAACTGTCACTTTTCAAGAGCTGAAATATGCAGGCAAGTTGTGTTAACACTGCTGCCTCACTGCACCAGAGATTCATGTTCAAATACAGTCTCCAATTTCCTCCCACAGCCCCAAGATATGTAGGTTAGGTGGAATGGCCACGCTAAATTACCCATAATGTCCGGGAATGTGGAGGCTAGGTGCATCAGTCATGGAAAATGCCAGGTTATAAAGATTGGGTGGGGTGGGTGGTGGGGTTTGGATGGGATGGTCTTCGGAGGATCAGTGTGTTGTCGATGGGTCAAATGGACTGCTTCCACACTGTAGAGATTCTTGCAGAAATCAATTGAGGGAACAATCATCGAGTTCATTCCAATATCCTTTCCTCAGTGAGGAAATTAACTCTGTTCACACTACTCGAGATATGATCTCACTGAGACCCTATACAGCAGCATTAGCACTTTGCCAGCCTATTGTAAGGTTCCCACCCAGGTTAGAGCAGTCTCAGCTCTCTGGGGAATACACAGCATTGCTGAAAGATCATTGTCCTTCTCTACTCCACCAGCATAACGGGAGATCTGGTGATAATGTCACAATGACACTTGAGAAGAACAGGTCTGGTGTGTTGAGATGATATCAATGTTGAGATATGCCTTGCCAAACATCTCGCCTGAATCTACCGTTAATCTCCCCAGAACCCACATCACTCAAATTCCACGGAAGCTGGTAAGGTGGAGCTTTGAAACAGCAAACATTGATGAGAGTTATATCTCAAAATCAAAATTGTGATACAAATGTTGGGTATGTTATAAAACAGGAAATTAGACATACAAGTTTGTGAGTACTGCAGTAATAATGGACAGCTTTAAGTTACTTCTGAACAAGTTAACCCAAGTGAATGTTAATACTGAAAAAATGGATTTCATGACCATGTGTATGAGATGGGTTGTTTTGACAATATATTGACCATATGTTGACTACCGAGCTAGATATCAGGCTGTTTTGGAATTGCTGATGTGTGATCAGAAGATGTAATTAAAGACTTTGTTGTAAAGGAGCTTTTGGGAATAGTAAGCTTAATATTTTGAATTTAAATGACATCTGAATACAAAGCAGTTTTTTTCTTATATCACTCGTGCATACCTGAGCCGTGCACGCCATTAAGATACGAGGATAAAGTTGGCTTCAGTGAATTTGAAAAGTATATTAAAATGATTTAATGAAGGCAGACAATGGCTGTTATTTATACAAACATTGTGAGATCTGTAAGGACATTCTCGAGATTAATCCCTCAGGTAGCAAGATTGTCTGATGAGGGAACTCCGCCCGTGTTCCAGAGAGTTTCAGAGAATGAGAGGTAATCGAAATGAAACATTTTTAAAACACTCACACATTGGGGAGTGATAAACACAGGGGCATTCACAACTGAGAGCAGGAGTACCGAGAATCCCAAGGCATTCCAGAAGGACGTCAAGCAGAACAGAATAACCAGGTAAAGTTTGATCAGGGATAGTCAGCATGAACGTGTCAGAGGGTGGTCACGCCGAACGAATTTTATTGATTTTTTTCAAGGAGGTTGTTTATATGTTATTTTTTTCAGCAACGCCATTGACAAATCCTCACATGCAAAACAGATAAAGAAAGTACAATTTCATGGTATCAAGTGTAACTTGGTAAATGACATTCAAATTTTCTTCTGGGCCGGAGACAGAGGGTGATGGGAGAAGGTTCTTTGGGCGACTGGAGATCTGTGACCCCAGGTGTACCCCAGTGCTGTTTCTCTTATTGTTTGTGGCATTCATAAATGATGTAGATGTGAATGTGTAGGGGGGACTAAAGTGTGATAAACAAGTGTATGTTCGACATAAAGATTGACCAGTGATTGGCAGTGAGGAGGAAGGCCTTATCTTACAGGGAGATAGAGATGGATTGGTCAGATGGGCAGATCAATAGAAGATAGAATGCAACCCTGATAAATATGAGGTGATGCATTTTGGAAGAAGGAACCAGTCAGGGGAAGACTCAATGAATGGCAGCACGCCAAGAAACTGAGATGGTGCTTCTCTACACATTCCTGGATGTGACTGGCCAGGGTAATAGTGGAGTTAAGAAGGCATTGGGAATAGTAAATAGCCTTGACTTATCGGGACATACATTATAAGAGCTATACAGGCCAAGATGGAATATTTTATGGCATTCTGGGAGCCACATTACAGGAAGGATGTTGTTCCATTGGAGGGGGTGCAGAGGAGATTCACCGGGATATTCCCGGGAATTGAGCATATCAGCCATGAAGAGAGATTGGATAAGCTCAGATTATTTACTTTGGAGCAGAGAAGGCTGAGGGGGATGCGATTCAGAAAGATAAGATTACGAGGGGCTTGGACAGGATGGATAGACAGCAGCTGTTTCATTTAGTCAAAGAGGCAAGAACAGGGGAGCACACTTTTAAAGCGAAGGGTTTGAGAATTAGAGAGTATTTGCGGATTGTTTTTCACCCAGAGGGTGTTGAGATCTGCAATGTACTTCCTGAGGTGGAGTTGTCCTGGTAACCTCATACCTTCTAAATAGGACTTGGACAAGGTCTGGAAATGTCATAAAAATCACAGCTGTGGGCTTCATGTCGGAGAGTGGGACTACTGTAGTGCATGCTGTATTTCTGACGGTACAAGGACTCTGCTCCAGTGATTGTATGGTGTTGAGACGAATTGATGGGTTTCTGAAGAGAATCTTATAAGAATTATAAGAGTGAAATGTCAATGGAAAAGTTAGAGAAAACACGTGCAGACTTCGTTACAGTCTGAACCCAGAGGAAGGAGAATAGAGAACAGGGCAATAGCATTCTATGAATCAAATACTTCAGTTTAGTCTTCACAGACGAAAACAAACCAAACAAATCAAATCTTCCCAGCAAGACTGGAAAGCCTAAGCCACGACAGAAAAAGAATGAAATTAGTAAATAGGTGTTTTGGGAGATATTAGTGGGACTGAAAGTATGGTTGAATTTAGAGTACAGAGGGACGGTGAGAAGATAAAGTCCAATGCCAGGGTCCTGTGCTGAATCAAAGGAGACTACAATAGGATGAGGGAGGAGTTGACTAAGTGGCTGGAAGCAAAGACTTTAAGGTGGAACCATTGATGAACATTGGCAGGCTTTCAAAGCAGTTTTTCCAAATGGTCAGCACCAGCATATAACAGAGAAATGGAAGGATTGTCGGAAAAGGTAAGCTGCCATGGATGTCTCATGAAATAAGGGAGGCTATCAAAATAAAATAAATGGCATAAATAATGGCAAAGACCAATGTGAAACTAGAAGATTGGGAAAACTATAAATGTTAAAAGAAAGCAACAAAAAAAGCTATCTTGAAACATCAGATAGATTATGAGAGTAAACTACCTCAGAATGTAAAAAACAGACAGCAAAAGATTCTAAAAATATATGAAATGAAAAGAATGGCTAAGTTAACCATTGGTCCTTTATAGGGTGAGAAGGGGGATTCAGTGAGGAAATGGCCGAGGAATTGAACAGATATTTATTCGGTTTTCACAGTGAAGGACACCAATAACGTGCCAGAATTGTCAAAGAGAGGAAGGTATTTGAAGACCTGGAAAAAGCCATTCCCATGAGATAGACAGTGTTGGGCAAGCTAATGGATCTAAAGGTAGATAAGTCTCCCGGCCCTGATGGAATGCATCCAAGGGTACTAGCAGAGGTGGTGGAAGAAGTAGCAAATGAATTTGTAGAATTTTTCTAAATTCACTGGACTCTAGTGCAGTTCCAGCTGATTAGAAAACAGGAAATCAGACACCATTGTTTAAAAAGTGTAGATAAAAAGTGGGGAATTATAGACCGGTTAGCCTAACATGTGTATTGGGGAAAATACTTCAATCTGTAATCAAGGAAAAAAATAGCAATGCATCGAGGTCGAAATTGTTCCGTTGGACAGGCACAGCATCAGTTCATTGAAAGGCAGGTCATGATTAACAAATTTAATGGAAATCTATGAAGACATTATGACCAGGGGGATCCCAGAACATGTGGTGTACCGACATTTACAAAAGACATTCGACACAGTGCCGCCAAAGAAAAAAAAAAGCTGCTGCATAAGGGAAAGATGGGTGGCGTTATGGGTAATGTATTCACATTGGTAGAGGATTGGTTAACTAACAGGAAACATAGAGTGGGATTAAAAGAGTGAGTTTCTGGTTGCTGATCAGTGACTAGTGGTGTGCCTCTGGGATCAGTGCTGGGACCGCAATTATTCACAGCTTACATCGACGATTTAGAGCTGGGGACCAAGTGTAATGTCTCAAAGATTGCAGATGATATGGAAATGAGTGGCAGAGCAAATGTGCAGAGGACTGATAAACTTTACAAAACAACATAAATAGTTTAAGTGAGTGGGCAAAGGTCTGGCAGATGGAGTACAATTATAATAAATGTGAATTCATCCATTTTGGTCGGAATAACAGTAAAAAAGACAGCATCTGTGCAGAGGGACCTGAGTGTCTTTGTGCATGAATCACAGAAGTTGGTCTGCAGGTGCAGCAGGTTATTATCACGTCAAATGGAATGTTGTACTTCTTTGAGAAAGGGATTGAGGTTAAACACAGGGAGATTTGACCTGTTGCTGCTGTACAGGGTGCTGTGGAGGTCACATCTGCAATACTGTGTGCAGTTTTGGTCTCCCTACTTGAGAAAGTATATCCTGGCACTACAGTGGATGCAGAGGAGGTTCGCTAGGTTGGTTCCGGAGTTGAGGCGTTTGGTGTATGAGGAGAGACTGAGTAGACTGGAATTATATATTGATTGGAATTTAAAAGAATCAGGCAGGATCGGATATAAACAAATATATTTGGGAAGGGAATAGATAAGATGGAAATAAAGAGGATGATTCCAGGAGCAGGTGAAACTAGGATAAGAGTACAGATCTCAAAATTTGGTGGAGCAGATTTAGCATTGAACTGAGAAGGAACTTCTTGACCAAGAAGGTTGTGAATCTGTGGAATTCCCTGCCCAGTAAAATAGTTGGGGCTTTATCATTGAATACTTTTGAAGCTCAGGTAGATAATGTTTTGAGCAGTAAAGGAACAAAAGGTTATGGTGAGTGGGCGGATAAGTGGAGCTGAGGCCATGATCTTATTGATGCTCCTAGTTCTTATGTAATGGGTCAATATGAAATGAGAATCATATTTGAGAAACTGACTGGTTGATACATACGGAGAATCAAAGGATGAAATGCATTTGAATTTTCAGAAAGATAATGGTACAGACTCTGGCTTGTTGTGCAAAGTCAAATGTAACAGGATTGGGGCTAAAATACGGACATGGTTTTAGAATAGGAGAGCTGACAGGAAACAGTGAACAGGAATAAAGCAATATGTTTTGAAGTAAACGATCATGGCGTGTCATAGGGATTGGTGCTTGGGCTCTTACTATTCCAATGCAGGCCAAAAATTTAGTTGAGAGAATCAAATGCAATATTTCCCAGTCTGCTGACAGCACTGAATGAGGTCGGATTGTGAGTGGGTGAGGAGTATGCAAAAAAAGCTCCAAGGTGATTGAAACAAGTGGAGTTACTGGACAAATACATGGCAGATGGAGAGCAATGGGGGTGGATGTGATAGTGTGTACTTTGGTGGGGGATCAATACAAGGGCATCTTATCATCTGAAAAAGGATTAGTTGAAACATGTTGATCTTTAAAGGTATTTATGCTCTTTTTTGTGTCTTCTGTGCAGACCTCCGAGGTCAGTGCAGGGCAGTGAGTCCTTAACCTAGAAATCAATGCTGGAAATGGCATTGGCATGCTGACCAGCGTGCATAAACCCACCAAGTGGGGAGCTGTAATATTGAAAAGTATATGGATCTCCCTGTGCACCAATTACTGACAGCAATATTACTGCAATGAAAGCAGGTAGGAAAATAAACGGTGTAATGGACATCACTTCAGGGGGATTTGAGTCCAGGAATATGGGTGTCGTACTGAAGCTGGACAGGGCTTTAGTGAGACACCATCTCGAACATTGTGCAGTGTTGCATGCAATCTTCGTCTCCTCACTTCATAAAGGACAAACCTGACATTGAGGGAGTGCAGTGAAGGATGACCAGACTGATCTCTTCGGTAACAGACTTGTTGTGGGAGCAGAGTTTGTGGCGACTGGGCCTGTATTCCATGGGGTTAGGAAAATGAGTGGCGATCTCAGTGAAGTATATAAATCTCCGACAGATTGGAAGTAGAGCTGATAATTTCCTTGGCTTGGACGTCAAAAACAAGGGGCCACAGTATTATGTACAGGCAGGTCACACTGCATTGAGATGTGAATAAATTTCTGTACTCAGAGACTGGTGAGCCTGGGGAGTTCTCTCCCACATAAGGTTGTGAAAGTCAGGACACCGAATACAAATAAGAATTTCTGGACACTAAAGGGATCAGGAGACAGTTGGAATACAACTGTTACAAGCTCTCAGATGTTAAAAACGAGATCTCTGCAGTGTCAACAGGACTGTGTTTCCCATTCCCTTTTCTGACACCGAGTAATCCAGTGACATTTCCACAACAGTACCATCTCCACATGGTGACCTATCAGAAAGCACAATGAGCACGATATTTCTTTGCTGCTTGACAGCTCTGTCAGAAAAAAAACAAACACTAATGTGACATTATGGCACTGAGGATGTGGAACTTGGTCAGATTGTAACTATTCTTCTCTTTGGGAATTGGACGTAGCTAAGTAATGTTCGGCTTTGTGAGGGAGATGTCAGAGTTCCCATTTTGGTGGTAATGGTAGACTGAGGAATTATCCCAGTCAAAAAGTTACAGATTGTGCTTGAATATAATACTGCTTCTGCTATGGTCTACAGCACCACATTAATGTCAGGAATTCTGTATTTAAGAAAGTTCACAGAGTTATATCATTGATGGTATTTACAGAGAGGTTTTGACTTGAAAATGAATTGAGTGCAACGAGGAATTAGTGCTGCAAGAGGAGTTTGCAAGTCATAGACTCTTAGTAATACAGTGTGCAAACAGACCCTTCGGCCCACCTCATCCATGCTCACCAGGTTTCCTAAACCGAACGAGTTCTATTTTTCTGCTGTTGGCATATACCCCTCCAAACCTTTCCTATTCATGTGCACATCAAATTGTCTTTCAATTGTTGTAATTGCACTCACCAATGCCAATTCCTCTGACATCTCGCTACATGTCTCTGTAGCGCTCTCTGTGAGAAACAGCTGCCCTTAGATCTCTTTTAAATCTCTTCCTTTTGACCTTAACACTATCCTGCCTGGATTTGGACACGCTCGCCCTGGGAATGTTTGATTTCCTATCCGCTTCCTGTTTCATTGCATGCTGCAATACTTTTAAATTCTGACGAGTCAACTCCCCAGCGCTATTATTAGTTCCCTAAAATTCGAGACCTATTCCAAATGTGTGGCCTTTGAATTCTGATTTACTAATTTCTCCTTCACCAATTTTAACGGTCCTCTCACTTGATTCCCAAAAACTCATTCCAATGGACTAAATTTGGTGCATTCATTTGATGCATCTCTGTTCGCAAAAAGAACAAAGAGAATTCTCTTACCCGAATCATCAGGATAATCCTGGCCATAAGCCCTCAACATGGTCTTTAGTGTTTGATGTCACCTTTCTAGTAAACCCTGCGTTTTTGCATGGGACGCAGTAGATTTGAATTCCTTTATTCGTAAGCGGCCCTTATCTTCTGTGAATAGTTTGGATGTGAAGTTTGAACTTTGATCTCACTGTATCTCTATTGGTAGACCGTATCTTTTTTTAAATGAGTAATTTTTCTACAATCCTTTTAGCTGTGATATTGCATCCGGGAATGGCCTCTGGAAATCTAGTCGATGCAGCCATTAATATTCAGAAGTACTGATTCCCACTTTATTGTTTGAGGTTGGCGACCTAACCAGTCAATTAATACTCTTGTAAAAGGTTCCTCAAATGCAGGAATAATTATTAAGGGTGCAGATTTTATTACGACTTGTGATTTTACAATTACATGACATCTATGCCACAGCTGGCAAACTTCAACTACATGCTGGTGCAGTCCAGGTGTGTAAAAATGTCTTTGTATTTCAGCCTGAGTTTTCCTCACTCATAAATGACCCCTAGGTGGTCGCTCATGCGCCAATCATAACACCACCATTCTATACTGCATTAGCAATGCAACTTGATGCATTAATGCCCATTTCTCCTCTCCTTGATTATATGATAGTCTCCATTTCCTCATTAGGACTTAATTTGTAAGGTAATAACAAACAGTGATACATTCAGAATATCTAATGTACAAACTTCTTTGTTATAACAGCTTTAGATTTTCATCTTTCTGCTGTAACTTAATTAGTTTAGCTGAGCTAAACACTATTGCATGAGACCCTGTTTGCTCCTGTTTTGTCTCAACTAACTGATGGAATAAAGTGTCTGCTAATGCCAGTTCAGCTTCCTTATCTTTACATTTTTGATCTCGCTTGTTGCTTCTAGTGACATTGAGACCTTGTTACCCCACAATCTGGAAAGATTACAGGATAAGACTCCTGCATTGCTTCAGTTGCCTGTGTCTCTGCTGGCTTTTCAATCAGAGTAGGTAGTATTTCTACAGGTAAATCAGCTATATACTTCACAAAGACAATTTGTATTCCTGGAGCTGACAGTGTGTCCACCACTCCTATCACAATTTCTCCACACTCTTCTTGACATTCTGCACTTACTTTACGTAATTTTGTGCTTTCAGTCTCACCATGAGTTCCCTTTAGCAGTACCTTTTCTGGAAATATTCCTCCCGGAGTACATATCTCCTCATCTTTCAGCATCACAGACTGAGAGGATCCTGTGTCCCTTAATATCGCATTTTCTTTACCTGCTACTCCTGGACTATGTGAATAAACTTGGTCGGTACATTTTATAAGCGGTTCCGGCACTTCCTCGTTAACCAACCTCCAATAAGCTTGACACTCTGATGCAGCTTTCTAGCTTCCACTGTGCTTTCTGTTGACGGTCCAACAAAACTCCCAGACTTATCCTGTTTTCCTACATCTGTTTTATTTGCCCTAGCCAACCAACAGAGTGATTTCATGTGACCTAACTTATTGCAATAAAAACACCGGAGCTTTTCTAACTTCATTGTGCTCTTCACGGGTTTCCTTTTTATCCTATAGTAAGTTGTTCTTATGATCTTCACTGTCATCTTCCTTTCCCTTTCCACGTGAGGATTTATCATTGGCCCAATTTCTATCCCTCATGGGCTGAAATTGATTCTGGAAGCCAAACCGTGTTGTATGGGTCAATTCATAATCATCAACCACTTCAGCTGCTAACCTTGCTGTTTTAACTCTCCGCTCTTCCACATGAGTTTGCACTATATCAGGCAAGCATTTTTGGACTCCTCCAAACTAATTGTCTCTCGACGAGCATCGTAGATTTGTTTGATTTTTAAAGCTCTTATCCATCTATCAAAATTACTTTGTTTGTTCCTTTCAAACTCAAAATAGTTTTGACTAGGATACCACCTTAGATTCCTGAAACGTTGTCGATAGGCTTCTGGCTTACAGGTTATGAAGTCAGAAGGGCAGAAGGAGGGGACAGCATCCAATTTCAACAGTGACCCTCACTCAACTAATAGGAGAAAGTGAGGACTGCAGATGCTGGAGATCAGAGTTGAAAATGTGTTGCTGGAAAAGCGCAGCAGGTCAGGCAGCATCTAAGGAGCAGGAGAATCGACGTTTCGGGCATGAACCCTTCTTCAGGATTCCTGAAGGGCTCATGCCCGAAACGTCGATTCTCCTGCTCCTTGGATGCTGCCTGACCTGCTGCGCTTTTCCAGCAACACAGTTTCAGTTCACTCAACTAATCCCAGACTGAACCGAACTGTCCAACTAGACAGCTGGCCACGTCTTCTTGATTATTCAAACGTCTTTTTAAAGACGTAAAAGTTGTTTGCCTACGGCATTATTGTTATGTATAAACAAAAAGGACGTCAATAAACCTTTTAGAATTCAGACATATTGGTCATTTAGAACCTCTTTAAAAAGAATTACTAACAACATAACCTTGTAAAGGGACCAGCTTTGTGCCAACATGCCACATTTCACTATGGACCGAATTCAATAAACGTAAGTCTTACTGTTTTGAATCCAAATAAGTGTATTAAGGTGAAGCGCATTGTGCGTTGAAGATACGAATTTGCCGTATGAGAGCATTTAGAGGAACGCTCAGGCAAATCCACACTTCCTGCCCACTGCAAATCTATTGCTTGGGGCCTGTTCTAGTGGAGGGGAGCACGCTAACCCCAACATCGAGAGTGTGTTTTTGGAGGTGATGGTGGGAGGTTCAGGTGGTTACAGCATTGCAAATGAACAACACGCCAGAATTATCTAGCCTGCAAAAAGATAATATCCATCATTCTCCCTCATAACTAACTTCACTTGAGCAATTGGTGATGGGAGATGTGACCAATACCCTGCAATGCCAGCATTCAATCCAGTCCAGTTGTTATTGTGATCTGAATGTACCACACTAAAAGGAGCTAACTGATCTGTTTGTTCAGTGACTGTCATTATTGACAGTCTCCATGGATTCTAATTGTGTCACTGGATGGTTTCCCTCTTCTATTAGTAAGGGGCTTCTTGCAATGCTTTGTCCCGTTGTAGCAGCAGATGCATCACCTCCAACGCTAACGGGGATCAGCAGCTGTAGAATCGGGAAGAGGAGTGATAAACATCTGTGAATATTTTGGATTGTTACACTAATGGATCAGAATCTGAGAACATTATGCTGCACCAATGGACAGGAGTTTATCCTTGGGTCTTTTCTATCTTTCGTGGTATTGGACAACATTACCAGATCGGATAGGAGCCGTACTGTTGATTATCCAGGCGGGTTACTATCCCATGCTCGCTATTGTTGGTGTTCCTGGTAAGTCTCTCCATCTCTATCCATTTATTAATCCGATAAACTATGCTGACCTTCATTGCTATTTCTGTTACCTATATTTGACAAAGACAGAATCTACTGTCTTCAGTTTTCAATACAAATTCTATTCATTACCATAAACTTCCGAACCACCCAACACCCCGGTCCTCACAAACATCTGAGAACTAGACTTGATTTGGAGATGCCGGTGTTGGGCTGGGGTGTACAAAGTTAAAAATCACACATCACCAGGTTATAGTCCAACAGGTTTAATTGGAAGCACACTAGCTTTCCGAGCCACGCTCCTTCATCAAGTGACAGTGACTATCACCTGATGAAGGAGTGTCGCTCTGAAAGCTAGTGTGCTTCCAATTAAACCTGTTGGACTATAACCTGGTGTTGTGTGATTTTTAACTGAGAACTAGACTGTTCAGCATCACAAATTATCTTTTGCTTTGAATTCATTTATTTCCCCGTATTCTCTCCATCACCAAACATCCTCAATACCAGATCCATAATATTCACAGTCCCCACCTTGACGTCAGTGCAGTCCCTAAATAAACCATTATCTATGCCTTGGTAAAATTCAGATTTTATGTTTCCAGTTCTCTTCTCAGCACTCTGTTTGTTACAAATATGTCCATCAGAGCCTTGTTCTTGTCTCTAAAGTAAATTCATGACAGGGACAGTGTGTCAGAGAAGCAATATCGCTGGACATGTAACTCAGAGGCCCAGGTTACTACACGAAATACATTGTTTCAAATCCTAACTCAGATGATGTCAGAACTTAAATTCAAATGACAAGAATTGGAAGTTAAAGCTAATTTCAGTAATATCAACAATAATAGCACAGGTTTTTGTCAATAAGTTTGTCTATATCACTGACGTTCTTTGGTAAAGAAATCTAACATTATTACCTGGTCTGGCTTCAGACTGATGTCAGACCCACAGCAATGAGCTTGGCTCTTTACTGCCTGAAGGGTTGACCTCACAGTAAAGAGCATTTAGTGAGGTTATTAAATGTTGCCCTTACCAGCGATGCAGAAATCCCATGTTATAACGATATGGACATGTAAATAAAATAAAGAATGATGCAAGAGATCAGAAACAAAACAAAGCCGAAAAACTGCCACAGAAACTGAGCAGACTTTGCACCTTTGGGTCGAGGGAAAAGGAGAATTGACATTTCGAGCCAACTGCCATACATCATAACTGAACACAGCTTGAAAATATTGTGACAGATGTTGGTGACAGTGATGTCTATTAGGAAGGAGAGAAGGAGAAATTTGAATAGATAGAGAAAGAGAGAGATAAAAGATCATTTGTTGCATAGGGGAGAAGGAATGAGTTGAACAGATAAAGAGAGGGAGAGAGAACAAGAAGCAAACCTTCTTTGAGAAGGTGAACAAATAGGTAGATGAGAGTAAACCAGTTGATGTGGTGTATATGGATTTCAGCAAGGTGCTCGTTAAGGTTCCCCACAGTGGGCGGGGGACAAAACGCGGAGGAATGGGATTGTGGGAGATATAGCAGATTGGATCAGTAATTGGGTTGCTGACAGAAGACAGAGGGTGGTGGTTGATGGGAAATGTTCATCCTGGAGTCCAGTACCCAGTGGTGTACCGGAAGGATCGATGTTGGGTCCATTGCTGTTCGTCATTTTTATAAACGACCTGGATGTGGGCGTAAAAGGGTGGATTAGTAAATTTGCAGACGACACTGAGGTCGGTGGAGTTGTGGATAGTGACGAAAAATGTTGTAGGTCACAGAGAGACATAGATAAGCTGCAGAGCTGGGCTGAGAGGTGGTAAATGGAGTTTAATGCGAACAAGTGTGAGGTGATTCACTTTGGTCGGAGCAACCGGAATGCAAAGTACTGAGCTAATGGTAAGATTCTTGCTAGTGTAGATGAACAGAGAGATCTAGATGTCCAGGTACACAGATCTCTGAAAGCTACCACCCAGGTTGACAGGGTTCTTAAGAAGGCACACAGTGTTTTAGCTTTTATTAATGCAGGGATTGAGTTCCGGAAACATGAGGTTATGCTACAGCTGTAAAAATTCTCTGGTGCGGCTGCACTTGGAGTACTGTGTACATTTCTGGTCACCGCATTATAAGAAGGAAGTGGAAGCTTTGGAAAGGGTGCAGAAGAGATTTGCTAGGATGCTGCTTGGTATTGAGGGAAGGACTTACGAGGAAAGGCTGAGGTAATTGAGGCTGTTTTCGTTAGGGAGGAGAAGGTGGAGAGGTGACTTAATAGAAACATATAAGGTAATCAGGTAAGATAGGATGGACAGGGAGACCTTTTTTCCAAGAATGGTGACGGCGAGCACGAAGGGGGCATAGTTTTTAATTGAGGAGTGAAAGATAGTAGGACAGATGTCAGAGGTAGTTTCTTTATTCAGAGAGTAGTAAGGGTATGGAGTGCTTTGCCTACAACGGTAGTAGGTTCGCCAACTTTAAGTACATTTAAGTTGTCATTGGACAAGCATATGGACTTACATGAAATAATGTAGGTTAGATGGGCTTCAGATTGGTATGACAGGTCGGCGCAACATCGAGGGCCGAAGGGCCTGTACTGCACTGTTATGTTCTATGTTCTATGTTCAAACAAAGGGATTGTTGATGATCAGCTGGAATGGAAATAAAAACGATATTAATCTTATTTATTTTTATTTTGTTTCCATATTACTGAAAATCATACCCATGCTGGGTATACACCAAAGTCACTGTTTAAAGTGAGCTATGCCTATTTGTCTCTCTTCCCTGTGTGTATTCATTATCTTCATTTATTTATTAGTAGGATGTTGGGCCAGTATTAAATTTCCTTTCCTCATTGTCCATGAGATGGTGCTGGTGAGATGCCTTTCTGACCCACTCCAGTCCGTGGGCTGTAAATATTCACTGCTTAGGACCGTGTGCTTTCATTTCTTTGAGACTTTGTAGTGAGTGATATAACTGAGTGACTGGCGTATCCATTCCAAAGGGCAATTGAGAGTCAAATGCATTCCTGGAGTCACATGTAAGCCCGACCAGCTGAAGGGGGTAAATTTCATTCCCTAAAGGCCATTAGAATGCTTGGTAGGATTTTCTGACAATTGACAATGGTTTCATAGCTTCATGTGACTCTATTGAATTCAAATTCCACCATTTGCCGTGGTGGGATTCGATTCCGGGGCGGGGACCAGCACCTGGGTCCCTGGATTAATAAACTGGAAATAATACAACAAAGATATCACTTTCCCAGCATCTCCAACCATCGCCACTGGCAACAGTGATGTTGCTGTTGGTGTGGCTGTGATTGAAGCACAGCTATTCTTGAGGCGAACGGATGAGTTTGCAAAACATGCCATCCTCCTTTATGTTGTATTTATTAGAAGATTAGAGGATCAGAAGAGCCCTTGGCAAAAATGAGCGGGGTGTCTTTCATCATGAGTCACGAACAGAATTCATACCAGGCAGCAAGTAATCATAACAGTAAATTGCATACTGTCCTTCATTGCAAAATGAATCAAGTATAGCAGTGAAGTCGAAGAGTGTTGTTCAGAAAGTACTTGGGACACTGTGTGCAGATTATCTCTCCTTTATAATGAATGATCACCTTGCCACAGAGAGTCAGTATAAAGGAGTTTCCCTGGACTAATCCGTGTGGTGATGGTATCATGAGGAGACTGGGAAGGAAATAATCTGCCCCACTACAAAAAAAGGTGAATTGAAGGGCAGACCTGAGTGGCTATGTGGTCTGGTGTTATTCCAGTATACCCCATAATCCAGTCATTTTGTAGCCTCTTCCTGTCCTCAACCTAAACTTACTGGTCGATAGTTCCCTGGCTTTATTTTTCAGTCCTTCTTGAGTAAGGGTACAACATTTGCAATCCCCCAGTCTTCTGGGATCTCACTTTTGGTAAATGCTGATCAAAATTATCAGCCAGGACCACCGCAAATTCTTCTCTAGCCCCTTGCAGTCTTCTTGAATATATCCCGTAGGGACGATGAGATTTATGCAACCTCAAAATTCCAGTACATTCTGTACCTACTGTACTGTGATATGGACTGTCCTTAAGATATCATATTCAACTTCCTCAAATTCCCCAGTTTTCATGTCTTTCTCCACGTTAAACACGGAGAAGAAATATTTGTTGAGGACATCGCACATCTCTTATGGTGACACACACGTGTTCACTTTGGTCTTTGAGTGGTCCTATTCTCTCAATAGTTAATGCTTTTCCTTTAATATACTTAAAGTACCTCTTTGAATTCACCCTGATCTTCTCAGCCAAGGCTATCTCATAGCCCTTTATTGCTGTCCTGATTTCCGTCTTCAGTAAAGTCCTGTATCCCATACATACCTCCAGGAGTTCCCTTGATCGCACCTGCCTGGACTTGAGCCACACCTCCACATTTTTTCAGGTCAAAGTCTCAATAATTCTTATCATTCAGGGTTCCCCATTCCTGACAACTTTCCTTTCACGCTCACAGGAACATATACTGTAGATTTCGAAATCTAGCTGTCTCCTATTTGCCAGAGTTGCCTTTGCCTGCAAACAAACTACTCCAACCAACCCGACAAGCTCCTGTATAAATCCATCAAAATTAATTTTGCCACAATTTAGAACTTGAATGTGTGGAGCAATTTCATCTTCACTCTCCATAACCATTTGAAAATTAATAGAACTATGGTTATTTGTCGCAAAATGCTCACCCACTGTCACCTCCGTCACCTGGTCTGCCCTATTTCTTAAGAGTAGGTCAAATGTTGCCACTTCTCGAACAGGACCCTCTATATAATGCTTCAACAAACTTTCCTGTCATACTTAATGGATTCCATTCCATCAAATCACTTAACGCTCTGGCAGTCCCAGTCTGCCTATTAAAACCCCTATTATGACAACACTATTGTTCCTGCAAGTCTCCCCTCCCTCCCTGCATATTTGTTCCTCTAATTACCATGAACTATTTGGGGACCTATAGTACAAACCCAATAATGTCACAATCCCCTTCTTATTTCTTAGCTCCACCCACAAACCCTCACTGGTAGATCCTTTATATATATCATTTCTGATCACTGCTGTGATACTCGCCTTAACCCAAAATGCGACGTCTACTCCCCTCCTTCCACCACCTCTGTCCCTCCTAACGCACGTTGCCCTGGTACATTAAGCTGTCAGTCCTGTTCGTCCTTTAGCCATGTTTCTGTAATAGCTAAAATATCCCAGCCCCACGTACCTATCCATGCCCTGAGTTCACCGGCCTGACCGGTCAGCTCTTTTGTATTGAAATAAATGTAATTTAATCCAGCAGGCGTTCCTTGCTCCCTATCGTGTTCAATCCTGAACTGTCGCTCCGGCTTACTGTTTCTGATTGCTGTATCCTTCCAGCCTTGCACTTTCCTCCATGATCTTGAGGATAACTCACCCTCCCCCCCCACCCCGCCAATCTAGTTTACACTTTCCCGTGTAGCACAGTTAAAACTGGATGCCAAGTTGTTGATCCCCCATCCAATGCATGTGCCACCTGTCCCTCTTGAGGAGGTCAACTCTGTCACAGAAAAGATCACAATGATCTAAAAATCTGAATGCCTCCTCACTGCATAGATTCGTTAGTCACATATTAATCTGCCATGTCCTCCTACTCTTACCTTCACTAGTTCAAGACACTGGAAGTAATCAGGAGATTACCACTGTCAAGGTCTTGTTTTTTAACTTTTCTCCAAGCTCTCTGTAATCACTCTATAGGACCTCATTCCTATATCTACCTGTGTCATTTGTGCGAACGTGCACAATGACTTCTGGCTGATCACCCTCCCCTTCGAAAAATATTCTGCAGCCGATCGGAGACATCCTGGACGATGACACCTGAGAGGCAACACACCATCCTGGTTTCCCGTTTGAGGACGCAGAATCTCCGATGTGTCCCCCTAACAATCGAATCACCTATACCTAAGACCATGTTTACCTTTATCCTTTCCTGCTGCTCCCCAGAGCCAATCATAGTGCAACCAACCTGGCTACTGCTGCTTTCCCCGAACGGTCATTTCCTGACACCCATCCCCCATCTCCCAGCACAAGCAAAATCAGTATCCAAAATGATATACTTGTTTTCGAGAGGGATGGCCACATGGGATTCCTGCACACCCTGCCTACTCCCTTCGCCATCCCTGGTGTTTGCCCAGCTACTCTCTGCCTGGAACATGACAGGAAGGAAGGAACGCCTATTGGATTAAATTGTGTTTATTTAAATGAAACGGGGCTGACAGGTAAGGCTGATGAACTCAGCGCGTGGAGATTTACATGGGACTGGGATATTAGAGTCTTAACAGAAACTTGGCTAAAGAAGGGACTTAGGTGTGGCCACCTCGCTAAAGCTCTTATCTATGAAGTGCTCTGTAACTGGGTGATCCGAAAAGCATCCAAGTCCAGGTCCCGAACATGGTCCCCCAGGAGCTGCAGCTGGTTGCACTGCCCACACATGTGGAAATCAGGGACGGTGGAAATCTCCCTGAGCTTCCACATCCTGCAGGAGGAATGTGCAACTGCCCTAACAGCCAGCTCAACTGTTGCTGGACTAGCGTTAAAAGGACTTTACCTGAGCTTACCTGTACTTTGTGGTGAGCTGCTGCTCACTGAACCATAAGACCAAAAGACATAGGAACGGAAATAAGGCCATTCGGCCCATCGAGTCCCCTCCGCCATTCAATCATGGCTAATGGGCATTTCAACTCCACTTATCCACATACTCCCCGTAGCCCTTAATTCCTTGTGACATCAAAAATTTATCAATTTCTGCCTTGAAGACATTTAGCGTCCCAGCCTCCACTGCACTCTGCGGCAATGAATTCCACAGGCCCACCACTCTCTGGCTGAAGAAATATCTCCACATTTCTGTTTTGAATTTACCCCCTCTAATTCTAAGGCTGTGTCCACGGGTCCTAGTCTCCTCGCCGAAGGGAAACAATTTCCAAGTGTCCACCGTTTCCAAGCCATGTATTATCTTGTAAGTTTCTATTGGATCTCCGCCTAAATCTTCTAAACTCCAATTAATACAATCCCAGGATCCTCAGCCGTTCCTCAATGTTAGACCTACCATTCCAGGGATCATCCGTGTGAATCTCTGCTGGACACGCTCCAGTGCCAGTATGTCCTTCCTGAGGTGTGGGGACAAAAACTGGACACAGTACTCCAAATGGGGCATAACCAGAGTTTTATAAAGTCTCAGTAGCACAACGGTGTTTTTATATTCCAACCCTCTTGACAACATTGCATTCGCTTTCTTTATCACAGACTTAACCTGCATGTTTACCTTCAGAGAATCCTCTACTAGCACTCCCAGATCCCTTTGTACTTTGGCTTTATGAATTTTCTCACCGGTTAGAAAGTAGTCCATGCTTGCATTGTTTTTCCTAAAGTGCAAGACCTCGCATTTGCTCACATTGAATTCCATCAGCCATTTCCTGGACCACTCTCCCAAACTGTCTAGATCCTTCTGCAGCCTCCCCACTTCCTCAGTCCACCTAACTTCGTATCATCGGCAAACTTCGCTAGAATTCCCCCAGTCCCTTCATCCAGATCATTAATGTATAACATGAACAGCTGCGGCCCCAACACTGAATCCTGCCGGACACCGCTTGTCACTGGCTGCCATTCCGAAAAAGAACCTTTTGTCCCATCTCTCTTCCTTCTGTCAGACAGCCAATCCTCAATCCATACCAGTAGCTCACCTCGAACACCATGGGCCCTCACCTTGCTCAGCAGCCTCCCGTGAGGCACCTTATCAAAGGCCTTTTGGACGTCTAGGTAGACCACATCCACTGGGTTTTCCCGGTCTAACCTGCTTGTCACCTTTTCAAAGAACTCCAACAGGTTTGTCAGACACGACCTCCCCTTTCTAAATCCATGTTGACTTGTTCTAATCTAATTAGAAACCTCATCCTTCATGATGGATTGTAGAAATTTACCAACAACCGAGTTTAGGCTAATTGACCTATAATTTTCCATCTTTTGTCTTGATCCTTTCTTGAACAAGGGGGTTACAACAGTGATCTTCCAATCATCTGGGACTTTTGAAAGATCTCAACGAATGCCTCCGCTATTTCGTCAGCCACCTCCCTCAGAACTCTAGGATGTAGCCCATTGAGGCCAGGAGATTTATCAATTTTAAGACGTTTTAGTTTTTCTAGCACTTTCTCTTTTGTAATGAACCCTCTCGGACCAAAGCATTGCTACCTACTCTGCTACTAACAGAACGTCAATAGACCAGTCCACGTTTAGTTTGGGTTCGGGAAGGAGGGAGACACTAGACTGATGTAACATTTGGGCTTTATGCACTCTTTGACATCAGGCCCAGACTTGGACTTGGGAGGTGTCTTGCTGAGGTCTTCCTTCCAGTAGTGGTGACTGCGCTGATGCAAGTATTCGCCCCTACAGCTAATCTGCGTTGTCGCAGTCCTCTGGTCTTTTCTGTCTATTAGTACTGCATTTATGAATTCCTTGAAACTATCGATTGCATTCCAAACTGTGTCTCACTCCGGAGGGAGAGAGGTTGATTGTCCAGTGAACACAAGCTATTACAAAAAGTTTGCCATTAGACATATTGGCGACAGCATATCCATCCGCTCGCTGAGTCTGCTTTTCCTTTCAGTTCGCGTATATATATTCTGATAACCTTCCATTCCATTTTCCTGCGTTTTCCACATAACTATTGTTTAAAAATCTGTCCATCTCAGCCTTAAAGATATTTAGTGATTCAACCTCAAAAACCTTCACAATTTTCTACAATTGTTCCCATCCACTGATGTGAGACTTAGTGGTCTTTAATCCCATGGCTTTTTTTTCTAGCACTCTGTGTGGAAGTTGAAGCTACATTAGATGTTCGATTCCTGTTCAATCACACCACCTTTTTGGCCAGAGACAAAACAATAAACAATACTAAGCTTAAGTGCCTGTAACCTTCTCCCTCATCTTCCACACACAGTTCATCCAGATCGAGGGATTTGCCCACTTTTTATCCTGCTTCAACCTTCAATCCTTCCTCAGCTTCTGTGTCAATTTGCTTCAGGACACTCTGGCAGGAACAGACAGCGATCCAGTAACTACTTCTCCAAATTGAAGACCAATATATAGTACACTTGTGACATATTATCTGGCTCTATGCACAGGTTGCATCCTTGATCCCTAATAATCTCTATTCTTTCTCATGTTACCTTCTTACCCTTAATAAACCGATAAAATGCCTGAATTCTTGAAAATATCGCCCACTAATGCTTTTATCAAGCCCCCTCCCCGCTTTTTGCTCTTCTACTTACTTTCTTTTGTTTTGCCCTACATGGTCAACGACTCTTCTGGGACCTCCATTGACCTGCTCACTTTATTTCTTCTTTATGCTTCTCTTTCATTGTTAATTTCATTTTGAATATTTGTAGACATCCAAGCTTCACTGGGCTGGTTTCCCAAATTTTCTTCCTCGTTGTAACATGTTGCGGTGATACTCTCATCAATTCCATTTTGAGCATGTGACACCCCCCCCCCCCACCACCACCACCACCACCACCCCCACGGTGTTCTGCTACAGTTTCACCCAGAAGTAACTGTCCTGTGACCAATCTGCATCCAAATTATTCTTATTTTTCAAACATTTTCTTTTGGTCTTTTCTTTAACAAGCTAAAGTAGATGAATCACGGTCACTGATTCGACAAAGTTCTCCCAATTCTGCTTGCAACACCTGACTGGCTTTGTTACCCACTGTGAGAACTGGCACAGCACCGCCTACTGATGTATCTGCTACATGTTGATATTAGAGGTTCTCTGGAATAAATATCAAGACATCTGCCCCCTCTTTAAAAATTATCACTGCACGAATGAATGTTTGGAATAGAAATGCCTGAATACAATGATCCTATTATTGTATTTACACATCAGTGTATTGATTATATATCTGCTCCTGTATTTTCTTTTATCTGGGTGTCTATAATATCTCTGCAGCAGTGTGTCTGCCATTGTTTTGATCCTAACCTCAACCCAGAAGGCGTCATTTGAATACCCTTCCAAGATATCTTCCGTCCTCACTGCACTCATTGACTCCGTAACTAACAATGCAAAATCACCTTCTCTTTTACCTCTCTCCTGTGCTGCATATTGTTCTTGTACTACAGAATATTGAGGTGTCAGCCCTGACCTCCCTCAAACACATCTATGTGCTGGGAAAAATGTCCACTTCTCTATACCATCATTTTCACATCAGTCGGTCCGATAATATTCCCTGCATTACGGTAAAGGACATCCAGTCTGGAATATAGCACTGGAATACTCTGTACCCCGGAGTTGTTCTGTCATTTACTGTTTGTTATCAAGCTGAATTTCCATGAACGAGAACTGCAACTCTGGGACTGAATGAATAATTGTTGAGTTGTAATTTCTTTTTAATTAATCTAATTCAACGTTCCAGAACTGAACAGTTAACTCCACATACAATGAACTTCTGCTGATTAATTCCCGGCTCAGTGTGCAGAGGAGTCGGCCCTCAGTAATGGAGAAAGTGAGGACTGCAGATGCTGGAGATCAGAGTCGAAAAGTGTGGTGCTGGTAGGTCACAACGGGTCAGGCAGCATCCGAGGAGTGGGAGAGTGAAAAATTTGAACATAAGCCCTTCATCAGGAAGACATTGGTGTGGTCACATTCTTTTTCCATTCCATGATTCACAGGGTCTTTGGAACTGTGTTTGCTCAAGAAGGCAGCAGTGTGTATAGCCCTGAAATGGAAAGCAGTCAATCAGTTGTTTGGACAGGGAGTAGACAAAGTTAAGTGAAGTACAGACTGATTGAAGTACAAATATAAGGATAGATCAGTCCCCTGGACCAGACTGGAAGCACCCGAGGTTACCAGAAGAAGTGAGGGTAGAGATTGCTGCGCCTTTCTAGATGATCTTTGCATCCCCACTGTCCAGTGAAGTATTGCTTGATGATTGCAGGGTTGAAAACGTTATTCCCTTGTTCAGGAAAGGCAATAGGGATAATCCTGCGAAATACAGGCCAGTCAGTCTTACTTCTGTCTTGGGTAAAGTATTGGAAAGGATTCTGAGAAACAGAATTTATGATTACTTGGAAAATCATAGTTTGATTCGAGATAGTCAGCATGGCTTTTTGAGGGGTAAGGCATGCCACACACATCTTACTGAATTCTTTCAGGATGGGATCAAACACATTGATGAAGGTAGAGCAGTGGATGTGATGTATATGGATTTTAGCAAGGTGATTGATGAATTACTCTAAGATCGGCTCATTCAGAAAATAAGGAGGCGTGGGATGTAGGGAAATAGGGAAATCTGTCTGTGTGGATACAGAATTGTCTGGCCCATAGAAGACTGATGGTGGTAGAACATGGAAAGTATTCAGCCTGGAGCTCGGTGACCAGTGGCATTCTGCAGGAATCGGTTCTGGGACTGCTGTTTTTTGTGATTTTTTAAAATGACTTGGATGATAAAGTGAAAGGGTGTTTTAGTAAGTTTTACAATGGAGTTATACGTGGTGTGGAGGGCTGTTGTAAGTTGCAATTGGACATTGACAGATGCAGAACTGGGCTGGTACATGACAGATGGAGTTCAACCGGGATACGTGTGAAGTGACTCATTTCGGAAGGTCGAATTTGAATGCAGAATGCAGGGTTAACATAAGGATTAGTGGCAGTGTGGAGGGGTCGTGTGGTCCATGTCATAGGTCGCTCAAGGTTGTCACCCAAGTTGATAAGGTTATTAAGATGTATGATGTTTTCATTAGCCTGAGACTGAGTTTAAGAGCCGCAAGGTTATGCTGCAGCACCAAAAAGCTCTGGTGGAACTACACTTAGAATATTGTGTTCTGTTCTAGTCGCCTCATTACTGGAAAGACGTTGAGGCTTCGAAGAGGGTGCCGAGGAGATTTACCAATATGCTGCCTAAACTGGAGGGGATGTCTTACAAAGTAAAGTTGAGAGAGCTAGGGCTTTTCTCCTTGGAACAATGAAGAATGGGACGTGACTTGATAGAGGTGTACAATATGATGAGAAGCATGGATAGAATGGGTAGTCAGAGACTTTCTCGCAGGGTGGAAATGGCTATCTCGAGCGGGCATTATTTTAAGGTGATTGGAAGAAGGTTTGGGGAGATGTCAGAGGTAAGTTCTTTCCTCAGAGAGTGGTGGGTGCTTGGAATGCACTGCGAGCAGCAGTAGAGTTAGCTGCATTAGTGATATTTAAGTGACCAATGGATAAGCGCATGAATGATAGTACAATGAAGGGTATGCCAGTTAGTCTGATCTTCGAGTAGGATAAATTTTTGGCAGGCAGTCAAGGGTCGAAGGGTCTGCAATGTGCTGTACTGTTCTGTGTTTTATGTTTCACGCAGCCTGTGGATTCATATCAGTTGTTGAATGTGAGGGAGTGATGTGTGTGAGATCAGGAAGCTGGGGAGGACCATTAGCCCAGATCTTCCAGTTATGTTGTTCATTGTTACATTCACCTGAATGCCATGACAGTATGTGTGGTGTCCTACACCAGGCAGGCTCCTCCAAGTTCAGTTATTAACGTGATTCTTGACTTGTCATTTGCTGCTGTTTTCTTCAGATACAACCTGTTGGGTGACCCATCTATGAATCAGATGTTTGCAAAGTTGCGTGAATTGGATAAAACTATGAGGTCAGCTATGATTATTCAACGGAACTATAACTTCTGAAAAGCATTACGCTGTTTCTATATTTATGGACCAATAATGTAAACTCCTGTCAAGATTTTCTAACACAGTAATAAAGAATGTACGTTTTATTTTCTATCGAACAAACAACATAGATGTAACTCTTTTGGTCATCAGAATTACACACACAATGTCAGGAGTCAAAATGATGCATTGTCACTCCAACATTTTGAAAGTGGTTGGCTTCTGAATGATTACGTGTTCAGCGTGAGCAAACGATTGAACAATCAAATAGAATTAGCGTTCTTATACATTTATATATAATCAATCAGTTTAATTTCTCACTGAAATGTACAAGCTTCAGCTATTTGCCAGCGAATTAGAAATGGCTATAATTCAACATGCACTGTGAATATTAAACTAAATAAATGATTTGTGTTATCAAATCTTAGTGACCAATAATTTGAAAACGTTTAGCTTATCGAGAGAATGTTATATAATTTGAAATGCAGACCGTGAACAAAAACGATAAACATATTATCGTGTGAGTGAAAAGTCAGACCTTTTCAAAGAGACTTGTGCCAAAGCAATGACAGATTTGTTTTTGTAATTGGAATACAACATTTAAAATATTCATGTTCTGAGCAATAATTAGACCAAATAATGAAGATGGTCTTGCAATACTTGCATATTAAATGCTTATGCTGCATTAAATAATCAGATAAGCATTTACAATGGGAAGTAATCGGATACTGACTTTTATTCACATCAGACACATGATAGAGTGCAAAACTTTAAAGTTCAGGAGGAGGCCATTGGCCACTGTGTGTGCATCGGCTCCAGGAATGTCTCCAAAGCCCTTCCCATTTGCTAGCCTTATCTCTGGAGCCTGTTAAATTCATATTTCCAAATACACATCCAGATCTCTTTTTAATCTTCATCCACAACTCTCCCAGGCAGTGCATTCCAAATCCTAACAACTCTCTCAATAAAGAAGTTTTTCCTTATCTCAAACCTGGATCTTTTGTTGACAATCTTGGAGTTAGAACTCCTTGATGCTGTAATGCCAACTAACGGAAACAGAGTATTCCTGTTTTACTCTACAAATTTTTTTCATACTTTTGAGCACCGCAATAAGTTCATATCTTTGTCTGTTCTCCTCCAGGAAGATTAAGCCTTGCAAGAACTGTAACAAGCACTACATCGGAAAAACAGGCAGAAAACTAGCCACCAGTGTAGATGAACAACAACTAGCCAGAAAAAAATACATGACCCACTATCACTACTATCCGTACATACAGATGAGGAAGTACACTATTTCGACTGGGTCCATCTAGGACAAGCCAAACGGAAACACGCACGAGAATTCCTAGAAGCAGAGCATTCCAACCTGAACACTATCAACAAACACATCGAGTTTGATTCCATCTAACACTCTCTGAGAAAAAGAACCGGACATAAAATCACCAATACTGGAAATTACATCACTGACTCAAGGAAACCTAAACACATAAATAGCAACCATGACATAACACCAGCACTTCACCAGAGGCTCACTGATAATGTTCCCTAGTACAGTGATGAACCATCTGAAAATGAACTCTCCAGCTCAGCGAGCAAACTGACATCCAGAAGAAGCGCAATTTCTCTCATCCTGTTTTAACTAAATCCTTCATTCCAGTTTACATGCCGATTATTTTAGGGTTATTTGTATTCTTCTGCAAAGTAATTTGGTGTCTGTCTTCTGAATGTGTGTGTTGGGGGGGGGGGTTGGGGCGAGAGAGAGAGAGAGAGAGAGAGAGTGAGAGAGAGAGAAAGAAAACAATACTCTGTAATCTCTGGATTACTCCCTGTGCCGTGTGGAAAAGAGGGAAGGATGAGGAAGACAGTATAGCTTAACATGTTGTTAACAAGCTAGTTCAAGGGTGGGGGTTTCAGATTTTTGGATCAATGGGACCTCTTCTGAGACAGGCGAGGAACTGTACAACAAAGACAGGTTGTATCGTAACTGGACGAGCACCAACATCTTTGTGGGGGGAGGGGGGTTGCTAGTGCAAGTCAGATGGTTTTGAATAAACCAGGAGAGTGAGAACCAAAGCAGCAGATCAGGAACTGAGTAGAAGGTTGAGGTGAATAGGACATCAGGCACGGCCAGTCTAATGACCATGTCGAGAGAAGGAATCAAATCAGTCCAAAACGTGAGTTGGGAGTTGAAATAAATTATCGAGATTAGGCGCAGGTTTATCAGGGATTAATAAATAAGGATGGAGAGTGTGTGTGATATGAGGGAGTGAGGTGTGTGAGATCAGGGAGACAGTGCACAAGAAAATGATAAAATGGAAAGAAGTTGGGGTGGGGAATTCTGTGAGAAACAACAGGCAGAAAAAAACACAGGAAAACTTGCTGTTTGTCAAAGAGAATACCTGGGAAATAATTTATTTTGTTTCAGAGAAATAACATCCTTATTGCTAGAGGTCTGTATTATAATGGAGGAAAAGCTGTGTTCAAATTATGGCCGTAACTATAATAATGGTGGCAAACAGTTAGAATATTATCAGTGCTGTTGTTGGACAATGCTTGCACAGAGCATGTGAATTACCCTGGATGTTCCCAGAGATGGCTGGGCTGACTTTGGTTGAGTAAGCGCTGAAGCTGCATGAGATGCAGCTACTTTGTAATATAGCTACTTACTGAGTACAGTCAAAGGATCAAAGCAGCAAGTGCCATTGCTTATTGTTTCAGAATATACCAGAGTATTCATGGCTGCCACTGCAAAGAATCATGCAATGAAAAACAGGCCTATCATGTCTATGCCAGTAAGTGCATATCCAAAGGCTTTTTAAACGTTTGTGAGGTTACCTGCCTCAACCACCCTCCTAGACAACGCATTCCAGATTCTTAACACCTTCTCAGTTCGAAACACATTCCACAAATTCTCTCTGAAACCTCCCCCTTTCTCTTTAAAAGTGAGTCCCTTTGTTTTTGATCCTTTGACTAAGGAAAACAGCTGCTGAATGCCCATCCTCTCCATCCCCCTTATGCTCTTGTACACCTGTACCAGGTTCCCTCGTCAACCTTCCCCACTGCAAAGAAAAAACAAGCAAATTTAGCCGTCTTCTTTCATACTCACTTTTGAGTACTCACTTGCCTTGTTACTTCTGGCTTGCATCTTCCAAATTTATCGGTGTTAAATTTCATCAGGCCCTTGATCTGGCTACTTGAATAATTTGGTTACATCCTCCTGTAGCCTAACACTTTCCTCCTGACTGTGATCCACCCAACTCATCTTTGTGTCATCCACAACATTGATGATCATTTCACTGCTCCCCACCTCCACATTCTCACAATCGTTATTTCTGAATATCACAAACAACCCGTGATTTCCTTCCTGTTCTCCAAATGTTATTCAGAGGATGATTTGACAACTCCAGTTTCTTGTTTTCCCTATTTTGGTGAATTTATGAGTGACGGAATGAACACATTTTATGAGGGAGCCACAAATAGCATTTTCGACACAGAGTTGAATTCACCTTTTACACTCTGCGTCTCTGCATGTTTTATTTATAAACCTTGTAATAATTTAGGATAAACTAGGGTTTGGCACCTTGCGATGGAACATTAGCATTTTGCGTGGCACTGTTCGTTGTAACATTCCCTGCAATAGCCAAAGCTGAAGAAATTTTTCATCTGCAGGATGGACATGCACTCATTCATTGTTTGTTTAAATCAGCGAGTGTGATGGGGATAAATATTCAATTAAATTCGATGTTATAGGCAAACTGCAGAAGATCAAACCATATTCTCATATCCACCTTGAATTGGAAGCAAATACATACTGGAAAATAATCAAAAATATTGAAACACCACAGTCGGGGAGAAAAAAAAAACCATGTCGTCTGCCCTTGATGGAGATATAGAAATATATAGTACATGTACAACCTGAACAAGGACCAAGCGATCGAAGAGAGAGTACAAGAAATCCTTTCTTAATTTTGAATGGAATCCAGATCCCGATTTTCTTGAACAGTGATGTTTTCTCATCCAATCTCTCCATCCTCTCCCTTCTGCATATAAACCAACATTTTCTATATTACCATCAGTTCTGAGGAAGGGGCACTGGACATGCAACGTTAACTCTGATTTCTCTGCACCGATGCTGCCAGACCTGCTGAGCATTTACAGCAACTTTTGTTTTGTTTCAACATTTTCATCGCAGGTTCTCACAATGCAATACATCATCGATATTTAGAGCCCTGTCAAACAGAGGAATTTGGACAATGTGGTCCTTTCTTGTTTCTATTACAGTTGGTGTGTTTGTGACACCTGAATTACAGCCGAAATCTGTTTTTTCTTTAATATAGAAACTAACAAAAAATTCTGAACATCTTGTAAATCTCTGGAAATCTATTTTTTTAAATACATTTTAGAGGCAGCTGAACTCCATGACATGATCGGGATAGATTTTTGATGATGGAACACTCGGTATCCTTCATTGAACAAGCTTGTCTCCCCACTCTCCAAAAGCTTTCAGTGCATAACATAGAATTATTACAGCAAAGGTGGTGAAAACTTAGCCCATTGTCTCTTCCAGTTTGGAATGAGCGATATTTCTACTATTATTTTCCTGTATTGTCCCCATAGCCCTGCACATTTTGTTATTAGTATCTGTTTTTAATTGTAAGCATCCTGCAAGATATGAGCAATATGATCAATCTCAAATAAAAACAGACTTTGGAGGGAAAGCTCAGCAGGTCTGGCAGTATCTGTGAAGAGAAATCAATGTTAATGCTTCAGGTGCGGTGACCCTACTCAATCTGTATTCCCAATGATTAAATGGTGTGTATATAAAATATAAAATATCATTGTTGTGAACTATATTTAATTCTATCTGACGTCAAGAGTGATGATGACTGGGGAATATCATTGTACTCCCCATGCAGTGTTCATAGCCACTGCCCCCATTCCGCCCTATCTCCCAGCCAAACGTGACTCATTAATTCAAAAGTCTTAAAGAATAAGTTCACTTTTGGTTTTGGACTGAGGGGAAGAAGTGTAAATATTATTGTTTTATAGCAAATAAAACTGCATTAAGATGTTTGTCAATTTGTATAAATTAATTACTGAAGCACATTATGAATGGAAGGTCCAACGTTTCTTTATTAGAGCAGGGAGAGGAACATTCAGAGAAGTCCACACTTCCTGTCTATGTGCAGAGCAACTGTGCCCAGTGACAGTCTGTTGGCTGGCGTTTGTTCCCGTGGAGGAGAGAACAGCACAGTGACAACATCCTGTTTGTGTTTTTTTTTAGTGGAGGGGTGGAAATTCGGGGTAAGATGGTTACAGCATTGCAAACGTACAACAGAGCAGAGTCATCTAGCCTGCAATAAGAAAGCATCCATCATTCTCCATCACAACTGACTTCCCTAGAGCAATTAGTGATGGCAGATGTGACCAATAGCCAGCGATGTCAGCATTCAGTCCATTAAAGTTGTATTGTGAACTGAAAGTGCTGTATTAAAAGCTAGAACTGTTTGCTCAGTGACTGTGATTGATATCAGTCTCCATGAATTGTAACTGTGTCACTGGAGCGTTTCCCTCTCCTATTGGTGAGGGGCTTCACTCAGTGCGCTATCCCAGTGTAGGAACAGATGCATCAGCTCCAACAATAACAAAGATCATCCGCTGTACAGACATGGCGAGGACAGACCTGAATCTGAGAATAATGGACTGAATAATTACACCAATGGAGAGGAGGCTTTCCCTGGGCCTTTTCAACATTTTTCTCTATTGGGAATTTCTACCATATCGCATATTAGCGGTACTGATTATTATTTTGAGCGGGGTGTAAGGTGTTTTATAAACCTATTCTCGCTGTTGTTGGTGTTCTGTACTTCGGTCTGTTCATTAATCCCATAAACAATTTTGAACTTCATTGCAATTACTGTTATCTATATTTGTCAAAGAAAGAAACTATTATCTTCAACTCAAATTGTAGTTTCCATTCATCTGAAATGCAGACCACTCCCTTACAAACATCTGAGAACAAAACTGTGGACAACCGTAAGATCCCTTTGGCCCTGTATTGATTTATGTCTCGTGTTATCTCTGTCACGAACCCTGTCTACTACCAGCTCATAATACTCCCAATCTCCATCTCTGCGTCAGTGCTGTGTCTGAACAAACCATTGTCTGCGCGTTGGTAAAATTCAGACTTTATATTTCAAGCTCTCTTCTGGCCACTTTTCCAGTTGCAAGTATTTCAATCACAAAATTGTTCTTGTCTCGGACGTTACTTCATGATTAGGACAATGTTTCAGAGTAGGAATGTCATTGGATGTAATTCAGGAGCAAAGCTTATTAAACGAAAGACATTGTTTCAAGCAATTTGTTTCAAGCCCTACCACAGCTGATGGCAGAACTTCAAGAAAAATGATAAGAATTCGAATAAAGTGCATTTCACAAGAAACAACCGTAAAACACAGATTTTGTCTGAAAATCACAGGCGGCACGGTGGCACAGTGGTTAGCACTGCTGCCTCACAGCGCCAGAGACCTGGGTTCAATTCCCGCCTCAGGCGACTGACTGTGTGGAGTTTGCACATTCTCCGTGTGTCTGCGTGGGTTTCCTCCGGGTGCTCCGGTTTCCTCCCACAGTCCAAAGATGTGCAGGTCAGGTGACTTGGCCATGCTAAATTGCCTGTAGTGTTAGGTAAGGGGTAAATGTAGGGGTATGGGTGGGTTGCGCTTCAGCGGGTCGGTGTGGACTTGTTGGGCCGAAGGGCCTGTTTCCACACTGTAAGTAATCTATTCTAATCTTACTGTTTCACTGATGACCTTAAAAAAATTTAATATTACTACCCAGTCTGGGTTAAGTGTGACTTCAGACCCATATCAATGTGCTTGGTTTTATATTGCTTGTGGAATGGCCTCACAATCAGGACAATTAGTGATGATTAACAAATGCTGCCCTGGCAGAGATGCCGACTTCCCATGGAATAACAAATTTGAAGATTAAACCAAATAAAAGAAGATGCTGGAGATCTGAAATCGCATAAAAAATACAAAGCAAAGAAGAGAAAGTGCTGGGAGCTTTTCTGAACTGAAAACAGTTGGAAAATAGTGTGAATAATGATGGTGGCAGGGAAGTCTGCTTTGAAAGGGAGGAGGAGTGAGCTAAATCGATAGAGAAAGAGAGAGATAGAAGAAAACCAGCAAACAACAGGAATGACGATCAGCTGGGATGGAAATAAAATGTGAGATGCATCTTATTTATTTTTAACTTTTCCCATCTTCCTGAATATCTTGCCCATGCCGGTACATGTATACCCCGCTTTTCAAAAATTCGCTTTTTGCCACTTCCCATTCCGAAAATCCTCCATTACGTCCTGTTTTCGCTAGCCAAAAGAAATCTGAAGAGGTTTTCACTTTTACCAAGAAAGATGATTTCTTTCCCACATAAATTAATGCTACTTCACTTTACGCCATATCAGCTTATAAAAGGTTTTATGGGAACAGTCTGCTTTCAGATACTCAGGGAAACTATATATATATATATATATATATATATATATATATATATATATCTAAGATCATGTTTAAAGCGATTTGATCCCACCTGTCTGTCTTCCCTGAGTGTCGTCATGTTCTTATATTTATTAATGGGATATAGGTATCGCTGGCTGGGCCAGCATTAGTTCACTTATTTGATTGCCCTTGAGAAGACCTTGAGCCTCACAGGGCACTTAGACAGAGTGAGGCATACAAGGTGACAGCTGCACAGGAGGTGTGCAAAGCAAGAGCGACGTTAGCAAGTTTAATATTATTTGAAAAGTAGATATTTCAATTCGTCAGTGTAATTACGATAGGGAAGAAGGTGTTCCTGAGCTTGCTGGTCCATACTTTCAAGCCTCTGTATCTCCTCCCTTTTGGAAGAGGTTGTAGGAGATCATTACCGGTTTTGGAGAGATATTTGGTGTTGCCAGCCTTTCGCTGACAATGAGAAGTCTAAATGGATGGAAGATTGTCTTCCATGATAATCTGGGCTGTGCACACAACCGTCTGTAGTTTCTTATGGCCCTGGAAAGAGCAGTTACCGTTACACTATTATGCACATGAATAGAATGCTTTCAGTTGCCAGTATGCAGAGCACTGAGAGAAGGCAGTTCCAAAATATTTAGATGTAACAATTGGTTGTAAATGGATATCCAAGTTCTGGTTGCTGTTTTGACAACAATTGAAATTTAACCAATAAATTTAAATGATGTCCAAGATACCAAAACGCAATTGAGTTTATTTTATTGCCAACATCCGACCAAAGAGCCATCACATGCTTCAAAAGACTAGAGACGCCATCACCATCACAACGAGGGAGAAATAGACACACACGTAGAAGGAGAGAGCGAACACAGCGAGGGAAACAGAAGGACAGTCAGTAAAACAGAAAGGAAACAAAACAAGAAACAAACAGTCACATGGACAGGGAGAAGGGGAGATAGTAAGTTCAGGGAAAGAAACAGAAGACAGAGAAAAGGAAAATACAAGGAAACAGACAGTGTGAGCGAAATAGTGAGATACAAAGCACACAGTGAGCTGAGGATGGGGAATGGAAGGTGCTGGGGGTGAGGACTAGAGAGAGCTCGGAGTGAGCTTGGGGGAGGAAGATGAGGATTTACTATTACCTGTACCAAGGTGTACAGGCAGATCATAGTAAGCAAGGATGTGCAGAACGATGCCTATAAAACATGTCTGAGAGGCATGCAGGTTACATCGGACAGGGCGTGCGTGAGGCGAGATCAACATGAACAAGATCAGCATTATCTGAGATTAGAGAGTCCATTCATCAGTCTAATAACAGTCAGGAAGAAACTTTTAATGAACAAGCTGCTCTGTGTTTTCAAGCTTCCATATCTTTTAGCCTGATGGAAGAGGTTGTGGGAGACAATTACTGGGGTGTGATTGGTCTTTGATAATGTTAGAACAAAACATTCCAGCACAGAAACAGGCCATTCGGTGGTCCAAGCCTGCGCCAATCCAAATCTTCTATCTAAACCTGCCACCAATTTTCTAAGGACCTGTATCCATTTGCTCCCTTCTCATTCATGTATCTTTCCAGAAACATCTTAAGTGGAACCAATGGTCACAGTTCACCATTTTTGAGAAACTCCCTCCCCCTACCGTTCTCTGTCTTATGTTGCCCAGCCAGTTCTTTATCCACGTAGCTAGCGCACTATGTGACTTCACTTTCTCCATAGCCCGTCCATGGGGAAACATACCAAACGCCTTCCTGAAGTCCATGTACATGACATCTAAAGTCTCTCCCTCATCAATCAACTTCGTCAATTCCTCAAAGAATTCTATTGAGTTGGTAAGACATGACCTTCCCTGCACAAAACCATGTTGTCTATCACTGATAAGACTACTTTGATCCAAATGAGAGTAGATCCTATCCCTCAGTATCTTCTCTTGCAGATTCCCTACCCCTGACATCAGTCTCACCGGTCTATAATTGACTGGATTATCCCTACTACCTTTCTTAAACAAGGGGATTGACAATTGTCCAGTCTTCCGGGCCCTCAGCCGTGTTCAAGGATGTTCCAAAGATATCTGTTAATGCCTCAGCTATTCTCTGTTTCCCTTCACTCAGTAATCTGGGATAGATGTTGGCAGCCTTTCTGCGGCAACGAGCCATGTAAATGGAATCGATGGTTGGGATGTTAGAGTCCGTGTTGTTCAGAGCTGTGCACCCAACCTTGTGTAATTTCTCACAGTCCTGAGTAGAGCAGTTGCCGTGCCAGGCTGTTATGCACCGGGACAATATGCTCTCAATGGTGCATCTGTAGATGTAGCGCATGCTGAATTTCCTGTATCACCTCAGGAAGGAGAGGCATTGTTGAACCTTCCCGACTGTCGGACCTATGTGAGAAGTTCAGGACAGGTTGTGAGTTATCATCACTCGGAGGCACTTGATGCTCTGCATTCCCTCAAACGGTTGATGTAGATGGGGCATGTTCCCCTCCTTTCTTCTTAAAGACAGAGATCAGTCCTTTACGTTTACTGGATTAGAGAGAGAGGTCATTATCAACAGATCATACCACCAAGCTCTCTATCGCCTTTCGACATTCTGACGCGTTGTTGTTTAATATCCGTACTGCTATAGTGATGTCATCATCTAACTTGTAGCTGGCATTGTTTGGAATTTGGAAACTCAGCCGTGGCTGTACAGGGAGTACATAGGGGGCTGAGGACATAGCCCTGGTTGTACAGGGAGGACATTAGAGGGCTGAGGAAACAACCGTGGGAGTACAGGGAGAACAGTGGTTTGCTGAGGGCACAGCCGTGGGTGTACAGGGAGTACAGTGGTTGGCTGAGGGCACAGCCGTGGGTGTACAGGGAACACACTAAGGGGCTGAGGTCACAGACGTGGGTGTAGCTGGAGTACCATAAGGGGCTGAGGGCACAGACGTGGGTGTACATGGAATACAGTAAGGGGCTGAGGGCACAGACGTGGGTGTGCATGGAGGACAGTGGGGGGCTGAGGATACAGCCGTGGGTGTACAGGGCGTACAGTAACGTGCTGAGGGCACAGCCGTGGATGTACAGGGAGGACAGCAGTGGGCTGAGGGTACAGCCGTGGGTGTACAGGGAGTATTCTCGTGCGTTGAGAACACATCCTTCAGTAGTTTTAGTGTTGATTGTTGTTGTGGAGGAGGTGATTTTACCGATCTTCATGATTGTGGGTCAAAAGCCTGAGGAGTCAGTTGCAGAGGATCGAACCGAGACCAAGGTCGCAGAGTTTTGTGATTAGTCTGTAAGGGATAATGATTTTGAAGGTGGAGATTTAGTCAATGAGCAGGAGTCTGGTGTAGGTGTCCTTGTTGTCCAGATGTTCCAGGGATGCGTGCAGGCTTGGGTATGGCCTCTGTTGTGAACCCGTTACATCAGTCGGCAAATTATAGGGCAGCAGGTCAGGCTGGGAGACTGGAGTTGGTTGTAGGCCATAACCAGCCTCTCAAAGCACTTCATCGTCTATAAGGACACGTTCCATGTGCTTTCTCACTTACGTGGATGATGATGGCCTTCTTGAATCAGATTGGGACTTCGGCTTCTGGAGGGAGAGTCTGAAGTTGGATGTGAATACCTCTGCTAGTTGGTACAAACAGGATCTGAGTGTCAGCCAGGAACACTCTCCAGGCCCATCACTTTCTTGGATTTGACTCACTGAAAGACTGACCATGCCTGCAGCGGTGACAACAGACACAGGTACATCTGGGGCTTTTGCGGCAAGTGCCAGCCCTCAGTGACAGTCACACAGTCATTTATGATCGACATCACCACCCCACAACTCCCGCTCTCGTCTTCAACACACAATGACATTGGTTGGTGTGAGCACCACACAGTCAGCATTGAGACAGATTGCCATTAGTAGACTGGGACCGTGCGCCATCAAGTTCTGTATCACCATAACGGGGTAAATTCATAATAAAATGGTGTGCAGGGTGCCAGTGCCAGTGGTGCAAGGAGTGAAGACTTTGCAGATGTAATTCCAGTAAAGCCACTGCTTTAACCTGAATGGAGTCAAGCATCTTGAGCGTTGTGCCTTTTCAATGGTGGACAGTCCTGAGGTAGTCAGGAGGTGCCATTTACGTGAACCATCTGACCTGATGGCAGTTTTGCTAAGTTTGCAGATGATACAATGATGATTGGATGGGCAGGTGATATTGAGGAAGAGGAGAGGCTGCAGAAAGACTTGGATAGTTTAGGACACTGGGAAAATACATGGCTGATGGAACACAATATGGAAACATGTGAGATTATGCACTACAGTAGGCGGAATACAGGGAGACACTATGTTCTAAAAGGCTTCATGAAATCTGAAGCACAAAAGCAGTTTGGAGTCCTCGCCCTCTCTTCCGGTTAATGCGCAGGTTCAGTTGGCAGTTAGGAAAGCAAATGCAATGTTAGCATTCATTCCAAGAGAGTGAGAATACAAAAGCGGAGACATACTGATCAGAATGTAATGGACTATGGTCAGATGGCATTTGGATTATTGTGAGCTGTTCTGGGGAAGGATCTACGGGTGTTGGACATGATTTATCCTGGGAATGATGGCTTGTCATATGAGCGGCAGTTGAGGACTCTGTGTCTGAACTCAATGGAATTTGGAAGAAAGGGGGGTGGGCGCATCTGATTGAAACTGACCGACTACTGCAAAGATTGATACAGTTAGAGAATAGAAGATATTTCCACTTGTCTTTAGAGACTAAGACAAAATGGCGCAGTTTCAGAGTGAAGAGATAGGCGGCATAGCCTAAATCTATTGCTATATCTCATGTCCTTATGGTCATACAGTCTATTATTCAGTGCAGAGTTGAAAGTCTCAGACCTGCTCTTGTAACCCTTGTTGATTTGACTTCACCTTCTGGTCAATGGTAACCCCTGTAATACGGACGGTGGGAGAATTGAGTGCCAGTCAGTAGCGCAGTAATATGTTGAATATAAGCTGCTATCTGTGAGTCTCATCTGGCGGGAGTACATTGTCTCGACGATGATTGTCATTTTCAGTTTGGTATTTTTGAAGGTTCGATCCTGTTACGCTAGTGTTGTTGAATTTAACAAAACAGGTGCAATTTATCACAGCACTCAGCAACAATATGTCATGGAACACTGAACACACATCTAATAACGGAAAGGTCTAAAATGTCCAGTATCAGAAACACTGCTTTCCTGTTCATGTTCAAATTAGACAACCTATCACATCGAGGTTTTCAATTTGGAACTTTTTAAACTTATTTTTTGGTTATGGGAATCACTGGATAGGCCCATCATTTCTTGTCCGTCCCTAGTTGCCCCCTTGAGAAGGTGGTGCTGAGCTGCCTTCTTATACCACCTGCTATGCGTAGATTCACAATGCTACGAGGGAGGGAATTCTAGGGTTTTGACCCAGCAACAGTGAAAAAATGGTTATATATTTCCAACTCAGGATGTTGACTGGTTTGGAGGGGAGTTTGAAGGTGGTGGTGTTCGCAAAAGCCTGCTGCCCTTGTCATTCAAGACGGAAGTGTTCGTAGGATTGGAAGGTGCTGTCTTGTAGATAGTACACACTGCTGCTACTGAACGTTAGTGGTGAATGGAGTGAATGCTTGTGGTTGTGGTGCCAATCAATTGGGCTGTTTTGTCCTGGATGGTGTCAAGCATCTTTAGTGTCGTTGTGGCTGCATTCATTCAGGCAATTGGGGAGTATTCCATCTCACTCCTGACTTGTGCCTTGTAGATGGTGAACATGCTTTGGGAAGACAGGAGGTGAGTTACTCGCGCAGTATTCCTAGCCTTTGATCTGCTCTTATGTTTATGTATCAGTGGTGCTGGAAGAGCACAGCAATTCAGGCAGCATCCGAGGACAGGCAAAATCGACGTTTCGGGCAAAAGCCCTTCATCAGTGGTGCTCTTCCAGCACCACTGATCCAGAATCTGGTTTCCAGCATCTGCAGTCATTGTTTTTACCTCTTTTATTTATGTGGCGAGTCCAGTTGAGTTTCTGGTCAATGGTAACCCCAAGTGTATTGATAGGGTGGTGGGGAGGGGAATTTAAGTGACAAATATGCTGCTGAATACCAAGTGGTTATATTGCTTCTTATTGGTGATTGTCATTGTCTGGAATTTGTGTGGTGCGAGTCTTACTTGTCACTTATTAGCCCAAGCCTGGATATTGTCCAGACCTTGTTGCATTTTGGTACGGACTGCTTCCGTACCTGATCACTTGCGAATGGTGCTGAATATTGTGCAGGCATCGTCGAATATCCCCATTCTGACCTTATGATGGAGAGAAGGCCATTGATGAAGCAACAGAAGATGTTTGTATCTAGGTTTCATCCAGAGGGCAACTGAAGATGTTACCTAGTATGGTGACGAAACGTCTAGAAATGACCATTCCAGGTCATGGAGCAAACCTACGTCCACATTATCCTGAGGGACTACTGCAGAGATATTCTGGAAGTGAGATGACTGACCTCCAACAACAATGACCGTTTTCCATCTGTCAGGTATAATTCCAATAATGAAGTAATTACTCACAATATCCTTTTTGCTTGGGTTCCTTGATGCCACATTTGAAAAAATGCAGCCTTGATTTTCCAGTGCTGGAATTCAGTTCATTTGTCTATGTTTGAACCAAAGCTGTGATGAGGTCAGGAGCTGAGTGGCCCTGGTAAAACCCAAACTGGGCGTCATTGAGCAGATTATTGCTGAGCTGGTGCTGCTTGATAGCACTATTGATGAACCCTTCCATCACTTTATTGATGATGGGGAGTAGAGTGATGAGGTGGTATTTGGCTGAGTATAATTTGTCCTGCGTTTTATGTACAGAAAATACTTGAGCAGTTTTTTTTCCCATTGTTTCACTCTCTATTGCACTAGGGTTAATCCTCTGGCTTGATGGTAATGATCGAGTGGTTTATATGCTGTGTCATGACATTACAGATTGTGCTGGAGTATTGTTCTGATATTGATGGACCACAGCGTCTTATGGATGCTCAGTCTTGAGTTGCTAGATCTGTTTGAAGTCTGTGCCATTTAGCATGCTGACAGTGCCACACAACACAATATAGTTTATTCTCAATGTGACCGTGAGACTTTGTCTCCTCAACGACAGTGCGGTGGTCAGTTTTACTGATGCTGTCATGGACAGATGCATCTGCAGTTGGTAGATTGGTTAGTGAAATGGTCTGAACTGAATTGATGGCCATGATATATAAACTTTGGAAAGGTGCAAGTCAGTGTTTTCAGTTCTAATCAAAGTTTCCATTCCTTACAAATTATAACTAGCAAATGATTATTTACAAATTACGCACCAATATGCGAGGATTAAAAAGACAGTTCTCCTTGATTCATTTTCTCCTGCACAAGTTTACATTTCCATATCCTCTCCACTCAACAATCCTGTCCACTACCACCATCGTGACATCCCAGTCTCCGCCTCAGCCTCAGTACAACTCCTGGATAAACCATCGTTTGTGCTTTTGTTCATCTCCACATACAGCTGTTTCAAGTCACTTTTTACCACGTATCCATTGCAAAATAATTGCACTTGAGATGTTTACGTTCTCTTCACAGATATGGAAAGATGGGAAACATGGGAAGACAGTGTAATCATAATCAAGAGCCACAAAATAATAATCTGTTGATATCGGCTTGCCTCATGCCCATTAAAGAAGGCAATGGGTCATTCTTCCCTGATTAAGTCTCCGTGTGACGGCAAACGTACAGCACTGTGTTTTACTCTTTACTGTCCTGTAGAACAGCTGAACCAGCCACTAAGTTCAAGGTCGGCATAACATGCTGGCCTGACCAGGGCTGCACACATCCCGTAAGGGCAGATCAAAAGGAAAGATAATTCCCTCTCTCTGCGTGTATCCCATATTCCTGCAGCTGACTTCCTTTCAGGTAGGTGGCCATTCACTATTTTAGATGTATTCTTTGTGATTGAGTCTCTCCCCAAAAGTGATGTCTATCCCGATAGGCACCTCTGGTGCTGGCTTTATTGTTGCTAACCTACAGATGTAAGGATGTTTTAAGTTCCACATCAGTGGCAGTGCATTGTAAATGAATGGTTTCCTGTGTCACATGAAGGAAATGGAGCCAGCTAAGCGAGGGAAGGAATTATTGTGATCAACTCTGAGAGCGTTGTTGAGGCAGTGTTTGGGGTATTGTGCACAGCTTTTATCTCCTTTATAAGGAGCGATCTCCTTATCACAGAGAGAATGAACAGGGGTTCTGCCGGATTAATCCCTGATATGATGGCACCATGAGAATTGAGTAAAGGTTGATCTGTCCCGCTGTGAGATAATAAGAGGTGATTGCTTTGAACCTTGAGGGGGATGGACAATCACTCCTTATATTCTAAACATACAATGAGAATATGATAAGTTCCATGACTGTATTTCACTCAGGATGCATGATGCTGGATGGTTTAAGTGCCTCTGTGGACGTTACAAAAACCCCCACTCCCTACGGCGATTGAGAGAGACAGAGAGGTCCCTTTTGAATAAACTCTCCCCACATTAATACAGTGCAGTTGGTGTGTGATCTTGCACTGAATGTCATATTATCCACCACCTCGGCAGCAGCCACAATACCTTCATTCTATAACAGTCAACTATTTCCACCAGCTTCTGACCTTCATGAAGAGCATGAATCCATATCATCAGAGATGTAAGGTGTCTCCTTAAGGTTTAGACCATACGACTATAAGACATAGGAGCAGAAATTAGGCAAGTTTGCCTATTGAGTCTAGTCCACCATTCAATCATCGCTGATAAGTTTCTCAAACCCATTCTCCGACCTTCTGCCCGTAATCCTTAATCCCCTGGATAATCAAAAAAAACTATCTCTGTCTCAAATATATTCAATGACCTGGCCCCACAGCCGTCTCTGGCAATAAATTGCAAAGATTCACCATTCGCTGGTTAAAGAAGTCTCCCTATCAACGATCTAAAAGATGTTCGCGTCAAGCTAAGGCTGTGTCCTTTCGTCTTAGTCTCTTCTCCCAATGGAAACATCTTATGAACCATTCGGTTCAGGTCATTCAGTATTCTGTATGTTTCAATTACATTTCCTCTCTTCCTTATAAACTTTATCATAGACCCAAAGACTCAAACATTCCTCATGCAATAAACTTTTTCACTCCTATGATTATTCCCGTGAAAATCTTCTGAACATGCTCCAGGGACAGTACATCCTTTCTGAGATATGGAGCTCAACAGTACGCGCAACACTCCAAATGTAGTCTGACCAAAGCTGTATACAGCCTGTTCTTATATTCAATTTCTCTCGTAATAAATGCCATCAATAATGACTGCAATTGCCCTCCTAACTACTACCTCAGCCTGCAAGCTTATCTTAAGAGAACCCTGCACTTGAACTCCCAAGTCCCTTTGCATTTCAGATTTCTGAATTTTCTCCCCATTTAGGAAATAGACCATGCCTCTATTCTTCATGCTAAAGAGCATGACCTCACCCTTTCAGACGTTGGATTGCATCTGCCAACCCCTTTACCTGGCCAATTCCTTCTTCAGCCTCTCTGCCTCCTCTCTCCGACCTGACCCTCTACGTATCTTAGTTTTGTCTGCAAACTTAGCCAGAGTGCCGTCAGTTCCATCAACTAGGTTGTTAACGTATAAGGTAAAAAGTTATGGTACCAATACTGTGCCTTGCTGACCACCACTTGTGACCTGCTGCCATCCTGAGAAGGACCATTTTATCCCCACTCTCTGCTTTCTGTCAGACAGGCAAGCTTCTATTCACGCCTCTACCTTGCCTCTAACACCACGGACCCTTATCATAATCAATAATCCCCTGTGTGACACCTTGCCAAAGGCCTTCTTGACGTCCAGGTGGATAACATCCATTGGCTGTATTGATCGAGACTGCTCATTTTTTTTTCAAAGATTTCCAACAAATTTGTCAGGCATGACCTTCCCTTGATGGAACCATGCTAACTTTGCCCTATTTTGCCAAATACTTCCAAGTATTCAGAAATCTCATCCTTCACAAGGGATCCCAGGATCTTACCCACGACAAAGGTTAAGCATTTGTTTTTGTCTTTTCTTCCTTACTCCCTGGGTAAAAACAGATGTCACATTAGGGGGTTTCCAATGTTCTAGGATCGTTCCTTTCTCGAGTGATTCCTGAAAAATCACCACCATCACCTCAACTAACTCTTCAGCTATCTCCCTGATAACACAGACATTTAATCCCTCTGGTTCAGGTTATTTAACTAACTTTAAGCCATTCAGATTTTTCCTAGCATGTTCTCCATGATGGTGGTCAACCTACTCAGCTCTAGCCACTCACTCTCCTGAATGTTTGAGATATTATTCGTGTCTTCCACCATGAAATTTATGCACAGTAATTATCCAATTCCTCGGCCCTTTTCTTTGTCCCCACTACTATCTCTCCAGTGTCATTTTCCAGCAATCCAATGCCATATTTTGACTCTCTTTTGTACTTTATATATCGAAAGAAACTCTTACATTTCTTCCTTTATATTACTGGCACGCTTACCCCGATATTTAATAATCTCCCTCCTTATTTTATTTTGTTTGCCTTCTGTTTTGTCTTTGTAATTTTCTCAACCCTCTGGTTTCCCACTGCACTTTGCCACATTATTTCCTTTCTCTTTTGATTTTATGCTATACCTGACTTCCTTCGTCAGTCATGGTTACCTCATTCGCCATGTATCATGCCTCTTTTTACTCGGGGTAAATCTCTGTTGCATCCTGAATTACTCCAAAAATCTCCTGCCATTGCTGCTCCACTGTCTTTCCTGCTGGGCCCTTCTACCAGTCAATTCTACCCAGCTCCTCTCTCATGCCTCTGTAATTGCCTTTATTCAGCTCTAATACCGTTACCTCTGATTCTAACTTTGCCAATGAAATTTCAGAGTAAATTCAACCATATTATGATCATTGCCTCCTATGATTTCCTTCTCCTTAAGCTCCCTTATCTAAAATGCCTGCACAAGCTGCTCCAAAAACCAACTCACCGAAATTCCACAAATTTCTTTTCCTGCAAACCACGACCAACCTGAATTCCCAGCCCACCTCCGTAATGTAATCCCACATGATCACTGTAACTGTGTCTTTCCTATACTTCTTTCTAGCTCCTGGTATATCTTGCACCTCAGCTCCTGACTACTGTTTGGAGGCCTGAACAAAGCTCCAACTACATTTTTTTAACCTTTTTGATTCCTCAAGTCTCCCGATACAGATTCCACACCACTTGACCTTACTTCATTTCTTATTATTGATTTAATTTCATTTCTTTCTAATAAGACAGCCCCCTCTCTTCTATCCAACTGCCTATCTTTTGATAAGATGCATATCCTTGAATATTCAGCTGCCAATTCTTATCCTCTTGCAGCGACGTCTCCGTGATGGCGACCTGCCAATTTGTGTATGAGTCACAAACATTTTTACTTTATTCGTTATACTGCATGCATTCCGATATAACAGTTCAACCCTGTATTAGCCATTCCTCTTCTCATTGTCATTTGTTTGTCCTGTGTGTTTGAAGTTTGATTGCTCACACTTTCCATACTCCCTGTGTATGGTGCTGCGTCTGTGCTGGAGATTTGAATAACTTGGAGTCATAGAATCATAGAGATTTATAGCATGGAAACAGAACCTTCGGTCAAACTCGTCCATGCCGATCAGATATCCCAACCCAATCTCGGCCCACCTGCCAGCACCCGGCCCATATCCCTCCAAACCCTTCCTATTCATATATCCATCCAAATGCCTCTTAAATGTTGCAATTGTACCAGCCTCCACCACTTCCTCTGGCATCTCACTCATATACGTACCACCTTCTGCATGAAAAAGTTGTCCCTTAGGTCTCTTTTATATCTTTCCCCTCTCACCCAAAACCTGTGCTCTCTAGTTCTGGACTCCCCGACCCCAGGAAAAAGACTTTGCATATTTACCCTATCCATGCCCCTCATAATTTAGTAAACATCTATAAGGTCACCCCTCAGCCTCCGACGCTCCAGGGAAAACAGCCCCAGCCTGTTCAGCCTCTCCCTGTAGCTCAAATTCTCCAACCCTGGCAACATCCTTGTAAATCTTTTCTGAACCCTTTCAAGTTTCGCGACATCTTTCCAATAGGAAGGAGACCAGAATTGCATGCAATATCCTGACAGTGGCCTAACCAATGTCCTGTACAGCTGCAACATGACCTCCCAACTCCTGTACTCGGTACTCTGACCAATAAAGGAAAGCTTACCAAACGCCTTCTTCTTGAGTTCTGCAGTCTTACCCCCTCCTTTAATTCGGGTTTTCTAATTTTCTCTATAACTGACACCACCCCACCATCACTTAGCTTAAAGTCCAGTCTGCATCCCGAGTTATGTGATTTGCCAGGACTCTGGTCCCAACACGGTCCAGATGAAGACCGTCCGATCAGCACAGTGCCCTCCTTCGCCAGTACTGGTGTCAATGTCCATGATACAAACCCATTTCTCCCACACCAAACTTTGAGCCACGCATTTTCCTGCTGACCGTGTGCTAATTAGCTCATGGTTCAGGCCGTAATCCAGAGATTATTTCCTTTTTGGTTCTGTTTTCTAATTTAGCTCAGAACTCTTCGTATCCCTTAGCAGAACCTCTGCCCTAGTTTTATCTCTGTCGTTGGTACCTACACAGTCCACGACCAATGGATCTTTACCCTCCCACTCCAGGTTCCTCTGCAGCCCAGATGAGTTATCCCTTACCCAAACACCAGTATGTGACGCAGCTTTCAGGAATTTCAATCGCGATTACAAAGAACAGTGTCTAACTATACTATCCCCAATTACAATAATATTTCTCTTCTCTTGTCCCGCTTGAAAGTTTCCCTCAACTCGGTGCTGAGGCCAGTCAGCTCACCCTCCCTGCAGTCTCCATTCTCATCCACACAGGGAACAAGATTCTTAAACCTGTTAGACATGGACAGGTGCTGAGGCTCCTGCAACTCTACCTCTTGTATCCCTCTACCTGCCTCACTCATAGCCAAACCCTCCACTTTCAACCACTGGCTGACTTTGAGTCAGTTGATTTAAGGCGTGTAACTGTCTCTTGAATTACAGCATCCAGGGAATTCTCCCCCTCCCTGATGCCTCGCAATGTTTGAAGCTCAAACTCCAGCTCATCGACTCAGAGCCAGAGTTCTTCTAGCATGCAACATTTATTCCAGACATGGTCACTGGGAACGACAGTGGGCTCCACCACTCCCACATCATGTAGAAACAACACATCACCCGACCCTCCATCCTTACTTTATTTCACTACTTTTGAATTGTTCCTTTACAATTTTTAGTTGTTTTTGTACATCTGCTTATGCAAATTATAACCAATAAATTAACATGATTCAATTTAACACAGATTCAGATTTAACACACTCCCTATTAGCAAATCAGATCACATCCTCCCTTTGTCAAATCTGTTCATTATCTTCTGATAGAATTCTGACAGACTTGTCAGCGGGACCATTCCTTGATGAAGCCATGCTGACACGGCCCTATTTTACCTTGCACCTCCAGGTACTCTGCAATCTCATTGCTAGCAGTGCACTCTAAATCCCTAATAACGGCCAATGCCAGGCTATACTGCCCTATGATTTCCTGTATTTTGCCTTTCTTCCTTCTTACACAGAGATTTTAAATTGTCCATTTTCCAGTTCTCTGGGACTTTGTTTGATGATAGTTATTCCTGAACAGTCGCGATCAATGGTTTCACAATCTCCTCCGCTAATTCCTTCAGAACATTGGTTGTTATCCTTCCAGTCTGTGTGATCTATCCATTTTCAAACATTGCAGCTTCCCTAGTACCTTCTCCTCAGCGCTGATCACTACATCCATTCCTCACCCTTGACTCGCTTGAAGTTCTGGTATGTTCATAGTATTTACCATTGTGAGGATTGACGGAAAGTACCTATTCAGGTCATTCTCCAATTCTTTGTTTTCCATGTCTCTGCAGCCAGCCTCCATTTCTGATTGTCCAATGTTTACTCTCCCCTTTTACATATCTTAACAAAACTCCTGTAATCTCCTTTTCGAAAGCAAGCTAGCTTACATGTTTCGTGTTCATCACTTTATTGCTTCTTGAATTGTTCTCTGCTGCTGTATAAAGGCTTCCCAATCTTAGACAGGCTGCGTGAGAGCATTCCTTTTAACTAACTGTCGAAAATATACTAATGTAACTGTCCTAATCCGATTGTCCATCATTAGATAGCGTGGTGACACAACACTGCTGCCTCACAGTGCCAGGGACTCGGGTTCAATTCCAATCTCTGGACCCTGTCTTTCTGGAGATCTTGCAATCTCTGCATTGGGAGAATTTCCTCTTTTCTCTCTCCACAGTATGTTTCTGTGTTTGCTTCAGGTTTCTACCATCTACAGTATATTTGCTTGTGTTTGATGGAGAATTGCTGCAAATATGACGGGTTTATTGTAAAAGTAGCTCTAATCCTCAGGCTTCCTGAGTGCTTGGGAATCTTGCCCAGATACTTATGTGAGTGAATGTCCCTGATTACCTACTCTGTCTCTCTCAATCCCTAAGTCCATCCGTCACTGCATGCAGCCTTTCATCGAGCCACCCCGGGATTCCCCATACCCCATTGCCTGGCACTGGATGTTCCCAAGCAGTGAGCGCACAAAGACACTGGACACTTTCTGACGCGATCGGGATCCGAGGTAAAGGCCCAGCCATTAAAAGGAACAGAATAGCTAAAATCCAATTGAACAGCAAAGCAGAGTAAACAGGCTGACTGGCACCCATCTGTTGTGACATTTTCAGGTCTTTTGGACTAATTTCTGTTTATCCTCGTCCATGTATAAATAGATGCTCCATAAGTATATCTTGTCATATAGGTTTGGTGGAGGTGACAGATATCAGATCCTATGGTCATTACGACTGATTCGTTGGGCTCCACTTTCCTAGTTAATGAGACCACACTTAAGTTTTTATTGTCAAGTCTATCCATTTTAAAGTAAAGGTCTTGCTGGAGTTGTGCTGAACGCATATTTGAATGTTGGGGAGACTAGATTATGCCACGTGCCAGTGAGGTTAGGAATAGGAAGGCAGTATAGTTAAAAAAACATGACCAAAGAGCTGGTAGGGTAGGCAGCACTTCCAATATGTAGATCATTGGGATTCCCGGGTCGGTAGGATATACACAAGAATGACGGGATGCAGCTGAACTGGCAGCAATCTCTGATATGTGGGTCATCCCACATTATGCTTCAAACAACCGTCTCCAATAATTATCTCCAATAATTTCACAGAACCGGGTTGCTGACGCTGAACAGGATCCAAAAGAACAATAGATTAGTTCCAGGGAGAAGGTGAATTAATTTAAATATTCTTGGCCAACAGGAACTTGTCGTTCCTCTAGACACGGTGTGAGAGACAGGGCGAGAGATTCTCAGTGAGGGGAATCACTGACAGGTTTTTAAATTCACATTTCAATTCATATAACTCCACATCGTAAGTGTATTTTAACAAATTTGCATCTTTGAAGTTTTCATGTTTTGGTAGGTACAGAAAAGCTTGTTTTTTGTCCCTTTATTTTGTGTTGGGACCAGAGTCCGATTGAATCCTAACTACGGCTGTAGACAGAGGTCGAAACTGATTAGGAGTGTGTCTGAGTTTGCAGGGTGGGGGGTCCGTTATAGGGTTTAATTAGAAAAGAGGAGGTAAATGAACAGAGCTCAGGAGAGGTTATTAAAATCTCCAGCACAGACGCAACTAAGACAGAGTGTATGGAAAGTGTAAGCAATCAGACTTCAAGCACACTGGACAAACAAATGAAAATGAGAAGAGGAACCGTTAATACAAGATTGAAGGGGTTATATCTGAAAGCACGCAGTATAAGGAATAGAGTAAATGAACTTGTGGCATAGATTGAAATTGGTAGGTATGACATGATGGGCATCACAGAGAAGTGGTTGCAAGGGGATCAGGATATTCAAGGACATATATCCTATCGAAAAGACAGTTAGCAGAGGGAGTGGGTTTACATTATTAATAAATGAAGTTAAATCAATAGTAAGAAAGGAAGTAAAGTCAGATGGTGTAGAATCTGCGTGGGTATAATTGAGGAATCACAAAGATAAGATAATCACAGTTGGAGACTTGCACAGGCCTCCAAAGAGTAGTCAGGAGCTGGGGTACAAGATACACCAGGAGATAGAAAAGATCTGTAGGAAAGACAAAGTTACAGTGATCATAGGGGGATTTCAATTTGCAAGTGGAATGGGAAACCATTTTGGGAATGGATCGCAAGAAAAGGAATTTGAGAAGTGTTATGGGATGGCTTTTTGGAGCATCATGTGGTGGAGCCCACTCGGGAACAGATGACACTGGATTTAATGATGCAGGCTAGATAAGGGAGCTTAAGGTGAAAGAAAACTTCAGAAGCAGTGATTAGAACATGGTTGAATTTATTCTGCAATTTGAGAGAGAGAAAGTAGAATCAGAGTTAACAGTATTTCAGCTGAATAAAGGCAACTGGAGAGGCACAAGGGAGAAGCTGGGTATAATTGACCGGGACAGGGGTCTAGCAGGAAAGACAGGGGAACAGTAATGGCAGGAAATTCCAAGATTAATTCAGGAGACACTGCAGAGATACATGCTGAGCAATAAAGGCATGGTACAGGGAGAATGAGGCAACCAGGGCTGACGAGGGAAGTCAGGGATTTCATATAAGTAAAAGCGCAAGCAATGTGAAGGGCAAAGGGAAACTGGAGAATGGGGCCAACCGAAGGCAAGGAAAAATAAATAAGGTGGGAGAAGATTGAATATGGGGTAAGCTAACCAGTAATATAAAGGAAACTTTAAGAGATTCTTTAGATATATAAAGTGCAAAAGAGAGGTAAAAGTGAATATGGACCACTGTAAAATGATGCTGGAGAGACAGTAGTGGGAAACAAAGAAATGGCTGAGGAACTGTGCATCAGCCTTCGCAGTGGAAGAACCAGTAATTTCTCAAGAATTGAAGAGAGTGAGAGGGCAGTCCTGAATATGGTGGTCATCGCCAAGAAGAGCATGTTAGAAAACGGGATGGCCTGAATGTGGATAGCTCACCTGGACCAGTTGTAAGGGAGATAACTGAAGAGTTAGTGCAAGCGTAAGTGGTAATCTTTCAGGAATGACTAAAATCAGGAAACGGCAAAGTGGCTGTATAATTGCTAACATGTCACCACAATGGTGGTTCGGCTGCAGGAGGGTGCTCTCGTGCATCTCCTCAACTTCCTACACCTCCGCCCTTGCACTCCATCCTTCCAACGACAACAAATTAGAACCTCTCTGGTGTTCGCCTTCCGTCCCACCAACCTCAGGATACAACGCATCATCCTCCGCCATTTCTGCCACCAACAGTCAGACCACAACACCAGAGATATACTTCGCTCCCCACCCCTATCATCATACTGCTGAGACCATTCCCTCAAAACCCCCTCGTTAGGTCCACACGCCCCCACCAAGCCACCTTCCACTCCCAACACCATCCTTTGACACTGCAAGAAATATGAAACCTATGCCAACACCTCCCTCCTCACCTCAACCCAAGGCCCCAAAAGATCCTACCACATCAGGCAGTGAACATCCTGTGCATCCAAACACCTCTTCTAGTCAGTCCATTGCTCCTGTCTCCTATACATTGGCGAGACAGGATGTCAACTTACAGAACGGTTCAGAGAACCTCTTGGAAACATAAACCCAACAACCCCACTTCCCTGTGGCCGAATACTTCAACTCCCCCTCCCACTCCGCCAAAGCCCTGCAAGCTTTTGGCCTCCTCCACTGCCAAATTCTAGCCACCTGACATCTGGAGGAAGAATGCATCATCTTCTGCCTTGGGACCCTCCAAACACACGGTATCAAGGACAATTTCACCAGTTTCCTTATCTCCTCTCCCTCTACCTTATCCCAGATCTAACCCTCCAACTCAGCACCGCCCTCTTGAACTGTTCTACATGTCCATCTACCTTCCCAAGTATCAAATCCACCTTCCACTCTGACCTATCACTATCATCACCCACCTTCATCTAACTGTCCCCTTCGAAGCTACCTTCCTCCCAGCGCCAGCACCCCCACCCCATTTATCTCTCTGCCCCCTTCCGCCCACCCCACATTCCTGATGAAGGCTTTATGCCTGAAACGTCGAATCTCCTGCTCCTCGGATGCTGCCTGACAGGCTGTGCTTCTCTGTGACCACACTTTTTGACTCTGATCTCCAGCATCTGCGGTCCTCACTTTCACCTGCTGAAGGACTTTCACAGGGTTGGAGAGTGAGCAAAGAAGTGGCAGTACAATGTGGGAAAGTGTGGGAAAGCATTTTGCCAGGATGAATAAAGCCATGGACTATTTTCGAAATAGCGAGCAAATTCAGAAGTCCGAAGGGCAAAAAGACTAGGGAGTTTAGTCCAGGAGTCTTGAAAGGTTAACTTGCAGTTTGTCAGTAGTTAGGCAGGCAAATACAATGATGGTATTTATTTCAAGAAGGCTTAAATATAAAAGCAGGAATGTACTTCTAGGGCTCTACAAGGCATTGGTCATGCCACATTTGTATTATTGTGCGCAGTTTTGCGTCCCAAATCTCAGGAAGGATGTACTGGTCCTGGAGCGTTTTCTAAAGAGATTCACGAGAATGGTGCTAGGAAATAAAAGCTCAACATATAAAAAATATTTGAGGGCTCTGGGTCTGTATTTGGTAGAATTCAGAAGGATGTTAGGAGGTCTAATTGAAACTTACAGAATACTAAATGACCTGGGAGAGAGGAGATTTTGGGAAGATGTATCTAATGTAGGAGAGACTAATACCCGAGGGGACAGTGGAAAGAGAAGACCTTTTCGAACAAAGATAAGGAGAAACCTCTTCAGCCGGACAGCGGTGAATCTATCGAATTCACTGCTACAGAGGGCTGTTGAGTCCAGCTCATTGAGTATATTTAGGAGTGGAGAAAGTGAGGGCTGCAGATGCTGGAGATCAGAGCTGAAAATGTGTTGCTGGAAAAGCGCAGCAGGTCAGGCAGCATCCAAGGAACAGGAGAATCAACGTTTCGGGCATAAGCCCTTCTTCAGGAATGAGGAAAGTGTGTCCAGCAGGCTAAGACAAAAAGGTAGGGAGGAGGGACTTGGGGGAGGGGCGTTGGAAATGCGATAGGTGGAGGGAGGTCAAGGTGAGGGTGATAGGCCGGAGTGGGGTGAGGGCGGAGAGGTCTGGAAGAAGATTGCAGTTTAGGAAGGCGGTGCTGAGTTCGAGGGATTTAACGGAGACAAGTTGGGGAGAGGTGAAGTGAGGAAACTGGAGAAATCTGAGTTCATCCCTTGTGGTTGGAGGGTTCCCAGGCAGAGATGAGGCGCTCTTCCTCCAACCGTCGTGTTGCCATGGTCTGGCGATGGAGGAGTCCAAGGACCTGCATGTCCTTGGTGGAGTGGGAGGTGGAGTTAAAGTGTTGGGCTACGGGGTGGTTGGGTTGGCTGGTCCGGATGTCCCAGAGGTGTTCTCTGAAACGTTCCGCAAGTAGGTGGCCTGTCTCCCCAATGTAGAGGAGGCCACATCGGGTGCAGCGGATGCAATAGATGATGTGTTTGGAGGTGCAGGTGAATTTGTGGTGGATATGGAAGTGTCCCTTGGGGCCTTGGAGGGAAGTAAGGGGGGAGGTGTGGGCGCAAGTTTTGCATTTCTTGCGGTTGCAGGGGGAGGTGCCGGGAGTGGAGGTTGGGTTAACATAGAACATAGAACAATACCGCACAGACAGGCCCTTCGGCCCACGATGTTGTGCCGAATATCTGACCTAGCTTAAGCACCCATCCATGTACCTATCCAATTGCCACTTAAAGTTCGCCAATGATTCTGACTCTGCCACTCCCACAGGCAGCACATTCCATGCCACCACCACTGTTTGGGTAAAGAACCTACCCCTGACATCTCCCCTATACCTTCCACCCTTCACCTTAAATTTATGTCCCCTTGCAACACTCTGTTGTACCCGGGGAAAAAGTTTCTGATTGTCTACTCTATCTATTCCCCTGATCATCTTACAAACCTCTATCAAGTCACACCTCATCCTTCTCCGTTCCAATGAGAAAAGGCCTAACACTCTCAACCTATCCTCGTACGACCTATTCTCCATTCCAGGCAATATCCTGGTAAATCTTCTCTGCACCCTCTCCAAAGCTTCCACATCTTTCCTAAAGTGAGGCGACCAGAACTGCACACAGTACTCCAAATGTGGCCTAACCAAAGTCCTGTACAGCTGTAACATCACTTCACGACTCTTGAATTGAATCCCTCTGCTAATGAACGCTAAAACACCTTCGTACAAGCTCTATCCACCCGAGTGGCACCTGGTGGGGGGTGTGGACCTGACGAGGGAGTCACTGAGGGAGTGGTCTTTTCGGAACGCTGATAGGGGAGGGGAGGGAAATATATCCCTGGTGGTGGGGTCCGTTTGGAGGTGGCGGAATTGACGGCGGATGATACGTTGTACATGGAGGTTGGTGGGGTGGTAGGTGAGGACCAGTGGGGTTCTGTCCTGGTGGCGGTTGGAGGGGCGGGGCTCAATGGTGGAGGAGCGGGAAGTGGAAGAGATGCGGTGGAGGGCATCGTCGACTACGTCTGGCAGGAAATTGCGCTCCTTGAAGAAAGAGGCCATCTGGGTTGCACGGTTTTGTAACTGGTCCTCCTGGGAGCAGATGCGCCAGAGACGAAGGAATTGGGAATATGGGATGACGTTTTTACAGGGGGCAGGGTGGGAGGAGGTGTAGTCTAGGTAGCTGTGGGAGTTGGTCGGTTTATAGTAAATGTCCGTGTCGATTCGGTCACCCGAGATAGAAATGGAAAGGTCTAGGAAGGGGAGGGAGAAGTCTGAGATGATCCAGGTGAATTTGAGGTCGGAGTGGAAGGTGTTGGTAAAGTGGATGAACTGTTCAACCTCCTCGTGCGAGCACGAGGCAGCGCCGATACAGTCATTGATGTAGCGGAGGAAAAGGAGTGAGACGGATGGGATCTTGACTGTAAAAGGGATCAAGGGTTACAGGTAGAAAGTGTGAGAATGGGGTTGAGAAGCATAACAGCCATCATGGAATGGCGGAGCAGGCTCAATGGGCCTAATGGCCAAATTTCTGTTCAAATGTCTTCTGGCTGTATGGTTAATATTGGCTCTCCTCATTCCTCATTGGAGATGTATCCTTGAATTTGATCTTCATATGATTTATGAAGAATAAAATTCCAATACTGATGGTTGGGAAATATCATGTTCCCTCCCTCCAGTCTCACCAGCCATGCCCCGATATTATAATCACACTGCAATTAAAATCCAGTGAAATTTACTTCAATACAGTTGATTGACATCGATAACATTAACAGCATGACCCTTACCTACCTTCCCTGATCCTTGAATAACCATCTGAATTGTATGTCACATCATATTCTCTGTTAACATATCCATGCCATTTGTCTGTTATCACTCATGTTGTCACAAGCAATTTTCTGTCAGCTTATGGACTAGGAAAGTTCTCTACATATTTTGCTGACTTTATAATCACTGGTCAGTAGTTACAGACTATATGTTTCGACTTATAAGCCGAGAAAGTTGTTTAAGTTCTGACAATCCTTTGACATTACTGCCATATCTAAGGCAGATTGAATGATTATATTCAATCAATCCACCATCTCAAATATTTCTTCCTGTTCACCCCCCCCCCCCACACACACACATATCCCATGCCAAATGTGTAAACTTTAAATGTTCTTTTGAATTTTAATAAAATCATCATTGAATTCAAAGGGGTTAACTGGAGCTATGTGTTCAGTGACTGTGATGAAGATCAATCTCAGTGGATCCTAATTATGGCAGTGGAGAGTATCCATGGTTGGAATATAAATGGGCTTCGTTCAATGTGCTATCCCATAGTGTGAGTAGGAGCATCACTGACAGCACTAACAGGGACCAGCAGCTCGAGAGAGAGAGAGCGGGAGGAGAGATCAGAATCTGAGACCATTAGACTGGAATGTTCCAACAATGGATCAGAATCTGAGAACATTACACTGGAATGTTCCAACAATGGACAGGAGTTTATCCTCTGGTCTTTACTGGCTTTCTCGGCCTTGGTTATCATTAGCATCACGGATCCAGGATATTCTTTGGATTATTCAAGGTGGTTACTACCCCATCCTTGCGATAGTTGGTGTTCCTGGTAAGTCATTATATTTGTCAACTAAACTGGGTTGAACTCAATTTCTGCTCATGATATATACATTTTGGAAATTGCAAGTATATGTCTTCAGTTCCAAACAACAATTCCTTTCCTTATAAATTATAACTATCAAACTATTATTTATAAATTACTCACTGATATGCGAGAAGGACACAGAATGTTCTCAAACTCCATAATCCATTTTGTCCTTCACGGATTTACATTTCCATGTCCTCCCCACTCACCAATCCTGTTCAAAACCACCATCATGATATCTCAGTCTCGTCTGCAGTCTCAGTGCAACTTCTGAATGATACATGATTTTTGCCTTCGTTCAATCTGGATGCAACAGTTTCAAGTGCATTCTAATCACATGTCCGTCACTAAATAATTGCTCTTGAGGATGTTTGACGTGTTCCCTGCACGTACAGGAAGACAGTTTATGGTAGTCAAGTCATTGACTCATAATCTAGAGTCACAGAATAATAGTCTGTTGATATCTCATGAAGCAAAGTGGTGGAATTTAAAAGCAAACATTATCATTTGTTATAAAAGCCCATCTGCTTGCCTGAAGTCCTTTAGGTAAGTCAATGTATCAACCTTCCCTAGTCAGGTTTCCGTGTGACTTCAGTGATGAACATGTGGGTATACTGCACCTTTAAACTACCTGACAGCACCAAGTCTTCTGAAAAGTAGATATAATTTCACATTTGGTCGAACAACTCGATTAGCTCATTGTCTTGAGACAAAAACAAATTCAGCCAAACACTTTAAATTATATCCCAAATGACCCACCTCCAATCAAGATTGAATGTAAGCATAAATGTAATCTTAATGTAATGTTAATCTTAAAAGCCAATGACACAATCCAATAGTTTGGAGGTACAAGACCATGGAAATTGAACAGTTGAGAGCAGAGCTGCCAAGCTACCAACATACAAAGACTGCCTGAAATATAGCTCCTTTAAAAGTATATTCATTGATTAGTAACTAGTGAAGCAGAATCCCCCAGAAGAAAAGAAGACAGGACTATGGAGAAGAACCGAAAGCTTCCTGGTTTTGAGATAAGAAGTTTTATTTTGTAAATCTTAATTAGGAGTCTAATCGGACTCGTATTGTGGAGGGGGAAAGGTCAAAGTTAGGTTAGAGGAAGAAGTCGTAAATATTCGTTCGATTATTATTCTCTGTAATACTTTAAGAAATAAAGTTGTTAATTTTTACTTTAAATAGTTCTTAGACTGTAGAATTATCACATATTACTGCATTGGATAAATCTTTTCTGCGTTGCTGGTTTTAATTAAGCAGAAGAATTTATCCTGAATTGTAACACCACAAACCCCCAGCAATGTGTTTTACTCTTTACTGTCCTGTGGAACAACTGAGCCAGCCACTCAGTTTAAGATTGGCGTAACATGCTGCCCTGAGCAGGGCTGCATACATCCTGTGAGAGAAGAACAAAAGTAAAGATAGCTCCCTTCCTCTACCTGTTTCCCGCATTTGTACAGCTCATTTCTATTCAGGTAGGTGATCATTACATCTTTTAGGTGTATTTGATATCATTGAAATTCTCCCCGAGTGTGATGCACATCTCCATAGGCAACTCTGGTGCTGGCTTTATTGATGGTGACGTACAGATATAAGGAACTTATAAATTCCATGTCAGTCGTAGTGCATAGAGAAATAATGGCGTTTCATAATACAGGAAGGAAACGACGATGTCTAAGTGAGAGAAAAGGATTATTTTGTGATCATCCCTGAGTGTGTTGAGGCAGCATTTGGGATACTGTGGATAGACTTTCGCTCAAGTCTCACCAGACTAATCCCTGGGATGATGGCAACATGAACAGTGAATGAAGCTCAGTGAGAGAATAAGGTGATTGCATTGAACATTAAGGGGAATGTACAATCACTAATGATGTTCTAAACAGACACTGTTACGGTGATAAATTCCATGGCTTTTTTTTCACTCGGGTTACATGATTCTCGATAGTTTAAGAGCCTCTGACAACGTTCCACCCAACCAACCCAATTCCCTATTTCGATTTAGAGAGAGAGAGAGAGAGAGAGTGTTTCAGGCTTTTGAAAAAAAAACTTTCCCAACGTTAATACAGTTCAATTGGTGCGTGATCCTGCAATGAACGTCATGCTATCCATAATCCCGACAGCCGCAACAGTATCTTCATTATAAAAGAGTTAACTCTTCCCAGCAGCTTCTGACCTACATAGAGCACATGGGAGTGTCTTCTCGGAGATAGAAGATGCCTCCTTGAGACTTTACACAAAATATTTGGTTTCCCTCCTCACTGCCAGCAAACCATTTTAAGGTAGCACATGTTCTACAAACAATGGAACCATGATTAACACCATGGAACCCCCTATCAATGCAGTCTCGGTTTCATTGGTTTGTCATGTTAGAGTATCAATGACGCTCTCCTGTTTCTGTATGACTATCTTGTGGGGCTGAATAGCCTCCTCCTGGTCTCATGGAACAGGTTTAAGGGTCTGAATGGGCTCTGCCTGTTCCTGTTTAACAGCTCGATGTACTGACCAGACCCCTTCTCTTCCTGTGGAACAGGCAGGTGGATTGAATGGGCTGTCCTTCTTCTTGTTCAGTAGTTTCCACGGGCTCAATGGCTTCCACATATCAGTGTGCAACCAGCCTGGGATGCTGATTGAGCTCCTCTATTAACTGTGGAAATGTGCAGTGTCTGGCACAGCTGTTAAATGAATGTTACTGACACTTTAACAGCACAAACCGGAATGCTGCCCAGGTCTTGCTGCACATGGACACAGGATGGTTCAGGAGCTGAGGGGGCACAAAATCTCTGAATATTGTGTGATCTTCAGTCATCATCCCTACTTCAGATCTTATGATGGGGAAAGACATTGATGTAGCAGTTGAAGATGTTTGTGGTGAGGAGGTTAACCTGAGGATCTCCAGCAGACATATCCCGGAACTGTTAGGGCAGGTGGCCACCAACCACAAGCATCTTTCTTTGTGCTCTGAAAGACCCAGACAAGTGGAAGGTTACACCTGATTTCCATTCATCTCAAATAAGTGGGTGGTCCTGATGCCATCCTCAGTCAAATACTGACTCGATATCAAAGCCATTCACTGTTTGCTGACCCCCTGTGTTCACCTCTCGTTCATATCAATTAGGTGACGATGTATGTGTAGGGAATGATTTCCTCTCACAGCGGGTAATCAATGTCAGGAATTATCTGGGCTAGCGAGTTATGGGAGTTACATCACTGAAAGCATTTAGGGAAGAGTTTGATGGAACTTTGACCTGTCAGACTGCTAAAGGATGTGAAGAATTGGGCATTCAAAAGGAGTTAATGCCAATAGTAGATCAGCCATGATGGTAGACAATGGCTTGATCGTCCGAATTAACTGGTCCGGTTCCTTATGTCCTCATATTCTGTAATTACAAAGTTAATGGTTGTAATTTTCCTGAACGTTCTGTTATTGAATGTTGCAACCAGATAGAGCAAAGTATTTTGTGAGTCATCTCTGGGTGAGATTTGGGGGTGGTATTCACAGTGAATCTGGGCCTGCATTATGACCAACAAATAAAGCACAAGTTGCAGAGAGGAGACACTATGAAAAGAGACCAGAGGCGTCTTTTGAACCCAGTCTGGATTTCCAAATAGCATTTTCCAACCTACACTAAACCGTGTGTGTGTGACAGTCTTGAGGGACTGAATGAGATGCTGTGTTACTGTGGATCATGTATTTGGAGCAAGTGGCCTCCAACTGCTCCTTGCAGGAGCTGTGAGTGGTTGGATGGAACATAGGAATATAGGACTGAGCAGCAAGAGTGTGCCATTAGACACTTTGTCATCGCTCCACCATGCACAAAGATTATGGGTCATGTGATTCTGGTCTCCCCAGCACTTTTCTGTCTGTATACCACTTTCTACATTCACTTTTCTGTCAAATGTCAATAAATATAACTTTGAATAAATGTAAACATCCAGGCGCCACAAACTTCTGGGGAGGGAATTTCCACTTGGACAGCCCTTTGAAAATTTCTCATTTGTGTTCCAGCCAATGTTGGCGGGCCACTGTTTCCTTTTCCGTCCCAATCCTCCACTGGTTACACCAATCTTAAATGTAACCAGTTTAATGATGTGGCCAATGATATCGGTCTCAGAGTAGGTCATTTTCTAGAAAAGAATGTAAGACACAGAACGTTGAACTCATATCAAATGGTAAAATGACAGAGTGCTCGAAATGTTACTCTGCCTTTAAAGTTATTCTGTTCAAATAAGCTACTGGTTGTGGGATTTCTTTCTGGAACAGTTGGATTTGGCTGAATTCCCTTTGTTTCAGGCACATGAGAGTTTCCAATGAATCCTCACCAGGAAACCATCACAAGTGGCAAAGATAACTCAGGGATTTTATAGACTGACACTTTGCTATCTGGTGGAACAAAGTAAGAGAAAGGGATCAATCGGCTGTTGCTTCTCAGGCGAGGAAAAATGTTCTCCCTCTCTGTGTTGAAACATACAATAATGTCAACTGAACACCAAACCGGATCATGGAACATTCTCTGGAACATTCTCTGGAAAACCTGATTATGGATTATATGCAGGGGCATCATTGTTCTTGTTGTACACAATTCCATTCAATCTCAAAAAATGTCCCTACTTTATAATTTGATGACATGCTTACACGTGTCCGTATAATTTGTAAATATTGGTAGGTGTCTTCATAGTATGTGTATTGATATCAATACATTTTTTTCTTCAAATTTATTCTCTAGCTTTAGTCTCCCTGACAAGAGATAATATGCATCCAGCTGATGCACTTTTCTTAAAGTCAGGGTGGTTCAATACTATTTCTAGGCTAATAACGGAACTGATTATCCCCATAACCAAAGGCCGGCATCTCAGGAATGAGAAAAGGGAAACCTCTTTGAAAATTTCAAAAATAATTATATTCTTTTATTTTAGTGTTAGGGGATCAAAACTGCTCACAGTACATCAGATGTGGTCTCAGCAATGCCCTGTACAGATGCAGTAAAACATTCCTTAAATTAAACCTTAACCTTTTGTCAAAAACAGCATCATTCCACTTACCTTCCAAATCACTTGCTGCATCTGCAGACTGACTTCACATGATTCATGTCCCAGGAACATGGAAACTGCCAGTATCACAGAGTTATGCAATCTCTCTCCATTTAAATTGATTCCCATTATTTTATCCTTCATGCCAAAATAGACAATTTACCTTATGTTATTTCTACTGAAGGTTTTCGCACTAACCCTCGCTGTCTATAATCATATTGCAGACTCAGTATCTCAATTTGACGACACAATGAATGACCATCTTGGTGTAAAAGCTAATTGAGCTCCAAGTCATTCCCTCCCCTTCCTCCAGATGATGGATACAGATTATTGGTCATTGATGACCCCACAGTGATCTCTGAGCCACTCCATCAGTTAGAGCTTTGCAACCTGAAAGTAAACATTTCTCTCTACTCTCTATTTCCTGCTAGCGACATATTCCCTGTTCCTGTGTAGCTATTCAGGCGGGTTGAATGGCCTCGTCCAGAGCTGTGTAATGTACTCAATGATCTGAATTACTTAATTCTATATTCCTGTGTAATTTCTTCGAGGGGCAGAATGGTCTCCCCATTTATCATTGTAACGATCCTGTCTGACAGATTGGGGTGGTCCCCTACCCTGTAAAAGCATCGAGGGGTGGATTGGAGGAACAACACATGGGTTCGGGGCAGCAGTATATCTCTGTAACAGCCTCGATGGTGGATTGAGGGAAAAACACATGGGGTAGGGGCAGCAGTATATCTCTGTAACAGCACCGTGAGACGGATTGAGGGAACGACACATTGGGTAGGGACAGCGGTATGTCTCTGTAACAGCTTCGAGTGGTGGATTGAGGGAACAACACATGGGGTAGGGGCAGCAGTATATCTCTATAACAACATCGAGGGTGGATTGAGATAAAAACACATTCAGAATGCTCATGGCTGATCCAATTGTGTCTGATCATCCCTCTCCTGTTTGTTCCCGATAAACATTGACTCTCCTGTCCTGCAAAGATCAGTCGAGCTCAGCCTAGAATATCCTCCATAACAGAGTCTTCCCTATTCCCTGAGGATGAGGATACCACAGACCGCACAGCATTAAATGGAAAGGGTCATCTTTATTTCATTGTCGGACCCATTACATTAAAACTGTGCTAACCTCACATCAAATCTCCACCTCTTTTCATACTTAAGGATATAATAATTATGAATAACCATAAACCATTCTGCCCTCCAAACCTGTCCCACATTCCCACTGACTCTTTCCAGTCAAATATATATCAAATCCAGCCTCTGCTGCAATCTCAGAAAGTGAATACTTGATAGCATAACACCACATGAGCATGAAAAAAGGAGCAGAATGAGGCCATTCGGCCCATCGAGTCTGAAATGCCATTCAATAATTTCTTGTATGTACCCCAAACGCATTCTCCTGCCTTCTCCCTATAATCCTTGATCCCTTTATAAACCAAAAACGTGCCGATTCGTGTCTTAATGACACTAGTGCTTGATTCTCTGTCTGTATGTATATATATGTGTGTGTGTGTGTCCGTATGTGTGTGTGTCCATGTGCTTGTTTTCTGTGTATTTGTGTGTCTACATCTGTGTACCTATGTATCAGCCTCTGTGTTTCTATCTGTGTTTGTGTCTATTTGTGTGCAACTGTATATGTCTCTGTGTGTTGCAATGTGTGTGTATGCCTATCTCTTTATATGTGTTGTGCATGTTAGTATGTTGAGGTGTTTACCAATACGTCTGTGCATTTCAGTGTCTGCATCTCTGTGCAGTCCGGTATCTGTTTTTGTTTGAGAGTGAATGGACTGACGTTGGAACTGACAGTGGGTTTAAAGTGAGAACTGAATGTTGCTCTTTACTCAGTTGATGGGAGGTGGATGTTTCAGAAGCTCCACATGAGCCATCTTGTTTCTGTCCGGCTCATGCCAAGTTCTTTCCCGCATGGCGGGCGAAGGGGGTATGAGGGAACAGATATCAGGCACGGCACCACCCGGCTTGGCTCTTTCTGCCCCATTCCAGACAGTTTCTCCTGGAACAGGAGAAAGGGAGAGAGGGAGGGAGAGTGGAAATGGGTGACCCTGCTGTTAGTGCTGGTGGATGTGGGGCCGGGGGGAATGGTGAGGTGTCCGGAATGAGTCAATCGACAGTTGTAAATCAATTTAGTATTATTAATGTGGGGGATATTGTGTAGGTGACAGAGAAAGTGAGGAAGAAAGTTGCTGAATTCAATAGTGCGTTTGGAAATGCCTGAGCCTATTTGGAAATAGAGTTGTGAGCCTTGTTCAGGGGTCAGTTCTATAACAGGTATACAGGGAGTGTGAAAGAGCAGATAGAAAATGGTGACCCTTATCCTGACAAAGCGGAGAAGATTATTGACGCTTGTCCTGTATCACAGCGTCAAGGTGACCCTTCCAGAATGTCTTGTCCAAGTCTATCACCAATAACGCCACAGACCATGTCCCTCAGATTCAGTTTAAGGGGAGCTTACAAATAACAAGGAGAAGCAAACATTAATGTATTATATATCGAAACTAAAACTGTTGCAGAAATTCAGAGCGTCATGATTAGATTACATTACAATGTGGAAACAGGCCCTTCGGCCCAACAAGTCCACACCGACCTGCCGAAGCGCAACCGACCCATACCCCTACATTTACCCCTTACCTAACACTACGGGCAATTTAGCATGGCCAATTCACCTGACCTGCACATCTTTGGATTGTGGGAGGAAACCGGAGCACCCGGAGGAAACCCACGCAGACACAGGGAGAATGTGCAAACTCCACACAGTCAGTCGCCTGAGGCGGGAATTGAACCCGGGTCTCTGGCGCTGTGAGGCAGCAGTGCTAACCATCATGTCATATACTCTGAAAATTAGACATGCAAATATCATGGATACTGCAGTCTTATTGAATGGTCTCAAGTTGCATCTCAACTGCGTTAACTAAGTGACTGCTCATGCTATGAAAAATAAATTCCCTAAATGTATATCAGGTGGGTTGAAGAGTATGTATTGAACCAAACTAGAGATCAAGTTTTTTCGGATTTGGTGTTGTATGGTCAGGAGGACTAATCAATGTCCTTGCTCTGAAGCAGCTTTGGAGGACTAGTGACATTAATATGTTGTATTTTACACGGCATCTGCATACAATATAGAATGTTTGTACATTTTGGTCAAACATGATGGAAGCATGGAGCCGAGAGGGTCAAGTTTGTTCCAGTGAATTGGGAAAATACAAAATAACATTCAGTGGGACATAAGCAATGGTTGTTAGAGTCATAGAGTCCTATAGGCCCTTCGGCTCAAACTGATCCATTCCGACCAAAATGTCAATTCATACTCACCCCATTTCCCAGCCATTGCCCCGTATCCTTCTAATCCTTTCCTATCCTGTATTTGCCAAAATGTATTTTAAATGTTGTGAATGTAGCCACCTTAACTACTTCTGCTGGAAGCTCATTCCATATGCGTATCACCCTGTGTGTAAAAAGGTTGCTCCTCAGGTTCCCTTTTATTCTTCCCCTCTGACCTTAAACTGATGCCCTCTCGTCCGTGATTGTCCAATCCTAGGAAGTAAAGGCTGAGCGCATTCACTCTATCCATGCCTGTTATGATCTTATACCCTTCAATAAGATCCTCTCCCCAGTCTCATACACGCAAAAGTAAAAAGTCCTAGCTTTTCCCACCTCTCCCAAAACTCAGAGCCTTGAGTCCTTGGCAACATCATTGTAAATTTCTTCTGCACTCATTCCAGTTTAATAACATCATTCGTATAGCAATGTTAACAAAACTGAACATCACGCTATAAGTATGGCCTCATCAGTGCTCCGTATTCTGCAGCATGGCTCCCAAAATTCGCTACTTAGTGCCCTGACTGATGAATGCCAGTGTGCCAGAAATCTTCTTCATTGCCCTGTCTACCTCTGAATCAACTTTCAGAGAACCATGCAGCTGAATTCCAAGGTCCCTCTGTTCCACTACATTCCTTAAGACCCAGCCATTCACCATAAAATTCCGATATTGATTTGAGTTTCTAAAATGCAAGAACTTACACTGATATGCATTAAAATCCACTTACCATTTCTCGGCCCACTTCCCCAGCTGTTCAAGGTACTGCTGTAAGTTCTGAAATTTCTGATAACCTTTGTCATTCTCCATGTAACCGCCTATTTTATTGTCACCTTCAAACTTACAAATCATGCACGTACATTCTCATCTAAATTATAGATATATGTAATATATTGTGGTGCCATCATCGCCCCGATGCATTCCATTAATCCCCGGCCTCCAGTCTGACAAGCATCCTTCTACTATTACTCTTTGCTTCCTACCATCAAGCCAATTTTGTATCCAATTTGGCAGGTCCTCCTCAATTTCATGCGATCTAACCTTCCAGAGCAGCGCACCGTGTGGAAGCTTATTGAAGGCCTTACTTGAATCCATATAGACTACGCATACCACCCTGACCTCCTCAACATTGCTGGTCACTTCGTCAAAGAATTCGAACAAATCTGTGAGCTATGGTGTCCGATGCACAAAGCCGTGCTGACTTTGATGATAGACTTTTGCCCGAAACGTTGATTTTCCTGTTCCTCGGATGCTGTTTGCTCTGCTGTACTTTTCTAGCACCACTCTAATCTTGCTCCGAATCACACCCTGTCTTTCCTAATGCACGTATATCTTATCTCTCAGAACCTTTTCAAGTAAGTTACCTACTACAGATTTTAGCTTTAGTGGTCCATAGTTCCAAGTTTTTCTTTGTAGGCCTTCTTGAGTAAAGGCACAGCATTCGCAACCCTCCAGTCCTCCGGGACCTCACCTGTTGGCCAGCTATGATGCAACAATATCAGCCAGGGCTCCCGCAATTCCTTCTCTGTCCTCCTGCAGTATTCCTGAATATATCTGGTCAGGACCAGGAAATTTATAGAAATATTGCGAAGTCTGAATAATATGTCTACTTATTTCAGGTATAAACACCAAAGAAAGGGAAAGTGACACAATGTTGTTTAACATAACAAATTAGAAAACGTGTTAATCATAGGAAGTGGCTTCGGAAGAATTTCAGTCATTGTGGAAACCTGAGAATTCTCAGAAATTCACGATCCAGAAACAAGGCCCATGAAATTGATAAGGAAATCAAAAACAACATGAATGCTAACAAACAAGAACAAAAACACTGCATAAATCTACAATCTGTATTTCAAAGGAAACAAAGTAAAAGCAAGGTTAAATATGGAACTTGGTAATCGGGACAGGAGAGTTTATTGTGACTAACAGGGAAATGGCCAATAAAATAACCAGTTACTATGCATCTGTCTTCATGGAGGCAGATCCACAAAATCATCCAGTAATATCCAGTGATCATGTAGGGCTTGTGCAACTGAAGACATAAAGTCAACTTATATCAGTAACAAGGTGGTATTTGAGAATGTGACTGGATTGAGCATTGCTCAGTCTGACAAACCTAATGTACTTCATATTAAAATGTCTGACATAAATCGGCAATAGAAATATTAATTGCACTGTCGATGACTGTGTTTCATTTTCGTGTGCATTCTGCAGAGGCTGGAAGCCATTGTGGATAAATGGAAGTTAGCAAACGTTGTCCAAGCACTATAGATTAATGGAAGGAATCCAAGCATCGAAAAAGGGAAGAAGACATGGTTTGGAGAACTGCCGAACAATTAACTTGACATCGGCAAGTTGGAAACTGTTGGAATCTATTATACAGCATGTGATATTGGATATTTAGGAATTAATAGTAACAATGGAGAAAATCCATTTGTATTTCTGACAGATGTCTAACTCGATGTGCTATTAGTTTTTAGACCCCATCAATCACCCTCTGAGAAAAGGAACAGGAAGTGACTTCGCCACAGGAAATAGCATCACCAACACAAAGAAATAAATGGAAAGAAGGAATTTTAAGCATTGTTTCGCATGAGGTCCACTGAAGATGTTACCTAGTAAGATAACGAAACGTCTGGAAATGTAGCAAGCAAACCTACATCCATTGTGTAAAGTGTTGGTGACCCAATCTGAGAAAGAATATACTAATCACAAAAAAGTGCAATGGACATTGTCCAGAATAATCACTCAGATGGCGAGATTGCCTGATGAGGAAACTCGGCCTGTGTTCTTTAGAGTTTGAAAGAATGAAAGGAGGGTCACAATGAAACTTGGGAACTTCACAAAACATATGCCAAGTTGGAAATAAACAGGACGTTTCCCTGGCTGTTAGTTCCACATTCAAGGCAAATAATTGCAGTTTCAGGGACAGACCATTTAAGACCGTAATAATGAGGAAATTCTTCACTTGGTGAGAACTGCCTAAAACAGGGGCATAGAAACCTGCTGGTAGGGCAAGATTAGGGAGAATCCCCAGATGTTCTGCAAGTGTGTCAAGCGGGAAAGAATAACAAAGGAACAGGTCGGAGTCATTCGTGACTTGCCAAGTTGCATCCAAATCACCTTACTGTTAGGAGACAGAGGGTAGTGGTTGAAGGCTGTTAGTGTGACTGAGACCGGTGTCCAATGGTGTATCACAGGGATCAGTACTGTGTCCCTTATTATTTGTGATACGGAGGTGTTGGTATTGGACTGGGGTGGACAAACTTAAAAATCACATAACACCAGGTGATAATCCAGCAGGTTTATTCAGAGGCACGAGATTTCAAAGCGCACAACCACCTGATGAAGAAGAAGCTCTTCGAAGCAAGTGCCTCCGAATAAACCTGTTGGACTGTAACCTGGTGTTGTATCATCTTTAACCTGTTTATTTGTGGTATTCATAAATGATGCAGCTGTGAATATAGGCGGGGGTGGCGGGAGTGTGACAACTAAGTTTGTGTTTGATACAAAGATTGGCCGGGTGGTTGGTATTGAGGAGGAAGGTCTTATGTTACAGGAAGATACAGATAGAATGGTCACATGGGTGGATCAATGGCAGATGGAATGTAACCCTGATGAATATGAAATGATGCACTTTGGAAGAAGGAACTGGACAGGGGAGAACTCAATGAATGGCAGCACACGAGGAAGCTCAGAGGGTGTTTCTCCACAAATCCCTGAATGTGACTAAACTGGTTAATGCACAATTTAAGAAAGCATAGGGGACCGTAGGCATAATCTTTATTCATCAAGGCATAGATGAGAAGAGTTATGCAGAAGTTTGCTTTTGCCAAGATGGAATACTGATTGTAGTTCTGGGAGCCACATTACAGGAAGAATGTGATTGTAGTGGAGAGGGCTCAGAGGAGATTCACCAGGATGTTCGCTGGGATGGAGCATATAAGCTGTGGAGAGAGGCTGGATAAGCTCGGGGTGTTTAGTTTGGAGGAGAGAAGGCTGAGTGGGCCGAGATTCAGAAGGATATGATTACGAGTGACATGGACAGGAGGGATAGACAGCAGCTGTTCCTTTTAGTCAAAGGGCCAAGATCAATGGAGCACATTTTAAAGTGAAGGATTTGAGATGTAGAGAGGAATTGAGGATTGTTTTTCACTCAGAGGGTGCTGGGGTTAGGAATGCACTTCCTGAGAGAAGAATTGTCATTGTAACTACTCAGTGTTCTTGTTTTCGGAGACGAGGTGTAGAGTAATGGCAGTGCAGGCAGTGGAATGTTCCTCCTGCAGGATGTTCGAGGTAGGGGTGACCACCGATACTCCTGCCGACTTCATCTGCAGGAAATGCAGTCAGATCCTGCTCCTCACAGAACGAGTTAGGGAACTGGAACTGGAGTTGGATGAACTGAGGATTATTCGAGAGGCTGAGAGGGTGATAGACAGAGGCTACAGGGACATAGCTACGCCAGAGAACAGAGGTAACTGGGTAACAGTTAGAGGTGGGAAGGGGAGGAAGCAGGCAGTGCAGGGATCCCCTGTGGTCGTTCCCCTAAACAATAGGTATACCGCTTTGGATACTGTTGGGGTAGCAGGGGTAAGCTGCAGTGACCGGGTCTGTTGCGCAAGGTCTGGCTCTGAGACTCAGAAGGGAAAGGGGGAGAGGAGGAGAGCGCTAGTTATAGGAGACTCTCTAGTTAGAGGGACGGACGGAGGTTCTGTGGACATGGGCGAGACTCTCGGATGGTTTGTTGCCTCCCGGGTGCCAGGGTCCGAGACGTCTTGGACAATGTCTTCAGAATCCTTAAGGAGGAGGGTGTGCAGCCAGAAGTCGTGGTGCACGTTGACACCAACGACATAGGTAGGAAGAGGGGTGGGGAGGTCATTCAAGATCTAAGGGAGTTAGGCTGGAAGCTAAAAGCTAGAACAGACAGAGTCGTCATCTCTGGGTTGTTGCCGGTGCCACGTGACAGTGAGACAAGGAATAGGGAGAGAGTGCAGTTGTACACGTGGCTGCAAGGATGGTGTAGGAGGGAGGGCTTCAGGTATTTGGACAATTGGACTGCATTCTGGGGAAGGTGGGACCTGTACAAGCAGGACGGGTTGCACCTGAACCAGAAGGGCACCAATATCCTGGGGGGTAGGTTTGCTAGCACTCTTCGGGGAGGGGTTTAAACTAATTTGGCAGGGGGATGGGATCCGGACTTGTAGTCCAGCACGTGGGCTAGCTGTTTGTCAGGATGACCAAGAATGTAGGGAGGCTGTGAAGAAGGTAGCACAGACAGAGATGGGTTCAAGTGTGTATACTTCAACGCAAGGTTATCAGAAATAAGGTGAGTGAACTTAAGGCGTGGATCGGTACCTGGGACTACGATGTTGTGGCCATCACGGAAACGTGGATAGAAGAGGGACAAGAATGGTTGTTGGAGGTTCCTGGTTACAGATGTTTCAGTAGGATTAGTGAGGATGGTAAAAAAGGAGGGGAGGTGGCGTTGCGAATTAGAAATGGTATAACGGCTGCAGAAAGGCAGTTCGAGGGGGATCTGCCTTTGGAGGTAGTATGGGCTGAAGTCAGAAATAGGAAAGGTGCAGTTACCTTGTTGGGTGTTCACTATAGACCCCCCAATAGCAGCAGAGATGTGGAGAAACAGGTTGAGAAACAGATTTTGGAAAGGTGCAGAAGCCACAGGGTAGTAGTCATGGGCGATTTCAACTTCCCAAATATTGATTGGAAGCTCTTTAGATCAAGTAGATTGGATGGGGTGGTGTTTGCGCAGTGTGTCCAGGAAATTTTCTAACTCAGTATGTAGATTGTCCGACCAGAGGGGAGGCCATTTTGGATTTGGTACTCGGAAATGAACTGGGACAAGTGATGGGCTTGTTAGTGGGTGAACATTTTGGTGATGGTGACCACAATTCTGTGACTTTCACCTTGGTTATGGAGAGAGATAGGTGCGTGCAACAGGGTAGGTTTTAAAAATGGGGGAAGGGTAATTACGATGCTGTAAGACAGGATCTGAGGAGCATAAGTTGGGAGCATAGGCTGTCAGGGAAGGATGTCGTGGAAATGTGGAACTTTTTCAAGGAACAGATACGACGTGTCCTTGATATGTATGTACCTGTCAGGCAGGGAAGAAATGGTCGTGTGAGGGAACCTTGGTTGATGAGGGAGGTTGAACGTCTTGTAAAGAGGAAGAAGGAGGCTTACGTAAGGTTGAGGAAACAGGGTTCAGACAGAGCAGTGGAGGGATGCAGGATAGCCAGAAGGGACCTGAAGAAAGGGATTAGGAGAGCTAAGAGAGGGTATGAAAAATCTTTGGTGGATAGGATCAAGTATAACGCAAAGGCATTTTATGCGTATGTGAGAAACATGAGAATGACGAAAACGAGGGGAGGTCCGATCAAGGACAGTAGTGCGAGACTGTGTATTGAGTCGGAAGAGAGAGGAGAGGTCTTGAATGAGTACTTTTCTTCAGTATTTACGAACGAGAGGGACCGTATTGTTGAAGAGGAGAGTGTGAAACAGACTGGTAAGCTAGAGGAGATGCTTGTAAGGAAGGAAGACGTGTTGGACATTTTGAACAACATGAGGATAGACAAGTCCCCCGGGCCTGACGGGATATTTCCTAGGATTATGTGGGAAGCAAGAGAGGAAATTGCAGTACCGTTGGCAATGATCTTTTCGTCTTCACTGTCAACGGGGCTGGTACCAGGGACTGGAGAGTGGCGAATGTTGTGCCCCTGTTCAAAAAAGGGAATAGGGATAACCCCGGGAATTACAGGCCAGTTAGTCTTACTTCGGTGGTAGGCAAAGTAATGGAAAGGGTACTGAGGGATAGGATTTATGAGTATCTGGAAAAACACTGCTTGATTATGGACAGCCAGCACGGATTTGTGAAGGGTAGGTCTTGCCTTACAAGTCTTATTGAATTCTTTGAGGAGGTGACCAAGCATGTGGATGAGGGTAGGGCAGTGGATGTAATATACATGGATTGTAGTAAGGCATTTGATAAGGTTCTCCATGGTAGGCTTATGAGGAAAGTCAGGAGGCATGGGATAGAGGGAAATTTGGCCAATTGGGTAGAAAACTGGCTAACCGGTCGAAGTCAGAGAGTGGTGGTAGATGGTAAATATTCGGCCTGGAGCCAGTTACAAGTGGAGTTCCGCAGGGATCAGTTCTGGGTCCTCTGCTGTTTGTAATTTTTATTAATGACTTGGATGAGGGAGTCGAAGGGTGGGTCAGTAAAGTTGCAGATGATACGAAGATTGGTGGAGTTGCGGAACATGAGGATGGCTGTTGTCGGCTGTCAAGAGACTTAGATATGATGCAGAGCTGGGCTGAGGAGTGGCAGATGGAGTTCAACCCTGCCAAGTGTGAGGTTGTCCATTTTGGAAAGACAAATAAGAATGCGGAATACAGGGTTAACGGTAGAGTTCTTAGTGAGGTGGAGGAACAGAGGGATCTTGGGGTCTATGTTCATAGATCTTTGAAAGTTGCCACTCAGGTGGATAGAGCTTGTAAGAAGGTCTATGGTGTATTAGCGTTCATTAGCAGAGGGATTGAATTCAAGAGTCGTGAAGTGATGTTGCAACTGTACAGGACTTTGGTTAGGCCACATTTGAAGTACTGTGTGCAGTTCTGGTCACCTCACTTTAGGAAAGATGTGGAAGCTTTGGAGAGGGTGCAGAGAAGATTTACCAGGATGTTGCCTGTAATGGAGAATAGGTCGTACGAGGATAGGTTGAGAGTGCTAGGCCTTTTCTCGTTGGAACGGCGAAGGATGAGGGGTGACTTGGTAGAGGTTTATAAGATGATCAGAGGAATAGATAGAGTAGACAGTCAGAAACTTTTTCCCCGGGTGCAACAGAGTGTTACAAGGGGACATAAATTTAAGGTGAAGGGTGGAAGGTATAGGGGAGATGTCAGGGGTGGGTATTTACCCAGAGAGTGGTGGGGACATGGAATGTCCCTGTGGGAGTGGTAGAGTCAGAATCTTTGGTGACCTTTAAACGGCAATTGGATAGGTACATGGATGGGTGCTTAAGCTCGGACAAATGTTCGGCACAACATCGTGGGCCGAAGGGCCTGTTCTGGGCTGTATTGTTCTATGTTCTATGTTCTATGTAACTTCACAACCATTAAAAAATACACGGTTGTGAACTTGAAATGCCATAAGATTCACGGCTACGATCTTGTTTCGGAAAGTGAGGCCAATGTAGACCGTGCTGTATTGTTGATGGGACAAAGTCTGTGCTTCTGTGTTTGTATGGCTGTGGAAGGTCAATCATTGAGTAGCTTAAGGTAGGAATTGATGGGTTTCTGAAGAGTTTTAACAAGGGTTTTAAGATTGAATTTGTAATATCTTCTGAAAATATGTCAATGTCAAAAGTACAGGAAAAAAAGTTTCAGCTATCTTACAGTCTGATACCAGAGAATTGAGGACAGGGAAAAGGCAGAACTGTGGAAAAAATACTTCAGTTATGTCTTCACATAAGAAAACAAAACAAAAAAGAAAACTTCCCATCAAAACTAATGAACATTAGTCTGTTTAGAAAAAGGGAATAGAATTAAATTAGCAACTGAACAGTTTTAGAGGACGTATTGGAACTGAAAGTAATGAGCACAGACAAAGTCAGCAGAGATTGATCAAATGGGAATCATATTTGAGAAAGTGCCTTTAGCATAATTATGGGGAAGCAATCAATGAAATATGTGCTTTTTCAGAAAGATTAGATTACATTACAGTGTGGAAACAGGCCCTTCGGCCCAACAAGTCCACACCGACCGGCCGAAGCGCAACCCACACATACCACTAACCTTACACTACGGGCAATTTAGCATGGCCAATTCACCTAACCTGCACATGTTTGGACTGTGGGAGGAAACCGGAGTACCCGGAGGAAACCCACACAGACACGGGGAGAATGTGCAAACTCCACACAGTCAGTTGCCTGAGGAAGGAATTGAACCCGGGTCTCAGGCGCTGTGACGCAGCAGTGCCAACCACTGTGCCACCGAGCCAGCCACATTTTTAATAAAGCCTATTATGCAAATTCAAATCCTGTGGGACTGCGACTAATATGGTTTTAGAATGGGAGAGCTGGCAGGAAGCAGTGAGTAGAAATATATTTTTTTGAACGGAAGACTTGGAGGATATAGCAAGGATCGGGGTTTGGGCCCCAGCTATTCCCAATACACATCATACATTTGATTGAGTGGATCAAATACAATATTTTCGAGTTTGCAGATGGCACTAAACAACATCAGATTGTGAGTGTGTGAGCAGGATGTCAAAATGCTCCAAGGTGATTGAGACAAGTGGAGTGTCTGGGCAAATATGTGGCACACGAGGAGCAATGGGGAGGGGAGGCATTGGATATGTGATATTGTGACCTTTGATGGGAAAAACAGAACTGGAGCCTATAATTTGAAAAGGGATTGGTTGAAAAACGTTGATCTATAAAGGAACTTAAGCTGCATTTTTGTTTCTTCTGTGCAGCCCTCTGAGGTCATTGTAGGGCAATGAGATCTGATTCATGAAATCAATACTGGTAATGGCATTGGCACGCTGACCAGTGTACACAGACCCAACAAGTGGGGAGCTGTAACATTGAAAAATGATCTGAATCTCCCTGTACACTAGCCACTGAAAGCAATATCGCAGGAGCAGAAAGCAGATAGGCTGATAAATCGTGTATTCACCTTCATTTCAGGGGGATTTGAATGCAGGAGTAAGGGTGTTTTACTGCAGCTGTACAGGGCATTGGTGAGACTCATCTCGAACACTGTGCAGTATTATGTACAGTTTTGGTCTCCTTACCTAATAAAGGACAAACCTGACATTAAGGGAGAGCAGCGAAGATGACCAGATTGATCGCTGTTGTGGGATCAGAATCTGGGGCGGCTGGGCCTGAATTCCATGGGCTTTAGGAAAATGAGTGGAGATATCAGTGAAATATATAAAACTTGTCAGGACAAGACAGATTGGAAGCAGGGGTGACAATTTCTCTGGCTGGGACATCAGAACAAGGGGCCACAGTATTAGGTACAGACAGACCACTCTGCATTGAGATGAGAATAAATGTCTGCACTCAGAGACTGGTGAACCTGGGGAAATATCTCCCAGATCAGACTGTGGAAACCAAGGCACTGAATATAAAAATGGATTTCTGGAAACTAAAGGGCTAGGGAGAGAGCAGGGTATGTTATGAAGATAGAGGATCAGATATCATTCCAGGTTGCTCTCCAATAACATGGTTCCTGTGTGTTCCTGTGCATCACTGTGTTGCAGAAAATCATGCAATATTAATAATGTGGTCTATGGGGAAAAGAGAATAATGGGCGAACCGCAAAATATCAGTACAAAACCAAAATTAAAATTCGTCTAACACACACACAAGCACAGTCTAATTAAACCTTTGAATCATATATGGTAATGAAATAGTGCTGTAAATGCAACACTTTCACAATACAGTCACTCGCTACATCCCTGTACCTTTCACCAAACTCTTCACCAGAAAGCGCGCAGGCCTGACTGACCACGTGATGTCAACATGGAATTCCATTTCTCCTCAAGATTCTCCACCTGGTTTGAAATAAAGTTCTTTCTAATTGGAGAGAACACTTCCCTGTTTCAGGCTCAGGTTCAAGGCTTTGCAGAGCGGATTGCATTCCTGTTTTAGCTGAATACTCAGAGGATGCATTTTGCAGACCGAGGATCCTGAAGCTTGGTTTTGTTGTTCAGCTGGTGCCTGGCAATGAATCGTGTCACAGTGAGCGGGAGCTCACTTTATAGAAAAAAGGTGCACAATTCACGAATCGCACTGCAGTCAAATCACGTTTAATAAACCCGCGTTATCAGAGAACTGCTTGTATATTGAATCGAGGAGCAAGATGGATGGACTGAAGGGACTACAACAGTTCTTATTTTATATTTCACAATGTTTAAACACATTAATGGATATGAACACTGTGTTGGGAAAACTGCACTGAGGTGATTTTCTCCATGAACTAGAATGGGGATGGCTCAATGTGTTGAATGGCCTACTCCTTTCCCAATGTTTCCGTGCAGCCTGTGAGAAACCTCTGTAAATGTTGTCACAAGCTCTCACATGTTGGGAAGGAGGACTCTGCAGGATCAACAGGACTGTGATTCCCGTTCCCTTTTCTGATATCGAGGCTGGGAATTCTTTCTGGTTTTATCCTTTAAGACCTTGGAGCAGTGTGATACAATTGACTGTCTTGCTTGGCCGTTTCAGGGACCATTGAAAACTTTATCACATGGCTCTGTGTCTAGAGTTATTTTTAGGCCAGACCAGTAAAAGCACGGGGGATTCACTTCCTGAATTGGGGCAGGATATCGATGTTTACAATCAACATTGGATGCAAGGTCACTGTTGCCATCACCAGATTATAGATCATGATATTATATTAATTGTTTTAACTTCCACCAGCTGCCCATAGCATTATCCTGTATTGGATTAGTGTATTGTCAAAATGAACTCTCACCAATGTGATTATCAAGGCACTGAGGGTGTGTTAAATTGTCATAATGTAATTATTAATCTATATGGGGACAGGACATAGTGTGAGTAATTTTCCACATTGCCAGGGAGTTGTCAGAGTTGGAGCTAGAATGGAAAAGCTTCCCTGGGGAACACGGCTTGTTGTGCAGCACAAATCTTCAGTACCATTGCGGGAATGGTGTCAGGGCCCTTTGCCTTTGTCGTATCTACTTGTCCAACTGTTTCTTCATGTCAAGAAGACTAGCATCTGTGATTCTGTGGCATCATGACGAGGGTGACGTGGATCATCGATTCAACACCCCTGGCTGAGGATGGTGCAGATACTACATCCTTGTCTTTTTCATTAATGTGCAGGCTGTTCCATTACTTAAATGGGGATATTTCTGGAATCCTTTCCTCCAGTAAGTTGTTTAATAGTACACCGACATTTATGTCTGGATGTGGCAGGACTGCAGAGCTTAGATCTGATCTGTTGGTCTTGGGATCATTTCGTCCTCTCTATCAGATGTTACTTCTGCTGTTTGGAATGAAACCATTCAAGTGCGGTAGCTTTAATGGTTTGTCATCAGCTTTAGGTACACATGGTCCTGACCTTGGCATGTTCACCCACATACATCACTGAACCATCACTCGGCTTGGTGGTAATTGTAGACTGATGGAATATCCTGGGGAAAATGATCCAGATTATGTTTGAATACAATCCTGCTTCTATTGCTGCTGTTGTCAACAGCATCACGTGATAGTCCAGTTTGAGCTGCAATATCTACAATTCAATTCTACTGACTGCCCCCCAGTTCACATCGAGACCCATTCACCCATCAGCCGTGAACTCAGTGACATCACCTGGTTTCTGATGCGGTGATATTTCCATTTTCCTACTCTCATTCTGCTGAGGGTCTCTCCTTGTTGTCATGCTTCCAATTTGTGACATTACTCAAACTCTTTAACATATTCATCTGAATCTTCTCCTTTATCTTAATGTAATCCTCTGTGGTTGAATTGAATGTGTTTCTCTCTGGTTTTCTCCCTGACTATGATGAAGAGCTCTGTGGTGTCAGTGATGCCAGCCATATGCAGTTTCAGAGCCAATGAATGTGTGCACTTTGCATTATCGTTCATTTCCCAGGGTACGACGCTCCGTGTTGGACAGGGCGTTTGAGAAGCGTTCACAAATTGGAACTTTTTCAAAAATTGCTGAAGAAACAAAGCGGGCGTCTTTTGTAGTGAATGTAGAGTTAGTCTTTTGGGTCCAGTGACCCTTTTACGAAGCTCTCAGTTTCTCCAGCAATTTTTGTGTTTTTAGTTCCAGTATCCTTCGCTATTTCTTTAATTGAAAATTTGTGCTGTGCCTCTTTGTTTCTGGAGAAACCCAGCAGGTCTGGCAGCATCTGCAGAGACAGAGAAACAGAGTTAGCCTTACAAGTCCGTGTGACTTCTTCAGAACTGAAAAAGGTTGGAAACTGGGCTTTTTAATCCCTTGCCGGAGTTGGGGGATGCATGACTTGGAAAAGAGGGCATGGCATAAGATAAACGGGCTATTAGCAGTTGTGAAAGAGAAGATGATGCAAAATGGGTTTAAATTAAGATGTGAATGGGGGAAAGGGGTTTTCTCTAACTGAGTGCAAGATAAAGAAAACACAACCACACAAGGACACAGAGAGAACAGGAGAGAGAATGTTGACCATGTGGTATTATATAGATCTAGCAAGAGATAGGTTTTCACTCTATAGATCATCACCTCCTTCACACTAAGGAATTCAGGTGCTTGACCTCTTATTGGCACCAGTAAGAGTTTCATGCTGCCTTAGTTTTGTAACATAGAGCAAAACTGACAGTGTGAAGTTTGGGCTGTTTTCTTTACCTGTCATCTTTATGATTCTTTCAAATTTGAAGTGCTTATTGTTAAACATTTTATCTCGAAGTTAGTATCAGATGGAGTGTAGGAGGTTGAGGGGTGACATTCTCGTAGTTTGTAATGTCATGGGAGGCATGGATAGGGTGAATAGCCAAGGTCTTTTCTGCAGGATCGGGGAGTTCAAACATAGATGCATAGCTTTAAAGTAAAAGAGGGAAAACTTGAAAGGGACAAAGGGGCAACTTTATTTACACAGAGGGTGATGTAAATATGGAATGAGCTGCCAGAGGAACAGTCGTAGATGCAAGTACAGCTACAATATTTCAAAGACATTTGGACAAACATATTAATGGGAAACGTTTCGAGGCATATGGGTCAAGTGCAAGCAAATGAGACTAGTTTAGTTTCGAAAACCTGGCCAAATTGGACCAAATGGTCTGCTTGTTCACAATATGACTGTATGAATCTAGAAAGCGAGGAAGATGTATGAAAAGATATGTTGTAATAAATTTGCAAGAAATATAAAAGCAAGCATCACGAGCTTTTCCGTCTGTATAAAAAAAGCTTAAAAATATGCTTGTGAGCTGAGGCTGAAGTGCAGTTAGGAAAGTACATTGAGGCCATATGGAGGGTGTAACTAGGGAACTGGCCACAGGGAACAGGCAAATAACTTACACCAGTATTTTAAATCGTTCCTCATGGGGAAAGTACTGTAAGCATTTAAATGGTATAAATAAAATGGTAATAGGAGGGAATTTCTTGAACTGTCTGCAACAAAAGTAACAAGGTTTTAACCTAACAGATAAGAATAAGGATAGCAGGTCAGCAGTAATTCACAGTTAATTTTAAAAGAAGTGGTCACAGAGTGACTAGCGGATTACAGAATTTTTCTGCGAAACTGGAGACACTCCAATGTGGCGCCTGTATTCAAGAAACGAAATGAGACAGAAAGCAGGAACCATTTTGCCTAACCATTATTGCTGGGAACCTTCTAGAGCCTGTTGGTAAGGAAGGAATTGCAGGGAATTTAGAAAAGCTAAACCCAGAGTGGCATGGTTTTGTGAAAGGATAACTACTTTTGTTCTGTAAAAATCATACATTTTTTTCTGGAGATCCTGAGAATGTCAAGATTAGAGTCATGCTGGAAAAGCACAACAGGTCAGGCAGCATCCAAGGAGCAGAAAAGTCAATGTTTTGGGCAAGAGCCCTTCATCAAGAAGTCCTGAGAATGTGACAAACAGCCGTGATAAAGGGAACTGATCAACATGAGGCTTTCCAGAGATTTTCCACAAGGTATCATAAAATAAACGTTCTGACACAAGACAGAGGCTTTTAGTTTGATGGATAATATATTAGCATGGAATGACGGTGGGTTAACACATAGAAATTGGAAAGTCAGGCTTAATGGATCTTCATGATAAAGGTGTATCTTCTGGATTACCACAAACATCAGGCCGATGGCATCAGTTATTTAAAATCTACACTGATAGCCTGAGGCGGGAGCTGAGTGCAATATACATCCGAGTTTGTAGATGACACTAAGAACCAAAATTCAGGCGGTAATTTAATGGAGAGGACACCAAAAAAAAGGAGAAGTACAAAGGTATTGGAGTGTTCCCGTGAATGAAACGTAGCGTCCGCATGCTGATGTTGCAAGTAACTAGGTTGGTTCATGAGGCGGATTCCTGGCATGAAAGGGTTGATTTATTGAGTGCATCGAAAATGGTGAGGCGATTATTCATTGTGGTTGAAATGCATAAGGGTGATATTACTGAAATGTACAAGATACAGATGGGGCTTGACAAGGTAAATGCTGAGAAGGTGTTTCCCCTGAGCATCGAACTCAAGGAGATAGATACCGAATAAGGAACACCAATTTCAATCTTCTCTCAGAAGGTCGTGAATGTCTGAAATTCCCTATTCCAAAAGAGTTGTGGAGGGATACAACGAATTGCATGGGAAACCGGAGTTCAGACCTGGAGCCGATCAGCCATGTTCTTATTAAATGAGCGTTCAGGCTTGAGGGGCCAAATAGCCGACTCCTGTTCCTTTTTCTTGCATTGTTATGTTATGCTTTTGGAAAGTAACGGGTTATTTTCTTGGAAATCGTATTGTACAATGTTGCATTCAGGGAGAGCAGAAAATTTGTTTGAGTTAACCCTTGGTGGGGCATGGTGGCTGTATTCACTGTGAATCTGGGTCTGGAACATGCCTCACATATGGAGCAGAAGCTACAGAGAGGGGAAGCCTGGAAAGGAGGATTGAGGTTGATGGTCAATTTCTGACCCAGCCTGGATTTTGTAAGTACATTTCTGAAACTGCACTTAACGATTGGAGTGGTCTCGATCTGCCCCTGTGTAGCAGGTCTCAAGGGCTGAATGGAACATCAGAACACAGGGCTGAGGGACACAAGTGGGCCATTCGGCCCTTTGACACCACTCCACAAGTAAATAAGGTCGTCGCTCATCTCATTGTGGTCCCAGCTGCACTTTTCTCTCCATTTACTATTATCCCTGATTCACCTGTCTATAAACAATCAGATGAGGCCAGCCTTGCTTTAATATAAAGATTCAACCATCCCAAACTTCTGAGAAAGAGAATTCCCACTTTAATGAAATCCAACTTTGAGAATTTGGGCGGCAGCGCCAGAGACCCGGGTTCAATTCCCGTCTCAGGCGACTGACTGTGTGGAGTTTGCACGTTCTCCCCGTGTCTGCGTGGGTTTCCTCCGGGTGCTCCGGTTTCCTCCCACAGTCCAACGATGTGCAGGTCAGGTGAATTGGCCATGCTAAATTGTCTGTAGTGTTAGGTAAGGGGTAAATGTAGGGGTCGGGGTAGGGGTGGGTTACGCTTCGGCGGGTCGGTGTGGACTTGTTGGGCCGAAGGGCCTGTTTCCACACTGTAAAGTAATCTAATCTAATCTAATCGAATTTCTCCTCAATCCGGTTCTGACTGAAGTTGGAGGGTGTCAACAGTTTCCTTTTCTAGTCCCACTCCTCCACTGCTCATAACACATTTTAAAAGTAACCAGGTTGGTGATATGACCGATTATAAAGGTCTCAGACGGGGCCAGATTCAGTGACAGGAACAAGTCAGGCAGATTTCTTTCATCAGCCGCAGGTAAATAATAGGGCTAATGGAGCAGTACGGTGGATTTGTGGTTAGCACTGCTACCTCATATCATCAATGAGCTGAGGTCAATTCCAACCTCGTCCGAACCTCTATGTGGAATTTGAAAATTCTCCCCGTGTCTGTGTGGGTTTCTTCCCAGTTCTGCAGTTTCCTCTCATATTCCAAAGATGTGCAGTTTGGAGTGATTGACCATGCTAAATTACTCAGAGTGACCAGGAATGTGTAGGTTAAGTGGGTTAGTCATGGGAATTGCAGGGTTACATGGATGGGGTAGGGGGACAGGTTTGGGTAGGAAACTGTTTGGTGGATTTGTGTGGACTCGATGGGCAGAATGCCCTGCTTCCACACTGTAGGGGTTCTATGACAATGACTTCAAGTTTGGACTATGCAAACACCCAGTGGGTGTCTCGTTGATCCATGCACCTCAAGGCATTGTATATTTCAATAAGATCAGATCTAATTCCAAGGGTAACCTGTTAAAGTCTCCATATTGTCAGACCTTCATCCATGGTATAAGTAAAGGGAAGCACCTCTGAACTGCTTCCAATATTATTATATCCTTTCTCAGATACGGATACAAAAATAAAACTCATCTCATATATCGATGAGTCGATTTATGTTCATTTTCTCAGGGTGTAGTGAGTCTTTGGAACACTCTTTCCTGCAGACTATTCGAGGCAGAGATATAGAATAGTTTTGAGGCAGGTTCACGAATCACAAAGGAATCAAGGATTATCGAGCAGTGGGCAGCAATGTGCCTTGTGGGGAAAATGTAGTCAGTGGTATTGAATGGCACCAGAATATCCAGGAATTAAACGAAATGATAACATCGATAAAATTTTAAGGAGGAAACAAGATGGCAGCGATATGAAAGGTCTGCTTTGCTGGGCTCTGAATCACAGTGGTAATCTAACCTACCCCACCACAGTCATTTACTTAAAATTGAACACTAAATGAGCTATAGAATCCTGACTAATTCCGTTTTGTCAAGTGGAAATGACAAAACACAGGAAAGGATCGAGTCAGTCCCAACACGGAGGGCAACGTCAGAAGCTTTCAGCATGACTGAGGCTGTAGCTGTAACCCCCTCTGCTCGTTCGATGGACCCAGATACTCACCAGGCCTTGGTCACTGAGTTCACCAAGTTACGTAAAATGATTGAAGCTATGATTGAAGAACAGTTCAGCAGGAAACTAGAACTACTCTCGGCCGTGCTCCAAAAAACAAGACGAGCAACTTGAAAGCCTTGGAAACAGAACGGATGAGGTCGAGCGCCAAACTGCAGGGGCAGAGTCTGTGATCGATTCTTCTAAGGAGTGGATCCTCGCCCTTGGAAAACATATCCGTACCTTAACTGAACAAGGTGACGATCTCGAGAACAGGGCAGAATGAAGAATGTTCATATCATCGGTCTGCTGGAGACATAAGGTGTTCAGCCAGTGATTTCTTTTCGAGAACTGGCTGCTGTGATTCCTTCACTTCGAAGCTGAAGAGGGGCGGGTGAAGAGTGAGACAGTTCATCGGGTTACGGCGCGTAAGTCAGACTCAGACGAACGCTCTCACCCTGTCCTTGTGCGATTACGTGGTTGCAGGGGCATTCAAAGACTTATGCAAGCTTCCAGAACACAGGGAAAAGATCCAACAAGGGCTCCAGGATTATGTTCTTCCAGATCTTTTCAGCGGCAGTGATTCAAAAAAGAAAATCTTTTGATGATATCAAGAGAATACTGAGGGAACTTGAGATTCAGTATTCCTTAATGAACCCAGCGGTGCTCCTTATGCTTTCAATAGATCTACGCACTGGTGAATCTTTCAGTAGATCCATTGAGGACGCGAAAACTTTGTGGACACTATAAAACAGGCTGGATGCTTTCATGGATATCGATAATCATGCTTCTCTCATTTTAAAGGAAGTTTGTTGAATCTTTCTGCTATTAAATTATAGTTGGGGATGGGTAGAGTACACATTTTTAACTTCATTAATATTACTACTCGTTTTTCTCTTGCTTAGATTGTGTGTCGGTTTCGGTTCAAGCTGGAGGCAGTTATGAAGGTGATCGTGATGACTGAATGCCTACCTAAGGGCAGTTCAATCCCGATGTTTGTGATTAATTGCCCTGGATGCAGTATTACTAATGGGGCAGAAGATAAAGATTTGTGACGTGCAAATGCCTCCAGTGGGCGGGGGTAAATGCCCCTCCTGAGAGCCATTGTATCCTGTTTTTTGTTGTCTTTGTATGTATTTAGTTATGGAACGTTTGAGAGCTTGTTAGTTGTATTAGCTTTAGTTAGTCTTTTTTTAGGCTCTATGAGTTTTTTTCATTGGTGCTCTGCGATTTGCAATTCGAGTTCTTCCTCTCTGGAGTTCAAATGTTATTCCACTGTGTTATGGCCAATGTCATGCTTAAATGGTGTATCTGGAGCATTAAGGGGAGTCAGTTAATAGGAAAAGGGTACGTTATAGCCTTAAAAAGGAGAGGGTGGTTATTGTCCTACTGCAGGAGATGCATCTTGATGACAAGGAACATTTCACATTACAGCAGGGTGGGTTGATCGGGTTTATTTCTCGTCTTTTGATACTAGGAGTAGAGGAGAAGCCATACTGGTGAGGAAGAATCTTCCATTTAAATTACGAGATTGTATGAGACACCCACGGGAGGATCATAATCCTCAAAGATATATGGGGATTGAAAACGGTATTTTGAATGTTTATTGCCCCCTGGCACGCAGCCTTAAATTCCTGATAGATGCATTTTCCAAATTAAGTTATCGTTCTTCGCAGCACATTATTGTTGGAGGAGATTTCAATTGTCATTTGCACCGACGGTGGACAGAATGGCCAAAAGCCACCAATACCATCTTAACAATCTAAGCAAATTTTGTGTGGAACTGTGGCTGGTGGATGTTTGGAGGCAGATCCACCTCATGTATAGGGATTTTACTTTCTTCTTTAACCCGCAGAAAGGACACACAAGGGTTGATCTCTTCCTCACCTTGCAGCAATCTTCGATTCGGTGGTGTTCTGTACAATTGGGAATATTACAATTTCTGACCATGCAACAGTATGCTTATTGATTAAGTTTAAGGGCAATAAAGCAGGTTCGAGACACTGGCGAATGGATCCCTTTATTCTTCAGGATAGTAAGTTCATTTAGTATTTCTGTAATGAATTCAGATCTTTCTCAGCCATTAATTCAGATTCAAACAGTAACCCATCCATTCTATGGAAAATGGCTAAGGGTTGTGCCAAAGGAATAATTATTTCTTAGGATGCGGCAGAAGCTGGAGCAGGAACGCTTGCTCCAGGCACAGTTGAAGGCAGCCATGAGGGCATATTGTGATAGACCCTCGGTGGCTAGGCTACAGAGAATCGCAACACATCGGTCTACATTGAATTCTCTGCTCACACAGACAGCCAAGAAGAAACTTACTTTTGCAAAATAAAGGCTGTTTGAGCATGCTGATAAGCCGGGCAAGTATTTAGCATATCTTGCGAGTAAAAAGAGAGCCACAAAGCCATTACCTCAATTAGGGAAGGTACTGGAACCCTTAGCTGCAATCCCATAAACGTTAAAGCAGCATTTCGGAGATTTTACTCCGAATTATATCAGACTGAGCATTATGAGGATTAAGAAGGAAACTTTCTTCAAGAACTTGGATCTTCCGGGGTAACCCACAAATGAGTGTCTTGCCTTAATGCACCATTGTCAGTGCTGGAGAGTACAAAGCAGCTTCAGGGCAGAAGGGCGCCCGGTCCTGACGGATTTCCAAGTGAATTTTATGTGGAATTTATAAACTTATTGTCAGGGCGGATGCTTACCATGTTAGTCACTCACACAGTCACGATTGACTCCCACCATCCTTAAGAGAGTTTCATGTCTCTCTTATTCTTAAAAAAACGAAGACACTGGAAGATTGTGCTTCTCAGAGGCCCAACTCACTTTTAAATGTTGACTTCAAGATCCTGTCTGAGACCCTTACATTACGGCTGGAAAATGGGTATCCTTCCATTTTCAAACTGGACCACACCACCACCACCATTGCAGATACTCCAATAACATTAGAAGATTACTCAATATGGTCCAAGCGTGTCAAGAACAAACCATATAGGTATTAGTGATCCCTTTAGATGCAGAGAAGGCATTTGATTGGGTTGAGTGGCTGTATGTCTTCTATAACTTAGAATGGTTTGGTCGAGGCAAAGTTTTTATGAAGTGGGTGAGGGTCCTTGAAAGCGATCCTATGGCCACGTTTCTCACCAATGTTTTGAGATCCTATAACATTAATATTCCAAGAGGCAGTCCAAGGTAGACCCCTTTTGCCAGTGTTGTTTACGTTGGTCATTGAGCCACTGGTGAAGGCCATCTGCAGGGACCCCAAACTATCTGCCCCAGAAGTGGGAGAGAAGTCACGTTAATACCATGAATTTTACAAAGTCGGAGGCCATGTGTATGGGCGATGTTGGGCAAATACCTGAAGTCGATGGAGAAACCTGATTTCTTTTTCAATGATCCCGGGGGTATGGGGATATTCCCTATTTAGGTATATTCATTAATCTTATCTTTGAACTTATATTTAAGTTGGAATTTGTCCATTTGTTTGACAAACTTAAACAAGACCTTCGAAGATGGGAGGCACTTCCAACATTCTGGCTAGATCAGATAGCTCTTATTAAAATGAATTCCCTCCCTTGTTTGCTCTCCCTCATGTGAATACCTTATTTGATGTTTCCCGGACAGACATTTAGGAAACTTAATGGATGATTTAGCTCTTTGATTTGTCACCATAAGCGATCCCTTATCAAGTTAACCAAATTACAAAGACCCCACAGTTTGCGTGGAGTATATCTCCTGGATATTAAAAGCTATCAATTAAGCTCTTCTTTACCCGGTGTTAGTGAGGCCTCAGCGTCAAAATGGTTAGATATTGAAGCTTCTCAGGCAAAGCGCTCCCTTATTAGTCTGCTATTCATAGACAAAATGAGGACTGCTATGGAGTATTGACATTTCCCAATGAGTATCAATAATTTTAAAACATTGAGGGCAATGTGTCCGATCGAACGCAACATAGTCAAACCTCATTTCTTATCCGAAAACGTGGTATACCGTGTTTCCGACCGGGGATACTGGATTCCATGTTTAATCTATGGGCAACTCGTCGTTGTATCTTGCTTTGATGATTTATCTGAGGGAGAAACAAGGATGTGCTTTGATCAAATAAGTCGTAACTATAGACGACCGAGCAGAGATGTCTTCTGTTTTCTTTTTATCAGATCAGAGATGTGATTTAAAAAATAACCACGCTTTTAACAGACCCGTACAGATCCGATATATAGAACACACTCTCTGTCAGTACCCTTGTTGGAAAGTGGCCTCTCAGACGAGACTTTGTGCCTTTATGAGGTCTGCATAGAGAGTTGGGCGTTCAGATCTCTTTGGACACAGGGGAGGATATTTATGAAAATGCAAGAAGGATTCAATCTGCAAGAATACTCTTGCCATGTAGTTGAAGATTCTTCATAGAATCTATCTGGCCCCATATCCTCCCTCAAAATTCAAAATGGGAGTATGTCTCAAATACAGAAAGACTATGGGCACTCTTACTCATTACTTGTTGACCTTGCACCAGCGCTATATGAGCAGTGTGTTATGGAGAGGATCTTGGGGACCGAATTGGAGATGGATCTGGTTTCCCTTTTCGTGGGCCTGCCCAGTGTACCTTACTCCGTTGTACATAGGAAAAAAAATACTTCAATACCCTGGCTCTCTGTGTTCAGTAAAACATTCTGTTGTGTTTGGTGCCTGAAAACCCCCTGGGTCTGTTGAGTTTTCACAAGCTCGTCATGGAGCATAGCCCTTTGAACTTTTTTAAAGGTATGGTGCAACAGAAAATAGAGGATTTTTATAAGACATGGTAGCCCTTTTTGAATTACCAAGATACAGGCCGATCGGCCACTCTAATAAGGACTTTTATATAGCTTTGACAAACTTGACTAATGATGCTAATGTCCAGGCAGGAATAATTACGGGCAAATGAACGTGTATTAGTTAATGCTCCTGTAGGTTGAGAGACAAAGTTTTGTCACACTGAGTTGTATTATTCATTTGTTTTTATTTTTATTTTTTCTTCTGCCCGTTTATTTACCTTTTTGTTTTGTATGTACATGCACAATGGTGTAATTTTGTTCAATTTGCATTTCTTTTGAGTTGGGTACTTATTGGTTCATTGTAGCATTAATAATATTTTCTCTCAATAACAATATTTTTGAAAAAAAAACATGTTATCCTGGATAGAATAGAGTCCCAAAGGACCACTTTCTCATTCGTGAGACCACAAATTGTGGTTTATCCTCAGGGTCATTACATCTCGGGTGACGGGGTAAGGTTGGGAGGACGTCCCCTTCATGGTAACCTCTGTCAGTTTGGGGAATTTAACCTGCGCTGTTGGTCTTCCTCTGCATCACAAGCCAGCCAGCCAGCCAACAGAGTGGGAGACTGCATAATTACTATAGACAGAAATAGCCAAACTCAAAGGAAAGTAAAAAACTTTGATAAGAAAGGAAAAGGTACAATTCAGGTGTCGGTCAAGATAATGGCTGAGGAAAATAAAAGCCGCTGGAAATTGTATTTTATAACGAGACAGATGATTAGATGCTTTCTTTGGTTGAATATAATAATGTGACACAAGCGAAATTACCAGAATTACTAATTGTGATTAGATATCGATAACCGTAAATTAAGCGTATATTTTTGATTGGTCTGTGTGAAGAATGCTAAGCATCGCATGAAAGTAAAAAGCTGGTGGAGCATATTTTTTGGAGGGTCCATCCCCATGGGAAATGCCTACCGAACACATGCTTGAAGAAACTAGTGGTAAAAAGTGCCTGAGTGTCATTTGGTCAGTGACAGGAAACCAGGGGAGTGAATGATCGAAAGTTCCTGCAACGTGAAGCTCAGGAGACAGTCAGATCGCCCCCGATCTTATTAAATGATACAGCACATTTGAAGGGCTGAATGGCCTATTATGGATTTTAATTGCAAGTGATTAAAAAACACTCTGTTTCTTCCCCTAATCTTTTACACAAAGAGGCACTGCCATTTTCCTAAACTGGGAATTATTTGGAATATTATCTGGAACATGCCATAATCAGCATTTTCAAGAGCATTCGACAATCTGTGGGGATATTACAAAGGTAAGCAACAGAGCGGGAGAGAGAGAGAGAGAGAGAGAGAGAGAGAGAGAGAGAGAGGTGGGTAGGTGCATGCTTGCAGGAGTGAGAGTGATGGAGCATGAGCCTTGTTATACAGTGAGTGTAAGGAAGCAGAGAGAATACAGTGACCCTTATGCTGACAAAATGGGGAAGGGTATTGATGCTTGTCGTGTGTTACTGAACATTCTTCAGACCGCAGATACTGCACTGAGCTCGGTGGTGAGCTCAGACCATGCTCGGTGGGTCTGGTAGTGTGGCCCACTCTGGGAAGAGACGTACTAACTCATCCACCAGGACATCCGTTACCCTGTTGACAACCTGTGGTGTCATTGGCCTTAATCTGTCATGCTCTGGGTAAATTGTACAGGGCAGCTCCAAACTGAGGAAAGCTCAATCGTGTGCCCATTGTCATTTTAAAGATGGCACCAGTGCCAGGGATCATGGAATATCCAGGGGTATAAGCGTCGATGGTGGGTACCTCCAGCCAGGACGGTGGGAGAATCGGGATGGCATTGAATGAGAGGGATACCATGGGGTAGGGTAGGTAGTTAATGAGGTGAGTTCGATAAGAAAGCACCAGGGAACTATCTCAGCCTCGTGCAGACAATACCCCTATCACACTCAATGAAAATCACACAAAGATGAATTATTCTTGGATTCAGCCCAATGAGTTGAAGACTCTGCTGAACCACTCCCAGGTACAAAGCTGCAGAACAAATCCTCATCCAAAACTCTCCATCATCTGAACTCACACCTATATCCTGTTCACCATCATTCCTGGTAATGCTGGCATATTTTGCCGGAGGTGTTGAGATGTCTATATTTCAGCATTCTGAAACCTGTGATTACATTCTTCCATAACATTTTTTTCTCAATCTCATCTTCTCTGTCTAAACCCAAAACCATTTTCCTTTGCAGTCATGCACAGAGACAGGCCATTCAGCCAAAACTGGTCCTTAATAACCAAAATATCCGTCCACATTAACCCCACTTCGCACATATCCTTCTCTGCCTTTCCAATCCATATATTGTTCGAACAAAGTGCAGCGAGGTTTTGTGACATCAAGAAAGGCCTCTGGAAAGATCTCACTGAATCTACCATTTATCTCACGCCAGCAATCAGATTACACAGAAACAATTTGACTGGAGGTTATAAACAAGAAGTAGAAACAAACACTGGTGGGAGATGTGTATGGAAGTAAAAAACTGCAGGGAAAAAATGTATATGTTCTAAACAGGAAATTAGAAAACTGCAGGGAAAACTCCACGGGTCTGGTACTATTTGAAACATGAAAGTCGAATGTTTGGCCCTCGAATACAACAGCAGGTCAGGGCAAATCCAAGGAGCAGGAAAGTCGATGTTTCGGTCGTAAGCCATTCATCAGGAATTCATTCCAGAATTCACGTTTTCCTAATCCTCTGTAGGAAGAGAGTGAGTCAACATTTTTAATTTGGGGATTCTTAGTCAGAACACGTTTAGTTTCCGATCTCCAGTATATGCAGCTCTTTGTTTTATTTTAGATCAGCAATTATCTTGCATGCTGCAGTATTAATGGACAATTTGATCTGGGAAGAAGGGGAAGCGGTGAGGGCAGAACAAAGGCAATGTGTCAGTCACAGCTTAAGGCCCTGTCATTCAGAATGTGAAATCTGTGGTGGAGGTAAAGGAAGGCTTGTTGGAATCACTGCACTGGAATTTTACATCATTTGAACAGATGTGACGGATCCAGAGAATGTGGGAGGATGCAGACTCGATCGCAGCTGATCATTGATTGGCACAATGGCTAGCAATACTGCCTTACAGCATTAATTACCTGGGTTCGATTCCACCCTTTGGTGACTCTCTGTGCGGTGTTTGCACCTTCTGCCTGTGTGTGCGTGAGCTTTCTCTGGGTGTCTGGTTTTCCTCTCACAGTCCGAAAATGTCCAGTTTAGGTTTCGTGACCTCACTGAATTGATCCGCAGTATCCAGCGATGTGCAGATTCGGTGGATTGTCTATGGGAAATGTAGAGATACCGGGGTAACGTTTGGGTTGTTGATCTGGAGGGTCAGTGTGGACTCGGTGGGCCAAAAGGCCTGGTTCCATACTGCAGGGCTTCTATAATTTCTATGTAGCTGTCTGTGTTTGAAAATACTTCCCAAGATCCTACCTATAAGTGCTAACACAATGTGCCTCAACAAAATGTTCCACCTTCCATTTGTCTAACATGAACTCCATCCGCCACTCCTCGGCCCTTTAGCCTATCTGATCAGCGTCCCGTTTTACTCTGAGTTAACCATCTTCACTGTCCACTACCTCACCAATATTGGTGTTATCTGCAAACTCGCTAATCATTCCTATTGTATTCACATCCAAATCATTTATATAAAATGACAAAATTCATTAGATACTTGTGGTACACTGCGGATCACAGGCCTCCAGTCCAAAAAAACAGTTCACAAACATTTCCTTCGTCTATTACCTTTGAGCCAATTACCTCCAACTCTCCCTGTATTCCATGTGATCTCACCATGCTGACCAGTTTACCATGCGGAACCTTTTTGAATGCCTTGCTAAAGTCTATATTCTATTCCACAGTTATATTTCTGTGTCTTCATTAAACGTTTTCGTCACTTCTTCAAAATGCTAAATCAAATTAGTGGGACACGATTTCCCACACACAAAGTCATGTTGACTATCACTAATCGGAATTTACATTTCCAAACACAAGTAAATGCTGTCCCTCAGAATTCCCTCCAACAACTTACCCACCAATGGTGTCAGTCCCACTTGTCGACAGTTTCCTGGCTTTTTCTTACCAACTGTTCTTAAATAATTGCACAACCTTACCTGTGACTATCCATGATACAAATATCTCAGCCGGAGACTGAACAATTACTTCCCGAGCCTCCCAACCGATCTGGGGTACATCTGATTAGTTCATGGATCATAGATCAGTGCAGCACAGTTCAGGCCCTTGAGCTGTTGATGTTGTTCCGGCAGTTTATCATACTCTAAGGTCAGATTAACCTTCATTGTACTAAAATCCATGTGCCTAGCCAAGATTCACTTAAAAGGTCAGAGGGGTTTATCCACCTTAATGCATTTTAAAATATCCAGCTCCTCATCTTCTGTAATATGGACAATTTTCATGGTATTACTAATTATTTCCCCAAGTTCTCTACCTTCCATATCCTACTCCCCAGTAAATACTGATGCAAAATATTAATTTAGTATCTCACGGATCTCCTGTAGTTCCACCCATAGGTCACTTTGCTGATCTTTAAGGGGTCCTGTTCTCTCCCTAGTTACTCTTTTGACCTTAAAATATTTGCACAATCTCTTTGGAATGTCTCTTACCCTACTTTCGAAAGATATCTTATGTCCCCATTTTGCCCTCCTGATTTCCCTCTTTGGTGTTAGCCTACATCCCTGGTACTCCACGATGGATTCACTCGATCCCCACTGTCTGTACCTATCATTCTGCTCACCATTCAGCATTCCCTCAACTTACCAGCCTTACCCTGCTCATAGACAGGAACATGCTTTCACTAGACTCTGTAACTCATTTGTGAAGGCCTCCCACTTTCCTGCCAATAGCTTCTCCAAAGAAGCTATTCAAAGTGCCAACATAAATCGTTCAAAGTTGGCCTGACTCAATTTAAAACTTTAAAAATTATATTTGGACGACTCTTCTCCATAAGTATTTTACAACTAATAGTTACTGCATAACAGGCTCAAGAAGCAGAATGACCTCCCCCTGTCCCTCTGTAACAGACTTGAGAGGCTGAATGGCCTCCCCTGTCCTTTTGGAACAGGGGCGTGTGGACAGAATTAATTCCTCCTGTTCCTGCGCAGCAGTCTCGATGCTCTGAATGATGTCCCAACGTTATGGAAGAATTTGTCAACAGTGCACATAAAACCAGGAGCAACGTTACACAAAGTCAATGGACAATAAATATATATACTAGTTTATTGGCTCTGGAAATTACCCCACCAGTCACCTTATGCAGCCGGTCTGTTACTTTTTCACTGTCGCCCTTTATAAACAGTATGTAATTTACACAGTCCTGAAGTGTTCTGGCATTACTCCCACATACATGGAAGAAACAATAAGAAGATTGAAAGATTTATGGTCCATCCCTCAGCAACGCCCATCCATTCCACCCACACCGAGTAAATGTTCCCTTTTATTGGGATATGTAATGTGATGTCAGGAAGGGGTTAACTGGACCTGTTTGTTCAGTGACTGTGATTAATGTTAGTCTCCATGGATTGCAATTACCCCAGTGGACGGTTTCCATCTTTTAATGATAAGTGGTCTCCATTCAATGTGTTATCCCACATTGTAGTGGGAGCATCGCCGACAGTGTTAACAGGAATCAGCAGCTCCAGAGAGACGGGGGGAGAGATCAAAGTCTGAGCAAAAGAGTCTGGATTGTTTCAGCAATGGATCACAATCTGAGAACATTAGACTGGAATGTCCCAAGAATGGACAGGAGTTTAAACTGGGATGTTTGGTTTCTTTCTACATATTATGATCGAAGGTCATTATCGTGGCGGATCAAATATGTACTTTACATTATGCAATATTTTTATTATCCAATCCTGGCTTTTGTTGGTGTACCTGGTAAGTCTCACTGTTCAGTCATTAATTCTATAAATCATGTTTGACAATAATACTGATCTTTCATTCAGTCTACTCTCTTTGCCACTGTTATTGTTCCTGCTATGACTCTGAATCCAGATATTCACCTGACAAACCACTACTAAATTGTTAATTCCACTCTCTCCCTCCTTGCCTCTGGCAGTGTTACTCATGGGTTGCTATGTTGACTGGCTCAGTTTCAGCTGTGAACCATGATTCGTTGTATCACTGCATTTGCTATCTACATTTTGAAGACATTGAGGTCACTATCTTCTGTTCTGGTTACAAACTGCATTTCCTTCCTCTGACTCCATCTCATCCCTGGCCAATATTTGAAGCTGAAATAGACAAATGACAACAGTGGTGATCCCTTTGGCCATGAACCAAATCCTGACACTACACCCTGACCATTCCTAATTGCAACTACTGATAACTCCAGCATACACTTCACTGGCTCATCCCATCTGCTATTTGAACCATGAGCTGTGAAATACGGTCTTAAAGATGGCATTTGTCTGTTGCTGACACTCAGCTGCAAAACTGCAGAAAGAAATCTGAATCAATACTCCACAGCTCATATCTGATATCACACAGAACTCCCCATCCATCCATCATTCCTGTGTGTACTGATCTATAATGCTATTGGGTCTGGCAATGCCTTTACTTTAATATTCTCAAGCACGTCATTAACAGCTGCCCATGAACTATCTCTCTGTGTTCCTTATACCAAACCCTAACAGTTGTTCACATTTAAACTGATTTCCTCCATGTGTGCTCTCTCTTAGACAATGATTTTCACATCTCACACTGCCCCAGAACGACACACACATGCTAACATAATACCCCTTGCCTCGAACTGATGCATGAAGATACAGAGACATTAATTTGTGGGAGCCCATTTACTGTCACTGTCAGTATGGGCGGCAAATTGTCCCGTATGAGTCAGCTACGTAGTGCAAATGTAGGAGCAATATACTGGCAAAGTTTTGCAATACTCCCCATGCTGGGCAGCTGGTCCAGCTTACTGAGCAATACACTAGCATAGTCTGCACAGCTCCCCATGCTGGTCAGATAGTCCACCTTACCGAGCAATACACTAGCATAGTCTGCACAGCTCCCCATGCTGGTCAGATAGTCCAGTTTACTGAGCAATGCACTGCGATAGATTGCACAGCCCCCCATGTTGAGCAGATAGTTCAGTTTATTGATCAATGCACTGGCACAGTCTGCACAGCTCCCCATGCTGGCCAGCTAGTCCAGCGAACTGAGCAAAATACTGGGATAGTCTGCATAGCTCCCCATGCTGGGCAGATAGTCCGGTTTACTGAGCAATACACTGGCATAAGCTGCATAGCTCTCCACGTTGGGTTGTCTTCTTGTCACAGTGTATAGTTTCTGCGTTTGTTCTGTGAGGCAAATTCAGAATTTAGTGGAACAAATTTGATCAACCGCTCTGGCAATGCCATTATTCAATATTCTCATTCTTGTGATTTGAGCCGCCAAGGTCTCACTGCTCCAGTTAGACCCACTCCCTTGTTTGTTCCTCATATTTCAACAACATGCTCTGTTTCTGCATAGATTGTCCGTTTCTATCTTTAATGTGAATATCTCTGTCCATCTCTATCTTTCTCTGGCCTTGGTTTTTGGTTGTGTACCGTATCGAATGCTGGTATCATGAAGTTCAGAAATAATGTGATGGTGTGTGTCAGGCTATTGTTCACTTCCCGCTGTGTCCCATGTGTTACTCCATGGACAGGGGAGTGTGTGACGGGCTGTTATTCACTTCCTGGTGTGTCCCTTAAGGTGCTTCATGAAGAGGTGTGTGTGTGTGTAGGACAGTTGTTCACTTCCCGGTGTGTTCCACGTTGTGCTCCATGTTGGACAGCGGTGTGTGTGTTGGACTGTTGCTGGTGTATCCCATGTGGTGCTCCATGGACAGGGGGTTGTGTTTCGGGCTGTTGTTCAGTTCCCGGTGTGTCCCAAGTGGTGCTTCATGTTGGACAGGGAGTTTCAGCATCTTTGACACATGTCTTTAAAAACTTGGTCTGTGCCTGTCCACTTGGCCTGTGTTTGTCCCTCACAGCTGATCGCGTGGTCAGAAACATGAGGAGGATTCTGAAGTATAATTATAAAGGAGTAGCTGTCTCCCTTTTAGTGGAGGGAAATCTGATTGTCTCCTGTTATTGAAAAGTTAGTGGAGGGGATGGGGATGGTTTGCTGGAGTTGTGCTGTGAGCGACCTCAGACATTCAGGGAGCCCAGAGGATTTGGTGACCCAACTCTGGATGGAGCATGGGCACTGTAGTTACAGCATCAGTGTCTGTAACATGAACAATAAATGGAGCAGAGGCTGCAGAGCATGGAAGCTCTGAAACCACGGACTGGGTGTGTGTGGGGAAAGGGATCTGCCAAATCTGTCTGTGTCTTAACGTGAGCACAGGCTCTCACTCTCATCCTTAAACATACACATACACACACCCTCTTTCGCTCACACACGTGGAAACAAACATACACATCCTCGCTCTCTCACTCGCACGCCACCCCCCCCCCCCCCCCCCGCCAAACACACACACACTCCGCATCTCTCGCACAGACACACCTATAAATCTGAGGGGGGAATTTGTGTTTGCAGATTTATATTTGTGGATAGATTGTATATTGTTCAAAACAACATTCAATTTGTACGCAGACAATCATTGTGGCAATTTATAAAGTCCTGCTTTGGAAATAAAACCAGTGTTACTCCAGGGTAAAACAAGTCGGACTCCACACAAGACCTTCCATGATTTGTGCAGAGAAGGTCACATCTTAACAAACATAATACAATTCTTTGAAGAATGACAAAATTGATAGTGGAGAAAGGGCTGTAGATGTCATAAACATGGACTTCAGTCAGGTGTTTAATGAGATGGACTGATGGAGAAGGTGAAGTCGCAGGGGTCCATGGTGTACCAGCTAGATTCCTAAGAATGAGGTCATTAATTATTCCTGTCTCATTACACAGGACCGGATCTAGCATAGCTTACTCCTCATTGTACGTGTTTTAATTTTAGACTTCAAAGTATTCCCAAGTAGTCAAAGTTTATTGGAGATATGTTCGAAAAGGTCTTTGTGCAGAGGGTGGTGGGTGGCTGGAATGCATTGCCAGCTGAGGTAGTAGAGGCGGTGACGATAGCATCATTTAATATGAGGAAGCAGAGGTATACAGATCCTTAGAAAATAGGCGACAGATTTAGATAGAGGATCTGGATCGACACAGGCTTGGAGGGCTGAATGGCCTGTTCCTGCGCTGTGATTTTCTTTGTTAATTGTAAATGCTGGCGAAAAGCGTCTGTTGATACTTGAAAGGAAAATGAAATCAAGATCAAATGTTGCAAAGCGAATGTGTGGATACGAGAATTTATTGTATAGAACAGAAAAATGCCCGCAGTATTCCGAATGTCACCGAACCAAAGTCCTATACAGCTGTAATATGGCCTGCCTGCTCTTGTACGCAATAGATTCCAACAGATTCCCTCCTGTGGGTGACGAGTTAACTGGTCTGTGGTTGTATGGCTGTGGAAGGTCAATCATTGAACAGCTTAAGACAGGAAGTAATGGGTTTTGGAACAGTACATTAACAAGCATGAAATGCAAAATCTTCTCAATGTACAATATACCAAGGTGAAATGTTGGAGAAGATAATTGTAGCTTCCTTACAGTCCAAAACTAACGAATGGAGAACAGGAAAATGGCAGACTATGAAGCATCTACTTCAGTTCTGCCTTCCTGATAGGATTTTTAAAAAATGCTTCCAAACAATTCTAGGTCTACTGAGAAAGAAAGGAAATGCAATCAAATCACTAAATCAGCAGTTTTGGAGATATTATTTGTATTGAAATCTGATAAATTCCCATGGAATGTTAATCTATATCTCTGATTCCTAAAGGAGGTGGCCATGGGAATAATGGATACTTTGCTTGCCGTCTTCCAAATTCCAGATGATTGAATTGACAGATTTGAGAGCAGGAAATATAACCCCAGTATTTCTAAAGGAGGCAGGGAGACAGCAGGGAATTACAGTCTGCTTAGCATCAAAGAAGCAGTCAGGACAATACAAGAGTCTATGAGAAAGAATGCTTTGCCAGGGAACTTTGAGAATTATGTTAATTTGAAAGTAATGAACGTGGATCAAGTCAATATCAAATTATTAATGGCGAATCATATTTAAGAATCCGACTGCGAAATAAATTATGGCGAATATGCAGTGAATTTGAATTTTCAGAAACATTTTTGATGACGTCCCAAGCGTAGTGTTGTGACGATACTACTCCTTTAACAAGGTTATGCTGTCCTTTTTTTTCTTTCATAGCAGTCTTAAAAACAGCGAATCCGAAGAGTCTGGGTTTGACTACTTGGGAATACTTTGAAGTCTAAAATTAAAACACGTACAATGAGGAGTAAGCTATGCTAGATCCGGTCCTGTGTAATGAGACAGGAATAATTAATGACCTCATTCTTAGGAATCAACTTGGAAGGAATGATCACAGTATGGTTGAATTTAAAACACAGATGGAGAGTGAAGATAAAATTCAATACCAGGGTCCTGTGCTTAAACGAAGGAGACTACAACAGAATGGAGGGAGGACTTGGCAAAAGTCGACTGGAAACAAATACTTTATGGTGAGAGTTGACGAGCAGTGGAGGATTTTCAAAGTAGTTTTTCAAAGTCCTAAGCAAAAGCATATTCAGTGAAAAGGAAAGCCTCTAAGAAAAGGGGAAATCTGTCGTGGGTGGGCAAATACGCAAGGTTATCAAATTGAAAGAGATGGAATGCAAAGTGGCCAAGAACACCTAGAAGATTGGGAAAAGATTAAAGGCCAACAGAAAGCCACGAAAAGAGCTATAAAGAAAAGTAGGATAGCACACGAGAGAAGAAAAAACGAGCACAGTATATGAAGACAGATAGCAGATGATTCCCTAAATATATAAAATGAAAATGAGTGGCTAACTTAAATGTTGGTCCGTGAGAGAATAAGAAGGATATGATGAAATGGCTGAGGCATTGAACATATATTTTGTATCAGTCTTCATAGTGAACGACACTAATAACATGCCTGTGATCGAAGAAGCGATGAAGATTCTAGATTAGATTGGTGTTGGTAAAGCACAACAGTTCAGGCAACATCTGAGGAGCAGAAACATCGACGTTTCGAGCAAAAGCCTTTCATCAGGAATGCTCTGAATTGTTGTGCTTTACCAGCACCACTCTATTCTAGAATCTGGTTTCCAGCATCTGCAGTCCTTGTTTTTACCAAAGAGATGAGATAGGTGAGGACTTGTGAACAATCATTATTACAGAGGAAGTAGCGTTGGGCAAGTTAATGGAGCTAAGGGTAGACGAATCCCGTGGCCCTGATGGAATGTATCCCAGGGTACTAAAACGATAGCGGGAGAAATAACAAGTGCACTTGTGGTAATTTTCAAAAAATTGCTGAACTCTGCGGCAGTCCCAGCAGATTGAAAAACAGCAAATGGGATGCCACTGTTTAAAAAAGGCAGGTGGATAAAAGTTGGGGAATTATAATCCAGTTAACTTAATCTGAGTAGTGGGGAAGATGCCTTGACTGTATTATCAAGGAAGAAATAGCAAGGCATTTTGATAGAAAACGGCCCATTGTACAGATGCAGCAAGGAGGCATGAAGTGCAGATCATGCTTAACAAGTCTTTTGGAAGTCTACGAAGACATTACGAGCAAGATAGTCAACGAGTCCGCAGTGGATGTGGTGTATCTAGGTTTCAAAAAGGCTTTGACAGTGTGCCACATAGTAGGCTGCTGCATAAGATAAAACTGGATGGCGTTACAGCTGAAGTATTTACATTGATAAAAGATTGGGTGACTAACGGGAAGCAAAGTGTGGCTACAAATGAGTGCTATCCTGGCTGGCAATCAGTGCTGAGTGGTATGCCTCAGGGATCAGTGTTGGGGTTGCAATTAATCACAATTTATGTAGATGATTTGGAGTTGGGAGCATGCGTAGTTTGTCAAAGTTTGCAGATGGCACGAAGATGAGTGGCAGAGCAAAGTGTGCAGAATACTGTGAAACTTTGCAGAGGAAAATAGTTACATTGCATGAATGGGTAAAGGTCTGGCAGATGGAATACAATGTTAATAAAAATGAAGTATCTATTTTTGTTTGGAGTACCAGTAAAAAGGATTATTACTTGAATTGTAAAAAGATGCAGCATGCTGCTGTGCAGAGGGACCTGGGTGTCCGTGTGCATGAATCACAGAAGGTTGATCGGCAGGTACATCAAGTAATTAGGAAGGTGAATGGTATTTGGTTCTTCATTGCGAAACGGGTTGAATTTAAAAGCGGGGAGGTTATGTTGCAGCTGTACAGGGTGCTGGTGAGGTCATACCTGGACTATTGTGAGCAGTTTTGGCCTCCTTACTTGCAATGCGATGTACTGGCAGTGGAGGTGGTGCAGAGGAGATTCACTTTGGTGAATCTGGAGTTGAGGGAGTTGTCTTATGAGGACAGACAGAGTAGATCAGCATTATATTCGTTGAAATTTAGAAGAATGAGGGGAGGATCTTATAGAAACATATAAAATATTATGAAGGGAAGAGGTAAGAAAAAACTAGAGAGGATGGTTCCACTGGCAGGTGAAGCTAGGACAAGATGGAATAACCTCAATATTAGAGGGAGCAGATTTAGGATTGATTTGAGAAAGAACCTTTTCACCCAAAGGGTTGTAATTCCAAGGAATTCCCTGCCCAGTGAAGTAGTTAACGCTACTTCAGTAAATGTTTTTCAAGCTGAGATAGATATGTTTTGAACAATGAAGTAAATTACGGATACGGTGAGAGCGCGGGTAAGTGGATATGAGTCCACGAGTAGATCAGCCTTGATGTTACAGAATGGCTGAGCAGGTTAAAAGGACCAGATGGCCTACTCCTGCTCCTAGTCCTTCTGTTCTTATGAAAGGGGAGTGGCCAGTTCTCCCAGCGCAGACCCTCTGCTTTGATTTGTTTGGACTGATTTTTCACAGACTGGCTGTTTACTGAAAGCAGGCAGCCAGATGTGAAGCTATCAGGCCAAAGAAGAAGTCCATGCTGATCCCCCCTCTCTCTGATATCTCTCCTGGAAGAACCTGGGTTTGATTTTTCCAGGGGTATTTATGGGGATTGTTTCAAGTACTTCGAACAACGCCTTAGATTATTTAGATACAGATTACTTATAGTGTGGAAACAAGCCATTTGGCCCAACAAGTCCACAACGACCCTTCAAAGAGCAACCCACGCAGATCCATTCGCCTACAATTACCCCTTCACCAAACACTACGCACAATTTAGCATGGCCAATTCAGCTAACCGGTGCATTTTTGGACAGTTGGAGGAAACCGGAGCATCCGGAGGAAACCCATACAGACACGGGGAGAATGTGCAAACTCCACACAGAGAGTTGGCTGAGGTGGGAATTGAGCCGGGGTCTCGGGCGCTGTGAGGCAGCAGTGCGAACCACTATGCCATGATACCACCAATGGTTTTCAACCATTTTCAGATTCTCAGCTGAGAAGTGGAGTGCTACTGAAGACGAGAAATCTTCACCTGGAATATTAGTTAAGTAGCCAACTTTTAATATTTTTAAATATTTACTTATAAAACTTTAAAATGACAAAAGCTGGGAATAGTCACTTTAGTTCTACTTACTGTGGAACTAGTAGCATGGATAAGGCTTCTAATTGGCTGCCTCTTGGTATTGTCATCCCTAATCATGTTACACAGTAAGGCCCTACATTTTTGTAGGCTGGATTGAAAGTCAGTTCTTGGTCTTCCCATGTACCCACTCCTTATTAATTTAATTTGCTAACATCATTAAGTTAGGATAATCTGTTGGGTTTTCGGATAGTTTGTTATTCTGCATGCTATTCTCTTCTGTTTGTGTTTCATTCCGTAACCTTAAAAATAAATTATGTTTTATTTAAAACTAAGTGGCTTGACCAGCTGCGTCACTCCTGGAATATCCGCCTTACACCTGCTTAAGGCAACAAGCAAAGTTTGAGTTTGCACTTCTTCCTTGAAATGACTTGAGGCGGTCTGTCCTGTCCCATAACAGTGGGCAACAATGAGATCTAATATACTGGCATGGGTTGAGAATGGTAGAGAGCAGAAAGAAAAAGTGAGTCAGAATAAACAGTTCCTTTTTTTGGAGTGGAAAGCAGTTACCATAAGACCATAAGACATAGGAGCGGAAGTAAGGCCATTCGGCCCATCAAGCCCACTCCGCCATTCAATCATGGCTGATGGGCATTTCAACTCCACTTACCCGCATTCTCCTCGTAACCCTTAATTCCTTGTGATATCAAGAATTTATCAATTTCTGCCTTGAAGACATTTAGTGTCCCAGACTCCACTGCACTCTGCGGCAATGAATTTCACAGGCCCACTACTCTCTTGCTGAAGAAATGTCTCCGCATTTCTGTTCTGAATTTACCCCCTCTAATTCTAAGCCTGTGTCCACCGGTCCCAGTCTCGTTGCCTACGGAAACAATTTCCTAGCGTCCACCCTTTCCAAGCCATGTATTATCTTGTAAGTTTCTATTAGATCTCCCCTTAATCTTCTAACTCCAATGAATACAATCCCAGTATCCTCAGCCGTTCCTCATATGTTAGACCTACCATTCCAGGGAACATCCGTGTGAATCTCCGCTGGACACGCTCCAGTGCCAGTGTGTCCTTCCTGAGGTGTGGGAACCAAAACTGGACACAGTACTCCAAATGGTGCCTAACCAGAGCTTTATAAAGTCTCAGTAGCACAACAGTGCTTTTATATTTCAACCCTCTTGAGATAATTGACAACATTGCATTCGCTTTCTTAATCACGGACTCAACCTGTATGTTTACCCTTAGGGAATCCTCAACTAGCACTCCCAGATCCCTCTGTACTTTGGCTTTACGTTTTTTCTCACCGTTTAGAAAGTAGTCCATGGTTGTATTCTTTTTTCCAAAGTGCAAGACCTCGCATTTGCTCACGTAAAATTCCATCAGCCATTTCCTGGATCACTCTTCCAATCTAGATCCTTCTGCAGCCTCCCCACTTCTTCAGTACTACCTGCTTGTCCACCTAACTTTGTATCTTCGGAAAACTTCGCTAGAATGCCCCCAGACCCTTCATCCAGATCATTAATATATAATGTGAACAGCTGCGGCCCCAACACTGAACCTTGCGGGACACCGCTTGTCACCAGCTGCCATTCCGAGAAAGAACCTTTTATCCCAACTCTCTGCCTTCTATCAGACAGCCATTCCTCAATCCATACCAGTAGCTCACCTCGCACACCATGGGCCTTCACCTTACTCAGTAGCCTCCCGTGTGGCACCTAATCAAAGGCCTTTTGGAAGTCTAGGTAGATAACATCCACTGGACTTCCCTGGTCTAACCTACTTGTCACCTCTTCAAAGAACTCCACCAGGTTTGTCAGGCACGACCTCCCCTTACTAAATCCATGTTGACTTGTTCTTATCCGACCCTGCTCTTCCAAGAATTTAGAAACCTCATTCTTAATGATGGATTCTAGAATTTTACCAACAACCGAGGTTAGGCTGATTGGCCTATAATTTTCCAACTTTTGCCTTGATTCTTTGTTGAACAAGGGGGTTACAACAGCGATCTTCCAATCTTCCGGGACTTTCCCAGACTCCAGTGACTTTTGAAAGATGTCAACCAACGCCTGCACTATTTCCTCAGTCACCTCCCTCAGAACTCTAGGATGTAGCCCATCAGGGCCAGAAGATTTATCAATTTTAAGACCTTTTAGCTTTTCTAGCACTTTCTCTTTTGTAATGGCAACCATACTCAACTCAAACCCCTGACTCCCTTTCATTGTTGGGATATTACTCATGTCTTCCACTGTGAAGACTGACGCAAAGTACTTATTAAGTTCTCCTGCTATTTACTTATCTCCCATCACTAGGCTGCCAGCATCAGTTTGAAGTGGCCCAATGTCTATTCTTGCCTGTCGTTTGTTTCTTATGTATTGCAAGAAACTTTTACTATCATTTCTAATATTACACCAGTCTTATGTAGTTTCAGAACCAAGATATTTGTGCATCTTTTGTTATTTTTCACTTCCCAGTGTACGGCAATCCAAGTGGGTCAGGACATTTGAGCAGCTTTGACATATACCTTTGAATATGTTCAAAACCAGAAATATCTGGAGAAATTCAGCAGGTCTGTCAGTATCTGTGGAGACAGAGAAACAGAGAGAGTGTTTCAAGTCAAGCGTGGCCCTTGTTCAGAACTGGAAAGGGCTGCTTAATGCCTTGGCAAAGGTGGACGAGGGATGATAGGAAGCAGAGCATGTTGAGACACAATGGCACAGAGGGATGGGCTTTTAATCGTGGTGAAAGAGAAACAGATATAAATTCTATAAATTAAAGTGTGAATGGCAGGAATGGGTTGTCTCTATTGAGTGCCGGATAAAAAAGACACAGACGAGATCATTGGGAGGCCAGGAAGTAGAATATATTAAAAATGAAGAATAGCCATAATGGAGTCCGGCTGTGAATTTGGAATTGTGTATTAACTCCTGCAGGTTGTGACACATCAAAGTGTAAAGTTAGGGTAATGTTTCACTGGAACATTGCAGCAGCTCAGGACCGAAATGTTAGGATGAGCGCAATGTCGGTTATTGAAATGAGAAGCAATGAGAGGTTCAGGGTTATTCCAACAGACAGAGTGGAAGTGGTACTTGAACCAGTCTCTGTTTGGTCTCCCCAGTGTAAAGGAGACAACATTGTGAGCAGCAATGACAGGAGATCGGATTGAAAGAGTAAAAGTGAAATGCTACTTCACCAGGAAGGTATGTTTGGAGTCTTGGACAGTGAGGAGGGAAAGGTGAATGGGCAAGCGTTGCAGCTTCTGTAATTGCATGGGAAGGTGTCATGGGGGATTTGGGAATTGTTCGGGATGATGGAGGGTATCACAGAAGAAATGGTCCCTATGAAATGCTGTCAGTGGTCGTGAGGGAAAGATATTTTTGATGGTGCTGTCCCATTGGAGATGGTGGAAGTGGCGGAAGATGATTCTGTGAATGTGGATTCTAGTACAGTAGAAGTGAGGACGAGGGGAGATCTATCATTGTCCTGGGAAGGAGGGGACGGAGTGAGGGCAGATGCGTGGGAGATGGAATAGTCACAGCTGAAGGCCCTGGATTTCTGATTTGAAGGAAAAGGAGGTCACGTCACAAGCAATTCACTGGAATGTGGTGTCAACAAACAGAAACAACAGAGACGGAGAAACTGGGAGAATGGAGTCAGCCTCCGCTGATCATGTGTACAGCTACATGCAGAAGTCCCCCCTGAATGATTGAAAAGAACCAGACATCTAAATTGAGGCTTTCTGTCTCAGATCTGATCTGAAGCGGGATGTGGAAGTAGAGCCAGAGGAAGGTCAGTGGTTATACCTGGGCAGACATTCAAGCAGATATCCAATAACGCTCAGAAATTGTTGTTTATGTTCAAAAAGAAGGACTCAATTAGAAGATGTACCACCCATGGTTGACAAGGATACTATGATGAGCATTAGTGTCGGGCCAGATTTAGGATGTTTATTTCAGGGATCATAAGCAGATGCTGGGCATGACTTTCAGCTGTGCTTCCTGAATTCCTCCCAGAAACCTCTGCCATTGCGGTTCCATCCTCTTCCCTGTTCCTCTTCACTTCCTGATTCCAGGTTCTCCATCTCAAATTATAGAGCACATTCTCTCACATTATGGTCCCTCCCCACTTCACCTGAAGTTCTTTGATCCAGTCTACCTTCCCTGCACTAGCATCAATCTGCGTTTTGTGCTGCTACCTTGCCTCTGGTCTCAGTGGGGCTCGGCCTCTTCATTCATGCTGTTTTAGACCTCCGATTCACAGCTCACTCCGGAAAGTTTCATTCTTGGAGTAAACCTTATTGAAAACACCATTCTCCCTTTGCACTGAATTCACATTGTGATCCCATATCCACAAAGTACACCCAGCCTTCATCTCACTGCTAAAGGTGCATGTTGACCCCATGGTATAAGAATTCTTTTTTTTTTTAACACAGAACTGGCCAAAGATATGTTTTCCCGGTAGAGATCATCACCCCCTTTAGACAAAGGAATTTGTTTCCTTGACGTCTTATTAGCACTAGTAAGAATTGCAAGCTGCCTTAGTATTGTAACATAGAGAAAAACAAATCACATTATGAAGTTTGGGCTGAGTGTTGTTTACCTGTCATTTTTAATACTGTTACAAATTTGCAGTGCTTATCTTTAAATGCTTGCTCTTGAAGCTAGAATCAGATGGAGTGTTGAGGGGTGACATTCTAGAAGTTTTAATATCATGGGAGGCATGGATAGGGTGAATACCAAGGTATTTTTGAGAGGATAGGAGAGTCCAAACATAGATGACGTAGCTTTAAGGTTAAAAGGAGGAAATTTAAAAGGGACAAATGGACAACGTTCACACAGAGGACAATTTGCTTTTGGAATGAGCTGCCAGAGGAAGAAGCAAGTACAGCTACAACATTTCAAAGACATTTGGACAAACATATGAATGGGAAACGTTCATAAGCATATGGGCCAAATGCAAGCAGATGAGACTAGTTTAGTTTGGAAAACCTGGTCAGCATGGACAAGTTGGACCAAAGGATCTGTTTGTTCGCGATATGACTGTATGAATCAAGAAAGCAACGAAAAGGGGTAGAAAAGATGTGATGTAAGAAAACTAGCAAGAAATATAAAAGCAAGCAGCGCAAGCTTTTCTGTGTATATAAAGAAAGGTCAAGATGAATGTATGTCCTTTGGTAGAAATGAAGTCAGGAAAATATATTGAGGACGTTTGGAGGGTATGCCTAGAGGGAACAGACAGATAATTTACACCAGAATGTTATATCATTCCTCACATTAGAAGGCACTGTAAGTATTTCAATGATATAATCAAAATAGTAATAGGAGAGAAGTTCTTGAACTGACTCTAACAAAAGGGACAAGGCTTTTTAATAAACAGATAAGAGTAAGGGTACGCAGGTCAGCAGTAATTCACAGTTGGTTTTAAAAGCGGCGGTTACAGAGTGACCGGTGTTACTGTGAGAATTATTTCATAACTCTTTGGATTGCAGGAATGTTCCAGTGAAACTGGAGACCCTTCATTGTAACGCCTGTTTTCAATAAAACAGCGAGACTGAAAGCAGTAACTATTTAGCCTCAACATTATTGTTGGGTATCTGCTAGATTCTATTATTAAGGAAGGAATTGCAGGGCATTTAGAAAAGCTTCACGCAAAGTCAACATGGTTTTGTGAAAGGCGATCTATATTTTGCCTGTTAAATCATGCAACGTTTTTTCTGGAGATCCCTGAGAATGTAACAAACGGACATGATCAAGGGGATCTGGTAGACACGAGGCTTTCTCGAGATTTTTCTTAAGGTTTCACGAAGTAAAACCTGTTACACAAGACAGAAGCTCATAATTTGACAGCTAGTATATTAGCATGGGATGACGGTTGATTAACACATAGAAATCGGACTGTCAAGGTTAATGGATCTTCCTGATGAAATATATCTGCTGGAGTATCACAAATATCAGTCCAATGCAAGATTTAGTTACAATCTATACTGAAAGCCGGAGCTGAGTGCAATATATATCCGAGTTTGAGGATGACACTGACAGCCAAAAGGCAGGCTGTTACTTAATGGAGAGGACACCCACAAAAGGAACAGTGCAAAGGGATGGGATTGTTTTTGTGTTTGAAACATAACGTCAGCATGCCGATGCAGCAAGTAACTAGGTTGGTTCATGAGGTGGGTTCCTGGAATAAAAGGGTTGTATTATTGAGTATATCTAAAATGTGAGGCGTTTATTCATTGTAGTTGAAATGAATGTGGATGATATTACTGAAATGGACAAGATGCAGAGGGGGCTTGACAAGGTAGCTTTCGAGAATGTGGATCAACTCCAGGGCAGAGAGTCGAACTCAGGGTTGTAGATACAGAATAAGGGATGTCGATTTCAAACAGAGATGCAAAGAAGCGTCTTCTTTCAGAAGGTAGTGAATGCCTGGAATTCTCTAACCCAGAGGTTGTGGAGACTGCATCACTGAATGTATTTACAGACTTGCTGGATTGGGTTTTGATAGATTAGCGATTTGAGGGATACAAAAGATTAGCAGGAAAGTGGAGTTGAGCCCTGAGGTAGATCATCCATGTTCTTATTAAATGACAGTGCAGGTTTGATGGGCCGAATAGCGTGCTCCTGTTACTATTTCTTTCGTTCTTATGTTATTCTTTTGGAATGTAACTGGTTATTTTCCTGAAAATGGTGTTGTACAATGTTGCATTCAGGGAGAGCAGAGGATTTCTTTGAGCTAACACTGGTAGATGGCTGTATTCACAGCGAATCTGGGTCTGTAACATGACCCACATCTGGAGCAGAAGTTACAGAGATGGGAAGCCTGAAAAGAAGGATTGGGGTGCGGGTCAATTCCTGGCTCAGCCTGGATTTTCCAATTACATTTCCCAAACTACATCTAACCATCGGGGTGGCCTCGATCAGCCCCTGTGTAGCAGGTCCTAAGGGCTGAATGGAACACCAGAACATAAGGCTGAGGGACACGAGTGGGACATTCGGCCCTTTGACACAACTCCAGCAGTTAATAAGGTCATGGCTCATCTCATTGTGGTCCCAGCTGCACTTTTCTCTCCAAGCACCATTATCCCTGATTCAACTTTCTATGGAAAATCAGATGAAGCCAGACTCGATATAATATTAAGCTTCAGCCATCCCATACTTCTGGGAAGGAGAATTCCTACGTGAATAAATTCCCACTTTGTGAATTTCTCCTTACTCCGGTTCCGACTGAGGTTGGAGGGTGTCACTGTTTACTTTTCTAGTCCCACTCCTTCACTACTCACATCACATTTTAAATGTGACCAGGTTGGTGATATGGTCGATGATAAAAGTCTTAGACTGGGTCAGTTCAGTGATCAGAACAAGTCAAGCCGATTTCTTTAGTCAGACACAAGTAACTAATATAACTAACGGAGAAGCATGGTGGATCTGTGTTTCGCACTGCTGCATCACATCACCAAGGAGCTGGGGTCAATTCCAACCTCGGGGGTCCTGTATGTGGAGTTTGAACATTCTCCCCGTGTCTGTGTGGGTTTTCTCCCAGTGTTCCAGTTTCCTTCCACAGTCCAAAAATGTGCTGCCTAGAGTGGATTGGCCATGCTAATTTGCCCATAGTGCCCAGGGATATGTATGTTATGTGAGTTAGTCATCCGAAATGCAGGCTTACATGGATAGGATGGGGGGCAGGTGTGGCTGAGATGCTGTTCGTTGGTTCAGTGTGGATTTGATGGGCAGAATGCCCTGCCTCCACACGGTTGAGATTCTATAACAATATCAAGAAGTTTGGACTATACAAATACCCTGTGAGAATCTAACTAATACACTCTGTTGAAGGTCTTGTATGTTTCAGTAAGATCACCTCTCTTTCTATGAGTAACCATAATATAAAGCCTTCATCCCTGGGATACATGAAGTGAAACATCTCTGAACTGCTTCCAATGTAATTATATCCAATCTCAGGGAAGTAGACAGAAAATAACCTCACACCCCAGGTGAGGCTTTTTTTTGTTGTTTCCTCAGTGCTATGAGTTTTTGGAACTCTCTACCCTGCAGATCATTGGAGGCAGAGATATTGAATATTTTTGAGGCATAGACAGAAGGTGCATAAGTAACAACAGAGACAAGGATTATCAAGGAATGGACAGGGATGTGTAGCATGGGGAAATGTTGACAGTGGTACAAAATGACACTGCTTCAGAACATCTGGCAAAACGAAATGGTAATCTAGAAAACATTTTAAAATGCTAACAGTGATAGAACAGAGTTCCAAAGGACCATAGGGCTGCTCTGTCATTAGAGAGAGATCACTTGTGGTAGTTTAGGCTGAGGGTCACCACACCTCGGGTGATGGGTTAAGGGTGAGACAGCGTCCCCATCCTGGTAACCTCTGTCAGTGTGGTGAATTGAACCGGGGCTGTCGGCCTCCATCTTCATCGCAAACCAGCCGTCCAGCCAACTGAGTGGGAGACCGTGTGACTGCTACAGACAGAAAAAGTCACAGGCAAACGGCAAGAGAAACTTTCATAACAAGGAAAAAGGTACAATTCAGATACAGGTCAAAGTAACGACTGAGGGTACAAACGTTCTCTGCTGAAATTGAATTTTATGATGAGACAAGTATTTCAAAGCCGTCTTTGGCTGAATACGATAAGGTGAGACAAATGAAATAACCAGAATTACTAATTGTGATTGGATATTGATAACCGTAAGTTGAGTGTAGACTTTTGATTGGTCTGTGTAAAATGTGCTTACCATTACATAGATGGAGAAAGCTGATGGAATATATTGTTGGGGGATTGCGTCACCTTGGGAAATGCCCTCGAGCAGGTGCGTGAAGAAAACCGGGGTAAAAGTGCCTGAGTGTTTTCTGCTCATTGACAGGAACTCAGGGGGTTGAATGACTGAAAGTCAATGTAACATGGAACTGAGAAAATCATCAGATCAGCCATAATCTTCTCAAATGCTAGAATACATTTGAAGGGCTGAATGGCCTCGTGGTGGATTTGAATTGAATGCGATTTGAAAACTGTACAACTTCGTGTCTTCCCCTACTGTGTTACATCCTGGGACATTGACATTTTTCTGAAAATGGGAATTATTTGGAACACTGACTTGAACATTCCAAAATCAGCATTCTTCAGAATATTCTATCAGCACATGGGAGTATTACAAAGGCGAGAGAGAGAGAGAGAGAGAGAGTGAGAGAGAGAGAGAGAGAGAGAGAGAATGCTTTGCATGCAGTAGTGAGAGTTGTGAACCATGAATCGTGTTCGGGTGTTGGTGCTATAATCGATATACAGTAAGTGTGAGGGAGCAGGGAGAATGCAGTAACCCTTATCCTGACAGATTGGGGAAGGTTATTGAAGTTTGACCTGTACTGCTGGACATTTCTTCAGACCGCAGATACTGCACTGAGCTGGTTGGTGAGCTCAGGCCATGCTTGGTGGGTCTTGTGGTGTGGCTCCCTCTGGGAAGAAAATGGTCCCCCTCTGTACGAGCACTTCCACCAGGACCTCCATGCCCCTGTCAACAAACCGCAGTGTAATTGACCCATATCTGCCATGCTCACTGTAAACTGTGCAGGGCAGCTTCAAACGGAGAGAGCTCAATCGTGTGCCAATTAGCTTTTAACGATGGCACCAGTGCCAGGGATCACGGACTATCGGGGCATCTGGGCGGTGGTGAGGAACTCCAGCCACGATGGATGGGATCGGGCTGGCATTGAATGACAGGGACACCATGGGTTGGCTGGGTTGTTAATGAGGTGAGTTCGATATGATAGTACCAGGAAACTAGCTCAGCCTCGTGCAGACAACCCATCTGTCACACTCAGTGAAAATGACACAAAGATAAATTATTGTTATATTCAGCCCAATGAGTCATAGACACTGCTGTGCCCACTTTCAGTTACAGAGAACTGACAGTACAGAGTACAGCAGAACAAATGCTCATTCAAAACTTTCCATCATCTAAATTCACACCAATATCCGGTTTACCCATCAATCCTGGGAATACTGGCTCATGTTGCAGGGTACTGTCGAAATAACTTCATATCAGCATGCTGAAACGTGTGATCCTCAATGAAATATTCTCTCAATCTCCGTCTCTCTTTTTCCCAAAATTATTTTGTTTGTTGTTATTTAAACTGATTTCCCCACCATCTCTCTCTGGCAGTGATTTTCATACCCACAGCACCCGTTGTCATGGCAAAATGGAGATATGGAGCTGTAAATGGATGGGAGCTGCATATCCTTTCACTTCCAGTATAGGCTGCAAGTTTCCCCACGCTGGTCAGTGATCTAACACAATGTTACTGAACAATGCACTGGGGTGGTGTGCACAGCTCTACATGTTGGGAGGGTAACGGCTCCCGGTTTACAGACCAATTCACTGCCTGTCACTGTACAACTATCCATACTGAACAGAAACCTGTTTATAAAGCAAGACACGAGTGTGAGCTGCATATCACCCAATGCTGGACAGACCGTTTCATCTGGGTTACTGAATCAATGCCCCGGTGTGTCTGTGCTGATCCCCATGTTGGACAGATAGCCAGTGGCCTGGTGAGACTTACGCAGTATTCCATGCTGGAGAGATTGCTGGGTTGTACTGGGCCTCATCTGCACAGTGCTCCATCCTGAACAGATTGCTGTGTTGAACTGAGCCTGGTCTGCACAGTGCTCCGTGCTGAGCAGGTATCTCATCTAGGCTTATACCTGTCTGGGCTGGATCTGTGAAGTGGATTGAGTATCCGGTATAATTCCTTATCGAGCTTTCACTCCTCCAGCTCGGCGCAGTCCGCTGTTAAACCCCGTATTTCTGAAACATGTTGTCCATTAAGTAATTAACCAATTAAAACATGAATATCTGTCCTTCTTGCGATGCACATGAGCAGACGTACCTGCAAATATATGATAAAGGTGGTGTCAACCCGAAAGTTTTCTTATTTTAAAGAGAAGTATGAGGTGCTCTGTTTCAGATGCAATTCGCTTGGTCGAAATATTCGATATTCAGCAAAATACAATATGTTCAAACACCGTCGATAAAATACAACAAAAGCAAGAGCAATTTGTAATAACTTAATTCTATTGGAAAACATAACAGAATAATAGATTATTTAACTACTATACGTAACTACTCCAAAATGGCAGCATCCAATAAACACCCACTTTTCACAATACAAATTCAGGAAACAGAATGTCTCACATGCAGTTCTCCAATCCAGGAGGAAAGAACATCAAAAGACAATTCTGAGAGAAATCTCAGAGAGAGAGAGCAGCAGCCGGGAGAGATTTCCTGCCTTCCAGCCCGACTGAGACCCTACTAATAACGGGCAAAAGGTAAAACTAAGATTCCTGCTTCTACGAGAGCTTGGCCATCACACCACAAGACCAGGCTGCAGCTTCAAGGACCACAAGGAATGGAGTGTATCTACGCCGTCTATGGCACTGCAGGAGCCTCTCAAAAATGCCTAACCCCACCAAAACCGTTAAATGATGGTAAGATAAATGTCAAAGTTAAACACAAATAAATAAAACGAAAGCATACAGCAGGCCTGGTTATCAGTCACAGACGGTCTCGGGAACCCAGTAATTCCTGCCCTGCCAAAACACAGTAGAATCATAGAGCTTGTGAAGAGAAAGCATCATCTCTCTCCGTCACCTCGAACTTTACAATTGGAGAGGTGCCATTCACCCAATAGTCAGCGATGTCAATATCCCACCCAGACTAAGTATTAGTGTGATCTATACAGGATGCAGTGAAATGAGTTAACTGGAGCTGTTTGTTCAGTGACTATGATTGATATCAATCTCCATGGACCCTAACTGTGTCACTGGAGAGTATCCCTCTTACATAATTAAGGGGCTTCTTTGAACCTGTTGTCCCGTAGTATTAGGGGCAGCGTGATCCTCAACACGATAGGGATAGCAGCTCCAGAGAGAGGGAGAGGAAGTGAATCAGAACAATAGACTGAAATGTTCCAGCAATGGATCCGACTCTGAGAATATTAGATTGGAATGTTACTACAATGAACAGGAGTTTATCTTTGGGTCTTTACGGGCTTTCTCAGGATTGGCCATCGTTAGAGTTGCGGATCGAAGCCGGACTGAGGATTATTCAAGCTGGTTACTACACCATCCTCGCTATTATTGGTGTTCCTGGTAAGTCTATCCCTGTCAATTCTATAAACTATGATGAAAATCATTGCTACTTCTGTTATTTATATTTCGCAAAGACGTAGAGTATTTTATTCAGTTTCAGTCACAAACTCCACTTCCTTTAAATTAATTTCAGACTCTTCACCAATAAACATCTCAGAAGGAACATGACTGTTCACAACCTCAACCTGACTTTTGCCCTGAACTGCTTTATGTCTCGATATTCTTTTCTGTCATCGAATCTGCCCACACTCAACTCGATAATATCCCTCGTCTCGATCTCTGCCTCAATGCTGGTGCTGATTTAAACATCATCTAGCCCTTTGTTAACTTCAGAATTTATGGCTCCCGTTGTATTCTGACCTCTCTGCCAGTGACAAATATTTTGACCACAAACTTGTTGCCGTCACTACAGGTATTTCACAATAGGTACTCTGTATCAGATTCATAATGTCACTGCACGTGTAATTCAGAGGTAAAGGTGATGATTCTAAAGGCTTTGTTTGAAATCCTACCACAGTCGATGACTGAACTTAAAGTCGAATGACAAAAATTGGAATGAAATTTCACTGATGGAAAAAATAAACAATCAGGATTTATTTTAATATTTCACTGATAGCCTTTGGTAAAGAAACTTAACATTATTGCCCGGTCTGGACTAAGGGCGACTTCAGTTCCACAATAAAATAGTTGGCTCCATGTTGTCTTGACAAATGGCCTCAATGTCAAGGGCAATTTGGATGGACAACACATGCTGCCCTTACCAGTGATGCTGACATATCATGAAACAACAACATTAAAGGTGAAATAAAGAAGAAAGTGTGGATAACGGAGATCTGAAATAAAATTCTCCAGTGTCGAGAGAGAGAGAGAGAGAGAGAGAGAGAGAAAGAGAGACAAAGGAAAAGAAAACAAAAGGATTGCTGATGATGGACTGGAAGGAAAATAGAATGACAAGTTATTCTAGCATTCCTGCCTTTCCCATATTCCCGAATATCACGTCCATTTAGGTATGTCCCTGATTAAAGTGAGTTATGTTCCCTCTGTCTCTCTTCTCTGAGTGTGATGATCTATTCCATTGGCAATACTGGTGTGCCCTGACAGTTGCTGAGATACAGAAGAAGGAAATGTTACAGAGTCAGCTGCTTCTTTGGAGAGAGGAACTGTTACTATGGGGCTTTACAGAGATGCAACGCTTTCTCAGCCAGGAAGAAAAACTAAGGAGAGGGAGGCATTTTCAACACTGAATGGGTGCACCATGTGTGTGGGGCATTGACTTGCTGCTGTCATTAGTAAGTCAGTGGAGTTTCTGTGGATGGTGTTCTCATGTTTGTTTTGTCAGCTGCTGAGTTCATTCAGGGAGACCCGAGGGTCCGGTGATCGCACTCTCGACACTGCATTTACAGCGTGTCTGGGTCCATGGTAAACAAATGGAGCGAAGACTACACAGAAGGGAAGCTCTGGAAACAAGGAGGAGCAAAGCACTGCACGTTCCTTCCTGGGATTTCCAGGAACATTTGTCTAAGCTGGACCCATTAAGGTGTAAAGTGTGAAACCAGCTTGTTTCAAAAATGAGCTGCTCACTGAGCTGTGTCCTTCCTTCAGTATAACCTGTAGCCTTACACCAGGGACAGGACTATGCTGACTTTCACTATGAATTTATTTGTTTTAATTCTGGAACTTTCCAGGCAGGAGTGGTAATGTATCCACCATCTCTGAAGTGTAGTCCTCCGATGTATAACGAGATGACAGAAGCCACCGCCTGCTGAGAGGAATGCATTGGTTCCATCTCCACAGGGGAAGGTACAGAAACCAACTTCCAGATATACTAGAGAGAAGGGGGACTGATGAAAATGAGGAAATGCAGGAAATTAGAATTAATGCAGGTTATACTTTTGGAAATCTAATTGAACTGAAGTTTCATAAGTTGCTGCATCTGATGAGTTACATCCCAGAGTATTGAGGAGATGAAAACAGAGCTAGTGAAAAAAAATATTGATTATTCTTCAAAGCTGGTTAGATTCTGGAAAGGATCCTGCAGACTGGAAAACAGCTATTGGAAACATAAATATTTAAAACAGGACGGAGAGGGAAAACATAAAATTAAATAGCCTGGCGAAAAAAAAATCACTGGAACCTTTTATAAGGAACGTAAATACTAGACACTTGGAAAATAATGATATGATTTGGTAGAAGCGGCCTAGATTCAGGAAAGGGAAATGGTCGTCGATAAACCTTTTTGTGGAGATTGTGCATTGTGCCATCGACAATTGAGAACCAAAGGAAGTGGACATAGTTGAGTTTTGAGAAGACGCTTGACCTGATTGAATACAGGTGAGTGGGGAATGTGAGAATCCATTGTCGGGGAGGAATGTATACCATATGGATTAAACATTGGTAATGGAGATACGAGAAGAATACTGTTTTTCTCTGGACTGAAGGCTTGATGGGTGGCAGCAGGATCAGTGTTTGGGCAATAGCTGTTCACAAGGTATAAAAATAATTCAGATGTGAACAACAAATATCATCATGTACACCTATATTTATTAAATGGTGAGAGATTGGGAAGAGCTATTGTTGAAAAGGACCTGGATGTCCTTGGTCATAATTCGCAAACAGAATTCTTATGGGGCAGGAAGTAAGTGATATGTGGCTCTTCATGCAAAATGATTGAAGCACCAGAGTTAGAACATCTTTCCCATTGGTCGTGTTTTGTTGAGAGAGTATTTGTTTGGTCTGCTTTATAGATAATGATCTCTTTGTCACCGAGACAGCACAACGGAGTTTTATCAGACTAAACCCTGGCATGATGGTACCCCGCGGAGTGAGTGCAGTGACTATGTGTTTAATGTGTAGGGCTCTGAGAAAATAAGAAGCTGAAACTTAATGATTATGGACGGACATTTATTCTGTCCCAAACAGCTGAATTGTGTGAAATTTCCATACTTTTCCTTGGATGATTGATTCCCAATAGTTTACATGCACCTGCAGAGCCCCATGTCGATTGACAGAGAGCTACAGGCTCTGAATGAACTCGGGACACTTGAATGCACAGTTAGTGTTTGACATTGCATTGAATGTCACTTTGTGCACAATCCTGTCAACAGCAACGATAACTTCATTTTGAAAGAGTTAGTCATTCCCCACAGCTTCTGACCTCCATGGAGACCATGGGTCTGTCTTCTTGGAGATTGAAGACAATTATTTGGAAAAGGTTGGCTTCATTTCGAATGCCCAAAAACCATGTTGAAGTAATACTTATGTACTATGAGTAATTAAGTCATGTGGATCAATTTGGAGCAGTCTATCTGTGCAGCCCCTGCTCACTTTGTTTGCAACGTTAAAACATCTCTGACCCATTCCTGTTCCTGTGTTAGTGGCTTGAGAAGCTGAATGACCTCTTCCTATTTCTTTTTAACGACTCCGGCAGTGAAATGGTCTCTTTCTGATCCTGTGTAAGTGGGTGTGGGAGTGAGCAGATTCCTTCTATTTCTGTTTTATAGGCAGGAGGGACTGAATGGGATATCCTTCTTTTTTCCCAGTCGTTTTGATGGGCTGAATGGCTTCCCCATATTCTTGTGAAACCAAATTGAAGTGCTGAACGTGCTCGTCGTTTTACTATGGAAACGTACAGTGCAGTAACATGAATGTTACCCAGACTTTAACAGCACAATCTTGAATGTTGTCCAGGTCTAGTTGCACATGGACACAGACTGCTTCAAGAGCTGAAGATGGACAACTTGATCTAAACATTATGTAAACTTCAGTGAATATCCCCACTTCTGCTCAGTTTTGACTCAATGGGCTGAAAGGCCTCCTTCCAAACTGCAGGGATTCCCCACCGACAAACAGAAGATGCCTGGGCTCAGGGAACTACCTTGTGGATCTCCTGCAGAGATGCCCCATGACCGAGATGATTGATGCCCACCAATGGTAATCATCTTCCCTTGTGCCATGAATGGCTCCAAACAGTGGAGAGGTCACAATCGATTCTCATTAAGTGTGCTTTTGCTCAGGCTCCTTGACCTCATCCTCAGTCAAATACTGCCTTGAGTTCAGAACCAGTCTCTCTGCCTGAGCCCCTGTGTTCCCTCTTCTGTTCATATCAATAGGTCATGATGTAGACACAGAGGACAGTTTCTGCAAACAGAGGGTAGTGAATGTTAGGAATTCTCTGACACAGAGAGTTAACAGAACTAGATCTCTGAAAGGGACCAGTGGTGTTCCGCAGGGATCGGCTCTGGGACCCCTACCCTTTGTTATTTCCATAAATGACTTGGAGGGGCTGTTGAATAGTGGGTTAGCAAATGTGCCAATGACACAAAGGTTGTTGGAGTGGCACAGAATGTGGGGGGCTTTTGTTGGTTGCAACGGGACATTGACAGGATGCAGAGCTGGGCTGAGAAGTGGCAGATGGAATTCAAACTGGAAAAGTGTGAAGTGAATCCCTTTGCAAGCTCGAATGTGAATGCAGAATATATGGTTAAAGACAGGATTTTTGGCAGTGTGGAGGAACAGAGCGACCTTGGGGTCTGTGTCCACGGATCCCTCAAATTTGCTCCCCAAGTTGATGGTGTAGTTAAGAAGGCATATGGTGTGTTGGCTTTCATTTGCAGAGCCGTGATGTTATGCTGAAGCTCTATAGAGCCCTGGTTAGACCACACTTGGAATATTGTGTTCAGTTCTGGTCATCCCATTATAGGAACGATATGGAAACTTTAGACCGAGTGCAGAGGAAATTTGTCAAGATGCTGCCTGACTGGAGGAAAGTTTTGTGAAGAAAGCTTGAGGGCGCAAGGGCTTTTCTCATTGGAGGAAAGAAAGATGACAGGTGATTCGATAGAGGTGTACAAGATGATGAGAGGCATAGATAGAGTGAATTGCTAGCGACTGTTTCCTAGGGCAGAAATATCTATCACAAAGGGTCATAATTTTAAGGTAATTGGAGGAAGGTTTAGGGGAGATATCAGAGGTAGGTTCTTTAGGCAGAGTGGTGGGTGTGTGGAATGCACTGCCAACAGTGGAAGTAGAGTCAAATACGTAAGGGAAACTAAAGAGATTCTTGGATAGGCATATGGAAGAAAGTGAAAGGAATCATGGAGAATAGTGTGATCATAGAGTAGGAAAACGGGTGGCACAACATCGAGGACCGAATGTCCTGTACTGCGCTCCACTGTTCTTTGTTCTGTGTTCTATGGAAGTGCTCATACAGGCTGGAGATGGATTTTGTTCTGTCAGAGAAGTGAGGGCTATGAAGCCAGCATCTTGCTGAAAGGCAAGGCAGGCTTGGGAGGTGAACGACCTGCCTTTGTTTCTGATATTCTCACATTCTGTTATTGGGAAATTTGATTAGATTAGATTAAATTACTTACAGGAAGGTACCTGGAAGGTCTGTTATGGAATGTTGCAGTCAAGGAGCCCAGAGGACTTTGTGAGCATCTCTGGGTGTGGTATGGGGCTGTATTCACAGTGAATCTGGGTCTACCAACAAATGGAGCACAAGTTGCAGAGAGGGGAAGCTCTGTAAAGAGAAATGAGGGACAGTTTTCATATACAGCCTGGGTTTTCCAATTACATTTTCCAAATCTCCCAAACCGTGTGTGACAGTCATGAGGAAGTGAATGTTCTCCTCTGTTTCTGTGCACCAGGTGATAGCAGTAAGTGGCCTCAAACTGCTCCTATCCAGCAGGTTTGAGGGTCTGAATGGAACGCAGAAACAGGAGACTGAGGATTAGGAGTGGCTCATGAGATACTTTGAGCCTTCTCCATCAGACACTAAGATTGTGGCTGATCAGGTTTGGTCTCAGCCCCACTTTCCTGTCTGTATCCCATTATCCAGACGCAGTCTCCGTGAAATCTTTAACTAACTCAACAGTGAGTACTTGCAATCAGAGAGGCACCACAAACTTCTGGGGAAGAGAATTCCCATTCAAAAGCCCTTTTAGCATTTTTCCTCATCCCTGTGATGGAATAGGAGAGTCATACAGCCTGGAAACACATCCTTTTGTCCAAATTCTCCATGCCGATCAGGCATCCTAACCTGACCAAGACACTGGCCAGCATTTGGCCTATACCCCTCTGAACCATTCCTATTTATGTATCTATCCAGATATATTTTAAACATTTAATTGTACCCGCTTTCACCACTTCCTCTGGCAGCACTTTCTGTGCACCCACCAGCCTCTGCATGAAAATGTTTCCCTTCAGGACCCGTCTAAATCTTTCCCCGATCATCTTCAACCTATGCCATCTAGTTCTGGAAGTCCCAACACTGGGAAAAAAGATGTTGGCCATTGAGACTATAAATGGCCCTCAGGATTTTGTAAACCTCTGTCATGTCACCATTCAGCCTCCAACAGTCCAGGGGGAAAAGCCTCAACCCTGTTCATCCTCTCCTGCAGCTCAATTCCTCAGGTTCCAGAAAATCCTAGTAAATCTTTTTTGCACCCTCTCAAGCTTAGCAATCTGCATCTTTTAGCGGTGCCAACTGAATTGTACGCAGTATTCTTAAAGTGGCCTCACCAACGTCCTGTAGAAGCGTAATATCTCCTATACTCCTATTCTCAATGTTCTGACTGAACATTAATACTCTGTCTACCTGCTACTCCACTTTCCATGAACTATGAACCTGCATCCGTAGGTCACTTTGTTCAGCAACATGCCCCAGGGCACTTCCCTACTTTAACTTACCAAAATGCAAAACCTCACAAATATCTGCATTAAATTCTATCTGCCAGTCCTTGGCCCTTTGTTTGTCAAGGGTGCCGTTGTACTCTGAAATAATCATCACTGTCCACTGCCCCACTTTTTTTTATGTTACCTGTAAACCTACTAGCCATGCCTCCGATAATCTCATGCAAGTTGTTTATATACGTGATGAAAAGCACTGAGCTCAGCACTGTTACTTTCAGCACACCGCGGCCCACAGGCCTACTGTCTGGAAAACAATGCATTACCTTCAATCCAATTTTGTATCCAATTGATTAGCCTTTCCTGAATTCCATATGACCTAACCTTAGTATTCTGTGTACAATGAGGAACCTTATTAAATGACTTGCTGAAGTCTGTGTGAACAATGTATACCATAGTGCCTTCCTCAATCTTCTTCACTTTTTCAAAATACCAATCACATTAATGAGACATGATTTTCGTCGTACAAAGCCATGTTGACTATTCCTAATAAGTCTCGTCTTTCTAAATGCATGTAAATCTTATCCCTCAGAATCCCCTCCAACAATCTCCTCTACACTGGCATTAGGGTGACTGAGTCGATAATTTACTGTGTTTTGGATCGCTGTTCCCTTTTCTAGTCCCACTCGTCCACTAGCCACAAAAAAAATAATTATAACTAGATTGGTGATATGGCCAATGATATAGTTCTCAGAGTGTCTCAGGGTCAGTGTTAGGAACAGGTCAGACAGATTTCTTTAATCTGTTAAAACAACATGTATATGACCAAAGAAAAGTGGTTCAAACTATGATGGAAAGAAGAATTACGAGTGGATATTGCAAATATATACATTGATATTTCCCTTTGAAAAATACAGCAGAACACACACACACACACACACACACACACACACACACACACACACACACACACACACACACACACACACACACACACACACACACACACACACACACACACACACACACACACACACACACACACACACACACACACACACTCCTCTGTTTGATATCAAACTGAAAAGGAAAATCTCTGCAAAGTTATCTTGAAAGAACGTTGTCCAAGTATTATTCGAACTCATGACCAAAGGAAGAATGAGAGTTTGACCCAAATGCTATTCTACGTATGGAGTCATCAAGTCCTACAGCATGGAGAGAGGCCCTTTGGCCCAAACTGGTCCATGCTGACACAAATATCCATCCACATTAACCTCTTTTCCCAGCACATGTCACTTGTCGTCCTTTCCTGTCCATGTAATTGTCCAAATGCCGTTGAAATATTGTTAATATTAATGCTTCAACCACTTCCGCTGGCAGCTCATTCCCTTTGTGTACCACTCTCTGTGTAAAACAGTTTCCATCAGTTTCCCTTTTATTCTTTCCCATCTCACCTTAAATTGATGCTCTCTAGTCCTCAATTCCCCAACTCTGGGAATAAAGGCTCAGTCCATTCACCCTATCCATGCCTCTCATAATCTTGTACACTTCTATAAGATCCACCTCAGTGTCCTACACTCTAAAGAAAAAACGTTCTCGCTTGTCCAACCTCTTCCTATAGTTCATACTATTGAGTACTGGCAACATCTTTGTAAAGACCGTCTGCACACATTTCAATTTAAAAACATCCTTCTGATCGCAATGTGACCAAAACTGAACACTATAAGTGCAGTCTCACCGACGTCCTGTATAACTGCAACATAACTTACCAACTTCTCTCCTCCATGTCCTGACCGATGACTGCCAGTGAGCCAAAAGCCTTCTTCACTGCCCATGTCTACCTGTGACTCCACTTTCAGAGAACGGTGGACCTGAACTTCATGGTCCCTCTGCTCAATGACATTGCTTAAGGCCTTACCATTCACCATGGAATCCTACATTGATCTAAGTTTGCAAGAAATATTCCTCAGCCCACTTCTCCAGTTGATCAAGATTCTGCTGCAATTTCTGATAGCCTTCCTCACTGTCCACAATACCACCAATTTTAGTGTCACCTTCAAATTTACTAATCGTGCCTTGTACATTCTGAAGAATATCATTTAAATAGATAATAAACATATTATTAATTAATATTATAATAAACATGCCTCAGGGGTCATGTGTCACAGGCCTCCAGTCCGAGAGAATCCTTCCACTATAACCCTCTGTTTACTACCATCCAGCCAATTGTGTATCAAATTTGGCAGCTCCCTCTGGATTCCATGCGATTCTAACCTTCCAGACCAGCCTATCAAGAGTAGTCTTGTCAAATGCCTTACTGAAAACCTTACAGAGTATGTCTACCACGCTGCCCTCATCAACATTCCTGGTCACTTCATCAAAAAACTCATTCAAATTTGTGAGACATGATCTCCCACTCACAAAGTCATGCAATCGTTCCAGTCTAAAAACAACTATTAATAATTATTATTAAAATAAATAACAACAAACAATAATAAATAATAGTAACATAATATTTTCAGTGGACAATAAATTATCCATGGTTTGTGGCATTGGAACGTGCATCATTGGTGAAGGGCAGAATAGATTTTGTACCTGTGTCATTGAACTGCGTTGAAAAAAAGCAAGGGTGGCATGGTGGCTCAGTGGTTAGCACTGCTGCCTCATAGTGCCACGGATCCGGGTTTGATTTCAGCCTCGGGTGACTCTCTTGTGGAGTTTGCATATTCTCCCTGTGTTTGTGTGGGTTTCCTCTGGGAGCTTCATTTTCCTTACACAATACAAAGATGTAGAAGTCAGGTGAATTGGCCACAGCCTTATGTGCATTAGTTAGGGGTAAATATAGATTAGGGACATGGGACTGGGTGGGTTGCTTTTCAGATGGTCGGTGTGGACTTGTTGGGCCAAATGGCCTGTTTCCATACTGTAGGAAATTGAAAAAAGTAAACTATTTCTAATCAAACCTTGTATTTCCAAACGTGTGCATATCTTATCCCTCAGAATCTTCTCAAGTAATCTACCCAGTACAGATGTTAGGCTTCCCGGTCTATAGTTCCCAGATTTTTCTTTGCTTCTCTTCTTGAAAAATGGCACAACGTTTGCTACACTTCAATATTCTATGACCTAACCTGTGGCTAACGATGATGCAAAAAGATCACGCAGGTCCCTGTAGTTTCTTCTGTAGCCTCTTGCAGTATTTTTGGATGCATCTGTTTAGGACCAGGAGATTTATCCACCTTCATACATTCTAATGCATCCAACACGTCCTCTCCTGTGATATTGACTAACCCCAAGATATCACCAAGACCTTTGTTAACCTCCCAAGTCTTCTTGTATTTCTCCACGGTAAAGACAGAGGAGAAATATTCATTGAGAATCTCACACATCTCCAATGGTTCTAGACATGCATGTCCACTTTGGACCTTGATGGGTCATATTCTCATGTTGTTATTCATTTAACTTTAATATACTTAAAGAACCTTTTTGGATTCCCCCTAATCTTCTCAGACAATGTTGTTGTGTGCGCCCTTTTTACCCTTCTGATTTCCTTCTTCGGTAAACTCCGGTATTCCCCGTACACCGCCAGGGATTGCCTCGATCCCAACTGCATGGACATCAGCCACACCTCCTTTTTACCTATCAAAGCCTCAATATCGCCTGACATCCAGGATTCGCTCTTCCTGCCAAACTTGCCTTTTACCCTCACAGGAACATATAGACCTTGAAATCCTGCCATTTCACTTTTAAAGGCCTCCCACTAGCTGGAGGTCCCTTCGCCTCTAAACAAACTCCTCCAACCAACCCCTACAAGTTCCTATCTAAATCCATCACAATTCGCTTTCCTCAATTTAGAAATTGAACATACGGGCCAGTTTTGTTCTTCTCCATAAGTATTTTAAATCTATGGTCACTGGTCCCAGTGTGCTCCCCCACTGTCACCTCAGCCACCTGTCCTGCCCTATTTCTTACAGTAGGTAAAGTTTTACCCCTTCCCGAATTGCACCCTCTACATACTGCTTGAGGAAACGTTTCTGAACACATTTAATAGATACACCTCATCTCAGTTCTTAATTTTATGTAATTTCCAGTCAATGTTAGGAAAATTAAAACCTACGACTATGGCAATCCTATTGGCCCTGCAAGCCTCCCCAATCTCTCTACATATTTTAATTATTCTAATTCCACGTTTACTATTAGGGGGCCTATAGTACAACCCAAATAATATCATTATTCCCTTTTTATTTCTTAGCTTCCCCCACAAATCCTCACTGGATGATCCATTAGTTATTTTATCTCTGATTACTGCTGTGGTACTCGCCTTAATCAAAAATGAAACCCCCCACACCTCCTTCCACAAACTCTGTCTCACATAAAGCATCTGTACCTTGGTACATTAAGCTGCCAATCCTGTCCCTCCCTTAGCCATGTTTCTGTAATGGCTATAATATCCCAGTCCCATGTTCCTCTCCACGCACTGAGTTCATTGGCCTTACCTGTCAGCCATCTTACATTAAAACAGATGCAATTTAATCCAACAGGCATTCCTTGCTGTTCCTGCTTAGCCTATCTCTGCACTTTACTATTTGTGATTACGGTATCTCCTTCCAGCCTCGCACTTGCAACCCTGCTGTTGAGGATCCCACGCCGTCCCCCACGCCAGCCAATCTAGTTGAAACCCTCCCTTGTAGCACGAGCAAACCTGCCAGCCAGGATATTAGTCCCTTTCCAATTCAGGTACAACCCGTCCTTCCTGAACAGGTCACCTCTGCCCCACAAAAGATCCGAGTGATCTAAAACTCTGAATCCCTACCTCCTGTACCAATTATTTAGCCACGCATTACTCTGCCATGTCCGCCTGTTCCTACCCTCACTAGCACGGAACACTGGACGTAAACCGGATATTACCACTGTCGTGGTCCTGTCTTTTACCCTTTTTCCTCGCTCTCGAAAATCACTCTGCATGACCTCATCATTATTTCTACCTGTGTCATTTGTACCAATGTGCACAATGACTTCTGGCTGCTCCTCCACCCCGGTGAGAATGTTCTGCAGCCACTCTGAGACATCCTGGACCCGGAAACGTAGGAGGCTATCCATTATCTTGGATTCCCATTTGCAGCCATAGAATCTCTTGTCTGATCCCCTCACATATCGAGTCTGAATTATGACTTCTCAAGTTATTCGTCTTGCATAACCTTTTGACACTGGGATTTCTCCCTAAAACAGTTGGATTTGGCTGAATTGCTTTGCTTCAGGCTGTGGGGAGATTCCAATGAATCCTCATCAGGAATCCTCCATGAGTGGAAAAGACGACTAGGCTTTTTTTTTCACTCCCAAACAGTGCTGTGTTAAGAAGCAGGGAAACAGAAAAGGAGCAATAGGCTGTTCCTTCACAGCTAGGCTACATTTTTCTATCTGTAAGTTAAATCAGTAACGTTCTCAGGTCCCAAACGGGACCATGTGAGCTCTCCTTGAATATTGTCCGAACTATATGACTCCATCACATTCTCGACTCCAGGTCAGTGCATTATTGCTGTTGTCATACACCGAATCAATTCATTAACCATGAATGGCCCTACTTGTTTTGAAGATGTGTTAATATATGCCAACATAATGTAAACATAAACATTTGATTACTTCACAATATCAGTGTTAAGATGGATATGTTTTATTCTTAAACAAATACAGAAATTGCTGGAAAAGCTCCGCCTGTCTGGTATCAGATATGAAGAGAAATCAGAGTTCAGTTTTTCGGTCCAATGACTTTTCCTTTGAACCTGAATTAGATTAGATTAGATTACTTACAGTGTGGAAACAGGCCCTTCGGCCCAACAAGTCCACACCGACCCGCCAAAGCGCAACCCACCCATACCCCTACATTTACCCCTTTAACCTAACACTATGGGCAATGTAGCTGTAGCATGGCCAATTCACCTGACCCGCACATCTTTGGACTGTGGGAGGAAACCGGAGCACCCGGAGGAAACCCACGCAGACACGGGGAGAATGTGCAATCTCCACACAGTCAGTCGCCTGAGGTGGGAATTGAACCCGGGTCTCTGGCGCTGTGAGGCAGCAGTGCTAACCACTGTGCCACCCTGCCGCCCACTATTATTGTTAAATTATTTCCCCAATTTTATTCTCCCACATAAGGAGAAATATCCATCCGGTATTCACCAACTACACTCTTCTCAAGATGTTATACGGTCAATAAAACATCTCTCAATCTCAGGTCGAACTGTTTCTTGTTCGTAACGTAATGCATTCATCCCAAGAATGAGTAAAGAGAAAAATCTTTGAAACGTTTCGAAGTCAATTTTGTTTTTATCAGTTAAGGCAATTATAACGACACATAGTACATCAGGTGTGATCTCAGCAATGCCCTGTACTGATGCAAAAAACATCGCTAAGATCAAACACGACACCCCTTACACGAAACAGAATAATTCCATTTACCTTCCAAATCACTTGCTGCATCTTCAGAGCAATTTGATGTGGTTCATGTACTAACACACACAGATCCCTCTGTACCACTCAGTTCTGCATTCTCCTTGCATTTAAATAATTGTCTGCTGTTTTGTCTTTTCCCCAAAACAGAAAATACCCATCACAGAAATGTTGTACATTTTTTCTGCTGAAGGTTTGCTCAAAACTGTCCTCTGTCTGTATGCCATTGCTTGATGCTCTGCCCCTCCCCCGCCTGTGTCCCGTTGCAGACACCCTTCCCCCCCCTGTCTGCATCCCATTGCAGACGCTCTGCCCTCCCCCGTCTGTATCCAATTGCAGACACTCTGCCCTCCCCCTGACTGTATCCTATTGCAGATACTCTGCCCTCCCCCTGTCTCTATCCCATTGCAGATGATCCGCCCTCCCCCTGTCTGTGTCCCATTGCAGGCGCTTTGCCCTCCCTCTGTCTCTATCCCATTGCAGACGCTCTGCTTTCCCCCTGTCTGTATCATATTGTTGACGGTCTGCCCTCCCCCTGTCTGTATTCCTCTGTAGACGTTATGCCTCCCCGTCTGTCTCCCATTGCAGACGCTCTGCCCTCCCCTGTCTGTATCTCATTGCAGATGCTCTTTCCTCCCCCTGTAAGTATCCCATTGCAGATGCTCTTCCCTCCCCCTGTCTGTATCCCATTGCAGACGTTCTGCCCTCCCCCAGTCTGTATCCCATTGCAGACACTCTGCCCTCCCCTGTCTGTATCCCATTGCAGAAGCGCTGCCTCTCCCCTGTTAGTGTCCCATTGCATACGTTCAGCCCTCCCCCTCTCTGTATCATATTGTAGACGGTCCTCCCTCCCCCTGTCTGTATTCCACTGTCGACACTCTGCCCTCCCCCTGTCTGTAACCCATTGCAGATGCTTTGCCCTCCCCTGTCTGTATCCCACTGCAGAAGCGCTGCCTCTCCCCTGTAAGTGTCCCATTGCATACGTTCAGCCCTCCCCCTCTCTGTATCATATTGTAGACGGTCCTCCCTCCCCCTGTCTGTATTCCACTGTAGACACTCTGCCCTCCCCTGTCTGTACCCCATTGCAGGTGCTCTGCCCTCCCCCGTCTGTATCCCATTGCAGACGCTCTGCCCTCCCCCTGTCTGTACCCCATTGCAGATGTTCTGCCCTCCCCCGTCTGTATCCCATTGCAGATGCTCTGCCCTCCCCCGTCTGTATCCCATTGCAGACGCTCTGACCTCCCTTGTCTGTATTCCATTGCAGACGCTCTGCCCTCCCCCGTCGGTATCCCAAACAGACAGTCTTCCCTGCACTGTCTGTAACCCATTGCAGACGCTCTGCCCTCCCCCTGTCTGTATCCCATTGCAGACGCTCTGCCCTCCCCCTGTCTGTATCCCATTGCAGATGCTCTGCCCTCCCCCTGTATGTATCCCATTGCAGACGCTCTGCCCTTCCCCTGTCTGTATCTCATTGCAGACGCTCTGCCCTCCCCCTGTCTATATCCCATTGCAGACGCTCTGCCCTTCCCCTGTCTGTATCTCATTGGAGACGCTCTGTCTCCATTTGACATCTTATTGATTGACTATCCTGATGTATGAGCAAACTAAGCTCCATCCTCTTCATCCAACTCATTGGTGTGGATTGTAATTTGTTGATGACCTCACACAGATCCCTGAAGAATTCCACTAGTTACAGCTTGCCAAACACAAAATGCGGAATGATCTCTTCTCTGTGTTTCCTGGTGCTGCCCAAGGCGCCCCTGCTCCTGCGTAACAACCTGGGATGGCTATATGGCGTCCTCCTGTGCTGTGTAATTTACTGAAATGATTTCAATACTTCATTCTATCCCTGTCTAATCCCATAGAGGTGCATTATGGCCTGATCTTACTGTATTATCACGATGCTGACTTGCTGAATGGGATCTTTCTCTCCCTCTGTAACAGCCTTGGGGGTGAATTGACAGAACAACGGATGAGGTAGGAGTAGAAGTTGGTCATTCGTTCCCTCCAACTTGCTGCTCATTTTTGAAACATCATGGCTGGTCTGATTGTAACTGAATACCCCTTTCCTGTCTGTTCCCAATAAACATTGACCCTCCTGTCCATCAACGGGTCAGTCAAGGTCAATCTGAATATCCTCAATGACCTAGACTTCACTGTTCTTGGGGGATGAGAACGCCACAGATCCCATAATCCAAAGGAGAAAGGAGCAACGTTATCTCAAATGGAAATGGGAGACCCCATTTATATTAAAGCATGTTAACCTCACAGCAAGTCACCTACACTTTTCCGAAACAAGGGAACAGCAAATAGGAATAAACATACACCATTCAGCCCTCACACGTATCCCACAGTCCCATTGACTGCAAGTATTTATCAAACTTAGCTTCTACTGCACCCTTTGAAAATAATCGTGACACCTTAAGGCCACAGAGCATAAGAAATTGGAATTAGGCCATTTGGCCCATCAAGTCTACTTTGCTGTTTGATTCTGTCGGGTGTGTTGCTCAACACATCTTTCCCGCCTTCTCACTATAACTCTCGATCGTTGTTTTAATCTAAGCCTTGTCTTAAAGACATGGTTGCGTCAGTGTCTCTGTTTGTGTGCGTGATTGCGTGTGTGTTTCTGTGTATATCTGTTTAATAGCAAAAGACAGGGTGATGGTGGCTGGTTGTTTTTTGAACTGGAATCCGCTGGGCAGCGATGACCCAGCGGCAAAATTGTTGGGTCCACTTTTGTTTGTCATTTATATAAATGATTAGATGAGAGTTATAGAATGTATATTTCGAAAATTTGCTGATGACATCAAGTTTTGGTGTACAGTGGACAATGTTTGTATAATGGTGAACAGCTGAAGATTACAAAGAGATCTTCATTAATTAAATCAATGATTCATAGAGATGTACAACAGGGAAACAGACCCTTCAACTGGTTCATGCCATCCGATTATTCTAAATTAATCCGCTCCCATTTGCCAGCATTTGGCCCATGTTCCATTAATCATAAATCCATCCAGTTGCCTTTTAAATGCTGTAATTGTTCCAACCTCCACCAGTTTCTCTGGCAGTTTATTCCATAGAAGCACCACCCTCTGCAGGGAAAAAAAAGGTTGTTCTTCATTGTCTCTCAAATATTTCTCTTCCTACCTTAAACCTATGCCTTCTAGTTTTAGACTCTCCTACCCTGGGGGGAAGGAACCTTGACCACGCACACTATCCATGCGCTTCATAATTTTATAAACCTCTAGAAAGTGTAAATGTGACTCCAATCAAGACGATTGGCTGTGCATTCAGTCATCCTGTGTCTATAGTCTCAAACTCAGTAGTCGTACCTCTTCCTTCTCCATCAAGGTACGATTCCAAAACAGTTTAATCAACTTGTTCAGACATATTATGGAACAGCCCTGTGGGATTTGGAACTAAAATTTTCCGCGCAGTGACAGGGACACTACCATCATTCAGCATTAGCCCATAAAGCTGCAACATGATGCTCGTGTGTGTTTGTTCATCAGCCTGTTGTAATACACTGTGACACAACTCCACAGGACATGACTCCATTCCACCTTCTCCAGAGATAGGGGCATTATCAGACATTCATGGACTGGAATCCAATCCAGAGCCCCGGCGCAGAAACGTGGACACCATCCATTAAACAAGGCCTAAATCATGCCCAGGTTTCGGGTCATATTTGAAATGTATTGATTTATTAAATTCTGGTTAACATTACCAAATGATACAGGGGACATTTCTCATTGAAAAAAAAAGTACAAGTTATTAGCCTCAACTAAAGGATGTTGAGTACATTCGCTATGCCATTGCGATAACCAGTGAACATCTTCAATTGCTTGTGTATGATTTCCGGTTTAAATGGCTATTACCAGTAGTCTGCTATATTAGGGAAAGAAATCCTGCAGACACACTCTGCACTATGAAGGATCTCGAGTAGATATCAAAACTGAACACCAGAGAGGAGAAAGGAGCACAATTCTGGGCCCAAAACGCCGGTCACTATTTCAAATTTCTATCATGTGGCTTCCCTCTTCCTAAATTCACTCATTGGTACAAGGCAACTGTTTCCTTTCCAGCTTTGGCGTACCGACTCCTCCCTCTGCCTGCGCAAGGCAAACCAAGCTCTGGGTCTTTGGGAAACTCAAGGCTGGTGTTTGTAGCCCTTCTGGAGAGCGTATTGTCGTTTTAATCCGAAGGGGGAGTGTGAGGGGGCAGTAATATCATTCACTGGGCTGAGGTGTGGCGGATGGAGTTTAACATGGATGCATGTGAGGCATTGCATTTTGATTAAACAAACAAGGCGAGGGCTTATACAATTGATGGTGGGCTTTAGTAGTTATTTAGAAAAGAGGGACCCAGGGGCGCAGGTATAATTCTTTGAACTTGGTGGCGTAGGGTGTTTAAGGCTACTTCATTGCTCATACCTTTGAGGTTAGAAGTTAGGAAGTCTTACGGAGATTGTGCAGGATATTGATACAACCTCTTCTGAAGTACTGTGTGCAGTTCTGTGAAATGAAGAAAATTATTAAGCTGGAGATGGTTGAGAAGAGATTTACCCGGATGTTACCAGTAACACCTCATCTTCTGCCTCGGAAGCTAACAAACACACGGCATAAACATTGGATTCACTGGTTTACAAATCTCCCCTGACCAATCCAGATCCCAGATCCAACCTCCGGACTCATATCTGCCCTCTCGAGGAGACCTAATGCCCATCTTCCTTCCCATCATCTCCTCCACACTCTCCACCGATCTATCACTATCATCTCCTACCATCACTCACCTATCACTGATCTTCCCCCCAGCATCACCCCATCACCCATTTTCTCTTAGCCCCTTCTCCCTCCCCAGTCCTGATGAAAGGTCCTGCCTGAAACGTCGATTCTCTTGCTCCTCGGATGTTGCCTGGCTTACTGTGCATTTCCACTGCCATGCTTTACCTACACTGAATTATCCAATATCTGCAGTCCCCACAATCTCTTAGGTACAATTCCCTTTTAACATAGCCATGTCGCAGTCTGTTATAACCATATGCAGTCTTAGGGATATTTTCTCTCAGATCATGGACGATAAAAGTTCTCTCAATGTCTTCCTGATATTGCAGTGCCTGATCTGTAAATACAAAACGTATGTTTCAATTTATAAACAGCGAATCATGCTTATATTCTGATAATTGCTCCCATATCCAAGACAGATTGAGTGGTTACACATGATTGATCTACCAGACCCAACATTTGTTCCCTCAGTTTCCCCCACATATCCCATCCAGAATATGTAACTTTTAATCATAATGTTGAATTTTAATAAAAACGTATTGAATTGAAATGGGTTAATGGAAGGTATTTGTTCAGCGACTGTGATTGATGTCAGTCTCCGTGCTTCCTAAATTTGTCACTGTAGGGCTTTTCTCTTCTATTAATTAGGGACTCGGTTCAATGTGTTATCCCAAAGTACTAACATCCATCAGCAACCTAGAGAGTTGGGGAGGAGTGTTCAGAATCTGAGAACATTAGACTGGAATGTTCCAACAATGGATCAGAATCTGAGAACATTCGACTGAAGTGTTCCAGCAATGGAAAGGAGTTTATCCGACGGTCTTTACCGTCTCTCTCGGCCTTGGATCTCATTAGTTTTGCGGATCTATGATGTACTAATGGTTATTCAAGTTGGTTACTATCCCATCCTCGCTAAGTTGGTGTTCCTGGTAATTTATTCTAGCTGTTCATTAAGCCAGGTTGGACTGAATTGCTGCACATATTATTTAAAATTTAGAAAGGTGGATGTCAACATTTTCAATTCCAATGAACTATTTCTTTCCTCACAATTGTATCGAGCAAATTACTCATGACAAATTCCTTACCAAATATTGAGGAGAATCAGACTGTTCTCAAACTCCATAATCCTTCTAGCCCTGCACAGATCTACATTTCTATATGCTCCCCACTCACTAATCCTGTCCAATACCACCATCATGATATCCCCGACTCCTCCTGAGCCTCAGTGCACCTTCTGAATAAACCATCAACTGTGCCTTTGTTAAATCTGGATACAATTTATCAAGTCCCTTGTAACCACACATCAATTCCAGAACAATTGCTCTTGAGTATGTTGAACTTATTCACTGCACAGCTTCTGTCAGACAGGCAGACACTGCATACTGCTTAAGTCATTGACACATAATCTAGAGGCACAGAATAATAATCTGTTGATATCTTATGAACAAAATTGCTGTAATTGAACTGAAACTAGCATCATTTGAGAGAAAAGACCCATCTGCTTGCTTCATGTCCTTCAGAGAAGTCAATGCGTTATCCTTCCCCAGCCATGTCTGGGCAAACCCACAGCAATGTGTTTTACTCTTGACTGTCCTGTGGAACAGCTGAGCCAGTCACTCAGTTCAAGCTCAGCATAACATGCTGGCCTGGCCATGGCTGCACACATCCCGTGAGAGAAGAACAAAAGTAAAGTTAGCTCTCTTCCTCTGCCTGTTTTCCTTATTTCTACCCTTCATTTCCATTCAGGTAGGTGACCATTCCCTATTTCAAGTGCAATATTTCTGACTGAGTCTCTCCCCAAGAGTGATGTTCATCTCCACCGGCACCTCTGGTGCTGGCTTTACTGAGGCTGACATACAGATGTAAGGAACTTTTAAATTCCACAACAGTGGCAATGCATAGAGAGGGAATGGGTTTTTATTCGTAATAAAGATACGGAGACCTTTAAGTGAGGGAAAGGAATTATTGTGATCATCACCGAGAGTGTAGTTGAGGTAGTATTTGAGGTATTATGGACAGATTTTTCTCCTTTAAAAGGAATTATCTCATTACAATAGAGGCTGTGTAAAGGAATTTCAAAAGACTAATCCCCGGGCTGATGGTAAAAGAGGAGTGAGTGAAGGTTAATCTGTAGCACTGCCAGAGAATAAGAGGTCATTGCATTGAAACTTGATGGTGATGGGCAATCACTCGTTATGTTCTACACAGACACTGAGAATGTCATAAATTCCATGGCTTGTATTTTTATTTTTACTCGGGATGCATGATTCTAGATATTTAAGTGCCTCTGAGGATAAAATCTTCAGTCAAATTCTCAGGTCTAGAAAGTTAGGGGAGCGGTATTACTCCAAGAGGAGGTAGATGGATTTTTGACCTGTCAGAGAGCTGAGGGGTGTGAAGAATTGTGCATTAAAGAAGAGTTAATGCCAAAAGTAGGTTAGCCATGATAGCATACAATGGTGTGAGCATCCAAATTACTACTCCTGCTTTTATGTTCTCATATTCTGTCTTTGGAAACTTAATTATTTTAATTTTCCTGGAAATGTTGTTATTGAATGTTGAGGACAGTGAGAGAAAAGAATTTTGTGAGCCATCTCTGGGAGAGGTATGGGCCCGATATTCACATGAATCTGGGTCGACAACATGACCAACAAATTAAGCACCACTTGCAGAGAGGAGACACTCTTTAAAGAGGTGGGAGACCACTTTCATACACAGCTTGGATTTCCCATCACATTTTCCAACCCACAGCAAACCACACAGTGTTGAGCGATTGAATTATATCCTGTATTTGGAACAAGTGGTCTCCATCTGCTCCTATACAAGTGGTTTTAAGGACTGAATGGAACATAGGAACAGAGACCTGAGGAGCAGGAGTGGGTCATTAGACACGTTGTCATTGCTCGGCCAGACAGTAATATCATAGCTGATCTGAGTGTGGTCTCCGCAGCACTTTTCTGTCTGTCCACATTTTCCCTCAATTCACATGTCTGTCAGATGTTGCAAAACACAATTTGGAATAAATGCAAGTATCCACGCACAATACGAGGAAACTGCACAAAGCCGAAGTACACAGGCAGCACAATTCTGTAAGGCAACAGACATTTATCTATCAGTCTTGTTCCCATCCAATTAATTCTGCTGCAGATTATCATTTTAGATTTGTTCATGGAATGTGGGTGTTGTTGTTAGGCCAACATTTATGGACCATGTCTAATTACGCTGGAAGTGGTGGTGTTGAGCTGCCATCTTGACCTGAAACCTCTGTGGAAGAGAATTCCCATTTGAACAGCCCCTGTGAATTTCTCATTTCTGCTCCGACAAATGTTGCAGGGTCGTTGTGTCATTTTCCAGCCCCACTTCTCCACTGGTTACAACAGGTTTTAAGTGCAACCTAGTCCAGTCTCTCGAAAAATGTGAGACACAGAGTGACACACGTACAGACACATAAACAATCGCGCATGTCTGAAGACGAAAAAGAATATGAAAAGGTTTCTAGGGTTTCATCGTAGTTGAACTTATTTCAAATGGAAAAGAGATAATGTGTCCCAAATGATACTCTGTCTCCGAAGTTATTCTACTCAAACAAGCTGCTGGTATGAGACTTCTTCCTGGAACAGTTGGATTTCGCAGAATTTACTTTCCTTCAATCAGTGAAGCGATTCCCATGAATCTCCAACAGGAATGCTCCAAGTTTAGTGAAGATGACTTAGGTATTTTTTACTCACATTTTGCTGTCAGAAGGGACAAAGTGAGAGAGGAGGGGGCAATAGATTGTGGCTTACGACCATAATAAAATCATCGGAAATAGGAATATAAATTCAGCCCATCGAGTCTGACCCACTATTCAATTATGGCTGACAAGTTTCTCAAAACCATTCTCCTGCTTTCTCCCTGTAACCCTTGATCCCTTTGAGACTCAAGAAGCTAACTACCTCCATTAAAAAAAAATGACCTGACCTCCTGTGCCTTCTGTGAAAACGAATTCCATAGATTCTCCACTCTCTGGCTGAAGACGTTTCTCCTTACCTCCGTTCTTAAAGGATCTCCCTTTACTCTAAGGCTGTATCCGTGGGTCCTAGAGTCGCCTACCAATGGAAATCTTCTCACCATCCGTACTGTCCAGGCCATTTAGTATTCTGTATGTTTCAATTAGATCCCCCCACATCCCTCTGAACCCCGTCAAGAACAGACCCAGAGTCCTCAAACGTTCTCATATGTTAAGCTTTTCATTCCTGGGACCATTCCCGTGTACCTCCTGCGAATCCATTCCAAGGTCAGCACATCCTTCCTGAGATATGGGGCTCAGAACAGCGCACAATACTCCAAATATGGTCTGATAAGAGCCTTATGGAGTCTCAGAAGTACGTCCCTGCTTTTATATTCAAATCCTTTCCAAATAAATTCCATCACTGCATTTGCCTTCCTAACTACTGACTCAACCTGCAAGTTTACAGTGAGAGAATCCTAGAGTAGAACTCCCAAGTCCCTTTGCACTTCAGACATCTGAATTTTCTCGGTAGTCCATGTTTTTATTCTTCCTAACAAAGTGCATGTTCCCACAATTTCCCACTTTGTACTCCATATGTCATTTATTTTCCCATTATCCTAATCTATCCAAATCCTTCGTGAGCCTCCCTCCCTCTTCGACGTTACCTGTCCCTATACCTATTTTTGTTTCATCTTCAAACGTAGATAGAAGACCTTCAGATCCTTCATCTGGATTGTTAATGTATAAAGGGAAAAGTTGTGGTCCCAACACTGAGCCTCATGGAACACCACTTGTCACCGACTGTCAACCTGAGAGGGACACTTTTATCGACACTCTTTGCTTCCTGCCAGACAGCCAAACTTCTATCCATGTTAACACTTTCCCTCTAACACCATGGGCCCTTGCCTTTCTCAGTAGCCTCCTGTCGCACATTGTCAAATATCTTCTGGAAGTCCAGGTCAATGACATCCATTGGCTCTCCTTGTTTTAAGCTGTTCGTTACGTCCTCAAGGTTGTCTAGCAGATTTTCCAGGCATGACCTCCTCTTGATGAAACCATGGTTACTTTGTCCTACTTTACCATCCACATGCAAGTATTCAGAAATCTCATCCTTCACAATGGATTCCAGGATCTTACCCATAGCCAAGTTTAGATTAATCAATCTGTAATTTTCCGTTTTTTGCTTTACTTTTTTAAACAGGGGTATCACGTTAGCGATTTTCCAGTCCTCTGGGAATCTCCCTGATTCGAGAGATTCCTGAAAGATCACCACAAACGCCTCCCCTGTCTCATCAGCTATCTGCCTTAGACATCTGGAGTGGAGTCCATCTGGTCCAGGTGATTTACTTACCTTCAGGCAATTCTGTTTTCCCAGCACCTTTTCCTTGTTGATGACCACCTTACTCAGGTCTGTCCACTAAGTCTTTTCAATGTTTGGGACATTACTCGTGTTTTCAACCGTGAAGACTGACACCAAGTAATTTTTCAGCTCCTCAGCCATTTACTTGTTCCACATTACTATCTCTCCTGTGTCAATATCTAGCGACCAGATGCCCATTTTTGCCTCTCGTTTGCCCCTTATGCATCCAAAGAAGCTCTTAGAGTCTTTCTTTACATGACTGTCTTACTTACCCTCATATTTAACCTTCTCACTCCTTATTTCATTTTTTTGTTTGCTCTCTGTTGGTCTTTGCAAGTGTAACGACATGGGGGTGAACGCCTCTGTTAATTAAACCAAACACCCAGGAAAGCTCACCTCACCGCGTAATCTATTAGGATATGAGTGACAGAGAACTCCCAAATTCCACTATTTAAAGAAAATAACGCCAATTTATTTTTAACTGTAAAAGTGAACATTACGCCACATCTATTTACAACTTTAACCAACCCACCCCCACAACTGCCCCCAAATCTCTAACAATATGCTGTTTCAATAAGACATTTATGATGATTACCTCAACTTAATTTAACAACCAGACAGCCACTGCCGTCCTCTGTGATGTTACTCTCCTGGCTGCTGAATTCCTTGGGTTGTCGTAATTCTGTTTACTGTGAATATGTTTCATATGAAAAAATATCTATAATAGTGAGTATTTCCTAATTTCTTGAGGAGCAAGATGGTTGATCCCCAGGCTTATGACCCCAGCATCAAATTGTCTCACTAGTTCAATGTTGGCAAAACAATAAATTCCATCTCGATTTGCTTTCAGTGACAGAGAGAGTGAAGGAAAGGGAGTGTTGCATGCAATAGTGAGAGTGGTGGAGCAAGAGCCTTGTTCGGGGGTAAGTGCTGTAACAGATATACAGAGAGTGTGAGGGAGTAGAGAGAACAGGGACCCATTTGTCCTGGCCGAGCGGGGAAGGTTATTGATGCTTGTCCTGTATGGATGGGCATTTCTTCAGATCATCTCAGCATCGGGATGAGCCTCTCCAATGTCCTGTCTCCGTCTATCACTAATAACACCACAGAGCACATCCCACAGCTTCTTCAGAATCAGTTTGTATGGATCTTGCAAACGACAAGGAAGAACACACATTTGTGCCTTACATATCTGAACCAAAACTGTTGTGCAATTTTGTCCATTCGATTCTCTGGAAATTATATATCCAAATATCATGGCTGCTGCAGTAATACTGGATGATCTAAAATTGCATCTAAACTGCGTTAACTAAATGATTGTTAATGCTGTGAAAAATACATTTCATAAGTGTATATGAGGTAGACTGAAGAATATGTTGTGAACCAAAGTAGAGAGCAGGTTATTTCGGGCGTGGTGTAGTGTGGCCAGAAGGACTAATTACTTACCGTGCTCTGAGGCAGCTTTTGGGCTATCGTGACATTAATATGCTGCATTTTACACGGCGCCTGCAAGCAATATAGAATGTTTGAACATTACACTCAAATATCATGAAAACCTGAAGGCTAGAGGGTCAAGTGAATTCGAAAATTACAATATGACATTTAGTGTGAGACAAACATTGGCTGTTAGTGATAGAAATACTGTAAAGTCTGAAAAATACGTACATACCATTAACTTACAAACACCAACGAAAGGGAAGGTGACTCATTAATGGTTTACGTAAGAAATTAATGATTGCATTAAATCTAAAGAAGCAGCTTCAGAAAAATTCCAGATATTGCGCAAACCTGAACAGTCTGAGAGATTTACTTTTCTGAAAATAAGGACGAAGAATGTGTTATGGAAATCAAAAGAACATGAATACAAACAAACAGGAAACACAAAGACTGCTCAAATCCACATATCAAAAAAAAAAACAAAAGTAAGGCTAAATGTGGAAATTTGTAAGGTATAGAAGAATTTATTGTGGTGAACAAGGAAATGACAGAGAAACTGACCAGCTACTTTGCATCTGTCTTCATGGAGAAAGCACCAGGAAACCTCCGTGCAAAGCAAGTGATTACATGGGACTTGTACAACTAAAGAAATAAAGTCAATTCATATCAGCAACAAGGTAGGACTTGAAAATGGAGCTAGATTGATCATTGCTAAGTTGATGGGCTAGATATACTTCATATCAAAATACCAGAAATAAAAAAGCATATTAATTGAACTGTCGGTGACTGTGTTTTATTTTCTTGCAGATCCTGCAATGGCCATAGCCATTGTAGATAACTGAAAGGTAGTAAACATGATCCATCTATGTACACATAAAAGAAGAGATAATGTGGAGGACTGCAGACCAATGGATTTGACATATGTATGGAAGGAGTTGGAATCCATTATATAAGATGTGATATTGGGTACTTAGAAATGATCAGCAAAATTGCAGAGAATCACAATGCATTTCTGACAGAGACATCATGCCTGACAAACATCGGAAATATTTGAAGTTGTTTCTTGCAACATAGACCACAGACAACCAGTGGAAGTAGTGTATTTGGATTTTCAGAAGTCTGGGCGGGCGGGAAAAATTCCTGGTTGTAACAGCTGCTCCTTTTTTTGAGCAATTTTAGGTGTTGGAGGTGATTTCCTCGAATCCCAGAAGCAGCAATTACTGTTTTGTATGCTGTTGCATTGTTTTGGAACTTTGGGAAAAAAACAGTCAAAGCAACAGCAGTTTTAAGAGGGAAAGGAACAGACAAAGGAAGCACATGGTGAGGGGAAGAAACTGACAGGACAGCATACCTGCACAGTTACTGTCTTTGCTGTTTGAATTCATGTATCGCTGGATACCAGAGTGCCCCTAGGAAAATTAACAAGCAGTGAAATTTACAACTGGTTTGAGGAATTGTTTGGGCAACGTTCCCAGACAGATAGTGAATTGTTTTAACTATGTCCTACAGAAGGTCTGCAGAAGTGAGTAGAGTGGGTTCTTCCTTAACTATATGTTTTTGAGATATGTCTCTTGATTAATCTTAAAATATAAGCCATAAATATTAATTTAACCTTGGGCAGTGTTTTGTAGAGGAATAAGACATTTTTCTTTTTCTGGGTCTGTAGATTGTGAAGGAACACAAATGGCCTTAGTAGAATCATATGCGCTTCTTGTCAGATGTGGGAGTTTAAGGAGGATTTAAGGGTTACTGCGGGATATATTTGCAATAAATGCTTCTGGTTACGAATCCTATCAGAGCGAATGGATCGGTTGGAGAGACAGTTTAAGACAATAAAGAATTGGTAACAGCAACAGTATGTGATGGATGGCAGTTATAGGAAGGGGGGAAAGTCTCAGATACAGTTACTTAGATGGGTTAACTCCAAGAAAGGCAAGAGAGTTAAGCAGCTCGTGCAGGAGTCTTCTGGGGCTGTCCCCATTTCAAATAAATATGCTGGTTTGGAAAATGTAGCGGGTAATAGATTCACAGGGGAACGTAGCACGAGCAGCCAAGTTTCTGGTATGGAGACTGGCTCTAATGCGACAAGGGATACGTCGGAGTCCACGAGGTCAATTGTGTTAGGGGACTCGCTAGTCTGAGGTACAGACAACGGTTCTGTGGCCAGCAGAGAAAAAAGCAGAATGGTGTGCTGCTTCCCTGGTGCCAGGATCAAGGATGTCTCAGAAAGGGTGCAGAATGTTCTCACGGGGGAGGGGGTCAGCAAGAGGTCATTGTCCAAATTGGAACCAACGACATAGGAAGGGAAAATGTTTGAGATTATGGACGGAAATTGCAGGGTGATAGGCAGAAATTTAAAAAGGAGGTTCTTGAGAGTAGTAATATCTGGATTACTCTCGGCGCTACGAGCTAGTGAGGTCAGGAATAGAGGGATAGAACAGATGAATGCATGGCTGGGAAGCTGGTGTATGGGAGAAGGATACACATTTTTGGATCACTTGAATCTCTTTTGGGGTAGAAGGAACCTGTACCAGAAGGACGGATTGTACATGAATTGGAAGGGGACGAATATACTGGCAGGGAGATTTGCTAGAGCTGGGCGGGAGGATTTAAACTAGTAAAGGGGGGGGGGGGCTGGGGGCAGGGAGATAGTGAGGAAATAGATCAATCTGAGCTTGGTACAATTGAGAATAGAAATGAGTCAAACAGTCAGGGCAGGCAGGGACAAGGTAGGACTAATAAATGAAACTGCATTTATTTCAATGCAAAGGGGCCCAACAGGGAAGGTAGATGAACTCAGGGCATGGTTAGGAACATGGGACTGGGATATTATAGCAATTACAGAAACATGGCTCAGGGATGGGCAGGACTGGCAACTAAATATTCCAGGATACAAATGCTACAGGGAAGATAGAAAGGGAGGCAGGACAGGAGGGGGAGTGGTGTTTTTTTTATTATTAGGGTAGCATTACAGCTGTACTGAAGGAGGATATTCCTGGAAATACATCCAGGGAAGTTATTTGGGCAGAACTGAGAAATAAGAACGGGATGATCAACTTTTTGGGATTGTATTAGAGACTCCCTAATAGTCAGAGGGAAATTGAGAAACAAACTTGCAAGGAGATCTCAGCTATCTGTAAGAATAATAGTGTGATTATGGTAGGAGATTTTAAGTTTCCAAACATAGACAGGGACTGGCATAGCGTGAAGGGTCTAGATGGAGAGGAATTTGTTAAGTGTGTACAAGATAATTTTCTGATTCAGTATGTGGATGAAATTACTAGAGAAGGTGCAAAACCTGACCCACTCTGCGGAAATAAGGCAGGGCAGGTGACTAAGCTGTCAGTGGAGTTGCACTTTGGGGACAGCTACCATAATTCTCTTATATTTTATAAAAAATATGGAAAAGGATAGACCAGATCTAAAAGTTGAAGTTCTAAATTGACGAAAGGCCAATTTTGACGGTATTGGCAAGAACTTTCAAAACCTGATTGGGGGCAAATGTTCACAGGTAAATGGACGGCTGGAAAATGGGAAGCCTTCAGAAATGATAGAACAAGAATCCAGAGAAAGTACATTCCTGTTAGGATGAAAGGAAAGGCTGGTAGGTACAGGGAATGCTGGCTAACCAAAGGGTTTGATTAATAAAAAGAAGGAAGCATCTGTCAGGTAGAGACAGGATAGATCGAGAGAATCCGTAGAAGAGTATAAATGCAGTAGGAGTATACTTAAGAGGGAAATCAGGAGGGCAAAAAGGGGACATTAGATAGCTTAAGCAAACAGAATTAAGGAGAATCCAAAGGGTTTTTACAAATGCATTAATGTCAAAATCAGAATTAGGGAGAGAATAGAGCTCCTCAAAGATCAGAAAGGCAGCCCTTGTGTGGAGCTGCAGAAAATGGGGCAGGTACTAAACGAGCATTTTGCATCAGGATTTACCGTGGAAACGGATAGGGAAGATATAGAATGTCAGGAAATAGATGGTTACACGTTGGAAAATGTCCATATTACAGAGGAGGAAGTGCTGGATGTATTGAAACGGGTAAAGATGGATAATTCCCCAGGACCTGAACAGGTGTACCATAGAACTCTGTGCGAAGCCAGAGAAGTGATTGCTGGGCCTCTTGCTGAGACATTTGTACCGTTGATAGTCACAGGAAAGGTGCCAGACGACTGGAGTTTGGCAAGCGTAGCGCCACTGTTTAAGAAGTGTGGTACGGACAAGCCAAGGAACTATAGGCCAGTGAGCCTGACGTCGGTGGTGAACAAGTTGTTAAAGGAAATCCTGAAGGACAGGATGTACATGCATTTGGAAAGACAAGGACTGATTAGGGATAGTCAACATGGCTGTACAGCTGCACTGAAACACCCTTACTGCTGGACTCAAGCCCAACTGAAATGAGGGTCAACATCCCATTTATATTCCTGACTGCTTTCTGCTCCTGCAATCCTGCTTTTAGTTACTGGTGTATAGGGAGATCGCAGATCCTTTTCAATGTTACAGCTCCCCACTTGGTGGGTCTGCATAAACTGGTCTCTGTGCCAATGTATTCCCTGTATTGGCCTCTGTCTTCATAACTCACTGCCCTGGAACTCAGATGTCTGTCCCAACAATAACAGAAGAAAAGTGCAGTTCCCTTCATAGATCGACATTTCTCAACCATTCCCTTTTCCAATGGTTATCTGGAATTTTAGTGTTTCCCAACAAAGTAGAAAACATCACATCTATCCACACTGCTCTTCATCTGCCACAGATTTACTCATTCACTCCATTTGTTTCAATCATCTTGAAGTTTTTTTCACACCCTCCTCACTTTTCAAAATCCTAGTTCCATCAGCAGACTTGGAAACTTTGCATTTGATTCCCTCAACGAGATGTTTGAGATGTATTGTGAATATCTGGCGCCCTCACCAATCATTGCGATGCCTCATGAGCCTTCCAAAGTGAAAACCCCCCATTTATTCCTGCTCATTGTTTCCTGTCAACACTCCCATTTTAACATCATGTTCATATATTACCTCCTATCCCATATGCTTTTACTTTGCACACTAGTCTTGGGACTCTATTAACATTCTTGCTGAAAATCCAAGTTCAGTGCCTCTATTGTTTTTTTTCTGTAATTAATCTACCAGTCAGTTTCTCAAATATGTTTCCCATTTCATTAATGTGTGTTGAATTTTTCCTATGCCCATTATTTTCAGCTCCAATAATTACTCCAAATTAGTTTATTTACCAGTTTAATTCTACATCATTTTCTCATCACATTCAGATTTTCTCCTATTGCTGGGAAGTCTTTGTTTATGTATTTTTCTGTGACGGCAGAAGTGAAGTAGTCGTGTCATGTTTCTCTGTTCTCCATTCTCCATTCCCCGGTTTCACTCTGGAAGGAATCTGAAACTTTGACTAAAAAGAACAGCTGTTATCTATTCATCCTGTCCATGCCCCTTGTAATCTTAAACCTGAATTACTTACCCACTCAACTTCCTCTGCTCCAAAATAAATAACTCGAGCTTACCCAGCCTCTCTCCACAGCTCATATGTTCCATCCCAGGGAACATCCTGGTGAATCTCTTCTGCACCTCATCCAGTGCAATCACATCCTTCCTGTAATTTGGCTCTCAGAACTGCACACAATATTTCATTTGGTCTTACCAAAGTGCTATATAAAACTCGTGTAATCTTTGGGTCAATGAATAAAGGCTTTATCTACAGTAATGCCGAACTCATCAATTATCATATCCAGTCACATTCAGGGATGTGTGGAGAAGCACGCTCTGAGCTTCCTAGTGTGATGCCATTCTTTGAGTACTCCCCTGTCTGTTTCCTTCTTCCAAAGTGGATCACCATATATTTATCAGGGTTACATTCCATCTGCGATGGATCTGACCATCTGACCATTCCAGCTGTATCTTTCTGTAACATAAGACCTTCCTCTTCACTGCCAACCACCCGGCCAATCTTTGTGTCAAACACAAACTTACTTATCACACTCCCCCTACCCACTTCAAATTCACATCGCTTATGAATACCACAAATAATAAGGGACACAGCACTGATCTCTGTCGTACACCAGGGGAAATTGGGCTCAGTCACACAAACGCCCTTCTACCATGCCGTTGAGTTGGGATGCAACTTGGCAAGTCACTAACAGGCCCTACATGTTCCCTGGTTGTTCTGTTCCACTTGATATACGTGAAGAATATCTGGGGATTCTCCTTAATCTTGCCCTGCCAACAGACTTCTATGCCCCTGCGTTAGGTAGATTGGAAGCAGTGATGATAATTCCCCTGGCTGGGACGTCTAAAACAAGAGGCCACAGTATTAGGTACAGGCAGGTCATATTGCATTTAGATACCAATAAATGTCTGCACTCAGAACTGGTGAACCTGGGAATTCTCTCTCACATAAGGCTGTGGAAGACAAGGCACAAAAGACCAATAAGGATGTCTAGACACCGAAAGGATGGGGGAGACAGCAGACGTATGGTGTAGAAATAAAGGGTCAGCCATCATTATATTGAATTGGATAGCAAACTCGACAGACCAAGGGGATTACCGCAGTTCCTATTTTATAGCTTCACAAGGTTAATCACATTAAGGCATGTGTACAGTGAGTGGGGAAAGTGCATTGAGGAGATGTCAGACATTAGAATGGGGCAGGCTCAATGTTCTGTATAGCCTATTACATTCCCGATATTTCTGTGCGGTTTGTGGGAAAGCTCTGTAAATGTTGTCACAAGTTCACAGATGTTAGGAAGGACGTCTCTGCAGGATCGGCAGGACTGTCTTTCCAGTTCCCTTTTCCATACTGAAGCTGGGGCTGGGGCTGGGTGTTCTATCAGGTTTTATCATTTAAGACGTTGGAGCAGTTTGATACAATAGAGTGTCTTGCTTGGCCTTTTCAAGACCATTGAAGAGTTTATCACATGTCTGTGTGTCTGGAGTCACTTTTAGGCCAGACCAGGAAAGCACGGGAGATTCACTTCCTAAAAGTATCTTGGAAAAGCAAATTGGTGTTTACGATCGACATTCACTTCAAGGTCACTGTTACTGACACCAGATTTGAGATCTCGATATTTTATTATTTGTTCTTAACTTCCACCAGCTGCCAATGCATTAGCCTGGTCTGGATTATTCATCCAGTGGCTTTTCCAAAACAGCACCATCTCCAAATGGGGACCTATCAGAAACCACACAGAACAAGTTATGTCTGTGCTGTTCGACAGCTCTATCAAAAGTCAGGGCCCATTGCCATTGTCATCTACTGTGTTCAGCTTTCATGTGCAGCAAATCGAATTGGTTGAATACTGGCAACTGTGATCCTGTGTGCATCATGATGACGGTGAGGTGAATCACCGACTCAACACCCCTGGCGAGGATGGTACAGATACGATTTCCTTGTTTTTTACACTGATGTGCAGAGCTGATCCATTGATAGAATGGGAATAATTGTGGAGCCATCTCCATCAATTAGTTGTTTAATCGTCTATTACGATTTTTGGTCGGATGTGACAGGCTGCAGCCATCTGGGTCTATTGACCTTATGACAATTTCTCTCTCTCTCTCATTAGATTTGGTTTCATTTGATTTGATAGGATTCATTGTCGCATGTATCTAAGTAGAGTGAAACTTTTTGTTTATGCACAGTTCTGGCAGATCATCGTGAGAGTTGGAGCTGTTTTTTTTTAGAGACATGGAGTGGCCGAAATTTAAAAGTCTACTTCAACTGTCTGTTTTTGAAGAGGCACAAAATAACTGGAAATTTAAATAGATTGCTTCAGCGTTAGTGAAAAAAGGGCCTTTGAGAAGGGAATTATTCCAAGGCAAAAGAAAGGATAATCTGATTCGCAAGATTCTGAAACATGCCAACATCGTGATAAAGCAGGTTCTTTTTTTAAAAAAAATGATGATTTGTAAGAGAACACAGATGAAATAATGAAATTGTAGCACAAAAACTCTGAAGAATCACGACAAAAGGTAACTTATTCTGATCTCAGTAAGAATTCTTTTCATCCACATAAACAGCAACTCAAGTTATCTTTCCGAAGCTAGATGCGCCTTTGAAACTATTTACAATAGTAATAAGTTCTAGTTAACTATTTGGTAAATAATCATGGACACAGATTTCAACGTAATTATAAAACCTTCAAGAGATGCCTGGCATGTCTTGTCTAATTCGCTAAGAAAAAGATTAACAGTAGAACTAATAATAACATTACGAATTTTGTAACAAAATCAACTTTTTACTGTAAATTGGGATCACCGAATTTGATAAGAGATACCCTGCCCATTGGAGAATAGAATTTATGCAATCCTTCAAAATAAACAATGAGGGGTATGACTAAAAAGAGCACAGCCCCGAACTTTGGAATGCATTATTGAAAGATCCCAAGGACTAGAGATAACAACAATCGTTAAACATCCGAAACAAATAAGAACCTCGGGCTGTCCATGCGAGTCTCCATCATTGATCAGTTGTTTTACAAGATTGGTTCTGCAGAAGGGGAGTGGATGGTACACTGACAAAGTTGTGTACGATCATTGCAACACAAAACGTATAAAATACTGTCTTTTTAATGCAAAATCGAAGTGGGTCATTGATTTACCTTCTGATCTGAGCTAAAGATTAAGGAAAGGATTGTCTTCTCATGTCAAAGCCAGATTCGAGGAAGATCCTTTGGTATTCTCCCAGCATTAACCAGGTTTTGCTTGAATTTAAGTCCATTCCGTGCCTGTGCCCTGTCTGCCTCCAGAGTCTTTGACCTGAGCTGGGGAATCTCGCTCTTACAATAAGCAAGGACATACATATCATAGGGTAAAGGAAAACCTTCGACTGAGGCATACAGGCTACACCAGAAAGGGCATACAATAGGCAACAACAATGTGAACAAGACCAGCATTATTTGAAGTTAGAGAGTCCATTCGTTAGTTTAATAATGGCTGGGAAGATGCTGTTCATGAGCCGCTGGTTTGTGTGTTCAAGCTTCTGTATTGTCTGCTTGATGGGAGAGATTGCAGGAGATCCAGGGTGCGATGGGTCTTTGATCATGTTGTTAGCCTTTCCGCGGCAGTGAGCTGTGTAAATGGAGACAATGGATGGGACGTTAGTTTCCGTGATGGCATGGGCTGTGCACACAACCTTCTGTCATTTCTCTTACTGTCCTGGGCAGGGCTGTGGCCACACTAGGACATTATGCACCCAGATAGTTTGCTGTCGTGGTGCATTTGTAGACATTGGTGAGGGTCCTCTTGGACATGTCAAATGTCCTGAGCTGCCAGAGAAAGAAGAGGCGTTCTTGTGCCATCTCGGCTGTCACATCTATATGAGAGGTCTGTTATCGTTACTCCAAGCAACTTAATGCTTTCCACTCTTTCAACTTCAGTTCCATTGATGCAGATGGGGGCATGTTCTCCTCCTTTCTTTGTGAAGTCATTGATCAATTGGTTAGTTCTGCCGACGTTGAAAGAGAGGATGGTCTCCGTGCAGCACATCACTAAGTCCTCTATTTCCGTTCTGTATTTTGACTTGCCATCATTACATACCTGTCCTACGATTATGGCGTCATCAGTGAACATGAAGATGGCATTCGTTCAAAATTTGGCAATACAATCGTGGGTGTACAGGGAATATAGTAGGGTGCTGAGGACACATCTTTGGAATTTCAGTGTAGAATGTTATCATGGAAGAGACACACTTACCTATTTTTCACTGATTGTACTGTGGGTCAGAAAGCTGAGGATCAAAGTTCAGAGGGCGGAGCCAAGACTAAGGTCAGGGAGTTTTGTGATTATTCTGAAGGGAATAATGGTGATGAAGGTGAACCTATAGTCAATGAGCAGGAATCTGACGAGGGTGTCCTTGTTGTCCAGATATTCCAGGGATATGGCACCCGCTATGGACCCATTCCACTGGGAGGCAAACTGTAGGGGATCGAGGCAGGCTGGGAGACTGGAACTGATGTGGGCCATGACTAGCTTCTCGAAGAACTTCATTCCCCTCAGTCTCCTGCGCTCTAAAGAGAAATGTCCCAGTTTATCCAACCTCTCCCTATGACTCAGACCCTTGAGTCCTGGCAACATCCTTGTAAAGTTCCAGTTCAATACCATCCTTCCTATAGCAAGGTGACCAAAACTGTACACAACGCTGAAATTGGAAATATTTGGAACTGTAAGTTTTACTCTGCAGCCAATTATTATGCTGCTGTGATATTGTTTTATTTTTTGTGTTATTCTGAAATCTTATTATTCATTGAATCCTCTGACGGTAATCCCCTCGGGTGAACGTTCTGACTGCTTGAATTTGAATCAATCTATTTTGTTTGGACTGATATTTTGAGGCCGCTGTATATCAGAAAACAGGAAGAGATGTTGGATAATTGTGCAGTGGGTCTCCTTTACTGGACGAGCTTGTCTCTCTAGGCACCTAAGGTTTTTATTGTGGGCCAGAGTACCTCAGAATCGTTACATCACAGAGGGAAGCTATTTAGCCCATTGTAGGTGCATGCACATAGAACATTACAGCTCAGTACCTACAACATCATTCAGCACTGCCGACAGATCCACCGACCTTACTGTCAACCGTAAATTTACTAACTCATCCTTCTTTGCCCTCATTAAGGTAATTTTCAAAAGGACAACAACAGCCACTCGAAAGCAGTATACCACCAGAACTAAACTCCAGGATGAACATCCCCCATCAACTACCACCTTCTGTTTGCTTTCAGCTCGCCAATTTGTGATCCAAACGCTAAATCACCCACAATTCCATGTCTCCATATTTTCTGGGAGAAAGTAAGGACTGCAGATGTTTGAGATCAGAGTCGAGAGTGTGGCGCTGGAAACACACAGCAGGTCAGGCAACATCCGAGGAGCGAGGAGAAAATGAAGACTGCAGATGCTGCAGACCAGAAAACTGATTCCTGATGAAGGGCTTACAAGAGAAATATCAACTTGGATGCATCTTGGACGCTGCCTCATCTGTTCTGCTTTTCCAACACCACACTCTCCATATTTTCTTCAATAGCCTACCATTATCAAACGCTTCACTGAAATCCATACATCTCACTTTACCCTCATCCACCTGTTTGGTCACCTTCTCAATGAACTCGGAAAGATTTGTGAGGCATGACATACCCTTCACAAAACCTTGTTGACTATTCTTAATCAAATGATTCCTTTCTCGATGATAGTAAATCCTATCTCTTATAATCCTTTCCAACACTTTACCCACAACCGAAGTAAGACAGGTATATAATTACCAGGGTTGTCTCTTCTGCATTTCTTGAGCAAAGGGACAATGTTTTCTGTCTCTCAGCCTTCTGGCACTGTTCCTGTAGACAATGGCGATGTAAAAATCTGAACAGATGGTTGTATAAACTCCTCCCTAGCTTCTCAGAGAATCCTAGGATAAATCCCATCTGGCCCAGGGGACTTATCTATTTTCACATTCTCTAGAACTGCTAACATCTCCACGTGACGAACTTCAATCCAGTCCAGTCTAATAGCCTGTATCTCAGTATTGGCCTTGACAGCATTTTCTTTTTCCATTGTGAATCCTGATTGAAATATTAATTTACAGCCTGTCCTATCTCCTCAGACTCCACACACAACTTAACACTACTGTCCTTGGTTGCCATTAATCTTCATTTGGTCACTCTTTTATTCGTGAAATACTGATAGAAGGCTTGAGGGTTTTCCGTGATCCTACTTGCCAAAGACTTCTCATGCTCTCTCCTGGCTATTCTTAGCTCTTTTTTTAAGTCCTTCCAGACTAACTTGTAACACTCAACCATCCGAACTGAGCCTTCACGTTTCATCTTTACATAAGCCTCCTTCTTCATCTTGACAAGAGATTCAACTTCTTCAGTAAACCACAACATCCTCACTCGACCACTTCCTCCTTTCCTGACAGGTATAAACTTAATAAGGACACACAGTAGCTGATGTTTGAAAATGCTCCACACTTAAATTGTACCCATCCTCTGCAGCTTCCTTCCCCATCCCATGCATCCTAAAACCTTTCCTTATCGCATCATAATTGCATTTCCCCCAGCTATAACTCATGTCCTGCGGTATACACTTGTCCCTTTCCATCGCGAAGGTAAACATAAATGAATTGTGGTCACTATCAGCAAAGTATTCACCTAACTCCAAATCTAAAACCTGGTCTGGTTCATTACTCAGTACCAAATCCAATTTGGCCTCTGCCCTTGTTGGCCTATCTACATACTGTATCAGGAAACCATTCTGCACACATTGGACAAAAACTGACCCATATAAAGTAATTGAACTGCAGCATTTCCAGTCAATATTTGGGAAGTTAAATTCTTCCATAACGACTACTCTGTTATTTTCCTTCCTATCCAGTGTCATCTTTGTAATCCTTTCCTCTAATTCTCTGGAACTTTTCAGATGGCAATAGTGATCTTTCAACAGGGTGACCTCTCTGTTTTTGTTTCTAACCTCTTCCCATACGACCTCACCAGACGAGTCCTTATCAAGCATCTTTTCTACCAATGTAATGCTGTCTTTGATTTTCAATGCCACCCCATCCTCCCCCACACCAACCCCCACCCCCGCCCCACTTTTAGTTCCGTCCTTGTTCTTATTGAAGCATCTAAACCCCGGACCCTACATCAATCAGTCCTGTGCCTGCTCTATCCATTTCTCCAAAATGGCCAAAAACATCAAGCTGTACAACTGCACAATTTGGAAACAGGGATGTTAAACGAGGGTGAGTTGGATAGATCAGAAGACAGCATGAGAGGAGATAGACAGGAACAGACAGAAAATGAAAGTTGTATTTAGAAATTCTCACGGACGGCAAGGTCTTTATCTATTGCCATATCGTTTGAGCACTGTGCAGATACTGGCTGTAGTCCCAGAGCATTTATCTTCAATAATATCACAGAGCTGAGTTGCTGATAGTTAAACAGAGTCCAAAAGGCTAAGCGATTTTTTTTTTTCTCTACAGTGAGAAGGTGATTTAATTTAAACAGACTGGGTGAACAGCAGCAGGAACTGAGAACCCCCTGAATACTGAGATACTGCGCCAAAGAATCTCAATGAGGTGGATCACTGACAGAGGGGAAATCAGCATCTCAGATGTGGGCCAAATAATGATTGACAAAGATTACACACCACTTCCATGGTTTTGTAATACACATTTCAATTTATGTCGCTCAATATCATGAGTGTATCTTATCTCTTTGTACTTCCCATAGTTTAGCGCGGACAGAAAATAATTTTGTCCCCGTATTTTGTGTTCAAAAAACAAATTTTACTCCTCATTCCTCACTTTAGATGTATTCTTGAATCTGTTCTTCATATGAGTTATAAAGAGTAACATTCCAATATTGATGACTGAGGAATATTATTGTCCCTCCCTCCAGTCTGAACTGCCATGTCGCACAATTCTCTCTGTTTTCTGTCTCCTCCACAATGCCATCATAACACTGCAATTGAAGTCCAGTAAATGACATTTCATCACAGTTCACTAACATCGATAACATCAATAGTACAGGCCTCATCTGCCTCTCTCTGATCCTGGAATAACAATCTGAATTGCATTTGTCACGTACAATTCTCTGTTATCCATGCCATTTGTCTGTTACAACCTCACGTTTCTCAGACATACAATCGTCTCAGATCATGAATTATAAAAATTGTTTAATTGAAATTCTGTTGCTTGATCAATAGTTCCAGGATGTATGTTTCCATTTATAATCAGAGACGCATGTTTACATTCTGATAAACTTATGGCATTACTCCTGCATCCAAGACAGATTGAATAGTTACACTCAATTGATCTCCCGGCCTCGAGATTTGTTCCATCAGTCCCCCTCACATAGCCCATCCAGAAAATGACAGTTTGAATCATTGTTTTGAATTTGAATAAAACAATATTGAATTGAAAGGCGTTAGCTGGAGCTATTTGTTCACTGACTGTGATTGATGTCAGTCTCCGTGGATCCGTGATGTGTCACTGGAGGGTTTGCCTCTTCTATTAATTAAGGACTCGGTTCAATGTGTTATCCCAGTATTGGCGGGAGCATCAATGACTGGACGAACAGGGATCAGTAGCCCAAGAGACGGGGAGGAGAGATACGAATCTGAGAACATTGACGGAATGTTCCATTAATGGATCAGACTCTGAGAACATTAGACTGGAATGTTCCATTAATGGATCAGAATCTGAGAACAATAGACTGGAATATTACAATAACAGGCAGGAGTTTATCCTCGGGTCTTTACTACCTTTCTCAGCCTTGGATATCATTAGCATCACGGATCGAAGATATCCTTTGAATTATTCAAGGTGGTTACTATCCCATCCTCGCTATAGTTGGTGTTCCTGGTAAGTCATTCCATCTGACCATTAAACCGAGTTGAACTGAATTGCTGCTCATATTCAAATTTTAAAATTTGGAAGTCATCATTTTCAGATCCAGTCAAAAATTTTATTCATTACTGATTATAACTAGCAAATTACTATTCACAACTTACTCAACAATACGCGTGGAGAAACCACACTGTTTTTAATCTCCATTATCTTTTTTCTTCATTCATATTTACATTTCTACATATTCTTCCCGCTTACCAATACTGCCCAAGACCACTATCAGGATATTTCAGTCACCTTCTCAGCCTCAATGCAACTGCTGAATAATCCATCGTTTGTGCCTTTGACAAATCCAGATATAACCGTTTCAAGTCCCTTCAAAATATGTTTACGTCACAAAATATTTGCATTTGAGCTGGGTAATTCGTCCTCTCCACATAATCTGTCAGATGGACAGACAGTGCATGGTGGTCAAGTCATTGACTCATAATCAAGCGGCACAGAATAATAATCTTTTGGTGTCGCCTGAAGGAAGTTGAAGGAATGCAAATGAAATCATCACCACTAGTTTTCCACAGAAGCATATCTGTTTGCCTCATGTCCTCTAGAGAAGGCAATGGGTTATCCTTTCATGTTCAGGTCTCTGTGTGACTGCATACCCAGCAATGTGGTTTACTCTTTATTATGTGTGCAACAGCTGAATCAGCCACTCAGTTCAAGATCAGAATAACATGCTGGCCTGACCAGGCCTGCACACATCCCATGAGAGCAGAACAAAAGGAAAGCTAGCTCCCTTCCTCTGCTGATTTCAATGTTACTGCAAGTCATTTCCATTCAGGTAGGTGACCATCCCTGTTTCAAGTGAATTCTTTCTTATTGAGTCTCCCTCTGAACGTGATATACATCTCCATCGACACCTCAGGTGATGACTGACGCAGAGATATAAGAAACTTCAAAATTCCACATCATTAGCAGCGCAGAGAGAAGGAGTGGCTTTGTATACCACAGGAAAGAAGCTGAGACAGCTAAGTGAGGGAAGAGAATTATTGTGATCAACCCTAGAGTGTTGTTGAGATAGTATTTGGAGTATTGTGCACAGATTTTCTCTCCTGTATAAGGAATAATCCTCTTGGCAGAAAGAGTATAAAGGAATTTCACCAGACTAATTGATGGGATGATTGTACCATCGGGAGTGCATGATAATTAATCTGTTGCGCTTTGAAGAATAAGAGTGATTGCATTGACACTTAAGGTGATGGACAGTCACTCATTATATTCCAAACAGAATTAATACGGTGATAAATTCCATGTTTTTTTACTTGGTTTACATGATTGTCGGTGGCTTAAAAGACTCTGAGAACGTTCCTCTCACTCCACGCCACTCCCCATTTCGATTGAGAGAGAGAAAGCCAGTCTTTAACTGAACTCTTCCAACATTAAAACAGTGAATTTGGTGTGTGATCATACATAGAACTTCACGTTATCCACCATCGCGACAGGAGCCACAATACCTTCATTGTAAAACAGTTAACTGTCCACAACAGCTTCTGACCCCCACGGAGAACATGAGTCTGTCTTCTTGGAGATGGAAGATGCCTCCTTGAGGCTTGGCCCAAAACATTTGGCTTCCTTCCTCACTGCCGGCAACACTAGTTAAAGTATCATTTATTCCACAGGCAATGGAGCCATGAGGAACATTGTGAGCAGTCTATGAGTGCAGTATCTGCTCCATTCGTTTTCGAGGTTGGAGCATCAATGACACCCTCCTATTCCTGTGTAAGTGTCTCGAGGGGTGAATGGTCTCCTCCTGGGTCGATAGAACAGGTTTAGGGGTCTTACAGGACTCTGGCTCTTCCTGTTTAACAGATCAATGTATTAACCAGATGCCTCCTCTTCCTTTAGAACAGGCAGGAGGATTGGATGGGCTGTCCCTCTTCTTGATCAGTCATTTCGATGGGCTGAATAGTTTCCACATATCCGGGTGTAACCAGCTTGAGGTGCTGAATGAGCTCCTATTTTAACTGTGGAAATGTGCAGTGCCTGGCCGTTCTGTTACATGAATGTTACCGACACTTTAACAGCACAAACGTGAATGTTGTTTGGGTCTTGCTGAATATGGACACAGACCGGTTCAGAAGCTGAGTGGGGAAAAAAATGTTCTGAATATTGTGTGATCTTCAGTGATCACTCCGCTTCTGATCTTGGGATAGATGGGTGGCGCCGGGAATGGGAGCACATCGACGTTGACAAAAGAGCTGAAGATGTTTGTGCTGAGGAAGTTAATCTGAGGGTCTCCTGAAGCGATGTCTCGGGACTGAGAGGATTGTCGGCCACCGACCACAAACATCTTCCTTTGTGCTCTGAAAGACCCCAACCAGTGGGGAGGTTATACCTGATTCTCATTAAGCTCAAATAAGTAGATGGTCCAGATGACATCCTCAGTCAACTACTACCTTGATATCAAGGCCATTCACTCTTTCCTGAGCCCCTGTATTCACCTCTTGTTCATATCAATAGGTAATAGTGTATGTGTAGAGAGTGTTTTCCTCTCACAGAGGGTAATCAATGTCAGGAATTATCTTGACTAGAGAGTTAGGGGAGCTACATCACTGAAAGTATTTAAACAGGTGGTACACGAATCGTTGACCTGTCAGAGAGCTGAGGAGTGTGAAGAACTGGGCATTAAGGAGGAGGTAATGCTAACAGTAGATCAGCCATGATCGTATACAATGGCTTGATCCTCCGAATTACCTATTTTCTTTAATTTCAAAGTAAATGGCTGTAATTTTCCTGGATGTACTGTTATTGTATGTTGTAATCAGAGAGAGCAAAGCATTTTTGAGTCATCTCTGAGTGAGGTATGGAGCTTTATTCATAACGAATCCTGGTCTAGACCAAGACCAACAAATGAAGGACAAGTTGCAGAGGGGGCACTCTGTAAACAGACCAGAGGCGTCTTTCAAAACCACCCTGGATTTCCAAATAACATTTTCCAATCCGTACCAATCTGTGTGTGACAGTTGTGAGGGATTATTTGAGATCCTGTGTCACTGTGGACCAGGTATTTGGAGCAAGTGGCCCCCATCTGCACCTTACAGGAGTTGTGAGAGGCTGAAGGCACCATAGTAACACGGGACTGTGGAGCAAGAGTGGGTCTTCAGACACTTTGTCACGGCTCTACCATGCACTATGATCTGATTAAGGTCTCAGCAGCACTTTTCTGTCACTGTACCATTTCCCTACATTCATTTGTCTTTCAAATGTCTTACATAGATAATTTTGAACAAATGGAAATATCCAGGCATCACAATCTTCTGTGGAAGGGAATTCACACCTTAACAACCCTTTGAGAATCTCTTGTTTGTGTTCTGACCAATGTTGGAGGGTCACTCATGTCTTTTCCCACTCCTCTATTGGTGAAAGCAAATTTTAAATGTAACCAGTTGAGTGCTGTGTCCAATGATATAGGTATCGGACTGGGTAATTTTCTAGAAAAATCTGAGACACAGAAGGTTGAACTGTGAACAATTGGTAAAATGATAGATTGTCTCAAATATTTTTCTGACTTTGAACTTATTCTGCTCACACAAATGTCTGGGAATACGGATTTCTTCCCGGAACAGTTGGATTTGGCTGAATTCCCTTTACTTCGAGCTGGACAGAGTTTCCTATGAATCCTCATCAGGAATCCTCCACGAGTCGTAAAGATGACTCAGGATTTTTCTGCTCTCACGCCTTGTTTTCAGGCAGAACAAAGTAAGAGAGAGAGAGACCAATTGGCTGCTGCTTCTGAAGCAAGTAATATTTTTCTCCGTCTCTGTGTGGAAAAATTCAAGAATATCAACTGAAAACCAAACTGGACCATGTGCACTCTCCATGTACATTCTCTGGAATGGATGATAATAGAATGTATGCTGTATGCTGCATCGTTGCTATTGTTGTGCACAGTGCCTTTCATTAGCAAAATAAAATAATGTGCTCGTTTTATGATTTGATGAGATGTTTATATGCATCTGCGTAATTTATAAAAATGTGTTGACATCTTCATAATATTTGTGTTAATACCAATGCATCTCATTCAAAACATTATTATCTAGCTTTTGTCTTCTTAACAAGAGAAAATATGTATCCAGCTGAAAGATTTCTCTGAAAATCGTGGTTCAGTAAGATTTCTTATCTAAGATCTAAACAGATAATCCCCGATAACAAAAGGCCTTCATTTCATGAATGAGTAAAGGGGAGCATCTTTGAACATCTTTGAAAGGAATTGTATCCGTTTTTTTTTTAGTTTAGAGGATCAGAATTGCACCCAGTGTATTTGATGTGGTCTCAGCAGTGCCCTGTACGGATACAGTGCAATATTCCTAATTAAACCCAATACCCGTTGCCACAAGCAGCATCATTCCACTTACCTTCCGAATCACTTGCTGCATCTGCAGACAGACTTCATATGATTCATTTACCAAGAATATGAAAAACATCTGCAATCTCTCTCCATTTAAATTGTTCCCGACTGCAATAGGCAACTCACATTCTATTATTTCTGCTGAGGGTACGCTTATTAACCTTCCCTGTCTAATCATAATGCAGATTCACTACCTCCATTTGAAGATCTATTGAATGATCATTTTGGTGTACTAGGTAGTTCAGCTTTGATCCATTCAATCCCTTCATCCAGATATTTGACATAGATTATTGATCATTGATGACCCTACCGTGATCTCTGAGTCAAAACTAGTTACAGTTTTGTTTAAAAAAATCATATATCACTACTGTCTATTTCCTGTTAGTGACAGCATCCCTGTTCCTGTGCGGGTTGAATGGCCTGGGCTGTCTAATGTACTCAACGAGCTGAATTACTTCATTCAATATTTCTGTTTAATTCTTTGGAGGGGCAGAATGGTCTCCTCAAGTCTCATTGTAACGAACCAGTCTGGTTGAATGGGATGGTCCTCTACCCTGTAATCGCATTCAGGGGTGGATTGAGAAAACGACACATGGGGTAGGGGCAGCAGTATATCTCTGGAACTGCCGGGAGCGTGGATTGAGGGAACAACACATGGGATAGGGGCAGCAGTATATCTCTGCACAGCCTCGAGGGGTGGATTGAGAGAACAACACATGGGATAGGGGCAGCAGTATATCTCTGCACAGCCTCGAGGGGTGGATTGAGAGAACAACACAAGGGGTAGGGGCAGCAGTATATCTCTGCACAGCCTCGAGGGGTGGATTGAGAGAACAACACATGGGATAGGGGCAGCAGTATATCTCTGCACAGCCTCGAGGGGTGGACTGAGGGAACAACACAAGGGGTAGGGGCAGCAGTATATGTCTGTAACAGCCTGGAGCGTGGATTGAGGGAACAACACATGGGATAGGGGCAGCAGTATATCTCTGTAACAGCGTCGAGGGGTGGATTGAGGGAACAACATATGGGGTAGGGGCAGCAGTATATCTCTGTAACAGCCTCGAGGGGTGGATTCAGGGAACACCATATGGGGTAGGGGCAGCAGTATATCTCTGGAACAGCATCGAGGGGTGGATTGAGGGAACAACAGAAAGGATAGGGGCAGCAGTATATCTCTGTAACGGCCGGGAGCGTGGATTAAGGGAACAACACATGGGATAGGGGCAACAGTATATTCTGGTAACGGCCGGGAGGGTGGATTGATGGAACAACACATTGGAAAGGGGCAGCAGTTGGTCATTTGGTGGCACTATTCAGAATGCTCATGGCTGATCCGAGTGTGTCTGACCATCCGTCTCCTGTCTGTTCCCAATAAGCATTGACTCTCCTGTCCTGCAAAGATCAGTCAATCTCAACCTAAATACCTAAATTAACCGAGTCTTCACTACTCCCTGAGGATGAGGACACCACAGATAGCACAACAGTAAAGGGAAAGGGACATCCTTCTTTCATTGTGGGAGACAATTTTTAAAAAATTGTGTTGACCTCATTTCAAATCACTGCCCCTTTTCGGATAAAGTGCTACAATAACTAGGAATAGACATTAACCATTCTGCCCTCCAATCTTTTCCCACATTACCACTGACTGTTTCCAATCAAATATGTTGCTGCTACTGTCTCATGAAGAGAATAGCTGATAGCATAACACCACATGAGCGTTAAAAAAAGGAGCAGAATTATACCATTTGGCCTATCGTGTCTGATTTCCCATTCAGTTATTTCTAATATGTTCCTCAACATCATTCTCACACCTTGCCCTGGAATCCTGGATCTCCTTATAAATCAAAAACGTATTTATTTGTGTCCTAATGGCACTCGTGTCTGTGTCTTAATGTGCATTTATGTATGTGTGTGTCCATGTACTTGTTACTTTTGTATTTGTGTGACTATGTCTGTCTGTCTTTGTATCAGCCTGTGTGTTTCTATCTATGTTTGTGTCTATTTGTGCGTGACTGTTTATGTCTTTGTGTACTTCTCCGTGTGTGTATGCTTATCTCCTTGTATGCATTGTGTATGATAGTATATTGGGGTATTTACCAATACGTCTGTATTTCAATCCCTGCATCTCTGTGCAATGGGGTATCTGTTCTTCTGCGAGTGAGAGAGATGAAGCTGGAACTGACAGCAGGTTTGAATTGAGAATTGCTCTTTACTGAACACTGCTTCTTATTCGGTAGGTGGGACATGGATGTTTCCGAATCTCCACACAAGGCCTCCTGGTCCTTTTCGGTTCTCTCCAGGATCCTCCCCACATAACAGGGTAGGGGGATGAGGGGACAGATATCCGGCACTCCACCACCCGGCATGGCCCTTTCTGTCCTATTCCAGGCTGTTTCTCCTGGAATGGGAGAAAGGGATGGAATGAGTGAGGGTGGGAGTGGATGGCCCTGCTGTTAGTGCTGGGCTGGGTAAGGTGTGACATGGTGAGGTGGCCGGAGCGAGACTATCCATAGTGTTGTATCCATGTAGTGCTATTAGTGTGCGGGGCTATTGCACCAGAGACAGAAAATGTGGGGGAGGGAAGGTGCTGAATTCAACAATGAGAGTGGTTGTGCTTGAACCTTATCTGGAGATAGAGTGTGAGCCTTGGTCAAGGGTAGGTGCTATAAGAGACATACAGTGAGTGTGAGGGAGCAGTGAGAATATACGGTGACACTTATCCTGACAGAGGGGGTTGGATATTGATGTTTGTCCTGTATTGCTTGACATGTCTTCAGATCATCTCAGCATCGAGATGAGCCTCCCCGAATGCCTTATCCAACTCTATCACTAATAACGACACAAGCTCTGTCCCTCAGATTCCACAGAATGAGTTTGGGTGGGTCTTACAAATAGCAAGGAGAAACAAACTTGTGTTATATATCTGAACCAAAACTGTCGCGCAAATTTTTTGCATCATATGCTCTGGAAATCATATATGCAACTATATGCAAAAGGAAGCTATGACATACTGATATTAACGCTGGGCTCTTAACCCAGAGACCCAGGTAATGTTCTGGGGACATGGTTTCAAATCCTGCCATGGCAGATTGTGGAATTTGAATTCAATAAGTATCTGGAATCAAGGATTTATGATGATCGGGAATCCATTCCTGATTGTTGGAAAAACTCATCTGGTTCACTAATGTCCTTTAGGGAAGGAAACGGCTGTTCTTACCTGGTCTGGCCTGCATGTCACTCCGATCCAAGGCAATGCTGTTGACTCCTAACTGCCGTCTGGCATGACCAGTAAATGCTGGTTATCCAGCTGAGCCCTCATTCTGTGAATGAGTAGCAAATACTTGTGGGTTCTGCAGTAATAATGGATGGTGTCAAGTTGCATCGAAACTGGGTTAACTAAGTGACTGCTAATGTTGTGAAAAATAAATTCCTTTAGTGTATATCAGGTAGGTTGAAGAGAATGTTGTGAACCAAACTAGAGAGCATATTATTTTGGATTTGGTGTTGTGGGATACTGAATAAGGATGATCAGTCATGATCATATTGAATGGTGGTGCAGGCTCGAAGTGCAGAATGGCCTACTCCTGCATCTATTGTCTGTTGTCTATTGTGTGGTCCGAAGGACTAATTACTGACCTTGCTCTGAAGCAGCTTTGGAGGAATAGTGACATTAATATGTTGTATTTTACACGGCGTCTGCATTCAATGTGGAATGTTTGAACATTCTGATCAAACATCATGGAAGCCCAGAGGCTAGAGTGTCAAGTTCGCTCCAGTGAATTGGGAAAATACAATATAACATTCAGTAGGAGAACAATGGTTGTTAGACCCATATAGTCTTACAGCACGGAGACAGGCTATTCGGCCCAAACTGGTCCATTTCGAACAAAATGTCCATTCACACTAACCCCATTTCCCTGCCATTTCCCTGTCTCCTTCTAATCCTTTCCTACCTGTGTATTTGTCCAAATGTATTTTAAATTTTGTGAATGTACCCGTCTCAACCACTTCTGTTGGCGGCTCATCCCATATGCATACCACTCAGTGTTTAAAAGAAATTGCCCCTCAGGTTCCCTTTTACTCTTTCCCCTCTGACCTTAGTTTGATGCCCTCTAGTCCGTGATTGCCCAATCCTGGGGAAAAAAAAAGACTGAGTGCATTGACTCTATCCATGCCTCCCATGATCTTATACACTACTATTAGATCCCCCTCAGCCTCATACATTCCAAAGTAAAAACTCCTAGCTTGTTCAACCCCTCAGTACAACTCAGACCATTGAGTCTTGGCAACATCCTTGTAAATTTCTTCTGCACTCTTTCCAGTTTAATAACATCCTTCCACGAGCAAAGTGAACAAAACTGAACATGACGCTACAAGTATGGATTCGCCAACATATTGTATAACGGCAATATAACTCCCTAATTTCGATACTCAGTGCTCTCACTGATGAAGGCCAGTGAGTCAAATGCCTTTTTCAGTGCCTTGTCTACCTGGGACTCCACTTACAGAAAACCGTGCACCTGAATTCCAGCGTCACTCTGTTCCACTGCACTGCTTAAGGCCCTGCCATTCACCATGAAACTCCTGCCTTGATTTGACTTTCTAAAATGCAAGACCTTATACTTATCTGAATTAAATTCCATTTGCCATTTCTCGACCCACTTACCCACCTGATCAAGGTACTGCTGTAATTTCTGAAATTTCTGAGAACCTTCCTCACTGTCCACGATACCACCTATTTTAGTGTCACCTTGAAAGTTAAAAATCATGCCTGTACATTCTCATCTAAATCATAGATATTTGTAATATATGAATATGTGGTCCCAGCACCGACCCCTGAGGCATTCCACTCATCACAGGCCTCCAGTCCGACAACCATCCTTCCACGATTACCCTCTCTTTCCTATCATCAAGCCAATTTTGGACCTAATTTGCCAGCTCCCCCTCAATTCCATATGATCTACCCTTCCAGAGCAGAGTACCATGTGGAACCTTATTGATGGCCTTACTGTAATCCATACAGACTATATATACAACCGTGCCCTTGCCAAAGTTACTGGTCGCTTCATCAAAGCAGTCGAACAAATGTGTTAGCCATAATCCCCCATTCACAAGGCCCTGTCTTTCTAAATGCACGTATATCTTCTCCCTCAGAATCTTCTCAAGTAACTTACCTGCTACATATTTTAGGTTTACTGGTCTATAGTTCCCCGGTTTTTATTTGTAGCCCTTCTTGAATAACGGCACAGCATTCACTACCCTCCAATCCTCCAGGACTTCACCCGTTGGCTACCGCTGATGCAAAAAGTACCAACCAGGGTCCCCGCTATTTCTTTCCTGTCCTCCGGCAATGTTCCTGAATATACCTGGTCAGGACCAGGAGATTTATAGAAATACTACAAAGTCTGAAAAATACGTCTATTTATGCGGAGTGGACTCGATGGGCCGAATGGCCTTAATTCCACTCCTATGTCTATGTCTTATGGCCTTATTTAGGTAAAACACTCAAGAGTGAGAAAATGAGTTAACAATGGTTAACATAATAAATTAAAGATTACATGAATCACAGGAAGTGACTTCAGAAGAATTCCAGACATTGTGGAATCCTGAGAATTCTCAGAAATTTACGATCCAGAAAAGGAGGGCCATGAAACGGGTAAGGAAATCAAAAAGCGAACACACATGCAAACAAACAGGAACACAAAGACTGCATAAATCTATGTTCTATATTTCAAAGGAAAGAGAAAGGCAAAGTCAAATGTGGAAATCTGCAATCAGGAAAGACGAGATTATTATGGATAATAGGGAAATGGCCTAGCAAATAACCAATTACTTTCCATCTGTCTTCATGGAGGAAGATCCGGCAAATCACCCAGAAATACAACGTCATTATATAAGACTTGTGGATCGAAAGACATAAAGTCAATTTATATTAGTAACAAGGCTCTACTTTAACACGCAGCTGGATTGAGCATTGCTAACCTTGACAAACAAGATGTACCTCAAACCAAAATCTTCAGAAATGAACCACTAATAGAAGTATTAGTTGAACTGTCGATGACTGTGTTCTATTACCCCGTGCATTCTACAACGGAAGCCGTTGTAGATAAATGGACATTCGTAAACGTGATCCAAGCACTATAGATGTACGGTAGTGATCCAAGCATCCAGAAAGGGAAGAAGAGGTAGTGTGGAAAACTGCAGACCAATTAACTTGACATTTGTGGGGAAACAGTTGGAGTCTATTATATAGGATGTGATATTCGTTATTTAGAAATTAACAGCAACATTGGAGAGAATCAGTGTGCATTTCTGAAAGGGAAATCATACTTGACAAGCTTTGGAATTGTTTGAAGTTGATTCTTACAACATAGATAATGGGGAACCAGTACAACTGGCATATTTTAGATTATCAGAAGGCTTTCTATAAGAACTCACACAATGAGTTCGTAAATGCAATGAATGTGAAGGGTAGTTGGAGGAATATATGCAAGTGGTAAGTTAAAGTTTGGATTGCCTTCCTTTAAGGGAGTCAGAATATAGATGTAAAGACATGTTGAAACAGTTGAACAGCGTGTTAGTGAGTAATGTACCTGGAATACTGAGTTCAGTTTTGGTCACCAAATCTGAGAAAGAATATACTGACCACAGAGGAAGCTCAATGGACATTCTCCAGATTAATCCCTCAGTTGGCGAGATTGCGTGATGAGGAAACTCCGCCTCTGTTCTCTCGAGTTTCAAAGAATGAGAGGTGGGTCACTGTGAAATGTATAAAATTCACAAAACATGTGACAAGTTGGAAATTAATAGGATGTTTCTCCGGCTGCCTAATACACAATCAAGGGAAATAATGGCAGGATAAAGGACAGACCATTTAAGGCTGCAATAAGGAGGACATTCTGCACGCGTATGGGACTAACTAACAGAAGGGCATGGAAACCTGCTGCCAGGGCGAGATTAGGGAGAATTCCCAGAAATTCTACAAGTGTGTCCAGCGGAACAGAATGACCAGGGAACAGGTAAGACTCATTAGTGACTTGCCAAATTGCATGCAAATGAAGTTTAGTGGTAGGAGACACAAGATGGTAGTTGACTCCTTGTGTGACTGGAGGCCAGTGTCCAATGGTATACCACAGGGATTAGTGCTGTGTCCCTTATTATTTGTGATTCGGAGGTGCTGGTGTTGGACTGGGTGGACAATGCTAAAAATCGCATAACACCAGATTATAGTCCAACAGGTTTATTCGGCGGCACTACCTTTCAAAGTTCTGCTTCTTCATCAAAGCGCACAATCACCTGATGAAGAAGTAGCGCTTAGAAAGCTAGTGCCTCCGAACAAACCTGTGGACTCTAACCTGATATTGTGCGATTTTCAACTTTAATATTTGTGGTACTCATAAATGATGTAGCTGTGAATATGGACGAGGGGTGGGGAGTGAGATAAATAAGTTTGTGTGTGATACGCAGATTGGCCGGTTGGTTGGCAGTGAGGAGGAAGGCCGTAAGTTACGGGAAGATACAGATGGAATGGTCAGCTGGGAAGATCAATGGCAGATGGAATGTAACCCTGATAAATATGAGGTGATGTACTTTGGAAGAAGGAACCAGACAGGAGATGACTCAATGAATGGCAGCACACTAGGAAGGTCAGAGGGAGCTTCTCCACACATCCCTGAATGTGATGTACAGGTTAATATACAATTTGGGAAAGCATAGCGGACTGTAAACATAACCTTGATTCATTGAGGCACAGATTATAAGAGCTATGCGGAAATTTGGTGAGGCCAAGATGGAACAGTAGTTCTGAGAATCACATTGCAGGAAGGATGTGACTGCACTGGAGGGGGTGCAAAGGAGATTCACCAGGATGTTCCCTGAGATGGAGCATATCAGCTATGGAGAGAGGCTGGATAAGCTTGGGTTGTTTAGTTTGGGGGAGTAGAGGCTGAGGTAGACGTGATTCTGAAGGATAGGATTACGAGGAGCATGGACAGTGTGGATGGACAGCAGTTGTTCCTTTTAGTCAAAGGGCCACACTTTTAAAGTGGAGGGTTTGCGGTTTAGTGAGGATTTGAGGATTGCTTTTCACCCAGAGTGTGTTGGGGTCTGAAATGCATTTCTTGAGAGGCGAGTTGTCATGGTAACCTCAAAACTATGAGAAAATACTTCCCAAATATTGATTGGAAGCTCTTTAGATCAAGTAGATTGGATGGGGCGGTGTTTGTGCAGTGTGTCCAGGAAGCTTTTCTAACGCAGTATGTAGATTGTCCAACCAGAGGGGAGGCCATATTGGATTTGGTACTCGGTAATGAACCGGGACAAGTGGTGGGCTTGTTAGTGGGTGAACATTTTGGTGATGGTGACCACAATTCTGTGACTTTCACCTTGGTTATGGAGAGAGATAGGTGCGCACAACAAGGTAGATTTTATAATTGGGGGAAGGGAAATTACGATGCTGTAAGGCAGGATTTGAGGAGCATACGTTGGGAGCATAGGCTGTCAGGGAAGGATGTAGTGGAAATGTGGAACTTTTTCAAAGAGCAGATACGACGTGTCCATGATATGTATGTACCTATCAGGCAGGAAAGAAATGGTCGTGTGAGGGAGCCTTGGTTGACGAGAGAGGTTGAATGTCTGGTAAAGAGGAAGAAGGAGGCTTACATAAGGTTGAGGAAACAGGATTCAAACAGAGCAGTGGAGGGATACAGGATAGCCAGAAGGGACCTGAAGAAAGGGATTAGGAGAGCTAAGAGAGGGCATGAAAAATCGTTGGCGGATAGGATCAAGGATAACCCCAAGGTATTTTATGCGTATGTGAGAAACCTGAGAATGACGAGAACGAGGGTAGGTCCGATCAAGGACAGTAGTGGGAGACTGTGTATTGAGTCGGAAGAGATAGGCGAGGTCTTGAACAAGTACTTCTCTTCAGTATTTACGAACGAGAGGGACCGTATTGTAGAAGAGGAGAGTGTGAAATGGACTGGTAAGCTAGAAGAGATACCTGTTAGGAAGGAAGATGTGTTGGACATTTTGAACAACTTGAGGATAGACAAGTCCCCCGGGCCTGACGGGATATATCCTAGGATTATGTGGGAAGCAAGAGAGGAAATTGCAGTACCGTTGGCAATGATCTTCTCGTCTTCACTGGCAACGGGGGTGGTACCAGGGGACTGGAGAGTAGCGAATGTTGTGCCCATGTTCAAAAAAGGGAATAGGGATAACCCCGGGAATTACAGGCCTGTTAGTCTTACTTCTGTGGTAGGCAAAGTAATGGAAAGGGTACTGAGGGATAGGATTTATGAGTATCTGGAAAGACACTGCTTGATTAGGGACAGCCAGCACGGATTTGTGAAGGGTAGGTCTTGCCTTACAAGTCTTATTGAATTCTTCGAGGAGGTGACCAAGCATGTGGATGAGGGTAGAGCAGTGGATGTAGTGTACATGGATTTTAGTAAGGCATTTGATAAGGTTCCCCATGGTAGGCTTATGCAGAAAGTCAGGAGGCATGGGATAGAGGGAAATTTGGCCAATTGGATAGAAAACTGGCTAACCGGTCGAAGGCAGAGAGTGGTGGTAGATGGTAAATATTCAGCCTGGAGCCCAGTTACAAGTGGAGTTCCGCAGGGATCAGTTCTGGGTCCTCTGCTGTTTGTAATTTTTATTAATGACTTAGATGAGGGAGTCGAAGGGTGGGTCAGTAAATTTGCAGATGATACGAAGATAGGTGGAGTTGTGGACAGTGAGGAGGGCTGTTGTCGGCTGCAGAGGGACTTAGATATGATGCAGAGCTGGGCTGAGGAGTGGCAGATGGAGTTCAACCCTGCCAAGTGTGAGGTTGTCCATTTTGGAAGAACAAATAAGAATGCGGAATACAGGGTTAATGGTAGGGTTCTTAGTCAGGTGGAGGAACAGAGGGATCTTGGGGTCTATGTACATAGATCTTTGAAGGTTGCCACTCAGGTGGATAGAGTTTGTAAGAAGGCCTATGGAGTATTATCATTCATTAGCAGAGGGATTGAATTCAAGAGTCGTGAAGTGATGTTGCAACTGTACAGGACTTTGGTTAGGCCACAGTTGGAGTACTGTGTGCAGTTCTGGTCGCCTCACTTTAGGAAAGATGTGGAAGCTTTGGAGAGGGTGCAGAGAAGATTTACCAGGTTGTTGCCTGGAATGGAGAGGAAGTCGTACGAGGATAGGTTGAGAGTTGTCGGCCTTTTCTCGTTGGAACGGCGAAGGATGAGGGGTGACTTGATAGAGGTTTATAAGATGATCAGAGGAATAGATAGAGTAGAGTCAGAAACTTTTTCCCCGGGTACAACAGAGTGTTACAAGGGGACATAAATTTAAGGTGAAGGGTGGAAGGTATAGGGGAGATGTCAGGGGTGGGTTCTTTACCCAGAGAGTGGTGGGGGCATGGAATGCGCTGCCCGTGTGAGTGGTAGAGTCGGAATCATTGGCGACCTTTAAGCAGCATTTGGATAGGTACATGGATGGGTACTTAATCTAGGTTAGAAGTTCGGCACAACATCGTGGGCCGAAGGGCCTGTTCTGTGCTGTATTGTTCTATGTTCTATGTTCTATACCCGGCAGTGCACTTGAAATGCCTTAAGATTCATGGCTATGGTTATTGTGTCGCGAAGTGTGTCTAATGTAGACCGTGCTGTATTTCTGATAGTACAGAGTCTTTGCTTCTGTGATTGTATGGCTGTGGAAGGCCAATCACTGAGTACCTTAAAATAGGAATTGATAAGTTTCTGAATAATATCTTAACAAAGTTTATAAGACAGAACTTATAATATTTTCTGAAAATATGTCAATTTCAAAATTAAGGGAAATAAATGTGCAGCTTTCCTACGGTTTGATACCAGATAATTGAGGACCGGGAAATGGCAGAACTATGGAGCAAATACTTCAGTTATGCCTTTACGGAAGAAAGCAAAACAAAAAAGAAAACTTCCTAGTAATACAAGGGAACTTTAGTCTGGTGAGAAAAGGGGAATAGAATTAAATTATCAACTAAACAGTTTAGAGAAAGTATCAGACTGAAATTAATGGGCATAGACAAAGTCAACAGAGATTCATGAAATGGGAATCATATTTGAGAAAGTGGCTTTTAGCAAAAATTATGTAGAAGTTATCAATGCAATCCGAGTGGAATTTCAGAAAGATTTTTGATAAAGCCCCACGCCTATTGTGCAAATTCTAATCCTGTGGGACTGGGGCTAATACATGGACATGGTTCTCGAAGGACAGAGCTGGCAGGAAACAGTGAGATGGAATAAAACAACATTTTTTTTAGTGGAAGGCGAGGGGTATATCGCAAGGATCGTGGCTTGGGCGCCAGTTATTGCCAATACACATCATATATTTGGTTGAGTGTCTCAAATGCAATATTCCCAAGTTTGCTGACAGCACTAAACAATGTCAGCTTGTGAGTGGGTGAGGAGGATGTAAAAAAGCTCCAAGGTGACTGAGATAAGTGAAATGACTGGACGAATACGTGGTGTATGGAGAGCAATGGGAGAGATGAGGTGCTGTGTACTTTGATGGGAACAAAAGAATGGCAAGCTATCATTTGAAAAGGGAGTGTTTGAAAAATGTTGCTCTATAAAGGAACTTAAGCTGCATCTTTGTTTATTTCTGTGCAGCCTCCGAATCCATGTAAGGCAGTGAGTTCTGAATCCAGGAGTCAATACTGGGAATGGCATTGGCTCGCTGACCAGTGTATATAGACCCAGCAAGTGGGGAACTGTAACATTGAAAGGAATCTTGATCTCCCTGTCCACCAGTCACTGAAAGCAATATTTCAGGAACAGCAAGTAGTGAGGAAGATAACTGCTGTATTCACCTTCATTTCAGGGGGATTTGAGTGCAGGAGTACGAGTTTATTACTGCAGCGGTACAGGGTCTTGGTGAGACGCCATCTAGAACATTGTGCAGTATTGTGTGCAGTTTTGGTCTCTGTTCCTAATCGAGGACAAATCTGACATTGAGAGAGAGCAGTAAAGGATGACCAGAATGATCTCTGGGATGACAGACTTGTTATGGGATCTGAGTTTGGGGGTCTGGACTTGTATTCCATGCGGTTTAGGAAAATGAGTGGAGATCTCAGTGAAATATATAACACTCTGATTGAGCGAAACAGATTGAAGCAAGGATGGTAATTCCCCTGGCTCGGATGTCTGAAGCAAGGGACCACAGTATCAGGTACAGACAGGCCGCTTTGCATTGAGGTGAGAATAAATGTCTGCACTCTGAGACTGGTGAACCAGGGGTACTCTCTCCCAGATCAGGCTGTGGAAGTCATGGCGCTGAATATAAATAAGGATTTCTGGAAATTAAAGGGATAGGGATAGAGCAGGAGTACGGTGTGAAGATCGCAGATCAGCTATCAGTCCAGGTTGTTCTCCAATAACACAGTAACTGTGTTTCTGTGCAACACTGTGTTGTTGAAAATCGTGCAATATTAATTATGGGGTCTATGGAAAAAAGAGGGTAAGGGGCAAACCCCCCAAAAAATCAGTAAAAACCAAAAATTAAGTTTGGTCTAACAACCATACTAGTTCAGTCTAAATAAATCTTTAAATCACATGTTGTAATGGAACAGTGCCGTAAATGTAACACTTTCACACTACAGTCCCTCACTGGAGCACTGTACCTTTCACCAGAAAGCATGTGGGGGCTGAATAACCACGTGATGCCGATGGGGAATTCCGGTTCTCCTCAAGATTCTCTCCACAGTTTGAAATAAAGTTCTTTCTAAATGTAGTCTACAATTTCCAGTTTCAGGCTCAGTTCAAGGCCTCCTGTGCGCATTGCATTCCTGTTTTAGCTGACCACATTGTTTGTACATTTTGCAGAGAGAGGATCCTGAGACAGGGTTTTGCTGTTCAGCTGGTTCCTGGCAAGGAATCGCGTCACAGTGAACGGGAATTCACTTTATAGAAAAAAAGATTCAGGAATCATATTGCAGCCAAATTGAATTTAATCAACACGTGTTTTCGTAGAACGGAGGAGCAAAACTGATGGGCTGAAGGCACTAAATCAGTTTTCATTTTATATTTCACAATGTTTAAACATATTAAGGGATATGACAATTGTATGGGGAAAACTGCACTGAGGATATGTTCAGCCATTAACTCGCACAGGGAAAGCTCAATGTGTTGTATGACCTGCTCCTGTCACAATGTTTCTGTGCAGTGTGTGGGAAAGCTCTGTAAATATTGTCACAAGCTCTCAACTGTTAGGAAAGAGGTCTCTGCCGGTCGACAGGATTGTGTTTCCCATTCCCTTTTCTACTAACGAGGCTGGTGCCTGGTGTTCAGAACGGGTTTATCATTTAAGACCTCAGTGCAGTTGATATAATTGAGTGTCTTGTTTGGCCGATTCAGAGATCATTGAAGAATATATCACATGTCTCTGTGTCTGGAGTCACTTTTAGGCCAGACCAGGAAAGCACCGGAGATTCACTTCCTGAAAGTACATTGGGGAAGGAAATCGAAGTTTACACTGATATTGAACACAAGATCACTTTTACTGACACCTGATTTTAGATCTTGATATTTTATTAATTGTTTTTAATTTGCATCAGCTGCCAGAGCATTAGCCTGGTCTGGGTTAGTAATCCAGTGACATTTCCACAACAGCACCATCTCCACATGGGGACCTATCGGAAACTACACTGAGCAGATTATTTCTGTGCTGCTTGACAGCTCTGTCAAATTTGAACTCCCACCAATTTGACTGTCGTGATGGGACTGAAGGACTAGTAAAGAGTCAGATTGCAGTAATCCTTCTTTTAGCGGATTGGATATAGTTAAGTAATTTTCCGCATTGCCAGGGAGATGTCGGAGTTGGAGCTGGAATGAAACAGCTTCCCCAGGGGCACGGCTGGTTGTGCAGCACAAGTCTTCAGTCCTATTGCAGGAATGGGGTCAGGGCCCACTGCCTCAGTCGTATCTACAGTGTCCAGCTGTTTTTTCATGTCACATGCAGTGAATTGAATTGGTTGAAGACTGCCATCTATGATTCTGTGGGCATCATGGTGAGGGTGAGGTGGATAATCGACTCAACACTTCTGGCTAAGGATGGTGCAGATACTGCATCTTTTACACTGACGTACAGGGCTGTTCCATTATTTAGGGTGCGTATATTTGTTGAGTCATCTCTTCCAGTAAGTTGTTTAATGGTCCATCGACTTTTATGCATGGATTTGACAGGCCGACAGAGCTTAGATCTGATTTGTTAGTCTTGGTTTCATTTCTCCCTCTGTATCAGATGTTAGTCCTGCCGTTTGGAGTGTAACCAGTCAAGTGTGGTCGCATTAATGGCTTGTCATCAGGCTTAGGTGCTCGTGATTCCGACCCTGGCATGTTCACACACACTCGTCACTGAACCATGGATCAGCTTGATGGTAATGGTAGACTGATGAAGTATCGTCGGGAAAATGTTACAGATTGTCGTTGAATACAACTGTGCTTCTTCTGCTGTTGATTCTACAGCATCAGATGATAACCCAGTTTTAGCTGCATTATTTACAATTCAATTCTACTGACTGTGCCCCATTTCACACCGAGACCCATTCACCCATCAGCCCTGTACTCAGTGACCTACTCTGGTTTCTGATGTGGAAATATTTCAATTTTCATATTCTCATTCTGCTGGAGTCTTTCTTTGGTGCCTCGCCTCCAATTCGTTGCATAAACTCAATCCATTTAAGGTACTAATCTGAATCTTCTCATTTCCATAATGCCATCTTCTGTATTTGAAGTGAGTGTGTTTCCCTCTGTTTTTCTCCCTGACCATGATTCAGAGCTCTGTAGTGTCAGTGATGCCAACCTTATGCAATTTCAGAGTCAACGAACTTCTGCACCATGCGTTATTGTTCAATTCCCAGTGTACGGCACTCCATGTTGGACAAGGTGTTTGGGCATCTTTGACGTCATTGGAAATTGTTCAAAAACAAAAATTGCTGAAGATATTGCTAAAGGTGTTGCATCATTTTCTGGCGTGAATGCAGAGTTAAAGTTTCAGGTCCAGTTAATCTTCTATAAAGCTACCAGTATCTCCAGCATTTTTGTAGTCTTATTTCCAGTATCCATAGTTATTTGTTTAATTGAAACTTTTTTCTGTGCCTATTCATTTCTGGTGAAACTCAGCAGGTCTGTCAGCATCTGCAGAGAAAGAGAAACAGTGTTAGCGTTTCCAGTGTGACACTTCTTCAAAACTGAATACAATTGCAAAATTGTATTTTAATCCCTTGCCAGAATTGGGGAATGTGCGGCAGGGAAAGGAGGGTGTGGCAAAAGATAAACGGGCTTTTAACAGTGGTTAATGAGAAGATTCTGTAAAAGGGGTTTAAATTAAGGTGTACATGGGGAAAGGGGTTCACTCTATTGATTGCAAGATAAAGAAGACACAACCACATACAGTCACAGGGAGGCCAGGAGGGAGAATGTTGACCATATGGTATTATATAGATATGGCCAAAGATGCGTTTTTACTGTGGTGATCATCATCCCCTTTAGACAAATGAATTCAGATGATTAACTTCTTATTGGCACTAGTAAGCGTTTCATGTCGCCTTAGTATTGTAACATGGAGAAAAACAAATAACAGTATGAAGATTGGGCTGAGTATTGGTTACCTGTGATGTTTAATATCGCTTCAAATTTGCAGTGCTTATCTTTAAATGCTTGTTCTTGAAGTTAGTATCAGACGGAGTGGAGAAGGTTGCGGGCTGACATTGTAGAAGCTTATAAAATCATGAGAGGAATGGATAGGGTGAATAGCCAAGATTTTTCCACAGGCTGGGGGAGTTTAAGCATAGAGAGAATGGGTTTAAGGTGTTAGAGGGAATATTTAAAAAGGACGAAGGGACAACGTTTCTACGCAGAGTGTGGTGTGGGTATGGAATGGGCTGCCAGAGGAAGAGTGGTAGATGGCGTGTACAGCTGCAACATTAAACATTATTTGGACAAATATATTACTGGGAAACACTTAGAGGCGTATGGGTCAAATGAAAGCAGATGGGACTAGTACAGTTTGGAAAACTTACCCAGCATGGACGTTTAGAAAAGCTTCACGCAGTGTCAGTGTGGGTTTCTGAACGGGAAATGATATTTTGCCTCAAAATTCATGCAAAGTACTTCTGGAGATGCCTGAAAATGTAACAACGGACTTGATAAAGGGGATCTGGTAGCGGCAAAACTTTCCAGAGATTTTCCACAAGTATTACAAAATGAAAGTTCTTACACAAAACAGAAGCTCTAGGACGTCGGATACTGTATTAACATGGGATGATGATTGGTTAACACAGAAATCGGAGAGTCAGGATTAATGGATCTTTATGGTAAAGGTGTATCTGCTGGAGTACCACAAATATCAGTCTGATGGCATCAGTTATTTACAATCTATGCTGACAGCCTGAAGGAGGGAGCTGAGTGCAATATACATCCGAGTTTGAGGATGACACTGAGAATCAAAAAGCAGGCTGTTATTTAATGGAGAGGACTTCCAGAAAATGAGCAGAACAAAGGGTTTGGAGTGTTCCTATGTGTGAAACATAAAGTCAGCATGCTGGTGCAGCAAGTAACTATGTTGGTACATTAGGACTTTTCCTGTGATGAAAGGGTTTAGTTATAGAGAATCTCTAAACAAATTGATGCGATCATTCATTGGGTTTAAATGAATGATGAGTGATACTGCTGAAACATACAAGACACAGCAGGGGCTTGAGAAATTAGATGTTGAGAAGTTGTTTCCATTCTTGGGCAAAGTGTCGAACTCGAGGATATAGATACCGAATAAGGAACATCGATTTCAATCTGAGATGCAAACTGATGTCTTCTCTCAAAAGGTAGTGAATGTATGGAAATCCCTGACCCAGAGAGGTGTGGAAGGATACAAGGAGTCGGCAAGAAAGTGGAGTTGAGCACTGGAGTAGATCAGTCATATTCTTTTTAAATGACAAGGCTAGGGGCCGATTGACCTACTCCTGTTCCTATTTATTAATTTCACATGCTATGCTTTTGGAAAGTAACGGGTTATGTTCATGGAAATCGCGTTGTAAAATGTTGCAGAGGAGGGCAGAGGATTTGTTGTTTTAACCCCGCGTGGGGGGTATGGGGTTGTATTCGCAGCGTATCTGGGGTTGCAATATGTTCCTCATCTGGAGCAGAATTTACAGACAGGGGAAGCCTGGAAGCAGGGATTGTTTGGGGGAGGGGGGGCGAGTGGTGGTGGCACTTTCTCGCCCAGCCTGCATTTTCCACGTACATTTCCGCAACTGCACCTAACCATCGGAGTGGCCTTGATCTGCCCCTGTGTAGCAGGTCCGAAGGGCTGAATGGAACATCAGAACACAGGGCTGAGGAACACGAGGGGGCCATTCGGCCCTTTGACACTACTTCACAAGTAAATAAGGTCGTGGCTCATCTCATTGTGGTCCCAGTTGTACTTTGCTCTCCATCCACCATTATCTCTGATTCACCTGTCTATAGACAAAGCCAGCCTCGGTATAATATAAATATCTGGCCACCCAAAATTCTGGGAAAGAGAATTCCCACTGGAATGAAATACCACTTTGTGATTTTTTTCTCACTCCAGTTGTGACTGAGGATGGAGGGTGGCACTCTTTCCTTTTCTAGTCCCACTTTTCCACTGCTCACAACAAATTTTAAATGTAACCAGGTTGGTAATATGGCTGATGATAAAGGTTTCAGACTGGGTGAGGTTCAGTGACAGGAACAAATCAGGCAGATTTCTTAAGTTAGCCATAAGTAACTAATAGAACTAACGGATGCACATAGTGGATCTGTGGTTAGCACAGCTACCTCCCATCGTCCATGGGGCTGCATTCAATTCCAACCTCTGGCAACCCTCTATTTGGATTTTGAACATTCTCCCCATGTCTGTGTGGGTTTCCTACCAGTGTTCCAGTTTCCTCCCACATTCCAAAGATATGCAGCTTAGAGTGGATTAGCCATGCTAAATTTCCCATAGTGCCCAGGAATGTGTAGGTTAGATAGGTTAGTCATGGGAAATGCAGAGTTACATGGATAGAGTAGGCGGGGGGGGGGGGGGGGGGGGGGGGGGGCAGGTCCGGGGGAGATACAGTTCTGAGGGTCAATGTGGACTTGATAGACGGAATGTCCTGCTTCCACACTGTAGAGATTCTATAAGAACAACAAGAAGTTTGGACGATGCAAACACCCAGTGGGTATCTATCTGATCCACTCTCCTCTAGGTTTTGTATGTTTCAATAAGATCACCTCTCATTCCAAGAGTAACCTGTTAATGCCTTCATTATATAAGACCCTCATACCTGGAATACATGAAGGGAAACATCTCCGAACTGCTTCCAAGTTAATTATATCCTTTCTCAGGTAAGGGGACAAAAATGATCTCACGCACAGTTGCGGTTAACTTTTGTTTTCTCAGTGGTGAGAGTGTTTGGAACTCTCTTCCCGCAGAGCATTGGAGGCAGAGATATTGAATATTTTTGAGGCACTTCAGAAGTATCATAAGTAACAACAGAGTCAAGGATTATCGAGGAATGGGCAGCAATTTGCAGTGTAGGAGGAAATGTAGACAGTGATACAAAATCACACTGCTCCAGAACATCCAGGAATATAATGCAAACCGAAATGATAATATTGATAAAATGTTAAGGGGGAGTCCAAGATTGTGGCGATCCGGAAGGTCTGCTTTGTAGGGCTCTGCATCACAGCATGGGCAAAGTGGTTCCCTAACCCACTCCATCCCAGGCATTTACTTAAAATTCAACACTAGAAGAGCGATAGAATCTTTACTGATCCCGGTTTATCAAGTGGAAATGACAACACATGGGGAAGGATCGAGTAAGTCCCAACAGACGGTGCTCCCGTCAGAAGCATCGAGCCTGCCTGAGGCTGTAGCTGCAACCTACTCTGCTCGTTCCATGGACACAGTTCCTCACCAGGCCTTGGACACTGAGTTCATCAAGTTATGTGAAATGGTTGAAGCCATGATTGAAGAAGGGTTCAGCCGTGGCTAGAATCACTACTACTCTCAGGCACGCTCCAAAAACATGAGCAGCAACTTGACAGCCTTGGAAACAAAATGGACGATGTCAAGCGCCGAACTGCATGACAGAGTCTGCGATAATAAATTCCTCACGAGAGAGGATCCTCACCGTTGAAAAACAGGTCCGTATCTTAATTGAACATGATGACGACCTTGGGAACAGGGGCAGGATGAAGAATGTTCACATCGTCGGTCTGCTGGCCCAGACAGCAGGTGGTCAGCCAGTGAGGATTTTTTGAGAACTGGCTGCAGCGATTCCTTCACTTCGAAACTGAAGAGGGACGGGTGAAGACTGAGACAGTCCATCGGGTTACGGTGCACAGGACAGGCTCAGACCAGCGCTCTCGCCCTGTCCGCGTGTGGTTACACAGTTATGGGGATACACAAAGACTAATGGAAGCTTCCAGAACCCAGCGGCAAGATCCAATGCCTTTAATTCATGGGCTCCAGGATTATGTCCTTTCGGAACGTTTCGGCGGCGGTGATCCAGAAAAAAATCTTTTGATGATACAGAACATACAACATTACAGAGCGCAGTACAGGCCCGTCGGCCCTCGATGTTGCGCCAACCTGTCATACCATTCTGAAACCCATCGAACCTTCACTATTCAATGTACGTCCATATACTTGTCCAATGACGACTTAAATGTACTTAAAGTTGGCGAATCTACTACAGTTGCAGGCAAAGCATTCCATACCCTTACTACTCTCTGAGTAAAGAAACTACCTCTGACATCTGTCCCATAACTATCACCCCTCAATTTAAAGTTATGCCCCCTCATCCTCGCCGTCACAATTCTTAGACAAAGGCTCACCCTATCTCACCCTCTGATTATCTTATATGTCTCTATTAAGTCACCTCCCAACCTTCTGCTCTCTAACGTAAACAGCTTCAAGTCCCTCAGCCTTTCCTCGTAAAACCTTCCTTCCATACCAGGCAACATCCTAGTAAATCTCCTCTGCACCCTTTCCAAAGCTTCCACATCCTTCTTATAATGTGGTGACCAGAACTGTACACAGTACTCCAAGTGCGGCCGCACTAGAGTTTTGTACAGTTATAGCATAACTTCATGGTTCCTGAACTTGATCCCTCTATTGATAAAATTTAAAACACTGTATGCCTTCTTAACAACCCTATCAACCTGGGTGGCGACTTTCAAGCATCTGTGTGCCTGGACACCAGGATCTCTCTGCTCATCTACACTACCAAGGATCTTACCATTAGCCCAGTACTTTGCATTCCGTTTACTCCGACCAAGGTGAATCACCACACACTTATCCACATTAAACTCCATTTGCCACCTCTCAGCCCAGCTCTGCAGTTTATCTATGTCTCTCTGTAACCTATAACATCCTTCCTCACTATCCACAACTCCACCGACTTTAGTGTCATCTGCAAATTTACTAACCCATCCTTCTACACACATCCAGGTCGTTTATGAAAATGACGAACAGCAGTGGACTCAACACCGACCCACTACTAACTTGACTCCAGTATGAACATTTCTCATCAACAACGACCAATCAGCAAGCCAATTTCTGATCCGAACTGCTATATCTCCCACAATCTCATTACTCCGCATTGTGTACAATACCCCACTGTGGGGAACCTTACCGAACGCCTTGCTGAAATCCATATAAACCACATCAACCCATTTACTCTCATCTACCTGTTTGGTCACCTTCACAAAGAACTCAATAATGTTCGTGAGGCAGGACCTACCCTTCACAAAACCGTGCTGACTATCCCTAATCAATTTATTCTTTCCTATATGATTATAACTCCTATCTCTTATAATCTTTTCCAAAACTTTATCAACAACTAAAGTAAGGCTCACTGGTCTATAATTACCAGGGTTGTCTCTACTCCCCCTTTTGAACAGGGGAACCACATTTGCTATCCTCCAGTCTTCTGGCACTATTCCTGTAGAAAATGACGATTTAAAGATCAATGCCAAAGACTCGGCAATCTCCTCCCTGGCTTCCCAGAGGATCCTAGGATAAATCCCATCCGGCCCAGGGGACTTACGGACTTTCACACTCTGCAGGATTTCTAATACCTCCTCCTTGTGAACCTCAATCCCAACTAGTCGAATAGCGTGTATATCAGTAATCTCCTCGACAACATTGTCAGTTGCCAGAAAATGTTGAAAATATTGTTGAAAAACATTCATTTAGTGCTTCCCCTATCCCCTCTGACTCCACACACAACTTTCCACTACTATCCTTGATTGGCCCTAATCTTACTTTCGTCATTCATGTATTCCTTAAATACCTACAGAAAGCCTTAGGGTTTATCCTGATTGTATCCGCCAACAACTTCTCATGTCTTTTCCACGCTCTTCTGAGTTCTCCCTTTAGGTCTTTCCTGACTACCTTGTAACCATCAAGCGCCCTAACTGAGCCTTCACATCTCATCCTAAAATAAGCATTCTTCTTCTCTTGACCAGAGATTCCATTTCCTTCATAAACTATGGCTCCCGCACTCTACAGCTTCCTCCCTGCCTGACAGGTACATACCTATCTAGGACACACGGTACCTTTTCCTTGAATAAGCTCCACATTTCTTATGTGCCTATCCCCTTCAGTTTCCTTCTCCCTCCTATGCTTCCTAAATAGTGCCTAATCACATTGTAATTGCCTTTCCCCCAGCAATAACTCTTGCCCAGTGGTATACACCTATCCCTTGATATCACTAAAGTAAACATAACAGAATTGTGATCGCTATCACCAAAGTGCTCACCTGCTTCCAAGTCTAACACCTCTCAAGGGAAGAGTAAGGGAACTCGGGAATCAGTATTCCCTCTGGTACCCAACGATTCTCCGTATTGCATTTAATGGATCCATGAACTCATCTGACTCTGCAGAGAAAGCGAAAACTTTGTGAAAATTTTAAATTCCCCTATCGATTTTTTTAGTTTTTTGAATTTTTTATATGTTTAGTTTTGGAAAGTTTTGAGAGCTTGTCAGTTATAATAGTTTTAGATTGTGTAGTTTTTAAGCTCTATGAGACTTTGTTTATTAATGATCAGTAATTCGAGTTCTTCCTCTCTCGAGTTCAAATGTTGCTACAGTCGGTTCTGGAAAATGATATGCTAAAATTGTGCACCTGGAACATTAAGGGGAGCCATTGCCCAGTCAGGAGGAAAAACGTACTTTCTAGTCTTAAAAAAAGAGAGGGTGGATTTTGTCCTAATGCAGAAGATGCACCTCGATGACTAGGAACATTTGACGTTATAGCAGGGCGGGTTTGAACGGGTTTTTATTTTCGTCCTTTTAATACAAGGAGTGGGGGAGAAGAAGAACCTTCCATTTAAATTACTAGATTGTATTTGATACTCACGGAAGGATCATAAATCCCCCAAGCCTTGAACTATGGTAAATAATTCAATATTTTGAATACTAATTGCGACCCCTCACCCCCACCCCGGTGCACCCTCTTAAAATCCTGGTAGATGCATTTTCCAAATTCAGTTATCTTGCATCATGGCACATTATTGTGGAATGAGATTTCAACTGTCTTATGGAACCACGGTGGACAGAATGTCCGAAGGTCCCTCAATACCCTCATTATAATGTAACCAATTGGTGGATTTGTGTGCAGAACTAGAGCTGGTGGATGTCTGGAGGCATATCTACCTCACAAGTAGGGATTTTATTATCTTCTTTAACCCGCAGAAATGCCACACCAGGTTTGATTTCCTCCCCATCCCTGCAACAAGCTTAGATTCGGTGGCATCCTGCACAATTGGGAATATTACCATTTGTGACCATACTTATAGATAAAGATTTAGGGAAATATAACAGATTCGAGACACTGGCGAATGTATCCCTTTATTGTTAAGACTAGTTAGTTCATTGAGTATTTCTGTAATGAATTCAGATATTTCTTAGCCATTAATTCAGATTCAACCAGTAACTCATCCATTCTATGGGAAATTGCTCAGGCTTATGCCAAGGGAATAATTATCCCTTAGGATGCAGCAGAAGGGGGAGCAGGAACGCTGGTTTGATGCACAGCTGAGGGCAGCCGAGAGGGCATACTGTGATAGACCCTCAGTGGCTAAGCTGCAGAGGATCACAACGCTTCGGTCTACGGTGAATTTCACACTCACACACACAGCCAAAAAGGAACTTACTTTTGCTAAACAAAGTCTGTTTGAACATGCTGATAAGCCAGACAGGTATTTAGTCTATCTTGCCAGGAAAACGAGCGCCCCTCTCAAGCCATTACCTCAATTAGGGAAGGTACTGGGATTCTTACCTTCAATTCCAAAATGATTAATGCCTCCTGTCCGAGACTTTTCTCCGAATTATTTCAGACTGAGCATTATGTGGATAGATGGATTAATATGGAGTCATTTTTCATTTTTCAGAAGTAACCCCTGAATTCGTGTTGTGCCTTAATGCACCATTGTCAGCGCAGGAGGGTGTGAAGCAGCTTCAGAATGCAAAGGTGCATGTTCCTGGCAGATTTCCTCGTGAATTTTATAAATAATTTATAAACCTATTGTCAGGGCTGATGTTTAACATGTTCTGTCACTCATACAGTCACGAACCCCTCCCTCCATCCTTTAGAGAGGCTCATCTCTCTGATGCTGCAGAAAGGAAGACCCTGGAGGATTGTGCTTCTTACACGCCAATCTCACATTTAAATGTTGGTTTCAAAATCTTGTCTGAAACGCATGCATTAAGGCTGGAAACTTTGCTGCCTTCCGTTGCCAAAGAGGACCAAACAGGCTTTATAAAGGGGCACAGACCTTCCTACAATGTGAAGAGGTTACTCAATATGATCCAAGAGTGTCAACAACAATCTGTCCAGGGATTATTGATCTCTTTCGATGAGAGACGGCATTTGATTGAGTTGAGTGGCCGGATCTCTTCTGTACAGTAGAACGGTTTGGTCCACGCAAAGTTTTTATCAAGTGCGTGAGGGTCATGTACAGCGATCCTCTGGTTGTTGTTCTCATTAATGGTGTGCCAACGAGTAATATTAATATTTCTCCAGGTAGCCGCAAAGGTTGACAACTTTCACCATTGTTGTTTACGTTGGGGATTGAGTCACTGGCAGAGGCCACCCGTAGGGATGCCAACATATCTGCCCCAGAAGTGGGATAGAAGTCACATTGTATGCAGATTACATTGTATGCAGATGAGGGTCTTATCTTTTTTGTCAAATCCCGCAATTTCGGTAGTTCATGTGATGCAATGCATTAATTCGCTTGTTGTCTTACTGGGTGATAAAATTAATTTTACAAAGTTGGATGCCATGCCTATGCGAGATCTTAGGAAAATACCCGATACTGAGAGCAAATCCTGGTTTCCTTTTAAATGGTCACTGGGGTGGTTTCCCTATTTCGTTATATTCATTACATCTGTCTTTGATCATTTATTTAAGGTGAAATGTGTCCATTTGTTTGACAAAATTAAACAAGACCTTCAAAGATGGGAGGCATTTCAAATATCCTGGCTAGATCAGAAAGCTGTTATTAAAATGAATGTCCTTCCTTATTTCCTAGACCCCGTGCGAATGCTTTCTTTGATGTTTCCCAGACAGATATTTCTGAAACATAATGGCTGGTTTAGCTCTTTTATTTGGCACCATAAGCGATTCCTTATCAAGCTAACAAAATTGCAACTGCCTCACAGATTGTGGGGGGGTGGGGTGGGGGGAGGGTGGGTAGATCTCCCAGATTAAAAGCAATCAATTAAGTTTTTTTATCATTCTATGTTAGTGCCTGGGCCGCTGAGGACTCGGCGGCAATACGGCTAGAAATTGAGCCCTCTCAGAAACAGTGAACCCTTATTAGTCTGTTGTTCTTAGATAAAATGACAACATTTATGGAGTATTGTCAAAAACTAATGATTATCAATACTGTTAAAACTTGAAGAACTATGCGTCAAATCGAGGGCAATACAGTCAAAACCATGTTTCTTACCCCTTTAATTGGTATACCAGGTTGTCAATCGGGGATAATGGATTCCAGGTTTAAACTGTGGGCAGCGAGGGTGGTACCTTGCTTGGGTGATTTAGAATTAGTAGAATCCCTACAGTGTGGATACAAGCCCTTGGGCCCAACAAGTCAACTTCGACGCTCTGAAGAGTAACCCACCCCGACCCATTCTCCTACCATTCTATATTTATCCTGACTAATGTCTGAACTTACAGATTATGGAACACTATGAGCGATTTAACAATGGCCAATTCATCTAACATGCACATGTTTATGACTGTGGGAGGAAACCTATGCAGACACAGTTGAGAACATACTAACTCCACACAGCCAGTCACCCAAGACTGGAACCAAACCCGTGACCCTGGTGCGGTGAGTCAGCAGTGAAAACCACTGAGCCACCATGTGTTACTTGAGGGAGAAACAATGATATCATTTGATCAACAAAGTCGTAAGTATGGATTATCTAGTAGAGATTTCTTCTGCTTTCTTTCCAGATTAGAGATTTGATTTTAAAAACATACACTTTTAATAGACTCTGACAGATCCGATACAGAGATGCGGGTGTTTATTGCTAAGAATACACTCTTTGTCAGTACCGTTTATCATTTGTTGGAGAGTGTCCCCTCAGACAAGACTGTGCAGCTTCGTGACGTCTGTGCGAGAGGGTAGGGGGGTTTAGATCTCTTTGGAGACATGGGAGGATATTTGTGAAAATGCTCGAAGGATTTTGATCTGTAATAGGTCCCATTCCATGCAGTTGCAAATTCTTCATATGGTCTATCTGACACCAGATTTTCTCTCAAAATTCAATGTGGGATTATCTTCAGCATGTCCTAAATACAGAATGACTACAGGCACTCTTACCCATTGCATGTGGTCCTGCTGCAGGTTTCGTATATATTGGAGCTCTGTGTTAGGTGTGTAGAGTGGGTCTTGGGGACCGAATTGGAATGGACACGGTTTCTCTTTTCCTGCGCCTGCCCAGAGTATCTTACGCAGATGCACATGGGAAAAAAAATATATTTCCTTACTTTCTATGCTAGGACATAATATTCTGTTGTGTTGGATGTCTGAAACTTCCAGGATGTGTTGGGTCTTTGTAAGCTCATCATGGAGAATATCCCTTTGGAATTTCTCACCAGTATGGTGCACCAAAAAACAGAGATTAATATAAGTCATAGAGTCATAGAGATGTACAGCATAAAAACAGACCCTTCGGGCCAACCCGTCCATGCTGACCACATATCCCAATACAATCTAGTCTCACCTGCCAGCACCCGGCCCATAACCCTCCAAACCTTTCCTATTCAATAAACTCATCCAAATGCCTCTTAAATATTGCACTTATACTAGCCTGCCCCACTTCACCTGGCAGCTCATTACATACACGTACCTCTGTGTGAAACAGTTGCTCTGCAGGTCTCTTTTATATCTTACCCCTTCACCTTAAAATTATGCCCTCCACTTCTGGACTCCCTGACCCCAGGGAAAAGACTTTCCCTACATGCCCCATCCATGCCCCTTATACATTTGAAAACCTCTATAATGTCATCCCTCAGCTTCTGAAGCTCCAGCGAAAACAGCCCCAGCCGATTCAGCCTCTCTCTATAGGTCAAATCCTCCAATCCTTATAAATCTTTTCTGAACCCTTTCAAGTTTCTCAACATTTTTCCGATAGGAAGGAGAGCAGCATTGCACGCAATATCCCAACAGTGGCCTAACCAATATCCTGTACAGCTGCAGCATGACCTCCCAACTCCTGTACTCAATACTCTGACCAATAAAGGAAAGCATACCAAACGCCTTCTTCACTATCGTATCTACTTGCGACTGCACATTCAAGGAGCTATGAACCTGCACTCCAAGGTCTCTTTGTTCAGCAAAACTCCCTGGGACCTTGCCATTAAGTGTATAAGTCCTGCTATGATTTGCTTTCCCAAAATGCAGCACCTCGCATTTATCTGAAATAAACTCCATCTGCCATTTCTCAACCACATCGGCCCATCTTCTCAAGATCCTGTTGTAATCTGAGGTGACCTCTTCGCTGTTTACTGTACCTCCCATTTTGGTGTCATCTGCAAACTTACTAACTGTACCTCTTATGCTCGCATCCAAGTCATTTATGTCAATGACAAAAAGTAGTGAATCCAGCACCGATCCTTGTGGCACTCCAATGGTCAGAGGCCTCCAGTCTAAAAAAGAACCATCCACCACCACCCTCTGTCTTCTACCTTTGACCCAGTTCTGTATCCAAATGGCTAGTTCTCCCTGTATTCCATGAGACCTAACCTTGCTATAACAGACATACAGTGAGTGTGAGGGAGCAGAGAGAATATGGTGACCCTTATCCTAACAGTGTGGGGAAGGTTATTGAAGCTTGTCCTGTTTTGCTGGACATTTCTTCAGACTGCAGATACTGCACTGAGGTGGGTGGTGAGTTCAAACCATGTTCGGTGTGTCTGGTGGTGTGATGCCTCTGGGAAGAGAATGGTCCCCCTCTGTATTAGCCCATCCTCCAGGACCTCCGTATCTCTGTCGACAAACCGTGATGTAATTTCCCCTTATCTGGTATGCTCAGGGTAAACTGTGCAGGACATCTCCAACTGAGAAAGCTCAACTGTGTGCCCCTTGGCCTTTTAATGATGGTCCCAGTGTCAGGGGTCATGGAATATCCAGGGTCATCCGGGCGATTTTGAGTACCTCCAGTCATGATGGGTGGGAGAATCGGTCTGGCATTGTATGAGAGGGACACCATGGAGTGGGATGGGTAGTTAATGAAATGAGTTTGGTAAGATAGCATCAGGAATCTAGCTCAGCCTTGTGCATACAACCCCAATGTCACACTCAAATAAAATGTCACTGAGACAGATTTTTGTTAGATTCAGCCCAGTGAGGTGAAGACTCTGCTGTCCTCACTCCCAGTTACAAAGCTGCAGAACAAATGCTCATCCAAAAGTCTCCATCGCCTGAACTCACAGCAATATCCCTTTCACTCATAATTCTTCTTCATACTGACCCGTGTTGCATGATACTATCGAAATGTCTTCATTTCAGCATACTGAACCTGTGAACATATCCTTCAATGACATTTTTTCTCAGTCTCCCCCTCTCTGCCTCCACTCCATAACACACTCATTTATAGTCATACTGCACGAGACTGCCAGAATGACTGGCCATTTGGCCCAGCTGGTCCATGCCAAATAAAATGTCCATCCACACTCACTCCATTTCCCTGCCCGTGCTCTGTATCCCTCTAATCCTACCCTATCTGTATATTTGTCCAAATGCCATTTCAATGTTGTTATTGTACCCACCTCAATCACTTCCACTGGCAGCTCAGTCTGTATGCATACCACACTCTGTGTAAAAAAGTTGCCCCTCAGGTTCCTTTTTATATACTTTTTTTCCTTTCCAAACATTAATGGATGTCCTCGAGTCCTCGATTCCCCAACTTTAGGAAAAAAATTGAAGTATTTACTCCATGCACGTCCCTCATGATTTTATAAGAGTTCCACTTCTATAAGAACCTTCTCAGTTTCCTACGCTGTAAAGAAATAAGTTCTAACCTGTCCAACCTCTGCCTATAACTTAGAGCCTTTAGCCCAGGAAACATCTTTGTAAATTTGTTCCACACTCTTTCTCGATCAATAATATCCTTTCTAGAGCAAGATGAACAAAGCTGAACACAATACTCCAACTGCAGCCTTACCAACATCCTGTACAACTGCAACATAACGTCCCAACGTCTATACTCAATGTGCTGATGAAGACCAGTGTGCCAACAACCTTCTTCATTGTCCTGTGTATCTGTGACTCAAATTTCAGACAACCGTGCACCTGATCTCCAACGTCCTTTTGTTCCATTACACTCCTTAAGACCCTCTCATTCATCATTAAACTCCTACCTGGATTTGACTTTCCAAAATGCAAGACGTCACACTTATCTGTATTAAACTCAAATTGCTATTTCTGAGCCCACTTCCTCAGCTGACCAAGTTAATGCTGCAATTTCTGATAATGTTGCTCATTGTAAATGATGCCTCCTAATTTAGAGTCATCTGCAAACTTACTAACCTTGCGTTGTGCACTCTGGTCCAAATCATTGGTATAAGATAACGAACAGCAATGGGCCCGGGACCGACTACTGAGGCACTCCACTAGTCACAGGCCTCCAGTCCGAGAAACATACCTCCACCATAGCCATTTGTTTCATAACGTCAAGCCAATTGTGTCGCCAATTTGCCAGTTTACATTGGAGTCCATGCGATCTAACCTTCCAGAGCGACCTATCAAGTAGAACCTTATCAAAGGCCTTACTGAAATCCATATAGACTATGTCCACCATCCTGCCCTTGTCAACCTTTGTGGTCACTTCCTCAAAAACTCTAACAAAAATTCTAAGGCATGATCTGCCACGCACAAAACTATGCTGACTGCTCCAAGTCAAACTCTGTTTTTCCAAATGCATGCATATCTTTTGCCTCAGAACCTTCTCAAGTGGTTTACCGAAAACAGATATGAAGCTTACTGGTCTATCTCTCCCAGGCTTTTCTTTGCAACCCTTCAAAAATAAGGGCACGTTTGTTCTTGCCCAGTCTTCCGGGTCCTTGGCCCCTGAACTGTCTTCTCTCGCTACCTGCATTGCTCTTGGATATATCTGACCAAGAGATTTATCTGACTTTCTGCATTCTAATATGTCCATCAGCACCTCTACTGTGATATGGACTGTACCAAGATATCACAACTGACCTCCCAAAGGTCACAGGGCTTCATGTCTTTCTTCATGATAAACACAGAGGGGAAATTGAGGACCTCACCCATCTTTTGAGGTTTTACACATGCGTGCCCAATTTGGATTGTAAGGCGTCCTATTCTCTTTCTAGTTGTTCTTTTTCTTTCTTATACTGAATTTGGGTTCACATTAATCTGCTCAGCCAAGGCTATCTCATACCCCCTTTTCACCTAGCTGATTTCCTTCTTCACTAAACTCCTGTATCCCCTGTGTACCTCCAGGGATTTCCGTGTTCCCAGCTGCCTGTACCTGAGCCACGCCTCCTTTTCTCTGGTCAGAGCCTCAATATTTCTTGTTATCCAGGGTCTCTCTTCCAGCCTCACTTTCCCTTCACCCTCATAGGAACATATCGACCTTGAACTCGAGCTATCTCACTTTTGAAGCCCTTCCACTTGCCCGGGATCGTTTTACCTCGAAACACACTACTCCCATCATCCCCTGCAATCCCCTGTCTAACTCCAACAAAATACACCTTGCCGCCAATTTAGAACTTGATTCTGTGTACCAATTGTGTCCCTACCATTACTATTTTAAAACTAATACAGCTCTAGTCACTATTCCCAAAATGCTTGCCCACTTTACCTCCGACACCTCTCCGACCTTATTTCCCAACAATAAGTCGAGTTTGTCCCTTCCCCATTAGGAACCTCTCTATATTGCTTGTGGAAGCTTTCCTGAACACACTTAACAAATTACGTTCCATCTAAGTTCTTAACCATCTGGAAGTCCCAGTCTATGTTAGGAAAATTAAAATCACCTATTATGACAACCCTATTGCTCCTGCAAGTCTCGCCAGTCTCCCTGAATATTTGTTCTTCTAATTACCATTGATTATTTCTTGGCTTATAGTGCAACCACTATAACATCACCATCCCCCTCTTACTTCTTTGCACCGTTCACAAAACCTCATTGGATATTATCTCAGTTATTTCAACTTTAAATACTAGAGTGATATGCACCTTAATCAGAACTATTGGTATTTAAATTATATCTCTTCCTCACATTGATTTTCACATTCGCAGCACCCCGTGTCAAGGTACAGTGCAGATATGGAGCTGTAAATGGATGGGAACTGCACATTCTGTCACTTCCTGCATTGGTTACATTTTTCACTACACTGGGCAGTGATCGAATACAGTGTTACCAAACAATGCAACAACCTGGGTTTATATATGAATGAACCAGTGCGGACTGCACAGCTCCCCACGCTGAACATTTAGCCCAGGATCATAGATCAAGTATTGGTGTAGGCTGCACAGAGTTTCACTCTGCACATAGCTGGGTTGCATTCAGCTGTACACTAGCCGGATCTACACAGTGCTCCATCGTGAATATGTAATGGATGGGCTGGTTATGTGAGTTGGATTGCGAATGTGAGAGTACGAAACATCTGACAATACCTTTATTTTGTGTTTTCATTCTTGTGATTGGACCCCTCAAATCCTGACTTATCCTGTTAGATCCATCCTTCTGGATGAGTGATGGTGAGTGTTGTTGCAGCATCTGGGTGTGCAACATGACCAACAAATGGAGCAGAGGCTGCAGAGAGGACAGTCTCCGTAAAATGGAATGAGGGAATCAGAATCAGATCAGCCGTGGTCTGAGTGAATGGTGGGGCAGGATTGTGTGGACCACTAATGCAACCCATTCATATATTTCTATTTGTTCCAAGCAAACTCCCCTTCTCTCCCAGTGTCCCATACTGGTGGGGAGTGAGTCACCTCCTCCTGTCCTTGCATAACAGGATGCTGGGGCCTCACTAACCTCCAGATTTCCCTGTGCCCCAGTTTCGAGCTCTGAGTGACTGCATCCTGTCCCTGTGTCACAGTCTCAAGCAGTTGAATGACTGCGTCCTGTTATGTGTCCCAATCTTGGGCAGTTGAGTGACTGCCTCCTGATCCAAGGTTTGCGAAAGTAGATGTCCTCCTCCTGCTACTGACTAACAGGTTCCAATAGCTCTGTGCTCACCTGCTGCTCCTGTGGAATAGAGTCGAGGGCCTGAATGGCCTCTTCACATTCCTTACAGCTTCTCTTGGCTAAAAGCCTTTCTCCTGTTTTTGTAAAACACCATCAAAATCTGAATGATGTATTTTTGTATTTTACTCTCAGCAATTGAACAAACAAGTTGCCTGATAGAATTCAGAAGCTGAATAGCCTCCTCCTGTTCCTGTGTTATACACTCAAGAGGCAATAGAGTTTCAGAGATGTACACCACGGAAAAATACCTTTTGGTCTGATCGCCCATACCGACCAAATATCCTAAATAAATCTCGTCCCCCTTGCCAGTAATTGTCCCATCTCCCTCTAAACACTTCCAAAGCATCTATCCACCCAAATGCTTTTTAAATGGTGTAACTGTACCTGCCTCCACCACCTCCTTTGGCTGTTCAATCCATACACACAGCAGTTTCTGTGTGAAAATGTTGTCCCTCATGTTCCTTTTTAAATCTTTCCCCCTCTCACCTTCAACCTTTGTCTTCTAATTTTGGACTTGCCTATCCTGGGTAAAAGACATTGAGTGTTTACCTTATCTATGCCTCTCATGATTTCATAAAACTCTTTAACGTCACCCCTCAGCCTCAACACTTGAAAATAGCCCCAGCCTATTCAAACTCTCCCTGTAACTCTAACCATCCAATACCTGCAATATTATTTTAAGTCTCTTCTGCACCCTTTCAAGTTTGACAACATCTTTCCGACAGCAGGGAGACAAGAATTAAAGGCAGTATTACAAAAGTGGCCAAACCAATGTCCTGTACAGATGCAACATGTCGTGAAAATGTTTAGACTCAAAGCACGTACCAATAAAAGGCAGGTCACCAAGTGCCTTCTTCACTGCGCTGTCTACCTGTGACGGCACTTTCAAGGAACGGAGAGCCAGCACCACAAGGTGACACAGTAGCTCAGTGACTAGCATTGCTGCTTCAGAGCGCAGCGAGCTGGGTTTAACTCCATCCTTGAATGACTGCCTTTGTGGGGTTTGCACATTCTCCCCGTGTCTGCATGAGTTTCCTCCGGATGTTATGTTTTCCTCCGACAGTATAAAGATATACAGATAAGGGCGGATTGGCCATGCTAAATTGCGTAAAGTACCCAGGGATGTGTAGGCGAGGTGGATTAGCCATGGGAAATGCAAGCTCAGAGGGTTAGGGTAGGGGTTTGTCCAATGGGATACTTCTTAGTGGGCCGGTGTGTCCTCGATGGGCCGAATAGGCTGTTTCCTCACTGTAGGGATTCGATAATTTCTATGGAGTTCTCCTTGATTGGCAGCATTCGATAGGACCCTACCTACATGTTTTGCCTTGATTTGCCTTGCCAAAATGCAACACCTCACATTTAAGTAAAATAAACTCCATCTGCCACTCCTCGGTCCACCTCAGCAAAGTCCCATTATAGTCTGAGAGATAATTCTTCACTGGCGACTACACCACCAAATTTGGAATTATCTACAAACTTACTGACCATACTTCATATACTCAAATGCAAATGATTTGTATAAGTGCCAAAAGGCAGTGGACCCACTATTGATCTTTGCGGCATGCCACTGGTCACAGGTCTCCAAGTTTAAAGAAGAAATGTCCACTGTCATGCCCTGTCTCCAATATTCAAGAAAATTTTGGATCTAACAGGCGAGCTCGCCCTGGATTCCAGGCAGTCGAACCTTGTTAACCAGTCTACCATGTAGAACATTTTGGTTTTCTTACTGAATTCCATAAAGACAACATCCACTGTCCTGCCTTCATCAATCATCTTCATCGCTTCCTCAAAAAATTCCACACAGTCAGTGAGACGTGAACTCCAATGTACAAAGCCCTCTTCAGTCCTGGTCTTTCCATATGCATATACATCCTTTTCCTCAAAATCCCCTCCAACAATTTAGTCACCATTGACGTCAGGCTCACCAATCTATAGTTACCTGCTTTTTCCTTACTTTCTTAAATAATGACACTACGTTAGCAGCCCTCCAGTCTTTTGACACCTCACTTGTGGAAATCAATGAACAAACATATCAGCAAAAGGCTGAGCAATCTCTTTCCTAGCCTCCCACAAACTCATCAGTCCCAGGAATTTGCTCACCTTCGTATGTTTTAAAATGCCCTACATCTCCTTGTAATATAGATACTTTTCAAGATATTACGATATATTTTTTCATTCTCTCGCTCTTGTAACCCCCTCCACATTAAATACAGTGGAGAAATACTTGCTTCGTATCCCTCCCATCTCATGTGGTTCCACACATAGATAGCCTTACTGATCTATTCTCTCCCCAGTTAATCTCTTGCCATTAAAGGATTTGTAGAATTTCTTCAATGCCTCGTTAACCCTATTTCTAAAGCCATCTCTTGTCCACATTTTTCTTGCCCGATTTCCGCATTGACTATGCACTTTCTGCCCTTATACACCTCTCGGGATTTACTTGATCTCAGCTCTGTTTACGTGACATATGCCTCCTTCCTTACCTTGACCAGAGCATCAATATATCTAGCCATCCAGCACTCCCTGCACCCACCAGCCTTGCCCATCTCACAAAAAGCAACACGTTGGCTCTGGACTCTCTGAATTCAAGTTTTGATGGCTATGCATTTTCCAACAGTCCCTTTACCTGTGAATAGGATATCCCAACCAGCCTTTCACAGGGCTCACCTAACACTTTCAAAATTGGGCTTATTCAAAGTTAGAAATTTACATCAGGTCTTTCCCATTCCACAACTAGTGTAAAACTAATATTTATGCGTAACAGACTTGAAAGTTAAATAGGCACTTCCTGCCCCTCTGTAACAGGCTTGAGAGGCTGATTGGCCTCCTCCTGCCCCTTTGTAACAGGCTTGAGAGGCTGAATAGGCTCCTCCTGTCCCTCTGTAATAGACTGAAGAAGCTTAATGGCCTCCTCCTGTTCTTCTATAACACATTCGAGAGGCTTCATGGCCTCCTCCTGTCCCTGTGTAACAGTCCCGAGACATTAAATGACACAGCAACCCGTGGATTACGAGCAGTGGTTAAACTGTATCTGACGGAGGCCCATCCCTTCTCAGTTACAGAAACACAGACAACAGAATGTACTCCATGTGCCCTCTCAGTAACACCTCATACAGCTGCAGCGACACATCTCTTTGTTTTGAATGATTCTGTTGGCAACATGTGCCAATATTCCAGCTTTCCACCTTTCAAGTAGCAACAGGCTAATATGGGCTGAATGGTCTTCTCTTATCCATCTGTAATAGGTCCATAGGGACAGTATTGCTTCGGCCTGTTCCTGAGCAGCAGTCTCAATGCTCTGTCTCAAGGTTATGAAAGGATTTGATAACAGGGCATTAAAACCAGGAGTAGCCTCACACTGGTCATTAAGTACCGTACTTTGTGTTAAGGTATCTAGAAACTTGTCCACCCGACTTTTTCTTTATGCAGGCAAAAACAATGACTGCAGATGCTGGAAACCAGATTCTGGACCAGGAATGCCTGATGTCGGGCTTTTGCCCGAAACGTCAATTTTGCTGCTCGTTGGATGCTGCCTGAACTGCTGTGCTCTTCCAGTACCACTGATCCAGATTTATTTTTATGCAGCCGATCTGTTATTTTATAACTACCTCCTTTCATAAACAAAGTGGAACATATATAGACCCGTGCAGTGTTCTGTTAATACTCTCATATACAAGGAAAAAAAGATTAAAAACATTGAAAGATTTATGGTCCATCCCTCAGCAACCCTCATCCATTCCATCCAAACCCAGTAACTGTTCCCTTTTATAGTGTTATGAAAAGTGATGCATGGTTAACTGATCCTATTTGTTCAGTGACTGCGATTAATGCCAGTCTCCATGGATTCTAATTATCCCAGTGGAGGGTTTCCATCTTTTAATGATAAATGGGCGCCGTTCAAAGTGTTACCCCATAACATGAGCGGGAATATCACCGACAGCACTGACAGGGATCAGCAGATCCAGAGAAAAGGGGAGGAGAGATCAGAATCTGAGAACATGAGACTGGAATGTTCCAACAATGGATCAGAATCTGAGAATCTTAGACTGGAATATTCCAACAATAGACAGGAGCTTATCCGATTATGTTTGGTATCTTTCTGCATTTGATTGGTTGTCATTATCATCACGGATTTATTACGCTCTTCTCATTATTCAATACTTTTATTATCCCTTCCTGGCTATCGTTGCTGTTCCTGGTGAGTGTCACTATGCAGATTTTCTTTTCTATAAAACAATTATGACTGTATTATTATTCTTTTATATAGTCTACACTTCTTGTCACTATTATTATTCCTGTTGTAACTCTGAATCCAGATATTCACTCTACAGACCACTACTAACTACATTAATGAAGGTGTTCAATTATTGTTTCCCTCTCTGCTCTGGCAGTGTTATTCACGGGTTTCTATGTTGACCTACTCAGTTTCAGTGGAGAACAATAATGCATTGTATCATTGCCTTCGTTATTTAAATATTCAGAGCATGGAGGTCACTATCTACTGTTCTGGTTACAAATTCCACTTCCTTCCACTGTTTCCATCCCATCCCTGGCCAATGTCTGCGGCTGAAGCACACAAGTCCCAACTGTGGGCATCCCTTTCACCATGAGCTGAATCTTGACACCATTCCCTGAACATTTCTAACATGAAATACTCACCACTCCAGAATATATCTCACTGGCTTATTCCATCTCCTGTTTGAATCTTGAGCTATGAAGTACAGTCTTAATGAAGCCAGTAATCTGCTGTTGACGCTCCCGGCTTCAAACCTGATGCGACCTCACACCAAACTCCCATCCATCTGTCATTCATGTGCATGCCGATGTATGTAGCTGTTATGTCTGGCCATGACTTTATTTAAACATTATCAAACACTTTACCGTATCTATCCATGAAACTTCTCTCGTTCTCTCTGTTGATTAACAAAAAGCCTGCCAGTTGTTCGTAATTAAAATAGTTTCCTCCATGTGCGTTCCTTCTCAAACAATGAGTTTCGCATTCAACCACACCTATCGCGTGCACACACGGACTCTCTCTCTCAGTCTCTGATGAACACACACACACACACACACACATATACACAAACACACACACACACACACGCAGAGAGAGCAAACCTTCCCATTGTAGGCAGTAATCTGATGCGAGTATATTTAGCATATGGTAGTACAGTTTGCAATACTCTTTATGCTGGGCAGATAGTGCAGTTTACTGAGTAACACACGAGCATGCTCTGCACAGCTCTCCATGCTGGGCTGTCATCTTGTCCCAGTTTATGTTGTTTGTGGTGTTCTGTGAAGCAGATTGAGAATTTGTTGTAACAAACCATTTCAGCTGATCCGACAATGCCTTTATTCAGTGTTCTCATTCTTGTAAGGTCTCACTTCTCCAGTTACTCCCACTGCCCTGTCTTTTTCCACATATTTCTACAACATCTTCTCAGTTAATTAACTGTCTGTTTCTGTCTTTACTGTGAATCTGTCTGTCCCTCTGTATCTTTCCCTGGCCTTGAGTTTTGGCTCCCTAGTGTATCGAGTGCTGGAATTGTGTAGCTCAGAAATAATGAAATTGGATTTGTCGAGCTGTTGTTCCCTTCCCAGTATGTCCGATGTGATAATCCATGAACAGGCGTTTTTCAGAAGTCATGAGACACATTCCTGTAACTTGGTCTGTACCTGTGTTTGCCCCTCTCAGGTGATCTTGCTATCAGTAACACGAGGAAGCCCCTTGAGTAAAGGACCAGGCATCTAAATTGTATGACAATACTGTCACTTTTTTGTTAAAAAGGTTATTTTCTCCTTTTTTTGTAGAAAGCGATCTTAAAGACCAAACTGCCCACTGAAAACGGCTGAAGTAAACAACTTATGAGGCTTTTAGTGTTTTTAATAAATAGTAGTAACAATGGCCCAGCTCGCACAGACAGGTTTTCCAGATTTTTTCTTGTAGATGTAAAAAGTTACCAAGTGCTGCGGGTCCTAGAAGGGTTGGGAGTTTTAGTAAATTATCCCTCTATGCTATTCTCTCTGAAACCTCACTTGATACTGTTTCCTCCTGGATTGGAGAACTGTGTGCAAGAATGCATGTCTGAATGGATTGGATTACTTACAGTGTGGAAACCTGCCCTTCGGTTCAACAAGTCCACACCGACCCGCCGAACAGCAACACACCTAGACCCATTCCCCTACATTTACCCCTTCACCTAACACTACGGGCAATTTAGCATTGCCAATTCACCTAACCTGCACATTTTTGGACTGTGGGAGGAAACCGGAGCACCCAGAGGAACCCCACGCGGACACGGGGAGAATGTGCAAACTCCACACAGTCAGCCACCTGAGGTGGGAATTGAACGTGGGTCTCTGGTGCTGGGAGGCAAGAGTGCTAACTACTGTGCCACCATGCCACCCACGGTGCCGCTCTGTAATGTTAATAAATTGGAACAGTTCATTTGTAGAAGGTACTGTATCCATCATTCAGTTAAGGTTTCCAATAGTTAAGTTATTCTAAATTCCTCTTCATTTTTTATGGATTTTCATTAGAGTGTTTAAATATATTGTGTTTTGCATATTGGTGAGTGGTTTGACTTTTAGAATCACATCTGGAACACCCACTTCCCATCTACCTTTAAAATAAGAACGGTTTGGCATCCAAGCTACCCTCTTAAACGAGGTGAGGCAGTCCAGTTAGTCTATAGCAAACTGGGGACTCTTGTCTGGTTCTAAATCGATAACACCAAATTGGGTTTAGAATTACAATCCCTACAGTGTGCAAACAGGCTATTGGACCCAACAGGTCCACACCGACCCTCCGAGGAGTAACCTACCGAGACCCATTCCTCTAGCCTATTATTACACATTTACCCCAAGGCAACTAACCCACACATCCCTGAAAACTACGAACAATTTAGCATGACCAATTCACCTGACACGCACATCTTTGAGTTGTGGGAGGAAACCAGAGAATCCAGAATAAGCTCATGCAGACACTGGAGAGTATGCACCAGGAGGCTATTAGGTTTAAAGGTCGCGTATGGTAGTTGTTCGTGTCTTTGGTTCCGGATGTTGAATTCAGTTGGTTTAAGCAGTGTTTTTGTGTATCAGTCACTAAGAGTTCTCTGGGTGTGGAAGAAGTGAAGTTGGGGGTTTTACGAAAGGTAATGAAGACAAGGCTGTAGGAATTGACAGACAAGCTGGTGTTGGGGTTACGTTTGTCTGTGAGGAAATGACAGATAATTACAGCTATAGTTCCGGAATTACATTTGGTGGAAACGCCATCAGAATCTTTGGAAATGGCAAGAATTCAATTTCAAATGAGGGACTTTGAACATGAAAAGGAAGTGAAACAGTTTGAATTATGATGAAAAGTAGAAATAAAAGAAAAGGAAATGAAGAAGAAAGAGAGAAAGGGAGAGAAGAAAAGCAGAGAGTTTCAACTTAAACAGTTAGTAATTAGAGAGGAAAGTTGATATAGAAGGCGGAGATGAAGGTAGACGGTCGGTGGGATGAGGAGGATAGTGAGGTTGAGCAACCCTATAGTAGCCAATGGCCTGTTGGGGTTCTGTTTAAATACATCCAGGCATTCTCTAAATTTGATGAGAAGGATGTGGAAGCCTTTTGAATTTCATTTGAGAAAGTGGCTAAACCAATGCAGTGGCCAGTGACCATGTGGATTTAGTTGATCCAAACAAAGCTGATAGGTATTTGCATCCCTATCGGAGGAGGTATCTGGGGAGTATGAGGTGGTGCAGAAAGCCATCTGAAGTGCATATGAGCTTGGGCCAGAAGCCGACAGACAGTGTTTCAGGAATCTAAAAAAAGGTTAGCTGCTTAAACGCACATTGCGTTTGAAAGGATCAAACAAAGTAATTTTGAAAGGTGGGTAAGGGTATTAAAAACAGAGCAAACCTATGACCCTCTTAAAGAGATTCTTATTTTGGAGAAGTTCAACAATCCACTTACTGCAGTCGTGAGAACTCGTGTGGAAGGGCAGAGAGAAACAATGGCAAGATTAGAAGCTGAAATGGTTGATGATGATGATTAAGTTCAGAAATCAAAGTTTGGTTGCTGTGAGAGATTGAGAAGAATGTGTGAGATCTTATTGTTTGTGTTAGTGTTCCAACATATAAGCTATCCCAAAATGTTCTTTTCTTTGATTGTATTTTAACTAAAGCATTTGAATAGATTATATTTTGCTTAATGTCGAGTGGTTTGACCAGTCACAACATATCGGTAAGGCACACTTCCCATCTATATTCAAAATAAGGAAAGGTTTGGGTCTAAGTGGCCTCCTTAAAACATTCTGGGGTGATCTGGTCTGGTCCACAACATTTGTACCGATGGGTTTCTGACTGGCTCCTGTAATTGAAAATTTAGTGGAGGGGCTGGGGATGGTTTGCTGGAGGTTGTGCTGTGAGCTGCCTCAGACATTCAGGGAGACCTGAGGATTTGGTGACCCAACACTGGATGGAGCATGGGGACTGTAGTTACAGCATCTGGGTCTGCAACACGAACAATAAATGGAGCAGAGGCTGCAGAGAGGGGAAGCTCTGAAACCACAGAGTGAGTGTGTGTGGGGTAAGGGATCTGCTGTATCCACATCGGGTTATCCAGGAACCGCTTCCCAAGCTTCACTTAACCCAGGAACAGAGTGTGAGTGGCCCTGACTGAACAAGGAGCTGGTCACAGAGCGGTGTCACCTCCTTCAACACGACCTGAAGTTTCACACCCGGGGGAGGGTGGTGCTGCCAATGGCTGTTAGGGTCACTGTTTCATTCAGCTTCTATGATCCAGAACTTTCCAGGCAGGTGACATATCCATCATTTCCCAGTGTCTCAACATCAATGTCACCATTCGGTGATGGAGGATATATATGGTTGATGAGGTATATAGATTATTTCTCCCACAGCAGGGAGCTGCCGGGTGTATCCAGCATAGTGGGATTCCCGATGGTGTACATGGCATCTGCAGAGTATCCATGTTAATGGGGAGAGGTAGAGGAACTGAAGGAGCTCTCTCTCTATTCATGTTACAGTGTACCCAGGCACAGTACATCATGTTGGTGAATACCCACTGTCCTGGCAGCAGTCACGGCCTCTTCATTCAGAAGCAGTCAGCCATTCCCATCGTCATCGGGTCTTCACGTAGAAAGAAATGAATATATCTTGGATAAAGGTGGTCCCCTTGATGCACGTTTCAAAACACCATCCCCACCACCAATCAACCACATCAAAGTATTCCATGTGTTCGGAGAGCAATAGGGTCACTTGGAGTGTCTGGGAGCTGACGATCAGGGATGGATCAAAACCTCCCATGTCTGAACGGGGCTGAGCGAACCCCCCAGTACACAGTATCATTAAGTCCTGTAATCCCTCTCAATTTCAGTAACATACTGCCTTCCATTATTCCTGTAAATGGAATGACAGGTTATATCATCTTAAATGCCACCTGCCCAAACTATTATCTATTGCATTTACCTCTCTGAATCTATTTGCAGACTCTCCACCCTCTCTTAATAATTTAATCTCTTGCTTATCACAGCGACATAACAATTATTTGAAGAGGTGACAAGTAGGTTAGACCAGGGAAACCCAGTGGATGTGGTCAATCTAGACTTCCAAAAGGCCTTTGATAAGGTGCCACACGGGAGGCTGCTGTGTAAGGTGAGGGCCCATGCTATTCGAGGTGAGCTACTGGTATGGATTGAGGATTGGCTGTCTGACAGAAGGCAGAGAGTTGGGATAAAAGGTTCTTTTTCAGAATGGCAGCCGGTGACAAGTGGTGTCCCACAGGGTTCAGTGTTGGGGCCGCAGCTGTTCGCATTATATAATAATGATCTGGATGAAGGGACTGGGGGCATTCTAGCGAAGTTTGACGATGATACGAAGTTGGGTGGACAGGCAGGCAGTACTGAGGAAGTGGGGAGGCCGTAGAAGGATCTAGACAGTTTGGGAGAGTGGTCCAGGAAATGGCTGATGGAATTCAATGTGAGCAAATGCGAGGTCTCGCACTTTGGAAAAAAGAATACAAGCATGGACTACTTTCTAAACGGTGAGAAAATTCATAAAGCCAAAGTACAGGGGGATCTGGGACGGCTAGTCGAGGATTCTCTAAAGGTAAACATGCAGGTTGAGTCCGTGATTAAGAAAGCGAATGCAATGTTGTCATTTATCTGAAGAGGGTTGGAATATAAAAGCACCGTTGTGCTACTGAGACTTTATAAAGCTCTGGTTAGGCCCCATTTAGAGTACTGTGTCCAGTTTTGGTCCCCACACCTCAGGAAGGACATACTGGCACTGGAGCGTGTCCAGCAGAGATTCACATGGATGATCCCTGGAATGGTAGGCCCAACGTACAAGGAACGGCTGAGGATCCTGGGATTGTATTCATTAGAGTTTAGAAGGTTAAGGGGAGATCTAATTGAAACTTAGAAGATAATATATGGCTTTGAAATGGTGGACGCTAGGAAGTTGTTTCCGTTAGACGAGGAGACTAGGACCCATGGGCACAGCCATAGAATTAGAGCGGATCAATTCAGATCAGAAATGCAGAGACATTTCTTCAGCCAGAGAGTGGTGGGCCTGTGGAATTCATTGCCGCGGAGTGGAGTGGAGGCCAGCACGCTAAATGTCTTCAAGGCAGAGATTGACAAATTCTTGATGTCACAAGGAATTAAGGGCTACGGGGAGAATGTGGGTAAGTGGAGTTGAAATGCTCACCAGCCATGATTAACTGGCAGAGTGGACTCGATGGGCCGAATGGTCTTACTTCCACTCCAATGTCTTATGGTCTTATGGTCTTATGGACATCACTAAACTCAGCATCTGTATATCTGCTCCATCCTCCTGAACAGTAATATAGACTGTAAATAGTTGAGAACCCAGCGCTGGTCACTCTGTGACCCTACTGGTTACGTTCTCTCTTACTGATTTTTTTTAGATTAGATTACTTACAGTGTGGAAACAGGCCCTTCGGCCCAACAAGTCCACACCGACCCTCCGAAGCGTATACCACCCAGACCTATACTCCTACATTTACCCCTTCACCTAACACTACGGGCAATTTAGCATGACCAATTCACCTAACCTGCACATTTTTGGATTGTGGGAGGAAACCAGAGCACCCGGAGGAAACCCACGCAGACACGGGGAGAATGTGCAAACTCCACACAGAGAGTCGCCTGAGGCGGGAACTGAACCCGGGTCTCTCGCGCTGTGAGGCAGCAGTGCTAACCACTGTGCCACCGTGATTTATCCTGAGTGCCTGCTTCCTGTATGATACCCAGTCCTACCCTATTCCTGGGCAACATAGTCGAAGAGTTGAATAAGAACAAGGACCATCTGTGAGGTACCCAACCCCTCGATGAGGCTGATGGCAACGCGGCCTCTGTTCCACTTTCCTGCCACCTCTCCATCCTAAAACTCTAATCTCTTGTTGTAGATTGGGCCACATGAAAATAAAACACTCCACATCTACACATTCAATTACTTTTAGCATTTCACAGACCTCAACGAGATCTCCTTTCATTCTTATAAACTCCAGACTATAGGCCTAAACTGCTCAATTAATCTTCATAAGACAAACACTTCAAATATGGAATCAATCGAATGAACTTCTTCTAATTGCCTCCAATGGAAATACCTCATTCTGCAGGACACCCAAACTGTACTCCAGTTGCATCCTCACAAATGCCTTGCATTGCTGCACCAACACTCCCTACCTTTCTACTCTATCCTTTTATAAATAAACACTGAAATTGTGCTTGCATTTCTCATTACTTTCAGTACCTGCAGGCAGGTTTTCTGTGATATGCAAGCAGACACCCAGATCCCCCTGCACCTAAACACTTTGAACTTTCTCGCCATTTAGATAATAATTTGTCTTTCTATTATACTGGCCAACTTGAATAGCCCCATATTTATTCACTTTAATTTTCCTTGCCAAATGTTGGCCCATTCACCCAACCTATCCATATGTTTTAAAATCTCTTGCATCATCATTCCGAAGGAATTTCCCACCGATGTCAGTGTCATCTGAAAATGTGGCATTATATTTTCTCTCCCATCAACCGAGTACAGTAATACCATCGATTGCAAATGCTTGAGGCATGAGTACTGAAATCAATGGCACAAACTGCATTTGCCAAAAGAAAATGACACATTTAATCCACCTGACTATATTTTGTTGGATAACCAATCCTCCATCCAAGCTAATAAATTACTCCTAACCCCATGTTGTCTGATCTTACCACTTACCCTTTGGAGAAGCGACATATCCAATGCCTTCAGCAAGACCAGATATGTTCCATCTCCAGGATTCCCACTATCCACCTTGTTTGTGACATCTTCAAATACCTCAAGCAAACAATTCAAACACGATTTAGCCTTCGTAAAACCATGTTGACTCTGACGAATTGTGGTTTGAGTTTGCAAATGTCCTGGACAATGGACTCTAAACATTTGCCTAAAATTACAATAGTTTATTGTTACAATTTAGCCCCTGATGTATACCATTATTATAAGTTCTTCCCTTTCGAAAGCCTTCACGTTTTCTTTGAATTCCTGTTTAATGCGCACAAGGCTTTAAGAGATCTGCTCCAATTGCTGAGTAAGAGCCATGTGTGGCTGAATGGACTCATCATCCTGCTGGTGTACAAACTCGATGGGCTGACGTCTTTCTGGTGTTCCCATGTTGCCATTTCCAAGGCCAGAACGACATCTTCCTGTTGACGCTTTAGAGGATTGGGAGATTATGGAATCTTCCTGTTGCTGTGTAACATTTTGAGGGACTGATGGGTCTTCTCGTACTTCTCGATAACAGGTGGATATACTGAACGGTCTCCTCATGTATCCCGGAGATGGGACCGAGGGAGTGATTGGTCTTCTCTTCTCCCATACAACAGACACGTGTCTAAATTACCTCTTCCTTTCTCATGAAATAAGTCTCATATTGTTTTTATCCTATCCAATTCCCTTACAATAGTCTCGGTGGGTCTGAATGGCCTCCTGTTATCCCAGTGTAACAATCTCCAGTCACTATGTGACCTCTTCCAGTTCCTATGTTACATATTTAAGGAGGCTGAATGGACTGATCCTGTTGCTGTTTAACAGGATACTGGTGCAGCATGGTCTACTCTGGGTCAGTGTTATAGGTTCGAGTGGCTGATTGGCCTCCTTCTGTAAATGTATATCAAGCTCCAGGGGCTGAATAGCCTCATCCTGTTTTGGTGTAACAGGGTCGAAGGCCTGAATATCCTCCTGATGTTCCTGTGTAACACACTGGAGAACGGAATGGATTCCTCACTATCTGTGTAATTCACTTCACTTGTTAACTCCTTCTGTCATCTATGTTCAAATAAGTTCATCTTTAATTTTGTAAACTCCAATGGCTACTGGGTCAACCCGATCATCCTTTCGTTATAAGCTAGCACCTTCATTGCAGGAATCAGTTGAGGGAACCATCTCTGAGCTGCTTCCAATATAACAACATCCTTTCTTCATAGAAGAGGCTAAATCTGTACATACTACTCCAGATGTGATCTCTCTGTACAGCAGCATCAACACTTTACCGGCCTGCTGTAAAGTTCCGTCCCAGGTTAGAGCAGTCTCAGCTCTCTGGGGGAATACAGAGCATTATTGGAAGATCATTGTCCTTCTCTACTCCATCGGTATAACGGGAGATCTGGAGAAGTTAAAGTTGGAGAAGATCATAAATGATGTGAGAGATGTCTGCCCGTTAATCTCCCCAGAGCCCACGTCGCTCAGATTCCACAGAATCTAGTAGGTGGAGCGGAAAAAACAGCAAGGAGGAGCAAACATTGATGGGAGTTATATATCAAAGTGAAAGCTGCAATACAAATGCTGGGCGTGTTATTAAACAGGAAATGAGATATACACATTGGTGGGTACTGCAGTAATAATGTACTGCTTAAATTATATCTAAACTGTTTTAACCCAATTGAATGCTCATGCTGGGAAAAATGGATTTCGTGACCACGTGTGAGATGGTTTGCATTAACAATATGTCGACCACTGATCTCGAGATCAGGTTATTTAGGAATTGGTGTTGAGTGATCAGAAGAGCTAATTGAAACTTTTGCTGTAAAGGACCTTTTGGGAACAGTGACCACAATGTATTGGTTTCCTTTTATGCTGTTTGAGTACACGGCAGTTTTTGTTTTATTTGAGGTAACCGTTATAAATCTGAATCATGCAAGCCATGAAAGTGTGAGGCGAAAGTGGGGACTTCAAATGCTGGAGATCAGAGTCGAAGAGTGTGGTGCTGGAAAAACACAGTCAGGCAGCATACTAAGAGCAGATAAACCGATCTTTCGGGCATAAGCCCTTTATCAGGAATGAAGCTTATGGGCCAAAGGGGCTGAGAGATAAATGAGAAGGGGGTGCGGCAGGGGGGAGGTAGCTGGGATTGTGATAGGTAGATGAAGGTGGGGTTGAAAGTGATAGGTGATGAAGGGAGACAGAACGCCTCACCTACTGCATCCACTAAACCCAATGTGGTTTTCTCTACATTGGCGAGGCAGGAGGTCAACTTGTATATTATTTCAGAGAACATCTCTGGGACAGCCACATTGTACAATTCCATCGCCTTGTGCTGAGCACTTTAACTCCCCTTCCCACTCTCCGAAGGACATGAGGGTCCTGGACCTGCTCCATCACCAAACCCGAGCCACCAGAAGCCGAGAGGAAGAAAGCCTCCTCTCTGCCTTGGGACCCTCCAACCACAGGGGGTGATAGTGGATTCCACCATTTCCCCTAATCCCACCTTATCCCACTCCAACCTTCAAAGTCAGCACAGCCGTTTTGAATGTTCCTATGTGTCCACCTTCCTTCCTATCAATCTGGTCCACCCTCCACTCCGACTATCACTTTCAACCCCACCTTCATCTCCCTATTAGATGAAAGGAGGCAGCTTAGAAAAATGCCAAGTGCTGCAGTAAGACCAGTGGATTCAGAGAAATGTAGGACCCAGCAAAGGATGATCAAGAAACTGAGAAGAAAATCAAAAAGAGAAAAAACGTGCAAACGAAAGAAAAACATAAAGACTGCTAAAAAGCGTCTATCAATGTATGAAAAAAAAATAAAAACAAGGTCAAATGTGAAACAGTTGTTGCACGTTCAGGATAATTTATTGCAGACAAAAGAGAAATCGCAGGGAAAAGAAACAGTTTATTTGTGTCTATCTTCATGGAAGAATGTCCAGAAATTCTTCCAGAAATACCAACTGACCATGAGACTTGTGTAAGTAAAGCCTAAGATCATTCTTATCAGTGTTGAGGTCATCTTTGAAAAGAAAGCTGGATTGAGTATTTATTAATCTGACAGATGAGATGTACTTCATACAAGAATTTCAGAGGAAGCAGCAATAGACATGTTGATTGCATCGAGGATTTTCACTTTATTTTCAGACACATTCCCGAAAGTCATTTAGCCAATCAGGACAAGGCAAAGGTTATAAATATTATCCAACAGTTTAAGAAAGGATGAATTTGGAGAGTGGTGACCTACAGACCAGTTATCTTGTCATCCGCAGTCAGGTATCTGTTGGACTCGATAACAAAGAACGTGCTACTAGATATATAGAAGGTAATAACATAACTGGGGAGTGTGAGAATGTACCGATGAAAGGAAAACCAGAAGTGGCAAACATATTTTTGAAATGGATTGAAGATGATTCTTGTGGACATAGGCAATGATGAACCATTGAATAACGTATAGTTGGATATTCATGAGCTTTTTCTAAAGAACTCACACTGTAAGTTCATAAGAAAAGTTAACCCAAGAGATATTGGGCAGAAGATATGCAAATGGGAAAGTAAAAATTAGGTTTACATTCATGTGAATGTAATTGGAAGATAGAGGATGTCGTGCACCAGTTGCATCGAGCGTTGGTGAGACTACACTTAGAGTATTGTGTACCGTTCGGAGTCCCAATCTCAAAAATAATATATTGACTACAGAGGAACTTTAAAAGGTATTATCCAGATTAATCCGTAAAATGGCAAGATTGTCTGACTGGGAACCTCAGCCTGTGATCTCGAGTTTCAAAACATGAGAGTTGATTGTAGTAAATCTTAGAAACATCGAAAGGACTGAATAACAGAAGGACATGAAGAAGTACAAGTAGGCGAGATAAGGGAGAATCCCACGATATTCTACATGGACAAGTCGAACAGAATAATCAGCAAACAGTTAGTGTCCATTAGAAACCAAAGGGGCAATCTGTGTGTCAAGCTGGAGAACATTGATGGATTGTTACATGAGACCTTCACATCTATTTTACTTGGGAGAAGGAGGATGCAGGTACAGAATTCAAGAAGATGGACTGGGAAGCTCTTGAAGAGATTGATGTAAAATATGAGCAGGGATTTGAGGCTTTGTTCTGTCCAAATTTGGACCAATCTCCATGTCTGAATGACTTGTATCACAGGTGGCTGTTGGGGTCAAAGGAGGAAAGACCCTGACTGAATATTTCAATTAGAATCTGGCCATAGGGGAGGTGCCAGAGAACTGGAGAACTGCTAATACGATTCCACATCACAGTAAGAGTGGGAGAGATAGACCAGGGAACTATAGACGAGTGAGTATTAGATCACTGTTAAGGAAACTACTGGATAAAATAGGGAGGGAGAAAATTGAACTCCAATCAGAGTTGCAAGGTTTGATCAGGGATAATCATCATGACGTTATCAGGAGGAAGTCACATTCAATGGATTTGATTGCATTAGTTTGAGGAGGCCGATTATTTAGTTTTGTAGGAAGGCCTTTGACAAATTTCCACCTGGGAAACTGAAAAATAATGTAAAATCTCACAATATGATGGATAACTTGACAAGTTACAATGAAAATTGTCTCAGTGGCAGGAGACAGAGGGTGGTGGGAGAAGCTGTTTGTGTGACTGGAGACCAGTGTCCCCTGGTGTACCACAGAGATCAGTGCTGTGTCCCTTATTGTTTGTGTTATTCATAACAAAATACAGATCTGAATGTGGAGGGGGCTAGGTGGAGAGTGGGGAAGGTGTGATAAGTAAGTGTATGTTTGACATAAAGATTGGCTGGGTGGTTCGCAGCGAGGAGGAAGGCCTTACGTTACAAGAAGATGCAGATGGAATGGTCAGATGGGCAGATCAATGGCAGATGGAATGTAACCCTGATAAATATGAGGTGATGCACTTTGGGAGATGGAACCAGGCAGGGGAGGACTCAATGAATAGCAGCACACTAGGAAGCTCAGATTGTGCTTCTCCACACCTCCCTGAATGTGACTGGACAGGTGAATGCTTAAAAATGTGTCACTGGAAAAGCGCAGAAGGTCAGGCAGCATCAAAGGAACAGGAGAATCGATGTTTCTGGCAGATTCCTGAAGAAGGCTTATGCCTGAAACGTCGATTCTGCTGCTCCTTTGATGCTGCCTGACCTGCTGCGCTTTTCCAGCAACACATATTTTTAGCTCTGATCTCCAGCATCTGCATTCCTCACTTACTCCTGGACAGATTAATGGACTAATTAAGAATTGGACCTTGGGTGTAGCGTCTCCTAATCAGGGTGTAGATTATAAGAGTAATACAGGGCTTTGGTTCGGCCAAAATGGAGTAATGTATGTAGTTCTGGGAACCACATTCCAGGAAGGATGTGATTGTACTGGAGAGGGTGCAGAGGTGATGCACCAGGATGTTCCCTGGGATGGAGAATATCAGCTATGGAGAGAGGCTGGATAAGCTCGGGTTGTTTACTTTGGAGCAGAGAAAGCTGAGGAGTCAGTGATTCAGAAGGATAAGATTATAAGCGACATGGACAGGGTGGATAGGCAGCAGCTGTTCCTTTTACTCAGAGGGTGAAGAACAAAGGAGCACACTTTTAAGGTGAAGAGTTTGAGGTTCAAAGATGATTTAAACATTTTTTCACCTCGCGGTGTGTGGTTATGGGATTACTTCCTGAGAGGGGAATGATCATCACAATCGTTAAAAAGTACTTGGACGAGCAATTGGAAGTGTAATAACATTCCAGGCTATGGGTCTGGTGTAGGAAAGTGGGACTAGTACAGATCGTGCTGTATTTCTGTTGGCACAGAGTCTATGCCCCTGTGAGTGTATGGTGTGGAAGATCAATTATTGAGCAGTTTAAGGCAGGAATTGATGGATTTCTGAAGAGTTATATTCATAAGGGTTATAAGTGTGAACTGTATTAGCTTGTTAAATTATGTCAATGCGAGAAATATGAGAAAACAAGTGCAGCTTCCTGACAGTTTGAAACCAGTGAATGGAGAATGGGGAACAGGGAAATGGCAGAACTATGAAACCATTACTTCAGTTCTGTCTTCACAAAACTTTCTAACAATACAAGGAAAACCGAGTCTGGTGTAGGGAAATTATAGAGTACATGGAACATAGAACATAGTAAGGAAATGGTTTAACAGAAATTATTGTTGCTGAAAGTAATGGTCATAGACAACACCGACATAGATTTATGAAATGGGAATTATGTTTGAGAAACAAACTGGGAGACAAATGAAAGAGAAGCAATGGATGTAAAACATTTTGATTTTTAGAAAAATGTTGGTAAAGCTCCAAGCCCAATTTGCAAAATCAAATCTGAGTGGATTGGGACAGCTGGCAGGACACAGTGAATCTAAATAAACAGACTTGACAAGTAATAGCCTGACATTTTCTGAAAGGTATGATTTGTTGAGTATGACTATGTCCCAGACTCCCCATTACCTTCCCCAGATATGTCCTGTCTCATCAGCAGGACGGACACAGCGGAAGTGGCGGTACAGTGGGATACAGTTGGAAGGGAATTGCTCTTGGAGAACTCAACAGTGACTCCGTATCCCATGAAGTCTCATGGCATTAGTTTGCATATGGGAAAGGAAACCTCCTGCTGATTACCATGTACCAGGCTCTCTCAACTGATGACTCAGTACTCCTCCATGCTGACCAATACTTGGAGGAAGCACTGAGGGTAGCACGTACGCAGGATGCACTCTGGGTGGGGGATTTCAATGTTCACAACCAACAGTGTCTCAGCTACAGCATTACTGATCGAGCTGGACGGGTCTAAAGGACATAACTGGCGGCAGGTGGTGAAGGAACGAACAAGAGGAAAATACATACTTGACCACAACCTTACTAATCTGCCAGTTACAGAAGTATCTGTCCGTGACAGTATCGGTAAAAGTGACCACCGCATAGTCATTGTGGAGATAAAGTCACACCTGCACATTGAGAATAGCCTCAACCATTTGGGTGGGACTATCACGGTGCTAAATAGGACAGACTTCGAACAGATCTAGCAGCTCAAATCTGGATGTCCATAAGGTGTTGTGGGTCATCAATAGCAGTGGAATTGTACTCCCGCATAACCTCATGGCCTGGCATATCCCCCTCGCAACAATTACCAACAATCCAGAGGATCAACATTGGTTCAATGGAGTGTGCAGGATGGAAGGAGCAGCACCAGGCATACCTGACAATGAGGGGTCAGCCTGGTGAAGCCACCAAACAGGACTACTTGTGCGCCAAACAGCATAAGCAGGAAGTGATAGACAGAGCTAAGTGATCCCACAAGCAACGGTTCAGACCTAAGCTCTGCAGTCCTTCCACATCTCGTCGAGAAATATTGGGGACAATTAAACAATTCACTGGAGGAAGAGATTCCACAAATAACCCCTTCCTCCATGATGAAAGAGCCCAGCACTTCAGTGTATAAGATAAGGCTGATGCATTCGCAACAATCTTCAGTCAGAAGTGCTGAGTGGATGATCCTCCAGTTGTCCACAGCGATTCAGTTACCAGTCATCAGCCAATTTGATTCAGTCCACGCGATATCCAGAAATGATTGGAGATACTGAATACTCCATAGGGTCCATAATCTGACAACATTCTGGCAATAGTACTGAATACTTGTGCTCCATAACTTGCCACTCCCCTAGCCAAACTGTTTCAATACAGTTACAACAACGGCTTTCCCCGAATATGTAGAAAATTACCAAAGTATCTCCTGTATATAAAAAGCAGAACAAATCCAATCCGGCCAATTAGCACTTCATCAGTCTATTCTCGATCATCAGTAAAGTGGTGGAAGGTCTCAGTGCTTTTAAGCAGCATCTGCTCAGCAATAACCTGCTCAATGTCGACCGGTTTGGGCTCCAACAGGGCCACTCAGCTCCTGACCTCATTACCTTGGTTCAAACATGGACAAAAGAGCTTAATTACAGAGGTGGGGTGATAGTGACAGCCCTTTAAGTCAAGGCTGCCTTCTACCAAGTGTAGTATCAAGGGGCCTTAACAAAACTGGAATCAATGGGTATCAGAGGCAAACTCCCCGCTGGTTAGAATCGTATCTGACACGTAGGAAGATGGTCATGGTTGATAAAGGTCAGTCAACTCAGCTCCAAGTCTGCAGGAGTCCCTCGAGCAGTGGCCGAAAACTTCTTCAGGGCTGCTTCATCAATGACCTTCCTTCCATTTTAAGGTCAGAAGTGGGGATGTTCGCCAATGATTGTACAATGTTCTGCAACATTTGTGGCTCCTCAGATACTGAAACAGTCCATGTCCAAATGCGACAAGATCTGGACAGTATCCAGGCTGACAAATGGCAAGTAATATTCAGGCCACACAAATGCCAGACCATGACCATCACCAATAAAATAAAAATCTAACCTGCCCCTTGGCATTCAATGGTGTTACTATCACTGAATCCCCCAGAATCAAAGTCCTGGTGGGTAATCATTTCTCAGAAATCCACTGGTCTCACCACATAAACACAATAACTACAAGAGCAAGTCAGGAGCTAGGAATACTGTGGCGAGTAACTCACATCCTGATTTCCAAACGTCTGTCCATCATCTACAATGCATAAGTCAGAAGTGTGATAGAAGACTCCCAATTTGCCTGGATGAGTGCAGCCCCAACAACACTCAAGAAGCTTTATACCATCCAGGACAAAGCAACCAGTTTGATTGTCCCTATATCCACAATGCTCCAACATCAACGCTCAGCAGCAACAGTGTTTTACTATCTATATGCTGCAGTGAAATGATTCACCAAAGATCCTCAGAGACCATTTTCCCAACACACGACTAAGTCTATCTAGAAGGACAAGGGCTGCAGATGTATGGAAATACAATCATCTTTAGGTTCCCCTCCAAGCCATTCACCATCCTGACTTGGAAATATATCATCGCTCCTTCATAGTCGCTCCGTCAGAATCCTGGGATTCCCTCCCTAATGGCATTGGAGGTCAACCACAGCAGGTGGACTGCAGCGTTCAACAAGGCAGCTCACCACCACCTTCTCAAGGGCAACTAGGGACAGGCAATAAATGCTGGCCCAGCTAGTGACACAAAGATTCACGAAATAAATAAATAGAAATTAACAGAGGAAGATTGCTGACGTGTCGCAGGGATCGGTGCTTGGGACCCAGCTGTTCACAATACCCATTAAACATTGGGTTGCTGGAATCAGATACAATATATCCCAGCCTGCTGACAGCACTAACGGATGTGAGATTGTGAGTGGGTGAGGAGGTTGTAAAAAAGCACCGAGAAGACTAAGACAAGTGGAGTGAATGGGTAAATACGTGACAGAGAGAGAACAATGTGGATAGAGGTGACGGTGTGCCCTTTGGTGGAAACGATAAATTGGCAGCCTGCCATTTGAAACGGATTGGTTGAAACATGTTGATCTACAAAGGGACGTATGTTCCTTTTTGTTGTTTCCTTCTGCATAAACCTCTGAGGTCTCTGCAGCGCAGTGAGTTCTCTAACCTTTAGTCAATACTGGGCATGACATTGCCACCCTTACCAGTGTATATACAACCAGCAAGTGGGGAGCTATAACATTGAAAAGGATCTGGATCTCCTTGTACACCAGTCACTGAAAGCAATATTGCAGGAAAGAAAGCAGTTAAGAAGATAAATGGTGTGCTGACCTTCATTTCAGGGGGATGTGAGTCCAGGAGAAAGGGTGTCTTACTGTAGCTGTACAGGGCCTTGGTGAGACATCATCTCAAACATTGTGCGGTATTGTGGACAGTTCACATCTCCATACCTAATAAAGGACAAACCTAACATTGAAAGAGAGCAGTGAAAGATGACCAGACTGATATCTGGGATGGCGAGCTTGTTGTGGGAGCAGAGTTTGTGGTGACTGAGCCAGTATTCCATGGGGTTTAGGAAAATGAGTGGAGAAATCGGTGAAATGTACACAAGTCTGACAGGGTGAGACAGATTGGAAGCAGGGATGATAATTCCCCTGGCTGGGACGTCTAGAACAAGGAGCCACAGTGTTAGGTACAGGCAGGTCACTCTGCATTGAGATGAGAATAAATGTCTGCACTCACTGACTGGGGAACCTGGGGAATTCTCTCGCACCTGGAAACCAAGACACTGATTATAAATAAGGATTTAGAGACAGTAAAGGGATGGTGGGAGAGCAGGAGCACGGTGTGGAAATGAAGGGCCAACAATCATTACATTGAATTGGTTACCAAACTCGATGGACCAAACGTACTACTGCTCTTCCTATTTTATAGCTTCCCAAGGTTACTCACATTAACGGATATGTATATTGTGTGGGGTAAGTGCATTGCGGAGATTTTTTTCATGAACTAGAATGGGGAGGCTCCATGTGTTTTATGACCTACTCCTTTCCCACTGTTTCTGTGCAGTCTGTGGGAAAGCTCTGTAAATGCTGTCACAAGCTCTCAGATGTTAGGAAAGAGGCCACTGCAGGGTCGACAGGACTGTGTTCCCATTCCCTTTTCCGCCATTGCTGCTGAGGCCGGGTGTTCTGTCCAGTTTCATCCTTTCATACCTCGGAGTAGTTTGATACAAATGAGTGCCTTGATTGACCGTTTCACAGACCATTGAAATGTTTATCACGTCAGGGTCTTTGGAGTCACTTTTAGGCCAGCCCAGGAAATCATGGGAGATTCACTTCCGAAAAGTACATTGGCGAAGGAAATTCTGTTTACAATCGATATTGGCTTCAAGGTCACTGTTACTGACCCCAGATTTTAGATCTCGATATTTTATTAATTTCTTTTAACTTCCACCCGCTGCCAGAGTATTAGCCTGTTCTGGATTAGTAATCCAGTGACATTTCCACAGCACCATCTCCACATGGGGATCTATCGGAAACCACACTGAACAGGTTATTTCTGTGCTGCTTGACATCTCTGTCAAAAAGAACTCCCACCAATTTGGCTGTTATGATGGGACTGAGGGGGGAGTAATTGGTCAGTTTGCAATATTTCCCTTCTTAATGGACGGGGCACAGCTGGATAATTTTCCACATTGCCAGGGAGATGTCAGGTTTGGAAACAGTTTCCCCAGGGACACGGCTTGTTGTGCAGCACAAGTCTTCAGTCCTATTGCAGGAATGGGGTCAGGGCTCATGGCCTTGGTCGTATCTATTTTTTCAGCTGTTTCTTCATGTCCCGTGCAGCGAATCAAATTAGTTGAAACTGGCATCTGTTATTTTGTTGGCATCATGATGAGGGTGAGGTGTACCATCGACTCAACACTTCTGGCAGATAAAACATCCTTCTCTTTTACACTGATGTGCAGGTCTGTTCCATTATTTAGGATGGGGATGTTTGTGGAGCCCTCTCCCCCAGTCATTTGTTTAATCGTCTAACACTATTTATAATGGAATGTGACAGAACTGCAGGGCTTCGTTCAGATCTGTTGGTCAAGCCTGGTAGCTTTAATGAGTTAGCATCAGGTTAAAGTTCATGTGATACTGACTCTGACATGTTCACCCACACTCATCACTGAGCCATAGATGGTGTTGATGGTAATGACAGACTGAGGTGTTACCCTGGCAAAAAGTTACAGGTTGTGGTTGAATGCAGGTCTGCTTCTCCTGATGCTGTGGTCTACAGCACTACATGAATACGCAGTTTCGAGCTGCAAGACCTGCAATGCAATTCTGCTGTCTGTTCCCCAATTCTCACTGAAACCCATTCACCCATCAGCCCCGCACTCAGTGACCTGACCTGGTTTCTGGTGGAAATACTTCCATTTTCAAATTCTCATTCTGCTGAGGGTCTGTCTCCCGGGTCTTGCTTCCAAACTGACACATTCCACAAAAGCATTTAACTGATCTTAATTCAAATGTTTAATTCACCTGAATCTTTTTCCTTGAGAAATGCCATCTTCTGGGTTTAAGTGAATGTGTTTCCTCTGTTTCTCTCCCTGACCATGATTAAGATCTCTGTAGACAATAGACAATAGGTACAGGAGTAGGCCATTCTGCCCTTCGAGCCTGCACCACCATTCAATATGTTCATGGCTGATCATCCTTAATCAGTATCGTGTTCCTGCCTAATTTCCATAACCCTAGAGTCCACTATCCCTAAGAGCTCTATCCAACTCTTTCTTAAATGAATCCAGAGACTGGGCCGCCACTGCCCTCTGAGGCAGAGCATTTCACGCAGCCACCACTCTCTAGGTGAAGACGTTTCTCCTCATCTCTGTCCTAAATGGTCTACCCCATATTTTTAAGCTGTGTCCTACCTCCAGAGTGTCATTCCTTTAATAATCTTACATCTTAATTTCCTGCTTTCTCTCTCCAACCTTTCTTAAAAAGTGGTACAACATTAGCCACCCTTCAATCCGCAGGAACTGAATCTGTCGAACTCTGGAAAACAATTACCAACGCATCCACGATTTCTCGAGCCAACTCATTCAGTACCCTGGGATGTAGACCATCAGGCCCCGGGGACTTATCAACCTTCAGACCTAACAGTCTCTCCAACACCAATTCCTGACAAATATAAATTCCCTTAAGTTCAGGTCCTTTAGCCACTGTTACCTCAGGGAGATTGTTTGTGTCTTGCCCAGTGAACACAGATCTGAAATACCAATTCAATTCTTCTGCCATTTCTTAGTTCCCCGTAATATATTCCCCTGTTTCTGTCTTCAATGGCCCAATTTTAGTCTTAGCCATTTTGTTTTTTGCCTTTCACATACCTAAAAAAACGTTTACTATCCTCCTTTATATTTTTGGTCTGTTAACTTCGTACCTCATTTTTTTCCTCTGCATATTTCCTTCTTAGTAATCCTCTGTTGTTCTTTAAAAGCTTCCCAGTCCTCCGTTTTCCCACTTATCTTTGCTGTGTTATACTTTTCCTCTTTTAACTTTATTTGTTTCTTAACTTCCCTCGTCAGCCACGGCCACCCATGACTCCTCCTAGGATCTTTCTTCCTTTTTGGAATGAACTGATCCTGCATCTTCTGCATTATACACTGAAGTATCTGCCATTGTTCCTCCACTGTCATCCCTGCTAATGTATTACACCATTTAACTTTGGCCAGCTCCTCCCTCATAGCTCCATAATTCCCTTTATTCAACAGAAATATTGTCACTTCCGATTATAACCTTTCCCTCTCACATTGCAGATTGAAACTTATTGGATTATGGTCATTACTTCCCAATGACTCCTTCGCTTCGAGGTCCCTGATCAATTCTGGTTCGTTGCACAATACCAGATCCAGAATTGCCTTCTCCCTGGTCGGCTCCAGCACCAGCTGTTCTAAGAATCCATCTCGGAGGCACTCCACAAAGTCTCTTTCTTGAGGTCCAATACAATCCTGATTCTCCCAGTCTACCTGCATGTTGAAATCCCCAACAACAACTGTAGTAATATCTTTGCGACAGGCCAATTTCAGCTCCTGATTTCACTTACATCCGACATCCAGACTACTGTTTGGGGGCCTTTAGATAACTCCCAAGAGGGTCTTTTTACGCTTAGAATTTCTCAGCTCTATCCACACTGACTCTACATCCCCTGACTCTAGGTTCCCCCCGCACAAGGGCCTGAATATCACCTCTTACCAACAGGACCACCCGACCCCCTCTGCCCGTCAGTCTGTCCTTACGATAGCACGTGTAGCCTTGAATATTCATTTCGTAGGCACTGTCCACTTGAAGCCACGTCTCAGTTATCACCAGAATATGGTATCTGCCAATTTTCAAAAGAGCCTCAATCTCATCCATCTTATTTATCATGCTTCGTGCATTCATATTTAATGTATTTTTTAATTTGTTACTGCCCTCACTCTTCGCATCAACTCCTATTTCACGCAACCTGACAGTATGATCCCTTTTTGCGTTTTCTGCTTCATTGATACAGTTATCTTTCTTGACTTCCCTTGTTCTAACTTTCCCTTCAATTTCCTTCTTAAACATCCAGTTTGTCCCCTCCACCAGCCCCCAATTAGTTTAAACGCAGCTGTGTGGCAGTAGCAAACCTGCCTGTCAAAATGCTGGTCTCTAACCTATTAAGGTGCAAACCGTCTCTCTTGTATAATTTATGCTTACCACAAAACATACCCCAGTGATCCAAGAATTTAAATCCTTGCTTCCTGCACCAGCTCCCAGCCACACGTTCAAGTCCATTATCTTACTGTTTCTGGCCTCATTAGACTGAGGAACTGGAAACAAACCGGAGATAACCACCCTGGACATCCTGCTTTTCAGCCTTCTTCCTAGTTCTCCGAAGTCCCGCTGTAGTATGTTCCTCCTCTTCTTCCCAACATCATTTGTGCCAACATGTACCACCACCTTTGGCTCTTCACCTTCGTCCTTGAGGATTTCCTGCACTCTGTCTGTGATGTCTTTAACCCTGGCACCAGGAAGGCAACACACCATCCTTAAGTCCCGCCTGCTGCCACAAAACCCCGTCAGTTCCTCTCACTGTGGAGTCCCCTATTACCACGGCTCTGTCTCCACGCCAACATTTGATTGACAGACCTGGCCACCTCGCGGAATGGCAGTGTCATCTGTCTCTACTGTTTCCAAACGATTCAACTTGTTCCTGACAGGTACTTCCCCCGGAGTCTCTTGCACCTGTCTCCTCTCTGCCTTCCTCATCGTCTGCTCTCTTCTGCTCTCTTCTGGTATGGTCGGTATAATAACCTCACTGAAGGTCTTGCCCAGAAAGATATCGTTCTCTCGGATGAGCCTAAGGTCCTCGAGTTCTTTCATCAACGCTGCAACATGCTCGATCAGTAGCTGAACGTGCACACACTTTCCACACTTAAACGAGCCAGACAGACCAGAGTCGTTGACCTCCCACATCAAGCACGTAGCACACTGAACCAGCTGGGCAGTCATGTCTTCACCCTCTTCAACTGTGGCATAATCACTTCACTCAACCTCCTTGTCAAAGACTTGTGAGCAAAAGCCTCACTCTTCACTCCACAGGAACTTCCTTGGACCCTGTGGTGTCAGTGATGCAAGCCTAATGTACTTTCAGAGCCAATGAATTCTTTGGATTCCAAATTATCTTCACCACATTGTATGTTTTCTCTTTTGGTCTGAGGCCTTATCACTCATGGCTGCCTTGTCCTCCCATGAGTATGTTTCATCTTCTTGGGGTTGTATTTCTGGTATTATCTTCCGACGTATCCCCAGAAACTCCTGCCATTGCTGCTCCATGGCCTTTCCTGCTCAGCTCCCCTTCCAATTAACTCGGGCCAGCTCCTCCCGCATGTCTTTGTAGTTACATTGCTTTATTATAACCGCATTACATCTTGAAGAGAACATTAGATATAAACTGAAAGGAGGAGTTTTGAGAGATGGGCCACGAAGAATAATTGATGGATTTCTTACCTAGATGCAAAGGGAGAACGAGAGAAAGGATATAGATATGGAGATATGGAAAATGAGAAAACTACATTATCGAAAGAAGTAGATGTATATCCCTCAATGCTTGGCAATGCCTGTGCGTTGTGGTCCTTTGTTAGTGCACGTACAACAGAGTAATATGTTCAAATGCTGGGTCTGATGCCAGAACCTTTCCTCCAATAATATGACAGACACTAACTTTGGAAAGAACCCAGCAGGCCAATGTATTGAATTCCCGGTAGAAAGGGGATTAACTAAAATAAGTTGGGACACGAGAAGCAAGAATTTATAACACACATCCTGATAAGAATCAGACTAGAGTTGGGAATCCCAACAAAGGGGGAACGTTGAGAGAAAGGGAAGGTATCACTTCAGATGTTTTAATGCTTTATAAAGTTTATACATCGTGTGCGTCATTTTTCGTTAACTGTGTCTCCGTTGTTCATTCAGAATGTGTTGTACACATATGAACAATCTTCCTTACCTGAACACACACTGATTAAACAGTGTATAAAAAATCATTTTTCCTCCATTTCAGACAGTCCTGTTGTCGTGCTAGCAGGACATATGAACACTAACTGGCCACCAAAAGACATGACCCACTATCACAAAGAAGAACACCACGTTGACTGTGACAACACACACTTCCTAGGACAAAGCCACGCACGAAACTTCTGAGAGGCATGACATTCTAGCCAGAAGTCCATCAATAAACACATCAATTTAGATCCTATCTACCTTCCCTTGAAAAAACTGGAAATAACATCACGCACCTTAAGAAACCAAGACCTATAAATAGAGAGGTGGGACATACCACCAATGCGTCACCAGAGACTCTCCCTGATGATGTTACCTAGTCATGGTGACGAAACATCTGAAAACAAACCTTCAAGCTCAGCGAGCTCACTTACATACTTGTAAATGGCTATCTTTCTCTTAATAGTGGAATTTGGGACTTCTCTGTCATTCATCTTTTAACAGATTACGAGGCGAGGTGAGCTTTTCTGTGTGTGTGGTCTTAATTAACAGAGGAGTTAGACATTGACATCATAACGGTTTGAGGGCTTGTCGTATGGGATTTGAACAGATTTTGGCATTAAAAGGTCCCAGCAGATTCAATCACTTGGCAGTTAGTGACCTAGATCTTCAAATAAAACAGGTGACAAAATTCATTTAATTTAGTTTTCTTGTGGTTGGTTAAATCAAAAGAAATGTTTTTTTTTAACATTACTAAGGAGGTTCTGAGGTTTGAAGATGATTCACAAATTTGCTAAGAAAGTGTAGAAAGACAAAGGAAGGGCACACTTTAAGTATTAACATGTAGATTAGAATTGGGTTTCACCAGAGACATAAGGAAAATTGTAATCATAATGGAGTTGGGCAAGCACTTTTGCTGTATCAGAGAAGCAGGAAACTGCAGTCGAATTGGAAAAAACTTAAATTGCAAGCGGGGTAACTGGAGTTAGAAGATAAAGAGAGACAGAAAGAGAGGGAGAAGATATAGAAAGAGAAAGAGGGGTAAAAGGAAGAGAGGGAGAATTTGAAATTCAGAAGTTTGGAATTAGATAAGAAAGTTAAATTAGCAGGATGAAGATGAAGGGAGAACGTAGGGATGTATACAACTGTGTTAATACATTGCCATATTTCGGTGAGAAAAATGCCAAAACCTTTTTATTCCATTTGCAAAATTGGCTCGGCAGATGGCGTGTCCAGTGAACCTGTGGGTAATGCTAGTTCAGACTAAGATGGTTGGCACAGCTTGAGAGGTATGTGTAGTTCTGTCACATGAGGGAGCAATAGATTACGCAGATGTCAAACAGGCCATTTTGAGTGCTTATGAATTGGTACTAGAAGAATATAGACAGCGGTTCAGAAATATAGAGACAGAACCAGGTCAGACTTATATTGAGTTTCAAAGAATTAATCACAGTCATTTTGACAAATGGGTGCAGGCCTTAAAAATAGATAAGACCTGTGAGGCCCGATGGGAGATTATTCTGTTGGACAAGTTTAAAGACTCACTTCCAGAGACGTAAGATTTCATGTGAATGAACAGGAAGTTCACGAAGTGAGAAGCGCATCAGGAATAGCAGTTAAGTATGCATTGGTGCATGAGATGAAATTTAGCTTCTGAGAGGAATTTCATCCTGTGAGGGAAAGAAATTGGGAGAAGGAGAGATCCTACACTACAAAACATAGAGAAAAGCACACTGGCAATGGTTTAACACGGGTGGAGAAAAGCCCAAAGTGGTTGAAAGGAAGTGAAAGGCCTCAAGTCTCATTATAACGCAGTGGAACACATAAAATTACAGTACCGATGGTTTAAGAAGGGCACTGAGAAAACTGTTTTCACTGCAGGAAACTGGGACACAGCGTGCTGGAAGACCCTTTGGGAAAAGATGCTGTAAAAGAGTTTAAGCCAGTGGTAATAGTGAACCTGGTACAGGAGACCCCAAGTAGAGCCGAGGAGCTGCAGGAGAGTTCACAGCCTAGACAGGAGCTGTGTATGGAGTCAGTGCCTGATCTCTATAAAGAATTTGCCTCTGTAGGTAAACCTTACTAAGAAAAAATGGGGTGTGGGGGGAGGACAAGAAGCTATAAAATTGCAAGAAATGGGATCTGTTCAGTATCTAATAGTTGAGAAGCAAGGAGCCGGAAAGGCCCAACAGATCAGGCAGCATCCGAAGAGCAGGTTAATCGACATATAAGGCATAAACTCATCGTCAGGAATGTGGCGGTGGACAAGAGGGCTGAAAGATAAATAGAAGGGTAGGAGCTGGGCTGTCAGGAGGGTCACTGGGAGGGTGACAGGAAGATGTAGGTGGGAGTGTTAGTGATATGTCAGAGGGGAGGGTGGAGTGTATAGATGGGAAGGAAGATGGACAGTTAGAACAGCTCAAGAGGGCAGTGCTAATTTGAACGGTTGGATCTGGGATGAGGTTGGGGAGGGGTGATTTGGTAATTGGTGAAGTCAACGTTGATGCTGTATAGTTTGACGGTTTCAGCTGTCCTACCACCTATCCACTTCACCCTCCTCTCCGACCTATCATCATCAGACCCCACCTACATCTACCTATCGCCTTCCAAGCTACCTTCCACCCAGCTCCACCCCCACCCTCCTATTTAATTCTCAGCCCCATCCGCCTTCCTTGCCTCCCACTTTCCTGAGGAAGGACTAATGCCTGAAATGTCAACTCTCCTGCCCCTCGGACGCTGCCGATCTGCTGTGCTTTTCCAGCCCACACTTTTCAACTTTGGTCTCCAGCATCTGCAGTCCTCAATTTCCCTGGGCCTCGATTAGTAAGAGATGGAAGTATTTTCACTCTTTCTGACATGTCACTCAACAGCCTGATAATTTGTGAAATGGGGACAGAAATTAAGCATTCCCTTGTGTAACATTAGGTGGAGTGCCAAATCAAGATTGGGGAAGTAACAGTGAGAGTCAGTGACAGATTGTCATTTCCAGGAATACAGTTTGTTCTTGGGAATGATTTAGCCGGATCCAAGGTGGGAGAGGCACCCCTTGTGGTGGAGAAGCAAAAGTAAGTTCAGGGAACTGGAGAATTAAAATAAAAATACCCAGGGATTTTTCCAGACGATGTAGTAACAAGATCCCACTGTCATACGTTACAACAGGAAGGAAAACCAAAGGAAAAAGCCAAAGGAGTTAATGCACTGAAGACTCAGGCTAAAGCATTTCTAGTGTCTGGAATGCACAAGGACGTGGTTAGTTTTTGTTGTACATGTCATACATACCAAATGGTAGGTACGTCACGGGCAGTAATAAAATTAGCACCGTTGTTGCTAATTCCTGTATTCGAAGAACCTTTCATGTGGGTTATGATTAGTTGTGTAGCTCCCCTTTCTGAAATAAAAGTGGAAACCAATATCTGCTGATCATAATGGATGTGTCTACCTGATTTCCAGGGATAATTCCATTATGGGGTCTTAAGGCAAAAAGGGATGTAGAGAAGTTGGTAGCTGTCTTTACTCGCTGTGGCCTACACAGTGTGATTCAGTCAGACCAAGAATCTCATTTTACCGCTCAGCTGTTTAAGGACGTCATGGATAGCTTTGGCATACAGCAGTTTAAGTCAAGTGCATCCCTAATCCCAGGGAGCCTTGGAAAGTTGGCATCAGATGCTGAAGACAATATTAACAGCGTACTGTCAGAATTACCTGAATGATTCGAATAAAGGCGTCTCATTATCTTGTTTGTCATTAGAGATGTCCCAAACAAAACTACTCACTTTACTTCCTTTGAGTTAATATTAGTACATGAAGTGAGAGGTCCTTTGAAATTAATTAAATATAAATTGGCAGGACCGAAGTCGGAGATCTCACACTTGGATTATGTATCTGAGATGAGGGAGAAATTAGATGGTGTAGGTGAGTTAGCTAAACAGCACCTGAAGAGGCACAGTATAGAGTAATGCATGTGGCAGATTAAAAACTCTGAAACTTTGACGATTTCCCGTGGGGATGAAGTATTAGTATTGCTACCAGTGGTAGAAAACCCCTTCAAAGCCAGGTTTAGTGGCCCCTTTCAAATAAAAAAAACGTTGAATCAGTTAAACTATTTGGCAAAGATACCGCATATGAAAAAAATGTTAGAGAATGTCATGTGAATGAATAATGCTCGAGATACATTGAAGACTCAGGAACAGAGTTGTGACCAGATGAGCAAATTGTGCAGTTTATCTGTATGATGTAGTGATCTTTAGCAAGTGAGTGAAAGCTCACGTGTTACATTTGGCAGAGCATGTTGAACGATTACAAGAAGCAAACTTGGTAATAAACTTAAAGAAAACACAATTCGCGAAGGCAGAGGTGACGTTCTTGGGACATTACATTGGCCATGGAAGGTTGACCCCATGGAACATAAAAACGAAGGGCTTTGAGGAATTTCCACAACCATCCTCGAAGTAAGAGGTGCTTCGATTTTTGGAACTGAGTGGATTCTATCGGAAGTTTGTTGCAAACCTCAGCAGCGTATTGGCACCACTGACGGATTTATTAAAGAAGAACACAGAATTGTGGTGGACAGAACAATGGCAGAGGCATTTGAGAATTTTAAAGCAGGATTAATCACCACACCAATTTTAGCTGAACCAAATATTTTGAAACCCTTTGAAAATTGTGTTTGATGCTCGGGATATAGGGGTCGGAGATGTATTGATGCAGAAAGATGATGATGGAATTGAATGGCCAATTGGCTACTTGTCAAAAAAACTCAATATTCATCACAAAAAAAATACGAAGTCTCAATTATTGAAAAAGAATGATGAAGTTTCGAACTGGCCTGACAATATTTTAATGTTTATATATGACAAACAAATTGTCAGAGATGGTTATGGATAACGACAAACCCTCGCATTTTTTGAATATTTAAAGGCCAGAATATGAGAATATTTAATTGGAGTCTTATCTTCCCGACTTTAAATTTACAAAATGTACATGCTGTGGGTCCTAAAAGATGTGTTATCGCAGATTTAAAAGAAAAAGTTTGGATAAGATTTGACTTATTGCAGTGTTATATATGTGTGCAGAATTAATATGCATGGTATAGCTGAGAATAAAACTTTCTTAATTCTTAATAATGGGATTAAGAATTAGAGGAAAAGAAATGAAGCCATCTTTTCATTCTGCTGGTCCATGGTTTTTTTTTCTGAAGGGGGGAGGTCTTATGAAGCCGAAAGCATGTCCGGTCACTTTAAGACAGAATGGGTTTTGCTGAATAGAAAGTACAACCACAGATGCCTGCTAAAGGTCAGCCTGTTCCACATGTCACCATTAGCTGGGAAATGAATACCTGAGATTTGGTTGCTGTTTGACAACAAATCAAATACAGCCAAAGAGTTTAAATAACGCTCAGGATACCAGAAGCCAACAGAGTTTGAATATTATTGTTTGGACATCTGGAAAGTATATAAACCCAGCATTTTGAAACGAAAGTGATAGCTCCTGCCACCCAACAGCAGAGTAACTGCTGTCGAGCAGAAGTGCTAACTGGCCATCTCAAACATTTTCTATCAAAGATACATGTCCATTTAAAAGCTCCTTGCAATAAAAAAAAACATGACCCAGGGAGTTCAGCAGCTGGAAGAGTGAACATAGCGGGGAAGATGGATTCTGTCTGCGTTTGAGATTCTAATGTTTAATATGTGGGTTCTTGGGCTAGCATATTTTTACAGAGTCTTATAGTAAGTAGCTAAGACAAGAGGGACTTGTATTTGTGAATAGTTGTTGTTTAGTTTTCACTATTAAAGTTAAAAAAACAACTTGACATTTTTTGTTTAAATAGTGGAATGTAGGAGATCTGTGTCACTCATATTTTAACAGATTACAAGGTGAGGCGAGCTTTTCTGGGTGTTTGGTTTTAATTAACAGAGGGGTTTCGACTCCACCTTGTAAATGTCATCCACGCTAACCCCAATTCCCTGCAGTTGGCCCATATCCTTCCAGTCCTTTCCTATCCACATGTTTATCCAAATGCTTTTTGAAATGTTGTTAATGTATCCCCCCCCCCCCCCCACAACCACATCTGCTGGCAGCTCATCCACGTACCATCCTCTGTGTAAAGAAATGGCCCCTCAGGTTCCCTTTTATTCCTTCCCCTTTAACCATAAACTGATCCAATCCAGTCGTCGATTCTCTACACTTTGGAAAAAGACTTAGAGTATTCACCCTATCCAGAGTCCTCGTAATCTTATACAGCTCTATAAGGACTCTCTCAGTCACCTACACGCAAAAGAAAATTTCCTAGCTTGTCCAACCTCTCCCTGTAACTCAGACCATTGGTCCTGGCAACGCCTTTGTAAATTTCTTCTGCACTCTTTCTAATTTAAAAACATCCTCCCTATAACAACGTGACAAAACTGAACACAATACTCCAAGTGCAGCCTTTACAACGTCCTGGGTAACTGCAAAATAAATTCCCAACTTGTATACTTAATATCCTGCCTGATGAAGGCCAATGTGCCAAAAGCCTTCTTCACTGCCCTGTTTACGTTTGACTCCACTCATAGAGAACCGTGTACACCTAAACACCAAGGTCTCTCTGCCCACTGCACCACTTAAGACCCTTCCATTCACCATGAAACTCCTAACTTGTTTTGTGTTTCCAAAATGCAAGACCTCACACATCTATATTAAATTCCATTTGTCATTTCTCGGCCCACTTCCCCACCTGATTTCGGTCCTGCTGCAATTTCTGATAAACTTCTTCACTGATCATGCTCCCAATTACTTTAGAGTCATCTGCAAACTTACTAATCATGCCTTGTACATTCTCAACCAAATCATAGATAACAAACAGCAATGGACCAAACCTCCAGTCTGACAAACATCCTTCCACTAAACTCTCTGCTTCCTACCATCAAGCCAATTGTGTATCCAATTGGTCAGTCCTCCCAGCATTCCACGTGATGTCACCTTCCTAACCAGCCTGCCATGTGGAACCTTATCAAAGTCTTACTGAAATCCATGGAGACTACGCCTGCCGCTCTGCCCTCGTCAACTTTCTTGGTCACTTCATCAAAGAACGCTAACAAATTTGGGAAGCATGATCGCCCACTCACAAGTCTATGCACTTCTGCTTTGAACCAAACCCTGTGTAAGTAATGGGTGCAGTCAATGGTATGCTGTCCTTCACTGTAAGATGATTCGAATACATAAGTAAAGCCATCTTCCTGTTGTTGTAGAACCTTTCTGAGAGAGCATTTGGGGCACTCTCTACAGAGTTGATCTCCTTTGTAAGGAATGATCTCCTGACAACAGACATGGGTGATGGTAACATGAGGATAGAGTGAATAAGCTGAGTGTTTAATCTGTAGGGCTGTGAGAGACGAAGAAATGGTGATGCTGAAACACGAGGAGTGGCAGCGATCACTTATTTCCAAAAGAGACATTGACAGGGAGAGAAATTCCATACTTTACACAGGATTAATTGGTTTGATATATTGTCACGTGTATCTCAGTACAGGGAAACACTTTATTTATGAGCATTGAAGGCAGGTCATAGTAAGCATGGTCAGACAGGTCATACGGTGGAAATAGACCTGGACAGAGTAAGGCATACAGGTTACACTGAACAGGACAAGCACTAGACAAGATCAACATGAATAATATCATCATTATTTGAACTTAGAGAGTCCATTCATCAGTGTAATGTGACTTTCCTAATAGTTTATATGCCTAAATTAACTCTCCCCACGTTATTGTGCAGTCGGCGTGTGAACCCTGTACTGAACGTCAGGTTATTCACAATCCCCAACAGCAGCCACAATACCTTCCATCTGAAACAGGTAGCCATTCCCACCAGCTTCCGCCCTACATAGAGAACACCAGGCTGTCTTTTCGGAGATGAAAGATGCCTTCTTGAGACTTCACACAAGACATAAGGCTTCCCTGCTGACTACTAGAAAACCACGTTAAAGTCCCATTTGTGTATCCTAAGCAACAGAGCCAAGAGGAACAACGTGGAGCAGTCTGTCTGTGCAGCCTCTGCTCCACTTACTCATCACGTTAGAGCATCAATTAGGAGACAGCGAGGACTGCCGATGCTGGAGATTGGAGTAGAGAATTGATTGCTGGAAAAACACAGCAGGTCAGGCAGCATCCGAGAAGCAGGAGAATTGATGTTTCGGGCATAAGCCATTCATCAGGAATCAGCATCAATTACCTCATTCTGTCCCTGTGTAAGTGCGTTGAGGGTGAATGGCCTCCTGCTGTTTCTGTATAAGTGGCTCAAGGGGCTGAATGGCCTCATCCTATTGTTGTGTCAGTGACTCAACAGACTGACTGGCTTCTTCCTCATCCCATTGGACAGTGCCAAGGGCCTGACTGGGTTACCCCTGGTTCCTGTTTGACGGTTCGATATGCTGGCAAGTGTGACAATGCTGCAGCTTTAAGAGGTTATTTGTCCTGGTTTCTTTAAAGAGAGAGGTTGAGCGATAGTTACCAAGCTGGCTAGTTAAGACCACTTGAGTAACAGCTAGGGAGGGCTTGTGTTTATTTTAATGCAGCCTGAATGGGTGTGGCCAGCTTTCATAGATTAGGATCTCTGGGCTTTGGTTTCTAATTAACATCAGAAACTATTGGGGTCTCCACAGAGTTGGAATCTTCAGTGACTATCTCCTGGCTGCTACTCTCTCTGAATTTTCTCTTGATGCTGTTTTTAATTCCTGGATTGGAGAAATGTTTGTGACTATCTGTGTCTAAATATTTCTTTTTGCCATGGGCTGTGTTTATGGGATTTCCCTATACTGGAACACTTCATCAGTAATAGTTCCTAGATCTATTATTCTGTTAACTTGTCCAATAGAATTAAGTTATTCTAATTTCCCCTTTCTTTGGTTTCATTTTATCTTCCGTGTTTAAATAAATGGTGTTTTGCTTCACACCAAGCAGTTTGACCATTCACGTTGCATCTGGAACAGACAGTTTACGTTTCCTTTTAAATATAAAAATATTAGAGTCTAGGCTACCGCCCTCAAATATTTTTGAAGGGCTCTGGTGTGGTCCATCACACTGGACTCCTTCCCTTCCTGAGTAATAGGCGGGAGGCACTGAATGGGCTGTCCCTGTTCTTCTCCAATAATGTCAATTGGCTGAATGGCTTCCTCATATTCCTGTGAAACCAGCGTGAGCTGCTGAATGAACTTCTTGATGTCAACAGAAGGCAAACACTGCCTTGATATCGGGGTCAGTCATTTTTACCTGAACCCTTGTATCAGCCTCTTTTCTTCACATCAATAAACCATGGTACAGGAGCAGCAAGTGTTTTCTTCAAACAGGTGGGATTGAATATCAGGATTTCTGTTCTCAAGACTGTTCGGGGAGGTAGATGACTGAAAGTATTTGAAGAGGGTATTGACCTGACAGAGAGTTGAGGGCGATGAAGAATTGGGAGTGAAAGAGGATTTGTGACCAAGAGCAGATCAGCAATTATCTTAGTGAAAGGCAAGGCAGGCTTGAGGAGTGAACGACCTGCCCCTGTTTCTGATGTTCTCACATTCTGTTTTTGAAAAGTTAGGGGGTGTTATTTTCATAAATGTGCAAATTACTGAATATTGCAGTCAGGGAGACCAGAGGAGTTTGTGAGCCATGTCTGGGTGAGGTATATGGGCTGTATTCACAGTGAATCTGGGTCTATGACATGATCAATAAATGAAACACAAGTTTCAGAGACGGGTATCTCTGTAAAAAGAGATGAGGTGCCTCTTTCATACCCAACCTGGGTTTTCCAATTAGATTTCCCAAATCACATGAAAGCGTGTGACAGCCTTAAAGGGCTGAATGGTCTCCTCTGTTTCTGTGCATCAGGTTATAGATGTAAGTAGCCTCCAACTGTTCCTGTCTAGCAGGTTTGATGGGCTTAATGGAACACAGAAACATGGGACTTAGGAGCAGGAGTGGGGCATTAGATACTTTGATCCTTCTCCACAAGGCACTAAAATTGTGGCTGATCAGATTATGGTCTCAGCCCCACTTTCCTGTCTGCGTCCAATTATCTGTGACTCACTTCCCTATCAAATAATTAACTAACACAGCTTTCAGTCCACGTGAACATAGAGGCGCAATAAAAACTTCCAGTGAAGAGAATTCCCACTTGAAAGGTCCTTTAAGAAATTTTCTCCATCCGTCTTATAGAATCAAAGAGTCATGCAGAATGGAAACAGACCCGTTAGTCCAATATATTCTCTCCGATCAGATACCAAAACCCATTAGTCCCATTTGCCAGCATTTGCCCAATATTCCTCCTATGACTGTACCCGCCTTAACCACTTCCTCTGACAGCACTTTCTGTTCACACACCACTCTCTGTGTGAACCATTTACCTTCATGTTCCTTCTGAATCATTCGCCCTCTCCCCTTCAACCTATGCTGTCTTATTCTGGACTCCCCTATCCTGGGATCAGACCATGGCTATTCAGAATATCCATACCCCTGATGATTTTAAAAACCTCTATAATGTCACCCCTCAGTCTCTGACACTCCAGGAAGCACTTCAACCTAATCAACCTCTCCCCGAAGCTCAAACCTCCAGTCCTGGAACATCCAGGCAAATCTTTTCTTCAGACAACCGAGTTGTACGCAGTATTCTTAAAGTGGCCTCACCAACACCCTGGGAGAGTTGGATTTGGTTGAATTCCCTTTGCTTTAGGCAGTGAGTAGATTCCAATGGATGCTGGTCAGGGATCATCCAAAGGGTATCACGGTGGTTAGCATTGCTGCCTCGCAGCACCAGGGACTTGGGTTCGATTCCAGCCTTGGGTGATTGTCTGTGTGAAGTTTGTACATTCTCCCCTTGTCTGTGTGAGCTTCTCATGCGTGCTCCAGTTTCCTACTACAGATGCAACATGCCACCACAACTCCTGTACTCAATGCTCTGACTGATGTGCCAAATGTGTTCAGCACCACTGTCTACCTGCGACTCCACTTTCAAGGAACAATGTACCTGCAGCCCGAGGTCCCTTTGTTCCACAACACGCCCCAGGACCTTACCATTAAGTATATAATTTCTCCCTGATTTACCTTCCCAAACTGCAAAATCTCGTATTTATCTAAATTAAACTTCATCTCTCACGCCTTGCTTCTTTGTCCCATCTAATTGTGGTCTCGTTTTACTCTGAGATAATCTTCTAGACCACTTTTCTGATGCAATCTGTAAACTTACTAACTATGGCCCCAGTGTTGACATCCAAATCATTGATATAAATGATAAAATAAAGTGAACTCAGTGTTGATTCTTGCAGCACACTGCTTCTCGGAAGCCTTCAATCTGAAAAATACCCCTCTTCCTTCAAGCCAATTGTGACTAGATTCCCCTGTATCCCAAGTGACTGAACCTTACTCATCTGTCTGCTAATCGGAATGTTATGAACACCTGGCTGAGGTCCATGTAGACAATATCTAACACACAGCCTTCATCAATCTTCTTTGTCACAGCTTCATAACACTAAACCAAATTAATGACCCATGATTTCCCATGCAGAAAGCCACGTTGACTATCCTGATCAGCCCTTGCCTTCCCAAATGTATGTCAATCCTGTCCTTCAGAATCCCCTCCAACAACTTACCCGCCACTGACATCAGGCTCACCGGTCTATAGTTCCCTGGCTTTTGGGGTCACTGTTTCCTTTCTAGTCCCACTCCTCCACTGGTCACAAAAAATATCAAATGGAACCAGGTTCGTGATATGGTCGATGATATCCATCTCAGACTGGGTCAGGGTCAGTTTTAGCAACAACTCAGGCTAGTTTCTTTAACACGTTTATGATCCACAGCAATGTTACTCAAGCTATGATGGAAAGATGAATGGAAAAGTGTTTGGGTATTGCAAATATATAATCGATATTTCCCTGTTTAAAACACTGCGACACACATACACACACACAAACAAACAGGTTAACAAAATTTCTGCATTTTTAACTTGAAAGAACTTTGTCCAGATCTTACTGGAATTCATGACAAAAGTAAAAATTGAAATTGTCCAAAACGTTATTCTGCTTCTGAAGATATTGCACTCACATAGCTGCTAGCAATGGGGTTCCATCCTGGGAGAGCTGGATTTGGCTGAATTCCTTTTGCTTGAGGCAGTGAGTAGATTCCAGTGAATTCTGGTCAGGGATCACCCAAAGGGAAGCACTGCTGTCTCACAGCACCATGGACTTGGGTTCGATTCCAACCTTGGGTGACTGTCTCTGTGGAGTTTGCACATTCTCCCCTTGTCTGTGTGAGCTTCTAATGGGTGATCCCGTTTCCTACCACAGCTCAAACTGTGTAGGTTAGGTGAATTGGTCATGCTAAATTGAGTATAGTGTCCAGGGATTTCTAGGATAGGTGCATTAGTCAGGAGTAAATATAGGGGAATGGATTGGGAAGTTTGGTGTGGACTTGTTGGGCCGAAGGGCCTGTTTCAACAGTGCAGGGATTCTATAAAAATACGAATGGTAACGATGACTTTAGAGTTTTTTTTAGCTCGCACACATTGTTGTGATGAGGAACAATGAAGGAGAGAGAGTGCAATAGGTCATTTCTTCTCGGACAGATTACATTTTATCCCTCTCTGAGTTGAATCACACAGTAATGTCATCCTCTCCCAAACTGGACCATGTGAGGTCTCCTTGTACATTGTCCAAACTATGTCTCCATCACATTCCCTGCTCCACGTAGGTGCATCATTGCTGCTGTCATACACAGAGCCATACCCTTAGCAGAAAATGGTCTCGGTCAATTTGAAATATGTTTACATGGTTCTGTGTCATTAAAAAATAAACTGTTTAATTTATTCAGAATACCTGTGTTAAAATGAATGCATTTTTAAAGAAATGCAGAAATTGCTGGAAAAGCTCGGCAGGCCTGTCAGTACCCAGATGCCTTTGACATGCTGTATTTGTACCAGCCTCCACCACTTCCTCACACACACCACCCTCTGTGTGAAAAGGTGCCCTTTAGGCCTCATCAAAACCTTGCCCCTCTCACTTTCAACCAATGCCCTCTAGTTTTGGACACCCCTAACCTGAGGAAAATCCCTGACTACTCACCCTATCCATAACCGTTCGTACTTTATAAACCGCTACTGCTGCGAAATGTGACCCCAATCAACACGAATGGCTGTACTTTCAGTCATCCTGGGCCTAAATTCTGAAATGCAATACTGACACCTCTTCCTTCTCCATCAGGTCACAATTCTAAATCCATTTTTTTTTCAGTTTGTTCAGATGTATCATGAGGCACTTCTGTGGGATTTACACCTCGACCTTTGTGCCTGGAGGTAGGGACACTAGCATCACTCAGCAAAACCCATAAAGCTGTAACATTATTCTCCTGTGTATTTGTTCATCAGCCTGTTCTGACATGATGTGACATACCTCTGCAACAGGCAGGAGTTGAATCCAGATCTTCTAGTTCAGAGCGAGGAACAGTACCATACAAGTTCAGGTACTGGAATAAAATGCCGAGCTCTGGCTCAGTGGCAGAGTCACTACCACTACACTACCATACACAATTTTTATGTAACAGCATTCAGCTTTGTATGGATTTATTATAATTAGGTTACCATTATTGAACTACACAAAACCCTTTGTGTTGTTAAACAAATGCAAGGTATTTGTCTTAACTGAAGGATGTTGAGTACACGTGCTGTGCCCTAGAAATTAACTATGACCATCTTTAATCGTTTATTATCTGTAGTCTGCAATATTAGGGAACGAAATCCTGCAGGCACACTCTGCACAATGAAGGGTCTTGAATAGACAGAGACAGAGAAAGACCATAATTTTTGGCCTCAAAATACGGATCAGTATTACCCACCTCTCATGTGTGACTGCCCTCTTCCTCAAACCATGAAATGATACAAGGCAGCTAATTAATGTTCAGCCTCTCCTCCCCACTGACTGTGTCTACAATCAGGCCCTCATCCCCCGAACAGCACAAAGCAACCCAAGCTCAGGGTCTTTGTGAAAATCAAGGCCGGAATCAAGGCATCTTGCAGAGGGGAAGGAATTTTAAAATTAAACGGGGAAGGTGAGTACGTGGTAACATCACTCACTGGGTTGAAGAGTGGCAAGTAGAGTTTAGTTTGGATTAATGCAAGGTATTGGATTTGGTAAATCAAACAAGAGCAGGACCTATACAATTAAAAGCAGGGCCTTTGGCAGTGTTGGAGAACAGAGACCTAGGCCGTCAGGTATAATTCTTTAAAATTTGCATCTCATAGATAGTGTGGTTAAGGAGGTGTTTAACACACATGTCTTCATAGGACAGACCTTTGAGTATCGGAATTGGGATGTCATGTTGTGGTTGTATAGGACATTGGTGAGACCTCTTCTGGAATGCTGTGTCCAGTCTGGTCATCCTGCCCGCTCATTCCATAGGCACACCACCCTCTGGGTGAAAAAGCTGCCCCTTAGGTCACTTTTAAATGTTCCCCTCTCACCTTAAGCCTATGTCCTCTAGTTTTGGACTCCCCGTACCCTTAGAAAATACCTTGACTATTCACTTTGATATTATTGACCTTGATATAATTAAGCTGGAGAGGGTTCAGAAGAGATTAACCTGGATGTTGCCGGGAAAGGAGGGAGTGAGCTATAAGGAGAGGCTGGATAGGCTGGGACTTTTTTCAGTGAAGAATATGAGATTAAGCAGTAACTTTACAAAGATTTATAAAATAATGAGGGGTACAGAGAAGCTGAAGGGCTGATGTCTTTTCCCTAGAGTTGGGGATTCAAAACTGAGGGATTTTTAAGGTGCGAGGAAAAAAGATTTACGAAAGTCAAGAGAGGTAATTATTTTAGACAGAAGCTGGCTTGTGTGTGGAATGAACTTCCAGAGGAAGTGGTGAAAGCAGGGACAGTTACAATGTTTAAAGGACATTTAGATCAGTCCATGGATAAGACATCAGTTTGGATGGTGCTGTGAGCAGCTGCCCTCTCCCTCCCCCTCTCTGAATGAATCCCTGTTGGTTTTCACCCTCTGCCAATGCCGGTGCAGTGGCGTGGGGAAGCCAGCAGAGGGTGGCATTGCATTACTTTAAGCACCACAGAGACTGCCAGACCTGCCCCACACAGAGACACACAGATACACACACACGGGAATTGTCAGGGTGCGGCTTGAAGCTCATCTGGTAACTTAAACTAAACATAAAGAAATGCTCAATTTGCCTTGTAAACTGTTAAAATATGAGTGACAGAGAACTGCCAAATTCCACTGTTTATATAATAACATCAATTGATTTTTTAACTCTGAAAGTGAACATTTTAAATCAAGCATTCTGAATTCTGAGACCCCCTTTCTCTTAACTGCTTATTACCCCATTCCAACTCTATAATGATATACTGTTTCAATAAGACACTTATTAAAATTGCACTCATTTAATTTCAAAATCACACAGCAGCTGTTGTTTGTGTGTCTTCTTGTGGCTGTAGATCTCCCTGGGTCATCTTCTATCTTTTTACTGCGAATATGTTCCATATGAAAAGGTACCTTTGATAGAGAGCGTTTCCTAATCTCTTGGATATGTGTTGATGGCATTTACTCTGTCTGCAATTTTCTAAATGTCTGCATTTTTAATATGCACAACGTCGGATCATCTCATTGGTTTAACTTCCGAAAACCAATACATTCACACTTGATTTGGTTTTCGTATCCTGGGGCATAATTTAAACTGATTGGTAAAATTCGAATTGTTGTCCAAGGAGCAACCATCTCAGGGATCTATTCCACAGCCAAATGTGACGTATTTTCAGTTGTCCTTTACATTCTGGGTCTGCCATCCTCTCATATCACGGGTGCTTGGAAGCTCTCCGTTCAGAACTGCTTTCCCTCTCTCTTAAAGGTACATACACACTTTCGACTGCATGACATTAATACCCTGATGTCAATACAGAAACTTGGAGCCAATCTGGAATTCTCTTCTCTATGGTTTGTCAATATTTCATTCACTCCGTCTGGTTTGTATCAGGATTTTTGTTGCTCCATTGACAGCATGTCATTATTCGACTCTGTCCGTTTGGAATATAGCGGTATTTCACTTGCTCACACTCGTGAGTGTCGCAGAATTTCAGTTGTTGCATGGGAACTGTGACGCTATAACAATCTCAATGTTTGTCGATGGCACCAAACCTGGAAGAATTGTAAAGTCTATGGAGGACAGTGTGGAACTCTAACAGGACAATCACACGTTGGTGTAGTGGTCAGGTGTATGGCAGCTGGGGATCAGTGCAGAGCAGTGTGAGGTGATGAACTTTGGTAGGAAAGACAATGAAAGACAATATAAAACAGGCCTTGCCGTTAAATAGGCACTGCAGGAGCAGAGAGTCCTGGGTGTATATGAGCACAGATTATTGAAGATGTCAGGACAAGTGGGGAGAGCAGTTACTATCACAGATTAGTTTCAGTATCTGAGCTGTTTACAGGGGGAGGTGTAGGAGGGAGTCTCCGTGCTCCCTTCCTGGGAGGTGGTGGTGACTAGTATGTGATGGGCTGTTATGTGATGTGAGCCCACCCTCCTGCCCAACGATACCGTGGGGATACCATTTGTACCAGCTCGTCACAAAAGGGGGATGGCATCAGGGCCACGGCTTCTAAGTTGTGTCGGGGGGAAACGGAGCTGCCAGTGGGTTTAAAATGAGAATTGACCTTCACTGAACATTGCTCCTTACTCGGTCGGTGGGACGTGGATGTTTCAGAATCTCCACACGAAGTGTCCCGGTCCTCTCCGACTCCTACCAGGGTCCTCCCCACATGGCGTAGGGAGGGGGTGAGGGAACGGACATCGGGCTGTTTCTCCTGGAATGGGCGAAAGGGAGGGCTGGAGTGAGGGTGGGGTGGGTGGCCTTGCTCTTAGTGCTGGTGTAGGTGGGGGACGGTGTCATGGTGAGGTGTCCAGAGGGAGTCAGTCCACGGTGTTGTCTGCATGCAGTATTATTAGTGTAGGGGAGTGGGGTAAAGTGGAGGGAAGGGGGGGGGGACGAAGGTGCTGCATGCAGCAGTGAGGGTGGTGGACCATGAGCCTTGTTCCGGGGTCGGTGCTGTAACAGATATACAGTGAGTGTGAGGGAGCAGAGAGAAAACGGTGACCCTTATCCTGAAAGAGCGGGGAAGGTTATTGAAGCTTGTCCTGTATTGCTGGGCATTTCTTCAGACTGCAGATACTGCACTGAGCTGGGTGGTGAGCTCAGACCATGCTCGGGGGGTCTGGGGGTGTGGCTCCCTCTGGAAAGAGAATGGCCTCATTCTGTACTAGCTCATCCACCAGCACTTCCGTGCCCCTGTCGACAAACCGCGGTGTAATTGCCCATGATCTGCCATGCTCGAGGTAAACTTTGCAGGGCAGTTCCGAACTGAGAAAGCTCAACCGTGAGCCCATTGGCCTTTTAAAGGTGGCACACGTGCCAGGGATCACGGAATATCCAGGGGAATCCAGGCGATGGTGAGTACCTCCCGCCATGATGGGTGGGAGAATCGGGCTGGTATTGAATGAGAGGGACACCATGGGGTGGGCTGGGTAGTTAATGAGGTGAGTTCGATACGATAGCACCAGGAAACTATCTCAGCCTTGTGTGGACGATCCCCCTGTCACATTCAAGGAAAATCAAACAAAGACAAATTATTGTTAGAATCTGCCCAATGAGTCATAGATTCTGTTGAAAGCAATTCCAGTAACAAAGATACAGAACAAATGCTCATCTGGCCTCACACCAATATCCCTTTTCCCCATCTTTCCTAGGAAGACAGGTTCATGTTACAGGATGCTACCGAAGTGTCTGCATTTAGGCATTCTGAAACCTGGGAACACATCCTTCCATGACACTGTCTCTCAGTCTCCCCCTCACTGTCTATACCCCAAACCCCTCCCATGTGGTGAGATTTAAACTGATTCCCCTGCCATCTCTCTCTGGCAGTGATGTTCACACCCACAGCACACCCTTGTCAGGGCACACTGGAGATAAGGAGCTGTAAATGGATGGGAGCTGCACATCCTGTCACTCCCAGCACAGGCTGCAAGTTTCCCCACACTGGGCAGGGATCTAACACAGTGTTACTGAGAAATGCAGTGGGTTGGTGGACAGAGCTCTACATCCCGGGAGAGTAACTGCTCCTGGGTTACAGATCAATGCACTGGGGTGGTGTACACAGTCCTACATGCTGGGAGGGTAACTGCTCCTGGGTTACAGATCAATACACTGGGGTGGGGTACACAGTCCTACATGCTGAGAGGATAACTGCTCCTGGGTTACAGATCAATGCCCTGGTTTGGGGTACACAGTCCTACATGCTGGGAGGGTAACTGCTCCTGGGTTACAGATCAATGCACTGGGGTGGGGTACACAGCCCTACATGCTGGGAGGGTAACTGCTCCTGGTTTACAGATGAATGCCCTGGTTTGGGGTACACAGCCCTACATGCTGGGAGGGTAACTGCTCCTGGGTTACAGATGAATGCCATGGTTTGGTGTACACAGTCCTACATGCTGGGAGGGTAACTGCTCCTGGGTTACAGATGAATGCACTGGAGTGGGGTACACAGCCCTACATGCTGGGAGGGTAACTGCTCCTGGGTTACAGATCAATGCCCTGGTTTGGTGTACACAGCCCTACATGCTGGGAGGGTAACTGCTCCTGGGTTACAGATCAATGCCTTGGTTTGGGGTACACAGCCCTACATGCTGGGATGGTAACTGCTCCTGGGTTACAGATGAATGCCCTGGTTTGGTGTACACAGCCCTACATGCTGGGAGGGTAACTGCTCCTGGGTTACAGATCAATGCCCTGGTTTGGTGTACACAGCCCTACATGCTGGGAGGGTAACTGCTCCTGGGTTACAGATCAATGCCTTGGTTTGGGGTACACAGCCCTACATGCTGGGATGGTAACTGCTCCTGGTTTACAGATCAATGCCCTGGTTTGGTGTACACAGCCCTACATGCTGGGAGGGTAACTGCTCCTGGGTTACAGATGAATGCACTGGAGTAGGGTACACAGTCCTACATGCTGGGAGGGTAACTGTTCCTGGGTTACGGATCAATGCCCTGGTTTGGTGTACACAGCCCGACATGCTGGGAGGGTAACTGCTCCTGGGTTACAGATTAATTCCCGGGTGATCACTGCATAGTTCGCTGTGCTGGTCAGACTATCTGGTTGAGGTTTATAGATCATGCACTGAAGTGGTTTGTGTAGCTCCCCGTGCTGGATCGATATTTGTTCGAGGTTCACACATTAGTGCACTGATGTGGTCTGCACAGCTCCCAGTACTGGACAGAAATGTAGCCTGTGCACAGCCCTACATGCTGGTGGGGTGGATAGAGAGGAAAGGTGATGGACAGGTCAAGGAGATCCTGGAACGTTCTGTCCCCGACATTCTATAACTGACATTCCCCGGAACGTTCTGTCCCCGACATTCTATTACTGACATTCCCCGGAACGTTCTGTCCCCGACATTCTATAACTGACACTCCCCGGAACGTTCTGTCCCCGACATTCTATAACTGACATTCCCCGGAACGTTCTGTCCCCGACATTCTATAACTGACATTCCCCGGAACGTTCTGTCCCCGACATTCTATTACTGACATTCCCCGGAACGTTCTGTCCCCGACATTCTATTACTGACATTCCCCGGAACGTTCTGTCCCTGACATTCTATAACTGACACTCCCCGGAACGTTCTGTCCCTGACATTCTATAACTGACACTCCCCGGAACGTTCTGTCCCTGACATTCTATAACTGACACTCCCCGGAACGTTCTGTCCCTGACATTCTATAACTGACATTCCCCGGAACGTTCTGTCCCTGACATTCTATAACTGACATTCCCCGGAACGTTCTGTCCCTGACATTCTATAACTGCCATTTTTGTCAGTAATTCCGACCTTCCCATTTGTTACTCCAGCTCCGATTATTTTAATAAATCCCTGAATACAGGGACACATTTGAAAATCTCACTGGGTCCCCGATCAAACGGGTCCCTTTGCCTCCAGACTGATGGATAATGGGTTTGTTTTCTTTCCTCACAGTTAACGTAGTGACCATCTACGTCCTGCTTTATAAAGATTGTGGATTGTCTCCATGTGTCAGACGTTACCTGGGGGCCATGGCAGCGGCGGATCTCCTGGTCATTATCCTCGACCTGATCCTGAGACACATTCCCATTGTTTATCTGGAACAGTTTTATTTCCTGGTGAACTCCGTCCCCGTGTGTCATATCCACGCCGTCCTGCTTTATGCAGCCACTGACTGCTCTGTCTGGTTCACCGTCACTTTCACCTTTGATCGGTTTGTGGCCATTTGTTGCCAGAAGCTGAAAAGTAAATATTGCAGTGAGAAAACGGCAGCTGTGGTTCTGGGAGCAGTGACTGTGCTGAGCTGTTTAAAGAACATTTTCTGGTATTTTATGCTCACGGCTCGGTATCGGCTGTGGAACCTCCCCTGGTTTTGTGATGTAACACTCGCTGTTGCATTCTCCATTGTCTGGCTCACAATCGAGTTCCTCCACCACATTCTAACCCCGTGTGTCCCATTTCTCCTGGTTCTGCTGCTCAATGTTCTCACCGTCAGACACATTTTAGTGACCAGCAGAGCCCGCAGGAGACTCCGCGCTCACACCAATGGGGACACTCAGTCTGACACTGAAATGAGAAACCGAAAAAAATCCATCATTTTACTGTTTGTGATCTCGGCCAATTTCATCCTGTTATGGTCAACGTTAATGCTGTATTCTATATGGAGTCGGATGTGGGAGTTTGGGTATCGGTCTGTGTATCTCCATCCCTTTGTGCAGGAATTGGGCTTCATGCTGCAGCTCCTCAGTTGCTGCACAAACACCGCGATTTATGCCGTGACCCAGACTAAGTTCAGGCAGCAGCTGAAGAATGTGCTGAAATATCCCTTCACCCAAATCCATCCATCAATCAAATTCCCTCATTAATCAATCCATCCGGGATTTTCTCATTTCAGTTCAGTGTTTCAGCGATGGAGCAGCCTATCGCTGTGGTAAAAGACTGAGGGTAGCGCTGGTTTGTCCATCCTTATCTCACAGGGGGGTTACAGCGACACATTTCAATGTTTCTCCCAACTCAGGGGCCAGTGAGAAAAGGCACCATCCCACTGACTGTATCCTTCACTTCCATTTGTAAACAATAAAAATGCTAATTAAAGTGTGCCGAGCAGAAGAGTGACTGATGTTGTTGTGTGTCTTTGTGTTGGAGAAACTGAGCTGGAGAGAGACAGACTCAGCCCCAAGTCCTGGTCCTCAGGGAAGGGGAGGGCACCGCGCCCTGATCTCAGGAGCTGGGTTTGACTCGCTCTGTCCTTACTTTCCTTTCTGGGTCTCCCATTCCAACTTGGCTCTCAGCAGAATTCACCTTGCACCCTCCATATATCCCTCCCACTCTCACACTGCACTGCTATTTCTCTCTACTTTTCCCATTTACACACTCAATTCCACTGTCCTTGCCTTCCCCAATCTCATTCACTCTCTCTCCATCTTGCGATCATAACCTCCCAATGTTACTGTTTTCCTCGAATCCTTCGGTGCTGGGGGAACAGAAGAGGGTTGTCGATCTTCAGGCCGATGTTAGGGAACAGAGATTGGGACGACGTGTCAGGTCATTGCCGGAGCAACAGTATGGAGCTTGGGTCAAACGCCATTGCTCGGGGACATAGTGGGTGTGAGAACATGAGCCGTTACTAGGGGGTAACAGGTGGAGTGGTACCATAGGCTGTGGCTGAGACTGGTACAACAGGATATCACAAACAGAACACATTGTGTGGGACATACTGTCTGTTACTCAGGTGATAGAATGGGGATGGGGTTAAAGACTATTTAGAGGGGTTCAACTGGGCCGGTGTTCACAGGCATGAGCTCAGTATAAGGTGTGTGAGGAGTGTGATGGTGGGAGATTGCGTGAGTGTGTGAGCGTGATGCTGGGGGAGTGTGCGAGGGAGAGAGCGTGATGGTGGTGGAATGTGTGGGGTAGTGAGTGTGATGCTGGACGACTGTGCAGGAGAGTGAACGTGACGGTAGGAGAGTGTGTGGGAGAATGGTGGATTATGTGGGGGTGAGCGCGAAGGTGAGGGTGGTGTAGTGCAGTGTGTGTGGGTGAGCGTGATGGTGGGGATTGTGTGGGGCAGTGTGAGTGAGGGTGGTGGTGTGTGGGGGGATGAGCGTGACGGTGCGGGCGATGTGTGGCAGTGTGTGTGATGGTGGTGGAGTGTGTGGTTGTGAGCGTGATGGTGAGGGTGGTGTGGGGCAGTGTGTGTGAGGGTGTTGGAGTGTGAGGGGGTGAGCGTGACGATGAAGGTGGTGTGGGGCAGTGTGTGTGATAGTGGTGGAGTGTGAGGGGGTGAGGGTGGTGTGGGACAGTATGTGTGAGGGTGGCAGAGTGTGTGGGTGTGAGCATGACGGTGGGAGTGGTGTGGGGCAGTATGTGTGATGGTGGTCGAGTGTGTGGGAGTGAGCGTGACGGTGGGGGTGGTGTGGGGCAGTTGTTAGTGATGTTGATGGAGTGTGTCGGTGTGAGCGTGACGATGGGTGTGGTGTGGGGCAATGTGTGTGATGGTGGTGGAGTGTGTGGAGGTGAGCGTGACGGCGAGGCTGGTGTGGGGCTGTGTGTCTAATGGTGGTGGAGTGTGTGGGGTGAGGGTGACAGTGGAAGTCGTGCGGGGCATTGTGTTACGTAGTGAGCATGAGGGGGTCAGGGTGATGGTGATGGAGTCATTGTGAGAGGGGCAGGGTGACGGTAATGGAGTGAGCGTGAGGGGGTCAGTGTGACGGCGATAGAGTGAGTGTGGGATTATCAGTGTGAGGGTGATGGGGAGAGTGTGAGGGGGTCAGGGTGTCTGTGATGGAATGTGTTTGGGGGTCAGGGCTGTGGGGATGGAGTGAGTGTGGGGAGATGAGTGTGATGGTGATGGAGTGAGTGTGAGGGGGACAGGGTGAGGATGATGGAGTGAGTGTGAGGGGTCAGTGTCACAGTGATGGAGTGAGTGTGAGGGGGTCAGGATGGTGGGGATGGAGTGAGTGTGAGAGAGGCAGGGTGATGGTGATGAACTGAGTGTGAGGGGATGAGTGTGAGGTTGATGGAGTGAGTGTGAGGGGATCAGTGTGATGGGGTTGGAGTGAGTTTGTGGCGGCCAGGTGACGGTGAAGCAGTGAGTGTGAGGGGGTCATGGTGAAGGTGATGGAGCGAGTGTGAAGGGGTCAGGGTTACGGTGAATGAGTGATTGTGAGTGTGTCAGGGTGACAGTGACAGAGTGAGTGTGAGGGGATGTGTGTGACGTTGATGGAGCGAGTGTGAGGGGGTCAGTGTGACGGTGATAGAGTGACTGTGATTGAGTCAGGGTGAGTGTGATGGAGTGAGTGTGAGGTTGTCAGGGTGACGGTGATGGAGTTTTGTGAGGGAGTCAGGGTGACTATGATATAATGAGGGTGAGAGGGTCAGGGTGACGGTGATGCAGAGAGTGTGAGGGGATCAGGGTGACGGTGATGGAGAGAGTGTGAAGGGATCAGTGTGACGGTGATGGAGTGAGTGTGAGGGCGTCATTGTGACAGTGATTGAGTGAGTGTGGGATGGTCAGGGTGACGGAGATGGAGTGAGTGTGAGGGGGTCAGGTGAAGTTGATGGAGGGAGTGTGTGGAGGTCAGTGTGTCGGTGATGGAATGAGATTGAGGTGGTCAGGAAGACTGTGATGGAGAAAGTGTGAGAGGGTCAGGGTGACGGTGATGAAGTGAGTGTGGGGTGGTCAGTGAGAGAGTGATAGAGTGAGTGTGAGGGGGTCAGGGCGACGGTGATGGAGTGAGTGTGAGGTGGTCAGATTGACATTGGTGGAGTGAGAGTGAGGGAGTCAGTGTGACGGAGATGGAGGGAGTGTGAGGGGGTCATGGTGTTGGTGATGGAGTGAGTGTGAGGGGGTCAGGGTGAGGATGATGGAGTGAGTGTGAGGGGTCAGTGTCACAGTGATGGAGTGAGTGTGAGGGGGTCAGGATGGTGGGGATGGAGTGAGTGTGAGAGAGGCAGGGTGATGGTGATGAACTGAGTGTGAGGGGATGAGTGTGAGGTTGATGGAGTGAGTGTGAGGGGATCAGTGTGATGGGGTTGGAGTGAGTTTGTGGCGGCCAGGTGACGGTGAAGCAGTGAGTGTGAGGGGGTCATGGTGAAGGTGATGGAGCGAGTGTGAAGGGGTCAGGGTTACGGTGAATGAGTGATTGTGAGTGTGTCAGGGTGACAGTGACAGAGTGAGTGTGAGGGGATGTGTGTGACGTTGATGGAGCGAGTGTGAGGGGGTCAGTGTGACGGTGATAGAGTGACTGTGATTGAGTCAGGGTGAGTGTGATGGAGTGAGTGTGAGGTTGTCAGGGTGACGGTGATGGAGTTTTGTGAGGGAGTCAGGGTGACTATGATATAATGAGGGTGAGAGGGTCAGGGTGACGGTGATGCAGAGAGTGTGAGGGGATCAGGGTGACGGTGATGGAGAGAGTGTGAAGGGATCAGTGTGACGGTGATGGAGTGAGTGTGAGGGCGTCATTGTGACAGTGATTGAGTGAGTGTGGGATGGTCAGGGTGACGGAGATGGAGTGAGTGTGAGGGGGTCAGGTGAAGTTGATGGAGGGAGTGTGTGGAGGTCAGTGTGTCGGTGATGGAATGAGATTGAGGTGGTCAGGAAGACTGTGATGGAGAAAGTGTGAGAGGGTCAGGGTGACGGTGATGAAGTGAGTGTGGGGTGGTCAGTGAGAGAGTGATAGAGTGAGTGTGAGGGGGTCAGGGCGACGGTGATGGAGTGAGTGTGAGGTGGTCAGATTGACATTGGTGGAGTGAGAGTGAGGGAGTCAGTGTGACGGAGATGGAGGGAGTGTGAGGGGGTCATGGTGTTGGTGATGGAGTGAGTGTGAGGGGGTCAGGGTGAGGATGATGGAGTGAGTGTGAGGGGTCAGTGTCACAGTGATGGAGTGAGTGTGAGGGGGTCAGGATGGTGGGGATGGAGTGAGTGTGAGAGAGGCAGGGTGATGGTGATGAACTGAGTGTGAGGGGATGAGTGTGAGGTTGATGGAGTGAGTGTGAGGGGATCAGTGTGATGGGGTTGGAGTGAGTTTGTGGCGGCCAGGTGACGGTGAAGCAGTGAGTGTGAGGGGGTCATGGTGAAGGTGATGGAGCGAGTGTGAAGGGGTCAGGGTTACGGTGAATGAGTGATTGTGAGTGTGTCAGGGTGACAGTGACAGAGTGAGTGTGAGGGGATGTGTGTGACGTTGATGGAGCGAGTGTGAGGGGGTCAGTGTGACGGTGATAGAGTGACTGTGATTGAGTCAGGGTGAGTGTGATGGAGTGAGTGTGAGGTTGTCAGGGTGACGGTGATGGAGTTTTGTGAGGGAGTCAGGGTGACTATGATATAATGAGGGTGAGAGGGTCAGGGTGACGGTGATGCAGAGAGTGTGAGGGGATCAGGGTGACGGTGATGGAGAGAGTGTGAAGGGATCAGTGTGACGGTGATGGAGTGAGTGTGAGGGCGTCATTGTGACAGTGATTGAGTGAGTGTGGGATGGTCAGGGTGACGGAGATGGAGTGAGTGTGAGGGGGTCAGGTGAAGTTGATGGAGGGAGTGTGTGGAGGTCAGTGTGTCGGTGATGGAATGAGATTGAGGTGGTCAGGAAGACTGTGATGGAGAAAGTGTGAGAGGGTCAGGGTGACGGTGATGAAGTGAGTGTGGGGTGGTCAGTGAGAGAGTGATAGAGTGAGTGTGAGGGGGTCAGGGCGACGGTGATGGAGTGAGTGTGAGGTGGTCAGATTGACATTGGTGGAGTGAGAGTGAGGGAGTCAGTGTGACGGAGATGGAGGGAGTGTGAGGGGGTCATGGTGTTGGTGATGGAGTGAGTGTGAGGGGGTCAGGGTGACGGTGATTGAGTGAGTGTGAGGGGGTCAGGGTGACGGTGATGGAGTGAGTGTGTGGGAGTCAGGGTGACTGTGATATAATGAGGGAGAGAGGGTCAGGGTGTCAGTGATGGAGCGAGTGTGAGGGGGCCAGGGCGATGATGACAGAGTGAGAATGAGGGGGTCAGGGTGACGGTAATGGAGTGAGTGTGAGGGCGTCATTGTGACAGTGATTGAGTGAGTGTGAGGGGTTCAGGGTGACAGTGATGGAGTGAGTGTGAGGAGGTCAGGGAGACGGTGATGGAGTGAGTGTGAGGGAGTCAGGGTGACTGTGATATAATGAGGGTGAGAGGGTCAGGGTGTCAGTGATGGAGTGAGTGTGAGGGGGGCAGGACGATGGTGACAGAGTGAGAATGAGGGGGTCAGGGTGACGGTGATGGAGTGAGTGTGATGGGGTCAGTGTGATGGACACGAAGTGAGCGTGAGGGGATAAGTCTGATTTTGATGGAGTGAGTGTGAGATGGTTAGTGTGACGGGGACGGAGTGAGTGTGAGGGGGTCAGGTGAAGTTGATGGAGGGAGTGTGTGGAGGTCAGTGTGTCGGTGATGGAATGAGATTGAGGGGGTCAGGAAGACTGTGATGGAGAAAGTGTGAGAGGGTCAGGGTGACGATGATGGAGTGAGTGTGAGAGTGTCAGAGTGACCATGATAGAACAAGTGTGAGGGGGTCAGGGTCTCAGTGATGGAGTGTGTGTGAGAGTGTCAGGGTGACAGTGTGGCAGTGAGTGTGAGGGGATCAGGGTGACGGTGATGGAGTTTTGTGAGGGAGTCAGGGTGACTATGATATAATGAGGGTGAGAGGGTCAGGGTGACGGTGATGGAGAGAGTGTGAGGGGATCAGGGTGACGGTGATGGATAGAGTGTGAGGGGTCAGTGTGACGGTGATGGAGGGAGAGTGATGGGGTCAGGATGAAGGTGATGGAGTGAGAGTAAGGGGGTCAGAGCGACGGTGGTGGAGTGAGTGTGAGGGTGCCAGTTCGACAGTGATGTCGTGAGTGTGTGGGCGTCAGGGTTACGGAGATAGAGTGAGAGTGACGGGTTTTAGGGCAAGGGTGATGGAGTGAGTGTGAGGGGGTCAGAGCGACGGTGACGGAGGGAGAGTGATGGGGTCAGGGTGATGGTGATGGGGTGACTGTGAGGCTGTCATGGTGACGGTGATGGAAAGTGATTGAGGGGGTTAGGGTGAAGGTGATGGAGTAAGTGTGAGCGCATCAGCGTGCCGGTGATGGAGTGAGTGTGAGGGGTCAGGGGTCCATGATGGAGTGAGTGTGAGGGGTCAGGGGTCCATGATGGAGTGAATGTGAGGGTGTCAGGGTGACGGTGATGGAGTTAATGTGAGGGGGTCAGGGTGACGGTGATGGAGTGAGTGTGAGGGGGTCAGGGTGACCATGATGGAGTGAGTGTGAGGGGATCAGTGTGATGGTGATGGAGTGTGTGTGAGGGGATTTGGGTGACAGTGACGTAGTGAGTGTGAGGGGGTCAGGGTGGCGGTGATGCAGAGAGTTTGAGGGGGTCTGGGTGATAGTGATTGATTGAGTGTGATGGGGTCAGGGCGACGGTGATGAAGTGAGTTAGATGTGTTCAGGGGAAGGTGATGGAGTGGGTGTGAGAGGATTTGGGTGACAGTGATGGATTGAGTGTGAGGGGTTCAGGGTGGTGGTGATGGTGTGTGTGTGATGGGATCAGGGCGATGGTGATGGAGTGAGTATGAGGGGTTCAGGTAGACGGTGATAGATTGAGTTTGAGGTTGTCAGGTAGTCGGTGATGTAGGGAGTGCAAGGAGGTCAGGTTATTGGTGTAGGAGTGAGTGTGAGGGGGCCAGGGTGACAGTAATTGAGTGAGTGTGAGAGGGTCAGGGTGACGGTGATGGAGCGAGCATGTGGGGATCAGGGTGACAGTGAAGGAGTGAGTGTGAGGGGGTCAGTGTGATTGATAGAGAGAGTGTGAGGGGTTCAGGGTGACGGTGAAGGAGTGAGTGTGAGGTTGTCAGGGAGACAGTGATGAAGGAGTGAGAGGAGGTCAGGGCAAGGGTGATGGAGTGAGAGTGAGCAGGTCAAGGTGACGGTGCTGGAATGAGTGTGAGAGGGTCAGAGCGACGGTGATGAAGGGACAGTGATGGAGTCAGGGTGAAGGTGATGGAGTGAGAGTGAGGGGTCAGGTTGACGGTGATGGAGTGAGTGTGAGGGGGTCAGGTGAAGTTGATGGAGTGAGTGTGAGGAGGTCAGTGTGACGGTGATGGAGTGAGTGTGACAGGGTCAGGATGACGGTGATGGAGTGAGTGTGAGGGGTTCAGGGTGACGGTGATGGAGTGAGAGTGAGGGGGTCAGGTTGATGGTGATAGAGAGTGTCTGAGGGGGTCAGGGTGACGGTGATGGAGTGAGTGTGAGGGGGTCAGGGTGACCATGATGGAGTGAGTGTGAGGGGGTCAGGTTGTCGGTGATGGAGTGAGTGTGAGGGGGCAGGGTGACAGTGATGGCGTGAGTTAGATGTGTTCAGGGGAAGGTGTTGGAGTGCTGTGAGGGGGGTCAATGTGACAGAGATGGAGTGAGTGTGAAGGGGTCAGGGAGACGGTGATGGAGTGAGAGTGAGTGGTCAGGTTGACGGTGATGGAGTGAATGTGAGGTGGTGAGGGTGACAGTAATGGAGTGAGTGTGAGGGGGTCAGGGTGACCCTGATGGAGTGAGTGTGAGGGGGTCAGTGTGACGATTATGGAGTAAGTGTGTGCGTGTCAGATCGACGGTGATGGAGGGAGAGTGATGGGGTCACTGTGAAGGTGATGGAGTGAGAGTGACGGGTTCAGGGCAAGGGTGAAGGAGGGAGAGTGATGGGGTCAGGTGAAGGTGATTGAGTGAGTGTGAGGCTGTCATGGTGACGGTGATGGAAAGTGATTGAGGGGGTTAGGGTGAAGGTGATGGAGTAAGTGTGAGGGGATCAGAGAGACGGTGATGGAAAGAGATGGGGGTTCAGGTTGACAGTGATGGAGTGAGTGTGAGGGGTCAGGGAGACGGTGATGGAGTGAGAGTGAGGGGGTCAAGTTGACAGTGAGTGAGTGAGTGTGAGGGTGTCAGGGTGACGGTGATGGAGTGAGTGTGAGGGTGTCAGGGTGATGGTGATGGAGTGAGTGTGAGGGGGTCAGTGTGACGGTGATGGAGTGAGTGTGAGGGCGTCAGGGTGACGGTGATGGAGTGAGTGTGAGGGGGTCAGTGTGGCGGTGATGGAATGAGATTGAGGGGGTTAGGAAGACTGTGATGGAGAAAGTGTGAGAGGGTCAGGGTGATGGTGATGGAGTAAGTGTGAGAGTGTCAGAGTGACCATGATGGAACAAGTGTGAGGGGGTCAGGGTCTCAGTGATGGAGTGTGTGTGAGAGTGTCAGGGTGACAGTGTGGCAGTGAGTGTGAGGGGGTCAGGGTGACGGTGATGGAGTTTTGTGAGGGAGTCAGGGTGACTATGATATAATGAGGGTGAGAGGGTCAGGGTGACGGTGATGGAGAGAGTGTGAGGGGATCAGGGTGACGGTGATGGAGAGAGTGTGAGGGGTCAGTGTGACGGTGATGGAGGGAGAGTGATGGGGTCAGGATGAAGGTGATGGAGTGAGAGTAAGGGGGTCAGAGCGATGGTGGTGGAGTGAGTGTGAGGGTGTCAGTTCGACGTTGATGTCGTGAGTGTGTGGGCGTCAGGGTTACGGAGATAGAGTGAGAGTGACGGGTTTTAGGGCAAGGGTGATGGAGTGAGTGTGAGGGGGTCAGAGCGACGGTGACGGAGGGAGAGTGATGGGGTCAGGGTGAAGGTGATGGGGTGACTGTGAGGCTGTCATGGTGACGGTGATGGAAAGTGATTGAGGGGGTTAGGGTGAAGGTGATGGAGTAACTGTGAGCGCATCAGCGTGCCGGTGATGGAGTGAGTGTGAGGGGCCAGGTGTCCATGATGGAGTGAGTGTGAGGGTGTCAGGGTGACGGTGATGGAGTTAATGTGAGGGTGTCAGGGTGACGGTGATGGAGTGAGTGTGAGGGGGTCAGGGTGACCATGATGGAGTGAGTGTGAGGGGATCAGTGTGATGGTGATGGAGTGTGTGTGAGGGGATTTGGGTGACAGTGACGTAGTGAGTGTGAGGGGGTCAGGGTGGCGGTGATGCAGAGAGTTTGAGGGGGTCAGGGTGGCAGTGATGGATTGAGTGTGATGGGGTCAGGGCGACGGTGATGAAGTGAGTTAGATGTGTTCAGGGGAAGGTGATGGACTGGGTGTGAGGGGATTTGGGTGACAGTGATGGATTGAGTGTGAGGGGTTCAGGGTGGCGGTGATGGTGTGTGTGTGATGGGATCAGGGCGATGGTTATGGAGTGAGTATGAGGGGTTCAGGGAGACGGTGATAGAGTGAGTTTGAGGTTGTCAGGGAGTCGGTGATGTAGGGAGTGCAAGGAGGTGAGGTTATTGGTGTAGGAGTGAGTGTGAGGGGGCCAGGGTGACAGTAATTGAGTGAGTGTGAGAGGGTCTGGGTGATGGTGATGGAGTGAGCATGAGGGGGTCAGGATGACAGTGAAGGAGTGAGTGTGAGGGGGTCAGTGTGATTGATGGAGAGAGTGTGAGGGGTTCAGGGTGACGGTGAAGGAGTGAGTGTGAGGTTGTCAGGGAGACCGTGATGAAGGAGTGAGAGGAGGTCAGGGCAAGGGTGATGGAGTGAGATTGAGCAGGTCAAGATGACGGTGATGGAGTGAGTGTGAGACGGTCAGAGCGACGGTGATGAAGGGACAGTGATGGAGTCAGGGTGAAGGTGATGGAGTGAGAGTGAGGGGTCAGGTGAAGTTGATGGAGTGAGTGTGAGGAGGTCAGTGTGACGGTGCTGGAGTGAGTGTGACAGGGTCAGGATGACGGTGATGGAGTGAGTGTGTGGGGTTCAGGGTGACGGTGATGGAGTGAGAGTGAGGGGGTCAGGGTGACCATGATGGAGAGAGTGTGAGGGGGTCAGGTTGTCGGTGATGGAGTGAGTGTGAGGGGGCAGGGTGACAGTGATGGCGTGAGTTAGATGTGTTCAGGGGAAGGTGTTGGAGTGCTGTGGGGGGGGTCAATGTGACAGAGATGGAGTGAATGTGAGGGGGTCATTGTGACAGTAATGGAGTGAGTGTGAGGGGTTCAGTGTGACGGTGATGGAGTGCATATGAGGGGGTCAGGGAGACGGTGATGGAGTGAGTTTGAAGTTGTCAGGGAGGCGGTGATGGAGGGAGTGCGAGGAGGTCAGGTTATTGGTGTAGGAGTGAGTGTGATGGGGGCCAGGGTGACAGTGATGCAGTGAGTGTGAGAGGGTCAGGGTGACGGTGTTGCAGTGAGTGTGAGGTAGTCAGAGTGATGGTGACGGAGTGAGAGTGAGGGGTTCAGGATGATGGTGATCGAGTGAGTGTGAGGGGGTCAGGGAGATGGTGACGGAGTGAGAGTGAGGGGGTTAGGATAATGGTGATGGAGTGAGTGTGAGAGAGTCTGGGTGATGGTGACAGAGTGAGTGGAAGGGGGCCTGGGTAACAATGTTGGAGGGAGTGTGAGGGGGTCAGGGTGACGGTGATGGAGTGAGTGTGGGGGTGTTAGAGTGATGGTGATGGAGTGAGTGTGAGGGGATAAGTGTGACGGAGATGGATGGAGTGTGATGGGCTCAGGTTAATGCTGTTGGAGTGAGTATGAGGGGGCGAGGGTGACGGTGATGAAGTGAGTGTGAGGGGCCTAGGGTGACGGTGGTGGAGTGAGAGTGAGGGGTTCCGGGTGACGGTGATTGAATGAGATTGAGGGGGTTAGGGTGAAGATGATGGAGTGAGATTAATGGGGTCAGGGCGATGGCGAACGAGTGAGAGTGAGCGGGTCACATTGGCCGTCAATTGATCACTGCACCGGTCAAACTGGATCCCTTCCCTCCCTGGACATGATTCCAGCAATCATCGTACTGGATCCCTGCGCAAGATCCACTTGTTCACTGAACCAATTAACCTGGACCCCTACCCTCACTAGACATGATCACAGCTATCATTGTACTAGATCCCCCAGTCATTGTCCTTGATCCCTGCGCTACGTCCACTTTATCACTGCACCGGTCCAACTGGATCCCTTCCCTCACTGGACTTGATCCCAGCAATCTTTGAACTAGATCACTCCAGTCATCATACTGGATCCCTGCATCGGATCTGCTTAATCACTGCACCAGTCCAACTGGATCACTCCCTGGCTGGACCTGATCCACGTGATCATGGAACTCGATCCCCAGTCATTGTACTGGATCCCTGCACTAGATCTACTTGATCACTGCACCGGTCAATCTGGATCCCTTCCTCACTGTACATGATCCCAGCAATCATTGAACTAGATCCCCCAGTCATTATACCGGATCCCTGCACTTGATCCACTTGATCACTGCACCAGTCCAACTGGATCCCTTCCCTCATCTGGACTAGATCCCAGCGATCTTTGAACTAGATCACTCCAATCATCATACTGGATTCCTGCATTGGATCCGCTTGATCACTGCACCAGTCCAACTGGATCACTCCCTGGTTGGACTTGAATCAATTGATCATGGAACTAGATCCGCAGTCATTGTACTGGATCCCTGCACTGGATCTACTTGATCACTGCACCATTCACACTGGAACCCTGACCTCGCTGGACGTGATCCCAGTGACCATTGGATTAGATCCCTCCGGTCATCGTACTGGATCTCTGCGCAAGATCCACTTGATCACTTCACTGATCAAACTGGATACCTTCCCTCACTGGACATGATCACAGCTATCAATGAACTAGAACCCAAGTCATTGTACTGGATCCCTGCGCAAGATCCACTTGATCACTGCACCAGTCCAAATAGATCCCTTCTCTCGCTGAACATGATCCCAACGATCATTGGATTAGATCCCTTCAGTCATCATACTGGATCCCTGTGCAAGATCCATTTGATCACTGCATCAATCAAACTGGATCCCTTCCCTCACCGGACATGATCCCAGCTACCATTGTACTAGATCCCCCAGTCATCGTACTGGATCCCTGCGCTAGATCCACTTGATCACTGCACAATTAAAACTGTATCCTTTCCCTCGCTGGGCATGATACCAGCGATCATTGGACTAGATCCCTCCAGTCATTGTACTCAATCCCTGTGCAGGATCCACTTGATCACTGCGTCAATCAAACTGAATCCCTTCCCTCACTGGACATGATCCCAGAGATCATTGAACTAAATCATCCCGTCATTTTACTGGATCCCTGCACTAGATCCACTTGATCACGGCACCAGTCCAACTGGATCCCTTCCCTCACTGGACTTCAACCCAGCAATCTTTGAACTAGATCACTCCAGTCATCATTCTGGATCCCTGCACTAGACCTACCTGATCACTGCACCGGTCAATCTGAATCCCTCCCTCACTGTACATGATCCCAGTGATCATTGAACTAGATCCCCCAGTCATTGTACTGGATCTCTGCACTAGATCCACTTGATCATTGCACCAGTCCAACTGGATTGCTTCCCTCGCTGAACATGATCCCAGTGACCATTGGATTAGATCCCTCCAGTCATCGTACTGGATCCCTGTGCAAGATCCACTTGATCACTGCACCAATCAAACTGGATCCCTTTCCTCACTGAACATGATCCAAGCTATCATTGTACGAGATCCCCAGTGAATGCATGTCACCCCCTCCCCAGAGCTGGGAATGCCTGCCCCACCCCCCAGAGCTGTGAATGCCTGCCCCCTCCCCAGAGCTGTGAATGCATACCCCCTACCCAGAGCTGTGAATGCCTGCCGCCACACCCCCCAGAGCTATGAATGCTGGCCACACCCCAGAGCTGTGAATGCCGGCCCCACCCCCATAGCTGTGAATGCCTGCCCCTCCCCAGAGCTGTGAATGCCTGCCCCCACCCCCCAGAGCTGTGAATGCCTGCCCCCACCGCCCAGAGCTGTGTGAATGCCTGCCCACACCCCCCAGAGCTGTGAATGCCTGCCCCCTCCCCCTAGAGCTGTGAATGCCTGCCCCCAACCCCTAGAGCTGTGATTGCCTGCCTCCTCCCCCAGAGCTGTGAATGCCTGCCCCCTCCCCAGAGCTGTGAATGCCTGTCCCCCCTCCCCGGAGCTGTGAATGTCTGCCCCCCCCCCACCAGAGCTGTGAATGCCGGTCCCCCGACACCCAGAGCTGTGAATGCCTGTTCCCCATCCCCCCAGAGGTCTGAATGCCTGTCTCCCCACCCCCAGAGCTGTGAATGCTTGTCCCCCCTCCCACAGAGCATTGAATGCTTGTTCCCCCTCCCCAGAGCTGTGAATGCTTTTCCCCCTTCCCCAGAGCTGTGAATGCCTGTCGCCCCCTCCCCAGACCTGTGAATGCCTGACCCCCCTCCTCCGCAGAGCTATGAATGCCTGTCCCTCCCCCCAGAGCCGTGAATGCCTGCCCCCTCCCCACAGAGCTGTGAATGCCTGTCTCCCCATCGCCCCAGAGCTGTGAATGCCTGTCCACCCTCGCCCCAGAGATGCGAATGCCTGTTCCCCTCCTCTGCAGAGCTGTGAATGCCTGTCAGCATCGTCCCCATAGCTGAGAATGCCAGTCTCACCCCACCCCCAGAGCGGTGAATGCCTGTCCACCCCCCTCCCCAGAGCTGAGAATGCCTGTCCCCACCTACCCAGAGCTGTGAATGCCTGCCCCGCTCCTCCGAAGCTGTGACTGCCTGTCCCCACTCCCCCAGAGCTGTGAATGCCTGCCCCACACCCCGAGAACTGTGAATGCCTGTCCCCCGCTTCCCAGAGCTGTGAATGCCTGTCCACCCCACCCCCAGAGCTGTGAATGCCTGTCCCCCCTCCCACAGAGCATGGAATGCCTGTCCCCGACACACCCAGAGCTGTGAATGCCTGTTCCCCCTCCCCCGAGAGGTCTGAATGCCTGTCACCCCTCCCCCCAGAGCTGTGAATGCTTGTTCCCCCCTCCCCCGAGCTGTGAATGCTTGTTTCCCCCTCCCCAGAGCTGTGAATGCCTGTCCCCCCCTCCTCAGAGCTGTGAATGCCTGCCCCCTCCCCCCAGAGTTTTGAATGCCTGTCCCCGCATCGCCCCAGAGCTGTGAATGCCTGTCCCCCCTCATCCCAGAGCTGTGAATGCCTGTTCCCCCTCCCCCCAGAGGTCTGAATGCCTGTCACCCCTCCCCCCAGAGCTGTGAATGCTTGTTCCCCCCTCCCCCGAGCTGTGAATGCTTGTTTCCCCCTCCCCAGAGCTGTGAATGCCTGTCCCCCCCTCCTCAGAGCTGTGAATGCCTGCCCCCTCCCCCCAGAGTTTTGAATGCCTGTCCCCGCATCGCCCCAGAGCTGTGAATGCCTGTCCCCCCTCATCCCAGAGATGTGAATGCCTGTTCCCCTCCTCCGCAGAGCTGTGAATGCCTGTCAGCCCCGTCCCCAGAGCTGAGAATGCCAGTCTCACCCCACCCCAGAGCTGTGCATGCCTGTCCACCCCCCTCCCCAGAGCTGTGAATTCCTGTCCCCACCTCCACAGAGCTGTGAATGCCTGTCCCCGCAACCACAGAGCTGTGAATGCCTGCCTCCCTCCCCCAGAGCTGTAACTGCCTGTCCCCCACACTCCCAGAGCTGTGAATGCCTGTCCCCCAATCCCAGAGCTGTGAATGCCTGTCCCAGACCCACAGAGCTGTGAATGCCTGCCCCCCCCTCCCCAGAGCTGGGAATGCCTGTCCCGCCCACCGCCCAGAGCTGTGAATGCCTGTCCCCGCCTCCCCAGAGCTGTGAATTCCTGCCCCCCTCACACCCAGAGCTGTGAATGCCTGACTCCGCCCCACCCCAGAGCTGTGAATGCCTGCCCCCCTCCTCCGCAGAACTGTGAATGTCTGTCACACCCCTCCCCAGAGCTGTGAATGCCTGTCCCCCCTCTCCAAAGCTGTGAATGCCTGTCCCCCCCACACCCAGAGCTGTGAAAGCCTGTCTCCGCCCCATCCCAGAGCTGTGAATGCCTGTCCCCCTCCTCCGCAGAGCTGTGAATGTCTGTCACACCGCTCCCCAGAGCTGTGAATACCTGTCCCCCGACCCCCAGAGCGGTGAATGCCTGTCCCTCCCCTCCGCAGAGCTGTGAATGCCAGGACCCCTCCCCCAGAGCTGTGAATGCCTGTCCCCCACCTCCCCAGAGCTGTGAATGCTTGTCCCCCTCCCCTCAGAGCTGTGAATGCCTGTCAACCCCCCTCCCCCAGAGCTGTGAATGCCTCTCCACCCCACCCCCCAGAGCTGTGAATGCCTCTCTACCCACACCCCCAGAGCTGTGAATGACGTCCCCCTCCCCTAGAGCTGTGAATGCCTGTCCCCCCACCTCCCCAGAGCTGTGAATGCCTGTCCACTCCCTCCCGAGAGCTGTGAATGCCTGCCCCCCATCCCCAGTGCTGTGAATGCCTGTTCCCACCACACACAGAGCTGTGAATGCCTGTATCCTCCCTCCCCCAGAGCTGTGAATGCCTGTCCCCATCCCCCCGAGATGTGAATACCTGTCCCCCAAGAACTGTGTTGCCTGTCAGCCCCTCCCCCGAGCTGTGAATGCTTGTTCCCCCTCCCCAGAGCTGTAAATGCCTATCCCCCGCACCCCCAGAGCTATGAATGCCTGTCCCTCCCCTACCCAGAGCTGTAAATGCCTGTCCACCCCACCCCCAGAGCTGTGAATGCCTGTCCACCCCACCCCCAGAGCTGTGTATGCCTGCCCCCCCCCCACCCCCAGAGCTGTGAATGCCTGTCCCTGGCAACCCCCAGAGCTGTGAATGGCTGTCTCCATACCCCGAGATGTGAATACATGTCCCCACAGAGCTGTGTTGCCTGCCCCCCCTCTCCCGAGCTGTGAATGCTTGTCCACCCCCAAGAGCTGTGAATGCCTGTACACCCCACCCCCAGAGCTGTGAATGCCTGTCCCTCCCCTCCCCAGAGCTGTGAATGCCAAAACCCCCTCACCCCAGAGCTGTGAATGCCTGTCCCCCACTACCTCCAGAGCTGTATGCCTGTTCCCCCCCAGAGCTGTGAATGCTGGTCCCCCTCACCCACAGAGCTGTGAATGCCTGTCTCCGCCCCACCCCAGAGCTGTGAATGCCTGTCCCCCGCCTCCGCAGATCTGTGAATGTCTGTCACACCCCTCCCTAGAGCTGTGAGTGCTTGTCCCCGCTCCCCAGAGCTGTGAATGCCTGTCCCTCCCCTCCCCCGAGCTGTGACTGCCTGTCCCCCCGCTCCCCAGAGCTGTGAATTCCTGTCCCACCCCTTCCCAGAGCTGTGAATGCCAATTCCCCCCACCCCAGAGTTTGAATGCCTGTCCCTCCCCTCCCCAGAGCTTTGAATGCCTGCCCCCCCTCACCCCAGAGCTGTGAATGCCTGTCCTGCCACCTCCCCAGAGCTTGTGAATGCCTGTTCCCCCCTCCCCCCCGATCTGTGAATGCCTGACCCCGCACCTCCCCAGAACTGTAGATGCCTGTCCCCCCTCGCCCCAGAGGTGTGAATGCCTGTCCCCCCCACCTCCCCAGAGCTGTGAATGCCTGTCCCTCCCCTCCCCCGAGCTGTGACTGCCTGTCCCCCCGCTCCCCAGAGCTGTGAATGCTTTTCCCCCTTCCCCAGAGCTGTGAATGCCTGTCGCCCCCTCCCCAGACCTGTGAATGCCTGACCCCCCTCCTCCGCAGAGCTATGAATGCCTGTCCCTCCCCCCAGAGCCGTGAATGCCTGCCCCCTCCCCACAGAGCTGTGAATGCCTGTCTCCCCATCGCCCCAGAGCTGTGAATGCCTGTCCACCCTCGCCCCAGAGATGCGAATGCCTGTTCCCCTCCTCTGCAGAGCTGTGAATGCCTGTCAGCATCGTCCCCATAGCTGAGAATGCCAGTCTCACCCCACCCCCAGAGCGGTGAATGCCTGTCCACCCCCCTCCCCAGAGCTGAGAATGCCTGTCCCCACCTACCCAGAGCTGTGAATGCCTGCCCCGCTCCTCCGAAGCTGTGACTGCCTGTCCCCACTCCCCCAGAGCTGTGAATGCCTGCCCCACACCCCGAGAACTGTGAATGCCTGTCCCCCGCTTCCCAGAGCTGTGAATGCCTGTCCACCCCACCCCCAGAGCTGTGAATGCCTGTCCCCCCTCCCACAGAGCATGGAATGCCTGTCCCCGACACACCCAGAGCTGTGAATGCCTGTTCCCCCTCCCCCCAGAGGTCTGAATGCCTGTCACCCCTCCCCCCAGAGCTGTGAATGCTTGTTCCCCCCTCCCCCGAGCTGTGAATGCTTGTTTCCCCCTCCCCAGAGCTGTGAATGCCTGTCCCCCCCTCCTCAGAGCTGTGAATGCCTGCCCCCTCCCCCCAGAGTTTTGAATGCCTGTCCCCGCATCGCCCCAGAGCTGTGAATGCCTGTCCCCCCTCATCCCAGAGCTGTGAATGCCTGTTCCCCCTCCCCCCAGAGGTCTGAATGCCTATCACCCCTCCCCCCAGAGCTGTGAATGCTTGTTCCCCCCTCCCCCGAGCTGTGAATGCTTGTTTCCCCCTCCCCAGAGCTGTGAATGCCTGTCCCCCCCTCCTCAGAGCTGTGAATGCCTGCCCCCTCCCCCCAGAGTTTTGAATGCCTGTCCCCGCATCGCCCCAGAGCTGTGAATGCCTGTCCCCCCTCATCCCAGAGATGTGAATGCCTGTTCCCCTCCTCCGCAGAGCTGTGAATGCCTGTCAGCCCCGTCCCCAGAGCTGAGAATGCCAGTCTCACCCCACCCCAGAGCTGTGCATGCCTGTCCACCCCCCTCCCCAGAGCTGTGAATTCCTGTCCCCACCTCCACAGAGCTGTGAATGCCTGTCCCCGCAACCACAGAGCTGTGAATGCCTGCCTCCCTCCCCCAGAGCTGTAACTGCCTGTCCCCCACACTCCCAGAGCTGTGAATGCCTGTCCCCCAATCCCAGAGCTGTGAATGCCTGTCCCAGACCCACAGAGCTGTGAATGCCTGCCCCCCCCTCCCCAGAGCTGGGAATGCCTGTCCCGCCCACCGCCCAGAGCTGTGAATGCCTGTCCCCGCCTCCCCAGAGCTGTGAATTCCTGCCCCCCTCACACCCAGAGCTGTGAATGCCTGACTCCGCCCCACCCCAGAGCTGTGAATGCCTGCCCCCCTCCTCCGCAGAACTGTGAATGTCTGTCACACCCCTCCCCAGAGCTGTGAATGCCTGTCCCCCCTCTCCAAAGCTGTGAATGCCTGTCCCCCCCACACCCAGAGCTGTGAAAGCCTGTCTCCGCCCCATCCCAGAGCTGTGAATGCCTGTCCCCCTCCTCCGCAGAGCTGTGAATGTCTGTCACACCGCTCCCCAGAGCTGTGAATACCTGTCCCCCGACCCCCAGAGCGGTGAATGCCTGTCCCTCCCCTCCGCAGAGCTGTGAATGCCAGGACCCCTCCCCCAGAGCTGTGAATGCCTGTCCCCCACCTCCCCAGAGCTGTGAATGCTTGTCCCCCTCCCCTCAGAGCTGTGAATGCCTGTCAACCCCCCTCCCCCAGAGCTGTGAATGCCTCTCCACCCCACCCCCCAGAGCTGTGAATGCCTCTCTACCCACACCCCCAGAGCTGTGAATGACGTCCCCCTCCCCTAGAGCTGTGAATGCCTGTCCCCCCACCTCCCCAGAGCTGTGAATGCCTGTCCACTCCCTCCCGAGAGCTGTGAATGCCTGCCCCCCATCCCCAGTGCTGTGAATGCCTGTTCCCACCACACACAGAGCTGTGAATGCCTGTATCCTCCCTCCCCCAGAGCTGTGAATGCCTGTCCCCATCCCCCCGAGATGTGAATACCTGTCCCCCAAGAACTGTGTTGCCTGTCAGCCCCTCCCCCGAGCTGTGAATGCTTGTTCCCCCTCCCCAGAGCTGTAAATGCCTATCCCCCGCACCCCCAGAGCTATGAATGCCTGTCCCTCCCCTACCCAGAGCTGTAAATGCCTGTCCACCCCACCCCCAGAGCTGTGAATGCCTGTCCACCCCACCCCCAGAGCTGTGTATGCCTGCCCCCCCCCACCCCCAGAGCTGTGAATGCCTGTCCCTGGCAACCCCCAGAGCTGTGAATGGCTGTCTCCATACCCCGAGATGTGAATACATGTCCCCACAGAGCTGTGTTGCCTGCCCCCCCTCTCCCGAGCTGTGAATGCTTGTCCACCCCCAAGAGCTGTGAATGCCTGTACACCCCACCCCCAGAGCTGTGAATGCCTGTCCCTCCCCTCCCCAGAGCTGTGAATGCCAAAACCCCCTCACCCCAGAGCTGTGAATGCCTGTCCCCCACTACCTCCAGAGCTGTATGCCTGTTCCCCCCCAGAGCTGTGAATGCTGGTCCCCCTCACCCACAGAGCTGTGAATGCCTGTCTCCGCCCCACCCCAGAGCTGTGAATGCCTGTCCCCCGCCTCCGCAGATCTGTGAATGTCTGTCACACCCCTCCCTAGAGCTGTGAGTGCTTGTCCCCGCTCCCCAGAGCTGTGAATGCCTGTCCCTCCCCTCCCCCGAGCTGTGACTGCCTGTCCCCCCGCTCCCCAGAGCTGTGAATTCCTGTCCCACCCCTTCCCAGAGCTGTGAATGCCAATGCCCCCCACCCCAGAGTTTGAATGCCTGTCCCTCCCCTCCCCAGAGCTTTGAATGCCTGCCCCCCCTCACCCCAGAGCTGTGAATGCCTGTCCTGCCACCTCCCCAGAGCTTGTGAATGCCTGTTCCCCCCTCCCCCCCGATCTGTGAATGCCTGACCCCGCACCTCCCCAGAACTGTAGATGCCTGTCCCCCCTCGCCCCAGAGGTGTGAATGCCTGTCCCCCCACCTCCCCAGAGCTGTGGATGCCTGCCCCCCACTACCCCCAGAGCTGTATGCCTGTTCCCCACCAGAGCTGTGAATGCCTGTCCCCCCAAACCCAGAGCCGTGAATGCCTGTCCCCCCAACTCCCCAGAGCAGTGAATGCCTGTCCCCCACTACCCCCAGAGCCGTATGCCTGTTCCCCCTCAGAGCTGTGAATGCCTGTCGCCCCCACCCACAGAGCTGTGAATGCCTGTCTCCGCCCCACCCCAGAGCTGTGAATGCCTGCCCCTCCCGCAGAGCTGTGAATGTCTGTCACAACCCTCCCCAGAGCTGTGAATGCCTGTCACTCCCCAAAACCCAGAGCTGTGAATGCCTGTCCCCCACAACCCCCAGAGCTGTGAATGCCTGTCCCTCCACCCCCAGAGCTGTGAATGTCTCTCCCTCCCCTCCCCCGAGCTTTGAATGCCTGTTCCCCCCCAGAGCTGGAAGGCCTGTCTCCCCCTCCCACAGAGCTGGGAATGCCTGTCCCCATCCCCCCGAGATGTGAATACATGTGCCCCCCGGAGCTGTGTTGCCTGCACACCCCTCTCCCGAGCTGTGAACGCTTGTCCCCCCCTCCCCAGAGCTGTGAATGCCTGGCCCCCCTCACCCCAGAGCTGTGAATGCCTGTCCTGCCACCTCCTCAGAGCAGCGAATGCCTGTTCCCACCCCCAGAGCTGTGAATGCCTGTCCCCCCACCTCCCCAGAGCTGTAGATGCCTGTCCCCCCTCGCCCCAAAGGTGTGGATGCCTGTCCCCCCACCTCCCCAGAGCTGTGAATGCCTGTCCCCCCACCCCCAGAGCTGTGCATGCCTGTCTCCGCACAACCCGGGAGCTGTGAATTTCTGTTCCCCTCCTCCGCAGAGCTGTGGATGTCTGTCACACCCCTCCCCAGAGCTGTGAATGCCTGTCCTCCCACACCCAGAGCTGTGAATGCTGTCCCCCCGCTCCCCAGAGCTGTAAATACCTGTCCCCCACCACCTCCAGAGCTGTGAATGCCTGTCCCCCTCCCCACAGAGATGTGAATTCCTATCCCCTCCCTCCCCAGAGCTGTGAATGCCTGCTCCCCCCAAAGCTGTGACTGCCTGTCCCCCTCCACTCAGAGCTGTGAATGCCTGTCCCCCCACCCCCAGTGTCGTGAATGCCTGTCCCTCACCTCCCCAGAGCAGTGACTGCCTGTCCCCCTCCACTCAGAGCTGTGAATGCCTCTCCCCATCCCCCCGAGATGTGAATACATATGCCCCCCGGAGCTGTGTTGCCTGTCCGCCCCTCTCCCGAGCTGTGAACGCTTGTCCCCCCTCCCCAGAGCTGTGAATGCCAGTCCCCCCCACCCCGAGAGCTGTGAATGCCTGTCCCTCCCCTCCCCAGAGCTGTAGATGCCTGTCCCCCCTCCCCCCAGAGGTGTGAATGCCAGTCCCCCCACCTCCCCAGAGCTGTGAATGCTTCTCTCCTCCCTCTCCAGAGCAGTGAATGCCTGTCCCCACTACCCCCAGAGCTGTTTGCTTGTTCCCCCCCAAGAGCTGTGAATGCCTGTCCCCCCACCCTCAGATCTGTGAATGCCTGTCACCGCCCCACCACAGAGCTGTGAATGCCTGTCTCCGCCCCACCACAGAGCTGTGTATGCCTGTTCCCCTCCTCCGTAGAACTCTGAATGCTGTCTCCCCGCTCCCCAGAGCTGTGAATGCCTGTGCCCCACCATCCCCAGAGCTGTGAATGCCTGTCCCCCACCCCACACAGATGTGAATTCCTATCCCCTCCCTCCCCAGAGCTGTGAATGCTTGTCCCCCTCCCCTCACAGCTGTGAATGCCTGTCCCCCGCCACCCCCGAGCTGTGATGCCTGGACCCATCCCCCCGAGATGTGAATACATGTCCCCCCAAGAGCTGTGTTGCCTGTCCCCCCCACTCCCGAGCTGTGAATGTCTGTCCCCCCTCCCCAGAGCTGTGAATGCCTGTCCCCCCACCTCCCCAGAGCTGTGAATGCTTGTCCCCCTCCCCTCAGAGCTGCGAATGCCTGTCCCTCCACCCCGAGAGCTGTGAATGCCTGTCCCTCCCCTCCCCAGAGCTGTGAATGCCAGGCCCCCTCTCCCCCAGAGCTGTGAATGCCTGCCCCCCCACCTCCCCAGACCTGTGAATGCTTGTCCCCCTCCCCTCAGAGCTGTGAATGCCAGTCCCCGCCAACCCAAGAGCTGTGTTGCCTGTCCCCCCCTACTCCCGAGCTGTGAATGTTTGTCCCCTCTCCCCAGAGCTGTGAATGCCTGCCACCATCACCCTAGAGCTGTGAATGCCTGTCCTGCTACCTCCCCAGGGCTATGAATGCCTGTTCCCCTCTCCCCCCAGAGCCTTGAATGACTGCCCCCCCACCTCCCCAGAGCTGGAGATGCCATTCCCTCCTCCCCCCAGAGCTGTGAATGCCTGTCCCCCCACCTACACAGAGCTGTGAATGCTTGTCCCCTCCCTCCCCAGAGCTGTGAATGCTTGTCCACTCCCTCCCCAGAGAAGTGAATGCCTGTCCCCTACTAGTCCTCGAGCTGTATGCCTGTTCCCCCCCAGAGCTATGAATGCCTGTCCCCCTCCTGTGCAGAGCTGTGAATGTCTGTCCCCCCAACCCCAGAGCGGTGAATGCCTGCCCCTCCCCTACCCAGAGCTGTGAATGCCAGGACACCTCCCCCAGAGCTGTGAATGCCTGTCGCCCCACCTCCCCAGAGCTGTGAATGCCTGTCCACTCCCTCCCGAGAGCTGTGAATGCCTGTTCCCCCCCAGAGCTATGAATGCCTGTCCCCCCTCACACAGAGCATTGAATGTCTGTCCCCGCCACACCCAGAGCTGTGAATGCCTGTATCACCCCTCCCCCAGAGCTGTGACTGCCTATTCCCCGGCCCCCCAGAACTGTGATTGCCTGTCCCCCACCTCCCCAGAGCTCTAGATGCCTGTCCCCCTCCCCCCAGAGCTGTGACTGCCTGTCCCCCCTCCCCCCAGAGCGGTGAATGCCTGTCCCTCCCCTCTCCAAAGCTATGAATGCCTGGCCCCCCTCCACAAGAGCTGTGAATGCCTGTCCCCCCTCCTCCCAAGAGCTGTGCATACTTGTCACCCCTCCCCTCAGAGCTGTGAATGCCTGTCCCCTTCCTCCCGAGAACTGTGAAGGCCGGTCCCCCCAAACCCCAGAGCTGTGAATGCCTGTTCCCCCCCAGAGCTGGAAGGCCTGTCTCCCCTCCCACAGAGCTGTGAATGCCTGCCCCCCGCCACCCCCAGAGCTGTGAATGCCTGGCCTCATCCTCTGTAGAGCTGTGAATGTCTGACACACCCCTCCCCAGAGGTGTGAATGCCTGTCCCCCAAATCCCAGAGCTGTGAATGCCTGTCCCCCCTCCCCAGAGCTGTGAATGCCTGTCGCCATCCCCCCAAAGCTGTGAATTCCTGTCTCCTCCTTCCCAAGAGCTGTGAATGCCTGTCCCCCACTAACCCCAGAGCTGTGAATGCCTGTCCCCCACTACCCCCAGAGCTGTTTGCCTGTTCCCCACAGAGCTGTGAATGCCTGTCCACCCCACACCCAGAGCTGTGAATGCCTGTCCACCCCACACCCAGAGCTGTGAATGCCTGTCCCCCACCAACACCAGAGCTGTGAATGCCTGTCCCCAACCCCAGAGCTGTGAATGCCTGTCCCTCCCCACCCCAGAGCAGTGAATGCTTGTCCCCTCCCTCCCCAGAGCAGTGAATGCCTGTCCACCACTACCCCAAGAGCTGTATGCCTGTTCCACCCCAGAGCTGTGAATGCCTGCTCCCCCCAAAGCTGTGACTGCCTGTCCCCTCCACTCAGAGCTGTGAATGCCTGTCCCCCCACCCCCAGTGTCGTGAATGCCTGTCCCTCAGCTCCCCAGAGCTGTGACTGCCTGTCCCCCTCCACTCAGAGCTGTGAATGCCTCTCCCCATCCCCCCGAGATGTGAATACATATGCCCCCCGGAGCTGTGTTGCCTGTCCGCCCCTCTCCCGAGCTGTGAACGCTTGTCCCCCCTCCCCAGAGCTGTGAATGCCAGTCCGCCCACCCCGAGAGCTGTGAATGCCTGTCCCTCCCCTCCCCAGAGCTGTGAATGCCTGCCCCCCTCACCCCAGAGCTGTGAATGCCTGTCCTGCCACCTCCCCAGAGCTGTGAATGCCTGCTCCCCCCTCCCCCAGAGCTGTGAATGCCTGTCCCCCCACCTCCCCAGAGCTGTAGATGCCTGTCCCCCCTCCCCCCAGAGGTGTGAATGCCAGTCCCACCCACCTCCCCTGAGCTGTGAATGCTTCTCCCCTCCCTCTCCAGAGCAGTGAATGCCTGTCCCCACTACCCCCAGAGCTGTTTGCTTGTTCCCCCCAAGAGCTGTGAATGCCTGTCCCCCCACCCTCAGATCTTTGAATGCCTGTCTCCGCCCCACCACAGAGCTGTGAATGCCTGTCTCCGCCCCACCACAGAGCTGTGTATGCCTGTTCCCCTCCTCCGTAGAGCTGTGAATGCTGTCTCCCCGCTCCCCAGAGCTGTGAATGCCTGTCCCCCACCATCCCCAGAGCTGTGAATGCCTGTCCCCCACCCCGCACAGATGTGAATTCCTATCCCCTCCCTCCCCAGAGCTGTGAATGCTTGTCCCCCTCCCCTCACAGCTGTGAATGCCTGTCCCCCGCCACCCCCAGAGCTGTGATGCCTGGACCCATCCCCCCCGAGATGTGAATACATGTCCCCCCAAGAGCTGTGTTGCCTGTCCCCCCCACTCCCGAGCTGTGAATGTTTGTCCCCCCTCCCCAGAGTTGTGAATGCCTGTCCCTCCACCTCCCCAGAGCTGTGAATGCTTGCCCCCCTCCCCTCAGAGCTGCGAATGCCTGTCCCTCCACCCCGAGAGCTGTGAATGCCTGTCCCTCCCCTCCCCAGAGCTGTGAATGCCAGGCCCCCTCTCCCCCAGAGCTGTGAATGCCTGCACCCCCACCTCCCCAGAGCTGTGAATGCTTGTCCCCCTCCCCTCAGAGCTGTGAATGCCAGTCCCCCGCCAACCCAAGAGCTGTGTTGCCTGTCCCCCCCTACTCCCGAGCTGTGAATGTTTGTCCCCTCTCCCCAGAGCTGTGAATGCCTGCCACCCTCACCTTAGAGCTGTGAATGCCTGTCCTGCTACCTCCCCAGGGCTATGAATGCCTGTTCCCCTCTCCCCCCAGAGCCTTGAATGACTACCCCCCCACCTCCCCAGAGCTGGAGATTCCATTCCCTCCTCCCCCCAGAGCTGTGAATGCCTGTCCCCCCACCTACACAGAGCTGTGAATGCTTGTCCCCTCCCTCCCCAGAGCTGTGATTGCTTGTCCACTCCCTCCCCAGAGAAGTGAATGCCTGTCCCCTACTAGTCCTCGAGCTGTATGCCTGTTCCCTCCCAGAGCTATGAATGCCTGTCCCCCTCCTCTGCAGAGCTGTGAATGTCTGTCCCACCCCTCCCCAGAGCTGTGAATGTCTGTCCCCCCAACCCCAGAGAGGTGAATGCCTGTCCCCCCACCTCCCCAGAGCTGTGAATGTCTGTCCTCCTCATCCACCAGAGCTGTGAATGCCTGTCCACCCACACCCCCAGAGCTGTGAATGCCTGTCCACTCCCTCCCGAGAGCTGTGAATGCCTGTCCCCCCACCCCCAGAGGTGTGAATGCCTGTTCCCCCCCAGAGCTATGAATGCCTGTCCCCCCTCACACAGAGCATTGAATGTCTGTCCCCGCCACACACAGAGCTGTGAATGCCTGTATCACCCCTCCCCCAGAGCTGTGACTGCCTATTCCCCGTCCCCCCAGAGCTGTGACTGCCTTTCCCCCCTCCCCCCAGAGCGGTGAATGCCTGTCCCTCCCCTCTCCAAAGCTATGAATGCCTGGCCCCCCTCTACAAGAGCTGTGAATGCCTGTCCCCCCTCCTCCCAAGAGCTGTGCATACTTGTCCCCCCTCCCCTCAGAGCTGTGAATGCCTGTCACCTTCCTCCCGAGAACTGTGAAGGCCGGTCCCCCCAACCCCCAGAGCTGTGAATGCCTGTTCCCCCCCAGAGCTGGAAGGCCTGTCTCCCCTCCCACAGAGCTGTGAATGCCTGCCCCCCGCCACCCCCAGAGCTGTGAATGCCTGGCCTCATCCTCCGCAGAGCTGTGAATGTCTGTCATACCCCTCCCCAGAGGTGTGAATGCCTGTCCCCCAAATCCCAGAGCTGTGAATGCCTGTCCCCCCTCCCCAGAGCTGTGGATGCCTGTCGCCATCCCCCCAAAGCTGTGAATTCCTGTCTCCCCCTTCCCGAGAGCTGTGAATGCCTGTCCCCCACTAACCCCAGAGCTGTGAATGCCTGTCCCCCACTACCCCCAGAGCTGTTTGCCTGTTCCCCCCCAGAGCTGTGAATGCCTGTCCACCCCACACCCAGAGCTGTGAATGCCTGTCCCCCACCAACACCAGAGCTGTGAATGCCTGTCCCCCAACCCCAGAGCTGTGAATGCCTGTCCCTCCCCACCCCAGAGCAGTGAATGCTTGTCCCCTCCCTCCCCAGAGCAGTGAATGCCTGTCCACCACTACCCCAAGAGCTGTATGCCTGTTCCCCCCCCAGAGCTGTGAATGCCTGTCCCCCCAACCCCAGAGCGGTGAATGCCTGTCCCTCCCCTCCCCAGAGCTGTGAATGCCAGGACCCCTCCCCCAGAGCTGTGAGTGCCTGTCCCCCTCCCACAGAGCATTGAATGTCTGTCCCCGCCACACCCAGAGCTGTGAATGCCTGTATCACCCCTCCCCCACAGCTGTGACTGCCTATTCCCCGTCCCCCCAGAACTGTGATTGCCTGTCCCCCCACCTCCCCAGAGCTGTAGATGCCTGTCCCCCTCCCCCCAGAGCTGTGACTGCCTGTCCCCTCCCTCCCCAGAGCTGTGAATGCCTGTCACCCACAACCCACACAGCAGTGAATGCCTGTCACCCCACCTCCCCAGAGCTGTGAATGCCTGTCCCCTCCCTCGCCAGAGCTTTGAATGCCTGTTCCCCGTCAGAGCTGTGAATGCCGGTCCCCTCCACCCCCAGAGCTGATAATGCCTGTCTCCTCCCCACCCCACAGCTATGAATGCCTGTCCCCGTCCTCCCCAGAACTGTGAATGCCGGTCGCCCTCGCCGCAAAGCTGTGAATTCCTGTCTCCTCCCTCCCGAGAGCTGTGAATGCCTGTCCCCCACCAACCCCAGAGCTGTGAATGCCTGTTCGCCACCCAGAGCTGTGAATGCCTGTTCCCCCCACCAGAGCTGTGAATGCCTGTCCCGCATCAACCCCAGAGCTATGAATGCCTGTCCTGCCACCTCCCCAGAGCTGTGAATGCCTGTCCCTCCCCTCCCCACCAGAGCTGTGAATGACTGTCCCCCCACCTCCCAAGAGCTGGAGATGCCTGTCCCCCCTCCCCCCAGAGCGGTGAATGCCTGTCCCTCCCCTCCCTAGAGCTATGAATGTAAGGCCCCCCTCCCCTCAGAGCTGTGAATGCCTGTCCCCTTCCTCCCGAGAACTGTGAAGGCCTGTCCCCGCTCCCCTCCCAGAGCTGTGAATGCCTCACCACTCCCTCCCGAGACCTGTGAATGCCTGTCCTCCCGACCCCTAGAGCGGTAAATGCCTGTTCCCCCCCAGAGCTGGAAGGCCTGTTCCCCGCCACTCCCAGAGCTGTGAATGCCTGTCCTCATGCTCCGCAGAGCTGTGAATGTCTGTCACACCCCTCCCCAGAGCTGTGAATGCCTGTCCCCCACACCCCAGAGCTGGGAATGCCTGTCCCCCCCTCCCCAGAGCTGTGAATGCCTGTCGCCCTCCCCCCAAAGCTGCGAATTCCTGTCTCCTCCTTCTCGAGAGTTTTGAATGCCTGTCCCCCACCAACTCCAGAGCTGTGAATGCCTGTCCCCCCACCCCCAGAGCGGTGAATGCCTGTTCGCTCCCCAGAGCTTTGAATGCCTGTTCCCCACACCAGAGCTGTGAATGTCTGTCCCCCACCAACCCCAGAGCTGTGAATGCCTGTCCCCCAACCCCAGAGATGTGAATTTTTGTCCCCCCAACCCCAGAGCGGTGAATGCCTGTCCCTCCCCTCCCCAGAGCTGTGAATGCCAGGACCCCTCCCCCAGAGCTGTGAATGCCTGTCCCCCCACCTCCCCAGAGCTGTGAATGCTTGTCCCCGCTTCCCTCAGAGCTGTGATTGCATGTCCCCCCACCTCCCCAGAGATGTAGATGCCTGTCCCCCTCCCCCCCAGAGCTGTGACTGCCTGTCCCCTCCCTCCCCAGAGCTGTGAATGCCTGTCACCCACAACCCACAGAGCTGTGAATGCCTGTCACCCCTTCCCCCCCAGAGCTACGAATGCCTGTCCCCTCCCTCACCAGAGCTTTGAATGCCTGTTCGCCGTCAGAGCTGTGAATGCCTGTTCCCCCCATCCCCAGAGCTGTGAATGCCTGTCCCCCCATTTCCCGAGCTGTGAATGCTTGCCCCCCTCCCCAGAGCTGTGAATGCCTGTCCCTCCCCCCCAGAGCTGTGTTGCCTGCCCCCCTCTCCCGAGCTGTGAATGCTTGTCCCCCCTCCCCAGAGCTGTGAATGCCTGTCCCCCCACCCCCAGAGCTGTGAATGCCTGCCCCCCACCTCCCCAGAGCTGTGAATGCCTGCCCCCCCACCTCCCCAGAGCAGTGAATGCTTGTCCCCTCCCTCCCCAGAGTAGTGAATGCCTGTCCTCCCAACCCCAGAGCTGTGAATGCCTGTCCCCCTCCCCCGCAGAACTCTGAATGCTTGTCCCCTCCCTCCCCAGAGCTGTGAATGCCTGTCCCCCCTCCTCCCAAGAGCTGTGAATGCCTGACCCCACCAGAGCGGTGAATGCCTGTACCTCACCAACCCCAGAGCTGTGAATGCCTGTCCCCCGCCACCCCAGTGCTGTGAATGCCTGTCCCCCAAACCCTCGAGCTGTGAATGCATGTTCCCCCCTCCCCAGAGCTATGAATGCCTGTCGCCCTCCTCTGCAGAGCTGTGAATGTCTGTCCCACCCCTCCCCAGAGCTGTGAATGTCTGTCCCCCCAACCCCAGAGCGGTGAATGCCTGTCCCTCCCCTCCCCAGAGCTGTGAATGCCAGGACCCCTCCCCCAGAGCTGTGAATGCCTGTCCCCCCACCTCCCCAGAGCTGTGAATGCTTGTCCCCGCTCCCCTCAGAGCTGTGAATGCCTGTCCACCCACACCCCCAGAGCTGTGAATGCCTGTCCACTCCCTCCCGAGAGATGTGAATGCCTGTCCCCCCCACACCCAGAGCTGTGAATACCTGTTCCCACCCAGAGCTATGAATGCCTGTCCCCCTCCCACAGAGCATTGAATGCTTGTCCCCGCCACACCCAGAGCTGTGAATGCCTGTATCCCCCCTCCCCCAGAGCTGTGAATGCCTATTCCCCCTCCCCCCAGAACTGTGATTGCCTGTCCCCCCACCTCCCCAGAGCTGTGAATGCCTGTCACCCACAACCCACAGAGCTGGGAATGCCTGTCACCCCTTCCCCCCAGAGCTACGAATGCCTGTCCCCTCCCTCGCCAGAGCTTTGAATGCCTGTTCGCCGTCAGAGCTGTGAATGCCTGTCCCCCCACCCCCAGAGCGGTGAATGCCTGTTCGCTCCCCAGAGCTTTGAATGCCTGTTCCCCACACCAGAGCTGTGAATGCTTGTCCCCTCCCTCGCCAGAGCTTTGAATGCCTGTTCCCCGTCAGAGCTGTGAATGCCTGTCCTCTCCTCCCCCAGAGCTGGGAATGCCTGTCTCCTCCCCACCCCACAGCTATGAATGCCTGTCCCCGTCCTCCGCAGAGCAGTGAATGCCTGTCCCCCAACCCGCAGAGCTGTGAATGCCTATCCCCTCCTCCCCAGAACTGTGAATGCCTGTCGCCCTCACCGCAAAGCTGTGAGTTCCTGTCTCCTCCCTCCCAAGAGCTGTGAATGCCTGTCCCCCACCAACCCCAGAGCTGTGAATGCCTGTTCGCCACCCAGAGCTGTGAATGCCTGTTCCCCCCACCAGAGCTGTGTTGCCTGTCCCCCCCCTCTCCCGAGCTGGGTATGCTTGTCCCCCCTCCCCAGAGCTGCGAATGCCTGTCCCCCCATCCCCAGAGCTGTGAATGCCTGTCCCCCCATCTCCCGAGCTGTGAATGCTTGCCCCCCTCCCCAGAGCTGTGAATGCCTGTCCCTCCCCCCCAGAGCTGTGTTGCCTGTCCCCCCTCTCCCGAGCTGTGAATGCTTGTCCCCCCTCCCCAGAGCTGTGAATGCCTGTCCCCCCACCCCCAGAGCTGTGAATGCCTGCCCCCCACCTCCCCAGAGCTGTGAATGCCTGCCCCCCCTCACCTCCCCAGAGCAGTGAATGCTTGTCCCCTCCCTCCCCAGAGTAGTGAATGCCTGTCCTCCCAACCCCAGAGCTGTGAATGCCTGTCCCCCTCCCCCGCAGAACTCTGAATGTCTGTCACACCCCTCCCCAGAGCTGTGAATGCCTGTCCCCCCTCCTCCCAAGAGCTGTGAATGTCTGACCCCACCAGAGCGGTGAATACCTGTACCTCACCAACCCCAGAGCTGTGAATGCCTGTCACACCCCTCCCCAGTGCTGTGAATGCCTGTCCCCCAAACCCTAGAGCTGTGAATGCATGTCCCCCCCTCCCCAGAGCTATGAATGCCTGTCGCCCTCCCCACAAAGCTGTGAATTCCTGTCTCCTCCTTCCAGAGAGCTGTGAATGCCTGTCCCCCACCAACCCCAGAGCTGTGAATGCCTCTTCGCCCCCCAGAGCTGTGAATGCCTGTTCCCCGCACCAGAGCTGTGAATGCCTGTCCCCCACTACCCCAAGAGCTGTATGCCTCTTCCCCCCCAGCGCTGTGAATGCCTGCACCCCACCCCCAGGGCTGTGAATGCCTGTCTCTGCCCTACCCCAAAGCTGTGAATGCCTGTCCCCCTCCTTCGCAGAGCTGTGAATGCCTGTGACACCCCCGCGCCCAGAGCTGTGAATGCCTGTTCCCCACACCAGAGCTGTGAATGCCTGTCCCCCACCAACCCAGAGCTGTGAATGCTTGTCCCCTCCCTCCCCAGATCAGTGAATGCCTGTCCCCCACTACCCCAAGAGCTGTATGCCTCTTCCCCCCCAGCGCTGTGAATGCCTGCATCCCACCCCCAGGGCTGTGAATGCCTGTCTCTGCCCCACGCCAGAACTGTGAATGCCTGTCCCCCTCCTTCGCAGAGCTGTGAATGTCTGTGACACCACACCGCCCAGAGCTGTGAATGCCTGTCCCCCCACGCCCAGAGGGGTGAATGCCTGTCCCTCCCCCCAGAGCTGTCTTGCCTGTCCCCCCATCTCCCGAGCTGTGAATGCTTGTCCCCCTCCCCAGAGCTGAAAATGCCTGTCCCCCCCACCCCCAGAGCTGTGAATGCTTGTCCCTCCCCCCCCCCCCCAGAGCTGTGGTGCATGTCCCCGCCTCTCCCGAGCTGTGAATGCATGTCCCCCCTCCCCAGAGCTGTGAATGCCTGTCCCCCATACCCCCAGAGCTGTGAATGCCTGTCCCCCACCTCCCCATGGCTATGAATGCCTGTCCCCCCACCTCCCCAGAGCGGTGAATGCTTGTCCCCTCCCTCCCCAGAGTAGTTAAAGCCTGTCCCCCCACCCCCAGAGCTGTGAATGCCTGTCCCCCTCCCCCGCAGAGCTCTGAATGTCTGTCACACCCCTCCCCAGAGCTGTGAATGCCTGTCCCCCCACCCCCAGAGCTGTGAATGCCTGCCCCCCTCCCCAGAGCTGTGAATGCCTGTCCCCCCTACCCCCAGAGCTGTGAATGCCTGTCCCCCACCTCCCCATGGCTGTGAATGCCTGTCCCCCCACCTCCCCAGAGCGGTGAATGCTTGTCCCCTCCCTCCCCAGAGTAGTTAAAGCCTGTCCCCCCACCCCCAGAGCTGTGAATGCCTGTCCCCCTCCCCCGCAGAGCTCTGAATGTCTGTCACACCCCTCCCCAGAGCTGTGAATGCCTGTCCCCCCACCCCCAGAGCTGTGAATGCCTGCCCCCCCTCCCCAGAGCTGTGAATGCCTGTCCCCCCTAACCCCCGAGCTGTGAATGCCTGTCCCCCACCTCCCCATGGCTGTGAATGCCGGTCCCCCCACCTCCCCAGAGCGGTGAATGCTTGTCCACTCCCTCCCCAGAGTAGTTAAAGCCTGTCCCGCCACCCCCAGAGCTGTGAATGCCTGTCCCCCTCCCCCGCAGAGCTCTGAATGTCTTCTGAATGCCTGTCCCCCACCAACCCCAGGGCTGGGAAGGCCTGTACCCCCCAGAGTTGAAAGGCCTGTCTCCGCCTCCCACAGAGCTGTGAATGTCTGACCCCGCCACTCCCAGGGCTGTGAATGCCTGTACCCATCCCCCCGAGATGTGAATTTATGTCTCCCCCAGAGCTGTGTTGCCTGTCCACCCCCTCCCGAGCAGTGAATGCTTGTCCCCCTCTCCAGAGCTGTGAATGCCTGCCCCCCCCCCACCCCCAGAGCTGTGAATGCCTGTCCCTCCCCTCGCTAGAGCTGTGAATGCCTGGCCACCCTCACCCCAGAGCTGTGAATACCTGTCCTGCTACCTCTCCATTGCTGTGATTGCTTGTTGCCACCTCCCCCCATTGCTGTGAATGCCTGTCCCCCCACCTCCCCAGAGCTATAGATGCCTGCCCCCTCCCCCCAGAGCTGTGAATGCCAGTCCCCTACTACCACCAAAGCTGTTTGCCTGTTCCCCCCAGAGCTGTGAATGCCTGCCCCCCCCACCCCCAGAGCTGTGAATGCCTGTTTCCGACCCACACCAGAGCTGTGAATGCCTTACCCCCCGCTCCCCAGAGCTGTGAATGCCTGTCCCCCACTAATCCCAGAGCTGTTTGCCTGTTCCCCCCAGAGCTGTGAATGCGTGTCCACCCCACACCCAGAGCTGTGAATGCCTGTCTCCGACCCACACCAGAGCTGTGAATGCCTTACACCCCGCTCCCCAGAGCTGTGAATGCCTGCCCCCCCACCTCCACAGAGCGGTGAATGCTTATCCCCTCACTCCCCAGAGTAGTGAATGCCTGTCCCCCTCCCCCGGAGAGCTCTGAATGTCTGTCACACCCCTCCCCAGAGCTGTGAATGCCTGCACCCCCACCCCCAGAGCTGTGAATGCCTGCCCCCACCAACCCCAGAGCTGTGATTGCCTGTCCCCCACTACCCCAAGAGCTGTATGCCTCTTCCCCCCCAGCGCTGTGAATGCCTGCACCCCACCCCCAGGGCTGTGAATGCCTGTCTCTGCCCCACCCCAGAGCTGTGAATGCCTGTCCCCCTCCTTCGCAGAGGTGTGAATGTCTGTGACACCCCCCCGCCCAGAGCTGTGAATGCCTGTTCCCCACACCAGAGCTGTGAATGCCTGTCCCGCCGCTCCCCAGAGCTGTGAATGCCTGTCCCCCATCACCCCCAGAGCTGTGAAGGCCTGTCCCCCCCACCCAGAGCTGTGAATGCCTGTCCCCCCGCTACCCAGAACTGTGAATGCCTGTCCCCCACCACCCCCAGAGCTGGAAGGCCTGCCTCCCCATCCCATAGAGCTGTGAATGCCTGTCCCCATTCCCCCGAGATGTGAATACATGTCACCCCCAGAGCTGTCTTGCATTTCCCCCCCTCTCCCGAGCTGTGAATGCCTGTCCCCCCTCCCCCAGAGCTGTGAATGCCTGTCCCCCACCTCCCCAGAGCTGTGAATGCCTGTCCCCCCACCTCCCCAGAGCGGTGAATGCTTGTCCCCTCCCTCCACAGAGTAGTGAATGCCTGTTCCCTCACCCCCAGAGCTGTGAATGTCTGTCCCCCTCCCCCGCAGAGCTCTGAATGTCTGTCACACACCTCCCCAGAGCTGCGAATGCCTGTCCCCCCACACCCAGAGCTGTGAATGCCTGCCCCCCTCCCCAGAGCTGTGAATGCCTGTCCCCCACCAACCCCAGACTTGTGAATGCCTGTCCCCCACCAATCCCAGAGCTGTGAATGCCTGTCCCCCCCCGAGCTGAAAGGCCTGTCTCCCCCTCCCACAGAGCTGTGAATGCCTCTCCCCGCCACTCCCAGAGCTGTGAATGCCTGTCCCCATCCCCCCGAGATGTGAATTTATGTCTCCCCCAGAGCTGTGTTGCCTGTCCACCCCCTCCCGAGCTGTGAATGCTTGTCCCCCTCTCCAGAGCTGTGAATGCCTGTCCCTCCCCTCGCTAGAGCTGTGAATGCCTGGCCCCCCTCACCCCAGAGCTGTGAATACCTGTCCTGCTACCTCTCCATTGCTGTGATTGCTTGTTGCCCCCTCCCCCATTGCTGTGAATGCCTGTCCCCCCACCTCCCCAGAGCTATAGATGCCTGCCCCCTCCCCCCAGAGCTGTGAATGCCTGTCCCCTACTACCACCAGAGCTGTTTGCCTGTTCCCCCCAGAGCTGTGAATGCCTGTCCCCCAAACCCCCAGAGCTGTGAATGCCTGTCTCCGACCCACACCAGAGCTGTGAATGCCTTACCCCCCGCTCCCCAGAGCTGTGAATGCCTGTCCCCCACTAATCCCAGAGCTGTTTGCCTGTTCCCCCCAGAGCTGTGAATGTGTGTCCACCCCCACACCCAGAGCTGTGAATGCCTGTCTCCGACCCACACCAGAGCTGTGAATGCCTTACACCCCGCTCCCCAGAGCTGTGAATGCCTGCCCCCCCACCTCCACAGACCGGTGAATGCTTGTCCCCTCACTCCCCAGAGTAGTGAATGGCTGTTCCCCCTCCCCCGGAGAGCTCTGAATGTCTGTCACACCCCTCCCCAGAGCTGTGAATGCCTGCCCCCCCACCCCCAGAGCTGTGAATGCCTGTCCCCCACCAACCCCAGAGCTGTGATTGCCTGTCCCCCACTACCCCAAGAGCTGTATGCCTCTTCCCCCCCAGCGCTGTGAATGCCTGCACCCCACCCCCAGGGCTGTGAATGCCTGTCTCTGCCCCACCCCAGAGCTGTGAATGCCTGTCCCCCTCCTTCGCAGAGGTGTGAATGTCTGTGACACCCCCCCGCCCAGAGCTGTGAATGCCTGTTCCCCACACCAGAGCTGTGAATGCCTGTCCCGCCGCTCCCCAGAGCTGTGAATGCCTGTCCCCCATCACCCCCAGAGCTGTGAAGGCCTGTCCCCCCCACCCAGAGCTGTGAATGCCTGTCCCCCCGCTACCCAGAACTGTGAATGCCTGTCCCCCACCACCCCCAGAGCTGGAAGGCCTGCCTCCCCATCCCATAGAGCTGTGAATGCCTGTCCCCATCCCCCCGAGATGTGAATACATGTCACCCCCAGAGCTGTCTTGCATTTCCCCCCCCCTCTCCCGAGCTGTGAATGCCTGTGCCCCCTCCCCCCAGAGCTGTGAATGCCTGTCCCCCACCTCCCCAGAGCTGTGAATGCCTGTCCCCCCACCTCCCCAGAGCGGTGAATGCTTGTCCCCTCCCTCCACAGAGTAGTGAATGCCTGTTCCCCCACCCCCAGAGCTGTGAATGTCTGCCACTCCCCCGCAGAGCTCTGAATGTCTGTCACACACCTCCCCAGAGCTGCGAATGCTTGTCCCCCCTCCCCAGAGCTGTGAATGCCTGTCCCCCACCAACCCCAGACTTGTGAATGCCTGTCCCCCACCAACCCCAGAGCTGTGAATGCCTGTCCCCCCCGAGGTGAAAGGCCTGTCTCCCCCTCCCACAGGGCTGTGAATGCCTGTACCCATCTCCCCGAGATGTGAATACATGTCCCCCCCAGAGCTGTGTTGCCTGTCCATCCCTCCCGAGCTGTGAATGCTTGTCCCCCTCTCCAGAGCTGTGAATGCCTGTCCCCCCACCCCCAGAACTGTGAATGTCTGTCCCTCCCCTCGCTAGAGCTGTGAATGCCTGGCCCCCCTCACCGCAGAGCTGTGAATACCTGTCCTGCTACCTCTCCATTGCTGTGATTGCTTGTTCCCCCTCCCCCATTGCTGTGAATGCCTGTCCCCACCTCCCCAGAGCTGTAGATGCCTGCCCCCTCGCCCCAGAGCTGTGAATGCCTGTCCCCCACTTCCCCCAGAGCTGTTTGCCTGTTCCCCCAGAGCTGTGAATGCCTGTCCCCCACACCCCCATTGCTGTGAATGCCTATCCCCCGACCTCCCCAGAGCTGTAGATGCCTGTCCCCCCTCCCCCCAGAGCTGTGAATGCCTGTCCCCCACTACCCCCAGAGCTGTTTGCCTGTTCCCCCCAGAGCTGTGAATGCCTGCCCCCCACCCCCAGAAATGTGAATGCCTGTCTCCGACCCACCCCAGAGCTGTGAATGCTTGTCCCCCTCCCCAGAGTTGTAAATGCCTGTCCCCCCACCCCCAGTGCTGTGAATGCCTGTCCCTCCCCCCCAGAGCTGTGTTGCTTGTCCCTCCCTCTCCCGAGCTGTGAATGCTTGTCCCCCTCCCCAGAGCTGTGAATGCCTGTCCCCCCACCCCCAGAGCTGTGAATGCCTGTCCCCCCACCTCCCCAGAGCTGTGAATGCCTGTCCCCCCACCTCCACAGAGCGGTGAATGCTTGTCCCCTCCCTCCCCAGAGTAGTGAATGCCTGTCCGGCCCACCCCCAGAACTGTGAATGCCTGTTCCCCTCCCCCGCAGAGCTCTGAATGTCTGTCACACCCTTCCCCAGAGCTGTGATTGCCTGTCCCCCCACCCACAGAGCTGTGAATGCCTGCCCCCCTCCCCAGAGCTGTGAATGCCTGTCCCCCACCAACCCCAGACTTGTGAATTCCTGTCCCCCACCAACCCCAGAGCTGTTAAGGCCTGTCCCCCCCAGAGCTGAAAGGCCTGTCTCCGCCTCCCACAGAGCTGTGAATGCCTGACCCCGCCAATCCCAGAGCTGTGAATGCCTGTCCCCATCCCCCCGAGATGTGAATACATGTCCCCCCCAGAGCTGTGTTGCCTGTCCACCCCCTCCCGAGCTGTGAATGCTTGTCCCCCTCTCCAGAGCTGTGAATGCCTGGCCCCCCTCACCCCAGAGCTGTGAATACCTGTCCTGCTACCTCTCCATTGCTGTGATTGCTTGTTCCTCCTCCCCCCATTGCTGTGAATGCCTGTCCCCCCTCTCCAGAGCTGTGGATGCCTGTCCCCCTCCCCCGCAGAGCTCTGAATGTCTGTCACACCCCTCCCCAGAGCTGTGAATGCCTGCCCCCCCCACCCACAGAGCTGTGAATGCCTGCCCCCCCACCCCCAGAGCTGTGAATGCCTGCCCCCCACCAACCCCAGAGCTGTGAATGCCTGTCCCCCACCAACCCCAGAGCTGTGAATGCCTGTCCCCCACCAACCCCAGAGCTGTGAATGCCTGTCCCCCACCAACCCCAGAGCTGTGAAGGCCTGTCCCCCCCCCAGAGCTAAAAGGCCTGTCTCCCCCTCCCACAGAGCTGTGAATGCCTGACCCCGCCACCCCCAGAGCTGTGAATGCCTGTCCCCATCCCCCCGAGATGTGAATACATGTCCCCCCCAGAGCTGTGTTGCCTGTCCACCCCCTCCCGAGCTGTGAATGCTTGTCCCCCCTCTCCAGAGCTGTGAATGCCTGTACCCCCCACCCCCAGAGCTGTGAATGCCTGTCCCCCACCAACCCCAGAGCTGTTTGCCTGTTCCCCACCAGAGCTGTGAATGCCTGTCTCCGCCCCACCCCAGAGCTGTGAATGCCTGTCTCCGCCCCACCCCAGAGCTGTGAATGCCTGTCCCCCCCACCCCCAGAGCTGTGAATGCCTGTCCCCCCGCTCCCCAGAGCTGTGAATGCCTGTTCCCCACCACCCCCAGAGCTGGAAGGCCTGCCTCCCCATCCCATAGAGCTGTGAATGCCTGTCCCCATCCCCCCGAGATGTGAATACATGAACTCCCCAGAGCTGTCTTGCATGTACCCCCCTCTCCCGAGCTGTGAATGTTTGTCCCCCCTCCCCAGAGCTGTGAATGCCTGTCCCCCCCACCTCCAGAGCTGTGAATGCCTGTCCTGCCACCTCCCCAGAGCTGTGAATGCCTGTTTCCCCCCTCCCCCCAGAGCTGTGAACGCCTGTCCCCCCACCTCCCCAGAGCAGTGAATGCCTGTCCTCCCACCTCCCCAGAGTAGTGAATGCCTGTCCCCCACTACCCCCAGAGCTGTATGCCTGTTTCCACCCAGAGTTGTGAATGCCTGTCCCCTCCTCCGCAGAGCTGTGAATGTCTGTTACACCCCTTCCCAGAGCTGTGAATGCCTGTCCCCCCACCCCCAGAGCAGTGAATGCCTATTCCCCCGCTCCCCAGTGCTGTGAATGTCTGTCCCCCTCCCCCCAGAGATGTGAATTCCTGTCCCCTCCCTCCCCAGAGCTGTGTAGGCCTGTTAACCCCCCCCCCCCCCCCCAGAGCTGGAAGGCCTGTCTCCCCCTCCCAGAGAGCTGTGAATGACTGTTCCCCCCCCCCCCCCCAGAGCTGGAAGGCCTGTCTCCCCCTCCCAGAGAGCTGTGAATGCCTGTCCCCCGCTACCCCCAGAGCTGTGAATGCCTGTCCCCATCCCCCCGAGATGTGAATACATGTCCCCCCCTGTGGGATATAAATGAATTAATGTTATTTCTGCAACTATAGATTCTGATACAGAACAAAAATGAGAAAATAGATAATCAGCTAAAAAAAGATACGTTAGCATGAGACGTGATTAAAGAACAATGGTGGATGTCTGGGCAAACAGGAAAAACATTTGTTTCCCACTTGTACGGAGACACAGGAACGAACCCTATTTAAAGTGGTCAAAGTGGCCTCTGGATAGAAATAGATGCTGATAAAGAAAATATATGCCTAAACAATGACCTGCAGTGGACTGACGTCAAACAACCTTATGGGAGCCAGAGATAAGAGTTTGTCAGGGACAAGGCCGGATAAACAGAAGTTGTGGGATCAGTCTTAAGGAAATGAGTGACGTAAGTGAAGGAGGGGGCAAACAATGAAATGAGAAAAATATGGGAATTTAAAATGTATAAATTTCGAGAGTTTGTTGGGTTTAGTGTGTATTTGTCATTGCTTTCCCTGGCATTAGACATTACACCCACTTGCAGGTGTACAAATAAACGACACTACTGATTCAGATTTTTGGTCTCGGACTGAAATTATTGAAGTGAGTGAGCTTTGTTTCTCATACCCCCAGAACTGTGTTGCCTGTTCCCCGCCCTCCCCAGAGCTGTGAATGCTGGATATTACCAAGACGGATCGCACCACCTCTCCCACCGCTGGCTCTATTAACCCTCCCCCCCATGATCTGGAGACTCAAAAAGGGGCCTTCAGTCAATGTGTCCATGCTCTGACGTGCTCAATCCGGCGCCTGCGCACTAGCGTCCTTTGGGGTAGACATCGCGCGCCCTCTTCTGGAATGTCCTAGAACTTCATCCTGCAGCCAGGTCTCAGTGAGGACCATTCAGCCAGATTGTGGTCTTCTCACTCACTTTCCTTCTCTTTAATTAGCTTCACAGAATATTTGAAGGGGACAGTCTGTGGTCAGGAAACAGAACCAGGTATCATGTTAAAATTGGAAAGATTGATTTTTATTTTATGATTGGAATTTTGTTCAATTCTGAACTTGGAAGGAGAAAACACCAAGTGAGGAGAAACTGTGCACCCGTCCTGTGTGTGGATGAAATCATCTGAACTGTCAAGATATAATCACAGTCAAGCTGGGGAGAAAGCATGGAAATATGAGGATGGTGAAGGAGGATTCAAATCCCCACCTCAACTGGAAATTCAGCAATGTACTCACACTGAGGAAAGACCATTCATCTGCTCCAAGTGTGGGAAGGGATTCACTCAGTCCTCTCAACTGCAGGCAGACCATAGAGTTCACCCAGATAAAAGAACTTTTAAAATGACAAGACTGTGGAAAATGCCATAGAAGTTTCAGTGGTGGACTCTCCCTCTTTATGGGCATTTAAGAGGGCATTGGATAGGTATATGGAGGATAGTGGGTTAGTGTAGTTTAGGTGGGCTTGGATCGGCGCAACATCGAGGGCCCAAGGGCCTGTACTGCGCTGTATTCTTCTATGTTCTATGTTCTATGTTCTAAGTTCTGGGCAACTGATGTGCCATTGACGTATTCGAACAGAGGAGAGACCATTCAGGAGTTCTCACTGCGGCATTCAGTTCAGGCAATCATTTCAACTCACTACACACCAGCGAGGTCACACTGATGGATGTGGAAAGCAGCTTTGGGGTATTTGGGAAGTGAGTGGGAATTGGGGGCACAGGTTTTACAATTCCTGTGGTGACAGAGGAAGGTGCCAGGAGGGGAGGGTGGGTTGGTGGGGTGTGGGGGTATGGACCTGACAAGGGAGTTGCGGAGGGAATGGTTTTTACAGAAAGCAAATAAGGGTGTGGAGGGAAATATATCTCTGGTGCTGGGGTCCATTTGTAGGTGGTGTAAATGGTGGAGGATGATGAAATGTATCCGAAGGTTGGTGGGGTGGAACGTGAAGATCAGGGGAATTCTGTCCTTGTTTAGCTGTGGGAGCCGGTGGGTTTGTAGAAGATGTCAGTGTTGAGTCGGTCACTGTTGATGGAGGTGGAGAGCCCCAGGAAGTGGAGGGAGGGCAGTGTCCAAATGAATGTATAGCTGTGGAGCTGGGTATGGGAGAAGGGATCACAATTTAGATCACTAGAAGCTCTTCTCGGGTAGGAGTGACCTATACACGAAGGATGGATTACACCTGAATTGGAAGGGAATTAAAGGGAGATTGCTGTAGTTGCTTGGGAGGATTTAAAGTAATAAGGTGGGGGTGTGGGACCCTGGGAGATAGTGAGGAAAGAGATCAACCTAAGACTGGTACAGTTGGGAAGAAGAGCAAGTCAAACAGTCAGGGCAGGCAGGAACAAAGCAGAGAACAAGATAGGACCGATAAATCAAACTGCATTTACATTAATGCAAGGGGCCTAACACGGAAGGCAGATGAACTCAGGGCATGGTTTGGAACATGGTACTGGGATATGAGAGCATTTACAGAAACATGGCTCAGGGATGGACAGAACTGGCAGCTTAATGTTCGAGGATACAAATGCTACAGGAAGGATAGAAAAGGAGGCAGGAGAGGAGTGGGGGGGGGGGGGGGGGGGAGGGGGCGTTTTTTCATAAGGGATAGCATTACAGCTGTACTGAGGAAGATATTTCTGGGAATACATCCGGGAAGTCATTTGGGTGGCAGTGAGAAATAAGAAAGAGATTATTACCTTTTCGGGACTGTACTAAAGAGCTCCACATACTCAACGGGAAATTGAGAAACAAATTTGTAAGGAGATCTCAATTATCTGTAAGAATAATAGGGTGGTTTTGGTAGGGGATTTTAACTTTCTAACTGTAGACTGGGACTGCTGTAATGTTAAGGGTTTAGACAGAGATGAATTTGTTAAGTGTGTACAAGAAGATTTTTTGATTTAGTATGTGGATGAACCTACAAGAGAACGTTCAAAACCTGACCTACTCTTGGGAAATAAGGCAGGGCAGGTGAGTGAACTGTCAGGGGGAGAGCACTTTGGGGCCACTGACCATAATTCTACTAGTTTCAAAATAGAGATGGAAAAGGATAGACAGGATCTAACTGTTAAAATTCTAAACTGGACAAAGGACAATTTTGGCAGTATTAGGTAAGAACTTTGAAAAGGTGATTAGGTGCGGAGTTTTGCAGGTAAAGGAATGGCTGGTAACTGATGAAGTTTTCAAAAATGAGATAATGAGACAGTGTGTTCCTGTTGGTGTGAAAGGCAAGGCTGGTAAGTGTGAAGAATGCTGGATGACTATAAAAATTGAGGGTTTGGTCAAAAAAAAAGAAGGAAGCATATGTTAGGTATAGACAGAATAATTCGAGTGAATCCTTAAAGTATAAAGGTAGTAAGAGTACACTTAAGAGGGAAATCATGAGGGCAAAAAGGGGGCATGAGATAGCTTTGGCAAATGGGGTTAACGAGAATCCAAAATGATTCTACAAATACATTAATGATAAAGGGTTAACTAGGGAGACAATTGGGCCCTTCAAGGATCAGCAAGGCAGCCTATGTGTCGAACTGCAAGAGATGGGGGAGACACTAAAGGAGTATTTACATCAATGTTTACTGTGGAGAAGGACATGGAAGATATAGAATGTGGGGAAATAGATAGTGACATCTTGAAAAATGTCCAGATTACAGAGCAGGAGGTGCTGGATGTCTTAAAATACATAAAAGTGGGTAGATCCCCTTGCTGAGATATTTGTATCATCGATAGTCACAGGTGTGGTGCTGGACGACTGGAGGTTGGCTAACGTGGTGCCACTGTTTAAGAAGGGTAGTAAGGACAAGCCAGGGAACTATAGACCAGTGAGCCTGACCTCGGCGATGGGCAAGTTGTTGGAGGGAATCCTGAGGGACAGGATGTACATGTATTTGGCAAGGCAAGGACTTATTCGGGATAGTCAGCATGGCTTTGTGCGTGGGAAATCATGTCTCACAAACTTGATTGAGTTTCTTGAATAAGTAACAAAGAGAATTAGTGAGGCAGAGCGATGGACATGATTTATATGAACCTAAGTAAGGCATCTGACAACGTTCCTCATGGGAGACTGGTTAGCAATGTTAGATCTCATGGAATAAAGGAAGAACGAGCCACTTGGATGCAGAACTGGCTTGAAGGTAGAAGACAGAGGGTGGTGGTGAATGGTTGATTATCAGACTGGAGGCCTGTGACCAGTGATGTGCGACAAGGATCAGTGCTGGGTGCACTGCTTTTCATTATTTACATATAAGATTCGGGTGTGAACATAGAAGGTATATGTAGTAAGTTTGCTGATGACACCAACACTGTAGGTGTAATGGACAGCGAAGAATATTACCTCAGAGTATAACGGGATTTTGATCAGATGGGCCAATGGGCCAAAGATTGGTCGATGGAGTTTAATTTAGATAAATGCAAGGTGCTGCATTTTGAAAAGGCAAATCAGGGCTGGGCTTACATACTTCATGGTAAGGTCTTGAGGAATATTGTTGATCAAAGAAACCTTGGAGTTTATAGTTCCGTGGAAGTGTAGTCCCAGCAAGACAGCATAGTGAAGAAGGCATTGAGTATGCTTCTCTTTGTTGGTCAGAGCATTGAGTATAGGAGTTGGGAGGTCATGTTGCAGCTATACAGGGCAATGTTTAGGCCACCTTTGGAATATTGCGTGCAATTCTGGTTTCCCTCCTAAAGGAAGGAAGCTGTGAAACTTGAAAGGGTTCAGAAAAGATTTGCAAGGATGTTGCCAGGGTTGGAGGGTTTGAGCGGCAAGGAAAGACTGAAGAAGCTGCAGCTGTTTTCCCTGGAGCATTGGTGGCTGAGGGGTGACCTTATAAAGGTTTGTAAAATCATGAGGGGCATAGTTAGGGTAAATAAGGTTTTCTTTGTTTAAATCAAATGTAACATTGATGTTCCAGGTGTGATGCAGCTGGTTAAACTACTCTGCATTAAGCCAAACAGAATTTATTTAAACACTACGGTTGAAACACAAACAAAAGTAAGTGGCATTAAACGATTGGAAAACATAACCGACTACTTGATACAGTAACTTACTAATTTCCTGTTCCAATGTTGTAACATCTCATAAACACACCCCTAAGCAAAAAGGTAAATTCAAACTCGTATTCTTACAGGCAGGAGGGAACAACATCCAGAGAAATGTCCGAGTGCTCAGTTAGGAATCATTTACTGAAGCTTGCAACCTTCTGATACTCAAAACATCTTGGGATTGCTGCAGCTCACCCAAAACAAGAAGAACCTGAACTGGAGAACTGTACACTCCTTTTCCATTGTTAAACTGTTTTTAACAAAAACCTACAGGCACTCGAGACTCTTTGGCACCTCTGCCTTTACAATCTCTCTTCAAAAAAACCACAGGCCAAAGTACCTTTTTAAAGTGACAGCATCCTCGCACCACCACACCCACCAACTCCACCTGCCCCCTGACACACACACACGCACGCAGTCTCTCTCTCTCTCTCTCACTCACTCACACACACATGGTCTTTCCCTCTGTCATGCACAGACATGGTCTTTGTCTGTCTGTCTGTCTCTCTTTCTCTCACACACACACAGGCATATGTTTCTCTCTCTCTCTTTCTCACTCACTCACTCACTCACACACACTCTCAGTCATAGTGTTTCTCTCTCTCTTATACACACACATATGGTCTTTCTTTGTCTGTCTCTCTCTCACACACACACACGGAGGCATGGTCTTTTGCTCTCTCTCTTTCTCACTCACTCACTTACTCTCTCTCACACACACTCTCAGACATAGTGTTTCTCTCTCTCTTACATACACACAGTCTCTCTCTCTCTCACACACACAGTCTGTCTCTCTCTCTCTCTCTCTCTCTCTCTCTCACACACACACACACACACACACACATGTATGGTCTTTCCCTCTGTCATGCACAGACATGGTCTTTGTTTGTTTGTCTGTCTCTCTTTCTCTCTCACACACGCAGGCATGATTTCTCTCTCACACACACGCGCGCGCGCTCTTTCTCTCTCTTACACACACACATAGGCATGGTGTTTCTTTCTCACCCACTCAGTCACACATACACACTCTCAGGCATAGTGTTTCTCTCTCTCTCTAACACACACACACAGATATGGTCTTTCTCTCTCTCTCTCTCTCTCGATCTCTCTCTCTCTCGATCTCTGTCTCGATCTCTTTCTCTCTCACACACAATGAACTATTATCTTTTATTCATTTTATGGGTTGTGGGAGTTGCTGGATAGCCAGCATTTTATGCCTCTCCCTAGTTGCCCTTGAGAAAGTGGGGGTGAGCTTCCGCCCTGAACTACTGTGGTCCACCTGCGTTGGGGTAACCCCCCAATGCCATTAGGGAGGGAATTCCAGGACTTTGACCCAGTGACAGTGATGGAACGGCATTATATTTTCAAGTCAGGATGGTGCATGACTTGGAGGGGAACTTGAAGGTAGTGCAGTTCCCACACATCTGCTGCCCTTGTTCTTCTAGATAGAAGTAGTTGTGGGTTTGGAAGGTGCTGTCTGAGGATCCTCGATGAATTTATGCAGTGCATCATGTAGGTAGGAGCAGCAGTGTGTACTGAGCATGTGTGCTGGACGTAGTAGACACTTGTGGATGTGGGCTGCTTTTCCTGGATGGTGTCAAACTTCATGAGTGTTGCTGGGGCTGTACCCATCCAGGCAGGTTGGGAGTATTCCATCACACTTCCACCTTGTACATTGTAGATGGTGGACAGGCTGCAGTATTCCTTGCTACAGTATTCCTAGCTTCTGACCTGCTGTTGTAGCTACTGTGTTTGTGGTAAGTGCAGTTGAGTTTCTGGTCAATGATAACCCGCAGGATGTTGACATTATGGGATTCAGTGATGGTAATAACATTGAAAGCCAAGGGGCAGTGGTTGGATTGTCTTTTATTTTTGATGGAAATGTTACTTGCCACTTGTCAGCCCATGCCTTGATATTGTCCAGATCTTGTAGCGTTTGAACATGGACATCCGAATCTGAGGAGTCGTGAATGGTGAACATAGTGCAATCATCGGCGAACATCCCCACTTCTGACCTTGTGATGGAGGGGAAGGGCATTGATGAAGCAGCTGAAGATGGCCGGGCCGAGGACACTCCCCTGACGGACTCCTGCAGAGACGTCCTGGCCCTGAGGTGAATGACCTCCATCTACCACCACCATCTTCCTATATGTCAGGTATGACTCCAACCATCAGAGAGTTTGCATCCATTGATTCCAGTTTTCCGATGGCTCCTTAAAGCCACATTGAACTGAGTGCAGTCTTGATGTCAAGGACTGTCACTCTCACCTTCCCACAAGCATCCAGCTGTTTTGTCCATATTTGGATCAAGGCTGTAATGAGATCAGGAGCTGACTGGCCCTGGCAGAACCCAAACTGGGCATCACTGAGCAGCTTATTGCTGAGCAAGTGCTGCTTTATAGCACTGCTCATGATACTTGCCATCACTTTACTAATGATCGAGAATAGACTGATGGGGCGTTAATTGGCTGGGTGGAATTGGTCCTGCTTTCTTTTTGTGTTCAGGACATCCCTGGGCAAGTTTCTGCATTGTTGGTTAGGTACCAGTGTTGTAATTGTACTGCAACATTAATAAGAGACAAAGATTATTTCATTTTAAAACCCTTAGTTTTAATCTATTATTCCGCGACAATACACACACATTGCATCAACTGTAACCATGCATTACTGCATTCTGTTTCTGTCCATTTACTCCTGCAACCAAATACCTCCATCTTACATCATCCAAGTTGTGACAAGACATCAGCAATTACATTTTATCATCCTGCCACGTGTATAAGTTTCAAATTGAATGGCTGCAGTAATAAGCTCCATGTAAACCATCTGGAAGTGCAGCCCTTACATTTCTCCAACAGCTTTGATGGGTTATGATCAGTACAGACAATTGTACAAGGCCCATTACTAACAATATAAATGTTGGAACACCAAGCTCAAGGTCTCCTCAATCATGGAATATTTCTGATAAATATTCAGTTTCCTGATGAAATACCCAATGGGGCTTCCTATCTTCTCATCGTCGTCTTGTAAGACTACAGCACCAACACCCACATCAATAGCCATCTCGAGTAGCTTTGTGTAATTAGGTGTAGCTAACACTGGGGAAGTGGTTAACACAGCTTTCAGGCTGGCAAATGCCTTCTGACATTCTACTGTCCGCTAAAATATCCAGCACTTCTTCAATTAGTCAGTCAGTGGAGCAACCACACTACTACAATTTTGTACAAACTTCTGGTAAACTTGTTCACTGCCAGGAATCATAGTCCTGCTCTCTTTGTCAATGTTATGGTTGGGACCATATGTCCATGCCTGATATGACTCGGACTTTGGTGAATTCACACTTAGCAATGTTTATCACCAGCCTGCCTCCCAAAGTCAATTAAATAGTTCCAATAAAGGCTGCAAATGTTCCTTCCTTGTGTGACTAAAAGATCACAAGTTTGTCGATGTACATCATACAATTGGATAACCCAGGAATGACTTGATTGGTTACCCTTTGAAATGGGGCTGGCACATTTTCCATACCAACTGGCATGACTTTAAGTTAGTAAAGTCCGTTCAGTGTTACAAAAGCCGAAATAGTCTTCACTCCTTCGGATAAAGGTACCTGCCAGTATCCTCTGAGCAAAATCTAAGTTGCTTGTCCTACCTTTTTCAATATGGTCTTCCCAATGTGGAATCGGATATGAATCAGACTCTGCAACTGCATTCATTTTGAAACAGTCTGCACACAATCATGGGTACCATCTGGCTTTGGCACCATTACTGTGGCTGAGCTCCAGTTGCTGCAACTCACTTTGATGCTGTTGTTTTTGGAACATCCGTTCAGTCTGTCTTTTAACATATGCTAACTTTCTTTGGCGTAAGTGTGTAAGGATATTGCATAATTGGAGCCAACTCCCCCTCTCAATTTAATCATTCACAGTTCAAACATGTGGTCGTTGAACTCTGACTCCCTAATTTCTCCTTATTTATTTTCAGTGGTCCTCTCAGCTCATGCACCAAAACTCATTGATGTACAAATGGAATTCCTTTATTGAGTCGTTTGGATTGTCTTGAGAATAAGCCCTCGATATGGTCTTCTCTAAGCTCACTAATGGTCTTTAAAGTTTAACGCCACCTTTCGAACACTCCCTTACCATGCTTGTTGGTAAGCAGTGGATAAGCTACCCATGCTGAAAATGTGTTGCTGGAAAAGCGCAGCAGGTTAGGCAGCATCCAAGGAACAGGAGAATCGACGTTTCGGGCACAAGCCTTTCTTCAGGAATCTTTCTTCTTTCCTGAAGAAGGGCTTATGCCCGAAACGTCGATTCTCCTGTTCCTTGGATGCTGCCTGACCTGCTGCGCTTTTCCAGCAACACATTTTCAGCTCTGATCTCCAGCATCTGCAGTCCTCACTTTCTCCTCCGATAAGCTACCCATACCTTCCATGCATACATTTGATGTAAAATTTGACCCTTGACCTGCTTGTATCTCTGTGGGTGGTCTGTAACGAGTTAAACATTGGTGTACCTCTTCTACAATCTTTCTAGCAGTGGTATTGCACAAATACAATGGCCTGTGGATATCAAATGGACGCATCTATCATTGTTAACAAATACTGATTCCTACTTTGTGTTTTGCGTAGGGGTCGTACACAATCAAGTAAGACCCTTGTAAAAGGTTCCTCAAATGCAGGGATGGGCATTAAAGTTGCCGGTTTTATTATTGCCTGAAGGTTTCCGGTTACATGACATGTGTGACATTTCTGGCAATTTTCTTCTCCACCTAAATGAAGTCCAGGCCAGTAAAAATGTTTTTGTATTTTGCCGGGAGTTCTTCTCACTCCCACAATGACCCACAGGTGACTGATGTGCTACCTGCCACACCTCCTTTCTATAAGTCCCAGGTAATGAATTTCTCCCACGTTCCCATTTGCCTGAATGTCTCATCAAGAGACATCATGTTTAAGTTAGTCACATTTGGGAATGCACTCAGATTTTCCTTCTGTCTTTGCTTTTCAATTCAATTGCTTCAGTTTTTCATCTTTCTGTTGTAGCTGAGTTAATTTCTCTGAACTAAAAATATCCATTAGTTCTCCATCTGTTCTTGTTTTGTCTGAGCCTTTCAATCAAATGTGGGTTCTGATAATTCTGCTTCAACTTGCTTTTCTGTACTCTTTGATTTCTTCTCCTGTTTCAACTGGTGACTTTATGACCTTGTTATCTCTCCCTTAATGTTTTCCAATTCTTTCATGATTCACATAGCAATGATGTTCATTGTATTTTATTTTGAACATGAGATAATCCATCCACAAGGATATTGAATTATTGCCCTCTATTAGAAGGATGACGAAGTTATTGATTTTCACTGCCCAATTCCAACAGCAGACCTTGTCCCAACAATAGTCTTCACTCCTGACCGAGAAGTCGATGTTTTGGGCACGAAACTCCATGAAAGGCTTATGCCCGAAACGTTGACTCTCCTACTCCTTGGATATACTGCCTGACCTGCTGTGCTTTCCCAGCGCCATACTTTTTGACTCTGATCTGCAGTCCTCACCTTCTCCTTTTCCCTCGGATGTCTGGTCTGGTCTGAAGTAAGCTGAGAGGTACAGATGCGCTTGCAAGGAGTTTTGTGGTCCTGGAACATGCAGAGGGAGGAGTGAAAAGGCTGTTGTATGGAGACTTGCAGGGGTTGTTGGGTTTAATTGAGATGTGGGCGAGGGTATCCCAGTTGGAATGCTGAGATTTGGAAGTGACTTGACAAATTCTTGAATTCTGTGTCCTCTCAAATGGAGAGTTCCTAAATCATCCAACAAGTGTGTCTTGGACATGTCAACAGAATGGAAGCATGTGACGTGTGAATTTACTTCCTGTATGGTGAGATTCCTACAGCCAGGCAGCTAGTCATGGACCAAAGGGTCTGCTTCAGGAATGCTGAAGAATGGTATGACAGCCCTGAACATCGACTATACATGGAGAGAGTCCATATTGGCTGAGAGAAATGAATGAGAAGATTTCCATTGGTTTGACATGAGCTATCAGGGTGACCAGACATCACCTTAGACGCTAAAACTAAAGGCATAAAATGACACTATATGAGTGTTAGTGACAAATTAGTCATAAAAGCTGTCTGTTATGAATTAATATCTTCGTCAAGCAGCAAAGTTACATTGCATGGAGGCACGCAATCTGAAATACATCAGAGCACCTTCCAGAAACTGGAGCATGCTGGTGGCCTCTGACAAAGAAAGTAGTTTCAAGGAAATATGATGTGCGTCAAAATGCCACGGACACAGAAATGTACATCCGCGTGCGCGCGCGACACACACTCATACTCACATTCACACTCATACACACACCGACACAGAGACAGACACATAGCCATGGATATGCACAGACATACACACAGACACACGAACAAATACATATGCATGCACACACACACACACAGAAATACAGAGACACACAAGCAATCACAGAACAAAATGACATCTTTTGTTAAGAATGAACAAATCTGCACCTCAACCATCACACCTTGACTCTTGGGAGGTGCTGTGTCATTGAAATTTGAGAGGTTCCGTTCCACATTATTTTTCGGGTAGGGTGATGAGTGATATTTTGAGGTAAATGGGAAAGCACTAATAATGTCCACGGTTTTCTCAGGGCAATATCCTCTTAAACATTGAAGATAGGAGCAGGATAAGGCCACTCAGCCCTTTGAGCCTGCTCTGCCATTCTTCATCATCCAGCTCAATAGCCTCGTCCTGTTTAGTCCCCATTACCTTTGGTCCTATTTGCTCTAAATGCTACATGTAGCCGCGTCTTCAATACATTCAATGCTTTGGCATTAACAAGTTCCTGTGGTAATGAATTCCACAGGCTCATCACTCTTTCGGTGAAGAAATGTCTCCTCATCTCCATCCTACATGATCCACCCCGAATCCTCAGTCTGTGTCCCCTGATTCTGGACGCACCCACCATCAGGAGCATACTCCCTGTATCGACCCTGTCTCATCCTGTTAGAATGAGATCCCCTCCCATTCGTTTAAACTCCAGCGAAAACAATCCTAAGCTCGACAATCTGTCATCATATGTTAGTTCCACCATCCTCGGAATCAGTCAGGTAAACCTTCGCTGTACTCCCTCCAGAGCAAGAGCATCCTTCCTCAGAAAAGGAGACCAAAACTGCACACAGTGTCTGAGGTGTGGCCTCACCAAGTCCCTGTATAACTGTAACAATGCATCCCTGCTCCTGTACTTGAAGCATCTCACAATGAAAGCCAATATAGCATTTGCCTTCTTTACTGCCTGCTGCACCTGCATGCATATCTTCAGCGGCTGGTCACAAGGACATGTGGGCCCTGCAGCACACTCCCCTCTCCCAATTTGCAGCCAGTCAGGTAGTAATCCACCACCTTCCTTTTGTTTCCTAAGTGAATAACCTGACATTTATCGAAAATAAACTGCATCTGCCATTGATTGGCCCGCTCACCCAATCTGTCCAGATCATGCCATAGGGTCTGCATTCTCGTTACAGTTCACTCTCCCACCCAACTTGGTATCATCTGCAAACCTTCAGATGTTACATTTTATTCCTTCATCCAAATCATTAATATATATTGTTAATAGCTGGAGTCCCTGTGGCACCCCACTAGTTACTGTCTGCCTATTTGACACGGGCCCCTTCAGCCCTCCTCTGTTCCTTCTCTGCCAACCAGTTTTCTATTTATCTCAGTACACTTACCCCAATCCCATGTGCTTTAATCCTGTACCGTGACCTCTTAAATGGGCATTGTCAAACGCTTTCTGCAAGTACAAATATACCATATTGACCAGTTCCCTTTTGTCAACTCTGATAGTTACATCTTCACAGAATTCCAATAGATTTGTCAAGCATGATTTCCCCTCCATAACTCCATGCTGACTCTGTTTGATTTTGCCACGGCTTTCTCAATGCTCTGTCATAAAGGGTAAAGGATTTGAGAATTTTGCCCACTACTGATCTGAAGCGTACTGGTCTCGAATTCCCTTTCTCTGTATCTCTCTTTCTGAGTGTTGGAGTGGCAGTAGCTGCCCTCCAATCTACAGGGACTGCACCAAAATCTAAAGAATCCTGACAACCAAAGCATCCACTATTTCTAGAACCACTTCCTTAAGTGCTCTGGGATGCAGATTTATCAGGCCCTGAGGATTTATCAGGTTCAATCCCCTCAATTTCCCAGCACCATTTCTCTACTAATATTGACCTCCCTCAGTTCTTCCCTCTCACTAAATCTTGCATTCTCCAGGATTTCTGGTACTTGATTTGTATCTTCGAGTCAGAGAGTCCTAAAGCACAGAGACATGTCGTTTGGCCCAAAGTGGTCCATACTGACCAAATAGTCCACCCATGCTAACCCCATTTCCCTGCATTTGGTCCACATGCTTCTAACTCTTTCCTATCCATGTATTTGTCAAAATGCCTTTAAATGTTGTTAACGTACCCACCTCAACCACTTCCGCTGGCAGCTCATTGCATACACGTGCCAGCCTCTGTGTAAACAAATTGCCCCTCAGGTTCCCTTTTGTACTTTTCCCCGCTAACCTTAAACTAATGCCATCTAATCCTCGATTCCCCAACCCTGGCAAAAAAGACCGAGTATATGCCTCTCATAATTTTGTACAGATCTGTAAGGTCCCCTCTCAGTCTCCTAGACTGCCAAGAAAATAAGTTCTCGCTTTTTCAGCCTTTCCTTATAACTCAGACCACTGGGTGCGAGCAACATCCTTATAAATTTCTTCTGCACTCTTTCCAGTTTAATAACATCCTTCCTCGAGCAAGGTGACCAATACTGAATACATGCTCCAACTGCAGCCTCACCAACCTCCTGTACAACTGTCCTTTTTTGTGAAGACAAAACTAAAGTATGTATTCAGTTGCTCAGTTGTTCCTTTGTCCTTTGTTATACATTTCCCCATTTCTATCTGTAGGGACCTACATTTGTCTTCACCAATCTCTTTCTCTTCACGTACTGTAGAACCTTGTAGTGTCAGTCTTCATGTTCCCTGCAAGCTTACTTCCTTTTTACTGTGTTTTCCCCATCTTAATCAATCCCTTGGTCCTTCTTTGCTGAATTCGAAACTGCTTTCAAACATCAGACCTATTATTCTTCTTGGCCAATCTCTATGCTTCTTCCTTCAATTGGATACTGTCTAATTTCCTTTATAAGCCATGGATTGGCCCTGTTACCCATTTTGCTTTTGTACCAGACAGGAATAAATAGTTGTTGCAGTTCCCCCATGATTTCATTGAATATTTGCCAATGCCTATCTACTGTCGCACCTTTAAGCAACTTCCACTAATCTATCAACGCCAACTCATGCCTTATATACCTTCATAGTTTCCTTTATTAAAATTCAGCACCCTAGTCTCCAAATCAGCTGGCTCACTCGCCATCCTGATAAAAAAAGCTGTATCATGTCATGGTCACTCATCCCCAAGGAGTCACACGCAGCTAGATTGGCAATGATTCCCTTCTCATTACACAGTACCCAGTCTCAGATGGCCTGCTCTCTAGTTGGTTCATCCACATGTTGGTTAAGAAAACCATCCCATATGTAGGCCAGGAATTCCCCCAAGTAGACATCGTGGCTAATCTGATTTGTCCAATCTGGATGCAGATTAAAATCACCCATGATCACAGATGTCTCCATATCATTAGCTTGGCTAATTTCCTGTTTAAGGAGACAGTGAGGACAGCAGATGCTGGAGATCAGAGTTGAAAATGTGTTGCTGGAAAAGCGCAGCAGGTCAGGCAGCATCCAAGGAGTAGGAGAATCGATGTTTCGGGCATGAGCCCTTCTTCAGGAATGAGGAAAGTGTGTCCAGCAGGCTAAGATAAAAGGTAGGGAGGAGGGACTTGGGAAGGGTCGTTGGAAATGCGATAGGTGGAAGGAGGTCAAGGTGAGGGTGATAGGCCGGAGTGGGGGTGGGGGCGGAGAGGTGAGGAAGAAGATTGCAGGTTAGGAAGGCGGTGCTGATTTTGAGGGTTGGGACTGAGACAAGGTGGGGGGTGGGGAAATGCGGAAACTGGAGAAATCTGAGTTCATCCTTTGTGGTTTGAGGGTTCCTAGGCGGAAGATGAGGCATTCTTCCTCCAGCCGTTGTGTTGCTATGGTCTGGTGATGGAGGAGTCCAAGGACCTGCATGTCCTTGGTGGAGTGGGAGGGGGAGTTGAAGTGTTGAGCCACAGGGTGGTTGGGTTAGTTGGTCCGGGTGTCCCAGAGGTGTTCTCTGAAACGTTCCGCAAGTAGGCGGCCTGTCTCCCCAATATAGAGGAGGCCACATTGGGTGCAGCGGATGCAGTAAATGATGTGCGTGGAGGTGCAGGTGAATTTGTGGAAGGATCCCTTGGGGCCTTGGAGGGAAGTGAGGGGGGAGGTATGGGCGCAAGTTTTGCATTTCTTGCGGTTGCAGGGGAAGGTGCCAGGAGTGGAGGTTGGGTTGGTGGGGGGTGTGGACCTGACGAGGGAGTCTCGGAGGGAGTGGTCTTTTCGGAACGCTGATAGGGGAGGGGAGGGAAATATATCCCTGGTGGTGGGGTCCGTTTGGAGGTGGCGGAAATGACGAGGATGATACGATGTATTTGGAGATTGGTGGAGTGGTAGGTGAGGGCCTGTGGGGTTCTGTCCTGGTGGCGATTGGAGGGGCGGGGCTCAAGGGCGGAGGAGCAGGAAGTGGAGGAGATGCGGTGGAGGGCATCGTCGAATTTCCTGTTTAATTCTATTCCAACATGACCACTGCAGTCTGGGGGTCTCTGTATGACACCCACTAATGTTTTGGTCCTTTGGTATTTCATAGCTACACCCAGACAGACTCCACATTGTTGAAGCTAATGTTCTAAAAAGAGATGAGCAAAAATACGTGACCAGGAATTGAGATATTTCTGCTCAAATATTGATCTTGGTTTGATGCTAATTAGCCTTGTCAACTTTCAGTGAATTGCTTCGTAAAATCTGGGAGCGCCAGCAGAAGGTGATGAGCTAGAACATTTGTGGAATTGTTTTCTCAGTAAACGAACATAGATACATTTTGTTGAGATTTTCACAGTAGATGACAATGCTTCTCTAGCAGTTGGAAGTGAGGGCTGATAGTCGACCCTTCACCCAACACCTTCACTCACAAAAATTAAGGCACACAAAAGATTGAATGAGGCTACTTAGTTTAACACCATTTATTGAAAAAAAATGGTCGAGTGTTTAAAAAAGGATGTTACAGCAGAAAACTGAGAATGGCTTTATAAAATGGAAATCTTGCCTGATAAAAGTATCGGAATTCTTGGGGAAAATGGAGGAAACCGTGATTGTAATATGTTTTGATTTTCTGAAGGTGTTTGGTAGCACTCATGCATAAGATTACTGAATAAGAAAGGAGCCTTGACTTTGGAGGTACTGTATTAACATGGAGAGAGGGTCTTTGAAATCCCAATCAGAAAAGTTTGATTAAGAGTTTTATTGTACAGAATGTCAATCTGTGGAGTACCACATAAATCTGTTCTGGGGACAAAAAAAATTACCAAGTATTTTGATGACTTAGATGAGGAAAGTGAGTATATTGTAGGCAAGTTTGCGAATGACTCAAAAATTGGAGCGGAGACAAGTGGTGAGTATGACACAAAACGAAGTTTGCGGAGGGATACAGATAGGACAAGAGAGTGAACAAGGAGCTTTGCATAATAATGTAATGTGGATTAAATAAATGAGAACAGACATAAACAGTGAAGTTATGCATTTTAACGGGCAAGATAGAGATTGAATTCAGAAATCTACAGGGAGTCCGCATCTCCGAACCACAAAACGTTAGCTTTTAATTTCAACTGTCAATCCCAGTTATTGAAAAATGGGAATCCTAACTCCTGCAGCTAATGTGTGGCTGAGGAGCTGCTGCAGGAGTTAGGATTCCCATTTTTCAATAACTGGGATCTTTTCAGTGATAGAAATGACCTGTATAAGAGGGAGCTGAATTGGAAGGGGACCGATAGTCTTGTGGGGAAATTTGCTAGCGGTATGCTGAAGGTTTTAAACTAGTAAGGGGGGATGGTGGGAACCAACAAGATAGTGAGAAAAGAGAAATGTTTGAGGTGAGATGCGGTGAGCAATTCTAGGGGTCAAGGCAGAAAACAGTTTGGCAAGAGCGAGGTAAAGCTGCGAAACTGCATTTACTTTGATGCAAGAGGCCTGACATGTAAGACAGATGAACATGGGGCATAGATGGGAATGTGGGACAAGGATATCATTACCATTACAGAACTGTGGCTCAGGGATGAACAGGACAGGCAGCTTAATGTTCCAGGATATAGATGCAATAGAATGTATAGACAGGGGAGCAAGAGAGGAGATGGAGTGGTGTTTTTGGTTAGAAAGAACATTACAGCTGGATGTAGAGAGGATATTTCTTGGAGACTGCCCAGTCCCAGTGAAGTTAAATGGATGAAACTTAAAAATAAGAAAGAGGTGATGACCTTGCTGGGATTGTAAAATGGGCCTCCTAATAGTCAGTGCGAAATTTACAAGCGATTATGCTATCTGTAAGAAAAAAGGATAATGGTAGGGAATTTTAACTTTCCAAACAGAGTTTGGGATAGTGTTAAGATCTTGGAATGTGGAGAAATTGGTTAAGTGTGTACAAGAAAACGTTGTTATTCAATATGTGGATGCACCTACGAGACAGTTCGCAATACTTGACCTTCTGTTGGGAACCAAGGCAGGGCAAGTGACTGAGGTGTCCACAGGGCCACGCTTCAGGGAAAGTGATCATAATTCTATTGGTTTAATAATAATGATGAGAAAGGATAACATTGATTTAAAAATGAAAGTTTCAAATTAGAATGTGGCCAGTTTTGATGGTATTAGACTTTGAGAAGTTGGTTGGGGGCGGTTATTCACAGGTAAAGGGATGGCTGACAAGTGGGAGGCCTTTAAGAATGAGACAATGAGAGTTCAGTGATGGTATGTTTCTGTTTGTGTGAAGGGCAAGGCATGGGAAAAGCTCAATGATGAGGGAAATTGCAACTCCTGTCCAGAAAAAGAAGGGGGCATTAATCAGATATAGACAGCTGGGATTGAGTGATCCTGAGAAGGGTATAAGGGCAGTAGGAGGATACTTAAACAGGAAATCATGAGGGAAAAAATGGGGACATAAAATTGCTTTGGCAAATAGAATTAAGGAGAATCCGAAAAGATTCTAAAATTATTTTAAGTTTAAAAGAATAACTAAGGAGAGAATACAGGCCTTAAAGATCAACATGGCTTTCCTGCATGTAACCACAGGAGATGGCAGAGACACTAAGCAAATATTTTGCATCAATATTTACAGTAGACAGGAGCATGGAAGCTAAGAAACTTGGGAAATAAATAATGTGATCTTAAAATGAGTTCATTTTACAGAAAAGGAGGTGTTGGAGGTCTTAAAGTAGAAAAATGGAAATAAATCCTGGAGACCTTTTTAGGTATTTCCCAGAACTTTGTGGGAAGCTAGGGAAGAGATTCCTGGACCCCTTGCTGAGATATTTGTATCGTTGATAATCATAGATGAGATGCCAGAAGACTGGAGAGTGACTAATGTGGCAGCATTATTGAAGAAAGTTGTATGGAAAAGCAAGAGAACCATAAACTGGTGAGCCTTTCACACCGGAGATGCTGCCAGACCTTCTCAGCATTTCCAGCAGTTTCTGCTTTTGTTTCTGATACACAGCATCCACAGTTCTTTCAGTTTTTACTTAGTAGTTAGAGAGCATTACTTTTTGAATTGGAGGCCTGTTAGAACATAACAACATCCGAACATAAGAAATACAATCAGGAGTAGGCCATCTGACTCCATGAGTCAGCTCTGCCTTTCAATAATATCGTGGATCATCTTTCAATGGACTGAGACTCCACTTACCCAACCCTCACTATAAACCTTCATTCATTTACTGTTCACAAATCTATCTTCACCTTTAAAACATTCAACAGATTAGCCTCAGTTGCTTCACTAGGCAGGGGATTCCAGAGATTCACAACCCTTTGGATGAAGACGTTGGCTTGACCAGCTATCCTTAGTAACTACACACGCAGATGACAAGCAACATGAGTTCGACTGGGACAAACTGCTATTGGGACAAGCCAAACAGAGAACAGCCAGGGAATTCCTAGAGGCATGGCATTCATCCACTGATTCAATCAATAAGCACATCGACCTGGACTCAATATACCGGCCACTGCAGCGGACAGCTGGAACTGACAACCGGAAGAGGCAGATACAAACCACTATAAATGCCGGAGGAAACATCACAGAAGTGCTTCACATGAGGCTCCCAAGCCCTGAGGATGTCACCAAGACAGGGGACGAAACGTCTGCAACACAAATTCCCAGCTCGGCGAACAGAACCACAACAACGAGCACCCGAACGACAAATCTTCTCCCAAACTTTGAGCCTCCCTGCTTCTGTCTTATCTATCGCATTTATAATTTTACAATCCCCTCCCCCATTCTTCTGAATTCCAATGAGTAAAATCCCAGTCTGCTCATAAGCCAACCCCCGCATTTCCAAAATCAACGTAGTCAAACTCCTCAGCAAACCCCACCCCAGTGCCATCTCAAGTAAGGCGATGAAAAGTGTACAGAGTACTCCAGGCGTGGCCACACCAGCGCCCTATACAGATGCAGCAGAAAGTCCTAATTTTAAACTCTATCCACTGCCAATGAAGGACATTATTCCATTTGCCTTCCTAATTAGCTACTGGACTTGCAAACCATACTTTTGTGTTTCATGCACAGGAACACCCAGGTCCCCCTGCACAGCAGCATTCTGTAATTTTTCACCATTTTAAAGTAGTCCACTTTGTTATTATTCCTACCAAAATGGATGACCCCATGTTTACTAACATTGTACTCCATCTGCCAGACCCTTGCCCACTCCCTTAACCTGTCTATATCCTTCTGCACACTTTGCTCTATCACTCATTTAAGTGGCTTCTGCGAACTACAACACACTACACTTGGTCTCTAACTCGAAGCAATCTACCTGAATTGTAAACAATTGCAGTCCCAACAATTGTAAACAGTTGCAGTCTTAACACTGATCCCTGAGACACATCACTACCCACTGATTGTCAACCAGAAAAACACCCATTTATCCCCAGTTTTTGGGTTCTGTTAGTTAACCATTCTTCTGTCCATGCTAATGCATTGCCCGTAACACTGTGCATCTTTATCTTATGCAGCAACCTTTTGTGCAGCACCTTGCTGAATGCCTTTTGGAAATCCAGATACACCACGTTCACCAGTTCCTCATTGTCTACCACGCTCATTATAACCTCAAAGAATTCCAATAAATCAGTTAAAGATGATCTGCCTTTCATGAACCCATGCTTCATTAAATTAATGTAGGTGTTGCATTTTTGTAAGGCAAACCAGGGCAGGACTATTACAATTAATGGCTGGCCCTTGGGGAGTGTTGCTGAGCAAAGAAACCAAAGGGTGCAGATGCATCATTCCTTGAAAGTGAAGTTGCAGGGAGACAGGGTGGGGAAAAGGGTATTTGGCCTTTGGTCATCATTGGTCATAATGTTGAGTGTAGGAGTCGAGATGTCATGTCTCAACTGTACAGAACATTTGTGAGGCCACATTTAGAATTATTTCAGACAAATCTGGCTGACCGTTTCTATGAAGGATTTTGTGAAACTTGAGAGGGTGTAGAAAAGATTTCCAAGAATGATGCTGGAACTGGAGTGTTTAAGGTATAAGCTGAAGCTGAATAGGCTGGGGCGTTTCTTTTCCCTGCAGTGAGAGAAAAGGAGGCTAAGGAGTAGCCTGAACAAGACTTATAAAATCATGCAGGGCATTGATATGGTGAATAGCCAAGGCCTTTTTTCTCGAGCGGGAGAGTCCAAAACGAGAGGACAGCGGTTTAACGTGAGAGGAGATACGTTTGAAAAGAACCTGAGGGGTAACCTTTTCACGTGTATGTGTGGAGAAAGCTGCCAGCGGGAGTGGTGGAGGCGGGTTCAATTACTGCATTTAAAAGGCACCTGGATGGGTGTATGAACAGGTAACATTTAGAGGAAGATTGGCCAAATGTTTGGCAAATGGTAGTCAGTCAGATTGGCATATCTGGACCGAAGGGTCTGTTCTGTGCTGGATATCTGTATGACTATAATGTTTGTTAAAACTGAAAAGAAGCTGTATTCTTGCCACAGCTGGAATACTGTGACCTGTTCTTGGGACTCATATCACAAAGAAAAGGTACACTGGACAGAGAGACAATCCACATGAGGTTCAGTCGACTGATCCTGAAGATGCAGGGACTGTCTTGAGAGTAGAGATTGAGTCGTTTGGGCCTATACTCATTAGAACATAGAAGATTCAGTACTGACATTCTGAAACATCTATTATTTTCAGGAAACTTGATGGTGTAAATGCAGAAATGTTGTTTCCCCTTGTGGGAGAGTTTCGGACCAGGGAGTAGAATCTCTGAATTAGAGATCACAAATTTCGGGCAGAAGAGAATTTTGTCTCCCAGAATGTAGTGAATTTGTGGAATTCTTTACCACAGAAGACTGTCGAGGTTGGGTCATTCAGTATTTTGAAGGCTGAAGTGGGCAGATTTGGATTTGGTAATTGAATCAATGCTGACAGTTAAAACGCTGGAAAGTGGAGGTGAGGATGATCAGCTCAGTCATGATGTAATTGTTTGGAAGACCAAACCCCATTGGCCGAACAGGCTGCTTCTGGTTCCCTATCATTGACCTTTGCTCTCAGTTAGTCTTTTCAGAATTATCTCGGCCACATTTAAATTAACCTCCATTTCATGTTTGAAGCCCAGCTGCTTCAATGCCTCTTCATCATGAAAAAAGATAGGGATGGCCTTTCTCCCTGTTTGATGGCATGGCATTCTGCCTCTAATGCAGTGACTGCATTTATAGGCCTCCAGTTCTGTTGAGTATTTGTCAAACACAACCACAGCTGTCACAGAAAAGGTTAAAGACAGATGAAAACTACATTTAAACTACCATATAAAACTCACTGTCGGCATGTGTTGCATGGAATACACACATTGTATATTAAAGCTCTCTCAGCACTCATCCATTAAACACTACAGGGTTGTTCATAGATGATTTGCTTATGTGTGTATGTATGTCTGTGCCTGTAGATGATAATCTACTTGTATAACAAAGTTTCGATGCATAGTGTTGTTCCCTTTTTATTCTGGTATCAAGCATTTCAAAATCAGAAAGACAGTGGGTAGGAGTTCAAGCCCCTTTACACGGCTACATCAAATGTTTTCTGTGATTGTACAGCTCATGTAATGTGCTGGGTTAATCTCCCTCTATATTGTGCTGTCCAATGCAAACATGTCAAATACATTTTGGTTTAGACACAGTATAGAGCTGCATCCAGGATTCCCTAAAAAAAACCCTCCCAGTGTAGGTACAACACAGAGTCGACACAGAATAAATCACCCTCTACAATATTAAACATTCCATGAGATGTGTAGTAAAAGTTAATTATAGACTAAATATGCATTGCACTGAACCATTAAACATTCCTCAGTCAAGAATAATACTGCTGAGTTACAATGAAAACACTATCACAGTAAAGTCTTTCCGATCAAGCATTTCCAGATCACTCAATACTCAGACAGATGTTTGAGAAAATCTGGCTGTACTGACTCAAATTTCTCTAATGAAATGGATGAATTTGGCTGAGAGCATATGTTGGTGAGGGGTTCGCTTCATGTTATTAAGGAAAACGTTGTCTGATTGTGGAGAGGCAAAACAAGGCATCAGATATAAAGGAAAATGGCAGGAAGGCAGGAGGGGAAGAGACAAAAAGAGAGACAGAAATATTAGCTGTGCCAATGTATCTCTTAATTATAGTTTTTTTTGACTAAACATGATACCTCTGTCATTCAACAATCATACAACTTATGTGTTAAAAAGTCCTAAGTTCAATTAGTATTGGAATCCATTGAGTTATTTGCATTTTTTCCACAATTCGTGTGCTGTGCTTGTGGGGAAATATAAATTGCGGTTTTGTTGTTCTGTAATTTATTCTGAGAATTCTATTTCTGTATTTATTTACATAAATGCTTAATTAGTTTCAAGGAAGTGATGGTGACAGCAAAGCCAGATGAAAGAAGTGATTTGTTGCTCAGATTCAAATCGAAACAAGTTTTTTTTAATAATGTTGACCATTTTCAGAAGTGAATACAAATTTATGAAGACGAATTGCAACAGATTTTATTTATGTCTGGATGATACACAATTTAAAACTTTTATTTAGGTTAAAAATTCAGTGCTGAAAATTCTGCAATTAAACTTCAATGTTGAACTGGATCTACTCTGAATGTCGTTGCTGAAAATGTGTTGCTTATGCCCGGAATGTCGATTCTCCTGCTCCTTGGATGCTGTCTGACCTGCTGCGCTTTTCCAGCAACACATTTCCAGCTCTGATCTCCAGCATCTGCAGTCCTCACTTTCGCCTACTCTGAATGTCCCACTAATTTATATTGTAGTCCGTTTAGACGGTGCAACATCACTCAAAGTGCATTTTAGAATATTCACGTGAAATACTTGAAATGACATCGGGAACTGCGCAACAATTACATTTAATTGATATAGTTGTGAGGTTTTGTTACACGTATTTCTTTCTGGTAAGGGTCAGCAATGAGTCCCTACCCCAAATTGCCCATTGAATAGCTTGCTAAAGCCACTTCAGAACACAGTCAATTACTTCCCAATGGGTCTGGAATCGTATGTTGGCCAGACCATGGAAAGGTGACAGATGCCTTGTCATTCGTGAACCAGCTGTTTTTGTATTTTTCCATTGACTCGGGTTACATGGTCACCATTTGGCTTTCTTTCCGATTCCAGGCTTTCTTAGAATTCAAATTTCACCCTGGGCAAACGATGGTATTCCAAACCCCGTCCATTCAGCATCAAACGGGAGTTTGGGAATACTGGTGTCATGGTGTCACCGCTGTGATCCTAATATTGGGAATGCACAGAAAGCGGTCACAAACAGAAATGCAATAAATCTGACACTTTACCTCATGAACAAATATTGGAGTGCAATACTGGCAAGAACTCTCCTGCTGTTCACAGCAACATCACATCATCAATCTAAACTGTGTACCGGACTCTGTCTGAAGAGCCTGACTCACCATAATTTGCATTTTTTGAATTCTTCACTGACTTATGAAAAAGTTAGTCACATATCCCAAGAAGGTGGTCATCAGCTACCTTTTTGAAGACCTGCCATCTTGCTCGGCTAATTATGGTTGATCTTTCTTAAGAAGCTTTACTACAACCAATAGACAATAGAGAATAGGTGCAGGAATAGGCCATTCAGCCCTTCAAGCCTGCACTGCCATTCAATATAATCATGGCTGATCATTCCTAATCAGTATCCTGTTCCTGCCTTATCTCCATAACCCTTGATTCCACTATCTTTGAGAGCTGTTTCCAACTCTTTCTTAAATGAATCCAGAGAGTGGGCCTCCACTGCCCTCTGGGGCAAAGCATTCCACACAGCCACTCTCTGGGTGAAGAAGTTTCTCCTGAGCTCTGTCCTAAATGGTCTACCCCATATTTTTAAGCTGTGTCCTCTGGTTCGGCACTCACCCATCAGTGGAAATATGTTTCCTACTGCCAGAGTGTCCAATCCTTTCATAATCTTATACGTCTCAATCAGATCCCCTCTCAGTCTTCGAAACTCAAGGGTATACAAGCCCAGTTGCTTCAGTCTTTCAGTGTAACGTAATCCCGCCATTCCAGGAATTGACCACGTGAATCAATGCTGCACTCCCTCAATAGCCAGAATGTCTTTTCTCAAATTCGGAGACCAGAATTGCACACAGTACTCCAGGTGTGGTCTCACCAGGGCCCTGTAAAGCTGCAGAAGCACCTCTTTGCTTCTATACTCAATTCCTCTTGTTATGAAAGCCAGCATGCTATTAGCCTTCTTCACTACCTGCTGTACCTGCATGCTTGCCTTCATTGACTGGTGTACAAGAACACCCAGATCTCTCTGTACTGCCCCTTTACATAAATTGATTCCATTGAGGTCGTAGTCTGCCTTCCTGTTCTTGCCACCAAAGTGGATAAACATACATTTATCCACATTAAACTGCATCTGCCATGCATCTGCCCACTCACTTAACTTGTCCAGGTCACCCTGTAATCTCCTAACATCCTCATCACATTTCACCCTGCCACCCAGCGTTGTATCATTACCAAATTTGCTAATGTTATTTCTGATACCATCTTCGATATCATTTACATATATTGTAAAAAGCTGCGGTCCCAGCACGGATCCCTGCGGTACCCCACTGGTCACTGCCTGCCATTCCTAAATGGAGCCGTTTATCACTACCCTTTGTTTCCTATTAGCCAACCAATTTTCAATCCAATCTAGTACTTTGCCCCCAATACCATGCGCCCTAATTTTACTCACTAACCTCCTGTGTGGGACTTTATCAAAAGCTTTCTGCAAGTCCAGGTACACTACATCTACTGGATCTCCCTCGTCCAACTTCAGAGTTATATCCTCAGAAAATGCAAGAAGATTAGTAAAGCATGATTTCCCCTTCATAAATCCAAGCGGACTCTGTCCTATCCTGTTACTACTATCCAGATGTGCAGTAATTTCATCCTTTGTAATCGACTCCAGCATCTTTCCCACCACTGAGGTCAGACTCACTGGTCTATAATTTGCTGCTTTCTCTCGCCCACCTTTCTTAAAAAGTGGTATAACATTAGCCACCCTCCAATCCTCAGGAACCGACCCCGAATCTATTGAACTCTGGAAAATAATCACCAACGCATCCACGATTTCCCGAGCCACCTCCTTCAGTACCCGGGTTCTAGACCATCAGGCCCTGGGGACTTATCAACCTTCAGACCGAACAGTCTCTCCAACACCAAATCCTGGCCAATATAAATTCCCTTCAGTTCAGGTTCTTCAGCCACTGTTACCTCAGGGAGATTGCTTGTGTCTTCCCCAGTGAACACAGATCTGAAGTACCCATTTAATTCCTCTGCCATTTCTTTGTTCCTAGCAATATACTCCCCTGTTTCTGTCTTCAAGGGCCCAATTTTTGTCCTAACCATTTTTTTGCCTTGCACATACCTAAAAAAGCTTTTACTATCCTCCTTAATATTCTTGGCCAGTTTACCTTCGTACCTCATTTTTCCTCTGCGTATTTTCTTCTTAGTAATCCTCTGTTGCTCTTTAAAAGCTTCCCAGTCCTCAGTTTTCCCACTTAGCTATGTTATACTTTTTCTCTTTTAACTTTATATGTTTCGTTACTTCCCTCGTCAGCCACGGCCGCCCATGCCTCCTCCTGGGATCTTTCTTCCTTTTAGGAATGAACTGATCCTGCAACTTCTGCATTATACACAAAATATCCGCCATTGTTCCTCCACTGTCATCCCTGCTAAGGTATTGCACCATTGAACTTTGGCCAGTTCCTCCCTCATAGCTCCATAGTTCCCTTTATTCAACAGAAGTACTATCACTTCCGACTGTACCCTCTCCCTCTCAAATTGCAGATTGAAGCTGATTGTATTATGGTCACTACTTCCCAATGGCTCCTTCACTTCGAGGTCTCTGACCAATTCTAGTTCGTGACACAATACCAGATCCAGAATTGTCTTCTCCCTGGTCGGCTCCAGCACCAGCTGCTCTAAGAATCCATCTCTGAGGCACTCCACAAAGTCTCTTTCTTGAGGCCCAATACCATCCTGATTCTCCCAGTCTACCTGCATGTTAAAATCCCCCAAAACAACTGTAGTGACATCTTTGCGACAATCCAATTTCAGCTCCTGATTTAACTTACATCCGACATGGAGTCTACTGTTTGGGGGCCTGTAGATGACTCCCAAGAGGGTCTTTTTACCCTTAGTATTTCGAAGCTCTATTCACACTGACTCTGCATCCCCTGACACGAGGTCCCCCCGCGCAAGGGACTGAATATCGTCCCTTACCAACAAGGCCACCCCACCCCCTCTGCCCGTCAGTCTGTCCTTACGATAGCACGTGTAGCCTTGAATATTCATTTCCCAGGCCCTGTCCACTTGAAGCCACGTCTCAGTTATCCCCACAATATCGTATCTGCCAATTTCCAAAAGAGCCTCAAGCTCATCCATTTTATGTCTAATGCTTCGTGCATTCATGTATAGTATTTTTAATTTGTTACTGCTCTCACCCTTCCCATCAACCCAAATGGCTTCTCAGTCGATACTGTAGTGCTGGAAAAGTACCGCAGGTCAGGCAGCGTCAGAGGAGCAGGAGAATCAACGTTTCGGGCATGAGGCCTTCATTGGGATACCTGGAAGGTTGATTTTCCTGCTCCTCGGATGCTGCCTGACCTGCTGTGCTTTTCCAGCACTATACTGTTAACTCTGATCTCCAGCACCTGCAGTCCTCACTTTCTCCTGATGGGTTTCTTAGTGAGGTTCGGCACAGGAAAGGACCATCACCTTATTGTTGAACGGGTAGGGCAGGCCAGGTAGGAAGGTCAGATGTCCTCCTCTGAAGGACAATACTGAACCATGTAACATACTTCAAAGCTTTGGTAGGTCTGTGATTATCGTTCATTATTCCAGCATTTTCATTTCATACACTTTTATTAATTGAAGCTACTATGGTAGGGACTGATTCTGGAACTTTACTCCAAACCTTTTGATTGCTTATTACATACTCATAATGCCTCCTCAACCACTTTATCAAACTGTCATGTTAGCTTCAATGATTTTTTTATTGACTCATGGAACATGGTGGTTGCTTTTAGTTGTCCGTAGTTGTCCTTCAGCAGATGGCAGTAAGCTGCCTTTGTGAAATAACATGTTCCAAAATGGCCTGAGGAAGGGAATTCCAGACTTTGACCCAATTACAGTAAAGGATCGGTGGATATTTCCATGTCAGGATGCCATGTGTTTTAGAGAGGAGCTTACAGTGGTGCTGTTCCCATGTATCTGCTGCTCCTGTCCTTCGAGATGCAAGTGGTAGTGGGAAGGTACTGTCTAAGGAAGTGGCTAAGTTACTGCAGTGTAGTATTTTAGATAGTGCATATGACAGGTACTAAGAATCAGATTTGGAGGCAATGGACGCTTGTGGATGTGCTACTGATCAAGTGGGATGCTTTGTCCTGGACAATGCCAAGCTTCTTGAGTGCAGTTGAAGCTGCTCCTATCCAGTGAAGGGGCGAGCTGTGCTATTAGTCTCCTGACCTCTGTCTCTTAGACAGCCAATTGGCTTTGCGAGTCAGGAGGGTGAGTTACTCGCTGCAGTATTCCGAGCCTCTGGCCTGCTCATACAACCATTGTATTTATATGGAGTGTCCAGCTCAATTTCTAATGAACAATAAAACCCAGGGTGTTGATGGTGAGGGATTCAGTGATGGTAACACTATTGAATGTCAAGGGGTTTTGGTTAGGTTGTCTCTTATTGTCAATGGTCATTGTCTCGCAGTTTTGTGGTGTGAATGCTATGTGCCACTTGTCAGCTCAAGTCTGGAAATTGTCCAGATTTTGTTGTGTTTGAATGTGGACTGAGGAGTCACAAAAAAGTGCTAGATTAATGCAGATTTCACTTCTGACCTTCTGTTGGGGGGAAGGTCATTACTGAAGTAGCTGAACACGATTGTGCCAAGGACACTTTCTTCAGGAACTCCAACATAGATTTGCTTTGGCTGAGACGACTGCCCTCTAACAAGCAGAGCCATCTTTCAATGTGTGAGGTATGACTGCAGGCAGCAGGGAGGTTGTCACCTGATACCCATTGAATCCAGTTTTGCTAGGCTCCATAATATCACAGTCTGTCGAATGTGACCTTAATGTCAAGGGCTGTCACTCTCCCCTCATTTCTGGAATTCAGTTCTTTGTCCATGTTTAAATCAGGTCTGTAATTCAGACATGAGCTGAGTAGGCCTTGTGTAACCCACATTTACGCAGGTTATTGCTGAGCTAGTGCTGCTTGATAGCACCTTCCTACATCTAACTCATGATTGAGCATGGACTGTTGGGGCAGTAATTCGCCAGGGTGGCTTGACCTATTTTCTGTGCACAGGACGTGCCTGGCCTATTTTCCACATTGTCCATGACAGTGTTTTAGCTGTACCGGGATTGCTTGGCTCGCACAAGTCATCAGTATTATTGCCAGAATTTTGTCAGGCTCCATCGCATTTGCAGTAACCCCTGCCACCCCCCTTCCCCCCCCCCCCCCCCCCCCACCCAACAATGTCTTGATTTCACATGGAGAGAAGCGAATTCCCTGCTGACAGGTATCTGTGATTTTGGTGATCTATGGAAGATGCCGAGATGGATCAGGCAATTGGCACTTCTGGCTGAAGATTGCTTCAGCCTTAACTTTTGCGCTGATGTGTTGTGCTCTCCAAAGCAGAGCAAGGGAATATCTGTGGAGCTTATTCCTTCAATGAGTTGTTTAATTATCAACTTTAATTCATGATTGATGTGGCAGCACTGTGGGCTCAGACCCCTGTTTCCTGAATGGATGGTCTAGGCACAATTTCTCCAGACTATAACTCCAACCCCCACTCCATAATGTGGATATTCACAACAGAAGATTGTTTATCCTTTGTATTGTGTAGATTCCAACAATGCATCGTATATTCGCTTAAATTGTTAGTCTCGAAAATACTTTACTTCACAGACTTTAGGATATAATGTTCTAGTTTCAAATCTTCTCTCCGACAGGCAAGGCCATCGATGTCACGCTGGCTTTCCTCCTCACTAATTGCAAAACCAAACATTTTTCTCCACATCTTTGAACTTACTGATCAAAATTGCTACATTCTTGACTAGATCGTTCATATACGCTGCAAACAGCAAAGGATCCAGCACCAAGTCATATAGTAAGCCACTGGACACAAGATGTCTTCACAATGACTACCTTTGACCATTACCTTCTGCCAACAAATAAACCTTCGATGCATTTGCCAAACTGCACCAGCTCCCATGAACCCTTACCATATTAAAGATGCAAGATCTAGTCAAAAACCTGATTGAAGTCAAGAAGCATTACATCCACTTTTTGCACCCGATGTTACATCTCATTGCCTCTCCGGAAAACAGAATCAACCACTTCCGATATGATATCACTTCCACCGAAGCTATGCTGAATTTTATTGCTTAAACCTTACAATTCCAACTTTTAATGAATGCTGTCTCTTAGATTTACTTATTAACTTCCCTCAAGCTTTCTACTTTTAAACATAGGTTTATGAGTGAAACTACACATTGTCATTTAGCTCCTTTCACCCGATGACAACTCTTCTTATCTCTCTGACAGATAATTTACTCTAGCTGAAATAATCTTGTGTCTCTTCTGTTTCATTCTGGGAAATGGGAATGGAATTGAATACAATGTTGAGACCAACAACAACCTGTTTGTTCTTAACACTGTCAGTGTGTGTTCACCCTCAGAGGCAGGAAGACTTTGTGCTGATTAATACGGAAAGTAGCGCCTGATGTATCATTCTCAGCTGGCACACAACTTCCTGTTTCCATGTGCCAGCAGCAAGCCACACATCTCACTTCTGATCAGAAAATAAACCCAGGGGATGCAATCTGGCGGAAACATCTGCCAATGTGGCCTATATCAGGACACAGAGTGTGAAGCGATCACATTGAAGTGACATTTGCAAATCGACCTTTCGATCGCTGTTTCACGGTCTGATTCCAGGACATCATTGGACGAGTCTCTCGACCATCTAACAAGCTCATTCGATTCACTAACGTCTGGGACATTACGACATGCACCTTGTCATGTCTTTGATCTTGTACTCTCTTTTCAGATTAATCTACCCAGTTTTTGATTCTGTCTTCTGTATCCATCACCTTCCCAGCCGAATACATTCTGTTTGATCTATTTCCTAGATTTTGATCAACTTAAACAAATAATACAGTTTTGTACAGACAGGTATGTTGGTGTGTCAGATTAACAGAATCAATATATGGAGAGATCACCTCGGCTGTATCTAACTCTGACCGACATTGAATTCAAATAAAGCACAGCACTGTATGGTTTCAAACTTTGCAAATCCTCTCTCTTTGAAAGAGCTTGTTCTAACGGTTAATTATTTTCCTGATTATTTCAGAAACTATGACTAAAAATCCCTATTTTTAACAAAGTTTCAAATATTATTAAAAGTTGCAGCCCTGGCATTTCCTGCAGTGAGCTTTGTGGTGTTTAAATGTTCTGGTCAAAATTTGCTTCAAGCAGAAGACTTAAACATTGGTTTCTCCGAGTTCTCAGCCATTGCCCTTGCAGTTCCACAATAACTGCAAGCGATTGATAAGCCCCAGAATTAACAGAATGTCCAGGCCCTGTACATATCCAAAAGCCATGATGTAGGCCTCTAAGCCCTCCGTTTTTTCCTGTCACGCCAACCCAAGCAGTACATGCTCAACCTCAACTACATTTCCTTTCAATCCTCCCACTTCCTCCAAACCAAAGGAATAGCCATGGAAACCCAGCTATACCTGCCTCTTCGTCAGATATGTGGAACAGTCAATCTTCCACAGCTACACCGGTATCATTGCCCACCTTTACCACCGCTACATTGATGACTGTATCAACGCCACCTCATGCTACCACTAGGAGGTTGAACAGTTAATCAACTTTACTAAAGCCTTCCACACTGTCCTAAACTTCACAGGGACCATCTCGGACACCTCCCTCCCTTTCCTAGATCTCTCCACCTCTATCTCCAGTGACCGACTAAACATTTAATACAAGCCCACTGACTGCCACAGCTACCTGGGCTACACTCCTCCCACCCGACCTCCTGTAAAAATGCCATCCCTCTGCCTACACTGCACCTGCTCCCAGGAGGACCTGTTCCCAGATGACCTCCTTTTTCAAAGACTGCAATTTCCCCTCCCATGTGGTCGACGATGCCCTTGAACCCCATCCCTCCAATCGCAACAGGGAGCCCTCCTGGCCCTCATCTTCCACCGCACCAACCTCGCATACATCATATCATCCTCCGCTGCTTCCACCACCTGTAAACGGACCCCATCACTCGGGGTATATTTCCCTCCCTACCCCTATCTGCATTGGGGAGACACCATTCCCTCCACGACTCCCTCGTCAGGTCCATGCCCCTCCATCAGCCCACACCTCCCCCCTCACCTCCGACAAGGCCCCAAACGATCCCACCACATCCCAGAGAAATTTGTCTATACTTCCACAAATGTCATCCACTGTGTCTGTTCCACCTGCTGTGGTCTTCTATACATCAGGGAGACAGGACACTAACTTGCGGATCATTTCAGAGAACATCTCTGGGACACCCGTGCCAACCAACCCCACGGCCCCGTGGCTGACCACTTTAACTCCCTCTCCCACTCCACCAAGAACAGTCCGGTCATATTCTGTTCATTTCCAATGAATAAATACAAAATAACCGAGCCTGAATTTGGGATGCTATTAACAGGATTTATTTTGATCGAAGCACGAACAGATTATTTTGACATAACAGGTGGAGAGATTCACTTCCTGAAAAAGCAGCTCAAGTGATATAAGCTGGCACCAAACCGAGTTTGGTCAATACTGAGGCAAAAATACAGCATACAGTCTTGAGTGAAATAAATAAAGAAACTATCTTAACACCGGAACAAGATAGAGCGTATTAAATATGAACAAAGGCACAAGCATCTTAGGATATATTAGAAAAGTAATTTATAGTACATTGAAATGCAAACAGAGATGTGAATTTGTGTCTCGACATTCTTCCTAGCTAAATTAATCATTTCAGAAATGCCGTTGTTAAATTTCATGAATCATTCGTTGGTCCATTCCACGAACCTTGCTAGGTCCTTGTTAAATTCTGAACCATCGCCTTCCAGGTTCACAGTGGTTGCGAGATTCATGTTACAGCAAATTGTGAAGTTGTGCACTGTATGCCAATGTCTTAGTTAAAAATTTAAAGCAATCACAGCTCGAAACATTTACAAAATATCACGATGGATCTTCCTGGAATCCAAAAAATTGTCCCTTTGATCAATGATTTCTAAAATTTACTAACATATCTGTTGTGAAGGACGTTTTCAAATAACTTGAAGTGCAAATGGTTCACATCAGTCGGAATACAGTAACATTTCATGTGTTACCCCATACCAAAAGAAATCAAGCAATATTCACGAGTTGCTCTCAGCAAGTCTATGATGGACTGTCTTATCAAACAAAATCATTTCCAATGTTGTGAGGGCTTGTCTATCTTCTCTGCAATGGTCTGAATTTTGTGTCTGACTGCAGATGAAACTGGCTGATCTGGGTAAAAGTACAGTTTGTGCCTTTCACGTTGTTAATGTATATTGCTGACTTTAGTTGAATAACGTGATGTTGTCCCAGGCATCGTCTGGCACCATTAATTAGACCATTAATTTCCACATCACTAGCCAGACTATCAGGTGGGGTGTATTGATCTCATTGAAACGAATGCTTGGAATATTTCCGGTATGAATCATGTGAAGTGGAGCCTCTGAACGAGACATAGAACATAGAACAATACTGCACAGAACAGGCCCTTCGGCCCACGATGTTGTGCCGAACATTTGTCCTAGCTTAAGCACCTAACCATGTACCTATCCAATTGCCACTTAAAGGTCACCAATGATTCTGACTCTGCCACTCCCACAGGCAGCTCATTCCATGCCCCCACCACTCTCTGGGTAAAGAACCTACCCTTGACATCTCCCCTCTACCTTCCACCCTCCACCTTAAATTTATGTCCCCTTGTAACACTCTGTTGTACCGGGGAAAAAGTCTCTGTCTATCTATTCCCATGATCATCTTATAAACCTCTATCAAGTCACCCCTCTTTCTTCGCCTTTCCAATGAGAAAAGGTCTAGCACTCTCAACCTATCCTCGTACAACCTCTTCTCCATTCCAGGCAACATCCTGGAGACAAAGTAGGAAAGATGAATTTCGAGTAGTAGGAGGTTTTTACGACAGAGCGAGATCACTTCACCCATCGCACCTGTATCACGTCAAGACAGAGACTTCCAGCCAACACCCACTTTATAGCATGTTGTCCATAACCGTGAGAGCACTGGAAACATTCAGGAACATTGTGTAGGGTCTAATCCATGATCAACATAGATATGATCTCCAATGCTGTAAATCCTGGCTTATGGGAAAAAGTAGGGGCAGAACTGTATCAATATTCAAACAGTTGGTCCAGCCCTGAGGAGCTAATAGGCCCATTTCTAAACGTTGTTCCTCAGGATATTTTGACTATTCTTGACTTAATATCATTGTAAACTGACATGAAAAAAATGCAGACATGCTCCCCAGAAATGCTGACAGCAACATACCTTTATTCAGCCAAGATCAGCAACATGAATTAAGAAAGTTTAAAAAAATCTTTCTTTTAACTGATTATTGACAACATGGATTTCACAAAGCGCAAAGTACAGAGGGGAAGGGTGGAGGGGTGGGGGTGGGCGATGTTCGCTATTCCCTGATGTCTGGTTGCGTTTGTGAGCAACAGATGAACCTGCGAACCATAATCAGGATGGTACTGCAGGTATTTCAGCAGATACTGTGTACACGGAATTCTCCCATAAATCAGCAATGACATGAACATTTATTTTTTTTGGTGTTTGAAACCAACTAAAATTGAACAATATGGTGGGAGAAGTTCCTTTCATTTCTTTGAACTAGTAACAAGGGACGCTCTTTGTGGACCTGGGGTGGCAGGACGATCTTTCACAGCAGAATGTGAGGGAACAGAATCATGTTGGAAATCCAGATAGATTGGAACTTGTTTCACTGGAGGGTGAGAGTTCGGGGAGGGGGGTGACCTCATATAAGTTTATAAAGCCATGAGTGGAAAGGTGAATGGCTCTAAATGACATGATTCATACTGGAAATGTACGAAGCTTTCGTTTCAAAAATATCACATATCAATAAAGTCCACCTGACCCAATGGCTAGTGATGTGGAAATTAATGGTCTAATTAATGGTGCCAGACGATGCCTGGGACAACATCACTTTATTCAACTTCAGTCAGCAATATAGATTAGATTAGATTAGATTACTTTATAGTGTGGAAACAGGCCCTTCGGCCCAACAAGTCCACACCGACCCGCCGAAGCGCAAACCACCCATACCCCTACATTTACCCCTTACCTAACACTACGGACAATTTAACATGGCCAATTCACCTAACCTGCACATCTTTGGACTGTGGGAGGAAACCGGAGCACCCGGAGGAAACCCACGCAGACACGGGGAGAATGTGCAAACTCCACACAGTCAATCGCCTGAGGCGGGAATTGAACCCGGGTCTCTGGCGCTGCGAGGCAGCAGTGCTAACCACTGTGCCACCGTGCCGCCCACCGTGCCGTTCACATTAACAATGTGAAAGGCACAAACTGTACTTTTACCCACTTCAGCCAGTTTCATCTGCAGTCAGACACAACTTAAAATTCAGACCATTGCACAGAAGATAGACGAGCGCTCACAACATTGGAAATGATTTTGTTTGATAAAAGAATCCATCGTAGACTTCCTCAGAGCAATTCGTGTCAACAAACTTGTTTTTTTGTGTGTGTGGGGGGTAGCGCACGAAATGTTACTTTAATCCGATTGATGTGAACCATTTGCACTTAAGAGGTTGTTTGAAAACGTCTATCACAGTAGATACGCGAGTAAATTTTACAAATCATTGATCAAAGGGGACAATCTTTTTTGGATTCGAGGAAGATCCACAGTGATATTTTGTAAATGTTTGGAGCTGGGATTGTTTTCAAGTTTTGACCCAGACATTGGTGTATTTCCCCTATGGTGGGGGATTTCACCAATAGGGAACATGTTTTTCCAATGAGAGGAGAAAAAATTTAAAAAATATATCAGAGACAACCTTTTACACAGAGAATGGTTTGTGTGTGGGATGATTGGGTGGTGGATACTTACAACCTTTAGAAGACATTTGGATCAGTAAATGAAGATCAAATGTTTGGATGGATATGGGCCAAGTACACTCAGGTGGGATAAGTTTAGTTTGGGATTAGGACTGGCATGGACTGGGTGGACCGAAGGGTCTGTAACCATGCTGTATCACTACATGACTCTATGACTATTGATCAGTTTTTCTCAATACTAAACAGTGCTGTAGTGATCCTTGAATGAACTGTTGATGTTAAGGTTGTGTCTGCGATTCTGCGAATATTTACTTCAATGAGAGGAGTGACTAGTTCTCCAAGTTACACAACTGAAAATAAACTATTCTCCAGCATTGTTGCTAAGTCGATTTGTTTCTGCGGAGGCGGTGGTTATAGTTTGCAGTTGGCTTTTCACCAACTGGTCAACAGTGAGACAAAATATCTTTGATCCATGCAGAAACTCCACCTGCTTCCAGTAAATGAAACTGGGAACTCAAGGACCTTTTCTGCAGTCAGCTTAATTGCTGCCAACTGTTGTATCCGGCCGATTAAAGGGAAACTGAATCAACTAAAGTAAAATCCTATCAAACAAACTATATTTTCCCATTTACTCACAATGGACACATATCACTTGGCATTTCTTCTTTAAAAAGGAAGGACACTGAATACAGCATTCACTATATGACTATCAGAAAACAGAACATTGAATGCAGTGACGTTCTGGTTAGTTCAGCATGTTTACTGAGTATCTTTAAAGCTCCTGAATATGAAGTTAATGGATCCAAAATCCCACATTGCAGTAACATTTGTTATCATCTCAAAGTAAATTAATAAACTTGAATTGGTTCAAACTCACACCACTTGTTGCACCATTCTCTGATTCATGCATCTCATTAAAACTGAGTGGGCCCTTTATACATGGTTAATACTGGTGCAGTGTAACAGCGAATTTTTGCTGATTTTTATGAATTAACTGCCCTGTCAGAGCGATCAGTGAGCAGAGAAATGTACTGTTTATAACCTACATTCGTGGTAATTATTACGGTAATACACTCTAATTTAACCAAACCTTCCTGATGTACCCAGACGGTCACCTGCAATGGTTTAGATGTTGAGGATTGAAAAAAAAACTTATGGACTGTCTTGTTCTAGTTCATTAGATGCTCTGTCAAAAGTTTACCGATGTGTTATGTATCACTGCGGACTCACATTTTGTTTCTCAGGCACACAGCTTTCCTTTACTGTGCATTTTAGTGTTGGAGCAATTTGAAAAAAAAAAGATGCAAGGAGAGACATTATGCAATGTAAGGAGGTGCTTCTAATCTCCGGGTCCAAACTGTCTGAAAGGACAGCGAGACTACGGCGACAACTAGGACTTATAACAGCACACAAACCAACAGCCACTCTCAGACAACAACTCACCAAAACGAAGGACCCGATACCCAGCATGAGCAAAACTAATGTAGTGTACAAAATCCCATGCAAGGACTGCACAAAACACTATATAGGACAAACAGGAAGACAGCTAACGATCCGCATCCACGAACATCAACTCGCCACGAAACGACACGACCAGCTATCCCTCGTAGCCACACACGCAGACGACAAGCAACATGAATTTGACTGGGACAACACTACCATTATAGGGCAAGCGAAACAAGGAACAGCCAGGGAATTCCTAGAAGCATGGCACTCTCCACAAACTCCATCAACAAACACATCGATCTGGACCCAATATACCAGACACTACAGCGGACAGCTGAAACTGACAACCGGAAGCGGCAGGGACAGGCCACTATAAATGCCGGAAGAAACACCACAGAAGCGCTTCACAGGAGGCTCCCAACTCTGAGGATGTCACCTAGACAGGGGACGAAACGTTTGCAACAAAATCTTCCAGCTCGGCGAACAGAACCACAGCAGAAAATTTAGACCTTGAGTAAAGAACAGAGAATGAGTGCACTGGTCTCCATCATTGTGATACTACAGTGGGTCACAGTGTTGTGCACAGCGACATCCTCATGCAATAACCACTGACAAGTGCTTATCTCAAATTGGTGATTTCTACCATGGCAGGAGCGAGAAATAATGTGAGATGCAATTTAAACGCAATCCAGTAGTGCTAGTTTGTATAAATGTATTTTTCCACCTTCTTCGTGTTGATTGTCAAGTTAAATACAGACCAAACCTGTAAAAGTATTCCAAGCTTTCAAAATACAATGAATCGTAAAAGCTGAAATAATATACCAAATCATTTTTAGAGGAGTCTGAAACACTGCTTTCTAGGAAGTGATGAAATTCTCTGAATTTTCAGTTTAGATTAGATTAGATTAGATTACAGTGTGGGAACAGGCCCTTCGGCCCAACAAGTCCACACCGACCCGCCGAAGCGAAACCCACCCATACCCCTACATTTACCCCTTACTTAACACTACAGGCAATTTAGTATGGCCAATTCACCTGACCCTGCACATCTTTGGATGGTGGGAGGAAACCGGAGCACCCGGAGGAAACCCACGCAGACACGGGGAGAACGTGCAAACTCCACACAGTCAGTCGCCTGAGGCGGGAATTGAACCCGGGTCTCTGGCGCTGTGAGGCAGCAGTGCAATTTGACACAACGTGTCTCACAGTGATATAACCGGGGTGACACTACAATTATGATAAATCCAAAAACCTATTCAGCCTCCATTGTTTGAAACTAGTCAGTGATTACTTCTACAAACCGTCTTATCTTGCAGTGCAGTATTAGTTCTGTGTGGTTTAATGCCAGTATCACTATTTAATTTGTAAAAGTGTTGGGTAATTATCGATACACCAGTTGGGGATTTTGAGAATCAGTTCATGTGTTACTCTGTGAAGTATAAAACAGTATTAAAATGTATCAAGAATGATCAGAATTCACTAGCGCAATTATGTGATAAGATTTATCGTGACTTTATTTTGTCTGTGGTTCTGAAAATTTAAAATGATGGTAAATTTTTGATTTGTTTTATGCAGAGCTAGTTATTGTGTGACCCAGTCCAGAGAATGTACCACTGTGACTATCTTGATTACGGGGGCCAAGGGACCATGGTGACGGTGACTTCAGGTGAGAACTTTGAACTTTCTTAGTGAGTTTTAAAAACTTTCTATTCATGTGACTAATTTCTGAATTAAATGAAACTCAGATTCTGTGCTGAGTTTGCTTTGGTTCGGATTGATATTTGTTCAGACTGATTACAGACTTCAGTTAAGGCTCAGCAAATAGTTACAGTGGGGATGATGGAGTCAGTTACTCGGTGTATCTCTTTTTTTGATCAGATGGGCATTCTGTGTAGCTGGGTTACTTGAAACACCTAATGTCTCTTAATCAGTCAGCTATAAATAATGTCTAATGTCATTGACATCCTGACTGTGAGTTTTATTATCAACAGCAAACGCTAAGAATTCAAAGATGTTCGAGATATTACCAAACAAGATTAAAATATGTTAAAATATCATTATTCATTTCTTGAATATATGTTCTTACCCTGGTTATATTTTCTCATTTATTTTGTGAATTAGTTGATGACAAGCAGGTTAGAAACTGTCATAAAATGTTCTTGCGGTGCTATATTGCATTCTGTTGATTAGATTCTGAGTTTGTTTTATTTGATTCTGTTGAATTCAGGTGATTGGATTTTGGCTTTGTTTTAATTGATTCGGTTGAACTGTGTTGATTGGATTCTGACTTTGTTGTTACTTGGTTTTGCTGAATTGTGTTGATTGGCTTTTGAAATTGTTTTATTTGATTCTGTTGAATTGAATTGGTTGGATTCTGATTATGTTTCATTCAAATCTGTTGTTTTGAGTTGATTGGATTCTGATTTTATTTTCCTTGATTCTGTTGAATTGAGTTGATTGAATTCTTATTCAGTTTGTGAAACTGATCTGCGTTTTCATGCTTTCTGTAACTGGTGTTTTCTTACTGGTGAGGAGATTGACTCTCTGGATTACTTTTCATTACCAATATTTGTGAAGTTCTTTTGTTTTTCATGAATCATTTCTGCCTTTGTTAAACTTATATGACACATTTTTCTCTGCTTGATTGAAAACATTACATCTATTTGTAACGGTCTGAAAAACAACTTAAGGCAGAAACCCGGAAGTGTGAGAAATGAAAAAAACGAGTTTTTAATGCATTGAGTTCTTAAAAAAAAACTCAGTTCTAATTGTAAACTAACTGAATTTTGTTTTGATTAGCCTCATTCAAAATAAAATTTGGGACTAAAATCTGAAACTGCAGAATTGATCAGATTATATAATTGAAATTAACTTAAAATTATAATGTGGTAATATTTGTCCATTCAGTAATTTTGTTTTGTAAGAAGTGATTAATCAATATATGCCTTCAACCGCTCTACTGTGCGCTGCACAAGATTGTCACGATCAAGAAGGGTGTACAGGTTGGAAATAAATTGAACTGTTGCCAGAAACGTTACAGCTTTAAGTGTTAAGTCCCCTCACAAACAAGGTTGCTGTTATGACTTGTTATGTCTATTCAATTTAATCAGTAGTTTGCTTGATTCTGAGCAGCTTTGTTAGACTTCAATTTGTTTTTTTTTGTGAGGTTACATCATGTTCTTGGTTCTGTTGAAAATGTTTGCAGAGCTAGTTCTGCTGCAAACACACCGTGCTGTGATCTGGTGATCGTTGATCTGTTGAGGAGGGACTGTGCTTGGATAACATTAAATTTGGGAAACCGTTTTTGGTTTCTACATTGTTTTTGCAATGTTAACACGGTTGGTGCCAGTGAACCGCTCCAGGTTCCTCATTCAATGCAATCAGCATGCGAATTGAAATTTCATAAAGCCTATTATTAAGTGAAAGACAAATCGCAAAGGTTTTAGAAATGAACAGAAAACAGATACCTTCGGGCGCCATTTTAATTTCAAATAAATAATTAAGGATGAATCTAATCCATGCTTTACAATCCAAATTCAGAACTCAACTATCTAGTTCAATCACAAGATCTGTCTTTAAACAGTTTACAAGTCATAGAGAAATATAAATAGAATTTCAAAAGTCTAATGTTCTAATAGTTCTTGCTCTTGAGCAAAAATGCCAAGACAATGTTATAATTGATCAAGAAACACCTTTCAATTCCGCTGTACACTACATACATATTTTTCTGGCTGGAAAAGATAATTGGCAAAGACCATTTGGAAATTCTTCTAAATTCTATGAAGAACAGATCAGTTTCACTGCTTTGATCAGTTTCACACATAACTTGAGTTAATGAATTGGTATGCCCCTGATTAAACTGTATTTACAGGATAAAAATAAAACATTAACTGAATTATTCAATCTGCACAATGCTCTAGGTATTCCCAATCTGTGCATTTTAAACAAATAATTACATTTTACAACAAAATATTAACTGAAGAGTCATTCTTTCGGAAACAACTGCTATAGTGAATTATGCGACCAATGCCAAATTTGAATTAATTAAAATAATCCACTCATGAATTCGCAGGGCAGCATGGTGGCTCAGTGGTTGGCACTGGTGCCTCACAGTGTCAGGGTCCCAAATTCGATTCCACCCTCAGGTGACTGCCTGTGTGGAGTTTGCACATTCTCCATGTGTCTGCGTGGGTTTCCTTCGGGCGCTCTGGTTTCCTACCACAGTCCAAAAGATATGCAAGTCAGGTGATTGGCTGTGCTAAATTGCACATCGTGTTCAGGGATATGTAGGTTAGGGTTCATTCGTCAGGGGTAAATATAAATTAGGGGGAATGGGTCTGGGTGTGTTACTTAATGCGCAAAGGGTCAGTGTGGAATTGTTGGGCCAAATGGTCTGTTTCTATACTTTGGGAACTCTACTCTTAAAACCGTGGGAGTACTTGCTGCAAACACAGAGAATTCGTTTTACATCGATGTGGTTAGACGTATGCAGAGTTCACAAATTTGCAGAAGACATGAACTAGAGGATAACAGAGCACATTGTTTATTCAGACACTGAAAATAGAGTAATATTTATTTTAATTAATATACATGACCGATTTATTGCAATGTAGCGATCGGAAGGAATCTGCTCACATTAGGTAAATATGATAATCATTTAGATTAGATTTCCTGCAGTATGTATCGGGCCATTTGGCCCAACAAGTCCACACCGACCCTCTGAAGAGTAACCCACCCAGACCCCTTCCCCTACCCTATATTTACCCCTGACTAATGCACATAACACTATAGACGATATAGCAGGACCAGTTCACCTGACATGCACATCTTTGGATTGTGGGAGGAAATCCACACAGACACAGGGGAGATTGTGTAAACTCCACATAGGCAGTCACCCGAGGCTGGAACCGAGCCTGGGTACCTGGATCTGTGAGGCAGCAGTGCCCACATTTACTGAGACATCCGTTAAAGCGGGTAACTCCAGACAGAAGCATGTTTTCAATTCATACCTTTTTTAAACATTTTCGTTCATTAAAAGCAGTTAACAAGAAAATGACCTTGCCCTAATTCCTTCAACAGAAATGCTTTCCACACTGGAATGCAGTATTGACTTTATGCAGTGCATGCAAAATCTCCACAGTTCAAGGAACGTTTTAAGAATATGTAAAAATAATTTAGAGAATAATACATTTTCTCCGGATCTGTGCTTTAATTGGCGATATTTCCCACCTCAATAATTTTGTTAAATACAATGACTTATTAAGTTTATTACCTCAGTGGTTATTTATGTTCATTGTGAACACATTCTCGTTCACATTAATCCACTGGTTAATTCCTCTGATGAATGTTCAATTACAGTGAATATATTTGACGTGAGGAGTTGAGCAATGTATCCTCTAGGATTAAGTCTGTTGTGCAGTTTGTTTCAGTGCTATCTGCGACTAATTTGTCAATGGTCCTGACCATTTGTAAATTGTCCAGTTCGTATACCTGAATCTCAGACAGTTCAATTTCATCTCGCGCTTCAAAACCACTTTTATCTGCCAGAAATACAGTATTCGATTAGGTGCCTCAGAAACGAGAGCCCTGACGAAGTTATTCCAATCAGAACGAACGTTTCAGGAACAAAAGGCAGATAGCACGAGTTTTGAAATTGGTTGTTGGCAACAAAATATATTTGATTGAGTGAGGCAGAGGGAAATATGCTGCATATTTTCTTTGTCCCTCAGTTATGCAGGATATGTTTCGTGGCACAAAGTAGAATCAGAATTTTTTTGCATCTTATTATTTGAAAACCTGTTATCAGCTTTTAATGTCACTGGCAACGGTCATATTACACTACAAAACATTTTAATCTTTTTCAAACTAATTAGACCGTCTGGCTCAGCAACATTCACAGGGGAAAGAGGAAGGGAGTTCTAGGTTGGAATCCAGTGACAGTGAATTGATGGCAATGCAATTCCTAGATTTATTCCTCTGTAATTCCCATTGAGTTTGAACGATTTGGAGTTGCTGTCAAAGTATTCTTGGATAAATGATGAAATGTTATTTTCATTGTACAAACATTCTGGAACAATCCCTGGTTGTTGGAAGGTGTTAATAACTAAGATGGTTTATGTACTGTCAAAACAGGTGGGCTATGTTCTCCGTGATAGTGTCGCGCCAATTGTGTTCAGATGTGTTGTGATGTTCTAGTAGTGTCCCTGATTCTGTGCCAGGTAGCCTGTGTTCACTTACAACCTGTTACAGAGGGATGTAATACCATCTCTTATCAGGTTATTTCAGCGCAAGAAAGCAGATTGAAATGTTTGGGTGTTTGTTGGAATTCCACTCACAGAGGCCAGTGAAATCTATTCAATCGTTGTCCTGACTTGTGTCTCTTAGATATTAAACAGAATTTTTGTGGTTAGCAGCTTTTTCCAGATCAATATTTGTTCACAAGCTTTTGGGCATCGCTAGATGGGGTAAATGGAATAAGTGCTCAAAAAAATCCCAGCTTTTGACTTGCTGTTATGACAATATAATTTATATACAATCCAGAATGAATCATTTTCGAAGCATATTTGATGAGATTATGCTTAGGCTGTTTTACTTTATATTAAACCAGTGCTGTCGCTGAATTTGATTGTTCTATATGGTGGGAGTTCCTCTGAATCCAACACTTGCAGCAGATGGTGATAGCTTTTCAGTTGGTCTTCAATTGCTAACTCAGACCATCCAGTACCTCTGCTAAGAATCTTTTTTTCTAACAGGAGTCAAGACAACGTAATCACTGTTTATCTCAACAGGTGTGAGCTCTTGTGTCAAAAACATGAAAACAATTTGGTGAAGAGGGGGTCTCTGGATGCGAAAGGTTAACCTTGCTTTCTCTCCACAGGAGCTGCTAGACCTGCTGAGTTTCTTCAGAAATTTCTGTCTTAATTTGGTTTTCTAGCATTTAAAGTTTGTTGTTTCACTGAAAAAAGTTCTGTTCGATGAAACACGTTCTTCAGAGAAAAGATGCATTTGAACAAATTGCGAATGTTCAGAGATATTAAATATCAGAGAATCATTGAATTTGAGCGCCCTGATCTCGAGCTGTACTTTTACAAGAAACTATTATGAAGTAACAACACACTCCAGAGTGCAGTGGCTGCTGTAATTGGGTGGAAGTTATTTTGATCACTCAAATAGAGAATGTCAATGATCCTGTTCCAAATAATCAACAGAAGGTTTTTTTAAAATCACGTGTGAAACAATTAACTTGTTAAAATATTTTAATATAAAGTGTTCACCGCCAGTGCTAGCTTAATGAATGACACAATGATAGGAATATAGGAGCAAGAAGAGGGCACTCAGCCCCTCGAGCTGTTCCACCACTTACTGAGATCATGGAGCATCTGTGAGCTAAATCCACAGGCCTCCCTTTGGCTAAAACTCTTTAACACCTTTGAGTAACAAGCAAAAACAATTCCAGATTTACTGATTCGACTGCCCGTAACAAAGGGAGACACCATTTCTGAAAGACATTCCTGTGAGTACTGTGACACAATGAGGCTGGAATTAATTGTTCATGAAAGTAAACTTTAAATCTCTGACAATTTCCAATTGAAACATCCCAATCATCATATTTCTTTAATGTAACACTATACTTCCCTGGAATAAAGAAATATAATGTGTGATTGCCTTGCTAAAAAATGAGGGAAGCTTCATTCCTATTATATGATTAAGAAATAGCTCTGTTCATTCAGTGAAAACACAGTCAAATCACACAAAAGGAAACCATGTCATCTTGTGTAAACACACAAGTGCATCAACTAATTTTCAATTCTTCCAGTGGTTGTTTGAATCTCTGGACAGGTGTGGAAGTGTCCGACTTTCTATATCGCCTTGAGAAACCAGTTGTCAACAGTCTATTTCAATTGCTGAAGTTTGTGTGGTATTAGCACATTCACAGCGCTGTTAGGAAGTGAGTCCCATGGCTGTGATTGAGGAAGAGGAAACGGGCAAAGAAATAATTGAGAGTCAAGTTGAAGTCTAATTTGGAGGAGAGCTTTCAGGTGAAGCATTTACATGCATGTGCGCCCTTATCCTCAAGGATCACAGTTTTGGAACATGCTGCCGAAGGGACATGTCAGCATGCAAAATGGAAGCTGAAGAAGGCATCTCGGCCCCTCTAGAAGGCTATTCCATTCATGGGATCATCATTAATCTTGCTGCTCACCAGTCCTCCCAACACACCTATAACATTGAACCTGATTGTTTACTGTTCAACAAAAGAATGGTGAACCTTTGGAATTCTCCACCACAGAAATTGATTGAGGACAAAACATTAAATGATTTCAATAAGGAGATAGATTCCTTCAATCCTTACAAAATGCTACGGATATGTGGGAGAAAGGCAAACAGGGTACAATATTGGTTGAAAGCCATGAAAACATTGAATGGGACATGGTTTGTAAGTTTGCACGTAACGCAAACATTGGTGGTATAATTGGCAGTGAAAGTTATCTAAACGTACAATGAGATCTTGATTAGCTGGGCCAATGGGCTGAGGAGTGGCAGATGGAGTTAAAGTTAAATGAATACGATGTGTTGCTTTTTGAGAAGACAAATCAGGTCACAACTTACAGAGTTAATGGTAGGGCACTGGATAGTGATGTTAAACACAGGGCCCTGAGGGTCCAGACTCATAGAGTCTTACAGAGTTAATGGTAGGGCACTGGGTAGTGATGTTGAACCCTGAGGATCCTGAGGGTTCAGACTCTTACATTATTGAAAGCGTTGTCTCAAGTACCTAGTGTGTTGAAGGTGTTTGGCACATGTACCTTCATTGGCCAGAGCATTGAGTACAGGAGTTAGGGCTTCATGTTGTAACTGTCCAAAACATTGGAATGAACTGCCAGAGGAAGTGGGAAATGCAGAGATAGATCAAACATTTAGAAGACATTTGAATAGCTCCAGGAACTGGACACGTCTGAATGGATATGGGCCAAACACAGGCAAGTGAAATTACTTTAACTTGGGAACTCTGGTCAGCATGGATGAGCTGGACCAAAGGAACTGTTTCTGACCTGTATGATTTTATGACTCACTAACTTTATGGTGAAGTAGGCTCAAAGTTGGAAGGTGGTGAGCAAGTGAGGGGCTAGATAGGGAATGTGGGAGAGTTTGGGCTGGTAGGCTGTGAGTGTTGGCTGGCTGCTGGGTAAGCTTGCATGCACTCTGTCTGGCAAGGTGGTATCAAGGTAAATGGTAATGGTCACAGGATATTTTGGTCGAATTGCGCTTGGTAGGTGAGGGGTAGTTTGAGCTGAAATGCAGGAGGTCTGTCTTTGCCAGGCTGGTTTATGGAGAGGTGAGCAGGATGCCAGGCTGGTTAGTGTAGAGGTGGGCAGAGTGCCAGGATGTTTCGGGGGTGTAAGGTCACTGTAATGAAGTGACAGGTGGACGTGTTGTCAAAATGCAAAGCTTGGAGTCTGGCAAAATGGTAGGTTGTAAAGCACAGATGCGAAAGGAGCTAGGATGCAATGTGCACAGGTTGGCTTGGGTAAGATGAGAGGTCAGTGATCAAGGACTGAGGTCATGTGGGCTTTTGTCAGAGGTTGTGAAAATGATGGTGCCAGGTCCAGTCAGGGCCAGATTCACCATGGGCCAGGTGCAGGGCGGCAGGAGTGTAAATGAGTTAAAGGAATTGTGATCATATGTCCACCTGGAATATAGAACATAGAACATTACGGTGCAGTACAGGCCCTTCTGCCCTCAATATTGCGCCGACCTGTGGAACCAATCTGAAGCCTATCTATCCTACACGATTCCAGTTTCATCCATATGTTTATCCAATGACCTTTTAAATGCCCTTAAAGTTGGTGAGTGTACTATTGTTGCAGGCAGTGCGTTCCATGGACCTACTACTCTCTGAGTAAAGAAACAACCTCTGGCATCTGTCATCTATGTCCTCTCCTGCTAGCCATCAGTATTGAAGGAAAAAGACTTTCACTGTCCACCCTCTGTTTATCTTTTATGTCTCAGTTAAGTAACCTCTCAACCTTCTTCTCTCAAATAAAAACAGCCTCAAGACCCTCATCCTTTCCTAATTAAACCTTCCCGCCATACCAAACAACATCCTGGTAAACCTCCTCTGAACTCTTCCAAAGCTTCCACATTTTTTCTATAATGTGGTGACCAGAACAGTACACAATACTCCCAAGTGCGGCCACACCAGAATCTCGGCCTTCTTAACAACTCTATCAAACTGACTGGCAACGTTTAGGGATCTATGTACATGGACACCGAGATCTCTCTGCTCAGCTACACTACCAATATGGATTGCCTTGGATGTGTTTCGTGTGATAGGGATTGTGTGTTCCGGGCATGAATGGGTGCATAGCAGGATAGGGTTTGTCAATGTGAGTGGAAATTTAGGTCAAGGCAGATTAAGTGCAGTGGTTAGTCTGTAAGATGAGGTTTGGTGGTGAACTGCGTGTCAGTTTGATAGTTATTAAAGTTAAAGATTACTTGTTCATTTCTCAAATCATATTTACATAAATACTCAGCTGTAACACTCCAAAGTCTCTGAACCTTAATGGTCCTCCATTTTTCAGAGGCATCCAGAATTCAGATAATTGTAAATTAGATGTTTCAACTTCCAGCCAATTGGCATGAGTTCAGCCATGACAGCCATCCTCCTAGTCCCAGTGCTCAGCTCCTGCCTGTGCTGCTGCTGCAGAGACCTCCCTCCCAGTGAGAACATTCTGCCTTGCATTGATAAGTGAGGAAGGCTCACTGGGCCTGATTTCCAAGTATAGGGATGGCACACACGAGGGGACACAACTTTAAAGTGAGGGGAGATAGGTATAAGACAGATGTCAGAGGTAGTTTCTTTACTCATTGAGTAATAAGGGTATGGAATGCTTTGCCTGCAACAGTAGTAGATTCGCCAAGTTTAAGTACATTTAAGTTGTCATTGGACAAACATATGGACGGACATGGGATAGTGTAGGTGGGATAGGCTTCAGGTTAGTATGACAAGGCAGCGCAACATCGAGGGCCGAAGGGCCTGTATTGCACTGTAATGTTCTATGTTCTATGATTCACTCTGATTTCTCTCCGGGGGTACTGCCAGCTGTTGGGTATTTCCAGCAGCACGGCACCGAGTGGGGCAGCACGCTGGTTCCGTGGTTAGTGTTGCTGCCTCACAGTGCTAGGGACTCGGGTTCCATTCCAGCCTCGGGTGACTGTATGGAGTTGGCACTTTCTCCCCATGTCTTTGTGCGTTTCCTCCCACAGTCCAAAGATGTGCAAGCTGGGGGAATTGCAAATGTTGTGTTCAGTGATTGGGATTTTAGGTGCATTAGCCAGGGTTAACTGTATCATAATAGGGTAGGGGAATGGGTCTGGATGCGTTACTTTTCAGAGGGTAGGTGTGGACTTGTTGGGTCAAATGGCCTGTTTGTACACACTGTAGAATTTCGATGAATCTGCATTTCCTTGGTTTGTATTTTGTGAAACGTCTCTGTTCTTCACAGCAATCCAGTGAAAGTGTCAGTTGGTGAGATCTTCAAACAGTTACTGGAGTGGGATCAGGATGTTCTTCTTCCTAAATTATATGGTAATGGTCAACGTCGAGGGCATGTTTCTAAAGAGGGAACCAATGATCATGATCAGCAACTGGAAGGAAACAAAAATAAACTCCAGTTATGCTGTAGGCTTCAGCGGGAGCATACTGGCAAACGTTTAGAGCTGAGGATACAATTGAATAACTGATCAGGTCAAATTAACAGAAACTAACATGCTCACTAGGTCATTCTATTGCAGAGACACCATCTCCCCCCACGCTTTATGGCCTGGTCTCCTCCTGTCAGGAGCACAACACCGGTTCTGTGATCTTTGGTTGTTTGGCGATGGATTATTCCCCTGACGTCACCAAGGTAACTTGGAAGAAAGGTGGGGAGCTAATCAAGACTGGATTGAAGACTTATCCATCAGTGAGAAACAAGAAGGAAACCTACACACTGAAAAGCCAGTTAACCCTGCCCGAGTCAGTGGTAGATTGCCCCAGCAAAACCTACTATTAGGTTCAACAGAGCGGGTCACACAAGAGCAAAGTAATGCCATGTCCAGGTAACAGAGATAAACAGATCATCTGTGATTAACATGAATAAGGCATTATTTAGAACAGTTTTCACAGAATCACCTTATACAGCACAGGGAAAAGGCCATTTGATCCACCCAATTCATGCCTATCAATAACAGCCACCTAACGATTCCAGTCTCATGTGCCAGCACATGATCCATTGCCTTGTGTGTCTTGCCCTTGCAAGGATACTTCATACTTATTATGAGGGGCTCAGTCTCTACATGACTTGTAGGTGCTGAGCTCCAGGCTAACACCACCTTCTGTTTGATTTAGTTTTCCCCTGAGATCCACTTGGAACCTCCTGGCCTTACCTTCACAATGTGCGCCTGAGGCATTGATCTCTCCATCAAGGGGAAAGTTTTCATCTAGTTTACCCTGTCTATGGCTAAAATGATTCTAGACATCATGATAATCTTCTCTCCAATTCTCCTCTGCTTCAAGGAAAAGCCCTGTTTATCTAATCTAGTTTCATAACTAAAACCCTCCAACCCAGGCAAGATCCTGGCAAATCTCCTCAATACTGCCTTCAGTGTAATCACATTCCTTCGATAACATGCACACAACGCTTCAGTATGGCCTAACCAGTGTTTTATTAAGTTCCCGTATCATCTCACCACTATTCATTGTCAATGTCTAGGCTAATAAAAGCAAATATCCTCCCACTTTCTTAGCCTCTTTATCCAGACGACACAGTACTATAGGGGATCGGTGGATACATGCACCAAAGATCCTCAGGCCTTTCCAGGGTTCCACCATTCCAAACTTCATACCTCACAGATTCTTCTGCCGAATTACATCACCTTACATTTATCCAGAATAATTTCCATTTGCAACTTTTCTCTTCACATACAACCAACCCTTTTATATCCTCCTGCAATCTAAAGCCATTATGCTAATGACTTACCAACATGACAGCTTTCATTTCATCTATGAATTCACTAGTTAATCCTCCTAAATTTGAGTCTCAATCATTGGTATGTAAGAGAAATAGCAAGGAAATCAACACCAATCCCTACAGAACACCAGGAGATATAGATTTCCAGTCACGCAGACACCCGATGACTGTTATCCCCTGCTCCCACCACTCAGCCAGTTCTAGATCTAATCTATCAAATTAACTCGGTCCCATTGGCTCTGATTATTGCTATCATCTGGACATCGAGTTATCTCTCTGAAAACTATGATCAAATTGTTACACATGACTTCCTCTCAATAAAACCGTGCTGAAAATTGTTGAATTAACTTCCAAATGAAGACTAATTGCACTTCCCAATAGTTTCCTTACCACTGAGACTAGCTTGACAGATCTATGGTTTCATGATTTATCCCTTCCTTCGTCCTGCATAACAGTGCAACGTTGGCTGATCTCCACTCACTTGGCACAACTGCTGCGGCCAGACAGGAATTCTAAATTATTGTCAGCGACCCAACTATTTCATCCTTTGCATCGTTCAACAGCTTGGTATACTTTTCATCTGCCCTGGAAATATAACCACTTTTCATTCAGCAAGACAACACAGAACATCACGTCATGTGTCCTAATTTCTGAAAGCACATCACAACACCCCTCCATGATTTCTGTCCCCACATTGTCCCTCTTACAGTGAACACTGACACAACACATTCGTTTTGACCACAACCTAATCCTCCGGCTCCACTCCAATAATAACACTTAATGGGCATTACTGTTTCCCGAATAATTCTTTTATTATAAATGAGCCTGTAACTTTTAAAAATATATTCCTTTATTTTGACTGCTATTATTTTCTCATGGTCCCTTTTGCTCTTCTCATTCCTTTGTCTTTCAAACTCCCCCTTGCACATTCTATACTTCCTATTAGTTTCTATTGTTTTGAGATTTCAGTATAGACCGGAAGCCTCCCTTGTTTCTCTTTATCTCCCTCTCCATGCCCTTTGGTGTCCAGAGCCCGCTGCATTCTTAGTCCCACGCAGTGGCTTCCTGGGAAATGTCCTCCCTGTGAATTTCCTATCTCTTTCTTAAATGTGTCACACTGCTCTGACACAGATTTACCAATAAGTGTCAGCCTCCAGTACACTCTGGTCGAGTCATTACCTGATCTTACTAAAACTGTCTTTCCCCTTTTCAGAACGTTGGGCCAATTTCTATTCCTTTGCAGTACAATGTGAAATCTAACTGATTTACGATCACTGTCTGCAAAGTGCTCCACCATTGATATTTTACCCACTGGGTCGACTTCATTCCCTAAAGTTAAGTTCAGGTTCACCCCTCACTTGCAAGGTCTGGATTAAAATTCTCTGTATTAAACACATACTTTGTGCAAATATTCTTCTGGGGGCATTTTCAGAATTGTGCTCCCTCTACATTTTTGACAAAATGAATATCCAAGCCTATGCCGAGGAAGTTAAAAACCTCTTTTCTCATTCCCCTATTTAATTTACACGTCTCTAAAATTTGCCCATGTATTTGCACTTGGTCTTTTGGACCTATAGTAAGGTCTGTCGTGCTCTCCCAGTATTATGTTTGCTGTATTTTGGTTTTTAAGTACTGTCCATTTGCCTTTGTTTGAGGAGGTATCCATGATTTCATTTCTCTTTACAGCCTAAAATACTCTTGTCAGAATTGCGACAGAAGCAACAATCTGTACCGCACATCCCCGTCCCCATCCTTTTCCATCTTTCCCTGTCTCGCCTGAAGGCACTAAATCGTGGAATGTTGAATAGCCACTCCTGCCCGGTTCTTAATACGTCTCCGTGATAGCAACCGCATCATTTCCTCATTTATGCCGGTAATTCGTCTGCCTTATCATCAGACTCTGTCATGAAAACGAATACCATCCAACGTTGCTATCTCCCTTCTGATGTTACCGGCCTATAGTTTCTATGCGTCCTTGACTCCCTTGCTGTGTCCTCTAAGTTTAGCCTTTCACATTGTCCTGCTGATGTTTCTGTGTGGATCCCAGCTTCTCCAGCACTCTGCACAATTATGATTCTTGTATCCATTAACCACAAGAAACCTTGATATATGAGAACTGATTGTATTTGTTATGAAATTCGTCGGATAATATATGCGATGTGTTTCCTAACGGTCCAGACATTCTCCCACCAACTCTTCTCCTAACAGTGAGCTCCAGTGACGAAATCGCAAGCAGCAAGTTTGCAACCGTCGTCTGTTCAATCATCGAGTTCCATCCGAAGTCAATTTCCGTGAGTTGGTTGAAAAATGGCCGACCCTTGGATTCTGGCTTCTTCACGTCTCCCGTGTGTGAGGCAAACGGGAACTTCTCGGTGACGAGTCGGCTGATGGTCCCTTATGGTGAATGGTTCAACAGTGCGGTCTACACCTGCCAGGTCACCCATGGAGAGAACATTCAAAGTAAAAACATCACCGCACTCCAGGGTAAGAGACACAGACTGAGAGAGCTACAAATCACTCTGAACTCTGATGTGAATCAAACACAATAATTCATCAGGCGTAGTAAACAGCACGGTACAGTTTCTCGTTTCTCAACGTGCCGCGTATCGCATTTCATTTTGAGTGTTCCATTAGCATTGCTCATAATTCAACATTTTGGCAAGTCAGAAAAGCATGTTTCCTCTCTGTTGAAGATAGATATATAGACAGTGAGCTTTGTTAAATAGTTTGTTGCCTCACCATGCTGGGAACGGCATTCACAGTGCTGAATCCTTGCCTGGTAGCCGCTTCAAGGATAAGTGTGGGGGTGGAGGGGGGCTTTGGGAGAGATATCTGATTGAAACATAGAAAACACTGAGAGACTGAGGTCGAGTGAACGTGCAATAGGTGTTTTGACTGGTAGGCAAGACTAGAACCTAAGCGCACAGTCTCAGGGTCAAAGGGGCACCGTTTAGAACTGAGATGGGGAGGGATTTCTTGAGCCAGAGGGTGATGAGTCTGTGAAACATGTTGCTGCAGAGGGCTGTGGAGGCAAGGCCATTGTGTGTATTCAAGCCAGAGATAGACCTGCTCTTGTTTAGTACGGGAAGAAGACAGTAGAATGGCTTTAGCCCGACAGGTCGATTTTCCTGCTCGTCGGATGCTGCCTGACCTGCTGTGCTTTTCCAGCATCATTCTGATCTAAACTCTGGATTGGCCGAACAGCCTTATTCTGATCCTCTATCTTATGATGTTGTGGTCTCAAAATGACGTGGTTAAAATATGCAGGGACCCTTACTTGAAAATAAATCAAAATGCGTTCAATGCTTCATTCCCTGCTCAGGAATGACCTGTTGGCCTTGGACACTGTACGACATCGATTTCTATCTGGTACTGAGCTCTTTAACTTCATTTATGGGATCAGACCACAGACCAAGTGGGTATCACATTTGATGAACTGGGGTAAACGTGATCTCACTGAGCTTCTTTAAGATGCTCTCTGTAATTAGTGGATGTGGCAGGAGAATAAATTCTGGTAAGAATGCTACAATAGGAATGAATGAACTAGGAACTCGAGACAGGCTGATTTAGCCTGGTTTGGGGTGGTGATGTTTACACATTGAGTAGTGGATATCTATAAAATTAGTGCACATTTCCATCGCATTTGTAGATTAATTTAAGACGCTTTTGTTTGTTTTTATTTCTCCCCTGCTCTGTGAAGAAATTTAAAAATGCAGCTTGGGAAATAAAGTGAAAGTACAGACCAGTTATGAACTAACTGAATGGAGGGAAAGACTTAAGGAGATGGGTGTCCTTCTTGATATCCAATGCTGTACTCAATGTCTTGTTTTCAGATCTACTCCAAACACAGCCTATGAGGAACAAAGATATAAATTAGAGGATGACATCACACCAATAATGCAAAGTATTTTTTGATCACATTAAATATAATGAACAGAATTTCCATGGCTGTTCACCGCTCCTGTAACACTTTAGAACTCTGCAAAGAGAATAATTATTATTTATTATAATTTGTCCAAAATTTGGGATGTGATTTGGCAGTCAGTGTGACCAGCAGCACTTGCACCTAAGGGTTATGAACATGGAAATGAACTCATTATATTCAGATTACTCTTGTCACAAGTATCAATAGATGGTCTTAAGTGAGAGTCAAACTTCGAAAGAAAGATAATTCCATGGGTTACATGATGGTATCTTCGATGATTTTACTTTTTTCACAGGTTTCGCTTGTTACAAAGCCAGTGTTCTTTCGGAATAATTACACAGGGGATGTCATAGGTAATCACAAATGCTTTCACAGATCAAAATACATCAACAATGGTAAGCATTGTTTCAGCAATGGTTTGAGTTGCCATTTTGAAGGTGGTGTCTTCACACTGTTTCGAAGTAATCTGAAGATTGGCTGTTTGTATCAGAAAGGGGCATTTTTCATTGACTTTGATTTTTGTTTCATAGAAGATACCGAGTGCCACGCCAACACCGTTAATATCCTCCCACCGCCAGTAGAACAAGTCTTACTGGAGGCGACGGTGACGTTAACCTGCGTTGTGCCCAATCTTCCTTCTGGAGTCAGCGTGACCTGGACACAAGAAAAGAAACCTGTGAAATCAGAGATTGCTGAGCAGCCTGGACAGAATCCCGACAGCGTGATCAGCAAATTAGACATTTCGACTGAAGCCTGGCTGAGTGGCGTTACTTTTGAATGTTTGGTGAACCATCAGAATCTACCGACTCCGCTGAGAGACTCCATCCACAAGGAAAAAGGTGAGCGGTGATATTAAAACACAAAGCATTCCATGTGTAATCCAGATCCAGTTACATCAATGACAGGCTTTGAATGGTAATAAACAAACACCGTTAGGAGCATTAATGATGCATCTGAAGGCAGGATAGCTAGGTAGCTGCTTAAGAAAAAGATGGACCAAAGGATATTGTATTCTGATTAAGTCAGATAAGGTGGGAAGAAGCCAGGGTTTTGACGTCACCATCAGCAATGACAGTTGGACAGAATGCCGTTGTTGTGGGCTGGAAACATGGAGGCGACTTTCACATTAAACTTTTTTTTTTACTGAACAGAATGTGTACCATACTGCTCCTTTAGAAAACGAAAGTGAATAAATCCCAAATTAAACATGGCGTATTTTAATATTTAGTGAAATTGTGATATTGGTTCAGGATTTTTTGGTTGATTTACATTTGTCTCAAATATTCTGCAGTGATTAATCCGCTGGAGCCATCAGAGTCGGTCCTCCTGCCCCCAACAGAAGAAATCTTCGCTCAGAGGTTTCTCTCACTCACCTGTTTAGTGAGAGGTATCTCCCCCCGAGAGATCTTCGTCAAGTGGACAAACAATGACAAGCCAGTGAATCCCAGTATCTACAAGAGCACCGAGGTGATGGCGGAGAGTGACAACACCTCCTTCTTCATGTACAGCCTGTTATCCATTACAGCGGAAGAGTGGGCCAGCGCTGCTTCTTACTCCTGTGTGGTGGGACATGAAGCGATTCCATTAAAGATCATCAACAGAACAGTCGACAAATCCAGTGGTAAACCAATTTTCATAAAATTTCACTTGCACTGATGGACACTGTTAATTCATGTCAATAAAAATCTCAAAGTTGCATTTAATAATTCAACAAATGTAAGAAAGTTTTTTTTCCTCCAGTTGTGAGTGAAATACTGAATTAGTTGTTTCTCACTCTGACTTACATTGCATCTGTATAGTTTAAGTGGATTATTAACAGTTCTAGGACGAGTGTCTTGTGCAGTTAATGTTCTCTGCTCAGATACACCCTGGGTCAGAGACAGAGTAAAGCTCACTCATTGCAGGATTCCGCAAAGTACCTTATCCATCCGAAATGCCTCTGTGACAAAATCGGACAATGTCCATCTTATGTCAAGGGTCGTGCACGAGTTTTGAACTTGGTGTTCTTGATTCCCCCGATTGGACATTCTTACAAAATTCATGTCAGTTTTAAACTGCCACATTGCACCAATTGGAAATGTAAATTTAAGACACTTTAAAATTAAATTTGATTGGAACATACCAATCGTAAAGAGTGCAGAACAGTTTGAATGTAACGTTTATTTCTGGGGAAATTCCAGGGATCTTGCACCAGTGCATGAGTTGACAGAATGTATCTTCACTTGCATACCAAAGAGAATTGACAGATAAGGTGTCGTGGAGCAGAGGGGAGGGGAACGATGAATGGTCTGTCCTCTTGCTCCCTGCGCAGAGTTTTCATGGCAGATGTCCTCTGTAATGTAACCCAGTTACTAACAGGAACAGTCAGCTTCTTGCTTACTGTCAAAAGATTAAACACTTCCATGCAAAATAATACGTTTGAAACGTGTTGGACACGCTTGGCTCTGTAAACAAATGATTAACATTGATTCCCATAATACACAACTGGTGTTTGCATCGTCTCGGTTTGAATTCCATAGTTTTGTCTCAGTTTTCTGGAGCACATGGGATCAATTCTGCTATTCGAATACCTGATATCATTTTGTTTCACATACAGAACACAAGTAGACATTTTCTAATAAACATATTCAGAAATGTTATCTCTGGGGCAGTGGGGATTTGAACGCACGCCTTTTCTCTCAGAGACAGAAATTCTATCACTGCAAAAGAAGAGTTGCTCATAAAATGCTTATCTCTCCACGACGATGGGAAATGTTTCCTACAACACCAATGTCAAATCTAATTATGGGCAATCCAGTAAAATTAGAACAATAAATCAGAATAATAAAAATTGCAGTCTGGTATAAGAACAGATACAGAGAGATGATCGCAAATACACACGCAATGACACATATACGGGCTCTCACCTAAAGACACATATTTATGTGCACACTCAAATGTGCAAATAGATAAGATGTCACACATGCATGCTCGCACAGAGCCACACATACAAGTGGTACTTGAACACTCACCTATGCTCATACAAAAACTCACATACACCGAATGAAAATCATCTGCACAAATGAACAGGGGTACTCACACATAACTATGAGAAACATAGACACACGGTAAGACACAAATGGGCATGAATACATATACATTCATACAACACAATGCATACAGACATACATGCATGAACACAGAGATACAAATTTTGAAAAATGTCCTCCCACATTTCAACTCACGCAGGCATGTAAGTGCACGGAGATAAATATTAATATCATTATTTTCCCATTTTCAGAATCACAAACATACGATGACAAGAGGCAGCTTAATTAGTTATTTTTAAAACACATTGATCAGCATGTATACCATATCACACGCACACACAAATTCAGAGTCTCACATGCAGACACACAAGTGCATAGATGAACAAATAGAGGGGCGTTTATTAAATAAGGATAATGGGCACAAGCGTCAGCAAGCATCCATAAACAATAACACAAACAAGCTTATCAGGGGATGGTTTGGGAAAGATTGCCACACAAGCAAACATCATCATATAAATATAAACATCCATCAAAACATAACATTGCATGCTAACATTTATTAAGCATAAACATGAAAATAACCTAGTTTAGGTCGGATCTGAAACAGACACATAAGCACACATTTTAGATAGCACTAATGAAAAGTGAACACTCACAAAGACTTTACAAGATAAGCAAAGGCAGCAACGAAGTGGCATATTAGCATGATGATGCTTACACAATGTGAAAAGACCAAAAATTAGGTGCACAAACACATGAGCACACCAGCAGTAAAGGATCAGGAATATGTTTATTCATGCACAGACTCCAACATGGGCAAGAGTGAAGTAAGAGACTCTCATAACCACATACACAAACATTAAAGGAAAACCAAACACACCAAGCAGTAAATCAAATAAAATAAGGGACACGTGTACAAAAATTCATTCCTAAATATACAGATCCTACAAACAAAAATATGAAGCAATGTCCTGACTGCGATGTCACTTATATTCATGATTTACCAAGCAATTGGTCACCAATACATAAAGATGAGAATCACATTAGAACTTTTATTCAGTGATGGCCAACAATTTTCAACTAAAGTGCTGTCACAGCCTGTTTTTAAAATATAATGATATCATTAAAATAATCATTCGTAGTAAGCATTCCTCAAGTAATATTATCCTAAAATAATAGATGAAATGAAAAATAATTTAAATCGTTCTGACATGGACAATGAAGACAGAACATGTGCAGTTAGTATTTGTAATTTCTTGCTGAGAGTCAATAATGCACTAAGAGATACAGATAAGAGTCACACTTGAGAAACACCTGACTGCTTTATGAAGATGTAATGGTCTCTAGTTACATGACTTGGAGGCATATAGATCGATCTGGATCAATAAACAATTTCAATGCGTTCTCTCGGCTTTATATTCAATAGATCGCACTTGGCTTGAAGACTATGAGGATGATAACAGCAACATCTGGACAACTGCTTCCACGTTCATCACCTTGTTCTTGCTGAGTATTTTCTACAGCGCTGCCGTCACTCTGGTGAAGGTGAGAATAATCACATCTTTCTCACGCCAAGCAGCCCAATGTGTTTTGTGAAATCTCTAAGTGTGCCTTTGAATAAACATTAAATCTGAAAGTCCCTGATCATAGATATCTGCGTCATTGCTTTATCTCTCTTTTCCAAGTTAAGTAAATGAGTTGTGGAGCCCTTTGATTTTCCTGATCTGCTTATCAAGGCCTCTGAATTCCCAATCTACAATCTGTCCTGTTGCTGACTCTAACAGTGAGATTACGTCAGTTTATCAGCGTGTAACTGAGACAATTATTGATGGATTTTCGTTTTTACATTGATATTTTTGAGATGGTTGTGGTTGAAAAAATTTGCAGCTTCCCAGTTGTTTGAAGCACATTTGTTTTGTTTTTATTTGTTCCTTACTCAGAATGGTTGCCTACACTTTCTGCTGAGCCTTTGTATTCCCTTTCTTGTGACTGTTACTGATGTACAGAAAATTCCCACTTCACATCGCATGTGTTCTCATCTCAATGTGGCATCCAGCCATTATATTCACTTCTGTTAGCTTTTACATCAACTTTTTAGATAAAAATGCTTTCTGAAATGGTTAATAAATCTCGAATGAATATTCACGAACCTTGAGTTTGCTTAATTCTTTCTTCAAGGCCAGTCAGTAATAATACATTTTCCTCCATCCAATTATTTTCCCAGCCAAATACTTTCACTTGTTTTGTTTGGTTGTGTTTCATCCAGTCATTTAGTTTAATGCTGCGCTACCATGCAGCCCACTAATGTAAATACATCTTTCACACGATATGCCTGATGGAACACTCCAGAGGCAGAATGATTAGAGAACATTTCCTCTTATGCACAAGGGTCATGTAATCTTACAAATTAGGACGCAAGACGGAATTGAGAACCAAGCACAGCAACTGTTCACAGAATCTGGAAACTATCAGCAGAGGAAAACAGTCCCAATTTCTCAGAGTCAGTGAGGTGTATCATCCCGGGAATAGTATTTTGAATCAGTCACGCACCAACTTCGCATTTTTTCAAAAACGTGGCACCTGAAAATAGATGCAATATTCCAGGTGAGACAAGAGACTGTTTTATTTTAGTTTAACATAATTGCTTTGTGTTTGTTCTCTACAGCGTTCTTGATGAAGTAGGGTTTATTTGCTCTTCTGTCCACGTGTCCTGTGCACATATACAAGGAGAATCCTTCACACCTTTGGGTTTACACCCTTACTATTGTATCTTCCCCTGAGTTCATCACAAAACAAAGAAGCACGTCACATCTCCCTGAGACTGAGATCTATCTGACACACCGATATTAATGAATAACAATCCTCAAAACGTATAAATCACAGGTTGATTTCAATCAGGGAAGGCAGAGATTAGAAGTTCTGGAAACCCTGCTGCTTTCCATGTCCTTTCCTACAACCCCTCTGTCAAGCCTTGAAGCTCTTAGCTGTTCTTCCAATATCCTAACATTTTATTTTAAATTACTATAAATATTTTTCTGTAAATTTGCATTATAGACCAAAGCAGAGGTTGAATCAACAAGGACTCCAAACACTGAACTCTGAGAACGTACAAAATAAGGCAATCTACATTCTGAAACGGCAAACACCCGTTAACAAATGTTTGACAAGTACAAAACAGCGGCTGAGATTAACTTGAACTCATCAAAATAAAAGGAAAGTACTCTGGAGGTACAGCGGTGTAGGCAAACCTGGGCAGACAGAATGGAGTTAGTTTTTTAGAATTCTTGTTTATATTCAGAATTTTCTTTCCACACAATGTAACCTTTTATTTCCCATCACCAAATCACCCATAGTATCTTTATTTTCAGCTAGTAACCATCACTAGTAAATCGAATAATTTATGTTCAAAGCCCCTCCCATCATCAAAGGGACGGCAGAAGTAGGAAGAGCTAGCAGGAGATTGGAGTAATTTTTTCTTGTAGTGAAACATTACTGCTGTTCTAACACAAGGTATTTCTGAGGGATGGTCTAGTGAAGCTATGTGGAAGGAACTCATAAATAAGAAGAGCATGATTACTTTGATGTGATTGTAATAGTCCCCCCAGTAGTCAGAGTGAAATTGAGTAACAAATATGTCGAGAGATCTTATTTATATGTTAGAATAATAGGATTGTAATAATAGCAAATTTTAACCTTCCAAACATAAAGTGGGACAGCCATGATCTTAAGAGCTTGGCTGGTGAGGAATTTGGTAAATGCTAAAGTCAATTTTCTTCATTAATATGCAGATGTAACTACCACAGAAGGAGCAAACCTGACCTACTCTTGTGATATAAGGCAGGGCAAGTGACTAAATGGTTAGTAGGGGAGCTTTCTGGGGCTGGGGTCATAATTCGATTAGTTGTAAAATATCTATGGAAAGGATTGGCATTATATATAAGTTAAAGTTCTTAATTGGACTAGGGCAAATTTTGATAGTATGAGACAAAAACTTTCAAGCGTTGGTTGGAGTAGACTGTTTGCAGCTCAAGGGACGGCCGGCAAGAGTGAATCTTTCAGAAGTGAGATAACGAGAGTTCGGAGGCGAGATGTTCCTCTTAGTGTGAAGATAAGGCTGGTAAGAGGAGGGAACACTAGAGGAATAAAGATATTGAGGCTCTGGTTCAGATTCAGAATGAATCATATATTAGATATAGATAAATGAGATCAAGTGAATCTCGAAGAGTACAAGAGGTGCAGGGACATTCTAAAGAGGAAAATGAGGAGGGCAAGAAAGGAAAATGAGATAACCTTGGGAGATAATGTTAAAGATAATCCAAAGAGATTCGACTAGTACATTAAGAGCAAAGGGGTAGATCATAGAGTCATAGAGATGTACAACTTGGAAACAGATCTTTCAGTCTCACTTGCCCATGCTGACCAGATATCCTAAAATAATCTAGTCGCATTTGCCAGTACTTGGCCCATTGCCCTCTAAACCCTTCCTATTCGTATACATACTCAGATGCCTTATAAATGTTGAAATTGCACCAGCGTCCATCGCTTCCTGTGGCAGTTCATTCCATATACACCATCCTCTGCATGAACAAGTTACTCCTTAGGTACTTTCAACTTGTTCCCCTTTTACTCTAAACCTATACTCACGAGTATAGGTTTAGATGAGACTCCATCCACCACAGGGAAAAGACCTTGTCTATTCACTGTAGCCATGCCTCTGATGATTTTATAAACCTTTATAAAGTCACCCCTCAGCTTCCAACCCTCCAGGGAAATCAGCCCCTGCTATTCAGTCTCTCCCTATATAACTCTACATGGCTGTGAATATGTATAAGCCTAGAGGGATGGCTTCATAAATCATGTTACATTTTATATAAACGCTGTTTTTTTGTTATCATTTAGTTTAAAATGGAGGCTGGGTGCCATTTCAATTTCATACAAGTAGCACAGAAAGACCTGGGGAAATAAACTGCAACAAAAAAGAAATGGACAAAAACTGATTGCACTATGGATAATCTCACCATATCATTCGTGTAAAAAATAATTCCCTCTTTTGACCTTGCAGTTAATAGAGTCTATTAATTAGTCCTGTGTTTGTAATAATTTTCATCTATCTGTCATTCTACATTTAGTTGTAATAGTTAACGTGTGGATTAGTGCACCTCTCTAAAAATTCAAAACAAAATAAAGTAAAACTGCAAATTAATATTGTATCTAATTACGACAAAAAAACAATTCAATGACTCCAAATTGGAAAGGAATGTTGATATATAGCCAATTCTGAGGACTACATGAAGTTGCAAGAGATCATTAATTAATTTACGGTATGTTCAAATAATTAGCAAATGAAGATCCACACAGACAAACGTAAGGTGTTATATCTTGGTAGAAATAATGTGCAGGTCACTTATTCAAAGATGCACGTCCAAGTGAGGGAACCAAACAAAGTGATTTCAGACAATTACATCAGTCACTAATAATTTCACCACAGGTTCCAAAGGCCATAGAAAATGCAAACAAAGGTCTCAGATTTATCTCTAAAGGGAGAGATTTGAAAGTAGGGTCACTATAAAAATTTGGTTGACTATAATTAAGAGTATTGCCTGCAGTTCGAGTTGACATATTATAGAATGTATAAGAGAGAGTGAAGAGAAGACTTGTAAGAATGATACCCAAGTTTCTGGCTGTGCATATCAAGGAAGAAAAGTTGCGCTGTTCACTTCTCTCTTGAAAAGAAGGATGACAGTTCTAAAATTATGAAAGGTTTTGAAAAGAGAAGGTACAGAGAAAACATTTCACTATGGGATAGAACATAACTAGAGGCTGTCAATATAACACGGTACCTCAAGAAATCCAAAAGGGAATTCAGAAGAAACCTCTTCACTGAAAGAATGATGAGAATGGGGAATATGTGACCAGTCGGAATAGTTGAAATCAATAATTTAGATGTATTTCAAGGAAACTAGGCGACCACTGGAAGGGATGAGAATAGAGAATTACAATGGGCGATTTAGATGAGGAATGATATGAAACACCTTGCGTGGAACATAAGCACTGGCATGAACTGATTGTGCCAAATGGTCTGTATTTCCTCTGTAATCCTGTTTAGAAAATCACCTCTGTATGAAACAAAAAGTATATTAAGAACATCGAGAAGAATTATAAAGTTTCTCACAAAAAAAGTCTCAAGTGTTCAGCACTGAATGTAAACGATTTTATCACATGGCGACATTTCACTATTTGCTTGATAACACTGAAAAAGCAGTAATCACAGTACTCTTACGAGGAGTAGGAGTAACCCATTGTCCATGCACAAATTGTGGGATCTTAATAACTTATTAATGGCCTCAGTAGGACCTGCCAACCTGGTCCTGGGAAGGTTGTGAACACTCTAGGCCTCACGGCTTCTTTCACTCACTTACTCTGATTTCCAGTTCCCGTAATGATCACCACCATGGACAGGAGACTGTTCCAGTATGCAGATGGGATACTCTGTTATGAGCCATAAGGACTTCATGAGGAGGGACATACTCCAGGTGTGTCTCTAGGATGCAGGAAGAGGTCTCCCACACAGTGGAGGACCCACCTACTGCTAATAAACTGCCAGCATTGGCGAGAACAGACTCTACATTGACCACCTGAGTGGCCATCCTTTCCCTAATTTGGGATCAATAAAATACTACGGAGGTGGAAATATGACAGCCACTGAAACTCCTTCCTTTTCTTATTATTATCCACCTAATGACCTTGCAGCCTGTCCCTAGAGGGCTGATAGATCCCAATTCCATTCCAATATTCAAGAACACGAAGAGCTGGCAAACTGGTCAAAATTGATAAAGCTTAACACAAGCAGTCTTGACCTGACTGTCAAATTCTAAAGTGTAACTTGAGATGAGTTCGATAAAAATGGCAGAAGTACCGAAACAACCACTTCCATCCATCAGAAACAAATTTCTATGAATGGGAACCGGTGGTCCGCTATTTGGAATGGAGCAGTGCATTTGAAAAGTTAATGTGGAGCAGCAATGTTATATGATGGATGTGTGCACAGTTTGAAGCTGTTTGCTGATTCAGTTTTGCTAAAGCTTTGGCAGATACATTCCAATTAGAATCAATTAAATCTGCCAAAGTGGACATTAAATACTCACATTTATGAGATGCTTTAACATAGAACATAGAAAAGTACAGCACAGAACAGACCCTTTCGCCCACGACAGTGTGCCGAGGTTTAATCCTAATGTAAAATATAACAACAACCTAAACACCCTCAACTCACTGCTAAACATGTGCATGCCCAGCAGTCGCTTAAAAGTCCCTAATGACTCTGCTTCCACCACCACCACTGGCAATGCATTCCATGCATTCACAACTCTCTCCGTAAAGAACCTGCCTCTGACGTCTCCTCTATACCTTTCTCCTAATACCTTAAAAATATGACCCCTTGTACCAGTCAATCCTGCCTTGGGGAAAAGTGTCTAACTATTGACTTTATCTATTCCTCTCATTATCTTGTATACCTCAATCAGGCCTCCTCTCTTCCTCCTTCTCTCCAGAGAGAAATGTCTGAGCTTATTCAACCTTTCTTCATAAGGCAAGCCCTCCAGTCCTGGCAGCATCCTGGATAAATCTTCTTTGCATGCTCTCCAAAGCCTCTACACCTTTCTTATGGTAGGGCGACCAGAATATTCCAAGTGTGGTCTCAACAGGGACTTGCAGAGCTGCAGCAAAACCTCGCGGCTCTCAAACTCGATCCCCCTGTTCATGAAAGCCAAAACACCAAATGCTTTCTTAACAACCCTATCCAGTTGGGTGGCAACTTTGAGGGATCTATGTATTCCACACCCAGTTCCCTCTGTTCCTCCCCACTGCCAAGAATCTTGTCTTTAACCCTATATTCATTCGAGTCGGACATTCCAAACTGGAAAAGGATGCACCAAATGCCAAACAGGAGACGTTTATTGGCATGTAACAGAAGAGTTAGGACCAATGACCAAAAACATAAAACCGGCTTTTAAGCAGGCTTTCAAAGAGGGAATCAGTACCAGGGGGCATTTGAGGAAGTTTATCAGTAAAGTACAGCTAATTAAGGGAGCTTGGCCATCCTCATGGACAAAAAGATATAAAGCAATCAGAGAACCAAAGAACACAGTGTGTATATAAAGGGTAGAAGAGACAGCGTGGATCAAGGCCTTGAAGAATTTAGAGATAGACATAAGTTTCAACTCAATACATTAGATGATAATGAGCCAGTTAAGATCTAGTCCTTTCTCTATAAGCACAAGTTTAAGTTTACCAGTCTTGTCCAGGCTAGCAGTAAATGGGATTTTTATTTGCACTGTGCACATCTCCTGATTTCACAAGATATCTTATTTTTGTAAATGCAATAGAATGCATTTTCCACCGTTTCAGCAATTCATTAAATATAAATTGACCGAAGTAAACAACTTTCCAAAGCTGTCTTTCAACAGCCAGACTGATACAATATTCAAAGAGGATCTTCATGAACAAAGTGGGCTTGTCAGGAGGTTAAATCATTTCAAATTCGAAAACTAGATTCAATTTTAATCATATCAGCTATATATTGGATACTCCATTAACAAAAGTTTCCCATATTCAAACAAGAAAACAGTTCTGATGCTTTGGAAAGTGCACAATGATTGATTGAGATGTTCCCAATGGAAAAATGGACTGGTCAGATGGTGATGGACAGTTGACAACTGAACTTTGTTATGTTTTCAACTGGCAGGTTGCCTAAGTGGTCAAGGTATTGTCATGCCAAATGAGGCAGAGAATGGCCATCATCAATTTAGTCGAATCACAACAAGCATTGGCAGTTAACTGCCAACCATCACCTGGTCCACTCTCCATGCCTTTATCAATCAGCACTCATTACCCAGACATATTAAATGCTTTCTCCCATTCCATTGGAATTCTTGAGAGTGTCCTGCTAAGTACAATATTAAAGACTTAAATTAAAAAAAAAACTTTATTGTCATCAATACTCAAATTTCCATGTTGTATCAGCTGGCAGAGGTGAAACTTAACTATAATGTATCAGGCCTACAATGAACTGGTATAGTTCTGCACTGGCCTCAGAGGAAAACCAGCAACGATGTCCTTGTGGAGACATTACTATGCCTTTGATCCTATACAACAACAATTTCAAAAGCCATTGAGGAACAGAAATAAATAGAAACAAACCACATGCACATCCACACAGCACACTATTATTTAAAGTAATAGAGATAAATTCTGCACTAACAGAAAACCTAATTGTCATTCTGAATACTGAATGTGGCACCATAAGCACCTTTGTGATAATGACAGTTTGAAAATCTAGCCCATATTGTTTTGCAGCAGTTGAAGAATTAGTCATTCTATTATGAACCCCGGTTAGTTCCGACACCAGTATTTGACCATAGATTCAGATTGTTTTTAAAGGCAGATATCAATATGAAGTTGCACAGTGGCAGGAGCACGGCTATCCTATGGACATCACTAAAGAGATTTCACACACATTGGCCCTTTAATAAAGAAATGGGGCAAACCTCAGAGATAGGGAAATGTAAATAAATGAATCACTATCAAGATTTCATCCAATTTGATAGTAACTGATACCTGATCACCAAATTCAGCTGCCACTGGAAAGGATGAAAGAAGCCCCATAAGGAGAACTCCAAATTTCACTTGATTCTGTGTCACATTACCGCAAGAGAGCTTTGTAGTTGCCTTCTAGCAGACATCATTTTTTTTCCCACAAACCACAGAGATCAGAACCGAATAATGCAGAACCACATCATAATTCATCTTGAGAGACTGTGTCAGTGGGTGTTTGGGTTTGCAGTGCCTCTGTATTCTGAGCTTCGGCCCCAACCTCTCGCTGATCCCTAGTTTTCTTGATGAGTTGCAGTTCCAGTCAGTTTCTATTTCATCATTGTCCCAGATTACAGAGGTTTCAGTATCAGTGAGTCCGCCAGTGTGGCGCATTGGTTAAATCAGCAGTGGCTCCACTAAAAAAGGCTTTTAAATCCTGAGGTTCATAGAACAGCACATAGTTATCCATGTTAAAAGCTGTAATAACAATTAACAACATTATATTTGATCTGCTATATTTTCCATTACTGACTGCAATGAATCTATCTCATGGGATGCAGAAACTCACCAATGTGAGTAAGAGCCCCTTAAACTTTGGGCAAAGCCCAGGCTATTGACTGAAGAGAATAAACCCCATACAATAATGCAACAAAGAAAAGCAGATTGAAGTCAAATGATGCACAGGTTTGATCGAGAGCAATATCCTCTCTACCCTCGCAGAGTAGAAAAGTTGCGCATTTGTATAACATCTTAATGCCACCTCAGAGTATCCTAAACATCTCTTTCCAGATCTCTGAAACAAGTGCAGAACACTTCGGGCCACTGTCAATTACATACTATCAAACCCAGGGAATCATAGACGGAAATATCAGCATGTGCCCATGTAATAGTTTAAAATGTGTTTAATACCTCCGCTCGAGAAACTAACAAAATGTTTTCGAGGTATGAACAGTAAAGGTGAATAGGTCACTTGGCCCTTCGAGCCTGTTCCACCATTCAATAAGATCCTGACTGACCCGATATTAACAAGCTTATAAAACATTCAGCTGACAATAACCCACTTTAGCTTCTCTCATTCTATCATTTTAGTATATTCCACTACACATCTGTTCTAATCTGAAGAATAATTTTCCTGCTGTTAGTCACTGTTCCACACGGTACTCCTTTCCTCATTCTCGAATTTAAAGAGCCTGCAATGCTTTTCCTCAGCCTATTCTTTAGACCAGATAAAATAGATTGCAACAGACTCCACTGTTTGCTTGTACTGACACTATTGAAATATTTCAATCCACTCCTTTGGTGAAAAATATAATTTGTTTAATCCTTTAAAACTGGTTCAGTTCGTTTTATGTTTGCATTGAATGGTATTTCAGTTTGATCCAGATGTTAGTATAAAGTGAAATGTTACAGCACTGAGTTTTGTCTCATTCTCCTTTGGTGGAAGTTTGAAAGAAGTGCTTTCTTACAAAAGAGAGTCAAGAGAGTGAAAAACATGCAGGTTCTGACAAAGTCAATTTTCAATCAGAGATGTTCTATACAACAACCGAAGTACTTTTGATCATGTAGTGACATGTCAGAAATGTGATATCCAATTTGTGTACCATGAGAAAAGCAGGAAGAAGATGATGACCAGATCATCTACTTATCGGGATTGAGCAATAAATATTGGCCGGGACACCAGATTTAATCTCACTTTAATTCAAAGTAATAAGGGTCCCTTTGGAGGGCAGAGTGGCTTTGGTTTAATGCCTCATACACGTCTGATGTGCAGGATTATCTCAGGAACGCACTGCTGTGGCAGTATCAATTATTGTATTCTAACCCCGAGGGTAGATCGTGAACCCTCCAACTCAAAGATCAGCATTATACTCAGTGGCACCTGAGCAACACACAATGCTCTGACAAGTGGCTTATTATTTACATCCCCAGGGATTAATGAAGCAATTAACGGCAATTGCATCAATTCTGTATGAGATGCAAAACAGACCTCTGATGATAGAATGATAGTCTCCCAACCCTTGGTCAGTAGGCTTAAGTTCCTAAATTAGATTTAGTAGACTTGGATTCCTGTGCCACATACTCCAGAGGTGTATCATACATCGCTGAACATTTTAAAAAAAAGGAAACCTCTCAACCAATGGGCTGTTGTCATTTGGAAAGTGCAATTTCTGTAATTAGGAATCAGGACTTTGGGTCACTTTTGCTGATTCCCAGTGTGTTCTATGGGAGTCAGTAATTTCTATCAGAGTCCACCGTTAAAGCTACAAAAAGTTCTCTAATATCTCTCCTCAGTAGGTCATTCTTCCCTTTTGAATATGGGCAGTGAGCACTCAGTCCTATCTCTTTTTTAGCAACAAATAGCTACCTTACTTCCAGCCTGTTATCAGCAAGAGGGTAACTTGCACTGTAAAAGTGTGGCAATATAAAGAACAACCCTCCCCATACATGACCCAGGCGAAGATCTCAAGATGCAGCACATGTCAGTCATTACGTCCAGAATTAGATAACCAGGAAGGATCTTCTCCACGGCTGGGGAGTCCAGAACCAGGGCTCACGGTTTAAGGATACTGGCTCGGGCATTTTGGACTGAGATGAGGAAACTTTTCTTCACCCTGACAGTGGTGACTCTTTGGAACTCACTGTCATAGACATTGATTGAGTCCAAAACATAATAGTGTTTTTTTCGGACTAAAGAGATCAAAGAATGATGGAACAGGATACTGAGTTGGATAATCAACCATCATCATTTTGAACAGCAGCGCATGCTTAAGGTGCTGAATGGCTTACTGCTCCACCTATGTCTGTGACCATTCTGTGGCTTGAAGAGATGTATTTTGTTCAAAAAGTAATCAAGATGATTGTGAATTAGACATTCCTAAAATTAAATTGAACAATGAGGAAGTTCTGGAAAACTGGGATAAACTGCTGAGTTACCTTCCAGATGAAAATTGAAATGACCTGAAAGAGTTGGTATAATCACATGGGGAGATATGTGGGAATAACCTGGGAATTACTAATCTCACGAAACATAATATTGATTGAGGAAATGCTGTTCCAATCAAGCAACATCCTATAGAGCTAACCTTTGAAGGTTGGCACAGGTTAAGAAAGAAACTGAACACATGCTGAAGCTTAACATGGTCGTACATTGGATCAAACTTACTTTTTGACTCTCACTTTCTTTTCTCGTGAACTTAAATTGTCAACTTCCTCAGAATTTGGACAGAGTTTGGACTCCATGTTTGTTTCTCAGCTTCAATTGAACGCAAGGACAAATTAAGACACTTCAAGTAAGCGCTTTCAACTACAATTAAAGAGGCAGCTTGATATAGCACTTGGGGCAAATGGGATCGAATGTTATGGGGAGAAAGCATGATTAGGCTATTGAGTTGGACAATCAGCCATGATCGCGATGAATGGCAGAGCAAGCTCGAAAGATTGCATGGCCTCCTCCTGCTCCTATTTTCTCTGTTTCGAAACCGGCTTAAATACCCAAGAAATCTGAAGATTCAGAACTATAAGCCGTCATCAGATGATTTAGGTAGACAGGTTTCACATTAGATTTTTTAGTCAGCATATAAAGTTACTCCATATGATCTCCCAGTATTGTTGCTTCAGGCTGAGATTGCAGTTCATTAGAAACTTTACCACCACTAAGATGAATCTGTTTGCTGGATTTATCCAGACAATTTTGCACAAAAATATTTTAAATGTTGTGTTTCTCCAGTCTCTGATTCCATACCTCTATTTGAACTGGATAAGGCTGTTGTGGATATTACCACTGCAGCTTCAATGTTACTTTTCCCTGTATCCTCAGTTGTCTCCAATTCAGTTGTTATCAGTTACCAACACTCAATGACAATCAGCCTTTCTAAATGAAGCAGAAATAGCTGGAGATGCTCAATAGTTTAGAAGACTCAAAAACATTAACTCTGCTTTCCCGCCACAGATGCTGCCAAACTGGCTGAGATTTTCCAGCAGTTTCATTTTTGTTTCAGATTTCCAGCATCTGCAATTTTGTTTTATTTTAGCCTTTCTAAAATTCTGTCAAACTTCATCTCATCCAAGTCTTAACTACTTTTTTTTCACCATGAACTGGACATGAACTTCCTCTTCATAATACCACAGCTAGGCCCCTGCACCTGTGAATTTTAAACAGGGGATTTATGATAATTGGCCCCACTTATTCTTTCACTGTTTATGACTAATGATGACTTTTAGATTCCGTTTTAAAGTTAGCTGCCAGACTCCCTTACTCTTTATTTCCCCTCTGAACTGTCTATATTTAGCATGGTTCTCACTGGGGTTAACGATAATCCATATTCTTTGCAAAATCATGCAGGGAATTAGAGTATTATTTTTGCCACCATTTCCTGCTTGTGGAAGTGTTAAGCTGTACTATACAGCTGAAGCTGAACATTGCCCATATTTGTGCTCAACTGTCTTTGATAAAATGCCCTCTTGGCCCATTCAACTCAGCCCTTCTCCAACTCAAAATTTCTCTGGATTGTTCCTTGTTCATATTATACACAAGCTAAAATCTTTCGACACAATGATCAATGCTTCCTTAAATGAACCCAGTCTAATATTTAATACATTTTATACATATTGTGAGTATGCACACAAATTATGAAGTTGACAGTGCAGATTGAAGATATCATTAGGATTCTGAACATTATAAATAGGACCGTCGCGTGCAACATAAGGAGATTATAAGAAATGGTTATAAACAGTCCTGCTTTTCCCTCATGTCTAGTATTTTTGCAGCACGCTTCAGGAAGAGATTTCAGATGGTGCACAAAAGGTACACAAAATTGGTACCAGACTTGAGTAACTGGACAACTATGTGGATAGTTTGAAGAAATTTGGGCTGCTCTTTTTGGAGAACTGAAGATAAATAAGACATTTTACAAGTGTTCAAAATCATGTGGGATTTGGATAGAGTAGAATAAAAAGGTAGGAGAATGCATCTGGATTGGTTACTCTTTGGAGGGTTGGTGTGGACTTATTGGGCCAAGTGGCCTGTTTCCATACTGTGCGGATTATATTTTAAAAAGGCACGAGAAGAAAAGGACACTGATTTAAGATGATCAGCAAAATAAATCAATGGTGAAATGAATACTTTTTTAAAAAAACAGCATCGTTCTGAAACTGGAATGTTCTGCCTAACGGTATAGTGGAGGAAGCAGCTTCAACTGAGGTCTTCAAAAGGAATCTACAAGTTTCAAAAGGAGATGTTTTGCAGTATCACATAGTAAAAGGATTTGGGAGTGAACATAGGCAAGTTCCTCTTTGAGAGCTGATCAAGTCATTGCCTCCGAGTTGTTACCTTTGATCGTTGTATAACATTGCACAAACTACCAGCTCACCAGTTATTTACGCATGGTTTGTCATATTCTGAAATAACGACTTAGTCATGCATGCAACTAAACTTACTTTGCAATTACTTCACTTGATCCAGGAGAACCTGCATTCACATTTTCCTCTCTGTTTGCACTGACAATGTTTCCAGAACTGCAATTCATCAAAGATGAAAATTAAATAATTTAACATCAGCAAACTTATTCCGAATTAAATCCAAAGCAATTTAACAAAAAAATCGCAGACTTGAGAATCAATATTCCAAGCCTGATCGAGTAGTTTTCTTAAGTTAGTCAATGACTGTGCAATTTCAATAAATCGCATTATTTTGTCTAGTGAAAATAAAAGAACAGAGATATCCATGCAAAGTCAGAATCAGGTGTAACAGGCCTTTAGCTGATCGTTGATCTCTTCAGAAATAGAGATTATAGACAGGAAAGGTCCTTTCAGTGTAAGTCTAATGAGTTTCTGTAGTCCATTCCGTAGAGTGTAAGTGCTAGGTAGCCCCACACCGTAGCTAAGTGATGGTGAAGGGAGTGGAAATTAGGTACGTTAGTTCTTTTACCAGTGAATCAAACTGCTCTCTCTTTGATCATATTGAGCTTCTTGACTATTGTTGCAAATAAACCAATCACCAGGTGAGCAGTGAAGATTCCAATGCACCCGATTTTAGCCTTGTAACGGTTATGTTAATGAGGCTGTAATGACAAAGCAGTATACCTTGTATCCTAGTCTTGCAATCTTGCAAATGTAACTAGTTATTGCTGCCTTCACCACCCATCCCCCGGAGCATATTGGCAATGCTGTCCTATGATGTGGAAAATGTTGCTGAGACTTTATTTGTTTTCAAGATGCATCATGAACCATCTTGGTCGTGTTGGTATGTGGTTCTTTTGACTTTCACAGGATGTCTATAGTACACCACACTGAGGGAATGCTGGGGTTGGGGTGTGGAAGAGACAGGACAGAGTGAAAAGAAGAGAAAACCATTTCTTTAATTTGTCACCCTTGTTTATAGCCATTTCTGCGCTATGCAAGACATTCATACTGAAAGAAAAGCAAAATTCAACCGACCATTGAAAAACTTTGGATGTTTTATGCTGATTCAAGATTGGTCTCTCAAAATAAGCCAAGCATTTCTGAACCAGTCAAGCAGTTGTTTTCTGTGATTATCCTCATCTGTGTTGGTGTTCACCACACTGACATGGGATGCCTTCGTGAGGCAATCCTGACATAATCTTACAACAACTGCCAGCCCTTCCCTTTCACATTATTGGATCCCTAATATAGCAGATTTAATCTGACATTATACAAAACTTACTTGCCAATTTGTTTCCTTTAGTTTCTGACAAACTTAGGTTTCCACCTAATTCACAGTGTGAGGTGTCAACATTTTCACAGCTGCAACTCATCATAAAGTACAAGTTAGATCATTTTAAATATGTGCATGATCACCAAGTTAATATTTGACACTTCTTGTCAACATCAAGAGTTTTGGCTGTGAGGGCAGGAGCTGGTGACTGGGGAGTAAATAGGTCAAATAAAGACTTTCTGCACTGGACAGAGGGAAAACATCCCAAATGCAAGGATTTAAGTTTAATTTCCTGATCTTAGAAAAAGAAACTCAAGCTCTTCACATACTATTGCTAATTTAACCCTTACAAGCACAATTTGTAACTCAATGTTTGATTCAGAATCCGAATATAGTAATTTCTCATTTTTCAAATTCATTGAAGGTTCATGTGATATTAGTCAGTATTGGCTGTATTGTTGAAAAGAAAATTTTATTCCTTTTCCTTTCCTGCTCCTTCATCCATTCGGAGATTACTGCAAGATCTGACCATAATAAACCCAGAAATAATTACAGATCTCTGATCCAGAGCAGTGTAATGACTTCAGTATTTAGGCTTCTATTAATTGATGACATCAGTGAAACGGCGTGGATGTGATGCTGTCTGTGTTGAATTCTCTATGAAAGCACTTTATAAGCTTGATTCAAACAAATGACTATTACTAGGGAAAGTGCCTGACTCCGTGGATACACATGGCCTCTGGTCAACTTAAATGATAAAAATTGCGAAGCATTCAATGGCGACACTGTATGTGAGATAGACAAGACGAGGAGACCAGGAGCTGGTCCCAATCCATAGCCAAATTTCATCAAATGTCACCAAAGTCTGGAGACCATGGCAGTGATTTTGGAGGGAGTGTGGAATGGTGGGTGGGGAAGTGAGGATGAGCAGGAAAGAAAAACAAAGAGAAGCGATGAGGTGGGGTGAAGAAGAGGAACCCAATTCTTGAGTATTTTCACTATAGCTCCAATGGACAGAAACAGAATCTCAATAATGATCAGCAAGTAATTTCCCGTCTCAGCATTTAGGGTGGTGCTACTACTGTTTAAGACAACTCTGTCACTAATATTAAATTCCTTGGGAGGCAGTCTAGCAGTCTCTGGAATGTAGCTGCTGTTGTCTGAACTGGCATTCGTCGCGTTGCACAAAACATTTTGAAGGAATCAATGGTTCTTCAACATTCCCTTTTCACATTATTGAATTCCAAATGAAGCATAATTAAACCACATGAAAATCAGATCAAATCAAACTTGCTTCCTCAAGTCTGGCAAACTTTGATTCCCATCCTAGTGACAATCTGGTCTGTCAAAACGTCCCCAGTCATAAGTCATCGTGAAGCACAAATTAAGCAAAACGCTTACACCTATAAACAGCTTGCAAACATTTGGAATTAACCCTGAAGACCAAAAGGCTCTATTAAGCTGATTCATCATTTTTTTAAAAAAAAACAGGAATCACTCTACTCACCAGGAATAATGCAAATATTGGGAGGGGCTGTGGTCTGGAATGCTGGTGTTTGCTATAGCACTGGGAGATTTTGTCAAGAGGAAGTTCCTGCAAAAATCTTACAGAAATCCCTGCTCTCCGGAAATTCCTTTTCACATTACATTCTTTTAAAAAAGGCCACTTTCAAAAGCTATGACTGCAATATATGTTGACTTTTTTTCAACTTTCACAGAGTTTTGCAGGACACCATGGTCTATTCTTTTTGAAGACATGGGGTGAGGGGAGGTCGCCGATGTAATAATATAGGGAAGCAGAGAGTTAGGTAGTCAATATGTTTTCAATACGTTTAGCCTCATTGCACATTCCAGTGCTTTGAAGTGAACAACTGAAGGCCTGAAAATTGAACGGCTGGAAATGATTATTGAACGACTTTGTGTGAATGCATGCTTAATTATTCACTGGCTTTTAATTGGGAGGTGCTAGGTTTAGAAAATGGCAGGTAGGGACTCTGGCACCTTTTCATTGCTAAGCCATGCTGACATAGACCAGCTCTCTTTGACATCTTGACTCTCCATGATCTCTCATGCCTGCCTCCCTCACTTCCCTGACTGTGGCCACCTTTGCAGTCTCAGCAATGATCAGTATGAACAGTAGGGCTCAGAAATGTGTTGATCTGTCCTCCTTCTTACTGAAGTAGCAACTCTTGAAACTAAGCTGCGCTGTCAACTGATGAGTAACCCTGGCAAGAATCTCTTCATTTTAGATTAGAATGGAGCTGGAAAAGCACAGCAGGTCAGACAGCATCTGAGGAGCAGGAGAATCGCCGTTTCAGGCAAAGGCCCTTCATTAATGAAGAATCTCTTCATTGGTCACTGCTGGCAATATACCATCCTTAGCATACACCTAAACCTCCAGGTTTCAGTCCCAGCATTAGGTTTGCAGCATTCACTGCAAGCTTCCACCTAAAATGTTTTTTACAAGACTAACGATAGAGCAAAGATTATATGCCAGTCAATAATTTCTTTAATGTAAAAGAACAAACTGTGGAAGCTGACAATCTGAAAGAAACACAGAAGTTGCTGGAGAAACTCAACATATTTTGCAGCATCTGTGGAGAGAAAGCAGAGTCCACCTTGATTCAAGTGACCCTTCTTCAGAGAGATCTGAAGTTCCGAACATGAGTCATTCAACTAGAAACGGTAACTCTTCTTTCACTCCACAGATGAAGCCAGATCTGCCAGCTGTTAGTAGACAGTCACACATTGTATTCAGCTTATTTTTCAATGACCTTCTTAGTTTCTGGAGAACCAGAATCACCAGCTCCCTTGCGCTTTCAGCTGGTTGATGTTTTCAGAGCTGCAAGTGGTCAAGTGCCATTAAGTCAATTTTAGCAAACATTTATGCTCAGAATAAAAACATTTTTAGAAACTTGAATAGGAGTGTCAGGATTTCAAGCCACTGACAGTCAGGCTAGAACATGGAATTGAAGGATGTGACAAACCCATTTCTTCAACACGTGTAGCATAGTCTAGAAAAGGCTCAAATAAAGAGCTTAGGGCAATTATAGAAGGGCAATTAACTGTCCATCGCAGTTTGGATTGTCAAACTTACTATGCCTGCAATTGGTCGTAAAAAGATAAACGAAGTTACTTAAATGAGCATTTGCCTCCATCACACAATTGTGTGCCAGCTATTTGAAAGACTGAAGATTCTGTATTCAGGACTGCAGCCTGCATTCAGCCGTTTGAGTGAAACTGTTCATACTCCAATAGATGGTGAATTTGTTCTTCAAAACCTTTATTGCTGGTGATAACGATTAGAGACAGAAATTGGATATCAAGTTCTTGAATGTATTCATATTCAGAGTTTAGAAACTTCAATAACAAATTGCAAGCAAACTTACAATGAAGTGTCTTTGATGTCCTCTCCTAAGACAATATTTTTGAATCAAAATTCTTAAGCCCTAATTCTAATGCAGATAACAGAGAGACAGTAATGCAAATGATCTTGCCTGGAGTGGTGTTCCCTGCGCTGCTGTGTGATTTTTCCTGAAAAGGCCCTAGAAAGTAATTTCCTTTCTATTTTGTGTACTCTGAATGAAGCAAAACATTAATCACATATTGTTTTCAACTTACTTTTTTCATGATAGATTTTGGACTGCACAGTTTTTCATCGACTTTGTACTTTGGACTGTCAGGTGATCTGCAAATAGTCGGAAAAGTGCTATTCAGTCATTTTAAGCGTACATCTACATCCACAATAAAATCATCATTATAAACCTGAAAAGTTGAGTAAGTATTTCAAGCCATTGACAGCTAGTTTTGTAAAAGTAGCTCAAGACACAATTACAGTAGATGGCGATTTATTACCCCAAAACCCTCATTGGCTGTTTGCAAGACAAGATAATGAGGCTGTAGTGTGGTAGCAAAGAAAGGGAGACACGATGCAACAAATTCATTTCTTCAATACTTTATACTTGTTGCAACGTCTCAAAATATCTCAACTAAAGAGCTCCAGGCCCAAATGGAGACAAGGCAACCAATTTTCCAATGTCTCCAATGAAGACCTTTGGTACTGTCTCGACATACAGGGCTGAATTGTCCATGTCAGCTAGCTCTTGCCAAGATTCTCATGAGTCAGGCCAAGTGGAGGGGAGTTCAGGAGCAAAGCCCAACTCCCTTCTGCACCATTATATTATCTTGTCAGTGGTAGGTAAATGAAGGCACCAATTCAGAGCCGCTCATGTCTGTCTATGTTGTGAACAATAGAGCTCCTCAACTCCCACAGTGGGCTTTGGTCTGCAAATCTCTTTAGTACAGGGTCAGCAATACCCACCACTAATGGCAGCAAAGGAAAGGTCACTGCTCTGCCTTCACTATGTTATTGCTGTTAGCTCCTGGGATCATGATGATTTGTGACCAGGCAGCAACTTCTGTATTAGCTACTATCAGTACCATGCCACCCTTGGCACTGCCAACCATCGCGTTATAATCCAGCTCTCAGTTCAACCAGCAAGGCTTCAACCAGAATTCATAAAATTATGACGGCAAAAGTCTTGTGTAAGACAGAACACCATCTTCCAACTTCTGGATGTAATACATATTTTGTGGGTTAAGCTTACAATGGTAACTAGGGCCTGCTACATGGTTCCTGGATGCAGAACGAAATATCTATATAACTTCACAGGAAATGCCTGTTCTCCAGTAATTGCCTTGGAGAATATAATATCAAATGAAGTACGAATTACACAAAAGATCAAACATATTTTCTAGTTATTGCAAACAATCCTGGAGAACTGCATTTTCCATATCCTATGCAGTTTGTATTATCAACCTTGCCATGCCTATAACTGTTCAGGCAAGATAAATTAAGTCCTTACGGTAGCATTTGCCTCCAGCTACTATTGAGTGCCAGCTGCTTGAATGGCTGAAGACTCTGGATTCTGTAGCCTTGGATTCTCTCAAGAAGACTCTTGAGTTCACCTGGTTTTTGTTTTAAACTTCTTACAACCCAGACGGATACTGCAATCAATACTGATTTTATTCTTCAACCCCTTTCACAGGTTTGATGGACACTATAGCTGATGATAAGGGTGGGAGTGTGATGGGATACGTAATTCTTGAATAAATTCATTTTAAGAGACTAAAATGATCAGGGATAAGTAAACCAAATTTGCAAGCAATTTTGAATTCAAGATTCCGAGATATCCTCTCCTAAAACTGTTTTGAAAAAAAAAACCTCTGACCCGAAGAATAATGTAGATATTGGAGAGGCAGTGTGTGATCGATATGGTCAGGAAAGGTAATCTCTACACTGCTGTGTTTTCATGAGTGGTCTGTATGTTACCTTACCGGAACTGCCTGCCCACCTGCAACTTACTTTCACTTTCCTGTACTCTGATTGAAGCAAAATCATGGTCACATACCGTATCAAACATACTTTTTCGAGACCGCCTTAGACTTGGAAGGCACGGTTTTCCATTTCCATCGCCATTTAGGCTGTCAGGTTTACCAGGCTTGCAATTGAACAGGCACGTTTAGTCACTGAAATCAGCATTTGTCTGCATATACAATTGTGTGCCAGCTGCTGGAATGGCTGATGGATTTGAATTCAGTATTGCAGCGCTTATTCAGCTGCTTTTTAAAAACTGCTCACACTGCAGAAGGATGACTGCATGAGTTGGTGATTTTTTTGGCAAACCTACATAACTGGTTTGCAAGAGGTCAGAGCACAGGTAAGGGGAGAGGCAGAGAATGTCAGAGAGATGGAATTTTTTCTTGCAGTATAGACCAGAGAGGTCAATGGGAGGTAAAACGTACAGGACTGGACTGATGAAGGGGAAACATTTTACTGAAGAGATCTGGATGTTTTAAAGCAATGGCTTTTCCAGCAACTCTGTTTTTCTTTCTGATTTATAGCATTCGCAGTTCTTTCGGGTTTTATTTGGATGCTTTCTGTTGTTCTAGTTAAATAAGAGCTTCAATCTGTAGGAACAAAGCAAGCATTCGAGATGCAAATTCAGTGCGATTGCTGTGGTCTGGTCTACAAAGGCGTTTGTTGCACTGCTGTCATATGCTTGTGAAAGGAAGCCACGGAACAATGTAAACAACAGCTCTCCAGCAATATCTTTTCACGTCTTTGAAATCTTAATCAAGGATCATTTGTACACAAACTGGAGCAAACTTATTTTCTGCAACTGTCCCTGAACAAATTAGATTGCCCGTTCTCCACAGTACACGCAGCTGAAATTAGTCATGAAAGAAGACGATTTAAGCTAGGTCTTGTATGCACAATTGGCTGATGGCTGATATAAAATTGCTGGATGCTCAGGGATTCAGTATTATACTCTTTGATCAACTGTATTTCTTAAGTAGATCAACTTCCAGAGGTCGTGGGACAATGGAAAACAGTAGGTCTTTTCTTTAAAACTTTCATAGGGGATTTGAAAGACACCACGGGCAGAAAGCTATTCAATAAAAAGTGGTGGGTTTTTCAGTAAGAGATGTGATTATTGTCCATGACTAATTCCTTCCATCCCACAATTGAGAAGATGGAGGTGCCAATCAGCGTCTCATAGTGAAGGTGGCTAACATTACCAATAGCACAAAGAGCCTGAATAATCGCAATAACAGAGACACACTCCTCCAGAAGGCATATGCATTAGATGCGATGCGCCACAGGGAAGTAGTAGCGGTTAGTGCATTGGACCAAGGCACATTGAATAAACATAGTCACATTCACGTAAGTGCATCCCCATCCTGTACAGTTGTATTAGAGGAATTCCACAGGTTGGCAGGTGAGGATAAGTAATAATCAAAGGAAACATTATATCCTGTAAACGCCATACAGGTATTCCATAAACCGTAGTTGGGATTCAGGAGGGGGAAAGGGGTCAAAGAGTCCTTTGCTGATGTGAGGGCGTAACAGATAACTTAATGCTGGCTGAATATTTTATGATGACTTTGAAAAAACAAATTGTTAGTGAAGGACGACATCTCCCCCTTTCTCTTTTGCGACGTGCTGATTTGGGCCTCTTTGAGTAGAGGCAAGGCTTACCAGGAACACCGAAAGGACAACTGGAAACACACTGGCACAAAACAGCTTGACAGGGTAAAGACCATTGAGACTTGTTCCGTAACTGAACTGTCCGATCTTCTTGGTGCAGTTAACCATTGTGGTAGTCATTCTTGGTAACATTCCATTCATCGAAGGAATCAGTCTCTCGGGGCACATTAGGACATCTTTTTGGCATAACGGTACACAGTTTCTGGTTGCTCAGGATCACACAGGTAAGCAGCCCCTTCTTCAGCACTAATGCTGGCGACAACGAGTCCACATAACAGGGTAAGTTCGATCTTCATAATGGTCGTTCTAGATCAAGGATTAGGATATGTAAAACAGAAGAAGAATTACGATTCGAAACATGCAGCTATATCATAGTAGTCTGGTTTGTTACCAACTGATTCCGGTTCCTCTCCCAGTTCCCCATCATCACATCCCACCCCCACCCCCAGAAGGGGCTCATCTAATGACCTTGGAAGAATGGAGGTGAACCCAGGCGGAATGCAGTCAGGCTGGTGAGGAGAATCTGGAAGGGCCCTTACCATTGAGGTTGGAGGCTGTGACTTGTCCAATCCTTGATGAGAATGAAAGAGCCTGGGTCAACAGTTGGAACATTTTCGAGGGAGTGGATTTTGTCATGAGCAGCACAGTCCTTGGAATGAAGACCTCACAAAATTTTAGTCAAAGAAAGAACACATGAGAGCATATCCTCAAGTCATGTGTTTGAAAGGAATAGAGGAGGATGCATCAATCCATAGTGAGCAGACAGTTCGACCTTGGATGATTTCGCCTGGGGACAAGCGAGCTTTCCCAACAGGAGTGCATCATAGATGGAACAATACCAGAAGCACCAACCTAACCCAGGAAAAACCTGTCTCAGGAGTCCATTTGGTAAGTTTAGTTTTCTGACTCTGGTCAAGATGCTCCACGAAAACTGCAGCCTGAGGGGAATAAGCAAAATGAAGTTGGTGGTGGATCCCAAACTGAGAGCATCATTCCTCATTAATATCTCCAATAAAATGAGGACCATTGTCAGAAGGTAGACAAACGCAAAAAAACAAAACGGGTAATAATCTCCTTGTGTAAAATATTTACAACCGTTTTAACAGTAGCGTTGGAAGTGGGTAAGCTTCAGCAGTGACCAAATATTTATCGTGCTGACACCTTTGCAACTCAATGAAATCTTTACACATCTTTAACAGTTGGCACTAGTTTGTCAGAGGTCGACTCACTGTTGTAAGGACATTCAGTTTGTCTCATCATGTTAGGCATCATCATAAGATGGCCGTGAGAAGCTGCTGTTGCGGACTCATCAACACCATGGTTACCAATGACGAAAGGGGATTGGCCAGTGGTATGCGAGAACCTGAAGAGGTCAACAATCCTGTATTTGTCCAGAATTGACCAAACACATTCACAACATTGAAGGTTTATCGGGAGTCAGTATAAACGTTCACAAGTCTCAGTGGTTGCACTGCTGCCTCACAGAACTAGGGCTCTAGGTTCGATCTCAGCCTTGGTCGGCTGTCAATGTGGATTTTGCACATTCTCCCCGTGTCTGCGTGGGTTGCCTGTGGGACTGTTTCCTCCCACAGTCCAAAGTTGTGCAGGTCAGGTGAATTGGCCATTCTAAATTGCCCATAGTGTTAGGATCATTAGTCAAAGGGAAATAGATCTGGGTGGGTTACTCTCCGGAGTTTCAGTGTGGATTGTTGGGCCAAAAGGTCTCTTTCCCACAGAAGGGAGGTAATCTAAAAGAAAACGGAGGCTCGTCCTGAAGAGGCAGGAACGCATCAGGTCAAAAAGTTCAGCTTGAAAATGTGTTGCTGGAAAAGCGCAGCAGGTCAGGCAGCATCCAAGGAGCAGGAGAATCGACGTTTCGGGCATGAGCCCTTCTTCACGAATGAGGAAAGTGTGCCAAGTAGGCTAAGATAAAAGGTAGGGAGGAAGGACTTGGGGAGGGGCGTTGTAAATGCGAAGGGTGAAAGGAGGTTAAGGTGAGGGTGATAGGCCGGAGTGGGGTTGGGGGTGGAGAGGTCAGGGAGAAGATTCTAGATGAGGAAGGTGGTGCTGAGTTCAAGGGTTGGGACTGAGACAAGGTGGATGGAGGGGAAATGAGGAAACTGGAGAAATCTGAGTTCATCCCTTGTGGTTGGAGGGTTGCCAGGCGGAAGATGAGGCGCTATTCCTCCATCCGTCGTGTTCCTATGGTCTGGCGATGGAGGAGTCCAAGGACCTTCATGTTCTTGGTGGAGTGGGAGGGGGAGTTGAAGTGTTGAGTCACGGGGTGGTTGGGTTGGTTGGTCGGGTGTCCCAGAGGTGTTCTCTGAAATGTTCCGCAAGTAGGCGGCCTGTCTCCCCAATATAGAGGAGGCCACATCGGGTGCAGTGGAGCAGTAACTGATGTGTGTGGAGGTGCAGGTGAATTTGTGGCGGATATGGAAGGATCCCTTGGGGCCTTGGAGGGAAGTAAATGGGGAGGTTTGGGCACAAACTTTCCAAAATTACCTTGTCTCAGTCCAAACCCTCGAACTCAGCACCACCTTCCTAACCTACAATCTTCTTCCTGACCTCTCCGTCCCCACTCCCACTCCGGCCTATCACCCTCACCTTAACCTCCTTCCATCTATCGCATTTCCAACGCCCCTCCCCCAAGTCCTTCCTCCCTACCTTTTATCTTAGCCTGCTTGGCACACTTTCCTCATTCCTGAAGAGGCTCATGCCCGAAATGTCGATTCTCCTGCTCCTTGGATGCTGCCTGACCTGCTGCGCTTTTCCAGAAACACATTTTCAGCTCTGATCTCCAGCATCTGCAGTCCTCGCTTTCTCCAAAAAAAGTTCATGTGTTGTTTATAAAAGGGAATCTCAAAAGAAGCTGATTCCATGACGAAACCACGGTCATCAATTATTGTGTCGCATGAGAAGCGAGTGCCTGTGTGGTCAGTAGAAGAACTACCATAATTGAACATAGTGATGCCAGTGTCTGTGATTGAGGCCTGGGAAAGAGCTGGACGAATGTGGATGTCCTCATTGATGAGGAGAATTCAGTCATGATCTGGAGTGGATAAGAGTGATGGGGGATGTGCAAGGAAATCGGCAGGATTAATGGTGGTACAATACCTATCGGTCAGGCAGGGGTTGTAGAGGAGGTAAATCTCATAACGGTTTTGGCGAACTCCAGTCAAATGTTGAGTTTGTAATTGTCTCAACCGGGTGATCACCGCATTGGAACTGTAGCCGACAATATCCTGCTGAAGTGTAAGGGTTTCTGTGGACTGTAATCTAAGATAAATAGCAGTAAGGATCTGAGTACAATGGGGATATCCTAAGGCAACAGAGTCAAGTTTAGTAGAGAAATAGGCAACCGGGCAGTGGCGATCTCTATGTAGTTTAATGAGAACTGAGGAAGCACAATCATTCAGAATTGTGCAGTAAAGTTGGAAAGGTCTGTCATAGTGGAGTCTTCCCAAAGCTGTAGCTTGTGACAAGGTTTGTTTAAGTTCGTAGAAAGCTTGCTATGCCTCTGAGGAAAGCTCGAAGTTACCTTCATAGGAAGTAAAATGGGTCAACATCTGAACGAGAGGACAGCGTTAGGGATCTATTGTCGGCAGAATTTGACCATACCCAGTCAAAGACGAACTTTTTTTGCAGTTGTTGGAACCGGGACGTTGACGATAGGAGTAATACGGCTCTGCTCAAGGGAACGTGAAACAGCTGACAGTATCAAACCTAGAAACTGTACCAGGCGTTGTGCAAATGTGATCTTTTTGGGAGAGACAACATAGCTCAGGCGTTTCAGATAGTTGAGGAGGAGGACAACATCGGAGTGATCAGATTCTTAATCTAGACTGGCAACAAGGAGTTCGGCTCCATATTGGATCAATGTAGACCCACCTGTGAGGGTGAGAGAACGCAATTGTTTCTGTAAGACCTGAGAGAAAAGGGTCGGAGAATGTATGAAGCCACAAGTTAGTCGACTCCACATCAACTGTTATCCATTAAAAGTAAAGACAAATAGGTGCTGAGTGTCTTCATGAATAGACAGAGAGAGAAAAAAACAAGTTGCAGGTCGACAACAGCGAAAAATCGAAAGTCTGGTTGTATCGAGGCCAGAATATGAGCTGGAGTTGGGACCAGGGCATAATCAGGCAGTGCAATATCTTCATAGCTCTTTCACCTTGAACCAGTTGACACTGGTCTGGCGTGTCAATTTTTTGGACAAATTTCCTGGGGACCCCGACTCCTTTTTTTTTCATTTCACGATGTATTTTTATCATGAACTTTTCAGGCTGCACTTGGACGATAGAGAGGGAGGGGTCGAGTCAAACACATTTGAATTTGAGGAAAACCACATGGAGAAAATACTGACGTCTGGCCGGCCAATTTCTGTACACTAAATAGTGGAGGACTGAGGGCTCTTTTACCACTGCATGCAATCCGTCCAAACCGAATCCGAATCATGTCACATCATGATGATCTGGAACCCGACAATGTCTCTCGGTTGCGCGATCGATCAATAAACACTCGCAATTGGTCTGGCTGTTAAGACTGCACTCTTTATTTTTCATACGGCCGAGTACAGAGCGTGCAAAAACCCAAAGGTTATACACTTCCGTGTTCCTTGGTATAACGGTGCACAAAGCTGAAAACAAAGACTTTTTTTATAATTTTCATTATAGAAGGGTACAGGCCATGATCGAATTGTACATTCAGACAATTACCAATCAATACTCGATATTGCTTTATGCGACAGTTCCTTGGTCCATTAGCAGTCAGTAACATAAAAGCCATTTTCTGCGGCTCTAGCAGAATTGTCAGTTTGCAGCCTAGAAGCCCTTTTGTCGTATTATTTGCACAAGATGCCAACTTATTGCCACCTATGTTATGAAGAGCATCTGTTAAATGGTTGCCCCTGACTACAACTGGTCGCCTCAGCATGTATTCAGATGTCAGATCATCACCTGTGCCTCTGCAACAGGATCAAGATGCTGAATGGCCTCCTCCTATCTCAATAGGTCCGAGACATTAAATGACACAGCAACCCGTGGATTATGAATGGCTGGTAAACTGTATCGAATGAAGGCCCCTCCCTTCTCAGTTACAGAAACACAAACAACTCAGTGTACTCCAGGTGCACTCTCAGTAACACCTCATACAGCTGCAGTAACATTCTCTCTGTTTTGAATAGTTCCCTTTACAAAACTTACCAACATTCCATCTTTCCACCTCATCATGTGGGAATAGGCTAGTGTGGGCTTAATGGCCTCTGCCTAGCCCTCTGTTACAGGCACATTGCGAGAGAATTGCTTTCCCCGTTCCTGAGTAGCCGTCCAAATGCTTTGTCTCAAAGATATCATCGGGTTTCAGAAATGGGCACTTTTACCGACGAGTAGCCTCACACAACGTCATTTGGCAATAAGTAGCGTACCTTTGGTTAAAGTCTCGAGAAATTTCCCCACCAGTCATTTTTTGTAGCTGTTTTGTTATTTTATCACTGTCTCCTTTTATAAACAGGGTGGGACATATACAACCCTGCAGTGTTCCAGCAATACGCCCACGTACAAGGGAAACAATTTTAAAAATTGAAAGATTTATGGTCCATCCGTCTGTAATGCTCGTCCATTCCATCGAAACTGAGTAAATGCTCACTTTTATTTTGATATGCAAAGGGATGTAACGAAAAGGTTAATTGAGCCTGTTTGTTCAGTGACTGTGATTAATGTCAATCTCCATGGATTCTAAATATCCTAGTGGAGAGTTTCCATCTTTTAATGGTAAATGAGCTCCGTTTAATGTGTTATTCCATTGTATGGTTGAGAACATCACCGACAGAACTAACAGAGATCAGCACCTCCAGAGAGAAGGGGAGGAGAAATCAGTATCTGAGAACATTAGACTGGAATGTTCCAACAATGGATCGTAGTTTATCCTATGATTTTTCTATTCTTTCTACACATTATGATTGGTTATCATTATCATTGCGGATCTATTATGCTCTTAATATTATTCAATACTTTTATTGTTCTCTCCTGTCTATAGTTGGTCTTCCTGGTAAGTCTCACTCTCCAGATTTTTTTTCTATAAACCAGTTATGACTGCATTACTGTTCTTTCATATAGTCTTCACTTCTTGCTACCATTATTGTTCCTGTTGAGACTCTGAATTCAAATATTCACTCTGCAGAATATTACAAACTGCACCAGTGAACTTGTTCAATTACTGTCTCCCTCCTTGCTTCTGGCAGTGTTGCTCATATGGACGGCACGGTGGCACAGTGGCACAGTGGTTAGCACTGCTGCCTCACAGTGCCAGAGACCCGGGTTCAATTCCCGCCTCAGGCGACTCTCTGTGTGGAGTTTGCACATTCTCCCCGTGTCTGCGAGGGATTCCTCCGGGTGTTCCGGTTTCCTCCCACAATCCAAAAATGTGCAGGTTAGGTGAATTGACCATGCTAAATTGTCCGTAGTGTTAGGTGCAGGGGTAAATGTAGGAGTATGGGTCTGGGTGGTATGTGGGTCGGTGTGTACTTGTTGTGCCGAAGGGCCTGTTTCCACACTGTAAGTAATCTAATCTAATGTGTCTCCATGTTAACCAACTGAGTTTCAGCGGTGAACCATTACCTTGCTGTTTAAATATTGGGAGCATGGGCGTCACTGCCTTCTACTCTGTTTCCTTCATCTGACTGCATACAATATCTGTCCAAGAGCTTGTTAAAATATATTTGTGGGACTTGACATCGCTATCTGCCCAGAATTGGTCGCCCATTCCGATTTACCTTTGGGAAGTTGGTGGTGAGCTGCCTTCTTCAATCACTGCAGTCCACTTGCTGTGGGCTGACCCATTATGCCAGGAAGGAGGGGATTTAAGGATTTTGACCCAATGACTGCGAAGGAACGGCGGTAGTGTCAGAAGACTTGAGGAGAGCAAATGTCCCCTTGCTCAAGAAGGGGAGTAGATACAACCCTGGAAATTACAGACCACTGAGCCTTACTTCCTTTGTGGGTAGAGTATTGGGCAAGGTACTTATAAAAATCTCGAGAGGAATAAGTTGATTAGGGATAGTCAGCACGGTGTTGTGAGCTGTAGGTTGTGCCTCACAAACCTTATTGAGTCCTTTGAGAAGATCAGCAAACAGGTGGATGAGGGTAAAGTGGCTGATGTGATGTATATGAATTTCAGTAAGTTTCTACACGGGAGGCTATTGCACAAAATGCAGAGGCATGGGATTGAGGGCGATTTAGCGGTTTGGATCAGAAATTGGATATTAAAAGAAGACAGAGGGTGGAGGTTCATGGGAAATTTTCATCCTGGTGTTCAGTTACTGGTGTGAACCGCAAGGATCTGATTTGGGGCCACTGTTGTTTTAATTTTATAAATTTCCTAGATGATGGCATAGGAGAATGGCTTAGTGAATTTGCAAATAACACTAAGCTTGTTGGATTTGTGGATAGTGCCGAAAGATGTTGCAGGTTACACAGGGACATAGATAAGCTGCACAGCTGGGCTGAGAGCTTGCAAGTGGAGTTTAATGTGTAAACGTGTGAGGTGATGCTTTTTAGAAGGAACAACAGGAATAAAGAGTACTGGGCTAATGGGAAGAGTCATGGTCGTGAGGATGAGCAGAGAGATGACTGTGTCTATATGCATAGATTCCTGAAAGCTGTTACCCAGTTGATAAGGTTGTTAAGAAGACATACGGTGGGGGAGGGGGGGGGGAGGTTTCAAGATGGTTGCGATTCCGTAGGCCTCTCCTGCTGAGCTCTGCACCAGAACCCAGATAAAATGGGGCACTCACTCTCCCTTCATTACCCATTGCGGTCGAAATCATTAGATTTTGACGCCCAGAATTGCTGTGTGTGAGTTTAAAGTTGTTAGAAAAATGACGAAAGGGGACTGCGAGGTGTGCAACAAGCAGGGAACTCCCCGGCAGCAAGGGACACGTCTGCGACCGCATCATCGACCTCAGCGAGCACTCCGAGGGACTCAGCTGTGGAGCAGAGCCTGCCCTTGGAGTGTGTGAAATTCTGAGAGAATACAGCGGTGGAGGAGACCGGGGCCAGGCTTAAACTGATCTCAGTCATGCTGCAGAAGCATGATCAGGAGATCCAGCATCTCAGGCAGCACATCATGTAGGTGGAGCAACGGACGGCCGCCTCTGAAATCGCTGTGGAATCCTTGTCATGTCAGGTCCAGGCCCTGGAACAGCAGGTACAGGCATTGGAAGAGAAAAGGCTGTCAGAAGAACATCTGCCTGGTTGGGCTGCAGGAACAGGAAGATGGATGCCAGTTGGTCAGCTTCGTGGAGCAATGGCTCCACAGTTATTGAAGCTGGGAGTCGGGTCGGGCCGGGTTCGGGTGAGTGGGCCCACCGTCGCAGTTCACAGGCTCTAAACGGGCCAGCGCCCTCACCCGGTCGGAGTGTGACACCAGCAGATGCAGAGATATGTAAACGGTGCTGGAAGCTTCCCGAGCACTGGGGAAGGAGCCACAGGCTTTGATACACAAAGGATCGCGAATTATACTTTTCCAAGACTTTTCTGCAATCGTGATTCGCAAAAGGAAGGCCTTTGATGAGTTAAAAAGGCGGCTGAGGGACTTAAATATCCAGTACTCTGTAAGGTATTACATTTCAGCCATGGAGGGTCCATGTTTAATTTTGACTCAACATAAAAGGCAAAGGACTTCCTGGGCACCTTATAATAGACTGGCTGGCTCAAATAATATGGATAATAATGTTTATTTTATTTTTTCTCTGCGGTTTAACTGTTCATCTTTTTTATATACATTTGTGGGTGCTCTACTGTTTTTCTTTTTTCTCTCATCTCCCTTCTCTCTCTCCTCCCAGTGTCCTTTGCTTTTATTTTTATCATTTCCTTTCCATTTCTCTCCCTTGATATGGGATGGGGATATGGTTTGGGGAATTGCGGTGTGTTTTTTTTTTGTTTTCTTTACCAGGAGTACCGAGGGTTAAAGCATGGATAGGATGGGTTGAGCGCCCACTTTTAATTTACTTGTTGTATGATGCTGTCTGGGTTTGGGGCACAGCTTCAGTTGGAAGGAGCCATGAAGGGGTTAGTGGGTAGTATGAGCGCCCCATGTGGTCAAGGGGGCACAGTATCCTTTCATTTGTGTTAGATGTTGATGTGTTGTCGACGTATATTTTAGAAATTTTGATCTGATAGTTTTGAAAGTTGTATTTTTATATTTATACGAACTGCTTGCTGTTTTCACTCGGCACGCAATGAGTGGAGTTCTTCTTCCCAGGGGGTCACGGGCTATTTCAGACGGTTATGGCTGACAGTTCATTTCAATGATGCACCTGGAATGTTAAGGGAAGTCATTCACCAATTAAGAGTAAAAAGATGCTTTCAAGCCTGAGAAAAAAGATGGTTGATGCTGCATTGCTGCACGAAACACATCTAACCGGTAATGAGCACTTCATCTTGCAGCAGGGAGTACAAAGAAGAACAAAGAGCAAAGAAAATGTACAGCCCAGGAATAGGCCCTTTGGACCTCCAAGCCTGAACCAAATCAAATGTACCTTCTAAACCTGTCGGTCAATTCCTAAGCATCTGTATCCCTCTGCTCCCAACTTACTCATGCATTTGTCCAAATGCATCTTAAATGAATCTGCCGTGCCTGCCTCTAACACCTTTGCTGGCAACGTGTTCCAAATGCCAACTACCCTATGTGTGAAGTACTTGCTGCGTGTATCCCCCTTAAACTTTCCACCTCTCAACTTGAAAGCGTGGCCTCTCTTTATTGAATCCTTCACCCTGGGAAAAAGCTTGTCTCTATCACCTGTCTATACCCTTCATGATTTTATAAACCGCAATCAGTTGCCCCCTCAATCTCCTTATTTCTAATGAAAAAAAATCTATCCTACTCAACCTTTCTTCATAGCTAGCACCTTCCATACCAGGAAACATCCTTGTAAATTTTCTCTGCACCCACTCAAATGTTTCCACATCCTTTTGGCAATGTGGCGACCAGAACTGCACAAAGAATTCTAAATGCGGCCGAACCAATGTCTTGCACAATGTTAAGATGACTTGCCAGCTCTTATACTCAATACCCCGTCCAATGAATGCAAGCATACTATATGCCTTCTTGACCACTCTATCCACCTGTGAAACAACCTTCAGTGTACAATGGACCTGCACTCCCAGATCTCTCTGCCCATCAACGTTTCCCAAGGCTCTTCCGTTCATTCTGTAATTCGCTCTAGAATTAATCTTGCCTAAATGCATCACCTCACATTTGTCTGGATTGAAATCCATCTGCCACTTTTCCGCTCAACTCCCCAGTCTACCTACATCCTACTGTATTCTCTGACAATCCCTTACGCTATCTGTTACTCCACCAATCATCGTGTCATCTGCAAACTTGCTGATCATACCAACAGTGCCCTCTTCCAGATCATTTATGTATATTACAAACAACGGTGGCGCCAACACTGACCCTGTGGAACACCACTAGTCACCTTTCTCCATTTTGAGAAACTCCCTTCAACTACTACTCTCTGTCTTCTGCTGCTTAACCGTTCTTTATCCACCTAGATAGAACACCCTGCACACCATGTAACTTCGCATTCTCCATTAGTTACTATGGGGAACATTATCAAATGCTTGACCAAAGTCCATGCATATGACATCAACAGCTCTTCCTTCATCTGTCAAGTTGATCACTTCCTCGAATAATTCTATTAAGTTTGTAAGGCACGATCTCCCCCGCACAAAACCATGTTGCCTATCACTGATTATTTTCTAAATATAAATAGATCCTATCCCTTAGTACCTTCTCCAGCAACTTTCCCACCACCGACGCCAGGCTCACGGGTCTGTAGTTACCTGGAATATCCCTACTACCCTTCTTGTACAGGGAGACAACATGAGCAACACTCCAGTCCTCTGGCACCTCACCTGTATTTAAGGATGCCACAAAGATATCTGTCAGGGCCCCAGCTATATCCTCTCTCACCTCCCTCTGGAACATGGGATAGATCCCATCTGGTCATAGGGTTTTGTCCACTTTAATAACATCTAACCTACCCAACACATCTTCGCTATTTATGTCAACATGATCCAGACTAATCAAACTTCTATCTCTAATCTCAACATTCATCATGCTCCTCTCGTCAGTGAATACTGATGCAAAGTTATCATTCAGAATCTCACTCATTCTCTCAGGTTGGCTATCCTTTAGTGGACCAATCCTTTCACTAGTTACCCGCTTGCTTCTTATATAAAAATAAAATGCTTTGGGATTCTTCTTAATCCTGCTTGCTAAAGCTATTTCATGACCCATCTTAGCCCTCTTGATTTCTCTTTTAAGATTTATTCTACTCTTCTGATATTCTTCCAGGGCCCATTCTGTTCTTAGCTGCCTAGACCTTATATATGTTTCTCTTTTCCTATTGACTCGCCGTACAATTTCTCCTGTCATCCACGGTTCACAAATCTTGCCCTTCCTATCAACGGGACATGCCTATCCTGCACTATCTTTAACCTATCTTTGAAAGCTTCCCACATGCCAAATGTGGACTTTTCTTCAAATAGCTGTGTCCAATTCACATTTCCAAGCTCCTGCCTAATTTTGACATAATTGGCCTTAGTCCAATTTAGTACTCTTCCCTTAGGACTACTCTCTACTTTATCTACGAGCATTCTACAACTTACAGAATTGTGGTCACTGTTCCCAAAGAAATCCCCCAACGCAACTTCTACTACCTATCCTGGCTCGTTCCTCAGTACCAGGACCAATATGACCCTTTCCCTCGTTGGACTATTGACATACTGCTCTGGAAAACTCGCCTGGACGCTTCTTCCAAATTCAACCCCATCCAGACCTTTGATGCTAAGTGTATCTCAGTCGATGTTGGGAAAATTAAAATCTCCCATCACTACTACCTTATTGCCTCTACATATTTCCACAATCTATTTACCTATTTATTCTTCTACCTCACGCTCACTGTTGGGAGGCCTGTAATACAGCCCCAACAGTGTGACTGCACCATTCCCATTTCTTAGCTCCACCCATAATGCCTCACTACCCAAGACTTCCATAGTGTGCTCCTTTAGCATAGCCGTGATATCGTCCTTGACTAGCAATGCAACTCCAACCCCCGTTTTGCTTCCCTCCCTATCCTGTCTGAAGTGTTTATATCCTGGAACATTTAATTGCCAATCATCATGTCCTTCCTTCAAACAAGTCTCTGTGATTGCAATAACATCATACTCCCACGTACCAATCCAAGCCTTAACTTCATCTGCCATACACACTATAAACCTTGCATGAAAGTAGATGCATTTCATGCCACCAGTTTTTTTCGCGTTCACCTGCTCCCTGCCTACTCTTTCCTTTATTAATGCTATCTTCATACTTCCTACAGTCTCCGGTCTCCACCTCACTGCCTACTTGTTTTCTCTTCTGGTTCCCAGTCTCCTGCCACATTAGTTTAAAACTTCCCCAACAGCAGTAGCAAAAGCTACCCCAAGGATATTGGTTCTGGTCTTGTTCAGATGTAGACCGTCCATTTTGTAATAGTCCAACCTTCCCCAGAAACGGTCCCAATGTCCAATAAATCTGAAACCCTCCCTCTGACACCATCTCTCAAGCCACGTGTTCATCCTGCCTATTTTTTCATTTCTGTACTGCTCACCACGTGGCACTGGTAGTAATCCTGAGATTACTACTTTTGGGTCCTCCCCTTTAACTTCTCTCCTAGCTCCCTGAATTCTTCCTTCAGGACCTCATCTCTTTTCCTACTTGTTTCATTGGTGTCCAAATGCACCAAGACAACTGGCTGTTCACCCTTCTCTTTTAGAATGCTCTGCAGCCAATCGGTGACATCCCTGACTGGAGCACCTGGGAGGCAACATACAATACCATCCGGGAGTCCCGTTTTCGGCCACAGAACCGCCTATTTACTCCCCGCACAATAGAATCCCTATGACTATGGCCCTACGAGTCTTTTTCCCGCCCTTCTGAACATCAGTGCCTGCCACAGTGCCATGATCCTGGCAACTGCTGTCTTCCCCTGGTGAGCCATCTCCCCCAACAGAATCCAAAACGGTATACCTGTTTTGGAGAGAGATGACCGCAGGGGACACCTGCACTGCCTTCCTACTCTTTTTCTATCTTTTGGTCACCCATTCACTGTCTCCCTCAGCAGCACTAACTTTGGTGTGACCAGTTCACTAAACGTGCTATCCACGACCTCCTCAGCATCGTGGATGCTCCGCATTGAGTCCATACGCAGCTCCAGATCCGTCATGCGGTCAAACAAGAGCTTTTGCTGGACACACGTCTTGCAAGTGAAAGAGTCAGGAATGTCAGTCACGTTCCTAAGCTCCGACATCAAGCAAGAGGCACATGCCACGGGTCTGAGTTCCGCTGCCATCGTAAGCTTAGCTTTATGTGAACTAACTAAACCCAAACAACGCATTTAAATAAATGAAAAAGAATGATAAAGGAAAAAAATAGAAGCCTTACCTTACTGGGTCTTCTCCTTCCGATTAGAGGACGGGGGCGGGAGGGTGATACTACATGTTCAATATCTCGGGTTTAGCCACTGCTCAAATATAAATTCCGCCCTTTCCTTACCTCCACCTTCTCTCCTCGCTGCTCTGTCTGAGTATTCAGACCTATGTTTGTTCTCATCCTTTAATTCGCAAAGCAGAGGGGTTACTAACTCATCAAGAAGAATCTTCCATTTCAACTGTGAGACCAAACTAAGGATGAATATGGGCGGTTTATGATTCTTAAAGCTTTAATACATGGAGGTATGTAAAGGAATCTGAATGTATGCTGCGTCTGGCACATTCCCTCAAATGTTTAACAGATGTGCTTTCCAGGTTGATGGCACTTGGGGCACGTCATACAGTAATAGCGGGATACTTTAAAGGACTTATTTACCCCGAAGTGGACAGGTTGCCTTGGGGTCTTGTGGGTATGTCCCTGGTGTACCTGAACAGGGAGCTGGGGTTGGTGAGTATTTGGAGTTGTCTCCACCTGAGGTGAGGGACTTCACCTTTTTCTCACAAGCACGTAAGAGCTGTAAGGGTATTTGCATTTTTTGCCCTGTTGACTTTTTAAAAAGTTCTGCACTGTCCTGCAGAATTGCGAAGATAGCCATTTCTGATCATGCAACAGTGTACATTGAGCTTAAGTCGGTGGCGATGGGACAGGCTCGCAACGCTGGCGCGTGGCTCATTTCTTCCTGAAGGATAGCTAGTTTATTAAGTATTTTTCAGGGGAATTTAAAAATTTTGGGAAATTAATTTGGGTATTTCCAGTAATCCATCGGTGCTCGGGGAGACTGCCAAGGCCTATGCAAGGGGTTCAATTATTTCTTACTCGGCGACCCAGAAGCGGGACAAGGCAAAGCAGCAGAGTATGCTCGAGGATTGCTTGGTCGCAGCTCAGACAGCATACTTTGACAGACCATCTGTAACTAAGTTGCAGCAGATTACAGCTCTCAGAGCTACTTTGAATGCTACGCTTACGCAGACAGCAAAGAGGGAAATCTCCTTTGCGAAACAGAGATGATTTGAGGATGGTGATAAACGAGGTAGATATCTAATATACCTGGCCAGAAAAAAGAATGCCCCCAATCTATCACATCCATTCGAGACAGCTGGGACTCTTACTTGCAATGCAAAACATTACTTTCGAATGTAACCAATTAATTATAATCATGTCCAGGATACCAGAAGCAACTGGAAGCTGAACTTTATTGTTTAACACCAGGAAACCAATCAAACTATGAGAATTTAATGTGTCATGGGGGTATATAAATCTGGTATTTTGAGAATTAGAGAGAACGCTGACTGGTCATCTAACATCTTGGTCTAAAATTAGAAAAAAATGTTCTATCCAATATGCGATTTTCATGTAAAACCTACTTACAGTAAAAAAAAACTCAGAAAGAAGGTGACCCAGGGAGCTCAGCAGCTGGAAGACTGAAGATAGCAGGGAAGACAGAGACTGTGTGGTGCTGAGATTATGTTAATGCAACGTTTAATAAGTGGGTTAATGGACCAGCATATTTCCAGAGTTGTAGTCACCAGTTAAGAAAAGGGGGTATTGTACTTGTGAATAGTTGTTGTTTCGTGTTTACTATTCGGGTTCATAAAATGTATTGTTATTTTTCTTTGAATGGTGGAATTTGGGAGTTCTCTGTTACTCATGTTTTAACAGATTATGAGGCGAGGTGAGCTTTCTTTGGTATTTGGTTTTTATTAACAGAGGGGCTCGACATCGATGGGTGCTTGTCGTTCAGGATTTGGATAAATGTGAACAGATTAGGGGTATAAAAGGTCCCAGCAGATTCCAAAACTTGGCAAGTATTATCTGAGACCTTTAAATAAAGCTTAGATCGGAAAATTCGTTTCGTTTTGGTTACTTATGGATGATTAAATGAAAAGTGAGAGAAATGGGATTTAACATTACTAAAGAGGTTCTGGGTTTTGAAAATGATTCTCAATTTGCCAAGAAATTTTAGAAAGACAGAGGAATGGCGTACAGTTAGAATGATCAAATAGGTTAGAATTGGGTTTAACCAGAGGCAGAAGGGATGCTGAAATTGGAATGGAGTTGGTCAAGCACTTCAGTGTATTTGAAAAACTGACAGTGAGTGCAGTCGAGTTAGAAAAAAATATATTGCAAATGCAGTAATGGAGTTAGAAAACGTGAGACTAAAAGAAAGGGAGAAGAGAAAAAGAGGTAGAAGAGAACGAGAAAGAGAGATGAGGGAAGAGAGAGAGAGAGAATTTGAACTTGAAAAGTTGTGCAGTCAAGTCAAGTTAACAGGATAGACATTAAACTAGAATGTAGGGATATATCTGTAAATGTATATCTATATATATAGTATGGTAAAACATTGCCATATTTTGAAAAGAAAAATGTGGCTGCCTTTATTAATTCATTTGAAAAATTGTATAGACAAATGGAGTGGTCAGAGAACACGTGTGTAATGCTAGGTCAGATAAAGCTGGTAGGCAGAGCGAGTGAGGTATGTGCAGCGCTGTCAGATGAGGGGTCAAGAGATTATGTAGATGTCAAACTTGTTATTTTAAGTGCCTATGAATTGGTACCAGAAGTATATAGAGTGTGGTTCAGAAAGATAATGATGGAACCTGGTCAGAATTATGTTGAGTTTCAATGAGTCAAGCATAATAATTTTGATAGATGGGCATGGGCCCAAAAAATAGACAAGACATATAATGCTCTGAGACAGAGCAATCTGCTGAAGGAATTTAAACACTCACCTCCAGAGATGATCAAAGTTCCTGCGAATGAACAGGAAGTTCAAGAAGTGAGAAGCGTGGCAGAGATGGCAGGTCAATGTACATTGGTGCATGAACTGCAATTTAGCTTCTGGTAGGATCTCCCTCCTGTGAGGGATAGAATTTGGGAGAAGGGGAGATCCTACTCTACAAAACAAAGTTTGAGAGCACACTGGGAATAGCTAACTTTATGTTAATAAAGAAGCCCAAGAGGGTTGAATGGAGGTGAAAGGCCTCAGGTGTTTTCACAGTGCCAGAGTGGAACACATAGAATTACAGTGCCGGTGGTTTAAGAATCGCACTGAGAAAATATGTCTTCACCGACATGAGTGAGGCACACAACGCCACAATGCTAGTCGTTGAAGAAAGACCCTGTGGGAAAAGATATGGTAAAAGTGACTAAGCCCGTGGCATTGGTGGAAATAGTAAAGGAAATCCCAAGAAAAGTTGAGGAGCTGCAGGAGAGTGCACAGCTTAGGCAGGGGCTGGGTATGGAGTTAGTAACTGATCTCCATAAGGAATTCATCTCTCTGGGTATAGTTTACTCTGAAAGAACAGGGGAGAAGGACAACAAGGTTTAATTTTTCGAGATACGGGATCTGCTCAGCCTCAAATATTCGAAACGTGTGGCGTTAGAAAAGAACAACAGGTCAGGCAGCGTCTGAACATCGATATATCAGGCACAAGCCCTTCATCTGGAACGTGGCGTGGAGGCGGGGAGAAGGGGGGTAAAAGTTAAATAGGAGGGTAGATGTGGGGCTGGGTGGAAGGTCACTGGGAAGGCGATAGAAAAAATAAGATGTGAGTGATCGTGATAGGTCGGAGAGGAGGGTGGAATGGGAAGAAAGGTGGACAGTCAGGAGAGTTGAAGAAGGCGATGCTGAGTTGAAGGGTTGGATCTGGGATGAGGTTGGGAGAGGGGAGAATTGAAAACTGGTGACGTAGACGTTGGTGCCCTGTGGTTGGAGGGCCCCAGCTGTCCTACCACCTATCCACTTCACCCTGCCCTCTGACCTCACACCATCACCCCCCACCTGCATTACCTATCGCCTTCCAAGCTATCTTCCGCCCAGTTCCACCCCCACCCACCTATGTATCTCTCAGAACCCTTTACCCCATCTCCCAGTTTCCTTATGAAGGGGTTATGACTGAAACGTGTATTCTCCTGCTCCTCGGCTGCTGCCTGACCTGCTGTGCGTTTCCAGCGCCACACCTTTCAGCTGTGATCTTCAGCATCTGCAATCCTCACATTCTCTCAGCCTCTAAAAGTAAGTGATGAAAGTATTTGCACTCTTTCTGACATGGTACCTGAGAGTGATCATTTGTGGAATGGGAACAGACAATTCAGTGCTCCCCTGTGGAAGATCAGGTTGGAGATCCAAATCAAGACTGGGGACGTAACAGTGGGAGTGAGTGACAGAGCGTCAATTTCAGAAACAGAGTTTTATTCTTGAGAACAATTTAGCAGGATCCAAGATGGGAGTGACACCTTTTGTAGTTAAAGGAAGACCAGGAAATTGAGGAGTTAAAAGATAAATACCCAGGAAAATGTCCAGACTGTGTCATATCAAGGTCCCATTGTCATAAGTTACAGCAGGAAGCAAAAAGTAAAGAGAAAGACAAAGGAGTGGAAGTTTAATTAGCTGGCCCGTTGTTTCATGTAATAGTGCAGGAAAAATCAGAACAGGCAAAGGGTCCGGCAGAGGTGTTTCGTCCTGACAGGCGAATGGCCTTACAACAGACATTTATATTAATTGATGATAGTCAGAAAAGGAATCAGAATGTATTATAGACCGTTATCAAATTAAAGATAGAATCCTAAATGAAAATGGAGACCACGGCAGGTTAGTACAGAGGAGAAATGTGCCAAAGTTAACCAGATTGTTTTGGAGTTGGCATACATACAGGAAGTGTTACCGGTTTCACATGAACTACCTGTAGGAGGTCACCAACGTATACCTGCAGGAGGTCACCTGGAAGACTCAGATTAAGGTACAACAGCATTTCTACTAGCTTGGAATTCACAAGGACGTGGTTATTTTTTGCCGCATGTGTCATGCATGCCAAATGTAGGTAAGCAACAGGCAGGACTAAAACCAGAACCTTTTTTGCCAATTGCTGCATTCGACGGACCATTCACGTGGGTTATGGTTAATTGCGTACGCCCCCTTTCTAAAATAAAAGTGGAAACCGATATTTGCTGACCATAATGAATATGTCTGTCAGAATACCAGAGGCAATTCCATTATGGAGTGTTAAGGCAAAAAGAGTAATGGAGGGGTTGGTAGCTTTCTTTACTCAGTACGGGCTACCCAGAGAGTTTCCGTCAGTCTAAGGGAGTCATTTTACTGCTCGGCTGTTTACGTTAATCATGGATAGCTTCGGCAGACAGCACTTCAAATCAAGTGCGTCCCATCCTGAATCTCAGGGAGCAGTGGAAAGTTGGCATCAGACGCTGAAGACCACGTTAACAGCGTACTGTCAGGATTGGCCAAATGATTGGGAAAAAGGTGTCCCATTAAATTGTTCGCCATTAGAGATGCCCGAACGAATCTAATCAGTTTACTCCCTTTGAGTTACTATTCGGACATGAAGTGAAAGGTCTTTTGGAATTAATTAAAGTGAAATTAACAAGACCGAAGTCGGAAATCTCCCACGTGGATTATGTATCTGAGGTGAGGGAGAATTAAATAGTGTATGTATATGAGTTAGCTAAACAGTGCCTGAAGAGGGCAGAGCATAGATTGAAAAACTGTCAAATGTGATGTATTGTTTTCATTGGGGATGCCAGCAGGGGTAGGAAATCCCTTCAATGCCAGATTTAGTGACCCCTTCTAAATGAAGAAAAAGTAGAGTCAGGTAAACTATCTGGTAAAGATGCTGGATATAAAAAAGGTACAGGTATATCATGTGAATACGTCACAATCTTACTAATATAGAGAAAAGGAACTGGGGAAACAGGTGTTACTTACTGTCCTGCAACGTGAGGAATCAAATCCAGATGTCATGAAGTTTGATGTGATGCAACATGCTTTAAATAACAAGGAAGTTCTTGAAGTGTGGGGTAGGATAGCGACCTGTCTGTTGCAAGAGCAATGAACCCAGTTGACTGTTCATTGCAGCAGGACGTGGACATTTGCAGAAACATGATGGGAGGACTTACGCTTTTGTGTATGGGTTGGAAGTCGGGAATGCTGTCCTGACAAACAACTCCCCTGCAGGCTTAATCCTCACAAAGACACCGAGGTCCAGATCGAAAAGAATGCGATGCTCAACGAAGATATCATTATAGAGTCGGAGCTAGTGGAGTACGCTGATTCTGTTACTACTCAAACCTGATGGGGCTCAGCGATTTTGTGTGGACTCTCAGAAAGTCAACGCTGAAACAATATCAGACTCCTATCCAATACCAAGATTCGAAGACCACATACGTAAAGTTTGATAAGCCACACACATCACAAAGTTGGACTTAGTGCATGGTTATTGGCAGGCAACGTTATCAGAGAAAGTGAAAGAAGTTTCTTCGTTTGTAACCTTAAATGGGGTACAACAATACAAAGTGATGCTCTTTGGAATGAATAATGCACCAGCCACATTCCAAATACTCATGAACAGGGTTGTGTCCAGATTAACAAATTACACAGTTTATCTGTTAGATGCAGTGATCTTTAGCAAGTCATGGAAAGATCACATGTTACAGTTGGCAGAGCTCGTTGACTGATTACAAGAAGGAAAACTGATAATAATTGAAATGAAAACAGAATTTGCGAAGGCAGAGGTGACGTTCTTGGAATATTACATTGGCCATGAAAGATTGACCCAATGGAACAAAAATACAACGGGCTTTGAGGAATTTCCTCAACCATCCTTGAAGAAGGAGGAGCTTTGATTAGTGGGACTGCATGGATTCCATTGGAAGTTTGTTCCAAATTTCAGTAGCGTCGTGGAACCACTGATGGGTTTACTGAAGAAGAACACAAAATGTTGGTGTACAGAACAATTCGAGCTGGCACCTGAGAATTCAAAACCAGCTTTAACCACCACACCAGTTTTAGCTACACCGAATATTTTGAAAGTCTACAAACTTGCGATTGTTGCTAGCGATATAGGAGTTGGAGATGATAATGGAATTAACTGGAATTAAATGGCCAGTTGGCTACCTGTAAAACAAAACCGAACACCCACCAGAAAGAAAATGCTCCACTATTAAAAAAGGATTATTGAGTTTGGTACTGGCCTGACAACATTTTATTGTTTATGTGACAAATAGGTTATCGGAGATGAACGTATATTCGTTAGATGGGTCAGTGTTTGTTCAATGTGTGCAGGAGAGTTTCCTGACACAATATGTAGACAGGCCAACAAGAGGTGAGGCCATACTGGATTTGGTTCTGGGTAACGAACCAGGCCAGGTGTTAGAATTAGAGGTAGGTGAGCACTTTGGGGATAGTGACCATAATTCGGTGATTTTTACACTCGTGATGGAGAGGGATAAGTGTGTACTACAGGGCAAGAATTATAGCTGGGGTAAGGGAAATTATGATGCGGTGCGGCATGACTTAGGATGTGTGGCTTGGAAAAGTAGACTCCAAGGCAAGAGTGTAAATGATATGTGGAACTTGTTCAAGGGGCAACTATTGAGTGTCCTTGATAATTATGTACCTGTCAGGCAGGAAGGAAAGGGTCGTTCGAGGGAGCCGTGGTTTAATAAGGAATTGGAATCCCTTGTTAAATGGAAGAGGGCGGCCTATCTCAAGATGAGACGTGAAGGTTCAATTGGGGCGATTGAGAGTTATAGGGTAGCCAGGAAGGACCTGAAGAGAGAGCTAAAAGCAGCAAGGAGGGGACATGAAAGGTCCTTAGTAGATAGGATTAGGGAAAACCCTAAGGCTTTCTATAGGTATGTTAGGAATAAAAGAATGACTAGGGTAGGAATAGGTCCAGTCAAGGATAGTAGGGGGAAGTTGCGTGTGGAGGCGGAAGAGATTGGGGAGACACTGAATGAATACTTTTCTTCAGTATTCACTCAGGAACAGGGCATTGTTGTCGATGAGAATACTGAGGCACAAATAAGTAGAATGGATGGCTTTGAGGTATGTAGAGAAGAGGTGTTGGAAATCCTGGAAAAGGTGAAAATAGATAAGTCCCCTGGGCCTGATGGCATTTATCCTAGGATTCTCTGGGAAGCAAGGGAGGAGATTGCAGAGCCATTGGCCTTGATTTTTATGTCCTCTTTGTCTACAGGAGTAGTCCCAGAAGACTGGAGGATAGCAAATGTGGTTCCCTTGTTCAAAAAGGGGAGTAGGGATAGCCCTAGTAACTATAGGCCGGTGAGTCTCACTTCTGTTGTGGGCAAAGTCTTAGAGAGAATTGTAAGGGATAGGATTTATGCACATCTGGATAGGAATAATGTGATCAAGGATAGTCAGCATGGTTTTGTGAAGGGCAAGTCGTGCCTCACAAACCTTATTGAATTCTTTGAAAAGGTGACGAAGGAGGTTGATGAGGGGAAAGCGGTAGATGTGGTATATATGGATTTTAGTAAGGCGTTTGATAAGGTTCCCCATGGTAGGCTACTGCAGAAAATACGGAGATATGGCATTGAGGGTGAGTTGGAGGTTTGGATTAGGAATTGGCTGGATGGAAGAAGACAGAGGGTAGTAGTTGATGGCAAAGTTTCTTCATGGAGTGCCGTCACTAGCGGTGTTCCGCAAGGATCTGTTTTGGGACCATTGCTGTTTGTCATTTTTATAAATGACCTGGAAGAGGGGTTAGAAGGTTGGGTGAGCAAGTTTGCGGATGATACGAAAGTCGGAGGAGTTGTTGACAGTGAGGAAGCATGTGGCAGGTTACAGCAGGATATAGAGAAGCTGCAGAGCTGGGCAGAAAGGTGGCAGATGGAATTCAATGTAGCTAAGTGCGAGGTGATTCACTTTGGGAAGAATAACAAAAAGATGGGGTACTGGGCTAATGGTCGGATACTTGGTAGTGTGGATGAGCAGAGGGATCTTGGTGTCCATGTACACAGATCTCTGAAAGTTGCCACCCAGGTAAATAGTGCGGTGAGGAAGGCATATGGCGTACTGGCTTTTATTGGTAGAGGAATTGAGTTCCGGAGTCCTGAGGTCATGATGCAGTTGTATAAGACTCTGGTACGGCCGCATCTGGAATATTGTGTGCAGTTTTGGTCGCCATACTATAGGAAGGATGTGGAGGCATTGGAACGGGTGCAGAGGAGGTTTACCAGGATGTTGCCTGGTATGGAAGGAAAATCGTATGAGGAAAGACTGAGGCACTTGGGGCTGTTTTCACTAGAGAAAAGAAGGTTTAGGGGTGACTTGATCGAGGTGTACAAGATGATTAGGGGGTTAGATAGGGTCGACAGTATGAACCTTTTCCCGCGTATTGAGTCGGGTATTACAAGGGGGCATAGCTTTAAATTAAGGGGGGGTAGATATAGGACTGATGTTAGGGGTAGGTTCTTCACTCAGCGAGTCGTTAGTTCATGGAATGCCCTGCCAGTAACAGTGGTGGACTCTCCCTCTTTATGGGCATTTAAGAGCGCATTGGATAGGTATATGGAGGATAGTGGGTTAGTGTAGTTTAGGTGGGCTTGGATCGGCGCAACATCGAGGGCCCAAGGGCCTGTACTGCGCTGTATTGTTCTATGTTCTATGTTCTATGTTCTAACTACAATCCTCTTGCATTTTTTGAAAGATTTAAAGACTAAAATATGAGACTATTTCATTGGAGTCTTACGTTACTGACTTTTAACTTACAAAATATACATGGTGTGGGCCGTAAAAATGTGGTAACAGATGTGTTGTCGCAGATTTAAAGTAAAAAGTGCAGATAAGATTTGATTCATGAACTTTACTGTGATAATGTGCACAGTATCGCAGATCTGCTGAATGAATGTTACTGACACTTAAACAGCACAAGCCTGAAGGTTGTCTGGCTCTTGCTGCACTTGGACACATGCTGTTTCAGGAGCAGAGGGATGGGGAACAAATTATTCTGAACTTTGTGGAATCTTCAATGGCCATCCCTATTTCTGATCTTATGGTGGGGAGGATGGGGGTGGGGGCGGGGAGACATTGATGAAGCAGCTGAAGATGCTTTTGAAGACAAAGCTAGCCTGAAGATCTCCCACAGAGATGACCCAGGACTGTGATGACTGACATCCACGAATCACAAACAGCTTCCTTTCTGCTATGATTGACTCCTACCAGTGGGGAGTTTAATTTGATTCCCACTAAGTCCAGTTTTGTTCAGTACTTTGATGTCAACCTTTGTCAACTACTGCCTTGATATGAGGGCCAGTCATTCTTACCTGAACCATTGTGTTCACATCATTAGATCACATCAATAGGCCATGTCATAGGAGCAGCAAGTGTTGTCTTCAAACAGATGGTATTGAATGTTAGGACTTCTCTTTTCCAGGGTGTTTAGGGAGCTAGAAGTCTAATTACTTGAAGAGGAGGTAGATGGATATTGACCTGTTGGAGAGGTGAGGGATATGAAGAATCAGGCATAAAAGAGGATATGAGACCATGAGCAGGTCAGCCACGATCATAGTGATGGGCAAGGCAGGCTTGGGGGAGTGTTGAACGAAATAGCCCTGTTTCTGATGTTCTGTCATTCTGTTATTGGAAAGTCGGTGCATGTTATTTTCCTGGATGTTCTGTTATTGAATATTACAGTCAGGAAGACCAGAGGATGCCGTGAGCAATCCTTGGGTAAGGTTTGGGTACTGTATTCATAGTGAACCTGGGTCTATAACATGACAAACAAATGAAGCACAAGTTGCAGAGAGGGGAAGCTCTGTAAAGAGAGATTAGGGGCCTGTTTCATACCCAGCCTGGGTTTTCAAATTTCATTTTCCAAACCTCTCCAAACCATGTGAGAGGTTCCTTTTCTCAGCAGAGAGCGGCGCGAGCTGGGCGGAAGTGAGGTTGGAGCGCAGAGCTGGACGGGAATGTAAGTGATATATAAAGAACTTACCTCGACGCCAACGGTCTTTTCTCAGCAGAGAGCGGCACGAGCTGGGCGGAAGTGAGGTTGGGGCGCAGAGCTGGTCGGGAAGGTAAGTGATTGATATTTGAGTGGGTGTGTTCACAGGTAAGCTACTCAGTGTTCTTGCTTTGGAGACGAAGTGTAGTGTAATGGCAGCGCAGGCAGTGGAATGTTCCTCCTGCCGGATGTTTGAGGTAGGGGTGACCACCGATACTCCTGCCGACTTCATCTGCAGGAAATGCAGTCAGATTCTGCTCCTCACAGAACGAGTTAGGGAACTGGAACTGGAGTTGGATGAACTGAGGATTATTCGAGAGGCTGAGAAGGTGATAGATAGAAGCTGCAGGGACATAGTTACGCCAGAAAACAGAGGTAGCTGGGTAACAGTCAGAGGTGGGAAGGGGAGGAAGCAGGCAGTGCAGGGAACTCCTGTGCTCATTCCCCTAAACAATAGGTGTCCTTCGAAGCCGTCGGTCATTTCCAGTGCGAGCAGCAGCGAAGGTAAGACCGTTTGGTTTTAAAAGTACTTACCGGTAGCGGGCAGCGGTGTTTTTATATCTCTTTCACTCTCTCTTCACAGAAAGAGCGGGAGCACCAGGGGGAAGTGACGACGACCAGAGGGGCAGCCGAGACCCGGAAGCAGTTAGTGTAAGCTTACCTGGGTAGGTTTTTTCCCCCTTTAAAAGCGCGAAGGAGAGGAACCCGAGGCACTACACGGGTAGTGCCTCCCACCCGCCCTCCTCCTCTAACCTAATAATAACATCTGTTGTGGTAAGTAGGTAAGTGCTGAAGTTTGCTTGTTGTATTCTTTAGACCCAGTTTTTTTTTAAAATAAAAGTTAGCTTTAGAGGGATGGCAGTGAAGGCAGTGCAATGTTCCTCCTGCAACATGTATGAGGTGAGGAATGCCATCGACGTCCCTGCCGATTACACTTGCAGGAAGTGCACACATTTCCAGCTCCTCCAAGACCGTGTTAGGGAACTGGAGCTGGAGTTGGATGAACTTCGGATCATTCGGGAGGCAGAGGGGGTCATAGATCAGAGTTATAGGGAAGTAGTAACTCCAAAGATGGCAGATAGATGGGTGACAGTGAGGGGGACTGGGAGGAAGCAGCCAGTGCAGGGACCCCCTGCGGCCGTTCCCCTCAAGAACAAGTATACCGTTTTGGATACTTGTGGGGGGGACGACTTACCAGGGGTAAGTAACGGGGCTCAGGTCTCTGGCACGGAGCCTGTCCCCGTTACTTTGAAGGGAAGGGTGAAGAAGAGCAGAGCAGTAGTAATTGGGGACTCGATAGTTCGGGGCACAGATAGGCGGTTTTGTGGGAACGAGAGAGACTCACGTTTGGTATGTTGCCTCCCAGGGGCAAGGGTACGTGATGTCTCTGAACGTGTTTTCCGGGTCCTGGAGGGGGAGGGGGAGCAGCCCGAAGTCGTGGTCCATATTGGCACCAACGACATAGGTAGGAGGAGTGCCGAGGATGTTAGACAGGCTTTCAGGGAGCTAGGTTGGAAGCTCAGAGTTAGAACGAACAGAGTTGTTGTCTCTGGTTTGTTACCCGTGCCACGTGATAGAGATTCGAGGAATAGGGAAAGAGAACACTTAAATGCGTGGCTACAGGGATGGTGCAGGAGGGAGGGATTCCGGTTTTTGGATAACTGGGGTTCTTTCTGGGGACGTTGGGACCTCTATAAACAGGATGGTCTACATCTGAACCTGAGGGGCACCAGTATCCTTGGGGGGAGGTTTGCTAGTGCTCTTGGGGGGGGGGGGGGGGTTTAAACTAACTCTGCAGGGGCATGGGAACCCAGATTGTAACTTCAGGGTGCAGGGCCTGGAGTGTAGGGAGGTTAGGAACATGGCATCAATTTCAAAGGAGGGTGCCTGTAAACAGGAAAGTGGCTTGAAGTGTGTATACTTCAATGCAAGAAGTATACGAAATAAGGTAGGTGAACTTGCAGCGTGGGTTGGTACCTGGGACTTCGATGTTGTGGCTATTACGGAGACTTGGCTAGAACAGGGACAGGATTGGCTGTTGCAGGTTCCAGGATTTAAATGTTTTAGTAGGGTCAGAGGTGGGGGTAAAAGAGGGGGAGGTGTGGCATTGCTTGTCAAAGATAGTATTACAGTGGTGGAAAGGACGATGGATGAGGACTTGCCATCTGAGGTCGTTTGGGCTGAGGTTAGGAATAGGAAAGGTGAGGTCACCCTGTTAGGAGTCTTTTACAGGCCTCCTAATAGTCCTAGAATCATTGAAGAAAGGATAGGGAAGGTGATTCAGGAGATGAGTGACAGTAATAGGGTGGTTGTTATGGGGGACTTTAACTTTCCTGATATTGATTGGGAAAGCTATAGCTCAAGTTCGTTAGATGGGTAAGTGTTTGTTCAATGTGTGCAGGAGAGTTTCCTGACACAATATGTAGACAGGCCAACAAGAGGTGAGGCCATACTGGATTTGGTTCTGGGTAACGAACCAGGCCAGGTGTTAGAATTAGAGGTAGGTGAGCACTTTGGGGATAGTGACCATAATTCGGTGATTTTTACTCTCGTGATGGAGAGGGATAAGTGTGTACTACAGGGCAAGAGTTATAGCTGGGGTCAGGGAAATTATGATGCGGTGAGCCATGACTTAGGATGTGTGGCTTGGAAAAGTAGACTCCAAGGCAAGAGTGTAAATGATATGTGGAGCTTGTTCAAGGAGCAACTATTGAGTGTCCTTGATAATTATGTACCTGTCAGGCAGGGAGGAAAGGGTCGTGCGAGGGAGCCGTGGTTTACTAAGGAATTGGAATCCCTTGTTAAATGGAAGAGGGCGGCCTATCTCAAGATGAGACGTGAAGGTTCAATTGGGGCGATTGAGAGTTATAGGGTAGCCAGGAAGGACCTGAAGAGAGAGCTAAGAGCAGCAAGGAGGGGACATGACAGGTCCTTAGTCGGTAGGATTAGGGAAAACCCTAAGGCTTTCTATAGGTATGTTAGGAATAAAAGAATGACTAGGGTAGGAATAGGTCCAGTAAAGGATAGTAGTGGGAAGTTGCATGTGGAGGCGGAAGAGATTAGGAGACACTGAATGAATACTTTTCTTCAGTATTTACTCAGGAACAGGGCATTGTCGTCGATGTGAATACTGAGTCACAAATAAGTAGAATGGATGGCTTTGAGGTATGTAGAGAAGAGGTGTTGGAAATCCTGGAAAAGGTGAAAATTTATAAGTCCCCTGGGCCTGATGGCATTTATCCTAGGATTCTCTGGGAAGCAAGGGAGGAGATTGCAGAGCCATTGGCCTTGATTTTTATGTCCTCTTTGTCTACAGGAGTAGTGCCAGAAGACTGGAGGATAGCAAATGTGGTTCCCTTGTTCAAAAAGGGGAGTAGGGATAACCCTAGTAACTATAAGCCGGTGAGTCTCACTTCTGTTGTGGGCAAAGTCTTAGAGAGAATTGTAAGGGATAGGATTTATGCACATCTGGATAGGAATAATGTGATCAAGGATAGTCAGCATGGTTTTGTGAAGGGCAGGTCGTGCCTCACAAACCTTATTGAATTCTTTGAAAAGGTGACGAAGGAGGTTGATGAGGGGAAAGCGGTAGATGTGGTATATATGGATTTTAGTAAGGCGTTTGATAAGGTTCCCCATGGTAGGCGACTGCAGAAAATACGGAGATATGGCATTGAGGGTGAGTTGGAGGTTTGGATTAGGAATTGGCTGGATGGAAGAAGACAGAGGGTAGTAGTTGATGGCAAAGTTTCTTCATGGAGTGCCGTCACTAGCGGTGTTCCGCAAGGATCTGTTTTGGGACCATTGCTGTTTGTCATTTTTATAAATGACCTGGAAGAGGGGTTAGAAGGTTGGGTGAGCAAGTTTGCGGATGATACGAAAGTCGGAGGAGTTGTTGACAGTGAGGAAGGATGTGGCAGGTTACAGCAGGATATAGAGAAGCTGCAGAGCTGGGCAGAAAGGTGGCAAATGGAATTCAATGTAGCTAAGTGTGAGGTGATTCACTTTGGGAAGAATAACAAAAAGATGGGGTACTGGGCTAATGGTCGGATACTTGGTAGTGTGGATGAGCAGAGGGATCTTGGTGTCCATGTACACAGATCTCTGAAAGTTGCCACCCAGGTAAATAGTGCGGTGAGGAAGGCATATGGCGTACTGGCTTTTATTGGTCGAGGAATTGAGTTCCGGAGTCCTGAGGTCATGATGCAGTTGTATAAGATTCTGGTGCGGCCGCATCTGGAATATTGTGTGCAGTTTTGGTCGCCATACTATGGGAAGGATGTGGAGGCACTGGAACGGGTGCAGAGGAGGTTTACCAGGATGTTGCCTGGTATGGAAGGAAGATCGTATGAGGAAAGACTGAGACACTTGGGGCTGTTTTCATTAGAGAAAAGAAGGTTTAGGGGTGACTTGATTGAGGTGTACAAGATGATTAGGGGGTTAGATAGGGTTGACAGTGTGAACCTTTTCCCGCGTATGGAGTCGGGTATTACAAGGGGGCATAGCTTTAAATTAAGGGGGGTAGATATAGGACTGAAGTTAGGGGTAGGTTCTTCACTCAGCGAGTCGTAAGTTCAAGGAATGCCCTGCCAGTAGCAGTGGTGGACTCTCCCTCTTTATGGGCATTTAAGCGGGCATTGGATAGGTATATGGAGGATAGTGGGTTAGTATAGGTTCGGTGGGCTTGGATCGGCGCAACATCGAGGGCCAAAGAGCCTGTACTGCGCTGTATTCTTCTATGTTCTATGTTCTATGTTCTATATACCGCTTTGGATACTGGTGGGGGTGGGGGGGGGGGGGACACAGCCTAGCAGGGGTAAGCTGCAGTGACCGGGTCTGTGGCGTGAGGTCTGGCTCTGAGACGCAGAAGGGAAAGGGGGAGAGGAGGAGAGCGCAAGTTATAGAAGACTCTCTAGTTAGAGGGACGGACAGGCGATTCTGTGGGCATGGGCGAGACTCTCGGATGGTTTGTTGCCTCCCGGGTGCCAGTGTCCGAGACGTCTGGGACCGTGTCTTCAGAATCCTTAAGAGGGAGGGTGTGCAGCCAGAAGTCGTGGTGCACGTTGGCACCAACTACATAGGTAGGAAGAGAGGTGGGGAGGTCATTCAAGAGCTCAGGGAGTTAGGCTGGAAGCTGAAAGCGAGGCCAGACAGAGTCATCATCTCTGGGTTGTTGCCGGTGCCACGTGACAGTGAGGCAAGGAATAGGGAGAGAGTGCAGTTGAACACGTGGCTGCAAGGATGGTGTAGGAGGGAGGGCTTCAGGTATATGGACAATTGGACTGCATTCTGGGGAAGGTGGGACCTGTACATGCAGGACGGGTTGCACCTGAACCATTAGGGCACCAATATCCTGGGGGGTAGGTTTGCTAGCTATCTTCGGGGGGGGGGGGGGGGGGGTTAAACTAATTTGGCAGGGGGAATGGGATCCGGACTTGTAGTCCAGCAAGTAGGTTAGCTGTTTGTCAGGATGTCCAAGTGTGTGGGGAGGCTGTGAAGAAGATAGCTCTGACAGGGAATACTTGCAGACACAGAGATGGGTTCAAGTGCGTATACTTCAATGCAAGGAGTATCAGAAATAAGGTCGGTGAACTTAAGGTGTGGATAGGTACCTGGGACTACGATGATGTGGCCATCACGGAAACGTGGATAGAAGAGGGACAGGAATGGTTGTTTGAGGTTCCTGGTTACAGATGTTTCAGTAGGATTAGGGAGGGTGGTAAAAAAAGGAGGGGGGTGGCGTTGCTAATTAGAAATGGTATAACAGCTGCAGAAAGGCAGTTCGAGGGGGATCTGCCTTTAGAGGTAGTATGGGCTGAAGTCGGAAATAGGAAAGGTGCAGTCACCTTGTTGGGTGTTTACTATAGGCCCCCAATAGCAGCAGAGATGTGGAGAAACAGATTGGGAAACAGATTTTGGAAAGGTGCAGAGCCACAGGATAGTAGTCATGGGCGATTTCAACTTCCCAAATATTGATTGGAAGCTCTTTAGATCAAGTAGATTGGATGGGGCGGTATTTGTGCAGTGTGTCCAGGAAGCTTTTCTAACACAGTATGTAGATTGTCCGACCAGTGGGGATGCCATTTTGGATTTGGTTCTCGGTAATGAACTGGGACAAGTCATGGGCTTGTTAGTGGGTGAACATTTTGGTGATGGTGACCACAATTCTGTGACTTTCACCTTAGTTATGGAGAGAGATAGGTGCGTGCAACAGGGTAGATTTTACAATTGGGGGAAGGGTAATTACGATGCTGAAAGACAGGATCTGAGGATCATAAGTTGGGTGCATAGGCTGTCGGGGAAGGATGTCGTGGAAATGTGGAACTTTTTCAAGGAACAGATACGACGTGTCCTTGATATGTATGTACCGGTCAGGCAGGAAAGAAATGGTCGTGTGAGGGAAACTTGGTTGACGAGGGAGGTTGAATGTCTTGTGAAGAGGAAGAAGGAGGCTTACATAAGGTTAAGGAAACAGGGTTCAGACGAGCAGTGGAGGGATACAGGATAGCCAGAAGGGACCTGAAGAAAGGGATTAGGAGGGCCAAGAGAGGGCATGAAAAATCTCTGGCGGATCGGATCAAACATAACCCAAAGGCATTTTTTGCGTATGTGAGAAACATGAGGATGACGAGAACGAGGGTAGGTCCAATCAAGGACAGTAGTGGGAGACTGTGTATTGAGTCGGAAGAGATAGGAGAGGTCTTGAATGAGTACTTTTCTTCAGTATTTACGAATGAGAGGATCCGTATTGTTGAAGAGGAAAGTGTGAAATCGACTGGTAAGCTGGAGGAGATATATGTTAGGAAGGAAGACGTGTTGAACATTTTGAACAACTTGAGGATAGACAAGTCCTCCGGGCCTGATGGGATATATCCTAGGTTTATGTGGGAAGCAAGAGAGGAAATTGCAGTACCGTTGGCAATGATCTTTTCATCTTCACTGTCAACGGGGGTGGTACCAGGGGAATGGAGAGTGGCGAATGCTGTGCCCCTGTTCAAAAAAAGGGAATGGGGATAACCCCGGGAATTTCAGGCCAGTTAGTCTTACTTCAGTGGTAGGTAAAGTAATGGAAAGGGTATTGAAGGATAGGATTTATGAGTATCTGGAAAGGCACTGCTTGATTAAGGACAGCCAGCACGGATTTGTGAAGGGTAGGTCTTGCCTTACAAGTCTGATTGAGGAGGCGACCAAGCATGTGGATGAGAGTAGAGCAGTGGATGTAGTATACATGGATTTTAGTAAGGCATTTGAAAAGGTTTCCCATGGTAGGCTTATGCGGAAAGTCAGGAGGCATGGGAGAGAGGGAAATCTGGCCAATTGGATAGAAAACTGGCTAACCGGTCGAAGTCAGAGAGTGGTGGTAGATGGCAAATATTCAGTCTGGAGCCCAGTTCCAAGTGGAGTTCCGCAGGGATCAGTTCTGGGTCCTCTGCTGTTCGTAATTTTTATTAATGACTTGGATGAGGGAGTCGAAGGGTGGGTCAGTAAATTTGCAGATGATACGAAGATTGGTGGAGTTGTGGATAGTGAGGAGGGCTCTTGTCGGCTGCAAAGGGACTTGGATATGATGCAGAGCTGGGCTGAGGAGTGGCAGATGGAGTTCAATCCTGCCAAGTGTGAGGTTGTCCGTTTTGGAATGACAAATAAGATTGCGGAATACAGGGCTAACGGTAGGGTTCTTAGTGAGGTGGAGGAACAGAGGGATCTTGGGGTCAATGTTCATAGGTCTTTGAAAGTTGCCACTCAGGTGGATAGAGCTTGTAAGAAGGCCTATGGTGTATTAGCTTTCATTAGCAGAGGGATTGAATTCAAGAGTCGTGAAGTGATGTTGCAACTGTACAGGACTTTGGTTAGGCCACATTTGGAGTACTGTGTGCAGTTTTGGTCGCCTCACTTTAGGAAAGATGTGGAAGCTTTGGAGAGGGTGCAGAGAAGATTTACCAGGATGTTGCCTGGAATGGAGAATAGGTCGTACGAGGATAGGTTGAGAGTGCTAGGCCTTTTCTCATTGGAACGGCGAAGGATGAGGGGTGACTTGATAGAGATTTATAAGATGGTCAGAGGAATAGATAGAGTAGACAGTCAGAAACGTTTCCCCGCGTACAACAGAGTGTTACAAGGGGACATAAATTTAAGGTGAAGAGTGGAAGGTATAGGGGAGATGTCAGGGGTGGGTTCTTTACCCAGGGAGTGGTGGGGGCATGGAATGCGCTGCCTGTGGGAGTGGTAGAGTCAGAATCTTTGGTGACCTTTAAGCGGCAATTGGATAGGTACATGGATGGGTGCTTAAGTTAGGACAAATGTTCGGCACAACATCGTGGGCCGAAGGGCCTGTTCTGTGCTGTATTGTTCTATGTTTTATGTTCTATGTGGGACAGTTTTGAGGGATTGAATGGTTTCCTCTCTTTCTGTGCACCAGTTTATAGGGAGAAGTTGCCTCTAACTGCTCCTGTCTAGCAATTCTGAAGGGCTGAATGGAACACAGAAACATGGGACTGAGGAACAGGAGTGGGTCATTTGATACTTTGACCCTTCTCCACCCGGCACTAAGATTGTGGCTGATCAGGTTGTTGTCTCACCCCCCTCCCCCCTTCCTGTCTGTATCCCATTATCCGGGACTCACTTTTCTGTCAATTATCTAACTAACTCACCTTTGAATCAGTGTGATCATATAGTCACACTAAACTTCTAGTGAAGAGAATTCCCTCTCCAAAGGTCCTTTAAGAATTTCTCCTCATTCGTCTTATGGAATCGGAGAGTCATGCAGCATGGAATCGGACACGTTAGTCCAATCTGTCCACTTGGACCAGATAACCAAATCTGATCTAGTCCCATTTGCTAATATTTGGTCAACATCCCTCCTGTTTCAGACACATTTTTGAATGTGCGATTGTAACCGACTTCATCACTTCCTCTGACAGCACTTTCTGTCCACACATCACTGTCTGAGTGAAACATTTACCCGCAATGTCCCTCCTAAATAATTCCCCTTCTGCCTTCAGCCTATGCCCTCTTGTTCTGCACTCCCCTATCCTGGGAAAGAGATCGTGATTATTCAGAATGTCCATGCCGCTGATGATTTTATAAACCTCTATAATGTCATCCCACAGCCTCTGACTCCAGGGGGAAACACCTCAAACTAATCAGCCCTCCCTAAAGCTGAAACTGTACAGTCCTGATACATCTTCGTGAATGTTTTCTGGAGAAAACCGAATTGTACGCAGTATTCTTAAAGTGGCCTTACCAACATCCTGTACAGATGCAACATTCCACCCCAACTCCTATACTCAGTGTTCTGACTGATTAAGGTAAATGTGCCAAATGTGTTCTGCAACACTGTCTCCCTGCGACTCCACTTTCAAGGAACTATGCACCTGCAGTCCTAGGTCCCTTCGTTCCCCGGAATCTGACCATTGTGGGTGGCACGGTGGCATGGTGGTTAGCACTACTGCCTCACAGCTCTAGAAACCCGGGTTCAATTCCCGTCTCAGGTGACTGACTGTGTGGAATTTTTGCATTCTCCATGGGTTTGCGCTGGTTTCCTCCCACAGTCCAACGATGTGCAGGTCAGGTGAATTGGTCATGCTAAATTGCCCGGAGTGTCAGGTAAAGGGGTAAATGTAGGGGAATGGGTGGGTTGCGGGTCGGTGTGGACTTGTTGGGCCTGTTTACACACTGTAAGTAATCCAATTAAATGTATAATTCTTGCCCTGATTTGCTTTTCCAAAATGCAAAACCTCATATTTATGTAAATTAAACTTCCCCTCTCACTCCTTGCCACTTTGTCCCATCTAATTGTGGTCTCGTTGTACTCTGCGATAATTCACTAAACCACCTTTCTGATGTAATCTTTAAACTCACTGTGCCACCGATGTTCACACCGAGATCGTTGATATCAATGAGGAAATGCAGTGAACTCAGTAATGATTCTTGCAGCACACTGCTGGTCACAAGCCTCCAGTCTGAAGAATAACCGTCTACCTTCAAGCCAGTTGTGAATCCAATTGATTAGCTTCCTCTGCAACCCCTGTAACCTAACCTTACGAATCTGTCTATCAATCTGAATGTTACGAGCATCTTGCTGAGGTCCATATAGACAATGTCTACCAAACTGCCATCATCAATCTTCTTTGTCACCTCTTTCTAAAACTCAATCAAATTAATGAGACATGATTTCCCATGCAGAAAGCCACGTTGACTTTCCTGATCAGCCCTTGCCTTCCCAAATGTATGTCAATCCTATCCCTCAGAATCGCCTCCAGGAACTTACCCACGACTGACATCAGGCTCACCAGTCTATAATTCCATGGCTTTTTGGGTCACTGTTTCCTTTTCTAGTCCCACTCCTCCACTGCTCACAACAAATGTTAAATATAAGCAGGTTGGTGATATGGCCGATGATATCAGTCTCAGACTGGGTCAGGGTCAGTTTTAGGAACAAGTCAGGCTAGTTTCTTTAATCCGCTAAAACAACACGTTTATGATCCAGAGCAATGTTACTCAAGCTATGATGGAAAGAGGAATGTCAAAGTGTTTGGATATTGCAAATATGTAATAGATATTTCCCTGTTTAAAACACTGACACGCACACACACAGAGAGACACACAAACCGATTAACAAAATCTGTGAAATTTTAACTTGAAAGAACTTTGTCCAAATATTAGTGTAACTCACGACGAAAATAAAAATTGAGAGATTGTCCAAAATGTTATTCTGCTTCTGAAGATATTCTCCTCAGACAGCTGCTAGCAATGATATTGCATCCTACAACAGTTGGATTTGGCTGAATTCCCTTTGCTTGAGGCAGTGAGGAGATTCCAATGAATTCTGGTCAGGGGTCCCAGAGCTGATAGCACGTTGGCTCAGTGATTAGCACGGCTGCCTCACAGTAGCTGTGGTTTGGGTTCGATTCCAGCCTTGGGTGACTGTGTGTGGAGTTGCACATTCTCCTCTTGTCTGCGTGAGATTCTAATGGGTGCTCCAGTTTCCTACCACAGCTCAAACTGTGTATGTTACGTGGATTAGTCGCGCGAAATTGCCTGGAGTGTTCAGGGATTTCCAGATCAGGTGCATTAGTCAGGCGTAAATGTAGGGGAACGGGCCTGGCAAGGTTACTCTTTGGAAGGTTGGTATGGACTTGTTAGGCGAAGGGCCTGTTTCCACACTATAGGAATTCTGTAGAAATAAGAACGTAATGATGACTATGGAGCTTTTTGTGTTTTAGCTCGCATACATTGCCAAGATCAGGAACAATGAGGTCAAGAAAGTGCAATAAGCCGATCCTTCTCGTGCAGATTACATTTTGTCCCTCTCTGAGTTGAATCACACAATAATGTCATCCTCTCCCAAACTCGATCATGTGAGGTCTCATTGTACATTGTCTGAACTGTGTCTCCATCGCATTCCCTGTTCCATGTAGATGCATCATTGCTGCTGTCCTGTACAGAGACGTATACTTAGCAGATTTGAAGATATGTTTACAAGTCCCTGCAAAATTAAAAAAATAAAATGTTTAATGTATTCAGAATACCTGTGTTAAAATGAATGCATTTTAAAATAATACAAAAATTGCTGGAAAAGCATCCAGATGCCATTTACATGTTGTTGTTGTACCACCCTCTAGCACTTCCTCTGGCAGCTCATTCCATATGCACACCACTCTCTACGTGAAAAGGTACCCATTGGGCCTCTTGAAAAACTTTCCCCTCTCACTTTCAACCAATGCACTCTGGTTTTGGACGCCCCAACCTGGAGAACAACCCTGACTACTCACCCTATCCATGACCATTCTGATTTTATAAACATCTACTGCTGCGAAATGTAATTCCACTCAACATGAATAGCTGTGTTTTCAGTCATCCCAGGCCTAAACTCTGAAATTCAATACTGGCACCTCTTCCTTCTCCATCAGGTCACAATTCTAAATCCGTTTTAATCAATTTGTTCAGATGCATTATGAGACACTTCTGTGGGATTTACACCTCGACCTTTGTGCCCGGAGGTAGGGACACTAACACCACTCGGCAATACCCATAATGCTGTAACATTATTCTCCTGTGTGTTTGCTCATCAGCCTGTTATGACATGCTGTGACGTACCTCTGAAACAGGCAGGACTTGAATCCAGACCTTCTAGTCCAGAGCTAGGAATACTACCAAACAGGTTCAGGAACTGGAATCAAATCCAGAGCTCTGGCTCAGAGGCAGGGACACTACCCACTATGAGAAAGTGAGGACCGCAGATGTTGGAGATCAGAGCTGAAAAATGTATTGCGGGAAAAGTGCAGCAGGTCAGGCAGGATCCAAGGAGCAGGAGAATCGACGTTTCTGGCATAAGCCCTTCTTCACTTCCCACTGCACTACCATACCCAAATTTTGGGTCATATTTTAAGGGCCAGCGTTCAGCTCTGTATGGATTTAATGTAATCAGGTTACCATTATTGAACTACACAAAACACTTGTTATTGTTAAACAAATGCAAGATATTTGTCTCAACTCGAGGATGTTGAGTGCACATGCTGTGCCACCGAAATTAACTATGACCATCTTTAATCGCAATTATCTATAGATTGCAATATTAGGGAAAGAAATCCTGCAGGCACACTCTGTCCAATGACGGGTCTCGATTAGATATTTATTACTGAACACCAGAGACGGAGAAAGATCATAATTTCTGGCCCCAAAACACGGATCAGTATTACCCACCGCTCATGTGTGACTGCCCTCTTCCTGAAACGATGAAATCATACAAGGCAGCTGGTTACGGTTCAGCCTCTCCTCCCCACTGACTGTGTCTGCAATCTATTCCTCCTTCCCCTAACCACACAAGACAAACCAGCTCAAGTCTGTGAAAATCAAGGCCAGAGTTTGCAGGCCTCCTGGAGAGGGGGAGGGAATTTTAAAAATACACGCAGAAGGTGAGGAGGTGGTAATATCACTCACTGGGTTGAGGAGTGACAGATGGAGTTTAGTTTGGATTAATGCAAGGTATTGGATTTGGTAAGTCAAACAAGAGCAGGACCTATACAATTAAAAGTAGGGTGGTGTTGTAGAACAGAGTCCTAGGCCATCAGGTATGATTCTTTAAAATTTGTTTCTCATATAGATAGTGTGGTTAAGAAGATGTTCAACACACTTGTCTTCATTGGTCCGACCTTTGAGTATCGGAACTGGGACGTCATGTTGAAGTCGTACAGGACATTGGTGCGACCTTGTCTGGAATACTGTGTCCAGTCTGGTCACCCTGCCCGCTCATTCCATAGGCACACATAGGAAAACGCTGCCCCTTTTGTCGCTTTTAAATGTTTCACCTCTCACCTTAAACCTATGCCCAGTAATTTTGTACTCCCCTGCCCTTCGAAAATATCTTGACTATTCACTTTGATATTATTGACCTTGATATTATTTAACTGAAGACGGTTCAGAAGAAATTAACCTGGATGTTGCTGGGAATGGAGGGATTAAGCTATAAGAAGAGGCTGAATAGGCTGGGACTTTTTTTCACTGGAGAGTATAAGATTAAGGGGTACTTTTTTCACTGGAAAGTATGAGATTAAGGTGTAACTTTACAGAGGTTTATAAAATCATGAGGGGTACAGATAAGCTGTAGGGCTGATGTCTTTTTCCCTAGAGTTGGGGATTCAAATCCGAGGAATATTTTAAGATGCGAGGCAAAAAGTTTCACTGAAGACATGAGAAGTAATTATTTTAGCCAGAAGCTGGCTTGTGTGTGGAATGAACTTCAAGAGAAAGTGGTGAAAGCAGGGGCAGTTGCAAAGTTTAAAGGTCATTTAGATCAGTACATGGATGAGCCATCAGTTTGGATGGTGCTGTGAGCAGCTATCCTCTCCTTCCCCCTCTTTCAATGGATCCCTGTTGGTGTTCACCCTCTGCCAATGCCTGTGCAGTGGCGTAGGGAGGCCAGCAGAGGGTGGCATTACATCACTTAAAACACCACAGAGACAACCAGACCTGCCCCACACAGAGACACACGATACACACACAGCAATTGTTAGGGCACGGCGTGAAGCTCCTCTGGTAATTTAAACTAAACATAAAGAAATGCTGAATTCACCTTGTAAACTGTTAAAATATGAGTGACAGAGAACTCCCAAATTCCACTGTTTAAATAAAAACATCAATTTATTTTTTACACACTGAATGTGAACATTTTACATCTACTATTCAAAACTCTAAGAGCCACTTTCTCTTAACAGCTTATTACCCCATTCCATATATTCTTTCAACAAGACGCTTAAGAAAATTGCATAAACTTAATTTGAAAGCCACACAGCAGCTGTTGTTTTCGGTATCTTCTTCTGTCTGTAAATCTGACTGGGTCATCTTCTTTCTGTTTACTGCAGATATGTTTCATTTGAGAAACATGTAGAAATAGTGATAGAGAGTGATATAGAGTGTGTCCTAATCTCTTGCATCTTTGTTGATGGCATTTGTTCTGTCTGCAATTTTCAAAATGACTGCATTCTTAATATCCATAACTTCGGAACATCTCATAGATTCGATTTTCGAACAACAATAAATTCAAGCTTGATTTGGTTTTCGTATCATGGGGTATAATTTAAACTGATTGGTAAAATTCGAATTATTGTCAAAACAGCAACCAACTCAGGGATCTATTTCAAAGCCAATATTTTCAGTTGTCCTTGACACTCTGGATCTGCTATCCTCTCATATACAAGAGTGCTTGTAAGCTCTCAGTTCAGAACAGCATTCATTCTCTCTTAAAGGTACAGTACACACTTTCAACTTCATAACATTAATACGCTGATAGGTGGAGCCTATCCGGATTTCTCTTGCTCTGTGGTTTGTCAATATTTCATTCACTCCGGGTCTTGTGTGTATCAGGACTTTTGTTGCTCTGTTGACAGCATCTCATTATTCGACTCTGTCCGTGGAAATGTAGGAGTATTTTACTTGCTCACACTCGTGAGTGTGGCAGGATTTCAGTTGTTTCATGGGGACGGTGATGCTATGACAATCTCAGTGTTTGTAGATACACAAAATCTGGACAAATTTTGAAGTCTATGGAGGACAGTGTGGAACTCTAACTGGACAATCACACGTTGTTGTGGTGTTGAGGTTCATGGCAGATGGGGATTAGTGCAGAGCAGTGTGAGGTGATGTACTTTGGTAGGAAAGACAATTAAAGACAATATAAAACAGACTGTACCATTATAATTCGGGTGCAGGAGCAGAGGGTCCTGTGTGTATATGAACATAGATTATTGAAGGTGTCAGGACAAGTGTGGAGGGCAGTAACTATCACAGATTAGTTTCTGTACCTGAGCTGTTTAGAGGAGGAGATGTAGGAGGGATCCTCCATGCTATCTTCCTGGGAGGTGGTGGTGACGATATGTTGTGAGGCCACCCTCCTGCATACCGAGACCGTGGTGATTTAATTTGTACCAGCTCGACACAAAAGGTAGATGGGCATCAGGGCCACTGCTATTAAGTTGTGCCGGGGGAAACGGAACTGCCAGTGGGTTTAAAGTGAGAATTGGCCTTCATTGAGCATTGCTCCTTACTCGGTTGGTGGGATGTGGATGTTTCAGAATCTCCACAAGAGGCGTCCCGGTCCGCTTCGGCTTGTATCAGGGTCCTCCCCACATGGCAGGGAGGCAGGCGGGGATAGAACAGATGTCGGCCACTACCGCATCCGTCCTGGCCGTTTCTGTCCGATTCCAGGCTGTTTCTCCTGGAAAGGGAGAAAGGGAGAGCAGGAGTGACGGTGGGAGTGGCTAGCCCTGCTGTTAGTGCTGGTGTTGGTGGAGGGGGAGGAATGGTGAGGTATCCGGAGGGAGTTAGTCCACAGTGTTGTATCCATGCAGTGTTATTCGTGCAGGGGGTGTAATGGAGGGAGAGAGAGAGAGATAGAGAGAGAGATACGATGCTGCATGCAGGAGTGAGAGTGATGGAGCATGAGCCTTGTTCGGGGGTCGGTGCTGGAACAGATATACAGTGAGTGTGAGGGAGCATAGAGAATACAATGACCCTCATCCTGACAGAGCGGGGATGGTTATTGATGTTTGTGCTGTATTGCTGGACATATCTTCAGACCGCAGATATTGTAATGAGATGGGTGATGAACTCAGACCATGCTCGGTGGGTCTGGTGGTGTGGCCCCTCTGTGAAAATAATGATCCCCCTGTACTAGCCCATCTACCAGGACCTTCGTGCCCCTGTAGAGAAACCGTGGTGTAATTGCACCTTATCTGCCATGCTCGGGGTAAACAGTGTGGGGCAGCTCCAAGTTGAGAAAGCTCAACTCTGCGCCCATTGCCCTTTTAAACATGGCATCAGTGGTAGGGATCACGGAATATCCAGGGGCATTCGGTCGATGGTGATTACTGCCAGTCATAATTGGGTGGGAGAATTGGGCTGGCATTAAATGAGAAAGACACCATGAGATGAGGTGAGATCAATAAGATAACACCGGGAAACTAGTTCGGCCTCGTTCAGACGATTCCTGTCGCACTCAATGAAAATGTCACTGTGATAAATTATTGTTAGATTCAGCTCAATGAGTCGAGCACTCTGCTGATCCTACTCCCAGTTACGAAGCTGCAGAACAAATACTCATCCAAAACTCTCCATCATCTGACCTCACGCCAATATCCCATTCAAGCATCATTCCTGGAAACACTGGCTTATGTTGCAGGATACTGGTGGAATGTCTACATTTCAGCATTCTGGAACCTGTGAGCACATCCTTCCATGACAATGTCTTTCAATCTCGCTCTTTCTGACGATACCCCAAACCGCTCCCATTTAGGGATATTTAAACTGATTCCCTGGTGATCTCTCTCTGACAATGATTTTCACACTCACAGCACCCCTGTGTCATGGCACAGTGTAGATATGGAGCTGTAAATGGAAGGGAGATGCACGTCCTGTCTCTTCCAGCATGGGCTGCAAGTTTGCCACGCTGGGCAGTGATCTAACACAGTGTTACTGATCAATGTACTGGGGTGATGGACACATTTCCACTCCGTGATCACATATTTCATCTAAGGTTTATAGATCAATGCACTGCTGAAGTTTGCAGTGTTCCACTATGGACTGATTGCATGGTGGTCCTTAGCAGTACACGAGCCTAGTCTGCACAGTGCTCCACGTTGAACAGATATCTCCTCTGTGTTTATGGTGTCTGGTCTGGTTCTGTGAGGTGGATTGAGAATGTGATATAACTAATCATTTCACTGGATATGGCAATGCCTTTATTTTTGTTCTCAATGATGTGATTGGATCCTCCAAATTCTGACTTTTCCGGCCAGTCCCATTTTTCAGTCGACCTGCATAGTTCAGTAACATGCTGTTCATGAGTAATTATCCAGTTCTATTGTGAGTAAAACTGTCCTGTCTATTTCCCTGGTCTTTGACATTGCTCACCCTGTGACATCGGGATTCACTGCGATAAACCTCACTCCTCAGACTCAACGCTCCAGGGAATATAGCCCCAGTTTATTCATGATGTAGGTCAACATCACCCGTCCCGGCTCCCAAAATCGTCAACACACTTATAAATCATTTCTGAAGCATTTCAAATATAACAACATCTTTCCTATAGCAGTAAGAACAGAATTAATGGCACTATTACAGTAGTGGCTGAATCTAGTGTGTAGGCGAAAGTGAGTATTGCAGATGCTGGAGATTAGAGTCAAGAGTGCGGTTCTGGAAAAGCACAGCAGGTCAGGCAACATCTGAGGAGCAGGAGAATCGATGTTTCGGGCAAAAACCCTTCAGGAATCCTGCTGTGCTTTTCCAGCACCACACACTGAACCCTGTGTGTATCCCAGATTGACTTCTTTAAAGTCCGCAATTTCCCCTCCCAAGTGGTCAACAATGCCATCCAGAGCATCTCATCCACTTCCCGCACCTCTACCTTTGAATCCCACCCCACCAAATGCAACAGGGAAAGAACACCCCACTTCCTCACTTTCCACCCCACCAAACCTCCAGATACAACGCATTATCCTCTCCCATTTGCGCGACCTACAACCAGACTCCACCACCAGCAATATATTTCCCTCCCCATCCTTATTTGCATTCTTTAAAGAACACTTCCGGTGCGAATCCCTTGTCAGGTCCATGCCACCTACCAACCCACCGTCCACTCCTGGCACCTTCCCCTGCCACCGCAAGAATTGAAAATCCTGGACCCTCACCTCCTCCTCACCTCCATCAGAGACCGCAAATGATCCTTCCCCATCCATCAGAATTTTACCTGCACTTACACAAGTCACCTACAGCATCCGTTGCTCCCAATGTTCTCTCCACTACACTGGGGAGAGAGGATGCCAATGCATGAAACACATCAGAGAACATCGTTGGGATAGCCCAACAACCAATCCCACCATCCCACGGCTGAACACTTTGAACCCCCCCTCCCACTCCGTCATGGACATTCACGTCCTGGGCCTCATCAACCGCCAACCCTTAATCACCCGATGTCTGGAGGAAGGAAGAGTCATCTTCTGCCTTGGGACCCTGCAGCCACATGGGGTCAGTGTGGATTTCACCAGTTTCCTAATTTTCCTTCCCCACACGTTACCCCAGATTCAAACTTCCAACTCAGCACCACCCCATGACCTATCCTACCTGTCCATCTTCCTTCCTATCTATCCGCTCCACCCGATTCTGCGACATACCAACTCCAACCCTAGCTTCACCTTCCTGTCACATTTTCAGCTAATTTCCCCAAACCGCATTGCCTTCCCATTTATCTCTCAGTACCCTTGGACCACAAGCCTCATTCCGGATGAAGGTCTTACACAGGAATTGTCGATGCTCCTCAGATGCTGCCTAATGTGCTGTGATTTTCCCGCACCACATTCCCGACTCTGATCTTCAGCATCTGCAATCCTCACTTTCTCCCATGAGTTAATGTATCCAGAATTTTTCTCACTAGACATCTTATGTAGCTGGTTTGTTATTTTATCTCTGTCTCCTTTATAAGCAGAGTTGGACATATACAGCCCCACAGTGCTCTGGCAATACTCCCAAATACAATAAAAGTATTTTTGAAAATTGAACTATTTATGGTCCATCCGGCAGTAACCCTAATCCATTCCATCCAGACTAATTAAATTTTATCGTAATGTGAAATGTTATGTAAGGAAAGGGTTAATTGGTCCTGTTTGTTCAGTGACTGCGATTAATGTCAGTCTCCATGGTTTCTAATTATCCCAGTGGTATTTTTCCATCTTCTAATGATAAATGGGCTCCATTCAATGTGTTATGCCATAGTATTAGTAGGAGCATCACCGACAGCACTAACATGGATCAGCAGCTCCAGAGAGAGGGGGAAGAGAGATCATTATCTGAGAACGTTATACTGAAATGTTCTAGCAATGGATCATAAAATGAGAACGTTATACTGGAATGTTCCAACAATGGATCAGAATCTGAGAACGTTATACTGGAATGCTCCAACAATGGACAGGGGTTTATCCGATTGTGTTTGGATTATTTCTACATATTATGGTTTGTTGCCATTATATTCACGGATTTATTACGCTCTTCGCATTATTCAATGTTTTTATTATCCTCTCGTGTCTATCATTGGTGTTCCTGGTAAGTCACACTGTCCAGATATTTTTTCTATAAACTAGTTGTGACTGCATTGCAGTTTTTTCATATAGTCTTCACTTCATGCCACTATTATTGTTCATGTTGAGACTCGGAATCCAGATATTCAGTCTGCAGATCACGACTAACTGCATCGGTAACTTGTTCAATTACTGATCCCTCCTTGCTTCTGGCAGTGTTACTCATGGGTCTCTATATTGACCTACTCAGTTTCAGATGTGAACCATTGTCTCCCTGTCCTTGTTATTTAAATATTGGGAGCGTGGAGGTCATTGTCCTCTATTATGTTTACAAATTCCTTTTCCTTCCTGGGACTCTATCTCAACCCTGGCCATTTAATTTTTCATTCATTTGTGGGACTTGGACATTTGTGGCTGGCCAGCTTTGTAAACCCATCCCTACGTGGCCTTGAGAAAGTGGTAGTGCGCTGCCTCCTTGAATCGTTGCAGTTGGTTGACACATAATGCCGATAGGGAGAGAATTCCAAACTTTTGACCCAACGACTCTTAAGGAATACCGATATATTTCCAAGTCAGGGTGATGAGTGGCTTGAGGCGAACTTGCTGGTGGTGGTTAAAACAGACGAATCACAACATTGGTTATCCATTTGGCCATGAGCTGGTTCGTGACACCACGCCCTGACCATTGCAACCTTTAACTACTCACCCCTCCAGAATTTACTTAACTGGCTTAACTCATCTGCTGTTTGAACCTGAAGCTGTGAAATACAGGCATAATGATGACAACAATCTGCTGCTGACACTCTCGGGTCGAAACCTGCTGAAGCAAATCCGATTCGAACTCATCTCAAACTCCCGTCCATCTGCCATTCCTGTGCACGCTGATCTATATCGCTATTGTGTCTGGCAATGTCTTTATTTTAATATTCTCAAGCACTTTAACTCATCTGTCCATGAAACTTACCTCAGTCTCTCTGTGTCGATTATCCAAATCTCGGCCCGTTGTTCATGTTTAACGTGGTTTTCTTTAAGTGCATTTTCTCTCAAGCATTGATTTTCACATTCAACCACCCCAACACAAATGCACGCTCCCCAACACCGCCCCCACCCCCCCACCCTCCCCACCACCACACACACATACACACCTCATGTTGGGCAGATAATCCAGTTGACTGAGCAATGCACTAGCACATAGTCTGCACAGCTCTCCGTGTTGGTCTGATCTGAAAATACCTGTATTCAATGTTCTCATTCTTGTAATTTTGCTCTCTCAGGGGTCAATCCTCCAGTTAGTCCCACTATCCATCTTTTCCTCCATATTTCCACAACATGTTCTCAGTTAATTAACTGTCTGTTTCTATCTTTACTGTGAATCTCTCTGTTTCTCTGTATCTTTCCCTGGCCTTGGTTTTTGGCCCCCTAGTGTATCGAGTGCTGGCATTGTGAAGACTTTCCATGACTCCAATGATTGCTGAAAGATCAAAAGCAATGCCTCCATAATCTCCTGTACTATCACGTGAGAACAATAGGGCGCAGTCAATCAGATCTGGTAGATTTATTCATCTTCAGACCTTTCAGCTTCCCCAGCACCTTCTCGCTCGTGTTGGTCACGACATTCAATTCTGCCCATTGACTCTCACACACTCCAAACTCTCAACCTTGCAACGCGTAGCTCTATGTTCCCTCCGCTCGAATCACAACCTCAACATCAAACCAGTGGACAAGCGGGAGGGTTGCAGTGGTAGTCTGGCTCACCAACATTACTTCGCTGAACACAAGCACCAACTTGCGGACAGCTCCTCATACTGGCCACTCAACGACCTCACTTCCCATCACCAAACTATCATCTACCAGGCCATTTACTACGTCAGCACCTCAAGGATCGCCCATTTACAACCTCCAACCTCATAGTCTTGGAAACCTGCACTGGCTGGTTCTACCTCCGAACCACAGTTCAAAAACTGACCTGTCATCTCTGCCAGCTCCTGCCTATTGAACTTAGTCTTGTCCTTCACACATATTGTCCCCCTTGGTCCAGGATCTCCCAACATACATTCGGGACATCACTCACAGCCACCGCCTCTAACACGTTCCGTTCCCCACTCCCCAAAGCCATATCGTCACCATGGGCATCCAGTCCCTGTACACATCTATCCTCCACGACAAAGGCCTCCAAGCCCTGCACTCTTCCTTGTTATGTATCTAAAAAACCTACTGCAATCGTCTTTTATATTTTTAAGAATCTAACTGTCATACTACATCTCCTCCTTATTGCTTTTACGAGCCATCCTCCACTGGCATTTAAATGCTTCATAATCCGTTGGATTCCCAATAAACTTCACCGCCCTGTATGCTTATTCCTTTGCTTTTAAGCTACCACTGACTTCACTCAGGAGGCACTGTTGCGTTGTCCTCCCCGAGGATGGCTGTTGTCCCTTGGGATGGGTTTCAGCTTTGCCTCCGAATTATCCTGGAAACACCTCTCTTTGCTGCTTCTGTTGTCTTCTGTGCTTGGTTCCCCTCCCAACCAGCTCCTCCCTCACATCATTGTAGTGACATTAATCCATTATAATCGAGTCACATTCAAAAGTAAGCCGTACATCTCAACTGAAAGAAAGGTTGGAGGTTTGAGAGATGGGCACAGAGAACTGTTGGAAGGTTTATTAACAAAATATGAAGACAAAGAGAGAGAATGTGGATGAGGAAAGAATTAGATGTACTTTCTTATTTCTTTTGGCAATTCGTATGTGCTGGGTCCCTTGTACAGTGTATGTAATCGGAATAATATGTGCACATTCGAGGTCTGGTGGCAGAACTTTTATCTCCAATGATATAACAGACACTAGCTGTTGACAGAATCCAGCAGAACAATGTATTTATTTCCTGTTAGAAAGTGAATAAAATAAGTCTGGGTACCAGAAGCAGGCATTTATGACACTCTTACTGATAAGACTGACAAACTGGGGTGGGTGGGGGTGCGGGTTGGGAGCGTTGAAAGAAGGGGACGGACACCTCAGGTGAGGATCGAAGAATGCTTGACACATCTTGTAATCACATTCACTGCTATGCTAACTGTAGCTTCGTTGTTAATTCTTGGGTCTTGTCCATAAATGAACATTCTTATCCATCTGCACACATTGATTACTCCGTGTAGATGAAGTCATTTCTCTGAATCCAATTCAAATTATCCTGTTTTGTTTACATTGTAACTCATCATTAAGTCTTCCAGATGCATTCAGTTTCTTTCCCTGTGTTTTACTTTTTTATGTCTATTTATAAAAAAGAATGTTGGTGGCTGGCAGTCTCCACAGTCGCTATCTCCTATTCATTTGTTTTTAAGCAGTAACACATACATTCGATCTCTGAACATTCAATCCGTTGAAGATGGTCAATAAGACTAATAGCAGGCAATGTCAACATCCCACCCAGAGCAGCTATTGTTGTTTCATTAAAAGTATTGTAGTGAAGGGGGGTAACTGGAGTTGTTTGTTCAGTGACTGTGATTGATGTCAATCTCCATGCGATCCTTGTTGTGTAACTGGAGAGATTCTCTCTTTTAATAATAAGGGGCTTATTTCAATGTTTATTCCATAGTATCAGTAACAGTATCACCCTCAACACGACTGGAATCAGCAGCTCCAGAGAGAGTGGAAAGAGAGATCAGAATCTGAGAACATTAGACTGGAATGTTACAACAATTGATCAGAATCTGAGAACAATAGTCTGGAATGTTCCAACAATGGATAGGAATTTATCCGATGGTCTTTACTGGGTTACTAAGGAATGAATATTGTCAACATTGAAAATGCAATGTGTATTGATGATTATTCAGGCAGGTTACTACCCCTTACTCGCAATTTCTGGTGTCCCTGGTAAGTCTACGTCTCTCTACTTATGTGAACAAATAACAAAGAAGAAAATTACAGCACAGGAACAGGCCTTTCCGCGCTCCAATCCTGCGTTGATCCAAATCCTTGACAGAAACCTGTCGTGTATTTTCTAAGGGTTTATATCCCTTAGCTCCCTGTACATTCACGTATCTGTCTAGATACATCTTAAAAGATGCTATTGTGTGCGCCTCTACCTCCTCTGCTGGCAACGCGTTCCAGGCACGCATCACATTCTGCATGAAGAACGTTCCTCGCATATCTCCCTTAAAAGTTTGCCCTCTCACTTTGAACTAGTGACTCCTATCAATTTAGTGCTCCACTGTGGAAAAAAAAGCCTCTCGATATCCACCCTTTGTATACCTCTCATGATTCTGTAGACATTCATCAGGTTCACCCTCAACCTGCGTCTTTCTAATCAAAGTAATCCTACTCAACCCTTTCCATAGCTAGCGCTCTCCACACCTGGCAACACCCTACTGAATCTCCTCAGCAACCTCTCCAAAATATCTACATCCTTTTGGTAATGTGGCAACCAGAAATGCACGCAGTATTCTAAATGTGGCCAAACCAAAGTCTTATACAACTGTAACATGACCTGCCAACTCTTTACTCAATATCCCTTCCGATGAAGGAAAGCATGTCGAATGCCTTCTTGACTATGCTACTGACCTGTGTTGCTACCCTCAGGGAACAATGAACCTGAACACCCTGATCTCTCTCTACATCAATTTTTCCTAGGACTTTACCATTTACTGTATAGTTCGCTTTTGAATTGGATCTTCCAAAATGCATCACCTCGCATTTGCCCAGATTAAACGGCGTCTGCCATTTCTCTGTCCATCTCTCCAATCTGATTATATTCTGCTGTATTCTCTGAGAACCACTATGAACGCCATCATTATTTCGGTCACCTATATTTGGCAAATAAATATTTTATTCACTTCCAAACACAAATCTCACTCCTATTCCATGAATTTACTTCCCTTCTTTGTTCATAATCTGTTCATAACCACAGTGGCCAATTTTATCTTCCGCTGATTCGTATTGTAATATTCCCTCAATCAACAATTACCACCTCCATAATATCCCATGTCTTCAGTCCTGCCTCGATGCTGTTTCTGAATAAGCCGTTATCCATATCTTTCTGATTGCAATTCTCTTCTGGCTTCTCTTCCAGTTAGAAATAGTTTGATTGAAAACATATTCTTGTCATTGCCTGGATCTATGACAGGTAGAAAGAGTGAAGCCAGTTTGATTCGAAAATGAAGCGGTCACAGCTTTATTTCACCTCTTTCAACATAACTCGTAATCTTCCATCAGGAAGAGGACTGTGCTTTCAGTGGCCATGAAACGACGGTTTCATTGAACTGTTTTGATTCTAGTACTTTTTGAGCGGGTGTAGGTGCAATGTCCATCATCTCCCAAGTGCAGTGCTCCGATGTGTTCACTCAGTATCAGAGGCCACCTCTGTCCTCCCGTGGAGGGGAATACATTCGTCTTGTCTCCACGAAAAATAAAAGATACAGAAAATCGTCCGGAAATGTTAGGGGACGGGGAACTGGTGAAAATGAGAAAGTGTGAGATTATAATTAATAAAGAGAAGTTGCTTATAAAATTAATTGAATTGAAGGTTGGTAAGTTGCTGCATCAGATGAGCCCCATCACAGAGTGTTCAGGAACCTGGCAATAGACCTCGTGAAAGAATTATAGAGTCAGACAGCAAGGAAACAGACTCTTTGGTCCAACGAGTCCTTTCTGACCACAATTCCAAATTAACCCAGTCCCACCTTCCTGCGCCTGAACAATATCCCTCTGAACCTTTCCTATTCCACGTCTTTTTGTAACGACAAGAAAGGATGATTGAATATTCTTCAAAATTCATTGTGCTCTGAAAATTCTAATTCCTGCTCACTGGGAAGTAGCTTCTGTGGCCCTAAATATTTAAGATGGGAGGAGAAGAATAACAAAACAAATTATGGACGTTTGGACAACTTGTCAATGCTGAGGAAAACCTTTGAATCTTTTGTAAGGAATGTTATAACTAGACACTTGAGGAATCATGACGTGTCTTGGCAGAATCAGATTTGATTGAGGAAAGGGAATTCATCTTTTAGAAACGTGTAGAGTTTGTGTTAGTTGAACCATTAACAAACGAGAACCGGTGGGAGCGGTGTGTTAGATTTGCAGAATACTTTGACATAGTTATTGACAGATGAGTGAAAGTCAATTATTAAGTGGATTGATCATTTGTTAGTGGAGACAATATGGAGAGCAGCACTCTTTTCTGCACTGAAGGCTGTTACTCATGTGGTAACACATGGAACAGTGTTTGAATTACAGCAAATTGCAAGGCAGACAAATGATTGGATATGGGAAACAAATGGCATACATCTCATTTTGCATTGACTAAGTGGTGTGATATTGGGCGGTGTTGTAGTTCAAAGGACCTGCATTTCCTTTATCATGATTCATCAGAATAATACATACTTAAGTTGAAGAAATGGGCGTATTAAATGTGATGTTGCCCTTCATTGCAAGATGATTCAAATACGTAAGTAAAACCAGCTTCCTGCAATTGTAGAGACTTACTGAGAGAATATTTCGGCACTGTGTACAGATTTGAACTCATTTGTAAGGAATTATCATATTACCACAGACACTGATGGTGGTACCATGGGGAGAGACTGAAGAAACTAAATGTTTAATCTGTAAAGCTGTGAGATGGTTATACTGAAACTTGAATGTTGGCGATGATCGCTTATACCAAAAGAAACACTGATAGCCTGAGAAATACTATACTTTATCCAGAGTTGAATGATTTTTTGCAATGTGCACCAAAGTACAGTGAAAAGCTTTGTTTGAAACCAGTACAGGCAGATCCCAGTAAGCAGTGACATGCAGATCATAGGATGAGATAAAACGTGGATAGAGCAAGGCATAAAGTTTGTGTCCCAGACAAGAACAACGTGAACAAGATCAACGATATTTGAAGTCAGAGAGTACATTCATCAAACTAATGGGGGTTTTCTACTCGGTTATGTGCCACTGTATAACCCCGCAGTGACTGAGAGAGAGGCACAGGCTCTGAATGAGCCCTCGCCGCGTTAATGTGCAGTCGGTGTGTGATCCATTTCTGAATGTCATGTTCACAAAGCCCAAGAACAGCCACAACACCTTTCTTCTAAAACAGTCAGCCTTTCCAACCAGGTTCTGACCTGCATAGAGAACATGAGTTTGTCTTCTTGGAGTTGGAAGATGCATCCGTGAGACTTCAAAGAAGATGTTTATCTTCCATCTTCACTGCGAGAAAACCACGTTAAAGACCCATCTGTGTACCATGTGCAATGGAGCCACGAGCAACAACGTTTGTCCATTTGTTTGTCATTTGAACATTAATTACATCATTCTGTTCCTGTACAAGTGAATTGAGGGGGAGAATGGCCTCCTCCTGTTCCAGGGTAAGTGACTCAAGGGGCTGAATGGCCTCCTCCTGTTCCTGTGTCAGTGACTCAAGGGGCTGAATTGTCTCCTCCTGTTCCCATGTAAGTGACTCAAGGGGCCGAATGGCCTCCTCCTGTTCCTAAGTGAGTGATTCAAAGGGCTGCATAGCCTCCTCCTGTTCCTGAGTAAGTTACTCCCGGGACTGAATGGCCTACCCCTGTTCCTGCGTAAATGACTCATGGGGCTGAATGGCCTCCTCCTGTTCCTGTGTAAGAGACTCAAGGGACTGAATGGCCTCCTCCTGTTCCTGTGTAAGAGACTCAAGGGACTGAATGGGCTCCTCCTGTTCCTGTGTAAGAGACTCAAGGGGCTGAATGGCCTCCTCCTGTTCCCGTGTAGGAGACTCAAGGGACTGATTGGCCTCCTCCTGTTCCCGTGTAAGTGACACAAGGGACTGAATGGCCTCCTCCTGATCCCGTGTAAGTGACTCAAGGGACTGATGGCCTCCTCCTGTTCCTGTGTAAGAGACTCAAGGGACTGAATGGCCTCCTCCTGTTCCCGTGTAAGTGACTCAAGGGACTGAATGGCCTCCTCCTGATCCCGTGTAAGTGACACAAGGGACTGAATGGCCTCCTCCTGTTCCTGTGTAAGAGACTCAAGGGAAAGAATGGCCTCCTCCTGTTCCTGTGTAAGAGACTCAAGGGACTGAATGGCCTCCTCCTGTTCCTGTGTAAGTGACTCAAGGGGCTGAATGGCCTCCTCCTGTTCCTGTGTAAGTGACTCAAGGGGCTGAACGGCCTCCTCCTGTTCCTGTGTAAGAGACACAAGGGACTGAATGGCCTCCTCCTGTTCCTGTGTAAGAGACTCAAGGGACTGAATGGCCTCCTCCTGTTCCTGTGTAAGAGACTCAAGGGGCTGAATGGCCTCCTCCTGTTCCCGTGTAAGTGACACAAGGGACTGAATGGCCTCCTCCTGATCCCGTGTAAGTGACACAAGGGACTGAATGGCCTCCTCCTGTTCCTGTGTAAGAGACTCAAGGGACTGAATGGCCTCCTCCTGTTCCTGTGTAAGTGACTCAAGCGACTGAATGGCCTCCTCCTGTCATTGTGTAAGTGACCCAAGGGACTGATGGCCTCCTCCTGTTCCTGTGTAAGAGACTCAAGGGACTGAATGGCCTCCTCCTGTTCCTGTGTAAGAGACTCAAGGGACTGAATGGCCTCCTCCTGTTCCCGTGTAAGAGACTCAAGGGACTGAATGGCCTCCTCCTGTTCCCGTGTAAGAGACTCAAGGGACTGAATGGCCTCCTCCTGTTCCCGTGTAAGAGACTCAAGGGACTGAATGGCCTCCTCCTGTTCCTGTGTAAGAGACTCAAGGGACTGAATGGCCTCCTCCTGTTCCCGTGTAAGAGACTCAAGGGGCTGAATGGCCTCCTCCTGTTCCCGTGTAAGTGACACAAGGGACTGAATGGCCTCCTCCTGTTCCCGTGTAAGTGACACAAGGGACTGAATGGCCTCCTCCTGTTCCTGTGTAAGTGACCCAAGGGACTGATGGCCTCCTCCTGTTCCCGTGTAAGTGACTCAAGGGACTGAATGGCCTCCTCCTGTTCCCGTGTAAGTGACTCAAGGGACTGAATGGCCTCCTCCTGTTCCTGTGTAAGAGACTCAAGGGACTGAATGGCCTCCTCCTGTTCCCGTGTAAGTGACACAAGGGACTGAATGGCCTCCTCCTGTTCCCGTGTAAGTGACACAAGGGACTGAATGGCCTCCTCCTGTTCCCGTGTAAGTGACTCAAGGGACTGAATGGCCTCCTCCTGTTCCCGTGTAAGTGACCCAAGGGACTGATGGCCTCCTCCTGTTCCCGTGTAAGTGACACAAGGGACTGAATGGCCTCCTCCTGTCCCTGTGTCAGTGACTCAAGGGACTGAATGGCCTCCTCCTGTTCCCGTGTAAGTGACTCAAGGGACTGAATGGCCTCCTCCTGTTCCTGTGTAAGAGACTCAAGGGACTGAATGGCCTCCTCCTGTTCCTGTGTAAGTGACCCAAGGGACTGAATGGCCTCCTCCTGTCATTGTGTAAGTTACACAACAGACTGATGGCCTCCTCTTGCTCCTGTGTAAGTGAGTCAAGGGGCCGAATGGCGTCATCCCGTTCCTGTGTAACTGTCTCAAAGGACTGAATAGCCTCCTCCTGTTCCTGTGTAATTGACTCAAGGGACTGAATGTTTTCCTCCTGTTTCTCTGTAATTGACTCAAGGCGCTGAATGGCTTCCTCCTGTTCCTGTGTTTAATGACTCAAGGGGTTGAATGGCCTCCTTCTGTCTCTTTGGTAAATGACTTGAGCGGATGAATGGTTTTTTCCTCATATGATTGGTCAGTGCCAAGGGCCTGATCGGGTAAAAGTGGTTCCTGTTTAACAGCTCGAAGTGCTGCGTCGTGTGATGAACCTGTACGTTTAAGAGGTCATTTTGTCCGAGTTTCTGTTGCGAGATGGTGAGCTGGTTCGTTAAGACCACTTGGGTAAACAGCTGGAGAGACCTTGGGTTTATATTAATGCAGCCTGAATGGGTGTGGCCAGCTCTCAGATTAGGATATCTGTGTTTTAGTTTCGCAGTAGCGTCAGACGCTCTTGGGGTGTCAAAAGAGTTGGAAGCTTCAGTAAATGTCTCTTGGCTGCTACTCTCTCTGAATTTTCTCTGGATGGTTTTTAAACCTCCTGCACTGGAGCACTGTATGTGAGAATCTGCCTCTGAATGTACCTTTTTGCCACCTGGTTGTGTTTCTGGGATCTTACTCTATCGGTACAGTTAGTTAGCAAAAGGTACTGCATCTATTATTCGGTTAAGTTTTGCAAGCGTGTTAAGTTATGTTAAATTTCTCTTTCTTTGATTGTATTTTAATGGCAGTGTTTAAATTAAATGTTTTGGATAACATTGAGTAGTTTGACTGGTCACATTGCACCTGGACCAATTACATCACATTTGCCTTTAGAATAAGAAAATGTTTGGATCTAGGATATTGTTTAGAAGTGCTCTGCTCTGGTCTATAACAGTGCATTCCTTCTCTTCCTGTGAGATAAGCTGCAGGGACTGAATGGGCTATCGCTCTTTCTGTGCAGTAGTATGGCTTTTTCATATGCTTGTAAAGTGAGCTTGAGACGCTGACTGAGTTCCTAATCCTGTGGCTCACCACTGGTCACAAGCCCTTAGTCTGAAAAGCAACCTCTCGCCACCACCCTGTTCTCTACCTTCAAATTAATTTGTATTCAATTGGTTAGCTTCACTGGAACACATATGACCTAACCATACTAATTTGTCTACAATGCAGAACCTTGTTGAGGGCTTAGCTGAAGTCTATATAGACAATATCTACCACAATGTTGTCATAAATCTTCGTTGTCACCTCTTCAAAAAACTCAAGTTAATGAGACACGGTTTCCCATGCACGAAGCAATGCTGACAACCGCTAATCAGTTCTTTCTTTACCAAATACATGTAAATCCTATCCCTCAGAAATCCCTCCAATAACAAACCCCATCATTGGCATCGGCTCACTGGTTTATAGTTCTCTGGCTTTTTGGGCCACGGTTTGTTGTTCAAGTTCCACTCCTCCACTGGTCACAGCAAATTTTAAACGTAATCAGGTTAGTGAGCTTGGAGGTCATAGACGTCACAGACTGGGTAAAGATCAGTGTTCGGAACAAGTCAGGCAGGTTCCTAAAATAACAAGTTTGTGACCGAAACAAAGTTACTCAAACTATGGTGGATTCTTGGATATAGAAAATGGGGATATCAATATATCCCTTTCTCAAAATATTGGCGCGTACACGCACACACACAAAACAAAACACGCCTGCACATGTTTGATGACAAACTGAAAAACACACTGTCTGCAGAGTGCAAACTTTAAAGAATGTTGTCCAAATATTTGTTGAGTTCACGACAAAAGGGAAAAGAAAAATAAATTGTTCTAAATATTATTTAGTTGTTGAAGTTATCCTGCTCAAACAAGCTGTTGGCAACGGGATCTAATGGGATTTAGAGTCATCGAGTCATAGAGATGTACAGCATGGAAACAAACCCTTCGGTTCAACCCGTCCATGCCGACCACATATCCCAACCCAATCTAGTCCTACCTGTCAGCACCCGGCCCGTATCCCTCCAAAGCCTTCCTATACATATACCCATCCAAATGCCTCTTAAATATTGCAATTGTACCAGCCTCCACCACTTCCTCTGGCAGCTCATTCCATACACGTACCATCCTCTGTGTGAAACAATTGTCCCTTAGGTCTCTTTTATATCTTTCTCCTCTCACCCTAAACCTATACCCTCTAGTTATAGGCTCCCAGACCCCAGCGAAACGACTTTGCCTATTTCCCCTACCCATGCCACACATAATTTTGTAAATCTATATAAGGTGACCACTCAGCCTCCGATGCTCCAGGGAAAACAGACCCAGCCGTTTCAGCCTCTCCCTATAGCTCAAATCCTCCAACCCTGACAACATCCTTGTAATTTTTTTCTGAGCCCTTCCAAGTTTCACAACATCTTTCCGATAGGATTTCGTTGAATTCGCTTTGCTGCAGACAGAGGGAGATTCCAATGTATCCTCATCATGAATCCTCCATGAGTGGTACAGATGACTGTGGTTGTTTTTAGCTCTCACACATTGTTGTGATGGGAAACAAGGAAAGAGAGAACGTTCCTTCTCAGGAAGATTGCAGTTCCTTCCTCTTTGAGTTGAATCACACAATAATGTTATCAGACCCCAAACTGGACCATGTGAGGTCTCCTTGTACATTGTCCGAACTGTATTGTGTCATACGCCCTGCTCCATAGAGGCGCATCATTACTGCTGGCAGACACAGAACCATTTCCTTCATAACGGATGTCTTCACTTAATTTGAAGATAAGTTTATATTTGTCCATGTAATTTTAAAATAAAATGTTTAATATCTTCACAATATCTGTCTTAAAACAAATGCATCTCATTCTTACATTACTTCCCCACGTCCATTCTCCCATATAAGATGAAATATCCATTAAATATTCATCAGTTACACTCTCCTCAAGATCTTAAATGATCAATAAGCACATCTCTCATTCTCAGATCTAATTTCTCACTCATTCATAACATAATGCCTTCAGATGTGGTCTCTGCAATGATACGTGAAGATGCAGTAAAACATCCTTAAAATCATACGTTATACCCCTGACAAAAAAAAAAAATCATTCACCTTCCAAATTACTTGCTGCACTTTCAGACTGACTTGATGTGAGTCATGTACCAGGACATGCAAATTCGTCTGTACCACCGAGTTATGCATTCTCTCTTTATTTAACGAGTTTACTCTTGTTTCATCTTTCCCCAAAACAAAAACTTCGCATCACGCACATTGTACTGCTTATTTGCTGAAGTATTACTCACTCCACTCCCTTGTCTGTATCACATCGCAGACACTCTGTCTCCTCTCGTCATCTTATTGAATGACTATCCTGGTGTATTAGCAAACTGAGCTCAGATGCATTCAACGCCTTCATCCAAATCATTAATCGAGATAGTAATCTGTTGATGACCTCACACTGATTCCTGAGGAATTCCAATACTTACAGCTTTCCAGCCTGAAAATAAGTAATTACTTCGAATCTATAGTTCCACTTATCTAATCAGGGCTCCCCTGTTCCTGTAAAACAGCCCAGAAAGGTTGCATGGCCTCCTCCTGTGCATTATTGCCGGGTGTCACGGTGTTTGTGAGCTCAGCAATACTCGATTATGGCCATTCGTTTGTCAGATCAGCAGGTTGAGGTCGTACTGTCAATGATCCTGATTCCTGAGAGTTTAAAAAATTAGCACAAAATATAGATTAACATTCGAGTCAAATGCTACACGGTCAAATATGCTACCTTTCTGATGGAGCGATTAAATCTAGTCTGCTCTCTCAATCAGATGCTCAAATTCCCCCAGACATGTATTGAGGGGGAGGGCAGATTTCCTACTGGAATAATTAACATGTCTCATTTTAACAACGTCTCCAATACAGATATTCTTCATCATTAATTTCATTTTTGGCTGTTTCTGCTGTGTGGAAAAATTGCCACAGTTACTACACGTTAAAATAAACAATTGTCTTGGAGGGGTGACCTTATAGAGGTTTATAAAATTCTGAGTGGCATGGATAGGTTAAATAGGCAAGGCCTTTTCCCCAGGGTGGGAGAGACCAAATCTAGAATGTGTAGGTTTGCAGTGAGAGGGTAAAGATTTAAAAGGGACCTAAGGGGCAACATTTTCACACAGAGGGTGGTGCGTGTATGGAATGAGCCTCCCAAGGAAGTGGTGGAGGTTGACACAATTACAGCAGTTAAAAGGCAACTGGATAAGTATATGGGAAGGAAAGGGGCATGGTGCAGATGCTGGCAAAAGAGACTAGGATGTTTTCAGGATTTTGGATGGCATGGATGAGTTAGATCGAAGGGTCTGCTCCTGTGCTGTATATCTGTATGACTCTGTGACTGAATACTTCACTCTATTCCAATTTAACTCCTTAGAGGGACAGAAATAATCTTCTCCTGACACATTGCAGCAATTCTGAGTGGCAGAATGGGAACTTACTTTTCTTCTGCAACAGCCTCGAGGGGTGAATTGAGAGAATACCAAATGCGTTGGAAGCATCAGTTGTCCATTCGGCCCCTCCAGCCGGCTGCTAAATGTAGAAACATCGTGGCTAGTCTGTTTGTGGATGAACATCCCTTTCCTGTAACATTGATTCCCCTATTTATGAATGGTCAGTCAAGGTCAGCATTGAATATCTTTAATGACCCAGTCTTCCCTTTTCCCTGGGGATGAGAACACCACAATCAGCACAACACTAATGAGAAAGGAACACCCTTAACTGAGTCTTAAATGGGGGACTGAATTTTAAATTATGTTAACCTCACATCAAGTCACCTCCTCTTTTGAAAAATAAGGGCACATCAAATAGGAGCAGACATACACCATTTTGTCTCCAAACCTATCCCACATTCCCATTGACTCTGTTCAGCAAAGTATTTATCAGACTCAGCCTTCACTGCACTCTTGGGTAGACATTTCCGATACTGTCAACCATAGAGCATGCAAAATTGGAGCAGAACTAGGGCATTTCGCCCATCAAGTCTGATCTACTGTTCGATCATGGCTGACAGCTTTCTCAACACAATTCTCCTGCCTTCTCACTTTAACCTTGATCCTCTTATTTATCAAAATA